>NC_082699.1:10418700-11655463 GCF_949987515.2 Delphinus delphis | reverse complement strand
GGGAAAATTTTTTTAAAGCTTTGACCTTGGATCATTTCATTTCCTAGAGTTAATGACCATTATTACTAATTATATTCACTTATTTCCAAATGAACAAATTTTACTTTAAACTTAACTGAATTTTGAATACTGACTCCTTTCACTCTGAGAATTGTGAAGTTATACTAATTCTTAGACAATGTGAGATTTCTAAATACTATAAGTAGAAGAATTATTTTGGTTGCATTTAAAAATTGATTCGATACTGCTAATATATACATAATATTTTGCTATACCTTGTAAATTTTTAATTATATAAGTTGTTTACCTAAAAAAAATTAATGCTGAGATTTTTCAATAGCAATTTCATTTTTATCCTTCAATTTTACAGTTATTTTGTTTTTGAGCTGTGAATAAGATGTTCTAAATGGATGTTAACTGGTTTATTCAGAAACTCTGGCTAGCATCTGCTCTAAAGAAGTTCATGAGTGGACTTTCCGGTGGTCCAGTGGTTAGGACTCTGCACTTCCATTGCCAAGGGCCCAGGTTCAATTCCTGGTTGGGGAACTAAGATCCCACAAGCTGCATGGCGTGGCCAAAAAAAACGAAGTTCGGTGGATGTGGAAGAACCCCATGATTCTGTGATTTTTAGCTTGAAAAGGGGATAATGTTTGTTGGCTCAGATGGTTATCTGTAAATAACCACCATCTCTCTTTCAGGCTGTTTAAAAGCTATTCAACTGATCTCCTTGCTTCCACTTTTTATCAAGAAACCATTGTCTACAGAGCACCCAGAGAGACCTTTAAAACATATAAATCAGAGACTGTCACTTCTCTGATTAAACAAAACAAAACAATAAAACATTCCAGTGGCTTCCCGTCACACTTAGAATAATATCCAAATCCTTAACCAGGCCTATCAGAGCCTACATTGATTTGGTCTCATCTCCCTTCCCTGCTTCTCAATCACTGTATTCCCTCGACATCGGCCTTACTCATGTGCTGGGCGTTTGTACCGTTTCCCTCTATCAAGAAAGTTCTTCTATACCCACTGATCCTTGCCTAGTTTACTTCCTTACTTCATTCAGGACTCAGATGTCATCTTCTCAATGATACCTTCCATAAACTTCTAAATAGCACTTTCTAGTACACTTCCCTGTTTTATATTTCTTCACAGCACCTAAAACTCGCTTGTTACGTGATGCTATGTGTTTATTTGTTTACCACTCTTCTCCATTAGAGTTCTCACTTCATTCAGACAGGGACCTTTCTCAGTCTTATTTTATCTCTAGTGACTAGAGGAGGGCTTAACGCATAGTAGTCACTCAACGACTATTTAATGAATAAACAAATGAATGAAAAAACTGGAATTGAAAAAATTTTAAAGGACTCTTTCCCTCACCCCAGGTATTATAATTTTAATAAAAGCCCTGAATATTTTTTTTTTGGACATCTTGCTTTATTTATTTATTTATTTGGCTGCATCAGGTCTTAGTTGCAGCACACGGGCTCTTTGTTGCAACGTGTGGGCTTCTCTCTAGTTGTGGCATGCAGGCCCAGTAGCTGCAGCACGCGGGCCGTAGAGCACACGGGCATAGTTGTCTCGCGGCATGTGGGATCTTAGTTTCCCCCACCAGGGATTGAACCTGTGTCCCCTGCACTGGAAGGCGGATTCTTAACCACTGGACCACCAGGGAAGTCCCAGCCCTGAATATTTGTTTCCTAGGACTGCCGTTCAAAGTTTCACAAACTGGGTGGCTAATGGTAAATTTTATGTTATGCTGTATAATCTGGGTGGCTTAAAACAAGAGAAATTTATTCTCTCACAGTGCTGGAGACCAGAAGTTCAAAATCAAGGTGTCTGCAGGGTTGACTCCTTCTCAGTGCTCTGAGGGAGACTCTGTTCCATGTCTCCCTGCTAGTCTCTGGTGACAGCCAGTGATCCTTGGCTTGTAGATGCCTCTGTCCAGTCTCTGCCTCCACCTTCACATGGCTGTCTTCTTATGAAAACACCCGTCATAATGGATTATGGGCCCATCCTAATTCACTATGACCTCATCTTAATTTAACTAACTATATCTCTAATGACCTTATTTCCAAATAAGGTCACATTCTGAGATACTGCGGGTTAGGATCTCAATGTATCTTTTTTTTGGGGGGTGTGAAGAGGTGGGGAGGAACTGACATAATTCGACCCATAACACCCTGTAACCAACTGCTTTAAGATCTTCAATATCTCATTATTTTTAAGAAGATATTGGACCCTAAGACAAGACACTGGAATTAAAAGTGTAGGAAATGTAAATAACACCAGTGGTTTCTTTAAATCTGTTACTATTTCATACAAAAATGACAGTTAACAAGTTCAGAGATACTTATTAGTTGGATAAAATGTTTAAGTAAGCAATTTTCAGGTCCACTTTAAAAGAGTTTGCTGTTTTGGGGACTTCCCTGGTGGCACAGTGGTTAAGAATCCGCCTGCCAATGCAGGGGACACAGGTTCGAGCCCTGGTCTGGGATGATCCCACATGCTGCAGAGCAACTAAGCCCATGCACCACAACTACTGAGCTTGCACGCTAGAGCCACACCTACTGAGCCCGCGTGCCACAACTATTGAAGCCTGCACACCTAGAGCCTATGCTCCACAACAAGAGAAGCCACCACAGTGAGAAGCCCGCGCACCGCAACGAACAGTAGCCCCTGCTCACTGCAACTAGAGAAAAGCCCATGGACAGCCATGAAGACCCAATGCAGCCAAAAATTTTAAAAAAGTATTTTTTTAATTAAAAAAAAGAGTTTGCTGTTTTGAATAATGTTCACTCTGTTCAACATTTTACATTATTATTGTGCAGGGTGTGAAGGAAGAGGGCCCTATCCTTTATAACTATTCTTCTCCAGAGATAGCAGGAGAGAAGGGTATTTTAAAAAACAGAAAGTAAATCTCAGGCAGGCGTACACTTAAATATTTATAACTAGAGACCAAAATTCGTGCTTCACATTTGCCAGTTCTCCCACGTCCCTTAATTGAACAGATGGGTTTTATACTGTGCCCTAAAAAAACAAACAAAAAAAACCCAGCTAACTTGATTAGTTTTTTTTTAACCTCAAGTGTGGAAATGTACTTAGAAGAATTGACCCTCTGTCAAACTTCTCCTGCTCCAATTCAGATACACAGAAGTTGAGTAACACGACTGTATTAGTTTCCTTAGGCTGCCGTAACGAATTACCATAAACTGGGTGACTTAGAAAAGCAGAAACATATTCTCTCATAGTTCTGGAGGCTTGAAGTCCAAAAGCAAGATGTTGGCAACGCCATGCTCCCTCTGAAGGCTCTAGAAGAGAATTTGTTTCATTCCTTTCCTTAGCTTCTCTTGGTCACTGGCAGTCCTTGATGTTCCTTGGCTTGTAGACTTAACACTCCAATCTCAGTCTCTGTCTTCACATGGCTTTCTTCCCTGTGTTTATGTGGGCCTCCAAATCCCCCTCTTCTTATAAGGACACCAGTTGTCGGGTGTCAGGCCCACCCTAATCCCATATGACCTTATCTTAACTTGATTACATCTGCAAAGACCCTATTTCCAAATAAGGTCATAAGTACCAGAAGTTAGGACTTAAACATATCTTTTGGGGAACACAGTTGAACTCACTATAATTATTTTAATTTTTTAAAAATAAATTTATTTATTTATTTATATTTGGCTGCATTGGGTCTTTGTTGCTGCGCACGGGCTTTCTCTAGTTGAGGTGAGCAGGGGCTACTCTTCCTTGCAGAGCACAGGCTTCTCATTGCAGTGGCTTCTCTTGTTGCAGAGCACGGGCTCTAGGCATGTGGGCTTTAGAAGTTGTGGCACGTGGGCTCGGTAGTTGTGGCTCACGGGCTTAGTTGCTTAGCGGCATGTGGGATCTTCCCGGACCAGGGCTCAAACCCGTGTCCCCTGCATCGGCAGGCAGATTCTTAACCACTGGGTCACCAGGGAAGCCCTATTTTAATTTTTTAATGAGAAAAATAATACATAGTTTTTAGAGTTCAATAGTTCTACTATATTATAATAAACCTAGGAGCGTCTTGTTCCATCTCAGTATTCTACCAGTTCCTGCTCTGCTGAGGCAAGAATGTTCACTGTTTTAAATTGCTCTTAACAATATTTAGCTCCATATTCTTAACTCACATCCCAATTTTAGATATTATCTATTAATAGATATTATTGGGGTTTTTTTTTTGGAGGGAGGATTCTCTCTATTGTTTCTGTTTCTTCTTGTTTGTTTTTCTGTTTTTTTCTATTGTCTCTCATTTTATGATATTTATTCAAATTCTGGTAATGCTTGATTGTTCTTTCACATTTAAGAATGAGACACTGATAATGCTATTTGTAACTCCATGTATATGGGTAGGACTTACCTTAGATTTATGTGTGGACCCACTTATTTGGTTGGAAGAATCCAAACTGATAGAACCTGTAAAACTTTTGCCTTCGATAGGTTCACTTTCTAAAAGAGAAATCTTCCAACCCCTTGCCTCAAGGATATTAACTTGGCTGTCAACAAGTAGACAGATTCTCATTTATTCCACTGCTTTCCATATGGTACTCTAACCCCACTCTCAGTTCTGCCTGGTGAACCCATGTCCAGAGCCTGTTTGGTTCAATCTATCCAATCTTCTGCTGAGGTGAAGGAGAGCACGAGGTTGTGGAGGAGATCTGGGCTTCTAACCACTTGTTTTAAAGAACTTCAATTGACCTGTCTCTTTTTCAGCCCACTTACATCCTTGCCTTCCAAAACAGCTAGGGCCTCTAATTTCTGCAATTATTCTGGGTCTTTGCAGCAGGAATTGGCTGGATATAGACCTCCCCATTTGTAAGCTTAGGTTTTAGCTTTCTGTTCTGCCGAGACATGTACAACTTGTCCATTCCCTTTCTATTTCTAGAAGACAAACTTGTCAGTTTTCATTTCCCCTTCTTTTCTCTTTGTCTTTCTGGGTTTATGCCTTATTTTCTTCCTTCAGTGTCATTTAGTTAGGGTTTGGGGAGGGAACAATGATGGATGCATGTTTGTAATCTGCTGTGTTTAGCCAGATGTCCTCTGACTGATTATTCATTAGTGTACCACCAAGAAAGGTGCTTGTCAATTAGTGTTGAGCTACTAAATAGTCTAGAGCAACCAACCCGCAGGTGAAAATTTCCTTCAATTGTCTTTTATTTCATTAAACATTCATCATTGCATTTTAAACATTTTATTTTTATTCGTAGTTTATATTTTTAACAAATTAATTTTTGTTACAAAATGACATGTTTATCTTAGAAAACTTGGCAAATAGACTTGATCAAGAAAACATTTTAAAAGAAAAGGAAAAACCATAATCCGACCGCTTCTAACATTTGGGGGATGTACCTTGGGGACTATTGGGAGGGAATATACAGAGCTTACTTTATAAGCATTATTAAGTAGAGAAATTGAATTAATAATTTTAAATCCTCCATAAAGAAAAATCCAGGTCCAGATAGTTTCACTGGTGAATCCTATCAGATATTTATGTAAAAAAATGATACCACTTGTATGCAAAATCTTTCAGAAAATAGAAGAGTAAGGTTTATTTCCCAGCTCATTTTATGAGACCAACATTACCTTAAAGCCAAACAACGTTAAAAAAAAAAAAAAGAAAGAAAACTATAAGCCAGAGAGAGCAGAGCATATATTATTTTTAACATTTTAACCTACCTGGGGCTGCCTGAAGGACTGGTCTCTGCTTTGTCTAACTTGGATTTCAAGCAGGAAGAAGCAGTAAATGCTTCTCAGGAAAATTAAAGGGAGGCTGGCCCACAGATACTTGGAGTAAGAGATTATGGGTAGAGGCCCCAAAAAGAGACACTTTGGGATACTAAGACAATTAAAAGCAGCTGTATACACAGGGAAATCAAAAACGTCAAACACAGCCCCAAGCAAGATGCACGGGCAGTAAAGACCTTATGATTTCTCCTTGGACTGATCCCAAAGCTTAGAACCGAGGGTCAGGTAATTAGTGACACGTACCCCTGGCACAGGACCAGTCTACAAAGTCTGAGATAGGTGGCTATTTTTTAAATGTCCAGTGATCAACAATTAAATATCACAAGACATAAAAAGAAAGAGGAAAACATGACCCACTCAAAGGAAGAAAATGAAGTGGCAGAAACCAGCCCTGAAAAAAACACAGGCATCATACTTAACAAACAAAGACTTTAAAACAACTGTTTTTAAATACATGCAAGTTGCTGAGGGACAACACAGACAAACAACTAAAGGAAATCAGGAAAATGATATATGAACAAAATGAAAAGATCCGTGAAGAGGTAGAAATTATAAAATGAAACCGATAGAAATTCTGAAATTGAAAAATGCAGTAACCGAATTGAAAAAAATAACCAGAAGTGTTCCATAGCAGACTTGAGCAGGCAGAAGAAAGAGTCAGCGAACTTCAAGATAGGATATTTGAAGTCATCAAGTCTCAGAAGCAGAAAGAAAAAAGGTTGAAGAAAAGTGAACAGAGTCTAAGGGAATTATGGAACTAAGGGAATCAAGTGGACCAATACCTGTATTACAGGAGTCCTTGAAGTAGAAGAGAGAGAAAGAGGCAGAGAGGTTACTTGAAGAAATAATGGCAGAAAACTTTTCAAGTTTGTGGAAACCTGAATCTACAAATCCAAGATCAATGGACTCCACTAGGATAAAGGAGACCCACACTGAGACACATTATAGTCAAACCGTTGAAAGACAAAGACAAAGAGAAAATTTTGAAAGCAACAAGAGAAAAGTGATTCCTGATATATTAATACAAGAGATCTTCATTAAGATTATCCACCAATTTCTCAAAAGAAGGCTTGAAGTCCAGAAGGCAGTAAGATGATGTTTAAGGTGCTGAAAGAAAGAAAAAAAAAACTGCCAACCCAAAATTCTACATTTGGCAAAATCGTCCTTCAAAATTTAGAGAGGAATTAAAACCTTCCAAGATAAGTGAAAGCTGAGGGAGTTCATTCCACTAGACTTGTCCTATAAGAAACGCTAAAAGCAGTCCTTCAAATTGAAGTGAAAGGACACTAGACAATAACTTGAAGCCATATGAAGATATAAAGATCTCCAGTAAAGGTAAATACATGGACAAATATAAAAAACGGTATTATTGTAATTTTGGTTTGTAACTACACTTCCCATTTTCGACAGGATTTTGAAAACAAATACCTAAAAAAATAAGTATTAATTTATGTTAACTGGTACACAATACATAAAGCTAAAACTTGTGACATCAATAACATAAAGTGGGAGGAGAGCTGTACAAGAGTGGAGTTTTTATAGTGATGGCAGTTAAGTTGGTATCAATTCAAAATTAATTGTTACAATTTTAGGATGATATATGTAATCCCCCTTGTAACCACAAAGAAAATATCTAATGAGAATGGAATCCAAACATGCCACTATGTAGAAATCAATTAAACACAAAGGAAGGCAGTTTTAGAGGAAATGGGGGTCCAAAGAACCATAAGACATAGGGAAAACAAATAACATGACAAAGTAAGTTCTTTCCTATCAATAATTACTATAAATGTAAGTGGATTGAAATTCCCAAACAAAAGGTATAGATTTGCAGAATAGACTTCAAAAAACATGATCCAACTATATGATATCTACAAGACAATCACTTTAGCTCTAAGAGAACGCACAGGTTGAAAGTGAAAGGATAGGAGAAGATATTCTATGCAAATAATAAAAGAGAGCTGGGTGGCTATATCAATATCAGACAAAATCGTTTTTTTATTGAAGTACAGTTGATTTACAGCATTTCACGTGTACAGCAAAGTGATTCATTTTCAGATTCTTTTCCATTGTAGCTTATTACAAGATATTGACTATAGTTCCTTGTGCTGTACAGTAGGTCCTTGTTGTTTATCTATTGGGTTGGCCAAAAATTTTGTTCGGGTTTTTCATGTTACAGAAAAACCCGAACGAACTTTTTGGCCAACCCAATGTTTTATATTTAATAGTGTATATCTGTTAATCCCAAATTCCTAATTTATCCCTGCCCCCTCCTTTCCCCTTTGGCAACCACAAGTTTGTTTTCTGTGTTTGTGAGTCTATTTCTATTTTGTAAATAAGTTACTTTGTATCATTTTTTAGATTCCACATATAAATATCATTTAATATTTGTCTTTGTCTGATTTACTTCACTCAATGTGATAATCTCTGGGTCCATTCATGTTGCTGCAAATGGCATTATTTCATTCTTTTTTTATGGCTGAGCAGTATTCCATTGTTTGTGTATACCACATCTTCCTTATCCATTCATCTGTCAATGCACATTTAGGTTGCTGCCACATCTTGGGCTACTGTAAATAGTGATGCTATGAACATTGGGGTGCATGTATCTTTTTGAACTAGAGTTTTCATCTTTTCTAGATATATGCCCAGATATATAATCCCAGGAGTGGGATTGCTGGATCATACAGTAGTTCTATTTTTTGTTTTTTTTTTTTAAGAAAATTAATACTGTTCTCCATAGTGGCTGCAGCAATTTACATTCCCACCAACAGCGTAGGAGGATTCCCTTTTCTCCACACCCTCTCCAGCATTTCTTATTTGTAGATTTTTTGGTGATGGTAGACAAAATAGTCTTTAGGACAAAAACTGTTATGAGACAAAGAACATGATATCACTATTAAAGAGACAATTCACCAAGAGGATATAACAATTACAAACATATATCCATCAGACATCAGAGATCCAAGTTAGATGAAGTAAACATTAACAGAACTGAAGGGGGAAATAGACAGTTCCACAGTAATACAAGGAGACTTCAATACCCCATTTTCTTTTCTTTTTTAAAAAATTTTTAATTGAAGTATACTTGATTTACAATATTGTGTTAGTTTCTGATGTTCAGCAAAGTGATTCAGATATATACATATCTTTTTAAATATTCTTTTCTATTATGGTTTATTATAGGATATTGAATATATGTCCCTGTACTGTACAGGACCTTGTTGTTTATCTATTTTATATATAGTAGTTTGTATCTGCTAATCCCAAACTCCTAATTTATCCCTCCCCCACCCCCTTTCCCCCTAGCCATGAGTTTGTTTTCTATGTCTGTGAGTCTGTTTGTGTTTCATAGATAAGTTCATTTGTATCATATTTAAGATTCTACATATAAGTGATATCATATGGTATTTACCTTTCTCTTTCTGGCTTAATTTAGTATGATAATCTCTAGGTCCGTCCATGTTGCTGCAAATGGCATTACTTCATTATTTTTTATGGCTGAGTAGTAGTCCATTGTATATATATATATACCACATCTTTATCCATTTATCTGTCAAAGGACATTTAGGTTGCTTCCATGTCTTGGCTCTTGTAAATAACGCTGCATGAACATTGGAATACCCCATTTTCAATAATGGATAGACAACTAGATAGAAGATTAATATGGAAATAGATGGCTTTAACAACAATATAGATGAATTGGACCTAACAGACATACATAACACACAGAACACTCCACCAAACAGCAGTAGAACATACATTTTTCTCAAGTGCACATGAAACATTCTCAAGGATAGATCAAATGCTAGACTACAAAACAAATCTTAATAAATGTAAAAGGATTGATATTATACAAAAGAATCTTCTCCAGCCCTTGTGAAATGAAGTCAGAAATCAACAGCAAAAAACCCGGAAAATTCAGAAATATGTGGAAATTGACACATCCTTAAATGTCAATGGTCAAAAAATAAATCACAAAGGATATTAGAATCTTGAGACCATTCAATGGGGAAAGGGCAGTCTTTTTTAACAAATGGTGCTGGGTAAACTAGATATCCACATACAAAAGAATGTGATTGGACTCTTACCATACACCATATACAAAAATTAACTCCAAATGGATTAAAGACCTAAACATAAATTGTAAAACTCTTGGAAGAAAACATAGAGGAAAGCTTCATGACTTTGGATTTGCAATGGTTTTTGGCTATGACACCAAAAGCACAAGCATTAAAAGAAAAAATAGATAAATTAGGCTCTATCAAAATTCAAAACTTTTGAGCATCAAAGTACACTATCAGGAGAATAAAAAGATCACCCAAAGAATGGAAGAAAATAATTGCAAATTACATATCGTTAAGGAATTAATATCTGGAACATATAAAGAACTACTAAAACAACTACAAATAACTCAATTCAAAAATGAAGAAAGGATTTGAATATACTTTCCTCCAAAGAAGATATGCAAATGATCAAATAGCACATGAAAAAATGCTCAACATCACTAATCATTAGGGAAATGCCAACCAAAACTATGAGATACCACTTCACATCCACTAGGATGGCTATTATCAAAAAACAAATTCCAAGTGTCGGAAAGGATGTGGAGAAATTCGAACAATTGTGTATCCCTGGTGGGGATGTAAAATGGTACAGCTGATGTGGAAAACAGTATGGAAGTTCCCCCAAAATTTTAAATATAGAATTACCATATTATCCAGCAACTCCACTTCTGGATATATGTTTTAAAAGTGAAAGCAGGGGGCTTCCCTGGTGGCTCAGTGGTTAAGAATCCGCCTGCCAATGCAGAGAACACAGGTTCAAGCCCTGGTTGAGGAAGATCCCACATGCCACAGAGCAACTAAGCCCATGTGCCACAACTACTGAGCATGTGCTCTAGAGTCCGGGAGCCACAACTACTGAAGCCCGTGTGCCTAGAGCCTGTGCTCCGCCACAAGAGAAGCCACCACAATGAGAAGCCCAGGCACCGCAACAAAGAGTAGCCCCCGCTGGCGGCAACTAGAGAAAGCCTGCGCGCAGCAACGAAGACCCAACGCAGCCAAAAATAAATAAATAAAATTTAAAAATAAAGTAAAATAAAATAGAAAGCAGGGACTCAAACATATTTATACGCCCATGTTCATAGTAGTAATATTCAGAGTAGCCAAAAGGTGGAAGCAACCCAAATGTCCATTGACAGATGGATAAATTACATATAGATATATGAATATTATATATGAATATATATGAATATTATTCAGTCTGAAAAAAGAATGTAATTCTGTTATATGCTACAACATGGATGAACCTTGAAGACACTGTGCTAAGAGAAATAAGGTGGATACAATCAGATAAATACTGTATGACTCCACTTATATAAGGTACCTAAAGTAGTGAAATTCATAGAGATGGAAAGTACAATACTGGTTACCAGGGGCTGGGCAGGAGGAAATGGTGAATTATTGTTTAATGAGTACAGTTTCATATTGGGATGATGAAAAGTTCTGGTGGTGGTTATGCTGCACAATGTGAATGTAGTTAATGCTACTGACTTCTACACTTAAAAGTGATTAAAATGGTAAAAATTATGTTATTTATATTTACGACAATAAAAAAAATGAACGGCTGGGTGGAGCTCAGAGCAAGAGAAGAGTATGTAAGGAATCCATACTGCCATATAAGCTTCTCTGTCACTTGGGCCATATGACCCAGCAGATATGCTGCTGTGATAGGTTAGGGATACCATATAAAGCCTTTGGTGATCCTCTATAATTGAATCAGTACAAAGCTATGTCACCTTCTCTACATAACTGTTCCCCTTTTGAGAAATTATTCTTGCTTCCGCTGGGCCCTAGTAGAAGCAAAATGCTTGATCACGAACTATCAAATTACCTTGTGACCTGAGCAACCCAAAGTGTACTAAATGTATTCTGATACACCAAACCATAAAGTTGGTCGTGCCTAGCAGCACTCCATCAAGTGGAAGTGGTATACCTGAGATCAGGCTCAAGCAGGTCTTCTGAGGTGCAGGTCAATTTTATAATCTAGTGGCCCAGATGCCCATCATTCCTATTACTACTACAATGTCTCCTCCCTCTCAACTTTCATCTAAGGTATCATGGGGAGCCCCCTATCTACTGTTGAGTGATAGAAGAAAAAGATTTTATTTGGGACTGTCTTACAGATAGTTCTGTATTCTGTGGTGCAGAAAGTGGATAGCTCCAGCACTATGACCACTCTTCGGGGGTAGTCCTGAAGGTAGTGAAGAGAAATAGTCCCAGTGGGAGAACTTGGAGCAGTACGCCTGGTTGTTCATTTTTTCTGAAGAGGGATAGCTAGATCTGCAGATCATACTAATGGGCAGTGTCTGACCATTTGGCTGTATGGTCTGGAACTTGGAAGGAACATAATTAGACAACTGGTGATAAGGAGGTCTGGGAAAGGTGTATATGTGGATAGACTGAATGAGCAGGGTGTGAATATATTTGTGTCTCATGTGATTCCTAAGAGGAATCTCATTAGAGTATGATCATAATAATCAGGTGGATGAGATGATACATTCTGTGTATGTCAGTCAGCCTTTTCCTCCATCAACCCCTGGCCTTGCCCAACAGGCTCATGAACAACATGGCCATGGTGGCAGGATGAGGGTTAGATGTGGCTTTAGCAGGATTGATTTCCACTCAACAAGGCCAATCTGGCTACAGCTATTGCTTAAGTGCTCAAGTTGCCTACAGCAGAGTGTAAGACTAAGCTTCCATTTCCTGGAGGTATCACTTAGCCATCAGGTACATTGCATTAAGCCTCTTCCATTATGAAGAAGCAGCCCTTTTTTTCTCCCAGAATACATACTTATTCTGGAAATGAGTTTCCTTCCCCGGTTGCAATGCTTCTATCAAAACCACCATGCATGGACTTACACCATCACACTATTCCACCCAGTGTTACTTCTAACCAAGAAACTCATTTTATAGCAAATAAAGCAATGCGTTCCTGCTCATAGAATTTACTGGTCTTATTATGTTGCCTATTACCCTGAAGTAGCTGGCTTAATAGGATGGTCAAATGGCCTTTCTCTTCATTGTGACAAAATTACAATTTTAACCATTTAAAAATGTACAATTCAATGGCATTAAGGACATTCACAATGCTGTGCAACCATCACCTCTATCTAGCTCCAGAACCTTTTCAGTTCTCCAAAAGGAAACCCCATGCCCATTAAGCAGCCTCCCCATTCCTCCCTCTCCCCAGCCCCTGGCGAGCACTAATTAGATTTCTGTCTCTATGGTTTTGCCTGTTCTGGATATTTTATATAAATGGAGTCATACAATATTTAGCATTTTGTATCTGGCTTCTTTCACTTAGCATGTTTTAAGGTTCATTGGAATGGCCTTTTGAAGACTCAATAATCCGTCGTACCAACTGGGTGGCAATACCTCATGTAGCGAGGATAATATTCTCCGAGTTTTGGCGTATGTTCTAAATCTAAACGTATATCCATGATCCAGGAATCAAGGAGTGGGACTGGCAGTAGATCCTCTTACTTTTACCCCTAGTGCAAAATTTTGCTTCCCATTCCTGCAACTTTGGGCTCTCCTGGTCCAGAGCCCAAAGAGGTCTTCGTTCTCAAAGAAGAATGTCTCCACCAGGGTACACAGCAAGAGTTCAATTAAACTGGAAGTTGAGACTGCCACTTGGCCATTTGGGGAGCCTTGTGCTACTTAACCAACATGCAAAGAAAGGGGTTACTCTACTGCCTGGGATGATTGACCCTGGCTACTAAGCAGATTTTGAGCTGCTGCTACACAATGGGAAAAGGGAGGAATATGGCTGGAATGCAGGAGAGTCCTTGGGGGTGCCTTTTACTACTTAGTATTCCAATGCTCCGTGTTATGACAGTGGAGAACTACAACCAAGAATACTTTTACTGATAGCAGTAGAACCTCTGCTGGCCCAGAGCCTTTAGGAATGAAGGTTTGGGTCACTCCACAAGGCAAGTGGAGTGACCCATATCATTTTCAGCTGAGATGCTTGCTGAAGGCAAACGGGATATGAGACAGGTAATGGGAGCAAGAAAATAGTTATAAATAGTAATTATGATCATGTTTTCAGTTGCAGCTACAAGGACTATAACAGTTCTGAGCATTTTTCCTAATTTTGATATGAATTTATCTGTGTATTTATTTATTTTATCTTTATTACATCTGTGTATTTATTAACCAATTATTTTCTTTTACTCCTCTCTCATTCCCCTATGATGTGTTAATAGTAGGTAAACTTATATCTTAGTATATAAGTTACAGAATAGCCAAGGTATATACTGTGACTCGTCAAGAAGAGGAATTAACATCACTCAAAGACTCCATCCTCTTGGGGAAGGAGGGAGCTGTTTTGGGTTATATGAAAGAGAGTTGCATCATATGGACAGAGGCATGATTTTGCTATCGTCTTCATTTGAAAATTAAATACGATTAAAAGAGTGTGTATGGATGTCAAGTTGGCAAGTGTTGGACTGGGGTGGTTATGTCCTGACAGCTTAGCTAAGTTGGAACTACATTTCCCAGAATTCTCTTCCTTTTATAGTTTTGGTTATGGTTGGCCACAATAGAAATTTGCAAAAGAATTAAAAAGTGGAAGTGAAGCACCAGCCATTACACTTGAAAGGTCCCTGCAGGGTCCCAGGCACCACTGTGATTTTGCACATGATCCACTAGCTCTCCTCACTGGCAAGGGGGCAGCTCCTCCAGCTTCTCTGACCTCTGGAGGAGGAACATGTGTGGCAAATCAATCTTGCTCTCCCTCTGTCTCGCTCTCTCTCCCTGGCTCTGTATATACTTTATAGGTTCTGCTTTTCTGAAGAACCCTAGTACACTCTCCAATACAGTAAAGAACACTGAAAACAGCTGAAGTTCTGGTCTTGAGCAACCACCCGGTGTGGTGGAAATGCATGGCTCTGAAATCATACAGAACAGAGTTCAGTGGCACAAATGATTTATGGCTTCGAAACCTGATTCCCCATCTGTAGAGTTGGGATCAAGTTTTTACTTTTGCAGCTGTTGCACAGGGCTAAGTTAAACACTATATAGAATACCTATCACAGTTCACAGTGGGTGCATAGTAAATGTTAGCTCCCCTCTCTGCTGAGGGAGAGCTGAGTCTTGTTAAATGATTTCATCAAGTCTCTTAGATGTTATTAAATATGACAGAGTTACTTGGCATATACTGTCTGATATCACACCGATACTGCTTTCTGGGTGTTTAGAAGAACACAGAATTCAGACATTATTTGAGGTAAGTTCTGCCATTTATCTGTGGAAGATCTAAGGCAAGTCATGTTTCCCTGAGCCTCCTTTCAATTTAGAAACTATTACCTTATGGGTTTTTTGTCAGATGTAAATACGAGGGAGAACTCAGCTTAATCACAAGTATACAGAGGATGCTCACATCTGCTAGAGGTCGTGGGAGTAATTAGGGTTTCAGAGATGACTTGGGTCAGCTGTTGGGAGACAGGCTGGGACCTGAGACCCTCTGCTGCAGTATTTACACCTGGACCAACAGCTCCTCAAGCAAGAGAATACAAAGAAACAATAAGGGACTAAAAATAAATGCATGCATACACAGCTGGGGCAAATTATGAACAACAAGATACAAAAAGACCAAAAACCCACCTGACACTTCTGAGGTGTCCGGAGCAAAAGCATGGTACTGTGCAGGATCCCTCCACACAACACCATCAAAGGGGTGGGTAGACTACCTAAGCCACCCCCCAGCACGACCCCAGGATCCTCCCCTCCCTCACCCCATCTAAGGGACCAGCTCAGGACCTCCCCCCCTCCCCCCGCCCGCCCAGTTAGCAAGGGAACCTGTTATTTGTTTTCACTCCCTCCTGCAGTAGCAAGAGGCCCAATAAAGCCTTGCTTGAGCTTCCCGTCTGGCCTCTTAGTAATGAGTACAAGAACCCCGGTTGGTAACAGTTGCACTGAAGGGAAGCTTACCATCTAGTGAAGACAAAAATCCATGAAACCACATTGGAAGTGATATCCTTTTAATAGTAGAAAGCAGACAAGTAGAAAAATGCCCACGAGAAGGTAGAAAGTGTTAAGTGATATAAAAGAAACATGTCATGGAAAGACGATAAAAGGTCTTGTAGACGTCTGTTGATTTATGGGATCAACAGCACATGTTACCTGATCTCATCGGTACTGGCTATGCAGTACTTTCAGAGACCTGCCACCTTGCCAGTGGCTGGTCATAGCACAGAAGTGGAAGCTTGGGTGACCTGAAAGCAGAGCCAAATCAGTTTTGCCAGCAGGGGAAAGCTTGTTCAGGCTGATGCCCCAGAGGCTGGAATGTACTTGAAACAAAGGGTTGCAGCTGAAAAGCTTTGATGGTTTGGGAGGAAATGTAACAAAATGAACCTGCAGTTTACAAACCATGTCAAGAGTTATTTTCTCCTGCCTTCTACAAATCAAAGCCAAGAAACGAAAACACTTTTGGTAAAAGGGCATGCAGTCTCCTTTCCCGCTCTGGCTTCTCATTTTCATCCTCCCCTTCTCATATTTTCCAGTGCATACTCTCACTTCTTTCTCAGTCTCGGTGTTCCCTCCCCCACCCCTCGCCCCCTCCCCACGCCCGCGCTCTCGGCTCCGCTCTTGGCCCCTCCGCCTGGGACGGCCCCGGGGCCGCACCTGCCAGGGGAGCGCCCAGCCCGACCCCGCCGGGGGACTGGCAGTGACGTAGCGGGGAGGACGGTGTCCGCGCGGCCCGCTGACGTCACTGCCGCAGCGGTCCCGAGCGAAGCCCAAGAATGGGAATTCGAGGAGGGAAACACGGCGGTGACCCCGCGGTCGCGGCTGAGCGCAGCGAGTGGGCCGCGTGCTTTGGGTTTTTGGAGCCGAAAAGCCGGAACCGCGCCTCTAGTGTAGGCTGAGCCCACCCCACACCCTCAGCGCGCCCGAACGCCAGAGTTTAGCGATAAGGGGAATGTCCCCAGACGGTGGGGCCTCGTGCGCACGCGCCTTGGCTGGGGGGCCTGCAAGACGAGGATTGGTGGGGGAGGAGGGCAGCGTGAAGCGGGAGAGGACTGTGACTGAGCTCCAAGGTGCGGCACAGGAGGAGGGCGGCTCAACCCCTCCACTGCTAGCCGGTCTCCCTGGACGCTGCGGCGGCGCGGGGCCTGCGGCGCAGCGTCGTGACGTCACGGTGGCGGCGGCGGTGGTTGGCCCAGGGTCCGCGGCTGCAAAGTGTGAATTACGCCGGGCTCGCGCTGGCGGCGGAGTGAAGTCAGGCTCCGGGGGAGGGGAGGGGAGGGGCAGGACCGCGGCGGCGGCGGCCGGAGCTGGTGGCTGCACCCGAGCCCCGCGCGCCCTGAGTCTCGCCGCTGGCTCCAGTAGTCTTTTCTTGCACCGCTTTGCTCTGTCCTTGCTCCGCTCCTGCGCCGCTGGCCCCGGACCCTCTCCTCTCGGCCGAAGAGCCTGGCGGCGCCGGGGTTCCCCCGCCGACTTGGCTCGTGCTGCCCCCGCTTGCACCCCGGAGCCGGGAGCGCGCTGCTCTTCGTAACCGTCGCTGCGGCCGCCGCAGCGCCTTACCGCCGGCAACCCGGGTGGAGTGTTGGGGTGGGGGAGGCGTGAGCGCGGCTTCCCCGCCAGGGGTCGACGCCCGCCCGCCCTGCCCCCGCCTCGGCCCGGCGCCCCCGAGCCGCGGCCCCTTCCCAGCGCAGGGGCCGGCGGCCGCGGCAGGGCGGGCGCCGCGCGGGGGCAGGGCGGGCGTATTCAATGGAAGTATGTTACCAGCTGCCGGTGCTGCCCCTGGACAGGCCGGTCCCCCAGCACGTCCTCAGCCGCCGAGGGGCCATCAGCTTCAGCTCCAGCTCCGCGCTCTTCGGCTGCCCCAATCCCCGGCAGCTATCACAGGTAAGCGCCGCCGCCGCCGCAGCCACTGGGGGCCCACGCCTGGGGGCTTCTCTGTTGTTACCCCCCTCCCACCTGGCTTCACCTCCGCGACCCCTACTCCCCAGTCCTCGCCGTTCACCCCAGATCCACTACTGCCCATTGTTCGGGGATTCCTAGTCTGGCCCCTCGATTCGGGAGCCTTTTCCTTGACCCTCGGGGCTTCAGCCCCCCGGCCTGCTCAAGCCTGGACCCGGGTGGGCTCTGGGAGCCCTGCAGACCCTTCCCAGGCCCGCCCCCCTCCGTGCTCAGCGGCTTAAGACTCAGGAATGACTTCGTTTTCCTCCCTTTCTCGACGTCTCGGTCTGGAAGTTGGGACTCTCTTCGTCGGCGGTGGCCCTGGGCACACCTGGCCACCCTCACGCCCACACACCTGTGCTGGGTGCGCGCCTCGCCTCCCGCAGCTCCCGCGCGCCCTGCGGTGCTCGGACGGTCCTGCGGCCCTCCGAACAATAGGCCGATTCCCGGTTGCTCTTCTCCCCGACTCCTTCGATGATGTGAATGGACCCTAAGTGGTATCGGTCTCCAGAGTGCTTCCTCGAAGCTTCGGTTTTCGTAAAGTTGATAGCCAGGAACCAGTTTTGTTTTTAATTTGATAAGGAGGTTTTAAGAGAAAAACTACTGTTGGAGCACTCCCAGGAAGACTTTGTTTTGAATGGGCCAATACCGGTTGCTCCTGAGAATTTCGTGTTTTGTTTTTTTCTGTGGTGATGCTGTTGGCCAGCTTCTACTTCTGGCTGATTTTGATTGCCGGATTTAAAATAGGGAGGTTAAAAGAATTTTGTTTTGTTTACATTTGAACTGAGTGAGTGCCCTCCATTTCTGCTGCCAGAGCGTCACATGTTCACGATCACTTTTTAAATCACGTATATTTATTTTTCCTGTTGATTAATATTAGCGTCTTTTATGGGGGTATATGTTTTTCTCCTATTATATTGTAAATATCTTGAGCCCGGTCTGTATTTCTTTTGGGTTTTACTGGTAATGTGGATAGCACCCGATAGAGATTTACTTACAGTAGGTGTGTCCAGTAAATATTTGCCATTTGCTTCTTTGCCTAAATTGTTTGTAGAGAGAGAGCAGTAGCCTATATTTGGGTTTCTCTGTGAATTGTTTTTATTTAAAATCAGACTTCTTTAGCAGGACAAGGTGGTATGCTAATGAGGTCAGAGTCAACTTGTAAAGATTACTATAATATTAAGTGACATCTAAAAATAATGCTACATAATTACTTTTAAAGTTAGGTCCGTGATCTGCCTTTACAGTACTGCTTAAAGCATTTTCAGGTTCCACATTTAATACTGAAGAGATACTAATGCATTAAAAAGGTTTTTAACGGTAGTAACTTTTTCATTTCTTATATCAGCAGCACATGACTAATACCCATTTCCGGTTCAGTCTAAATAATCAAGGCAATCAGTACTCATTTGTAAAATTATAAAATGTGAATAAAGTTACTTGTGCTCCCCAAGGAGAAAATGAATGAGATGGGAGATTCCAAGGGAGTTAAAACAAGTAAGGCTGATGCCAGGGAGTTTACCTGATGTCTTAATTAATCCACAGAGACCAACTTTAAGCTCCATTCCTTCTTGACTCATTTCCTAGCCTTAGATTTAAATGGGTAATGGAATTTTAAAAATATGATTGGCAGATAAAGCAAATATTGTATAGCCACACCATACTTACTATTAAAACTTAAAAGAAATTTTTTGTACCCCAAAGTGAAGTGTATAGGAACTTCTGAAAACTTGGACAGAAGTTTTCCTGAACTAACACTTTTTTCAAATTAGCGGTGCACAGTATTAAAATGACAGTAAACTTACCATGATGCTGAATGGGTATATTTATCATTATCAAGACTTTGATTATCATTTAATACTAAAACATATGTCATAGTGATTTCTTTAGGGCCAGATGGGAATTTGTAATAGACTGAAAAAGAGATAGAAAATCTTGGAATCTTATTCAGAGCTGTATAAAGTAAATATTTGGTTAAATCAAAAGCTTTCTTTACCCTTGAATCTTCAGTTTCTAAGTCTTAAGTTAAAGGAATTATAAAAAGTTTGGGTGGTTTTGTAGTTTCATTTAAAAGACTTTAAGAAATCTGTTTTTCTTTTTTTTTTTTTCCTTAGGCACTAGTAGAACAGTTATTTATATTAGAGTACTTGTATTTTAAAATATGTTCTCAACTAGCAGTCTTTTCCATTTTCATTGTAATATGGGAGCCCAGTTCTTAGTAGGGACTTAGTAATATTGGTTGAATGAGTGAATGGCTAATGAAGTTTTAAGTTTTATCTCTGACTGAGCATCAGTTGAAAATAGGACATCAACGAAAGGACTTTCATCCAGGTAAAGCGGTAACTCTTTTATCCAAGACTTGGCTCTCCAGACTTTAACAGATTCAGGAAGTAAGCGAACACTCTGAGCGACCAAAGTAGATTTGGAGATCCTCTCAAAGCCAGTGTGTTTTAGGCAAAATTCTGACGAACTTGTTTTCCAAGTAGCAGCAAATTTGAAGGGGGATGGGAGGCTGCTAGAGTCAGGTTCATACTGATAGCAGCAAAAGTTGACAGCTGACGCACCCAAAGCTCGGGGTCAGAAGAAACGCTCTTCAAAGCCAAAAACTTGTAAAAAGGACATAAAGTTTGGCATCTTGAGTGTTATACAACACAGTTATGTTTTTGACATTAGTCAAAATAACATTTAATGGAGTCTGTTTTTAAAAGTTGAAAGATTTGTGCTGTTTTAAAAAAAAAAAACCTCCATGCCAAACATTTTAAGTGTTGATGTTTAAATGGACAAGCCCGAGTTATCTGGAAGATTCATTTATGTGGAGCACCAAGTCTCCCAAGGATGCCAGGTAAATGAAGCATTAACTTTTTGTTTTAAATCAGGTCATGTACTACTTTCTCAAATGGTTAATACAATTTTTTTAATTATTGGAAAAATAAGGATAATAGAAGATGGTTGTTGATTGTTTTCACCATTTTGGGGATATCTGTTGTTGATAGTTGAGTATAAAAACATTTATCTTGCAAAATACGTTTCTTATTTGGAAAAAAATATTGTGAGAGCAGAAATTATCTTGTTCACCACTGTGGCCACAGTGCTTTGCATAGGTAGGTGCTTATTAAGCATGGAAGTTGAGCTAGTGTATTGATAGCATGCCAAAACACCGCACCTGGGATGATTTCAGTCAGATTTTCTATACAATGGAAACAAATCTTATTTGGGTTAGAAAGCTGAGGTTTAATTTTTAAAATTTAACATAAATCTATGATACGTATTATTATTGAACAAAATTTGGGGATCTAACATGTAAACATATGCTTTTAATACCATAATAATCTAAATTTGATTTCTAATTTAGCATCTGTATCTTTTTTTTTAAATAGATTTGATTTTTTAGAGCAGTTTTAGATTCACAGCACTATTGAGTGGAACATGCAGAGATTTCTCTCACCTGGAACATGCGTAGCTTCCCCATCATCAGTATCTCCTACATGAGCAGTACATGAACCTCCCTAACACATCAGTATCACCCAGAGTCCATAGTTTACCACAGGGTTCATTCTTGGTGTCTTTTTTTTTTTAATCCAGAAACTATTCCACAAATATTTACTGAACACCTCTGTGAACAAGGCTCCTTGTGTTAGGTGCTGAGAAAATGTAAAGAATTAGTAGTTTAAAAAAAAAATCACTTGTGAGCCTGCCAACCTAACCAAGTTTTTCTTTGAAGCATTGCCTTCCTTATTCATAAACATTTTTCACCTGTATTCACAGTCCACATCTCTGGTGTCTTTGGTAACGTTCTAAGAATATAACAAATTATCGAGGTCCTGTATGTGCCAGAACAGTTCAGAGCCCCTTGGATAAAAGTTGGTTGGTTTCTCCTTGAAAAAGCTTTTACAGGATTGTGGTGGGGAAAATGGTATGCTTATATATGACATAATTTTTGTACTGGGGTTATCAAGCTCTAATGAGACTACAAGAAGGTATACCTAAATTTCCTGGGTAAATCAGGAGAAGCCTCACGTGGTAGTTGAGCCTTAGGCTAAGGCCTGAAGGTTCAGAAGATGTTTCTCAGTAAATGGGTGCATGTAGGGGAGGAAGAGAGGGGAGGCGCAGGTAGCTATGTAGATCAAAAAGCACCATCAAAAGAAGTTTTTGCGATGATGGAAATGTTCTCTGCAGTACCTAAGATAATAGTCACTAGCCATATAGCTAGGTGAGCCCTTGAAATATGACTAGTTTTGACTGAGGGATTGAATTTTAAATACAGTTTTGTTTAAATAGCTCCATATGGCTAGTGGCTACTGTATTGGCAGAGCAGGTGTGTAGTGTGCTTAATGATGGTTAGTAGTGATGTCATGTTGATCTGTCCGTAGCACGTTCTCCGGATGCGGAACATGAGAGCTACTTTCAGGTTGTTGCTGTTGGCTGCAAAACTTCATTTAATACCTTCATGCAAATTTGATAAAGTCCTTAGAGTGGAAGCACTAGATTGGGTCGAGAGGTAGGAACACTTTCTGGCTTTCTAGAATTCTCTCTTCTTTTACAGTGCAAAGATGAATGAGCATATCTCTTTCATCTCCAATCACATAGTATTAAACTGTAATACTTATATGTTAAATAACCATTTTATAAATATTTTATAAACATTTATATAAACGTTTTACTGCTTCAGTAGATGTGCTATGGTACACCGAGTTTGTTTTCACTTGCAGTAAGGGTGTACAGTTTCTCGACTGTTTTTTGTACATTTGCATTACCTCTTTTGTGACATTTCATTTGCATATCCTGTGCTTATTTATGGAGGCTCTTATATATCTAATATCAGTTTGTAAATTGCATCATTTCAAATATTGTTAGCATAGTTGTTGCCTTTTCACAAGCCTGCGTTCAGAAGCCAGTACAGGGGTTGTGTGAACAGTGGTGAACAGGGGAGTGATTCTGTTCCTGACACCTTCCTCCCTGCCCACTCCCAAGACACTCCTTTGGTTGGGACCTTGGTTTCATTTTTCTATTTTCAGAAATACTTCGTATTTTGATTTAAATTCAGTACTACCGTATTTTGGCTTATACTTCAGAACAAATATGTATTTATACTATATTTCAAAAAACATGCTCAAACATAATATTAATGTAAATTTATAGTGTATTTGGACTGCAGATTTGATTGTGGAGTAGGGTGTTCAAATTACTGGTTTATAAGTTGTCATCAGGAATACGTGTAGTCTGTGGGATGTGAATTGAGAGGTTTTAGACCTATGTCCAGATTTTGGTGCTTTGTTGCAATGCCTAGAGTTCTGTCAGTTGTACATACTGTCTACTCAAAAAAATTTTTTTAAACACAAATGTCCTGTGAGAGGTAAAATATTAAGCTCTTTGCAGGAGTTAGGAAGATTAGGGCGCCCACTTTGGGTGGAAAGAGGGAGAGGGATGTACTGTCCATTCTGTTGGAGGCAGTTTGATAAGACTTCTGCTAACACTTCAGTGTAAATTTCAACTCTTCCTTTCCTCTTCCCTCCTTCCCTCCCTTCCTCTCTTTATTCCTTTTTTCTTTTTTCAGAAAGGATTACAGCAGTTTTAAAGAATTGACTTCTTTTCTGGGGATGGATATAGAGACAGGCTTGGAAGAAGAGAGCTGAAGAAAGAGAAACGACAGAGTTTAGCTTAACTCAGTTTTTGTCTGGGATCATTAATAGTCATAAAAACACCTAGGAAATTTAGATGATAAAGAACCCTCATTGCATGCAGATCTTCTTAATGAATTTAATTTTTTTCTTTTTCTGTACTAAAGACTGTGTGTATCACATTTGTTGTGTGGCTATAAAATCTTTCTAATTTTGTTAGAAGTCTCTTGACTCAATATCTTTAGTGGAAGTTTTTTGGACATTCTTACATTCCCTTTGGCCACTCCAGAAAACTTCAACAATTAATCTTTAATCTTCTAATTTAAAAACAACTCAAAATATTTTTTTCTGGCTACAGATTGCTCATATCTTATGATTATTTTGAATTGAGAGAAAATTAAGTGTATATTCTCTTCCATATTTAAATGGCCTGTTCTTGCCTGAAAATAAGGTAGACCGTTAATTTTTACATTGTTGCCAAATATGCCTTTCAAAAGGTTATTCACAAGTAAATGATACTTTTTGCATGGTTGCATTCAGGTGTAAGTGTTCATGCGGTCAGTATGTGGGGAAAGGAATAAAAGCTATATTTGTACATGAGCCTTCTAAGCTTGTGGGGCTTCATTTTGGCTGCTGGCAGGAAGCCTTCTGAAGGGATCTGTGCTGCTGATCCTGTGGCTGTCATCAGAGAATCTCTTGCTTATAATTTTGAGTAGGAATTTTGGATTATTGCTCCATGCCTCCACCTGCTGGTAGGGATGGCTCTTCGTTTTCTGAAGATGATGGCTAGAGGGAGGAGAGGGCAAAGGCAGGGCATAATTTGGGGAAGAAAAATTATTAATCAGATAACTAAATTTTGGCAAAACCTACTCTGTTTCTCGAAGTTTTGAGTAGACCAAACTCTAGCTCAGGACCATGTAAAGTACTTGGTAAACAGTGCTTCATAAAGATGCAGTAGTCTTGCTTCAATATTAATTATAATTATTGGTTTCCATTTATTGAGGACCTTCTACATGCCAGATACTGTAATTGATGTTTTTAATCTTTACAAAAGATTGCTTTATGAGATAATTGGCAGTACTCTCATTTTCACCAAGGAGTGAGTAAACTGAGCTTGGAGACATTAAATCCCACTTTTACCAAGAAGTAAGTAAACTGAGCTTACAGGCAAGTTAAATCGCTTGTCTGAGGCATCAGGCAAGGTCTTGGAGAAGAGCCTGTCATGTTCCACACTCTTACTTTCAAACTGGTCTCCCTCATTGGAGAAGGTGAGTGGAATATAGTTAGACTTTTAGGTTTACGGATTATAGATTTTGTTGGTTCATGGATCTTGATAAAGAAAACAAATTTGATGATTTGAGACGATTATTTGAAATGATAACCTTCGCTCTGGTCTTTTCAAACCATATCTGGAATATTTTATTCTAGATGCCATGTTCTAGGAGGAGATGATTACGCTAACTCAGACTCTGAAGATAGTGACCAGGGTCATGAGGTGATTTGAAAACTGTATCGTTTGACAGGTGACTGAAGAAATTGGAGACATTTAGTCTGGAGAAAAAAGACTCAGGTTTTGGGCCAGCGGGGGTGGGAATGGAGGTGGGGAATGCTTGGTGAGAGATGGTGGAGCATTGCTGTCTTCCAGTATTTGAAGGATTGCTGTGTGAATGAGAGGGAGGAGAAGAGGATTAATTTAGGTTTTGATTGGTTGTATGTTCTTGACTGCTATACCCTTTTCCTACTTTGTGAGGTCAGTTGCTAATACACAGGAAGAGATCCAAGCTTAAAGTTGTCACTTGTCCAAGGCCACACAACTAGGTACTGGAAATGGATTAAACTCTGGGTCATTCTGACCCTAAAGCCCATGCATTCTCTTCTACTTCCTCTTACTGCGTGGAAAAAGGATGTTACCTCAGAGGGTAGATAAGTACCAATAGGTAGAAACAATAGAAATAGAAAGGGAGATCTTGTGTTTAAGCACACTAGTAATAAAAGAAATGCAGGTTAAAAGAATGATACTGATTTTTGCTTTCAGATTGGCAAATTTAAAAAAAATAAGTGTATAGCTTGAAGATTATACTCACGTAATGCTGGTAGGAGTCTAATTGTTTTACGTTTTCTGAAAAGTAATTTGGCAATTGAATAAAATAATTAATACTTTTGCCTGATAATTTACTTTTGGGTATCTGTCCTGAGCAGATAACTAGAAATGTAGATGAAGATTAATGATCTTCAAGGATATTCATCATGTATTTATCACTGAAAAATTGAAAACAAATAATTTATAAATGGTTTACTATAGTATTTCTTATTGTGAGTATATGGTATTTATTTTTATATTGTGTGACCACTAAAATGCATTGAAGAATTTAAAGTATGTATAGTGTAAATAGTTCACAAATGGCTAAATAAATTTTAGTATTTTCTACTATTTCTGTATTGTGTGCCCACTAAAATACTTGGAAGAATTTGAAGAATATTTAATTGCATGAAGAATTGCTTACAACATTAAGCTAGCAAACAAACAAAAAAAATCCTCAGGGTATTTACAGATTTATCCCGATTTTGTTTAAAAATAAATCACAAAATATATACATATTCACATACTGTGCATGATTGCAGAAGGAAAAAAAGCCAATATATATCCCAAAATGCTAACAGAAGCCATCTGTGGATGCTGAAATTATAAGCAATTTTTAACTTTTTGTTTAGAATTTTGTGTAATTTTACGTGTTCTTCTTTTAACATGAATCTCCGTTTTAACTACAATAATCCTAGAAAAAGTCAAACAAGTTGTATTTGGGCCCAGATCTCTGACAGAGATGTCCAGAGAGGAAGTACACTGCCTCATGAGATTAAAAATTCCCGAAAGATACTTGGATGAGGTTCTTGTCAAGGGGTTTGACTTTTCTGGTTCTGTCTGACCTCATGATTCTATAATTCTTGGCGTAACTCAGCTGTATACATGACAGGTATTTTTGTATAGCTCTGATAATGATAAAGTAGCTTCACTCTCCATGGGAGATGTTGGGAAGTAAATTTAAGTATAGTTATTGTTTTAAAGGAGAGCTGTTTGATGATAGCGCGTGAAGAGATCTTGAACAGTGGCAGTGGTGGAAGAAATAGAGATAGGAGGTCAGGAGTTAGGTCCTCGGAACTGATTTGATTTGAGAGGTTAAAAACAAACAAAAAACTTCACCTTTTAAATTTAGGAGACCAGGTAGATCATGAAGCTAGTAATAAAAATACAAAAGGAAGAAGAGGCAGGTTTTATTTTTTTTTCTTTTCCTCTTTTGTGTATGTGTGTGGAGGATTGGGGGAGGGTGGTGGAGTACATTATAAGTTTACTTTTTAAATATGTTGAGTTCAAGTGTCTGGGAGCCCTCCAGTTGGGATGTCCAGTAGGCAGTATCTTAGGACGAAGGTTAAGACTAATGACATATTTTGACTTCTACTACAAGGATTTTCAAACATTTTTTGCTCACATATCCCTTTGAAAAACTAGGGGAGAAAACCCACAAAAAACTGGATACCTTCTTACATATCTAGAATTTTTCTTCCAAGTGTATTTGTAAATGATGTAGATTTTGGTGTATTATTTAAATCACAGTTTTAAATACATCCAGGGGAATTTTTAAAATTTGATATGCCCATGATCTGTTTTAATAAAATGTGAGCAAGCTCTTAATTTTAACAGAATCTTTACATTCCTTATTTTTCTCTTTGAACTCATTTCTGTTTGACAGTCTCTACATATTCTTATCCTAATGTATTCTTTTATATTTGAAAGCGTTTTATCAATCACAGTGTCATACTTTTCTACAACAAAAGTAAATTCATTCATTAATTTAGTAGATGGAAATAGAAAGTACTTAAGCAGCGTCACCCAGTTCTTCTGAGTTCTATGCAAAAACAGTTATAATTTAAAACATTTGAAATTTCCTGTGTCTGTAAGGCTGTGTCAGATATATTTTGGATTGAGTTACCAATACAATGATAACCAGTAGACAATCAAAACAACATGTGAGTTATTAAATTTAATAAGTATTAAATAGTAAAAATTTCATTGGAAATGCATTTTGTTTATTTTAAATCATTTAGAAATCTATTTTATCCATTTATAAGTATTATTAGAAAAGATGAGGTTCTGCACCGATTCTCTTCCTTTTTTACTTTAAAGTATTGAGAAATCTTGTCCACAAATTTAGTAGATGGTAATAAAAAGTGCTTTATTTTAGCAGTATCACCCATTCTTTTGAGTTGACAGCAAAGTGATCCACAATCAAAAATACTTTTAAGGCTTTCTCGAGTAGCAAATGGATTTGGTTCTCCTTCCATTTTCATGGAAATAGGAGCTGGTGACCATTTGATTTGAAAAAAATTTGATACCCAGTCTGGAGAGCAATTACCTTTTTCAGCATTAATATTTGAAACTCTCCTTTTGGCTCCTCAGCTGTTGTTAGGCCCCAGCTCCACAGTAAGTTTCAGGACTTGTAGAGATTTATGTAGGGCAGAAGAGGAGAGGTGAAAGGGGAGAGGAGGTAAATGAAAACTGACGTGTCAGTAGAATAGTTTTAGAAAATTGTACATATGGAAGTTGAAGACCTAGAAATCAATTCCCTTGAAACTTTCCATGCCCAGGTGCTCCTCAGGGTATGTATGCATGACCCAGTTTGTAGACCACTGTTTACTGTATTTCACCTTATTACCTTGTTGCTGTATTTTACTGTTCTCCATAGGCATACAGAAATAATACCTTACGCATCAGGTGCTTTTTTTTTTTTTCCTGATTTTGTTTGCTCATAATCCTGGATCTCCATACTTAATCATTTTAGGCCTTCTTTAGGAATGGAATCAGAATATTACTGCTTGAAAGAGACCTTATAAGTAATTTATCTTCAACAGTTTGAAGATTTGGTTGTCGAGACTCAGAAAGGTCAGGATTTCTCCAAGATCACACAATTAGAAAGTGGAAAAATTAAAGCTGTAAACTTAGTTCTTCCAACTTTTAATCTGTTGCTTTTCTCACTATACCCCTACTTCCTTATAAAAGGATTGATTTATAGGATTTCCATAAGTAGCAGTCTTTCTTTACTGAACATTATTCCTTTGAGTAGCATTTGCTGATAGACCAGTGATTATTTGAACAAGTTAAAGGACAAACACACTCAATTTTTAAAATGTCTGAGTTACTTCTGCTTAAAATATAGTCAGATAAAGCAAAACCATTACTGAAAGTGTATTGGGCCTGTTAGGAAGATATTTGTTAAAATGTGATTTATGTATAACTCAGCAGGAATAACCTTTTTAAAAGGAACACATATTTCACCTGTATTTTAAAAATTAACTTAAGAATAAAACTTTTTTTTCCACTTTAGGGAATAAAAGAATTTTAGCAAATAAAAGCATATTCTTGATATACAAAGAGCTCACTCTCTAAACCTTTTATGTGTTTACTATGTATGAAAGGGTGAGTGGTAGAATTTTTTTTTTTTTACTTCATTTTACTTTTTGCTTGAATTCTTCATAGTGCACGTATATTTTAAGAAAAACAATGAAGTTATTGTGAAAAGCGAACTTTTTTTTAAGAGCAGTTTTAGTTTCACAGTAAAATTAAGAGGAATGTCAAGAGATTTTCCATGTACCTCCTGTCCCTACACATGCTTAGCCTCCGCCATGATCAACTTCCCCCCCAACAAAGTGCTACACTTGTTACAACTGATGAACCTAAATTGATATAATCATGCAAATTCCATACTATGTATATACATTAGGGTTCACTCTTGGTGTTATACAGTCTGTGAGCTTGGACAAATGTATAATGAAATGTATCCATCAGTATAGTGTCATACAGAGAATTTTCACTACCCTAAAAATCCTCTGTGCTCCACCTAATTATCCCTACCCCTCAGTTCCCAACAACCACTGAATGTTTTTACTCTCTCTCTAGTTTTCCCTTCTCCAGAATGTCACATAATTGGATTCATACAGTCCTCTGCCTTCAGGATGGCATCTTTCACTTCGGAATGTGCATTTAAGGTTCCTCCTTGTTTTTTCATGGCTTGGTAACTCATTTCTTTTTAGCACTGAATACTATTTCATTGTCTGGATGTATCACAGTTTATTTATCCATTCATCTACTGAAGGACATCTTAACTGGCTTCCAGGTTTTGGCACCGTGAATAATGCTGCTACAAACATCTGCTGGATTTTTGTGTGGACATAAGTTTTCAACTCCTTTGGGTAAATACCAAAGGAGTGTGATTGTAGGATCATATGGGTAAAAGTATATTTAGTTTTGTAAGAAAACACCAAACTATCTTCAAAGTGGCTGTACCTCTTTGCGTTCCCACCAGCAGTGAATGAAAATTCCTGTTGTTCCACATCATCACCAACATTTAGTATTCTCAGTGGTCTGGATTTTAGCCATTCTAATAAGTATGTAGTGATAGCTCATTGTTTTAATTTGCATTTCCCTGATGACATCTTTTCACATGCTTTTTGCTATCTGTATACCTTCTTCAGTGAAGTGTCTCTTAAAGGTCTTTGGCCCATTTTTAATTGAGTTGTTTTCTTATTGTTGAATTTTAAGAGTTCTTTATACATTTTGGATAATAGGCCTTTATTAGATGTCTCCTTTGCAAATATTTTCTCCCAGTGCATGTCTTGTCTTCTCATTCTCTTGACATTGTCTTTTGTAGAGCAGAAGTTTCAGCTTATCAGTTTCAATTTTTTTTTTTTTTTGGTGGACTGTGTCTTTGGTGCTGTATCTAAAAAGTCATCACCATACCCAAGGTCATCTAGATTTTTTCCTGTGTTTTCTTCTAAGAGTTCTATAGTTTCAGGTCTATCATTCAGGTCTATGATTCGTTTTGGGTTAATTTTTAAAAATTTATTGGAGTATAGTTGTTTTTCAGTGTTGTGTTAGTTTCACCTGTACACCAAAGTGAATCAGCTATACGTGTACACATATCTCCTCTTTTTTGAGTTTCCTTCCCATTTAGGTCACCACAGAGCATCAAATAGAGTTCCCTGAGCTATACAGTAGGTTCTTATTAGTTATCTACGTTTTGGGTTAATTTTTGTGAAGAGTGTAAAGTCTGTATCTAGATTCATTTTCGCATGAGGATGTCCTGTTGTTCCAGCACCATTTGTTAAAGAGACTATCTTTGCTCCAGACTATCTTTGTTCTGTTGTCAAAGATCAATTAACTGTACTTCTGTGGCTCTATTTCTGGGCTCTCCATTCTGTTCCATTGATCTATTTGTCTGTTCTTTCATCAGTACCACACTCTCTAGATTATTGTAGCTTCATAGTAAGTCTGGAAGTCGGGTAGTGTTAGCCCTCTGACTTTGGTCTTCTTCTTCAATATTGAGTTGGCTATTCTCAGATTTTTGCCTCTCCATATAAACTTTAGGAGCAGTTTGTTGATATCCCCCAAGATAACTTGCTGGGGGAATTTCCTGGCAGTCCAGTGGTTAGGACTCTGTGTTCTCACTGCTGAGGGCCTGGGTTTGATTCCTGGTTGGGGAACTAAGATCCCACATGCCTCATGGCGCAGCCCCCCCACCCCCCCAAAAAAAAGATAACTTGCTGGGATTTTTGATTGGGATTCCATTGAATCTGTAGATCATGTTGTGAAGAACTGACATTTTGACAATATTGAGTCTTCCTATCCATGAACGTGGAATGTCTCTCCATTTATTTAGTTGTTAGATTTGGTTCATCCAAGTTTTGTAGTTTTCCTCCTATATATCTTGTACACATTTATACCTAAATATTTCATTTTGTGGGGTGCTAATGTAAATGGAATTGTGTTTTTAATTTTAAATTGCAGTTGTTCATTGCTGGTATATAGGAAAGCGATTGACTTTGTATATTACCCTTGTACCCAGCAATCTAGCTGTAATAGCTCATTAGTTCCAGGAGGTTTTTTGTCTGTTTTTTTCCGATTTTTCTACATAAATGATCATGCGATCTGTGAACAAAGAGAGTTTTATGTCTTCCTTTCTAATCGATATACCTTTTATTTCCTTTTATTGTCTTATTGCATTAGCAAGGATTTCCAATATGATGTTGAAAAGGAGTGGTGAGTGGCCTTAGTCCTTGAAGGATTCTTTACTTTTAACAGGGCAATGTAATAATATCTATAGGAAAAAAATTAAGACTACTCAGCAGAAGGTTAGCAGAAGACTCACTCAGTTCCAGGAAGAAATACAAATGTAGGAAAACAGGTTCAGCTTTGCTAGTAATAAATGCAAAATAAAATAAATTTTAAAAATTTGGGGGGTGGGGAAACATTTTCTTACTGGCAAAGACTGGCAAAACCCAATCTTAGCAGGGTGTGAGAAAACGGTCTTTTTTTTTGTTTGTTTTAATTAATTTATTTATTTAATTTTGGCTGCATTGTGTCTTCCTTGCTGCACACTGGCTTTCTCTAGTTGCGGTGAGCGGGGGCTACTTTTCGTTGTGGTGCCTGGGCTTCTCCTTGCAGTGGCTTTTCTTGTTGCGGAGCACAGGCTCTAGGCACGTGGGCTTCAGTAGTTGTGGCAGTTGGGCTCAGTAGTTGTGGCTCACGGGCTCTAGAGCGCAGGCTCAGTATTTGTGGCTCATGGCTTAGTTGCTCAGGGGCATGTGGGATCTTCTCGAGCCTGGGCTAGAACCCGTGTCTTCTGCATTGGCAGGCAGATTCCCAGCCACTGTGCCACCCAGGGAAGTCCCGAAAATAGGTATTCTTATAAATGGAGCTGGGAGCATCATTTGGTTCAATCTTTTGGGAATACAGTAGGTCTTTACAAATCAAAATTTTAAATGTGAATATTACCCTTTCTGCAGTCCTGTAATTTATCCAAAGGGACAGTTAGAACAATTTGCTAAGATACATGTGCATAGATTTTTGGCAACAATTTGCAGTATTGATATTGATGGGTGTTTAGGTTATTTCAGTGCTCATCATTGGATATTGTTAAAATATGGTGTTTTAATTCAGCGTAAAAGTCTATATCCAGTAAAATGATGCCACAGATCCATATTTGTCTTGGAAAGGTATACGTAACAGTTTGAATGGGGAAAATTTTAGCTGAAAAGTGGCATGTATATATTAGCCTGTTGATTTAACTTTCTATGTAATATCTGCATTTGTCAATAAAAACATGGAGGATATTGTATACACCAGTATATGAATGCATACAAGTCTGGAAGGTCGCTCAGCAAAATGTTAACAGTGGCTATCTTTGGGTACTGGGGTTTCTGGTAACTTTTACTATTTTTGTACTTCTGTGGTTTGTTGTATTTTTTTTTTTTTTGTAATCAGAGAAATCAATTTTTTTAAAAAAACAACATTAAAAAGTAACACGCTGTCAGGTGGAATATCATTTAAGTAGAAATAAAGTTATGAAGAAACTTAGATCTAGTTAGAAAATAATTTATTATAGGATGGTCAGAAACGAGTTATTCACTGGCACATCGTAGGTATTCAGAGTGGTTTATTAAAATGGAATTATAGTGGGGGAATGATGTATGGAGGAATGCACTGCTTTTTTTTTTTTTTTTTTTGGCAGTATGTGGGCTTCTCATTGTTGTGGCCTCTCCCGTTGCGGAGCACAGGCTCCGGACGTGCAGGCTCAGCGGCCATGGCTCACGGGCCCAGCTGCTCCGCGGCATGTGGGATCTTCCCGGACCGGGGCATGAACCCGTGTCCCCTGCACCGGCAGGCGGACTCTCAACCACTGCGCCACCAGGGAAGCCCTGCACTGCATTTTTAATGGAAAAATGAAGTGAGTTTGGAGGCAGATAGTTTACAAAAAATATTATGCCTATTTCAGAGCTGAGAAGGTAAGCTTTCTGCTATAATATTTATGACCTGGAATCATAGAACATCAATGTTAGAAGAGTCTGTGGAAGTCAGCCCCCTCAACATCCAGATAAGTAAACTGAAACCAAGGAGGTTAAAGGACACACCGGGCAATCCAGAAGTCTCTTCTGTTGAACATCGTGATTTTGGCTGCTCAGTTTTTGCTTGAACATTTTTGGAATGAGAAGATTACCACTTTATAAGGCAGTCCATTTTGGTGTTGAAAGGTGTAATGGGTTGAATAGTGTCCACCAAAAATTCATGTCTACTTGGAACCTCAGAATGTGACCTTATTTGGAATGAGGATCTTTGCAAATGCAATCAAGATGAGGTCATATGGGTTAGGGCAAGCCCTAAGTCCAGTGACTGAAGTCTGTCTAAGCAGAGGAGAGGACACACAGAGCCTCTGACATACACACAAGAAAGAAGGCCATTTGAAGAGGGAGCAGAGATTGGAGCGATGCAGCTACAAGCCAGGAACTCCAAAGATTGCAGGGATACACCAGAAACTACTGAGATGCAAGGAAGGATTCTTCCCTAACACCTTCATTCCGAGGCAGCACAGCCCTGCCGACACCTTGATTTTGGACTTCTGGCCTCCAGAACTGAGAGAGAATAATCTGTTGTTTTAAGCCACCCAGCTGGTGGTACTTTGTTACAGCAGCCCTAGGAAACTAATACAAATGGGTTTGAATATTTTAAATGTGTTTGTTCGCTCTTGCAGTCAGCAGATGTTTACGGAGCACTCTTTACGTGCCAGGCACTTGGCTAGGTATATCAGAGATAAGTGAGACGTGCTTCCTGCCTCCATTCCTAGAGAGTGTCCATCAGGAAGGACAGCCATGTAAGTACGTGACTGCAGTACTGGACTAGGATTGTGTGTGGAGTTCAGTGGTGGCACAGTGGAGCTGGGAGAACCAGGGACGGTTTTACAAGAGACCTTTATGGTGGGTTTGAACGAAAGAGCTGAAATCAATCTCTGTGGGAATTCTGCTTGATTCTGCCACCGCTAGTGCTATCACTCCTACCTAGTTCAAGGTATGTAGCATGCTGTTACTAGAATTCTCTCACCACAGATCAGTCGAAGTAATTTTTATTTTTATTTTCTTATTTTGCCTGCACTGCATGGCTTGCGGGATCTCAGTTCCCTGACCAGGGATTGAACCTGGGCCTCTGCAGTGAAAGTGCCGAATCCTAACCACTAGACCATCAGGGAACTCCCCGAAGTAATTTTTAAAATGCAACCAGATCGGGTTTCCCTGGTGGCGCAGTGGTTGGGAGTCCGCCTGCCGATGCAGGGGACGCAGGTTCGTGCCCCGGTCCGGGAGGATCCCACATGCCGCGGAGCGGCTGGGCCCGTGAGCCATGGCCGCTGAGCCTGCGCGTCCGGAGCCTGTGCTCCGCAACGGGAGAGGCCGCAACAGTGAGAGGCCCGCGTACCACAAAAAAAGAAAAAAAAAATGCAACCAGATCATGCTTCTCTACTGAAAACATCAATGGGTTCTTATCACAATGAAAATAAAATCCAAACTCCTTTTCATCATACAGCCCCATAAAATCTGATCCCTCCTAACTTCAGTCGCATCTCCTTATACAGTGGTCTTCTTGCTGTCTGTGAACACTGTCAGGTTTGTTCCCATCTTGGACTTTGCACCTGCTCTGCCCTCAGACCCAGGATCTTCCGTGGCTCCTCTTCCTTCAAGTCTCGGCTCCCTCTTTGCAGAGGAGCCTTCCCTGACCACCCTATTTAAAAGCCCCCCTCCCCCATCTATCTATTACCTTGTTTTATTTACAGCACATACCACTAACTGGATTTGTCTATTTCTGCCTCGCTTCCAGCCTGCATCCCTGCCACCATAGAATGTGTGGTCTGGAAGCAGGGATCTTGTTTATACTGTTCGCTGCTTATACTGTTCACTGCTGTGTCCCTAGTGTACAACACATAGGAAGTGTTAAGTACAGAAGAAAGAAGAAAAACTTACTCTTTTAGTCTCACGCTTATCATGTCAGATCATATGTCAGCATGACTCTCTTTGGGATGAATCCCAAACTGTATTCTTATAATTTCATTTTATAGTCCCAGCCTATTCCCTCCCTCCGAAAATTGCACCTTCATCTTCATATCCTTTCTGAGCTGCCCTCTGTGGTATTGGAGCTATCTTAATTTCTAAAATTGTGTAATCTTATTTAAGGATGCATTGAGTTTTAGAAAAGTTGCCCAAAGTAACACAGCCGTGAATGGTGTTGCTAGGATTTGAACTTAGATCTCTCCCTGACTAGAGCGCCTTTCTGGTTGTTCTCCTATGAGGGTTTTGGTGAGTGGGAGGTAAAAATCCAGAATTAAAATAGGAGCCTTGTCCATTTGGACTAGAAATAGCAAACACTTATTATTTGTTTCTATAAAAAGAGCTCCGCGATATTTGTTGAAAGGAATTCTAAAAAGTAACTTTAATTTTTTTTCGACTAAAGTTAATTTGCTTGTTATAAAGAAGAAAGTAAACATCATCAGTAGTCTACCACCCAGAGACAGCTGCTGTTAACATTTTAGAACATTTTTATCCAATATTTTTCTGTGCAGAAATAAAATAATGTTATGTCATTTTCCTACATAAATCTTTCTCTGAATTTTGAAATAATTTCCTAATGTAATTATTAGATCAAAGCATATTGCCAAATTTTTTTCCAGAAAGGTGACCCCAATTTACATTTCCGTGAGCAGCACACGAGTGCCTTTTCATACCTTTTCAATATTTTTGGTTTCCACTTCTTGGATTTTTCTTGATATTAAACTTGGAATATATGTTTATTAGTTACCTACTAACTATCCTGGAATTGTCTATATCCATTGCCTATTTTTCTATTGGCAGCTTAGTATATTTTAAATCAGTTTTTAAATTTTACATTGATAATGAAAATGTCATATTTGTGGCAAACTTCCACCTTTTTGACTTATTTTTATTTTTTTAAATTTTATTTATTTATTTTTGGCTGCATTGGGTCTTCATTGCTGTGCACAGGCTTTCTCTAGTTGTGGTGAGCAGGGGCTACTCTTTGTTGCGGCGCGTGGGCTTCTCATTGCGGTGGCTTCTCCTGTTGCGGAGCACGGGCTCTAGGCGCACGGCCTTCAGTAGTTGTGGCATGTAGGCTCAGTAGTTGTGGCTTGCGGGCTCTAGAGCGCAGGCTCAGTAGTTTTGGCTTAGCTGCTCTGCGGTATGTGGGATTCTCCTGGACCAGGGCTCAAACCCATGTCCCCTGCATTGGCAGGCAGATTCCTAACCTCTGTGGACCACCAGGGAAGTCCCTTGACTTATTTTTAATAAAATGATGTTCTACCTGTACTGCTAAGCCTTTATCTAGTAAGTCTTATCTCTTTAATGATGTAGTCATCAGAGGGAATTTTTGTTAATAAAAGTTTTCAGCATTTTAAATTCTTCCACACAAACTTTTTGTCTTCAGCGTACTAATTTGATAAAGATCTTTTTCATTTTAATAAGTTGTATGGATTAATTGTCAATAACAAATTATAGGTAATTATCTCTTTGTATTTTAAATATATTGTAAAAGGAAGGTGACATAAGTACTTTTCCAGAATAGAACCAAGAATGTGAAATTGGAGGAAAAATTTTATACTTGGAAAATATATTGAAAATGAATGACTTGAGAACTTCTGAATGTACTTTCTAAGCATTCTCACCACTAAAGCAATTGGCATGTAACCTATCCCCCTCCTGCAAACATTTTTAATTTTGTGATAGTAACTCAAATTTTGTACTAAGAAAAATGGAACGTAGGACCCATTTTACATGGCTTTTCTAAAATCTCTAAAATTTTAGAGAGAATTTATGTCTTACAAACATTTAAGAGGATTTTTAATGGCTTATAACATTAACATAAAAGAGGACAATTTGAAGATAAAAGCAAAAACATAGATTACCTGCAGTGTGTAGAACCAACATTTTCATTTTTCTTTCATCACAGTGAAAATACTCCAAAATCATTTTCAGAGAAAAACTTTCCAGAAGTGACTTCAAGAATTTTTTGTGGTTGGCCTCAGTTCATTTCCATTTGAGGTGTAGTTTTAATAACTTTTTCAAGGCTTTCCACATTTATTTCCCCATCAGTGGTGTTTTTAAATTTCCTTTTTGTCGTTTTTTTGTTTGGTTGGTTAAGTCTCTTAGAGCAGGATTCAAGAGGGCTGCGCAAGAAGAGCCATTGAAGATGTAAAAATAAAATTTTAGAGTGTTTATTTTCAACCTTATTGTTTCAGTTCCTAATTTTATTTATGTTACATGGAGTACATAAAATTATATGTATCTAATTCATAAATAAATGCATTCCAAGTTTGGAGACTACTGTCAGAGAATCTGTTGATTGTAATGTATTTCTCACACGCACGTGTGTGCACGCGCGCACACACACACACACACACACACACACACACACAGGTCATGCAGGAACATACACAACATTTCAAAGGGTTCTTGGAGTCCGTCCATCATACCTCTAGAATACTCGCGTTCCTGTTTAACCACAACCTGCCTTGCCTCCTGAGTGCACTTAGCCGCAGCTCTTTGTCTACTGATTTATTTAATTTTTAAAATTTTTTCCTTAAAGACAATTTCATGAGGTCCATGGTATTTGGATTATAGAAATTTGCTAGGCAAACAGATTTTTTTTTTTTTTGCGGTACGCGGATCTCTCACTGTTGTAGCCTCTCCCATTGCGGAGCACAGGCTCCGGACACGCAGGCTCAGCGGTCATGGCTCACGGGCCCAGCCGCCCCACGGCATGTGGGATCCTCCCGGACCGGGGCACGAACCCGTGTCCCCTGCATCGGCAGGTGGACTCTCAACCACTGTGCCACCAGGGAAGCCCTAATTTATTTAATGTTATTAACCAACTCTGATTTCCATCCTTAAGGTTCCAGCCGAGGGTTAACTCTTAGAAGAGCCACCTTGTGTACCTATCTGTCCTGATTTCAGTTTGGTTAAACTATGAGCTCCTTAAGAGTGGTCACTGTTTATTTAGCTCTGTTCAGCCCAGTGCTTCATACAAAGTAGATATTTAGCAAATGAAAAGAGTGCGTCAAACCTTTATAAAGTCCTGTCAGTGACCCATCCTACAGAGTCCAGCTTCCTGCTCTCCCCACACTCCCTCCTATTTCCCCCTTCCCACGATGCCACCTCATACGCTGCTGCGGCAACAGTCATTTCTGTCTTAAAGGGTCTTATGCCATCTCAAGGTGGCCGCTCTTAATTCTTTGACGACTGAAGGATTTCTGGAAGGCCTCAAAGTGGTAGTAGTATTCAGATCCCCTCATATAAAGCTGGTAAATGACATGGTCAGGATCAGGGATAGGCTTTCAACCTTGAGGACTTTATAAAAGGTCTCTATGGCTTCCCTCGTGGTGCAGTGGTTAAGAGTCCGCCTGTTAATGCAGGGGACACGGGTTCGAGCCCTGGTCTGGGAAGATCCCACATGCCACGGAGCAGCTAAGCCTTTGTGCCACAACTACTGAACCTGTGCTGTAGAGCCCGCGAGCCACAACTACTGAGCCCCCATGCTACAACTACTGAAGCCCACATGCCTAGATCCCGTGCTCCACAACAAGAGAAGCCATGGAAGTGAGAAGCCCGCGCACCACAACAAAGAGTAGCCCCCGCTCGCTGCAATTAGAGAAAGCCAGCGCGTAGCAACAAAGACCCAACACAGCCAATAAATAAATAAATAAAATAAATTACCAAAAAAAAAAGTATCTGGATTTCTCCTGGGGCTTTGGTTGTCTTAATGGATTATAGACCCTTGTTGTTGAGTAACCAGGTGATGACTATAGGTAGCCCTTTTCTTCAGTACACTGTGGGATGTAGCCCCAGGTCAACACACCCTCTTTATTTTTTTTTTTAAATAAATTTATTTATTTATTTGTTTTTGGCTGCGCTGGGTCTTCGTTGCTGCGCGTGGGCTTCCTCTAGTTGCGACGAGTGGGGGCTACTCTTCATTCCGGTGCGCGGGCTTCTCATTGCGGTGGCTTCTCTTGTTGCGGAGCGCAGGCTCCAGGTGCACGGGCTTCAGTAGTTGTGGCGCACGGGCCCAGTCGCTCCGCGGCATGTGCGATCTTCCCAGACTAGGGCCCGAACCCCTGTACCCTGCATTGGCAGGCGGATTCCCAACCACTGCACCACCAGGGAAGCCCACCTTCTTTATTCTTTAGCATATAAGTGTGTAACTAGAGAACGCTTAGCCAAAAGAAAATGGTTATAAAATTTTTCTTGTTAGAAACTAGACTGGTTGGTTCAGGTATAACACCAGTGATGCCCAATAGAAATACAGTGTGAGCCATGTATGTCGTTTAAAACTTTCCTGTAGCCACATTTAAAACAGTAAAATGAAACAGGTGAAATTAGTTTTAATGTATGTTATTTAACCAACTCTATCCTAAATATTGTTAATTTAACATGTAATCAATACAAAAAAGATGTTAGTGGTAAATTTTATGTATTTTTGGAGCACACATCTCGGTTCTGACCAGCACCATTTCAAGCACTCCGTAGCCACAGTGGCTGCTGATTCACTGGACAGCGTGGCTCTAGAAATAATGATATTTTATAGTACATCTTGTTAGAGGGTGTCAAGGCCACCTCTTTTTTCTATAATTAGACACATTTGTTGTTACATTTTATGGGGTTCTGTACATTTCCCTTATTCAAACCTTGTTTACTTATTAGGCTTGGAAATACCAAGATACCAGTATAAGTTAGCTGCATTTTTAGAGAGATTGTATATAGTAGTCCCCCCACTTGTCTGCGGGGAATATGTCCCAAGACCCACAGGAGATGCCTGAAACTGTGGATGGTACCAAACCCTGTACATACTCTGTTTTTTCCTGTACACACGTGTGATAAAGTTTAACTTAAAAATTAGGCACAGTGGGCTTCCCTGGTGGCACAGTGGTTGAGAATCTGCCTGCTAATGCAGGGGACACGGGTTCGAGCCCTGGTCTGGGAGGATCCCACATGCCGCAGAGCAACTAGGCCTGTGAGCCACAGCTACTGAGCCTGCGCGTCTGGAGCCTGTGCTCCGCAACAGGAGAGGCTGCGATAGTGAGAGGCCCGCGCACCATGATGAAGAGTGGCCCCCGCTTGCCACAACTAGAGAAAGCCCTCGCACAGAAACGAAGACCCAACACAGCCATAAATAAATAAATTTAAAAAAATATTAGGCACAGTAAGAGATTAACAACAATAATAAAATAGAACAATTACAGAACAATTATGTAGAACAATTATAATAGAACAATTATAATAATACACTGTAGTAAAAGTTAAGTGGATGTATCTCTCTCAAAATCTTAGTGTACAAATCTAATGCCTTTTCCATCTTAACTAAGCACTTAAAATGTACTGTGGCCGTAACTTTTGCAGTTTGAGGTGTGACAGCAAAACTAGCACAAATTTCTTTTTCCTTCACAATTTCGCAGATAGAAGAGTTGTTCTTACCACAGGTCTTAGCAACCCCAGCATACAATTTTTTTTTTCTTAAGTCAAGAACTTTCACCTCTTCACTTAAAGGAAGCACTGTAGGGCCTCTCTTTGGCATATGAGTCACCAGCATCACTACTTTTGCACTTGGAAGCTTTATTAAGTGAATAATTATTAAGTAAGATAAGGGTTACTTGAATACAAGCATTGAGATACGGTGTTGTTCTGATAACTGAGATGGCTACTAAGTAACTAATGGGCAGGATACGCTGGACAAAGGGATGGTTCATGTCCCAGGTGGGACAGTTCGAGATTTCATCATGCTGTTCAGAGGGGTGCACATTTTAAAACTTGTGTATTGTTTATTTCTGGAATTTTCCATTTAATATTTTTCGAACTGCGGTTAACCGGGGGTAACTGAAGCCGTGGAGTGCGGAACCTGAACTAAGAGGGGACTGCTGACTACTGTAGTTAGAAAAATGAGAGGACGACAGAGTTTTTAGCAGCTCTGTTTTGCTTTCTTTGGGCTTGGCTGTTTCAGTTTCTTAGTTCTGGGGTGTAGGGACTTCAGTCTTAAAAGCTATGCTTTTCATAGTGGGGCCAGCTCTTGTCCTTCTCCAGAAAGATTTTTTTAGGTTGAGGGAAGTTGCTGGTGAGAAAAGGCATAAAGCTTCTTGTTGGTTCAGGTTCTGTATATCCCCTTGCACGCATGGAGACTAGACTTTGTTTCTTCTAAGAAATACAAATGTGAAAGATGAAGCAAAAGGGTTTTTTTTGTTGTTTTTGTGTGTGTTTTGTTTGTTTTTTACAAAGTAGAAATAGTTTAGTTATGTGAAGCCAGTCTTGTTTGGGTAAGGCTGTTAGCTAGTACCCTAGAGGAACATGGGTAAATAATTCTGCATTGTTAAAGAAAGAACACAATGGCAGGATTGCAGACCAGGTACCTTGGATGTGAACATTGGCCAGAGGATCCATGCTTTATACCACTATGAAAGTGGATAGGATAAAAATCCTTTAAATCTGGGGCTTCCCTGGCAGTCCCGTGGTTACTACTCCACGCTTTCAGTGCACGGGGCACGGGTTGGATCCCTGATCAGGGAACTAAGATCCCACATTTGTCACGGCTGAAAAATTAAAAATAAATAAAAAATAGGGAAAATTTATTTTTTAAAAAATCCTTTAAATCTGTTTTGAAACCATTTTTAAGACAGTCTTAAAACAGAATGTAAAATGTCTCAAAGCAGATTTAATTCAACAATTTCAACTTTTTAAATTATCAGACTAACTTAATATTATTGAAAGTTTGAAAGGAATAATCACCCATAATCCTGCCATTATAGCATTATTATTTTTATGCAGTTGCCATGTTTTTATATGTATTTTAAGGTAGTTGTGATGAACGGGTACATTTAATTTTGTAGCTTTTTAGAATATGTTACTTTTTAAAATGTGGATTTGTAATGTTACTCAGTAATAAGATACCTTTTTATTTAGTTGTCATACAGTAGCCTGAAAATAGATACAGGCTGGTGAAGTGATTCCGTTCCTTGAAGTAATACAGGGATTTCATTTGTCATGGTTGTCTGTGAGTTGCTGCCAGTCTGTGGGGATGGGGAAGAGAGGAATGTCAGGGCAGTTTACATCGAGGAGGTGGGCAGGAAGCTGTGGTATCTCTTCTACTCTTGTCGCATTGGTGAGAACTACGTGGCTCCACTTAGCCGCACAGGAGGCTGGAAGGGAGAAATAACACAGTAGGAACGTGCTGTGCACAGCTTTCTCCACATTGTGGGCTTCCCTAGGGTGGTTTTTATAGAACTGGGATTACTGGTCCAAAGAGTACGAACATTTGAATAGAATATTTATTTCTACATTACTTTTGTAAAGCAGCCATTTCATTACTCTGGAGACCGACCAAAGGCCAATTGCATAAAGCTTTGAAAAGTGTAATGCTGTCGAACTTGGAGTAAGAAAAATGGGAATCTCTGGCATTCTTGGCTGGGGCTACGCACATTCCACCCTACTCTCTCCCAGCTCGGTTGGCATGAGGTTCTGCCAGCAAGAAGCAGGCTGTGAAGACCTCACCTTGAAGAGGGCTCAGCTCTTTGGAGTGGCGGGTGTTGTTGCTCAGTGGCATTTTCTGTGGATGTGGATTTCAGAGGTGCATGGGAGGGCCAGTGGCTCCGCTTATATAGCAGACTGCAGTACTGTTTGGGGCACACGTATTCCTGGATGAGGCTGAGCATAAGCACAGAGAAGATCTGAGCAGGCCCACGGTATTCATATACTTTAGACTGACCCTGGAGTTCTGTGCATGCACCTGGGAGATGTGAAAGGGCCTGAGGAAAGATAAACCTGGGGCAAACTGGAAAACAGACTGAATTTCCCAGGAGCTCCCCTACCCACGCACATACCCATCAGCAGAGGTGGGAGCCTCACTGGCTAAAGGTGTTTGAGCATAACCTCTGCCCAGTCCAAGTTGACCGTGAAATTATGCAAAGCTGCAACCCCTCAGGAAGTCAGGCTTAAAAATAAAAAGATACATTTAAACCAAGACTGAGCAGAGACATCAGTGGTGGCATATCACAGGGAGACAGAGTTCACATATTTAGCCCAGACGTGATACCAGACAGAAACTAAAGTAAGACAGCAACAATACCTATTAGGGGGAAAAGAATCAGAATTCAGAGTTGCTGTATTATATACAATCCATAGGTTTAACAACAAAATTACAAGCCACGGAAGGAAACAGGAAAAAAAGTGTGACTAGTGCACAGGAAAAAGGAGCGGTCAAAAAAAGTGTCTCTGGGCTTCCCTGGTGGCGCAGTGGTTGAGAGTCCACCTGCCGATGCAGGGGACACGGGTTTGTGCCCCGGTCCGGGAAGATCCCACATGCCGCGGAGCGGCTAGGCCCGTGAGCCATGACCGCTGAGCCTGCGCGTCTGGAGCCTGTGCTCCGCAACGGGAGAGGCCACAGCAGTGAGAGGCCTGCGTACGACAAAAAAAAAAAAAAAAAAAAAGTTAAAATGGAAATTCTAGACTTGAAGACTACAATACTTGAAATGAAAAATTCACTAGAGGGTCTCAACAGCAGTTTTGAGATGCTAATAAAAAGAATCAGTGAATTTAAAGACAGACCAGTAGATATGATTCAATCTGAAAAACAGAGAAAAATGATTGGAGGAAAATGAACAGAGCCTCAGGGTCAAGCATACAACATAGGCGTAATGGGAGTCTCAGAAGGAGAGAGAAAGGTGCGGGAAATAGCCTTGTGGGAAGCTTTCCAAATTTGATGAAAACCTTTAAACTTCACATCCAGAAGCTCAGTGAATCTTAGTAGGATAAATATGAGACCTGTGCCTAGACACAACATAGACAATCTTGTTGAAAGACAAGAGAAAACCTTGAGATCAGCAAGAGGAAAAGCACTCATTGCATACAGAGGATCATCAGTGGCTGCCTTCTCGTCAGAAACACTCGGGGCAGTGGGACAGCACACCTGAAGCGCTGAAAGAGAAAAAGCTGTCTGTGAATAATTCTATATTTAGCAAAGCTATCATTCAGAAACGAGGGTGAAATACATTCCTGTGCAGAGACTGAGAGAATTTGTGGCAAGCAGACCTGCCTTACAAGAAATATGAGAAGTTCTTAAGGTTGTCAGGAAATGACACCAGATGGTAACTCAGCTCCACAGGATGAAATGAAGACACTGGAAATCTAAATATGTAGGTTAATATGAAAACTTGAAATACATTTTTTCCCATTTCTTAACTTTTTAAAAAGGCATTGAATTGTATCTAAAAACAAATTAAGTACCTGTAACATTTCATCCCACCCCCCCACCTCCACCATGTTATAATTCATTCATCCCAGTTGTACACAAATTGTTCCCAGCTGTTTGCCTTTTGGTCTGTACGATCTCAAAAGTTTTGGTTTCAGGACCCCTTTCCACTCTAAAAACTTGCTGAAGACTCCAAAGAGCTTTTGTTTATAGGGGTTTCGTCTATTGATATGTTTTTGTATTAGAAAATAAAATAGAAGAATTCAAATACTGTTCATTTAAAAATAACTGTAATACCAATTGCATGTTAACATAATGTTTTTTAATGGAAAAAAATCTATATTTTCCAAAGCAAAGAAAGTTAATGAGGAGAGTGGCATTGATTTACACTTTGCAAAGCTCATTAGTTTGGGCTTAATAGCAGACAGTCTGCTTGGAACTTGTTGCTTTGGCTGAAGTACATGAAGAAAAGCTGGCCCCGCTCGTTGGAAAAGAGAGGGGGTACTGTCGTAGCCTGTCCTTGTAATTGCGGATAGTTTTCTTTGATATGAACCAGAACTCAAGAAATGGTAGTTTCTGAGAAGTTAGTTGCAATGTGGGATCTAAAACATTATCAGTGAATTTTTTGATTCATTGTTACATTAAACTTCGTTCCATTAAAACTCATTCCTGTTTAAAGGATAATGGAATAAAAAGTTTGCTCTCTGAAGTAATACATTTGGAAAAAAACTATTAGGGTAATCAAGTATTGCATAAGAATGTCTTTTGAAAGGCTTTTCATTAACTAGCATTTGAGATTTCTAAGTTAGGACTTAGTTTAAACTCCTGGGAGCTGGAATCACAGATTTTCTCTATCATTACTAGGGACTTGATTTAAAGCTTAGTTACAGCATCATCATCACCACCATCATTATTGTAAAAGTAATACCTCCTTGTGGTAAAATTAAAAAATTCAGAAGGGTATAGAATGCAGTTAAGGAAACCTTTCCTTCCCAGTTCCCCAGAGGTAAGTAGTGTTTATAGTTTCTTGAAGGTTTTTTTGCAAATTTGGTCACATAAACACCTTGATATGTATTACAAGTATACATAGGAAAATCTTTTTTAAACACATGGGATCATAATAAACGTTGTTCCGTAAATACACAAATCTTGAGCATCTTTGTATCAGTATAGTAGGTATGTCATTCTCTTAGAGACTGCCTAGTATGTATGTTACTAGATTGGTTATTGGAAGAAAAAAATTTAGTAATAAAGTACCACTTTTAAAATTTGTTCCCACTTAAGTATTGTTCCTGATGCATTATTAATATTTTTATTGGTCAGATACAATAAAATCAGCTGCAAAATGAAATTGCTTATCTTGCAAAAAGTATGCAGGTTTTCATAAAATTCATGGGTGTGACATTAAAAAATTCAACTCTATTGACAGACTGCCAGCTGAAGATCTAAGATGATAACATACTGGATGTCTTTATTTTTATTTTTTTAACATCTTTATTGGAGTATGATTGCTTTACAGTGGTGTGTTAGTTTCTGCTTTATAACAAAGTGAATCAGCTATACATATACATATATCCCCATATCTCCTCCTTCTTGCATCTCGCTCCTACCCTCCCTATCCCACCGCTCTAGGTGGACACAGAGCACCGAGCTGATCTCCCTGTGCTGTGTGGCTGCTTCCCACTAGCTATCTGTTTTACATTTGGTAGTGTATATATGTCCATGCCACTCTCTCACTTCGTCCGAACTTACCCTTCCCCCTCCCCCTCCACGTGTCCTCAAGTCCATTCTCTACGTCTGCGTCTTTATTCCTGTCCTGCCCCTAGGCTCTTCAGAACCTTGTTTTCTTTTTTTTTTAGATTCCATATATATGTGTTAGCATATGGTATTTGTTTTTCTCTTTCTGACTTACTTCACTCTGTATGACAGACTCTAGGTCCATCCACCTTACTACAAATAACTCAATTTCGTTTCTTTTTATGGCTGAGTAATATTCCATTGTATATATGTGCCACATCTTCTTTATCCCTTCATCTGTCGATGGACACTTAGGTTGCTTCCATGTCCTGGCTATTGTAAATAGAGCTGCAATGAACATTGTGGTACATGACTCTTTTTGAATTACGGTTTTCTCAGGGTATGTGCCCAGTAGTGGGATTACTGGGTCATAATAACATGCTAGCTGTTTTTTAAGGGAGCCTGATTCGATTGCAGTGACTTTTGATGCAAATGATTAGAGAGAGACCCTTAGGAAAAATGGATGAAGCCATTCAGTACTTTTGAAAAGATGATCATTGTGATTGAGAAAAAAACATGAAGGTTGTATTATATTATGTTATCATACAATTTTGTTGAAAAGCTTACACTAAAAGGTAAAGTCAACACGATTCTGTTTTTTATTCTTAGAATTTGTGCATAGTTAAAATTATAACTTACATCTTGTTAACTATAACTTAAACTTGTTTTTATATTTGTTATTTTTCAAGTCAAAATCTTGAAAATCAGTTATTATTTTCAATTTTATAATTACATTTTGGTGCTTAGCTTGAGAGAGTTCACTAAGTGGCCTTTCCCCAGTATCAGTCATCTCCAGAAGACTAGGAACTCATGAATTGCAGTGCATGGATGTACTTTAACTTAGGTCCCTGTCAATTAAGATATTTAGGCTAGCGAATTCCCTGGCAGTCCAGTGGTTAGGACTCAGTGCTTTCACTGCAGGGGCCTGGGTTCAGTCCCTGGTGGGGGAACTAAGATCCCGCAGGCCACGTTGGTGCACCCAAAAAAAAAAAAGATATTTAGGCTAACAGTATTTTTTTGTGCCTCTTATAAACAGTGCTGCAGTGAATGTCCTGTGCATATATCTTTACATTCCAACGTATGTCCATGGTATACATTTCTGTGAGGGGAATAACTTGGGTCGAAAGCTACATGCATTTACAATTTTGCTAGCTCCAAAAGGGTTGCATCAATTGACATTCTCACTGCAAAACTGTGTATACTTCACAGTGTATTCCTTGTTGCCCAGATCTTTTCTTAAGTTAGCATAGTGAGAGTTTGTACAATGAGTTCAAATAGTGAAAGATGAGGTGTTACTGAACTCTTTTTAGTTCCTGAGATTTGGATGGCCAGAGTCGGGACAGCCTGGACAGTGAAGGGTCCATCTGAAAACTGATCATCCTCTGGTCCCTGAGTTAGATGGTTAGAGAGTTTGAATAATGCAGAATTCCAGCTGTTTCTTTCTTCTGTCATCTCCACACCCTCACTGGCAGTGAGGTATCATCAATGTTTTTGTCCTTGATAGCGTGATGGGTTAAAATAAAAAGGTGTCTCATTAGGTCTGTTTCGCTTCTCTTTAGTTATAAGTGATACTATGCATATTTTTATTTGAATGGCATTTATATTTTAAAATAATATGTAAAATATCTTCTTGTATCATAAGAGTGATTTTCCACCATTAGGGAAATAAATTCATTTTATAATATTACTAACATTTTATCGAATTTCTTTTTACTTTTTATGGTAATTTTTTGTGTGTGGTAGTTTTATTTAGTGAAATGTATAATTTTTCCCCTTTTAAGGCTTCTGGTTCTATGTCATAGAGTATTATCTGCTGTGCCTCAAGATAATAGGTCTTTCATGTATTCTCCTACAGTCTTTTACATTATTCTTTCGATAATTCTATTAACACAGTTTTTTGTTTTTTGTTTTTTTGCGGTACACGGGCCTCTCACTGTTGTGGCCTCTCCCATTGCGGAGCACAGGCTCCGGACGCGCAGGCTCAGCGGCCATGGCTCACGGACCTAGCCGCTCCGCGGCATGTGGGATCTTCCCGGACCGGGACACGAACCCGCATCCCCTGCATCGGCAGGCGGACTCTCAACCACTGCACCACCAGGGAAGCCCCCACAGTTTGTTTTTCATGTTTTGATCTTTGCTCCATCTGTGGAATTTATTGTGGTGTAAGGAGTAAGGCAGAAATCCAGCTTTTTTCCTCTCCTTACTATCCAGTTTCCCCTAAATTGTTTATCAACTTACACACCTTTTCCCCCATGTATTTGAAATGCCGCCTTTATCGTGTGTGAAGTTGTTGTGTCTGTTTGGTCTATCGCTGGGCTCTGTTGTGTTTCAGTGAGCGTATTCATGTGCCAGGATTAAACTGTTTTAATTACAGCTTAATAATATTTTAAAATATGTAATAGGACTATTCTCCCCTCTTTTCTCTCCTACCTGATTATGCATGCATGGTTATTATCCTAGAAGAATTTATCATTAGTCAAAAACTCCCCTCTCACTACCCGTAAAATATCCTGTGGGTGTTTTTACTGGGATTGTTGGAATTTGTTGTTTGGGCAAACTGGCATTATTAGAATTAATGCAGATAAAGTGGTTAGAGCAGCGCCTGGCAGAGAGTAAACAGTCAGAAGAGACCAGCTGCTGCGCTGGATGTACTTTCCGCGCTTTCAGTGTATTCACTCCCTCCCTCTTGCTCTGCGCTTCAGGGGGCTGACCTTTATGGACGGCCTCATCAGGGCTGTCTTGCCACTGGCTTCTTGTTGGACTTGGCAGGACTGGTAGGAGATGGGAGGGTGGGAGGGAAGAGAGGTTAGGGTGTATTTCCCAGCCTGTCACCCTCTTAGCACCGTTTGTCTCCCGAAGGCTCACCTTCTGCCTGATGTTTCCTTGCCCATAGTCAGAGTCCTCCCTAGGGTCTGGAAGTAACGGTGGTAACAGCTTCCTGCTGCTGTTGCTACCCTCTGGGAGCTTCACCCTGCCCAGTCCTTAGTAAATAGTTCTTTCATGAATTTCTCCTCAGTTACTCCTTGAAGTGTGTCATCAGTTTTCCTGCCAGGAGCCTGACTGATACAGCTGCTCTCATCCTAATGCTGAATCTTTCTATTCTAGTCTTTTTTGAGATCCCTCAATAGAGATGAAAACTAGAGTCCATTATCATTTTTGTTGTTTATACTCAGGTTTACTTCTCTTTGGTTGCAATTGTAAATGGAATCTTTTCTCTCATTATGGTTTCTGTTTGTAAATAGACAAACTATTGATTTTTGTATGTTAATTTTGTCATCAGCTGCATAGTGAGTTTTCTAGTAGCTTTTCAGTACCTTTTCTTGTTTATTTCATAATCACTTGCAAATAATGATAACTTTGCCCTTTTATCTTTACTTCGTTGGGAGTATTTATTTGGGAATGGTTGTTTATTTTATTCAAATGCATTTTGGGGCATTTGAGATGCTTAAAGTTTTTCACCTTTGATCTACTAATTTGGTAAATTATCCTAAATTATCTAAAATTAACTTACTGTTATATTCCTAGAATGGTTCTTACTTGGTTAAGGTATATTATTCTTTTAATGGTTCTACTTGCTAGTATTTTGTTATAGGACTTTTGTAGCAATATCCCTTACAGAAAATTATCTATAGCTTTCTCTCCCCATCCAGTATCATGTTGCAGTAATAGTACTCTATTGGTATCATTCTTGTATTTTTTGAGGCAAGTCAAAAACAGTAAGGCAGCAAAGAAAAGAAAATTTTTTTTTAATACAAAGATTTTTAAAGCAGTGAGGAAGTTAACTGGTTACCAGGGAAACTAGCATCATACATTGCTAGTTATAAGGATGTCTTTTGTATCAGAGTGGAACAGAATACAATTGTTACAAGACTTATGATGTGTCTGTAATGAAGTGGTGGCACATAATACCATCTTTCACTTAATAGTTCTTTCATCTACTTTGTCTCATACTGTGAAGAGAAATGGGTAGGTATTAGCCCCATTTAACAAATGTGAAGGTTTAGGTTCAGAGAGGTTGCTGCTTGCCAGAGGCATAAGGCTAATAAGGTTGACCTCTAGACCTAGAAACCAAATCTTTTGACTCATGGCCAATGCTCCTTTACTTCATTATCTTTAAGAATAGAGTTAATGCAGTTTCACGGGTCATATCACGTACGTATTTCAAAATGGGAGAGATTTTGGCTTAGATTTTATTTTCAAAATGATTATGTGAATTCAGCACTCTTCTTATAATGCATATTATAATTCATTTTCTGTCTGCAACATCTTCTTGGGGGTAGTGTCAGAGAACAAGGTTATAACTTTGTACTATAGGTAGTAGCACAGAATCATCCGATTTAAAAACTGGAACTATCTTCCTACCTGCAGAGAATTATATAGGCTCTACCTGGATACAAATGAAATAAAAATAGTGTCTTCTTGTGTTCATGAACAAAAAACACTAAATTTCTTCCTTTTAAAAGCATAAATTGTGTTTTTCTTTATTACTAAGGTAATACATGTTCATGATGGAAAATTTAGGGGAAAAAATAGTCATGCAAAAAATATAAGAATCATCTGTAATTCTACCACCCAGAGATGACAGTGTGAACATATTGGTGTCGAGCTCAACAATCCTAGTATCTGTCTATCTAAATATATTCTCTCTTTCTGTCTCTTACTGTGCATAATGTTTTATAATCTTTTTAAATTTACATTATCAGTAATTTTTCATATGGAGTATTTTATAGCAGTATTTCAGATACTTGAGGTTTTTTTTTTTCTAAATAAAGCCTTATTAGAAACCCAAATATATGCAGTATTCCATTGGTAAATGCTAATTTATAGCTTCATTATGGGAGTAAAAAGGTTGGTTTAATGAACAGAAAATTTGAAATTGGGTTGTATCCAGTGGCGTGCTGGGAAGTGTTTATAACGACTGGATCTCTGAGTTGTGGTGTTTGCCAGTTTCTGTAGTGTCCTTACTCTTAGCATGGTTGATATGAAGCTCTCGATGTAAAATCAATGAACGAGATGTTGGGACAAGTGCAGAACTGGCTGTCTTGAGCCAGTGTGCACCGACTCCAGCTCGCTACTCGTTATACAGATAGAGTGTTGTTAGTTGCAGGTAGCAAAAAAACGAATTCCAGTTTCTGCAAACAAAAGACTTACCAAGAAGACTCAAGAGTGGCTCCAGGGCGGCGGCGGATCCCGGTGGGCGACAGGAGTCGGCACCTCTGGTTCCTGCCCCTGGTCCTGAGGCGGTGGTGGACGGGCGTTCCGGGATGGCCTTCATGGAGAAGCCGCCAGCCGGCAAGGTCCTGCTGGACAACACGGTGCCGCTGACAGCAGCCATCGAGGCGAGCCAGAGCCTGCAGTCCCACACGGAATATATCATTCGGGTACAAAGAGGAGTTTTTGTAGAAAATAGCTGGCAGATGGTTAGGAGATACAGCGACTTTGATTTGAGGAACAGCAGCTTGCAGATTGCAGGCCTAAGTCTACCTCTTCCTCCCCCAAAATTGATTGGTAACATGGATCATGAGTTCATAGCTGAGAGGCAGAAAGGTCTTCAGTGCTCTCTCAACGCTATCACCACAAATCATATCTTGTTTAATTGTGAGCTGGTTAAGAAGTTTTTAGATCCAAACAACTATTCTGCAAGCTATACTGAGATTGCCTTACAACAGGTTTCCGTGTTCTTCCGATCAGAACCAAAGTGGGAGGTGGTGGAACCATTGAAAGACATAGGTTGGAGGATAAGGAAGAAATATTTCTTGGTGAAGATTAAAAATCAGCCAAAGGAACGGCTAGTGTTAAGCTGGGCTGGCCTTGGTCCTGACAAGTATCTGTCAGATAAAGATTTTCAGTGTCTAATCAAACTTCTGCCATCTTGTTTGCACCCTTACATCTATCGTGTTACCTTTGCCACAGCTAACGAATCCTCAGCATTGCTAATTAGAATGTTTAATGAAAAAGGAACTTTGAAGGACCTGATCTACAAGGCAAAACCAAAAGAGCCATTCCTAAGGAAGTACTGCAGCCCTAAGAAGATTCAAGGCCTTGAACTTCAGCAAATAAAAACATATGGGTGGCAAATATTAGAGGTACTAAAGTTTCTCCACGACAAGGGATTCCCTTATGGGCATCTTCATGCTTCCAACGTGATGCTGGAAGGGGACGCTTGCCAGCTGCTGGACCTTGAGAATTCCTTGTTGGGCCTTCCTTCCTTCTACTGATCTTATTTCTCACGATTCAGGAAAATCAACACATTGGAGGGTGTGGACGTTCACTGCTTTGGCCACTTACTGTATGAAATGACTTACGGACGACCGCCAGACTCAGTGCCTGTACACTCCTTCCCTCCTGCACCGTCTGTGGCTGTGGTGGCCATGTTGGAGTCTACGCTGTCTTGTGAAGCCTGTAAAAATGGCATGCCCACCGTCTCCCTGCTCTTAACAGATGCCATTATTCAGTGATGTTCTGCTAACTACTTCCAAAAAGCCACAGTTTAAGATCCCCACAAAGTTAAAAGAGGCATTGAGAATTGCCAAAGAATGTATAGAAAAGAGGCTAATTGAAGAACAGAAACAGATCCACCAGCATCGAAGACTGACGAGAGCTCAGTCTCACCATGGATCCGAAGAAGAAAGAAAAAAGAGGAAGATCTTAGCTTGAAAGAAGTCAAAACGATCTGCTGTTGAAAATAGTGAAGAGCATTCAGCAAAATACAGCAACTCCAGTAATTCAGCAGGATCTGGGGCCAGCTCACCTCTCACATCCCCGTCATCGCCGACTCCACCCTCCACACCAGGGATGTCCGCGTTACCCCCACCTCCTCCACCTGCGCCTCCGCCACCAGCAGCTCCCTTGCCTCCTGTGAGCACAGAGGCGCCCACACAGCTTCCGCCCCAGGCTGTGAATGGCGTGAGCCGAGGGGCCTTACTCAGCTCCAACCAGAATTTCCAAAAAGGAACTTGGAGGAAAGCCGAAACCTGTGATCATAACGCTCCCAAGATCGGCTAAAGCTTTGTGTTTACACTTGGAGGGAAAAGTTGTTTTGTTTTTCCTTCCACCTCCAACCCCTAAAGTACCCTCTATCTGGATGAATAATTGCTGAGCCAGTACAGTCACATACGACTTCGCAGATGCTCATGTAAGAGGCTTTTCAAGAGGGAAATAGTCTTCAGGTAGAATAAAGTCAGGCTGGCATTGCTGCCTTAAGAAATAGTTTGCTCCTTTGTTACGCTTGTGAAGGAGTCTTGCTCTTCCTCTAATGGTCATCTTTTGGTGGCAGCAGCATATTGGAATCAGTTATTTCCACCAACAGAAGGAAGTGGACAAAAAAACAAAAACAATGACAATATACAGTCACAGCGGTGAATGGCCTTCATGTTGCAGTCCCTCCTATACCATCAGACAGCTCCTAGAAACGTTCCTCTCATGGTTCATTTCTCTATTCTAAAGCATTTTCTGGTTATTTCTTAGATAACTCCCATTTTTGCTACCTTAATTTCATCCTAGACATTATTAACACTGTAGCCCAAAGCATAGTTATGTCGCTGAGAGTCAGAGAAGCAACTAAGTTCTTCATTTTCCCTTCAAGTAGAATGGGAAAAGTTCGTAACAGTCTCTTAAGTTCAAACAGGAACTCCATTGTGGTTATAGAACTCAGGGCTGCTAAAGGAACTACTCTAGATTCTTAGTTCCTTTTAGTATGTATCGAATGGACAAAAAAATGTTGACATCAGAAAAAGCTCTTGCCAATTAGAGGATCTTCTTAATCCTCAGCAATTAAGTCAAGTTTGGCATTTGTGGGGGTGGGTTATTATGCAATACAAGTACATCTGGCAAAATCAGTTCTGATTTTCCAAAGATTTATCCAAATATATCATCTTTTTAATGTTACTCATTTATTAGAAAGATCCTTTATCCTATGATTTGCTTAAACCCTTAAATAAATTACACTTTAAAGGATTATAAATAATCCATCTAAAAATTCAAGTTACACACATCAGTGTTGATTACTATGCAGAGAGAATGTCATTGTGTATAGTTTCATGTAATCTGTGATAAATGTTCAGCTGTATTTTTATTAAAATAAACCATGTCTAGAAAATGAAAAAAAAAAAAAGAGTGGCTCCAGATTTGGTTAATTCAGCAGCTCAGTATCACCATTACTGACCCAGGTCCTTTCTGTCTTTCTGTTTTGCTAGCTTCAGTATGTTGGAGTTGTGCTCATGCCATGGCTGCACAGTGGCTTTAGTAGTTCCATGTATTCAGACATAACAGCTTCCAGAGGAAGAAATGGGCTATCTTCCCTTTTGTTTCATTTTAAGTTTAAAGAAACCCATCCCATGAGGCGCCCCGCCGCAGACTTTGCGTCACACCTGTTTTACGTGGCCATGTCTAACTCAGTCTCTGGCAAGAGAGATGGACCCATTATGACTGGTTTGGACCAGTCAGGGCCCACTCTTCAGGGCTGAGGCTGCCCGCACTTCCCTGAAGCACATGGCTGCCCAGACACCTGAACAAAATGTTGCTTTAGGAAGGAGGGAAGGAGGGGTGGATATTGAACGTACAACCAACAGTGTTGTCTGCACAGGATTGTGGATGGCCCTTCCAATCATATTATCGGCTTCGGTATTTATTTTTCTATTTTATTTTGACTGTGTGATAAAATTTTTCATTCATCGAGAAAAATTGCAAATATTAACAGTATTCTTCTCAACTCATTCTGTGAGGCCAGCATTACCCTGATACCAAAACCCAACAAAGACATCTCAGGAAAAGGAGACCACAGACCAATATATCGTATGAATGTGGACACAGAAATCCTAAACAAAATACAAACTGAATCCAGCAACATATATAAAGAATTATACAGCCTGACCAAGTGGGATTATCTCAGGAATGCAGGGTGGTTTGATGTTCAAAATTCAATTAACGTAATAACCGTATCAATAATAATACACCCAGAGAACTAGGAATAGAAGTGAACTTCCTCAACCTGATAAAGGGTATTTATGAAAACCCATAGCTAACATCATACTTGATGGTGAAACTTTCCCCATAAGATCTGGAACAAGGCAGGATGTCCAGTCATGCTACTTCTATTCAACATTGTGCTAGAGGTTCTAGCCGGGTCAATTAGGCAAGAAGAAGAAAAGGCATCCAGATCAGAAAGGAAGAAGAAAAACTATTCACAGATGACATGATCCTCTTTTTAGAAAATACTAAGGAATTATTAGAACTAGTAAATTAGTTCAGCAAGGTTGCAAGATACAAGGTTAATATATAGAAATCAGTTGTTTCTATACTCTAGAACAACTGAAAATGAAATTAAAACAATTCCATTTACAGTAACATTAAAAAAAAATCCTGAGGTTGTTTGTTTTTTTAATATTGAGTTGTATGAGTTCTTTATATATTTTGGATATTACCCTTATGGGACATATCATTTGCAAATACCTTCTCCCATTCAGTAGGTTGCCTTTCCGTTTTGTTGATGGTTTCCTTTCCTGTGCAAAAGCTTTTTAGGTTGATGTGGTCCCATTTGTTTATGTTTGCCTTTGTTGCCTTTGCCTGAGGACACAGATCCAAAAAAATATTGCTAAGACCAATGTCACATCACATACTTGTCTGTTTTCTTCTAGCAGTTTTATGGTTTTAGGTCTTACATTTAAGTCTTTAACCCATTTTGAGTTTATTTTTGTATATGGTGTAAAAAAAAATGGTCCAGTTTTATCCTTTTGCATGCAGATGTTCAGTTTTCCCACTATCATTTGTTGAAGATGCTATCTTTTCCCCCTTGTATATTCTTGCCTCCTTTATCGTGGATTAATTGAACACACGTGCATGGGTTTATTTGGGGGATCTCTATTCTGTTGCATTGATCTGTGTGTCTGTGTTTGTGCTGATACCATACTGTTTTGATTACTGTAGCTTTGTAGTGTAGTTTGAAGTCAGGGAGCATAGTACCTCCAGCTTTGTTCTTTTCTCTCAAGATTGCTTTGGCTATTTGGGGTCTTTTGTGGTTCCACACCAATTTTAGGATTATTTGTTCTAGTTCTGTGAAAGAGGCCATTAGTATTTTTATAGGGATTGCATTGACTTTGTAGATTGCTTTGGGTAGTATGGGTATTTTAACAACGTTAGTTCTTCCAGTCCACAAGCATGGTATATCTTTCCATTTATTTGTGTTGTCTTCAGTTTCTTTCATCAATGTCTTATAGCTTCAGAGCACAGGTCTTTTACCCCATTGGATAAATTTATTCTTAGGTCTTGTTTTTTTGATACAAACAATCTGGCTGACAAATGGAAAGAGGACGCAAATAGGCATTTTTCCGAAGGAGATGTACAGATGGCCAACAGGCACATGAAAAGATGCTCAACATCACTAATCATGAGGGAAATGCAAATCAAAACCACAGTGAGATATCACCTCATGCCTGTCAGAATGGCTTTCATCAGAAAGACAAGAAATAGCAAGGGTTAGTGAGGATGTGGAGAAAAGGAAACTCTTAAGCGATTTATTTAAGGGTCTGTGGGAATGTAAATTGGTGCAGCCGCTACGGAGAACAGTGTGGGGGTTCCTCAAAAAGTTAAAAATAGAACTACCAGGGGCTTCCCCGGTGGTCCAGTGGTCAAGACTCCACACTCCCAATGCCAGGGGCCCGGGTTCGATCCCTGGTCGGGGAACTAGATCCCGCATGCAGCAACTAAGAGCTTGCATGCCACAACTAAGAGCCTGCATGTTGCAACTGAAGATCCCACGTGTGCAACTAAGACCCAGAGCAGCCAAATAAATAAATAAATACTAAAAAAAAAAAAAAAAAAAAATAGAACTACCATATGATCCAGCAATTCTACTTCTAGGTATTTATCCAAAGAAAACAAAAACAATAATTTGAAAAGATATATGCACAGAAATATTCATTGCAGCATTATTTACAGTAGCCAAGATATGGAAACAACCTAAGTGTCCATCAACAGATGAATGGATAAAGAAAACATGGTGTTTATTTTTATACATAGATACATATATATATGTTGTGTGTATGTGCTGCACAGTGGAATATTACTCAGTGCTGAAAAGGAATGAAATCTTGCCATTTGTGACAGCATGGATGAACCTAGAGGGTATTATGCTAAGTGAAATAAGCCATACAAACAAAGATAGATACTGTATGTTTTCACTTATATATGGGAGTCTAAAAAACAAAACAAATTAACAAATATGAAACAGACTAACAGATAAAGAGAACCAATGAATTGGGTGGGGCGATAAGCAAAATAGGTAAAGGGGATTAAGAGGTACAAAGTACCAGGTATAAAATAAATAAGTCACAGGATATAATGTATAGCACAAAGAATATAGTTAATATTTTAATAACTTTGATGTGTAATGTATAAAAATACCAAATTACTCTGTTGTACACCTGAAACTAATATAATATTGTAAGCCAACGATACTTCAATTTAAAAAAAAAAGAATGAAATACTTAAGAATAAATTTAACAAAAGAAGTGCAAAACATCCTCTGAAAACTACAAAACATTTAAAGAAATCAAAAATCCAAATAAATGGGAAAATACCCTATGTTCATGGATCAAAAGATGAAATACTGATAAGGTGGCAGTACTCCTCAAGTTGATCTATAGTTTCAGCCCAGAATCTCAGCTTATTTCTCTATAGAAATTGATAAGCTGACTTGAAAATTTATATGGAATTGCAAGAGAACCAGGATAACAATAAACAATCTTTCAAAAAGAGAGAACAATATAGGACTCACACTCCCTGATTTCAAAACTTACTACTACAAAGGAACAGCAGTCAGGACAGTGTGGTACTGGCACTTAAGCTTGCAGTACTTACCTTTCATACTTATAGACATATAGATCAATGGAATGAATTGAGAGTTGAGATAGAAATCCATGTGTCTTTGATCAACTGAGTTTTGAGAAAAGTGCCAAAACCATTCAATGCGGAAAGAGTACCTTTTCAGTAAACTGTGGTAGAACAACTGGATAGCTAGCCGCATGCAAAAGGATGAAGCTGATCCTTATAAGTTAAAATGGACCAAAGATCTCATTTTAGGAACCAAAACTATAAAGCTTAGAAGAAAACATAGGGTGAATCTTTATGACTTTGGATTTGGAAAGGATTCTTTGATCTGAAAAATGCATGAGCAACAAAAGAAAAAAATAGGTACATTAGATTTCATCAAAGTTAAAAATTATTGTACTTCACAGTATACTATCAAGAAAGTGCAAAGACAACCCACATAGTGGGAGAAAATCATATACCTAATAAGGGAGTCATTTCTAGGATAGAAAAGGAACTCGAGGGACTTCCCTGGTGGCATAGTGGTTGGGAGTCTGCCTGCCAGTGCAGGGGACACAGGTTCGAGCCATGGTCCGGGAGGATCCCACATGCCACGGAGCAACTGGGCCTGTGCGCCACAACTGCTGAGCCTGTGCTCTAGAGCCTGCAAGCCACAGCTACTGAGTACACGTGCCACAACTACTGGAGCCCGTGCTCTGCAGCAGGGGAGGCCACCACAATGAGAGGCCCACGCGCCACGGCGAGGGGTGGCCCCTGCTTGCTGCAACTAGAGAAGGCCCGCGTGCAGCAATGAAGACCCAACACAGCCATAAATAAATTAAAAAAAGAAAAGATAATGCAATTAAAAAATGGACCAAGGGTCTGAATAGTCATTTCTCCAAAGAAGATATACAAATGGCCAAAAAACACATGAAAGATGCTCCAACATCTTTTCCATCAGGGAAATGCAAATCAGAACCACAATGGGAGATGACTAGAATTAAAAAATCAAGATAATAAGTCTTAGCAAGGGTGTGGAGGAATCAGAACCCTCGTGCACTGCTGGTGGGAATGTGAAATGGCACGGCCTCTTGGGATAGCAGTTTGACAGTTCCTCAAGATGCTAAACGTAGAGTTACCACATGACCCAGCAGTCTCACTTCTAGGTATATACCTAAGAGAAAGGAAAACCGGGCCCCACAGAAATTTGTACATGAATGTTTATATCAGTAACAGCATTATTAAATAACCAAATGGTAGAAATACCCTGAATGTTCATCAACTGATAAACAGACGAAACGTGTTATGTCCATAATGGAATATTATTAAACAATAAAAAGGAATAAATTTCTGATACATGCTACAACTTGGGTGAACCTCGAAAACATGCCGAGACACAAAATAAGCCAGACACAAAAGGTCACATTGGGTGTGATTCCATTGGATTGCTGTAAGGATAGAAACAAGATAGGTCGTTGCTGTGGGCTGGGGGAGGGAGAATGAGGACTGACTGCTCATAAGTATGGGGCTTCCTGTGGGAAGAGAAAAATATTAACAGTGGTGATGGTTGCACATATGTGCGGCTACACTGAAAACCATTGTACTGTGTATTTAAATGGGGGAATTGTATTATTTGTGAACTGTATCTCAAGAAAGCTGTTTTAAAAATCTTAACAGCATTTTATTTAGAGATTTCCTTGCAGTTTCAGAATATTTTTAAATTAATGATCCAGAATTTTGAAGGAAAAATAGTTGGAAATGTTAGTCTCAATGTATTGTCAGCAATAATATCTAAAATTTTGTCCATCTTGTTTGTCATAAATGTAAAGTCAGAAAAGTAAGCCAAAGTTGTACTAAGCATTAAAATAATAATATACAACCCCAGTGTGTTCTTACACGTTCATCTGTCAGTATAAAGCTGCTTCGTTTTAATGAAAATATATGCTGAACAGATGCATCTGAGCTGTGCCTGGCATTTGCTTATGGAGCCTGGTTCCTTTGGTGGAGCACAGTTTTACACAAGGAGCCACGCACAGGCACAAATGGAAAAAGAGGTTAATTCAGAGCCCAAACTTTTCTAATCAGTAACACGTGTACGAAACAGTCATATCCATATACAGAGACGCCAGAGGATGGCCTAATTTAAGATATATGTGAAAAGATGTTACTCTGGGAGCATAAATTAATATTTTGGTAGGAGTCCCCAAAGAGTTAACATTTAAATGTTTGAATATGTGCATTTTTTGAGAAATGACTCACATACCATAAAATTCACCCTTTTAAAATGTACAGTGTGCTTTTTAGTGTATTCACAAAGTTTTGCAATATTGTACACCTTCACTACGATCTAATTTCAGAACATTTTCATCACCTAAAAAAGAAACTCTACCCACAGTCATTCCTCACTCCTCCCTCCCAGCCCCTGCAACTAGTCATCTGCTTTCTCTCTGTATTTACATATGGAATATGTGCATTGTTTTTACTACAAATTTGAAATAGTTAAAAGTATCCAAGAATTAAATCTTTTTGAAGACAGAACATTTATGTTTTATAGCATTCACTTTAAATGATTGTAGGTAGTCCATATTTCACTTTAGTAATCAACCAGTCAGTCCATTACGGTAATTTCCTTAAGATTATTTCCTAGAAGTGGTATGACTAGTTAAAATATTAGGTGTAGATTAAAGCCTTTTGATAAACATTGCCAAACTACCTTCTAGAAAGCTTATATCAATTTATACTCAAACAGTAATGTAAGAAAGACTCATGTAAGTTGTAAAGTATAATAATACAAGTAACTAAATTTGTATATAGGGAGAGAGGTTCATAACTGCCTTTCAATTAAATGTTTACTTGTCTAATTTTGAAAATTGTTTTCTCCTCAACACTTCAGAAACTTTTCAGTGAACAGGAGTCATAATTTTTAAATCAATTTTACTTGAAACATTACCTGAAATTAGGAATGCAGCTGCATAGTACCAGTTTGTATTCCAGGTTCAAAACAAGAAACTCTTTAAATATATCTTATTCATCAGTTGTAAATTGCCTGTACTTTATGTAACTGGCTCTTAATTGTTCATACAATAAATCCTTCAGCTGTATCAAATTACATATTTCAGTTTTTTTTTTTTTTTTAATGCTTCCTCAGTAAATCTTGAAATAAGCCATTTGGATGGCCCAAATGACTGTTTATTTTTCTCTTTATACAACTACATGTTGGAGGTGTTAAAACCGATGTGGCTTTCCCAAGTGGAAGGGAATTTATTCCAGATAAAGGAAATGAGTTGGGTATAGGTGTGGCAGTTGTCATGTCCAGGCTGTGATCAGGAAATTTTGTGAGCAAATTATTTGGTTGGAATTGGGGTACATAAAGGGTGAAAATGAGATAATAAGGTTAAATTTGTGCCATAAAAGGCAAATATTAACTGGTTTTCTGTATCTTCTTGTTAATAAAAAAAATGCTGCTAATAGGGTATAGGGGAGGATGTATGATAAGGTGCTGTGTATGCAGTTTGATGAGAGGGTTAAAGATTTTGTGCTCTTTGGAGTGTCACCCCTTTTAACCTTGATCATATAGGTTTTTCTTATCATATCAGTTTTTCGCATATCAGCTTTTCCCCCTCAGTTTTATCAGGGTTTTTTTTTTTTTAAGCGATGTGATGGTGTGCTGAAGGGGGCACATCTCTTTCAGAAGTGTGTGTATTTGGGTGAGGATGAGGAGGAAGGGGGAAGGGCATGCATACACACACACCTGGCCTAATTGATAATGGCAAATCCCAGAAGAATCTCGGATTTGGGCAAGGGATTCATGAATCCACATGTATTTGCAATAGTAAACTTAAAAAAACAGACTCATACATATATATATATTATTACTTTTCAAATATAAGTAGATATACCTGTGATTAAATAAAATTCATTTACACATAACTACTGAACTCTCAGTGTTAGATCATTTTGTATTTTCTCGATCAGTGCATATGTTTTGTATTCTTTTATGAGATGGTCAGTCACATTAGTCAGCCACAGAGGAGACATGGGAAAAGCTCACGAAGAAACAAGGTGTATTATGCTCACGGGTCCTAGAGACAGGAGCCCTGGTACGCCACACAGGGCCACGTGGGAGAACTCCAGGGTGGTCAGAAGACAGAAGACAGGAGTGAAGGGAAAGTTAGGCCATGGCCTTTATGCAGGTTTCCTAGAGAAAGGCAAGGCGGGGCAGAGTGAATCGTTCAGAATTGGTTACTTTGAATCATTTTGCAGGCTTTGGGCTACAGGAGTGGTCCCTAGTTGCCTGGTACCTGACCCTGGGATGATTAGTTGTTTTGAGATGCAAGGGTCTGATGGAGGTCCGGCTCTGGATTGGCTGGTTTGCATAATCAAAGACATGCTTCTGGCTATCTTTAAGAGTTGGCTATCCCATGGAGGGGCAAGTCTCCCCAGTCAGAAAGGTTTTTAAGATGTCAAAACAGCATTATAGGGCTTCCCTGGTGGCGCAGTGGTTGAGGGTCCGCCTGCAGATGCAGGGGATGCGGGTTTGTGCCCCGGTCTGGGAAGATCCCACATGCCACAGAGCGGCTGGGCCCGTGAGCCATGGCCGCTGAGCCTGCGCGTCCGGAGCCTGTGCTGCGCAACCGGAGAGGCCACAACAGTGAGAGGCCTGCGTACCGCAAAAAAAAAAAAGAAAAAAAGAAAAAAAAACAGCATTATATGCAGATAATAATGGTATAAAATTACACACAGTGCAGGATGTCAGAAGAGTAACCCGTATCGTGTGGGGTGCACGGACTATTGGACACTTAGGAGGTTAACCACCGCCTATGCCCGCCATGTCTGATCTCCTAAAGGGGTAGAATTGTGACTTAGACCCTGAATTACTTGGGCAAATTTATGATTGTTACGTGCCTGCCTGTTTTTGATGCCACTGACTGAAAATGGACTATTACCATTGGGTAATGACTGACAAAAATTTGATAAGGGGAGCATTATGGTCAAGCTTTTACCATGAGCGAAACCAATGAGTAAGTTAATGAGTTTTTTTTTTTTCTTAATTTCATGGCTGTCTTACATTGTAACTTAGAGAACCTGGTAATTTAAGTAGGAGCTAGGTTGATTGTCTGCTCTGTAGAGAGGGGAAAGCCATTTTATAGAATTTGATTTGAGTCTTTGATGTGCATGAATATATTAAAGCACTGGTTAGAGGGTGTTAAATGATTTTTAAAGGCTTATAAGTTTTAGTTAATGACCCTTCCCTGGGACTGTGTTGGAGAATTGGGTAAGAACACCTCGGTGACGTTCCTGGATTATCTTTAAGCATACCTTAGCTGTCTACTTTCCCATTATCCAGCTGGAGGAAGCCAAGGCTTTTAGAATGTAACTTTTGTATCAAGACTCCATGATAGGAAGGGTAGACCTCAGATTTGAACCCATGATCACGTACGTGATCCAAAGTCTCTGCTCTCCTGGTTCAATTATGAGAAGATAGTTGTTGGCATGAATTTCAAACTTAAGAGAATTCCAGACTTTGAGGAAAATTAGATGAAAATATTTTTCCTCTGTACTTTTTAAATTGTACTAAAATACGCCTAACGTAAAATTTATTATTTTAACCATTTTTAGATGTACAAACCATCATTTCTGTCCATTTGCCCAGCTTTCTCATTGGCCGCACAGAAACTGTGTACCCATTGAACAGTAATTGCTAGTCCCTTCTTTCCCAGCCTCTGGAAACCTCTATTGTGCTTTTTTTTTTTTTTTTTTCTAAATAAGAATTTTTTAATTCAATAATTTTATTATACTTTATTTTATTTTTACTGTATCTTCTTTCTTTCTGTCTTTTTTCCTTCTTTCCCTCCTTCCTTCCTTCCTCCCTCCCTCCCTCCTTTCTTTCCTTCTTTCCTTCTTTGCTTCTTTCTTTCTTTCTTCCTTCCTTCCTTCCCTCCTTTCCTTCTTTCTTTCCTCATACTTCTACTAATTCCCTCTACTTTTTCTCCCTTTTATTGTGCTTTTTGTGTCTATGAAGAAAATTTCTTTGTAATGAGAGAATTTGTTGATGTTAGATGATATAAATTAAGTTTTAAATTTCTTTGTAGAGTGTTGATTATAAAGGCATTTCTTTTGAACAAAGAAGTACCATGTACTCAATGTAAGTTAAAAGTTATTTTTGCCCTTTTAATTCTTTGCCTATTCTATTTTAAACAAAATATTATAATTACATATGCGAAGTACAGAAGCCTTGGTGTTCTCATTTTATTAAATGTAAACCAATGGTGTTAATTTAAGAGAACATAGTTCTTTTTTCTGAACCTTTTACCAAGTTGCTTTTTATACATTGTTCCAGTTCCAGCTCCTTAAGGTAGCATCAGTCTTAATTGCCTTTGCAATTAAGTTCATCGAAATGGTGGCAAATTCAAAAGAGGACAGTCTTTTCGCTAGCCTGCGTAAATTTGTATCATGTTCTCCTAGCTGATGGATGTCAAATTGCACATGATTTGATTCAAGCTATTTTTTTAAATGAGCACAGAATGTTATTATTATTGCTCATTGTATTCCATTAGCAATAGTTACTGGGAGGTGCTCTGTACTTTGTCCAGACCCTGGGCTTTGGGCTTCTTTTGTTCGATATACTCAGGAGGTTGTGGAAAACGCAGAGTTCAGGTTCACCCACTTTACTTTGACGTTGCAGTGAGAGCCAGCTTCAGTACTCTGCCCACCTTCATGCATACCTGCCTTTACTTAGTTTTTGCCTGAGTGTTCCTTATTTTATTACCAGCTCATGGATTCATTTCAGTAGGTATTTTCCAGCATTTTTCAGTTGTTTTCAGTGGTAGGGTCCATTCTCTAAACTAGTCTGCTGTTGGTAATGATCCTGTGATCAAATGACTCTTGTGATCTCAGAGACTTAAACCGAATCATTACAGCCACCAGGTAAATAACGATAGGAATAGGAACACAGGTTTTGTCTTGATGATTAGCTATAATTTATTCTTGGCTGCTTCTTCCAAATCAGTGTCTGTTACAGAACTGGATGGCAGAATTTTTAATATTATCTGCTATATCTTGCTTTCATTTTGTAAAGGAACTAAGGGAGCCTAGATTGGAGGAAGGGGCTGAACCAAAAGTTCCTTCTCTGGCCTAGGTCTGGAAGAAACTATTAACAAGCCCTACAGGGGATGCAGTTTGAAATTTGTTGAGCGTTGGCCTTCTTGTCACTTGCTTTTTGTATTACAGTTAAAGCTGTTTCTTATTGGCTTTAATGTTACAGAGGTGTAAGAGGGAATGTTATTTATATTTATGTGTGAGAGAAAATAAACGCGTGGGGATGGGCTGTTTAGTTTGAATAGTTACCATTGGCGAGTTTTGGTCTTTTGCCCTCCCAGTCCTTTCCTGTTTGTAAGCCTGAAGATTTTGGTTTTAACCGTCTTATCTTCTCTCCTTGAGTCATCTTGCCACATGGTCTTCAGTGCTTGGGAGGGGATTACTCCCAAATCCCTTCCTCAGCTCACCACAAGCCAGACTCCTGGATGGACATTTCCACTTAGTTGTCCTTGGGGCACTGAGCCCTCTCCTGAAACAGGGCACATTAGTCTCCTGAATCCTGTCACCTTTCTCTGTTCCTGTGACCGCTCCCCTAATCTCAGCCGTCGTCTTATTCTGGATTAAGGCAGCAGCCTTCTTACAGAGCTCCTGAAGACGGAAGTCTTCCACTGTATTAATCCATTCCATCCACTGGCACCCAAAGTATGTTTTCCAAAATATAATTTATGCATCACTCTCCTAAATAAAACCTTTCAGTGGGTTCCTTTTGTCCTTTGTACACAATTCAGACTGTCAGTATTGTTGACAGTCCTTATTCTCTAGTCTCAATCCCTTACCACTCCCACCTTCACTTTACACTGTAACCTGTACTAAACTTCCTTTGTGGGTGGGAGGGAATAGATTTTGCTCCTCTTTTTGAAATTAAACTTTATGGAGGTATAATTTATACAATGTGATGAGTTTTAACAAATGGGTACACCTATGCAGCTGCTATCCCAATCAAGATACTGTGCTCTTCCCTCACCCCCAGAAGCTCCCTTGGGCTCCTACCCCAGACCACCACTACTGATTCGTTTTGCTTGTTCTCGACCTTCACATAAATGGAATCATACAAAATGTAGTCTTTTTTTCCTGATTTTTTTTTTCACTTAGCACAGTGTTGTTTTTGTTTGTTTGTTTGTTTGTTTGTTTTTTGTGGTACACAGGCCTCTCACTGTTGTGGCCTCTCCCGTTGCGGAGCACAGGCTCCGGATGCACAGGCTCAGCGGCCATGGCTCACGGGTGGAGCCGCTCCGTGGCATGTGGGATCTTCCCGGACCGGGGCACGAACCCGTGTCCCCTGCATCGGCAGGCGGACTCTCAACCACTGCGCCACCAGGGAAGCCCTAGCACAGTGTTTTTTGAGGTTTATCCATGTCATTGCACATATCAGTAGTTTCATTTTATTGCTGAGCAGTATTCCATTGTATGGATATACCACAGTTTATTTATCCGTTAATTAGTTGTTGGATGCATGTGTTGTTACCAGCTTTGACTAGAGGCACACCTCATTTTATTGCACTTTGCAGGTATTGTATTTTTTACAAACTGAAGATTTGTGGCAACCCTGCATTGTCAAATGATGGTTATCATTTTTTTTTAGCAATAAAGTATTTTTAAATTAAAGTATGTACATTGGTTTTTTGGACATAATGCTATTACACACTGAATAGACCACAGTATAGTGTAAACATAATTTTATATGCACTGGGAAACCAAAAAATTCATGGGACTTGCTTTTTTGTGACATTTGCTTTATTGCAGTGGTCTGGAACTGAACATTTAATATCTCTGAGGGATGCCTGTATGAATGAAGCTATGAAATTCATGTTCAGGTCATTTTTTTTTTTTTTTTTTTTTTTTTTTTTTTTTCATGTTCAGGTCATTTTGGGGACATATGTTTCATTTGCAGAGTTCTAACTGCTCCACAGCCCAACACTAGATATTGCCAGTCTTTTTAATTTTAGCTGTTCTTGTTGGGTGTGTAGTGGTATCTTGTGGTTTTAATTTTCATTAAATTTAATTTTCATTTAATTTTCATTTCTCCAGTGATTAAACATGTTGAGCATCTTTTCGTGGGTGTATTAGCTATGCATATATCTTCGTATATCTTCTTTTGTGACTGTTCAAGTTTTTAGCCTATATTTTAAATTGAATTAGTTGTGATTAAGATATGAGTTGTTATTAATATATGTATAATACATTCTGGATCAAATCCTTGGTCAGATATTTATATTGCAAATATCTGAGTCTGTGGTTTGCATTTTCATATCTTAACACTGTCTTTGAAGAGAAGTTTTTAATTATAATTAAGCATAATTAACATTTTTATGACTAGTGTTTTTGTATCTAGAAATCTTTACTTAACCCCAAATCATGAATATATTCTCATACTTTTTCTTAGAAATTTTATTGTTTTAGCCTTTATGTTTAGATATAATGATCTGTGTTAATTTTTTGTATAGCATGAGATTGCACGTTGAGATTTTTTTTTCATAAGTTTATATAGTTTTTCCAGTGCCATTTGTTGAAAAGATTACATTTTCCCTTGAATTACTTGGGCACCTTTGTCAAATATCGATTGACCACATAAGTGTGGGTCTGTTTTTGAACTCTCTGTTGAGCTCTGATGCTCTGTGTCTGCCTTTATGTAAAAACCACATTGTCTGTAGCTTTAAATTAAGTCTTGAAATCAGGTAGTACAAGTCCTCCAGTCTTCTCTTTTCTTTCCAAAACATTTTTGGCTATTCTAGATCTTCAGTGTTTCCATATAGATCTTAGAATTTGCTTGTCAGTTTCTTAAAAAAAAAAAAAAAAGCTGGAATTTTAATTGGGATTCTGTTGGATTTATAGATTAACTTGAGAAAAATTGGAAACGATATTGAGCCTTCCAATCCGTAAACATGTGTATTAGTTTCTTAGGGCTGCCAAAACAAAGTATTACAAACTGGATGGCTTATAGTACAGAAATTTCTTTTCGTGGTTCTAGAAGTTAGAAGTCAGAAGTTAAGGTGTCAGCAGGGCCATGTTCTCTCTGAAGGCTCTTGGGGAGGAATCCTTCCTTGTCTCTTCTAGCTCCTTGTGGTTGCCGGCCATCCTTGTTATTCCTTGGCTTGTAGATGCATTACTCCAGTCTCTGCCTTTGTGTGGTTGTGTGTCTGTGTCCAGATTTCTCTCTTTTTATAAGGACATGAGTTATACTGGATTTCAAGCCCACTCTAACCCAGTATACTGTTATCTTAAACTTGATTACATCTGCAAGGAACCAAGTAAAGTCACATTCATAGGTACTGAGCGTTATGACCTTGACAAATCTTTTGGGGAAAACACAATTCAGTCTTGTAACAACATGATATATTTCTCCATTTATTTAGGTCTTTAATTTCTCCTAAAAATGTTTTATAATTTTCATTGTACAGATCTTGCTCATATTCTATTAAATTTGTCTTTAAGTATTGATGTTTGTGGATGCTATTGGAAGTAGTATTTTTTTCATTTCATTTTTCAATCATTTTTTACGAGTATAGAGAAATGCAGTTGATTTTTATATATCAAATTTGTGTCCTGTGACATTGCTAACTTTTTATTAGTTCCAGAAATTCTTTTGTAGGGTTTTTATGATTTTCTATATAGATGATAATATTGTCTGCAAATAAAAGTTTTTCTACTTTCTTTCCAATTTGTATGCTGTATGTTTCTTTTTCTTGCCTTAATGCAGTGGCTCTGACTTTAAATACCATATTAAAGATGTAAAGCAGACATCCTTGGTTTTTTTTGTGATCTTAGGGCAAAAGCATTTAATTTTTAAGTATGATGATGGCTGTAGGTTTTTTAATAGATGTCCTTTATCAGATGAGGGAGTTTCCTTTTATGCCTAGTTTAGTAAGAGTGTTTAGCATAAATGAGTTGAATTTTGTTCAGTGCCTTTTCTTTATCAGTTGAAATGATTATATGATTCTTTTTTAATTCTAATATGTTGAATTACATTTATTGCTTTTTTTGAACAGAAAACCAATTTTGGATTCTTGGGATAATCTCCACTTAGTCATAATGCATTTCCTTTTTATATATTGTTGGATTTGATTTATTAATATTTTCTTATACATCTGTGTGTCTATGTTTATGAGTGATTTTGTAATGTCTTTGGTTTTGGTATCAGTTGTTTTTTTTAGTAATTTTATTGTGATGTATCTTGGTGTGGCTTTCTTTGTGTTTCTCCTATTTGGGGTTCACTGAGCTTCTTTGATATCTGGATTAATAGTTGTCATCAAATTTGGAAAATGTTTAGGTAATTTCTGTTGATCTCTTCTATAGCATTTAGTCTGCCGTTAAGCCCAACTGCAAATTTTTAATTTAGATGTTATGTTTTTTAGCTATAAGTGATCCTTTTTTTTAAGTTTCAGTTTCTTTTTTCAGTGTGCATGTTTTCTTTAAAATCTTTGGATATATTTACAGTAGCATTGTAAAAGTCCTTAATTTACCAACTCCATCATCTTGTTCATTTCTGGGTTTTTATTGACTCCCCACCATCACCCCATTTGGGGTCACATTTTCTTGTTTATTCTCCTAATTCGTTATTTTTCACTTGTCATCTTTAAAAGAGTGTTGAGTTTTGATCTGATAAGCAATTTAGTTAGTTGTGGATCAGCCTGATCCTTTTAGGCATATTTTAAGCATCATTAGTGGGGGTCCAGAACAATGCTGTCCAGTAGAACGTTCTGCATTGATGGGCTACATTTGCCCTTCTCCTGTGCTCTGGCGTTTCTTGGGTCGCTATGGAATGTCCCAGGTATTGTGTGAGAGCTCTTCACTGTGGTTGGTGGGGACCAGATGTTTCCCAGCTCCCCTGTAGTTCTTTTCCCAGCCTCATGGTATCTTATTCTACACATGGCTAGCTTAGTATTTAGCCAGAGACTCAAGGAGACCCATTTTCAGGCTTCTGGAGCCCGTTATCTTCACGGCTCTTCCTGTCTGGTACTCAGCCCTGCAAAATCCAAGTATTGTACCCTCCCTGAACTCCAGTCTCTTGAGTCCTCAACTTTGTGAGACTTCTTGCTCTGCAGGGTTACTCTGCTCTGCCTTGGGGTTTGGTAACTGCTTTCAAGAAACCTAGGCAATTACAGGTCTCACCTTATTTGTTTTCTTCCCCCTTCTCTCAGGGATCAAAGTCCTATCCTACTTGTCTAACATCTGAAAGCAGTGTTTCTCATAGATAGCCTAGTTCTCTAGTTGTTCATGATGGGAGTTCTAGTCCACTACTAGTTGTCCTATCATTTATTGAACCTTGTTTATATTTTTATAAACAAGCCGTGATTTTGCTTACCTCGGGTTTTTGCAAATACTGCTTTTTCTGTGCTTGGAATTCTTTCCCCCACCTCTTGTGTGACAAACTCTTATGAAATCATTTAAGAGTCAGATTATGTGTCACTTTTCCCCAGTGGTCTTCCTAGCTACGACTGAATCCTGGGTTAAGTGTCATACTTGGCACTCAGAGCATCTTACATTTGCTTGTAATCGTGGTTATTTGTTACGATTGTTTGTAGTCCCCACAAAAATCTGAGCTGTGTGAAGGCAAGGACTGTGTCCATTTGTGTTATATCCTTCATGCCCAGCACAGTGGAGATCTCAAAATCTCTTTGTGCGTCTCCTTTCCCTTGCAGTACTATATGTGGAGATGAAACAGTACTATTCGGTGTGCCTCAAGTATACTTCAGAAATTTTTTGGGCTTCTACTCTCATTGGTTTGGAGAGGGAAACAATTGTTGACAGTTGGCGTTTCCTTTTTAAATTTGACCAATCTCTGAGAGATTAGTATTTTTCTTCTTTAGTATTTATGTTATAAATATTTTGATATATATTTACCCACAAGTAGTGGTCAGTTCGTAGTAGTATTTTTAGTGTGAAGTTTTTTTCCTTACCTACAAATAGTTCTCATTTAAAAATTACCTTTTGAGATAAATACCAGTAACCACTTAGATGTTAGTAACTGAGGAAATCAGTGTGGCTGGGTCTGTGGGGTGTGGTGGCAGCTTTCTTAGAAAGGCTTCTTTGATTATGAAATCGAGTCGGGTATAGTATTGTGGGATCTTAGAACTGGCAGAGACCTTGAAGGTCATTTTTTCTAGCCTGCTCCACAACCGCCTTGACAGAGGCTAGTTTGAGGCGGCAGCTTTCAACTTCCATGGTTCTAACTGTAGAAAGTTCTTAGAAAGTAATATTGAATCAAATTCTGTTTTCCACAAACTTGTGCCCATTGGTCTACTTCCACCTTTCATAATTTCACAGAATAAAGCTGAACTCCTTGGCTTATTTTATCTTATAGCAGTTTATATATTATCCTTATCTGCATTTAAAGATGTTATGTATGTATGCATCTTCCAGCGTAATACTGAGAACTGAATTCAGTCTTATCCATGTGGCCTGTACTGAGAACAGTGGAGGAGCCTGGATTTGGATACTTATCTGACTCTCAGTGCTTCCTAAGATTGCCTTTACTTACTGTCTCTTATTAATTTACAGTTTAAACATTCTGGCCTTTTTTTTTTTTTTTTTTTTTAAGGAAACTTGTAAACTCCATTTCCATTGTTCCATATGCATGCAGTTTATTTTATTTTAAAATTCATACTTCATTCTCTCTTTATTTTGTAATTAAGCACGGTGGTTTATACTTTGTGTTTTATATGCAGATATGATATGCATTAGTCCGATCTGCATCCCAATAAATAAACTGTGGAACAAGACAAAGTCAAATGTAGAGTTCTGTCAGCGACCTCTAGAATTCTTCCACCAGCTTGACATCCGGTACTTGAACTCTGGTTATGTTTGTTCAGTCAGCTAGGAGTCAGCCTAACATTGCTCTCTTTTGTTCTCAAGGATGCCTCCAGAGACTCTGTGTGCAGCCTTGCTGAAATTAAAGTGTCCGGGGTCTGTGACATTCCGCTGGTCTTATATACTAGCAGCCTAAGTCCAAACTCTACAGTTGTCAAATCTACACCACTGATTTTTTTTTTTTTTCCTTCTGGAAATTGTGACCATTTCTACTTTTCCATAATTTTTTTTTTTCCGACAAAAGGTCTCACATATTTAGTACTGAGCCAAAGCACTAGTGCAGAAGCACAAAGAGAAAAATCATTTTCCCAATAAAACACATCCAGCTGTTCAGATAGTAGTGATGTTCTCAGTGATATGGTAAGATGGAAGTGACCTTGACACAGCATAAATATGTGTGCCACTTCATACGCAAGGCTCCTTATAGACCCAGCTTGGTTCTGCTCCAATGTCTTCTCTTGGAGTTGTACCTGATCTTATTACCAGTTTTCATTCGAATCCATTGGGGAATGGTACGATTCTGCTTTCGTTTCTTGGCTGGGAATCACTTGATCCTGAAAGTCTTGTGAAAAGACATGGCGAGGAGCAAATTCCCATAATTTTTCTTTTTTTTTACATCTTTATTGGAGTATAATTGCTTTACAATGGTGTGTTAGTTTCTGCTGTATAACAAAGTGAATCAGCTATACATATACATATGTTCCCATATCTCTTCCCTCTTGCGTCTCCCTCCCTCCCACCCTCCCTATCCCACCCCTCTAGGTGGTCACAAAGCACCGAGCTGATCTCCCTGTGCTATGCGGCTGCTTCCCACTAGCTATCTATTTTACATTTGGTAGTGTATATATGTCCATGCCACTCTCTCACTTTGTCACAGCTTACCCTTCCCCCTCCCCATATCCTCAAGTCCATTCTCTAGTAGGTCTGTGTCTTTATTCCTGTCTCACCCCTAGGTTCTTCATGACATTTTCTTTTTCTTAAATTCTATATATATGTGTTAGCATACGGTATTTGTTTTTCTCTTTCTGACTTACTTCACTCTGTATGACAGACTCTAGGTCTATCCACCTCATTAAAAATAGCTCAATTTCATTTCTTTTTATGGCTGAGTAATATTCCATTGTATATATGTGCCACATCTTCTTTATCCATTCATCCAATGATGGACACTTAGGTTGTTTCCATCTCCGGGCTATTGTAAATAGAGCTGCAATGAACATTTTGGTACATGACTCTTTCTGAATTACGGTTTTCTCAGGGTATATGCCCAGTAGTGGGATTGCTGGGTCATATGGTAGTTCTGTTTGTAGTTTTTTAAGGAACCTCCATACTGTTCTCCATAGTGACTGTACCAATTCACATTCCCACCAGCAGTGCAAGAGTGTTCCCTTTTCTCCATACCGTCTCCAGCATTTATTGTTCTAGATTTTTTGATGATGGCCATTCTGACTGGTGTGAGATACTGTGAACAGTCATTCAATAAGCAAATCTCTGAGTTCTTTTAATATCATAAAATGTAGTTTTCTGGACCAGAAGACTTGAATGTTTGTAAAAGGTCAGGGTGTTTTTATTATTGAATACTTCATACCAAGACTAATCACATGTTCATTGCCGTTAATTACTGTCCAACAGAAAACTTAATTCAGAACTCTAAATCAGTATGACACAAAGGTCTTAATTAAGTGGTAAAATTCCCATGTTACCATAGTTTTAAAATAATTTTTGTTACTTATCAAGGATTAATTTTTTTGGTCAGTTTCATATCTCTTGAAATTCATAACATTTGAAAAATAATAAGTTCCGATATGTGGTTTTTAGTAATAGAAATAAAAAACCCGCCCGGATTTACTATTTGGTATTAAAATTGGTTGGAATTCAAAATGATAAAAGCACAGTTGGAAGGTTTAGACTATAGTATTCACATTTTTCTATTATAAATTTGGTTATAATTTCCAACAGACATTACATTTGTATAAAGAACTCTGGGATAGGCTCTTCTTGTCAACAGGACTCCAAAATTATAGACACTGATGTCAATGCAGTTGAGGTTAGCCTAATTTGGTCAAGAGAAGGACATGCTGAGTCTCTATATGGATAGCTAAAGGCTATTGCCAAGATTGACAGGTGTCCTGTGAGTGGCAGAGAGCCCCAGGGATAAAATTTGTACTTGGATTACTTCTCTTAAGACACAGTGATCAAAGCTGTACCTTTTCCTTCTATTGATCATACTCCTAAAATAGTGAGATTTGCTTTTAATACCCTGACTGTTCAGATATTACTTTTATAAGCCCCAGCAAGGTAAAGAGTTTTATACCTTTTTCTTATAGTTTTAAATTCTGTTTTCATAAAGCTTAGCTGTCTCCTATGCACTAATTTTTCTAGTATAATCAAGTGATTTTTTTTGTTGCTCTGTCATGTTTCACTAAGGCTTTGAGACAGGTGAGAAAAGTTAACGTAAAAGAATACATTTGTTATTATTGTAAAAGAGGCAACTATTTCTTTATGGGATAATAAATTATTTTATATTTAGAAAGATTAATTTTAAGATAATTTTCTAAGAAATAGACATAATATTGTAAAGGAGTGTTAATACAACTTGATGACAGCTTTTGTTTCTATTTCGTCTTATTGAAAATTTTTTATTAAGAGAAGTCTTATACTTTATCAAGATAAATTAGTGATAAATACTTCATATCTCAGAATAGGAAAAAGTTTTAAAGCCATTAGGTCCGTGCCATTAAGAAAGGTGAGTGCACTGTTTTAAGAAAAACTTGTATTGCCTGAGTTTTTTGTGAGATTTGAGTGATGTAAATCTGTCATCAGCAATGAAGGAGCTATGATTTTAGGCATAAACTTAGTAGCTGTTTCTATTCAAATAGGAAATTTCTGATCTGGAAGGACTGTGTCTTGATTATCTCTGCATTTTAGTGTCAGACATACAGTAGGTATTTAAGAAGGAGGATGCTGGGGAACCATTTTAGGGAGCCAGCCTATATTCACTGGTGTGAAAAATGACCTTAGCCGTACCAGGCCTCAGGAGAGGTTCCCAGGGCACTGGGCAAGCACAGCACACGTTGCCCTCATGAGCCATGTGATTTCAGTTAAGCCCAGAGTTGGGGTGGAGCTGGAGTGGTTAGGTCATGATCATTGTTAGGTCTTAATTATTTAATTTGGACTTGGCTAAATGTTATTGAGAGCCTGCTATGAGTGAGGTATTCTTTTACAGATGTTATTTAACTCCTGTGAAGGGAGGAAAGCAAGGCCCTTACAGGTGGTGATTCACCCAGGTTCACTCAGCTCTTGGCAGTACAGCTGGGAAATAAACCCAGGCTCTTGACTCCCAGTGGAGTTTTGAGATGGTGGGATAATCTCAACAGAAGTTCATTTAAATGAGAGAATTTTTAGGACTGCCTTTCTTTTTTCCCTGTGTGTCTCAGTTCTGATTCTTTCCCTCTTCCCTTGTTCAATCCTTCACTTGTATTTATTTACTTCTTTTTGGCTCCGCCCTGCCGCATGTGGGATCTAGTTCCCCGACCAGGGGTCGAACCCGCGCCTCCTGCCATGGAAGCACGAAGTCTTAACCACTGGACCACCAGGGAAGTCCCAGTCCTCCACTTTTAGACGAAAAGCAAGTTGAGATTCTTGACCTCACCACCGTTAACCAAAAGGGCATTTATCAAAACGTACCAAAAATAATAGGATCTTGTTTGCTTCGTAGAACTCAACTTTTCGAGCAGCTGACTGGCTGGGAGCTGTGAGGATAGGAAGTATTTCTGGGCTGGGCATCAAGGTGGTAGGCTAATTTGGAGAGTGCAGCCCAGGCTAGTGCAGCCGATAATGAATGATGACCACCAGCGGTTCTCCTGAGGGTGGAGCTGATTACATTTGGCTGCTCTGACCTGTTCCTGGGCATCCTTTGAGTTTGCCGGCTGGAACCTTACTGCCCAGAGAGTAATCCAAGACCCTGACAATCTCATGCCACACCTAGTTTCATGACAGACTAAAAAAGTTATCTCCGTTTGTGCAAGGATTAGCATTACAGCTTGTTAGTTCAGTAGAAAGAAGAGGGGTGTGTGTGTGTGTGTGTATATATATATAATGTATAAGGTGTAGTGGGAAATGTATGGCCATATGTTATGTATAGCTTCAATTCAGAAAAATTGTGATGTGCATCTGTAATTTGAGTTTATGCCTCATTTTGACAGGTGGAGAATTAACTTTTTTTAAAAAAATAAACTCTTCCTACTGAGGATTGGATAATGAAAACAGCATTGGTATTTGAACTATTTGGGCTGTTTTCAAATATTTTAGAACCGTCATGTGGGTACCGCCACTAGGCAGATGCCTTTGTCTCACCACGAACTGCAGCCCATGACGTAGTCCTGTCGCATCCGGAGTGTTTCCCAGCCCGTCCACGTCTCCCCCCAGCACAGTCCGTGAGCGCCTCTCCTGGGCCTCCGCTGTGGCCTCCTGACCGCCCCCCAGCCCCTACCCCAATGAGCTGCCCTTGACCAAAACCTGCTGAAGTCTCCAGCAGGGTGGGGTTGGCTTTTAGGATGCAGACGAAGCCCCTTCTCGGGGCCTCCACTGTGGGGTCCCACAGCCTGCACTGCAGCCTCCTCTGCTCTTCTTCCCGAATCTTCTGCTTGTCTTTGTTGTGCGTTGTCATTGTCTGTGAGGATCATTCTTCCCATCTTCTTCGTGTTCTCGCCCTTGCAGTTCAGCTCAGGGACATTTCAGGGCCTCTGGGAAGAAGCCCCTGACCTCCTAACCATGTCAGACCCGGGGCTTTGTTGGCGGTTCCCGTCGCAGCTCCGTCGTACTTGTTTCCGTTGCAGTTTTGTATTTATTTGCAGACTTCGATTAACGTAGACTGACTAAACTGTAAGTTTCGGGAGGGCAGGAGCCCTTTCCGTTTTCACTCAAAGATTATACCCCTGGCGTCCAGCAAAGGGCCTGGTACCTAGTTGCAGCTTAATGAATACTCGCATGAAAGTTTCATGAAAGGCTTTTTCTCTGCTGGCTGCTGTGAGAGATCATGAAGATGAATAGAGACCCACTTTGCTTTCACCGAGCTCACTCACAGCTGAAAGAAGAATGAGACGTGTAACACAAATATTATCATGTAAGCTAGACTGCAAGTCGGGCTTAGAAATAGTGTACTTTTAATTGCTTGAAAAATGCAGATAGACTGGCCTTTGTCAATAAATCCATAATGAGTGAATTATAATGTTAAATAGCACAACATTATCTATGAAAGCCCCTAGCATTCATAAAGTAATCCTAGCTCTAAAGGAAATAGAGTTGACCAATTCAGTATTTAAAGTTGAAAAAATAGAGTAAAATGCATTAATATTTTTAAATGCCAGGACGTTATACCTGTGACACTGGTCTACGTGGAGGAAATGAGGAAATTTTTAGTACTGCCAAACATTTTTTGGAAGTTATTTGAAAGCATTCCTGGTGTTAAGGTCGGGGATGTGCTTGGGGCCAGCTGGAGACCTCGTTTGCCTACATTTTGTGAGACTGTTAGGTCAGCGCTCACGAAGGTGTTTCCTCCCCTCTTCCAGCTTTACTGACTCTCCTTCCCCAGCCCTGGGCTGTGGCATTAACCACGCGCTGGTAGGAAGGCCGGCTGGCAGCATTTTCTCAGAGAGTCAGGTGACCCTTGTTTGAAGGCAGCTGCGTGAGGTTCAAGGCAGGCAGTGTCCCCTCTCTTCTGCCTCGGGACAGCTGGTTATTGTCAGATCCTAACAAATCTTCCTTGCTCATTGCCCTCTGGGAGAGGAGGGAGGCTATGCAGGGGGCTTTTCATTGATCCAATGGGAATTACATTGATCTGGTGTCTGGCCTTGGTTCTTATCAAGTGGATCGCCTCTAAGGTAGGCCATCTTTATTTTTAGGATTGTGACATTAATCATTAGTTCATATATGGGTAGGAGTGAACTTGCTAGTCCAATTTCTTCTCCTTTTGCTTCAGTGTTATTTCTCTGATTAAAAGAGCTACACGTTTTACCTGTCAGCTGAGAAGCTTGAGATTACTGCATGTGATTTTTATTCTTCTCCCACCTATTCCTCCTGAAGGGCTTTTTATGGTATCATTCCTTGGTATCGAGGTAGCTTTCCTCAGGATCATTCCTTTAAAGAAGTTTTTACACTTAAAGAAGTTCAACTTTTAAGATTATGGAATTAAACAGTTTAGACATTTGGTGTACGTATTTTAAACATTCTCTTCTGGAGATAGCAAATTTACTGTTGCTTATAAATTGAAAGTATAATTATTGAGGATTTCTAAACAATTAAAAACTTTTTAAAAACTAAATACCACTGTCTCTCATGTTCTCACTTAAGGTCTTCCTGCTGCGGAAATATATGCCTTACTTTATTTAATATGTTGAAAAGAGTAAGATTATTATATATCTGTTGTTTTTAAATTTGGATTCCAAATATCGGGCTTAAGAAATGCTTGCTATAGTATTTCATCAGCTGAATCTAGCATTCCGTATTAAGTTGTCTTCATTATTCCCTATTAAAATTATGCTGTGATTTAAAAAAAAAAAAAGAAAGAAATGCTTGCTAGAATGCTAGCCATTTGCCATCCGAATGAGAGTCCAAAGTAGGAAATACTTAAGATTATACTATTTGAAATTATTTTTCTATACTTGTATAAAAATGATGGTCTTTCATCCACCAGGCAGCTTTTGTCTTCCTTTATTAAGAAATTGAAAAGTGTGAATAGTAACTTAAAATGTATAAGGCCATCATTGTTTGCTAATAAGCAACACAAAAGCTTCTCTTATATTTCTTCTTCAAGCGAGGTTTGAATCCCTGATAATGTAATGTTTTTCACATTTAAGCATATTGTTTTAAGCATAATTGTCTTTTTCTTGAAGCAGTCCTGTTTTCTTAGTGAATACGATTGAAGAAATCTCTTAAAAACAGTGCACTCAGATTTTTTAAATCTTGTGTTTTGTAAGTTAAGAATTAATTTTGTTTCACTCACACCAATTTACTAATTGTTTTTAAAGGATTAGCTTGCCAAGTTACTGAATGAAGGTCAAGTTAATGTTAATAATGCATTAGTTGAATTGTGGATGTTTTCAGAGATTTTTTTACTTTTGTTATAACCACCAAAAATTTTAAATTAAGTTTTTAAACAAAAAGAATGCTAGTTTTAAGAGTGTGTTTTTTTTTTTTTTTTTAATGTTTGCATAGGGAAGAGGACTGGGAAGGATAGTGTTCAATGGATGGATTCGTACTTGGATAGGCACTCAGGTGTGAACGCTTTCCTAGCATACGTAAGATGAATACGGTCTGAAAAAGCTCACTTTACTGCATCAGAGAAAACTGCTTTGAGAACTTTGGGCTTCATCTTTTGTAGCGTGTTACCGTTTTTGTAACGTTACCCAAAAATGTATTTAGTGCTGTTGTGTTTAAGCCCCGTGACCTGTTTACTAATCTCCAACACCCGGCGTATAAGACCTGCCTCACAGAGGTCTTGTGCGGGTAAGCGAGGTTTTGTATGAAAGCGCCTGGAGCATTTTCTGGCAGAGTAGGAGCTCAGCAAGGAGTTAATACATCATTACTTCACCATCTAAGGGAAATACACACGCTTTTGCACAATAGATTATTTTACTGGAAAATCCAAACAAGATAAAAACCATAGCACTTAAGATATCTTTGCTCAGTTTTAAAACATGTCTGTCTTGGGAATTCCCTGGCGGTCCAGTGGTTAGGACTCGGCGCTTCCACAGCCGAGGGCGCGGGTTTAATCCCTGGTTGGGGAACTAAGATCTCATAAGCTGCGCCAAAACAAACCAAAAAAACATGTCTGTCTTTAAAAGTTATGTATTAACCAATATCAGGAACAACTTTTACGCCTTTTGTCATTTACCTTGTCAGATCTTCTGCGGAAGAGCCGCGATTCACCCCGATGCAAGCTTGAGTGTCTTACCAGGGCACTCAGAACGCCTGTCTGTGTGGTGGCGGATCCTTTGGAACCTTAGAGTTTAACTTGTTTGTGCTGCGGCTGTCAGTTTCTGATTAGCTGGGCCTCACCCGTGGTTTGACTGACACTAGTTTGCTTTAGGAGCTGTTCCCAGGATGGCTAAATTAGAAAAGTCACGAGTAGAAGCTTCTCAGTTGTTTCCATTCACTGGTGAGGTGAGGTGGGAATGTGGATGACAGCCCCGAGTGTTTTATGACTGACACTGTGACACGGGAATTTGATTAAATTTGTTTTACTGTCTTTATTAAAAACAATTTTACTAGTATATGGCTTTAAAAATGATAGTCTTGTTTTTACAAAGATATATGTTAAGTCTGTGCTGCAGTCTTGGTGTATAAAGCACATATAATTATTTTTTAAAGTAACATTCTAACATGGAAATCAAAATTTTAATGTTATAATTTATAGTATATTTATCCAAAAAGAGTTACTTTAGATTATTTTACCTAGACTGTTTACAGTTTAATAATATTCACTTAAATCTTGGTCTGTGAGGCAACACATGAGTAAATTATCACTCAGAATGTACTCATTGTTGGATCCACCTTTTTTTTAAGTCCATTCTTAAAAAATTTTTCTGTTATCTCATTTGGATTTGTTTCATGAGAGTTGTATCTTGCAGGTTAGGATAGCATTTAAGCTAAGTATTTGTGGACCAGGCTTCCTTAAATTAGTAATGAATAAAATAACTTGAATATTTTGCACATCCCAAAGTAATTTGTTAAAATATATTAAAATTAAATTCTACCTTTTTGCCAAGTTTTTGTAATGGTTAACTAATACAGACCCTAAGTTAGTGCCTCTATAACTAAGTCTAAAGTGATTACCTTAAAATAAATTTAGTGTCATAGTTAATCTAGATTATGTTCATTACCCAGCTTCTTACTTATACTATTTTAACAGCTGATGTTAGTCTTTCTCAATCCTTAAAGTGATAAATGAGACTTTACCTTTCTAATTAGTGGCTCTTTTAGTAAATACCCTTCCCCTCATTAAAAAAAAAAAAAAAAAAAGGCAACCCTTCTCCTGAAAAGAACTGTTAGAGATAACAGGTTAAAATGTGTTTTAACAAGCTATTTACCCAATTTGATTGGATAATAGTGGGTTGATAGGTCCTGACCATGACAAGCTATTACATAATTATATCTGTGGTTTCATGAATATGATTTGGCCGATAGAAATATTTATCTCCACATATGTGCTCTCCAGACTACTGGGTTTTCCTCTAATATGGTGGTATTAAGGGGAGTCTTGAAATCTAATAAGATAAATATCTTGGGGTAGAGATGGGAACAGCAGGTGTGAGTCGTGCCTTTTAATACCAAGTGATTACAGTGGCTGTTTGCTCCAGAATAAGTCATTTACCATGAAACACTGCAGGAGGCTCAGGGTCTTCTGTTGGTGGAAGACACTAACTTTATTAAGCATGATGCTGCCAGGAGTGTGTTCTGTATGATTTAGTCCCTTGGGTTTTGAGATCATCCATTTCTTTGTAGATTTCTTTGTAGTACATTCTTACTGTAGCTTTAAATTTTAGTTCGATGTATTTTGTGAATATATAATAACTACACGTGCTACAAAATTCAAAAGATATTCGTTGAAAAGTCCTCTTCCTACCCTTGTATCTGTCTTTCAGCTTCCCTGGAGGCAGCCAGTGTTGAAAATTTAGAATTTTATTTTTGCTTGTGACTTGTGTTCCTTTTATATTTCCTGAACTGGTGGGGTTTTTTGTTTGTTTGTTTAAGGATACATTAAGTCATAGCAGTTTAATTGATGTTTTTCTTTTAAATGATAAGCACGGAGGAGATAATAACAAATGATTTGGGGAGCTATTTTGCATACTAAATCCAAATGAGGGCTTTAAATACAGTAACTTTTCTTTATAATAACAGTAAAAAAAACATGATTATTTTTCCTTGAGATTTCTAGGTATATGTTGAAGAGTTGTAAATTTCATGCCAGGGGTTTGTGAGGAAAGAAGATCATTAGTATGTAAAAATACCATCTCATTTCTTTAATATGTATTTTGTTAATGAAGTCAGGCATTTTTTCTTGTGTTTATTAGTTTATTATTTCTCTTTCTGTGAGTAGTGTGTTTATGTCCTACCTGGTTTTCTATACTATTATTCATTTTGTAATTGATTTGTAAGACACTTCTTTTTTCTCCCTTCATTTTTAGGTGTAGCAGGGAAAAATTAGCCCTTTGTCGTATCTGTTGAACTCATTTTTCTTCATTTGGAGTTTGTCTTTTGCCTATGTTTATGGTATATTTTGCCATACATAATTTAACTTTTATGTGGCCAAATTGATTTGTTTTTCATGATTTCTGGATTTTATAGAACAGTTAGAAAGGCCTTTCCTAGTTAAGATTTCTTTTTGAGTCATTATTTAAATTTAAAAAACTTTATTGAAGTATAGTTGATTTACAATGTTGTGTTAGTTTCAGGTGTACAGCAAAGTGATTCAGTTATACATATATATATATATATTCTTTTTCAGATCCTTTTCCATTATAGGTTATTATAAGATATTGAATATAGTTCCCTGTGCTATGCAGTAGGTCCTTGTTGTTATTTGAGATTTTTTTTAATACAGTTACGTTTTCTTCTAATATTTTCATGCTGTTGTTTTACATTAAAATTTCTGTTCCATGTGTAATTTATTTTGGAGTAGGAAGGTAATAATACAGCCTTATGTTTTTCCAGATAACAGCCACTTAATCTAGCATTTTAAATCAAATAATTAACTTGATTTTTTTTTTTTTTTTTTTTTTTGGCCGTGTACACACAGCTTGTTGGACCTTAGTTCCCTGACCAGGAATTGAACCTCAGCCCTTGGCAGTGAAAGTGCTGAGTCCTAACCACTGGGCCGCCAGGGAATTTCCTCTCCACAGATTTTAGATCCTTTATTTAGCATATACAAAATTTCTGTGTATTCTTGGATTTGATTCTAGATTCTCTGTAGTGTCTCTAAAGTGTCACTACTTTATAATAGCTCATGACACTAGTTCTATTTATTACTGTTTTTTAAGAATTTGCTTGCCTGTTTATTCAGCTAATATTATTGATTACATTAGAATGTGCTGGGCACTATTCTAAATGTTGGGATTTATTCTATATCTGGGGACAAGGACACAGTGGTGAATAAGTCAGACATGGTTCTTGCTCTTGTGGAGCTTTTGTTTTAGAACAAGCTAACAAGAGTAGGTCAGCTAGGTGTGCTGTACAGAGCATGAACGTAGGGACTCTGGGGAGGGTGACTCTCTGGTGGCTTCAGGTTTGGTAGTCTGGGACTGCCTCTCTGAAGAGATGACATTTTGTCTGGAACCTGAGAGGTAAGAAGGGAACGATGATGCAGTGATCCTGGACAGAACAGCAGGTATCAAGGCTGTGCGTGTGGCGTGGTTGAGGGAGGGCAAGGCGGCCAGGGTGGCTGGCTCTTAGTGGTAGAAAGAGGGCGGTAGGACAAGAGGACTGAGGGGTAGGCAGATCATGGAGAGTTAGGTGTTTGGAGTTTATTCCAAGTCTAGTGGGGGCCATTGGAGGACTTCTGAGCAGTAGCTGGAATGTTCACTCTTGCTTCTGCGTGAATGGACTGGGGGCCAAGAGATGCAGCAGGAAAACCAGTAGCAGGGCAGAACATTGCAGGAGGCCAGGTGAGAGATGCTATTGCCTGAGACAGAACGAAGAAGTGGAGATCGAGGAAGGGAGATGGGTGTGAAGGTGGAGTTGGCAGAACTTGCTGAGGGTGTTTCAGGTCTTACAGAGGTGTTTTTTGGTTTCTTGCTTTTGGTTTTTTTCGGTAATTATATTTAAAATATTTGCAATACTCGTTATTTTTTATAAATGGCTTTATTGAGGTATAGTTCATGTACCATACGATTCACCCATTTAAAGTGGGTGGTTTTTTTTTTAATTTCAGTGCTTTTTGGTATAGTCACAGAGTTGTGCAGTCATCACCACAGTTAATTTGAGAACACTTTCATCATTGCAGGTAGAAACCCTGCAGGTAGAAAGCCCATTAGCATTCACTCTCCAGTTCCCACCAACTCTCCCAACTCTAGGCAACCACCAGTCTGCTTTCTGACTCTGTGGATTTGCCTGTTTGGATATTTCATATAATTGGAAACATATGCTTTGTGGTCCTTTGTGACTGGCTCCTTTCACTCCATATACTGTTCTCAGGATTCAACCATGTTGTAACATGTATCAGTACTTCAGTCCTTTTTATGTCTGGATAACAACACTAGATATTGAATACTGAATAATATTGTACGGCTATACCGCTTTAGTTGGTAGACATTTGGATTGTTTCCAGTTGGGGGCCATTATGAGTAATGTTGCAAGATACTTTTTATACCTGTTTATTTTTAAGCTCAAAATATATTTTTAAATCTGTTCTCTTTCAGTGCACCCCATTTTTTGTTTTACTCAGATTTCTCTGAGTACACTAATTACATTTTTTAAATTCTCTTATTTCTTGTAGCTTCTGGGCCATTTGGTTTTTCATTTTGTTCCCTTTATTTCTAGCTAAAGAGTTTCTTCAAATGTCTGATGATTCTTGTTTGCTTATTCATTCATGTTTAAGTGAAGGGAATAGTGAAGTAGTTGAACTGTGTCTCTCCATCAATTCCGACTACCTCTGCAGAGGCTCTCTCTTCAAGTGGGCTTGTATGATGTACTCCACATCATACAAATTTCCACCTACTGTGTTCCTCACTCTGTATCCACTTCTCCAACATTGCTTAATCATATTGTATTATAATTATTTGTCTTCCTCACAACTAGAGATTTCAAGAGCAAATGCTGTATTTAATTTCATTTTGTATATCCCAACTTCTCTTGCACAGTGCGTCACAAAAAATAATAAATACATGTTTGTTGAATTGAATTTTATATCACATTTTAAATTATCATGCATTAAAATGTGTGTTTTTTTTTTTTTTCTAGAGGCGTGGAGCTATCTCCTATGACAGCTCTGATCAGACTGCGTTGTACATTCGTATGCTAGGTAAGAATTATTTATTTTGCATCAATATCAGTTAATTTTGTTATCTGCTGTGAATTCAAGATCGAGATATCTTCCATTAGGTAGCTTTTCATCACTGTTTGCAGCAGAAATGGCCTATTACTTTGAAGTTGAGTCTAGAAGCCAAAATTAATATGATGTGAATAAAGAGGGGCATCTTAGAGTTTGGGTAATTGAGAAATCTCTGGCTTAATAACTGGGACTCTGTGATTAGTATACAATTTTAAGTTGCATCCTGATTATTCTTCATAAAAAGAGTCTTAGATTTGTACAGTTGCTGAATACTAAACGGTAACACGAACAAAGACGAGACCGTGAATTACCTGATCGCATAGTCTTGTCACTGGATGTGTTTGTTCTCAGTTGGCAGGTGAGAAGGCCATTTGTCTTCTCCTAGTCTGAGTTCTTAAATCTTTAATGTATTACTCAAGTCCAGAGGGTAAAATGAATTTGATGTGTGTATATATACATGTATAATTGATATATATATATATATATACACACATACATATATGTGTGTAGTTTCTCTCTTTCCCTCTCTTTGCCAGATTTTTCTCTTCATCCACGCACTCCTTGATCCCTTGTACTTTAATTCATACTATTAAAAACATACTATAAAGATTCCAGTAGGCACCTTTACTCATCTTTTCTTACTGTCTTTTCTTCATGACTGCTCTCCTTATACTCAGAATTCCTCGCTCAATTTCTATGATATTTAGTCATCCTTCTTCTTCACCTGCTTCTGGGGTGGTGATTTGGTTTGGGGTTTTTTGTTTGTTTGTTTGTGCCTCTTTCATTAACTCCTTTTCATAGTCTTAGGCCTGTGTGTTCTCCAGTGTCCTGTTTTTGCTCTTCCCTTTTTCTCGCTTTAAGTTACCTTGTGTATCTTACCTGCCTAGTCCCATTCCACTCTAGCACATATTTCCCCCCAGGAATGTTGAGCCTTTCCTTCTTTACTGTCTCCATCTCTCTCTGTAGACATGTCAGGATTCTACTCTCCTTAAAACAGAGTTTTAGACTCCTGTCTTCTTCACTCTGTAGAGCATCTCCACATGGTTATGGGTACCTCACATTTGACATATGTGTTAAAAGATTTGTGTTCCCCAGGTCTGTGATTTTGCATTCTTTCACCGTCTCAGAAAATGGAACTCCATTCTTCTGGTTGTCAGGTCAGGAACCTTGGCGTCATTCTTGACTCTTATTTCTTATTTCCTCTGTGTTTACTTCATCACCACATCCTCTTGGCTGATACCTTCAAAGTGTATCCAGGATTTCCCCACCACAATGCTGTTACCATCCCTAACTGAACCACAGTTACCCGGTTTTTTATCGGTAGCTGTCGTCACATAGTTGTACATTAGATCTCCAGAACTTCCCTGCGTAACTGAAACTTTTTACCCCCTTGACCAGCATCTCCCCATATCCCCCTCCCCGCAGGCCATAGCTGTTGCCTCGTTGAATGCACTCACTCCTTGAGTGTCTCCCTGCGTCTGCCTGTGCGTCTCTACTTGATTCTAGTCTATGCAGCCAGAGTGGACCTTTTCAGACCTAAGTCCATCTCACCCCTCTGTTCTGAATCTTCCGATAGTTTTCTGTCTTGGAGTAACAGCCAAAGCTATTACAATGGCCCGTTGAAGGTCCAGTGTGATGTGGCCCTACTGTTTCTCTGACCACACCTCCTACCAGTTCCCCTCATTCACCTCACTCCAGCCATGCGGGCCTTTTTGCTTGACCTTGAACGTGACAAGCATGCTCCCGTCTCAGGGTATTCATACTTGCTCTCCCTACGTCTGGACCCATCTTCATCCAGGTGGCCGTGTGGCTCACTGCTTTGCTGCCTCCAGGCCTCTGCTCAGATGCCTCCCGTTCGCTGAGGTCTCTGACCACAGCCATGAATCACTCCTCCCCGACTCCTCCTCCCTGTTCTTTCCTTGCTTTAGTTTTCTGCATGGTGCTTTTTACCATCTTCCATAGAATGAAATTATTTGTTTGTTTTATTATTTGTGTCACTCCATGAAAGGGTGCACTTCACGAAGACAGGGACTTTATATATTCTGCGCACTGCTGTGTTACCTGACATGTAGTGAGTGCTCAGTAAACATCCAATAGAGAGTGAAGGCATCGCCACATGAGAGAAGGGATTAATCGTTGCGGGATGGACTCATGGTGGATGACAGGCACCTTGAAACAAAGAATAAGCAGGAGAGCCTTCCAGGCAAGCGGAATTGCGAGGGCACAGGAATAGGGACTGGAGACTTAAAGGTTATAAACTCGGAGGCTGTGGAAGTGTAGTGGGAAAGGTGCTGCCTTTGGAGCCCGCAGAGCTAGGTTTAAACCCTGGCACACCTTTACACTAGCTTTGTGGCATATGCATGCTCTTAAACATCTAAAAATCTCAGTTTCTGCATCTGAAAATGGGGGTTAAGATTCCTATCTCTCAGATTTGGTTAGAGAATTAAATGAAATAATGTCTGCAAGGCAGAAAAAGAGCACCTGGCAGAAGATTGCAGTGGTTATGTTGCTGTATGGAGAAGTAGATCCAAAAGTCATATGAATATAGGAAGAAACAATACTGAGCTTATAAACAACAAAGTTTAAGACCCAACTAAAGACCTTGACTATACCCACTGTCAATGAGGAAAAAGAAGATTGACCAAATTAAACATTTCAGGCAAAATCTTTAACATTTTAATTTTCTGTACATGTAAAAAATTACAAGCTGCTTGAGAATAGGTAATATATTTTCTATTTCTTTATATCCCTTATAGTATAGTGTTAGGCACAGAGTAGATGCTTAATAAATATTTGCTTCTCATTGTGGCTTTTTAAAGTTTTGAGCTGAGGATTTTTTTTAACTCCATGTGAGTAATAAGATATGAGGTTGGATTATCATATACATGAATCATCTTTCAGAAGGTGACTCTAAAATAGAGATTATAATTATTAGAGGGGTAGTTTAAAAAAAAACCTCATCTAGCCTTATAACTCAGTGCCAGAAATTTGTAAACCCTTTCAAATAAATCAGCTCTTAACTACTTATTCCATTTATATCATTAGTAGCCTGAGTTATGGGTTTGATCCCACATAGACCTTTATTGCACGTGGGAGCTTCCTGAACGGCAGCCTTCTAAACCTATGTTTTATTCCTGATTCTGTCCAGGAGATGTACGCGTGAGAAGTCGAGCAGGATTTGAATCAGAAAGGAGAGGTTCTCATCCATATATTGATTTTCGTATTTTTCACGGTAAGTGTTAGCAGATATAGTACTTCTCTCAGACTTCCAGTAAAAGATCTTCATAAAATTATGTAATTTTCCAAGGGAAAGCGAATCCAAGGAAAAACATATTATGTTCAAAATGTTTTTAAAATACTGGGTCATGATAAATGACACTTTATTTCTAAATAATACTTGTAAATGTTTAGAGGCAAGGAGAATTGGAAAGTGTCAAAATATGAAAGCTGGTATGGTTTTTCTTCTTTCTTATTTAAATGTGAAATTACTTTGGTACATTTTTTTCTTTTTAAAAACTATATGTTCAAAAAGTTGTTTTATTCTAAATGTTCTGTCTTCACGACTCTAGATAAAATGTTTTTGTGCAGGTGACATTATATAAAGGTATCTCATAGTTAACAAGGTATATATCCCTTGGATTTATTTAAAAACACATGTACCCCTGAAAGATGTTTGGTAGAATGCGTATTTCGAAAACAAATATTGTTTGGTTCCGGCGCATAATGGGAGAAAAAGGGAAAAAACAGGACTTCTAAAACTCTTAAATAGTAACCATGTTAAATCTGTTTTTGGAGGCGTCCCTCTTTTGGTAATGTTGGATAAATTATTTGGATTAACAATACAATTGAAAAAATTAGAAACACTAGACACAGTAGAAAAGACGTGTATTTGAGTGTATCAGAGTGCTGTTGAGGCAAGGACGAGGCAGGCATTTCAGGCTACTTTTCCCCTTAGTGGCATCTGCTGATGCTGGGAAAAGTGGGTGAGAAGCTGAGCAGAGCTTTTGTTGGACACTTGAGGCCAGAAAAACAAAAACAGGTGTTTGTAGTTCACCAAGGTTGGGGAATTGTCCTGGTAAACTCTCTATGCTTCAGTCAGAGACCCAAAGTGCTTTATATTAGAAAAAAATCCCAGCTTTCAACTCTCGCAAATAATGATTAGATTAAGGTGGTCTGTGATTTTAGTGCCTCTAAGCCACCTGCATGGAAGTAAGTGTTAATCTTCTTCGGAGGAAGGAGACTCTTTTGGATTTGGTTTGCCGATATTTTATTGAGAATTTCTGCATTTATATGCATGAGAGAGAATGGTCTGTAGTTTTCTTTTTTTATAATGTCTGGTTAGAGTGAGCTAGGACGTGTTACCTGTGCTTCTAGCCTCTGAAAGAGATTTTAGAGGATTGGTATAATTTCTTCCTTAAAGAACTCACCAGTGAACCCCTCTAGGCCTGATGTTTTCTGTTTTGGAAGGTTGCTGATTATTGATTCAATTTCTTTAATAGAGATGGGCCTTTTCAGGTTGGCACCTTCTTCTTGTGTGAGTTCTGGCAGACATTTACTGTGGGATTAACCTGGTCAAGCTCCTGGAGGTAAATCTCACAAAATTCTGCTCCCCCCTCCCACCCCATGACTGGATTTCCCTGGAGTTTTTAACTCTCAGAAAAGCCTCCAGAAGTTCATCGATTATAGTTCAGGTTTCTCTGCCCCGGCACCGGTTCCCAAGGAGGTTTCCATTTGTGAGTCTCTGTGCCAGTAAGTTGTCTCTCTTTGCCTGTCTCTCCAGTCTTGGGGCAGTGAGTTGCCCTGTGTCCTCACGTCTTCAGTGGATCCTAGAACAGTTGTTGATTTTGCAGTCTGTTCAGCTTTTTATATGTTGTTAGGACAGAATGGCAACTTCTAAGCTCCTTATATGCAGATCCAGAAACCAGAAGTCCTATTATGTTGTTTCTGAATGAAATGATAAATAAGTATTTTGAATTTTTGTTTTAATTTCTATTATGGAAAATATCCGTAGATACAACGCACATAAACTAAAGCTCTTTGGGGCAGTGAATAATTTTAAGAGTGTGGAAGAGTTCTGGGGTCAACATGTTGGAGAAAGCTACACAAGAGTTACCCCTAAAAGCATGAGGTCCAGAGATTTTACAGGCAAATTATTCAGTGTCTTTAAGAGACTGATAATTAGTTTCACAGCATTTTAAATTCTTTCAGATTACACAAAAAGAAGTCATTCAGAGCTATTTTTATAGAGCAAATATAACTTTCAAGAGGCAAATGTAATACTCTAAGTGTAGATGTCTATAAAAAAATCTTTGGAAAAAATATTAGCAAAAGGAATACCAACAGCATAAAAGAATAATACTCCAGGATTAGTGGGTTTGTCTGGGGAAGGAAGCGAGAGTGATTCCAATATGTCGTTTTTTTCTGTAACAACGCATTAGACCTTAGTAACATGGGTTGCCTCCAGGAGGGAAACTGGGCAGCCTGAGGACGTGAGAGAGAAAGAAGCTGTTTGTTTTACACCCTTTTGAATTTTGATTCATGTGAACATATTACTCACTGAAAAGTTTAAATAAAATTGTTTGTAAATATTGTAATATACAAAGATTGGCTCTGAGTAAGGATATCAGTAAAATGGTTAAGTCTCAATATTGACCTAAAGAAAAGCACAGTTGCATTGGGAGTCTCTAGGTTACCCCTTGTCTTCTACTGCATTTTAGTGAAAGAGAGGATTTGAAAATTATAATTGTTATAAGATGCTGGAAGTCTTAAATAGGAGACATAATGGGACACTTCTGTGGGGGAGGGAAGTTGGAAATGACCAAATTGTTGGAGGTACTCTCTCATGGAATTCAAATAGGATGTTTGTCTTCTAAATCATTATGAAACCAGGAGCAAATGGTGTAAAATCTTAAGGACAAAATGAGAAAAGTACAAGCAAAGGTATCAATGATGGCAGTAAAGGTAAACGGATAAAATATTCCTTCTAAGAGATAAAGGTGCTCAGATTGGGTGCAAAATGAAACCTAGTGGCAAGAAATGGTTGAAAGCAGTGTGCAGCAGTCTCGGGCTTGGGGATCTGCACTTGCATCCTAATGTGGAGCCTCTGTGGTCTGGTGTCTCAGGACAGCAGAGGCCACTCGGCTTCTAGGTATGCAGATTCTTCTCTTCACGACCCCATCGTGACAGATGTTCTAAGACTCTAGGCTGTAGCTGGAAATTGTCACTGTGGAACTGACCCTGTAGTTATTATAAAACAAGAGTATCTCTCTAAGCCAAAATGATAACGTAATTTGGAGGGGTTTTTTAAATAGAGAAAAATGAGTCATTCTTTCCTACTCGTGTCGTAGGTTCTGTTTATCACACAGCTCAGAATTCTGAAAAGAAAAAATTTTCATCGAGCGTATTTTGTGAAATGTGATCTAATCAGGGGGTGAGCGCATGCCCGAGCTGTGGCTGAAGCCTGCCGAGTGCCGCCTTCAGCCGTGTCCCGCGGACCTGGCCAGCGCTGCGGGGTGGGCGTAATCCCTCGAGGGCCCGAGCAGTAGGGCTTCAGTAATGTGCCCTCTGCTTTGTATACAATTAAAAATAGGATTTTATTTTTCACAGTGACATAAATATTTGCATGCTGAAGTTAAAATAGTTTCTAGAATGTTCTGAATACAAAATTCTGGATAGGTGTTTTAAATTCATTGAAGCTAGAATTTTCTCTGTGTACGGCTCCTCACCCCACGCCTTCTGTGCATCTCTTCGGTTTTACCTTAAACTCACTGTTAACTTTCCCTGTTGTAAAATTCTTGTCTCTCTCAGTTCTTTCATTGCTTACAGCCAGTCTGCATTCAGTCCCATGTATTTAGTAACCGAAAATAGCTGTCATTCTCCTCTCCTTTCTGTCCTCCTTATCTCCTATCCTGCTTGATTCGGACCTCTGTTACCACAGTCTGGGGTTATTCTGGTGGTCTCTTAACCGTTGTCCTTACTTTTAGGATTCTGTCTTGTAATCTGTCCTCCCAGGGCAGGGTCTTTTTAAAGAGAGAGTTTAAAATACAGGAGAAAATGCATATCAACAGGTTAGAAACATATATTATACCATTAGTACATTATAACTACTGCTTGTCTGTAATTTTGTGTTTCTTCCATGCGTTCTATTTGTGAGGTGCTGCTGATGTGTGTTTAGGTGCTGGAATAGTTTTAACTTGTTTCTGGATTGAGATTTTCTCCACGTTGAACATAATTGTCTTTATTAAATTTGCCTAGAAATTAGACATCTACACTGCAATATTGAGCTTTTTTTGAAAGATCCTTTTATATATACGGTTTATTATAAACAGTGTTTGGGTTTACCATCCCAAGGTGCATTCTCCTCTAGCTGTTTATCCAGTTAGAGAACAATTACAGGCTCCAAAGTTAGCAAGTGAGACCTCAATAATAATTTTATTATGTAAATATTGCGGTTTTTTCTGCCCTGAGTTTTTGTGGTTTGGATTATCTTTTGTCATAAATCCTTATTCTCGTTCTCCTGAGGCCTAGAATTGGATCTTCACAATAGGATTTGCCATGGGCATTATCATGCAGCAAGTTCTGACTGTGAGTCTTTCTAAAAGGGTATAAAGAGGCAAAAGAAGAAAATTAGCTGAACACATGAGTACATTAAATACAGAAACAGTGTTCAACTTCACTACTAAACAAATTCCTATCAAATTTAGAAAGTTAAGCAAACGATCAGCTAAGGTGCTAGTGATAGAAGTTTGCGTTATGACAAACTTTTTAGAAGGCAGTTCGTCACGATGCATCAAGAGTCGTAAACATTTTTTTTCTCTTTGATTTCAGCACGAGACATATATGCAAAGGGAATAATCTTACACAAATGTCAATGTATGTGTGAAGACATTCACATTGGCCTTATTTATAATAGGAACATGTATTAGGTTGTGGTGTTATTCACTGAAGTATTTGAGGGTAAAAGACCAGAATGTTTATAACCTACCCTCAGATGTTCAGAAAAAGAATCAGGTACACACCACACACACGTACACACGTACACACGTACACACACACACACACACACACACAGTACAAATGGTAAAGCAGGTGGATAAAATGTTAACAATGGCAAATCTGAGTAAAGGGTAGTGATAAAGGGTATTCCCTGTACTATTTAGTTTTGCAGCTTTTTGCATTTTTTATTTGTATTTCAAAATGATCTCTAAACAAAAAGTTTTTAAAGTATGGTAATTAAATTATGCATTTATTAAAAATCATGGGTTTATAGTCGGAGTGCAGATTTGTTAACTGGTATTGGACCAGGTCTGTGGTTGTTTATAAAGAAATGGGAGAATTCAAACTTTGGGAAGACGTTTTGAAACTAACCTGTATTCATGGTTACAGAGGGTGGGGGGATTTGGAAGATCATGAATCCTCGTTGCCAGGAAGTGTTTGCAGAAGACCTGGTGTAAGTCTGCAGCCAGGGTTAGCCTGGCAATTCGTCACAGATTCTGCTTTAATCAAGAAATTCTACTCTAATTTTTAAGTCGTCACACAGAAGCTTTCATTCTTAACTAGGTTTTGTTGTTTGGGGGTTTTTGTTTGTTCGTTTGTTTTTTGGTCTCTGCTGCTTTAAGTGGACTGTTCATGCTAACTACTTTGTGAATTTATCAGGTGTTATTATCTTGGTTCTATGGGGCAAGAAAACAAATTTTCCCAGATATCATCTCTCACTGAAGAGATGTTATGAAGCATTCTTTTTTTTTTTTTTTTTTTTTTTTTTTTTGCGGTACACGGGCCTCTCCCTGTTGCGGCCTCTCCCGTTGCGGAGCACAGGCTTCAGACGCGCAGGCTCAGCGGCCATGGCTCACGGGCCCAGCCGCTCTGCGGCATGTGGGATCTTCCCGGACCGGAGCACGAACCCGTGTCCCCTGCATCGGCAGGCGGACTCCCAACCACTGCGCCACCAGGGAAGCCCTATGAAGCATTCTTTTACCTTTGTTTGTGTTCTTATTACCTATGTTATGGTACAAAAGGTAATATATATCATACATATTTACATAGTTTGAGTTTGAGAAAGGGATTTTTCATGTAAGGAAGTCATTGTTGACATTATTTTAGGATGATCAGAAACATTCCTCGGAACATTGTTTTTTCAAACTAATATTTTCTTCTCTGGGGAGTGTTCCATTTTGCAATTTAGATAGAACATGCATATCAGTGGGAATTATACGATGGGTTGTGTTTATTAAGAAATTTGGAAGATCTTAGCTCATTAAAGATACTGCTGAAATTTTCAGATGCTCATGTTAAGTCAGAAATTTTTATTCAGCCCAAAAGGAGATGTGAAATTGCTTATTGAATAGAAAGCAGTTTCTGGTTATACTACTTAAAAGGTGTCATGACAGTCCATGAGTATTCACAGTATGCTAATCACTAATTATTTGTTTAGATAACAAAAAACTAAGATTGGTGCTTCTTACTTAACCTCCTTGTCCCTTGTCTGTCCCCCAGAGCTGTACATGGAATCTTGTAATGGTGTTTAGGGCTATCGGATTACTAGCAGATAATGCAGCTAGCTCTTCTAAGCATGTGATCCTTTTATATAACTTTTTTTTTTTTAAGGATTGGTCCCTTTCTCAATAGGCAGATGATTAGTTTCTGACAAATATTTAAACTTCAGTGTTAACGTTAATACTTCTTTGATACCTACTGAAAAACTTCAGCTTTCATCCCATTTTTAGAAGATCCCTAACCTTTCCAGACCTGCCCTATCTAGGAACTACTCCCACTGAGGTCCAGATTTCTGGTCCTCCAGCATTTAATAAACTGATTCTTGATGTCCCGCATTCAACTAATTTTAACCTATTTAGTCTCCTGACCTTATGTTGTGAAAATTCGAGGATTGAGGCACCTGATAATGATGAGCAATATATACACTACCAAATTGGGAGAAAGAGGTAATGGGGGGTAGAGAAGAAAGCTGGGGAGAGAGGAGCTGATTGATTAGAGAGTGGCAGAGATGTTAGGCTGCTGGCTGGGTGGTGTGGACTGAAAAGTGCCCCAGAGCTGGGTCTCCCTGACGCGGCCCCGTGGCTCCCGACCGTCTCTCCTTAGCGTGACAGCTCCCCTTCCGCGGGCTTTCTCAAGTTCTGCTTTCACTCCGCTCTCTGTGGAGAGAGAACCAGGAACCTCCCTCCTGTGAGTTTCCTCCTTTCGAGTATGTTGGCTTCAGTAACCAGCTTTCCGTAGGGTGGATTACGAGCCCCAAATTTTCCTACAGATATTTTTCTATGTCCAATTGGCCGTACACCTGGTCTCTTGAAATATGATATTTTGACTTTTAAATTAGTTGGGCTTAATGAAATGGATTCCATATTGACTTGGTGTCAGAATTCATCTCTTGTTTGCTGTACATTTGATGCCCCTAAATTTAGTAAATTATTCTTTTAGTTACACATTCTTTTTAGCTTATATAGTAACAAATTCTAATATCATTAAACATAAAAGCATTATTATAATTCTGCTCCACATGTGCACTGATACCTTCCTTTGCAAGGTTCTGGCGTGGTTATTAAGTAGTAAGGGAAGCTGCCAGCTTGAAATTTTCATGGAATTCACCAAAGCTCATTGACGTCATCCAGACTGGAAGCCATGGTCTCTCTGCCAACGTTGGACAAGATGTAATACCAGGAGAATGTTTTTTCATGTCCACACAAACGCAGTTTTCCGTTTTCTTTTACTCCCGACACGTGGTAATGTTCCATTCTATGTAAATGTGTTTTGCCCATTATCTTGAGCCTTTTTATTCATTTTAGCACTTTATTCCACCCCATACTAGGGAACCTTTCAGGATATTTACATTGTAGCCGAAAAGGCTTTTAGCCTTACTCATCTTTTTGTTCCTGGTTTCTGGCAGCCTCTGGCTCATTGTAGAGATTGAATATATTCCTGTTGCATCAAATGGACTAAAACTGCATATCTTCTACCAGTTGGACTTAATACGGTCCCATTTGTATTTCTCTAAGTATGATCTGTATTAGCTGTAAACTGAATTCAGGCTGGCTACTGCCCTTCTGTTGAATCAAATGTCTCATGTTGTCTTTATTATAATGACCCACTCTGAAAGCAGACAAAATTATTAAGTGCTGCCTTAGACCCTCAGGTGCGTTTGGTTTTGTGTTGTTTCTTATCTTCCTAACAGGGCTGTGTTAGACTTGGATACTTGTTTCATACTTAGTGACATGATCAGAAAGAACATCTGTTTCTGCGTTTATCTTGAGCTTAAAAGCTTATGTCTTACTGACTTTATTGTCTTAGTTCATCTTAGTCTTTAATGTATAGTAAACTCCCACACAAACTCAGGTCCTCTTATATTCCGAAGCTTTTACTGCTTCTTCCCTTTAAGAATAGAAGTTGTTGCGTGGCGTTTCCCTCAGCCATGACTTTTTCTGCGTTACATTGTTTTTCTTATTATCTTTCATACTGTACTGCCTGGTCATCACTTTCCTATTTACAAGCGTATTTTTTTTTTGTTTTTAGCCATTATTTGTTTGATTTGCTAAGGTGGCTGTCCATGATCTGTCATTTAGTCTCTCATTCAGATGTGAGTGTGCCAGCCTCTACTTATAGTTCTGGTATTATAGACTAAGGTCATATCTGTCTGGAGTTTCTATTAAATTTTAGTTTGTTCCCAGTCATTCATTTATCTTGAAGTCATATCTGGTGGTTTCAGCAACACTTCTGTAATAGTTCATAGTCACAGGAAACAATCTCATGTCCTTTTCCCCTGTCTGTTCATCATGCGTGTTCCTGCCTCCTTCCTATAACAGTCCCCTTGCCAAGCAGTGCCTGTAGAGATGAGTACTGCTGTGCTGAATCGAATTAGGAAACCGAGCATTCTGCCCCACTGTATGCATTTTTTTAAATGTATCTAGTTTTCCAGGAGATTGTGAAGTGCCTGCATTTGAAAAACCACTGATTTTTGTTTCTTTTTTGTCTCAAATTGAAAGAATATCTCCTAGATACCTTCTCTAACTTCATAGCATAAATTAGGGAACCGATATGGCTTGGACCTTAACCTTAATAAAATTTAATGATAGTTTAATTCTGCCTGACCTTTGGAGAATTGGAGAAATTGGAGATTTAACTTTAAGCTTTATTTTGTATGTTATACAGTAAGGCTTGTGTGCTTTCTTTTCCTTCTTTTTTTCTCAGCTCACTAATAAGGGAATTAGGAATGTACCAAATAAGGAGCTGTGTTCAAGTCCTACGTTTGAGCGTAAGAGGGACCCAACATGTCACGTATCCCGTCTCTGTAGGAGAGTTGGGAGTGATACTGCTCAAGACGTGTTGATTTTCCAGCCCTTTTGTTTCCTTAACCTATTACCTATATTTCTTTTTTCTGTCCACTTTCTAATATGAAGGAGAAAAGAAATGCCTAATCCATAACAATAAGAGTAATCTTTTAAAAAGGGTTTATAGAATATTAGTTTATTCTCATGTTAACATTGATCTAATTTTAGATTATGAGTAGCTCCTTTATTTCTTTGGTTTGTAGTGAAGCTTGGAATGTCTATATATTTATTTTAAAGTAATGACGTATGCATATTTTGAAATCTTTAAATGTGTGCATTTAATTCTACAGTATGTAAAAGTATACAGTGGTCTTCAGAAGGAAGTTATGCTATCATGAAGAATAAATCTGGCTTTGTTAAAATAAATAGTATGAAGTCATGTGCTTAAACATATTTAAACATGAAACCAATGTTATATGTCAGTTATACATATTGTTTTAAAAGAATTGATACCTGTAACAACTATAGCCATTAATGTTAGTGTTTATTCTTTGCCCAAAAAGACATATTGCTGTATTATCTCTTTTGATTTTTACAACAGTTCTGTAAGGCCTGTTTTACAGTGAGGAAACTGACAATCAGTTCAATAACTTAAATAGCTTTCCTAATATCACAAAACTAGTAAAAGGGGCAGGGCTGGGATTCAAAATCAGATATGTAACTCCAAAGCTGATGTCTTTATTTGCCCTGCTGTACTGCTTCTCCGTATCAGAACAAGCTACTCTACTAAAGACCATTGCTCTGAACACCTAGCTGTTTTTTCTCCATTTATCCATGCATGCTAAATGTAAAAATTCTTCCAAGAAAACTTGAATTTAGATGTAGCTAAATGTGTTTATTCAGTATTAACAGTAGGCTTTCTGATATGGCTTCCGTTCTTTTTAAGGAAAATTAAAGAGGAGATTAGAACGAAGAATGTCTTAATATTTTTTATTCAGTTATCATTCAATATGACCTTGCCCTAGACTAGAGTTAACACCTTACAGCACTGAATTTAAAAAAAAAAATTATGACAGTCTCCAAGGGTAATTCATGCTAATGCGTCTAAATGATTGTCACGGTTTTAAGGTAGCAGGTATAGTGACTGCAGGACTCCCTCTTGTGGACAGTTAAAGCAAGTAGTGGTCAAGTCTCAAGATCCACAGGCTTTTCTGTTAAAAACCTCTTTTGTCTAATAATATCGGTGACATCTTTGCCATGCCGTTTGGATGACAGACAGAGAAGAGGGTCTGTAGGAGAGTTGAGAGTGATACTGCTCAAGACGTGTTGATTTTCCAGCCCTTTTGTTTCCTTAACCTATTACCTCTATTTCTTTTTTCTGTCCACTTTCTGATATGAAGGAGAAAAGCAAGAGAAAAACATGGCTTCTAAATTTGCTGCTATCCCACATTTCAGTACTGGCTCAGAGAAGCCAGGAGTGGATGACTGGAAGTAATTCCCATGTTCATTAAGTAACGATGCTCATTTAGTTTTGGTGGGTTGATTAGTTTGTTCGTGATCACAGAGTGAGGTAATGTGATATTTTAGACAAGAACCAGCAGCGCCAACAGTTCTTAATAGTAACTTGATTAAGTCACTGAGCCCTGTCGGCTTTCTAAGCTGGATTGGAATGTAGGTAACCATGTAAACTAGAACAAGCCCGAGACTTAAATAGTCCTAGCCTGGTGGAAGCTGGGCTTGAATAAAGACAACTTTAATCTGTTGTCTTTTATGCTGTGAAATAAATACTGGTGTGTCTCATGTCACAAAATGAGTTCTTGAGAATATTGGTTAATAGGGTCAGATTTTATGTAATATGGTCAGGGGGTGAGCCTTTTAGCCATTTACCTGTCTGAATGAAAGTACTAGTTAAGTTCTCAGGATCACTTTTTCTTGTTCCCAGTTCCCCATGTATCCTCTTTTTATCTGTTCCTAAATGATACTACTTATTCAACTTGATACCTTCTCAATAGTGGCCTCTACTTGCTTGTTTCAGTATAGGAATTTTATTTTTAATCATTGTAGGGAATCAGTGTGTATCTGTGTGTGGAGGAAGGCTGGGGGTGGGGTGAAGCAAACCTGAAACTAAAATTTTCCATCTTAACATGATCTCATCATGCTTCATCCTTGATTCATAGTTACTGATTCCCTTTTCTTAGATCATATTTTGGAAGCTATTCTAGGAGAGTTCTGGAAACCTCTCCAATTTTCTTTTAGAAAACCTATCCTCCAGTTTGATAGTGTGTTTTAGAAGCCATTGAAATGTGCTCCTATGTGCTTGTTCTACTTCTGAGGGTTTATTGTAAGGGAATCAGGACGTGTGCGAAGACTCAGTTATAAGAATGTTCACTACAGAGTTGTTGGTAAGAAAAATGAAAGTTAGGAGCAGCCTAAGAGCAGAAAGATTTAGTAAATTATGATAGTTTCATACTGTGGGATAATATGTGGCTAGTAAAAGTGATGGCTCATGTAAGTGCCATTTACTGACTTGAAAAGGTGTTCGTGGATTCTTAAGTTAAAAAAATGCTGTGAACTGTCTGGGATAAAAGAGAACCTGTATGTTTATGCATATATAGGAAATAATTCATAGAAAAATACCTAGCGCACCAGGCTGTTGATAGGTGTTGTTTCTGGACTGCTAAGCCTTTCCATGCACCTTGTCCCCATTCTCAAACCCAGGTTGAGCGGAAGAGAAGGCTTAGGGCAGCTACTCCCAGAAGGGACCAGGCAAAACAGCTTTTAAAGGAAAGGGACAGTGTGGCTCAAAAATAACAGGGTAGGGGGGCTTCCCTGGTGGCACAGTGGTTGAGAGTCCGCCTGCCGATGCAGGGGACACGGGTTCGTGCCCCAGTCCGGGAAGATCCCACATGCCGCAGAGCGGCTGGGTCCATGGGCCATGGCCGCTGAACCTGCGTGTCCGGAGCCTGTGCTCCGCAACGGGAGAGGCCGCAGCAGCGAGAGGTCCGCGTACCGCAAAAAAAATAAAAATAAAAATAACAGGGTAGGAAGCTCTAGGGGTTGGTTCCTCCATCAAAACAACCACTAAACTGGAAAAAAAAAATGGCAGAATTAACTATTTCAGGACTCTGGACCCTGACTGGACACTTACAACAGCCAGGGGGGTGCTTGATGAGGGAGGGACTGCTGTTCTTCGGCAGTTAAGCAGTGTGCACAAACCCGTGATCATCCCCCGCTCCTCAGCCCCTCGACCTGTGGGGAGAGTGGCCCGTGTTTCTTTAGTGACTTGCTGAAGCCAGGTGGGCAGTGGGGACCTAGTCCTCCAGAAATATGGGGTTGCTTCTTGACGTCAGTCTGGCAGATCCTGAGGGTTAGGCACAGACGTTTGCCTTGGTTTCAGCCCTTTCAGCTGCAGAGGCTTTGCCCAGAAGCATCTACCAGAAGATTTAAAGAATCGGTACTTCTCTCCCCACCCCCCAGCCTTTGGAGCCAGACATATAAGGGAAATCTGTGTTGGGTCTTTGGCTGACTGCAGAGATACTGTAGCAGGAATTTCAGTGACCACACACAACAAGGAATAAACAAAGTCAGATAGATATGCAAAGACAAAAATAGTCTGGTCACAAAATAGTCACAAAACAGATGGCTTCTGCCCACAACAAGCAGAAATAAATAGCCCTGGAAGAGTGAGAGATTAGATTTCCAGTTGCCGCAGCATAATACTCACAATGTCCAGTTCTCAATTAAAAACTATAAAACATACAAAGAAAATGGAAAGTATGGTCCATACATATGAAAAAATGAACTTCACAAAAACCATCCTGAGGAAGCCCACACATTGGAATTGCTAATCAAAGATGTTAAATCAACTGTCTTAAATGCTCAATGAGCTAAAGCAAACCATGGGGAAAGAACTAAAGGAAATCAGGAAAACGTTGTATGAACAAAATCAGAATCTCAATAAATAGAAATTATAAAAAAGAACCCAACAAGTTCCAGAGCTGACAAGTATGATAACTGAAATGAGAAATTCACTAGAGGGATTCAGCAGCAGATTTGAGCAGGCAGAAGAAAGGATTGGCAAACTTGAAGATAAGAACATTGAAATAATCCAGACTGAGAAGCAGAAAGAAAAAAAGAATGAAGAAAAATGATGAGAGCGCAAGAAACCAGTGGAGGGATCATCACGTGTACCAACATATGACTCATAGGAGACCCAGCAGGAGAAAGAAGAGAGAAAGGGGCAGAAAAATGATTTGAATGGTGGAAAACTTCCCATATCTGAAGACATGGATATACACATCCAAGAAGCTCGGTGAACTCCAAGCAGGATAAACTCAAAGAGATCCACACAGAGATGCATTATAGTCAAATAATTGAAACCCAAAGGCAAAGAAAGATAACTGGGGCAACCATGGTATAAGCACCTGAATATTGAATATGTTTAATGCTAGAGCTGAACTTAAAATGCAAATGGGGATTGGAGTGAAAGGGGGAAAAAAGCACTCTAACAACTAACAAACACTGGAAGAGGAAAAGGCAAAGAAGATGGGATATAGAGTGATTTCCTGTATAGTGTTATTTCCTGTTTGTAATAATAAAACATTAAAGAATGATATCTAAAGCTGACAAGTAGTGGAAAACAAGTAGTGGAAATATAAGCATATTTAATAAAATGAAGGTATTTTTGCAAATTGTGAAGTTGTAGCAGTGCCCTTCAGTAGAGGATTGGTTAAATAGATTATGGTCCATCCATATGATGGAATACTTTGTAGCCTCAGAATGAGGAAGGTCTCTGTGTACTGATAGGGAAAGAGCTCTAAGATAAATTAAAAAACAAAGTACAGAACAGGTTATATGGTATGCTGCCATTTACGTAAAAGAAGTAGAAACATAGTGTATAATGATGTTTCCATATATTTGATCCAAAAATTGAGAAAGGATACCCGCAAAACTTTTAAAAGGTGATCATTTTAGGGGAGAGTTTGGCATTTGGTTGGATCAGAAACTGGGTAGGGGTGAGGTTTTTCACTGTGTTCTTTTCTCCCTCCCTCCTCCTTTCCCTCCTTGATTTTCATTTTTGAAACGTGAGTGCAGTACATATTAAAAATTAGATTAATGAAAAAAAATCAGATACCACCCCTCCCCCCATTTGGGTCCCACCCCTCCCCCCATTTGGGTCCTATACTAAGTCTCAGGCAAAGCTTTGAGGTAGTTTTAATTACCATCTCTGCAAAGTCTTATGGGATTTTCAGTTCTTTCTGGAATGTAATCTTCTTAGGTATAGGCTCCTCAGGCCCCTTAGGTGAAGAAAATTCTTTTCACTGGATGATTTGCCATTTCATTTGGACAGGTTCTCTGTCCTTTCTTAGATTGTATGTGAAATAATCAGTAATTGTTAAGGCTGGTTCTATCACTAAGTGAAGGTCTGTTTCTTATCCTGTTGTATAGGTTATTTGTGGGATTAGTCTTGCTGGAAGGCATTGGGTTCCTATGATGAGTGAGCTTTTCCCCTTCAGTTAATATCTAATATTCATGCTCAACTTAATGTGGTCAAAACAGAACTCTTGATAATGAGTCCCAACTTCAGGGCTCTGTGAAACAGGAAAAAAGACGAATTATGGTTAGTTTTTTTCAGTCAAGGAAAATGAGACATTGAGAAGTTGTGACTTGTGAGAAGTCACCTAGAAGATAGGAATAAGGCAGGGGCAGGTACAGCCGTGATCTCGTGGGTAGAGCCCTGACTCCCAGACAGTGCCACCTGTCTTAACCATTGACAGTGTGAATCCTGCCATGTTGAGGTAGGGACTTAGCACAGTGGATTGAGCCCCTTCAAACGAGGCTTATTAATTTTTTGGACCTTATGTAATTATCCTCCCAAAGAGATTCTCCAGTTTACTTCAAGGGTGGATTAGTTTGGACATACAATTTGGGAGCAGTGATCCTACTGTCAGTGTCCACACACAGGATGCAAAGGAATTGCCAGTGATAAAATTGTTACCTTTTGTGTGTGATTTAAGATAGTAAATTGAAGGGAATGCTTATGAAGTCATGCTTATGACCTTGAACTCTTTCAGGTTGCTTTTCCATAATGAATAGAATACGTGTCTTCTGCAACATTTTTTAGAAGCTTTCTAAATGCCTTGGCTCTAATGCGTTAATTGTATTGCATTTCTACTTTGGTTTCTAAGGTTATATTTGTAAAATGGGGATGATAATCTTTGCCATCTTCACAGGACTGTTGTGATTATTAAATGGGATGGCAGATGTGAATGTGCTTTTTGTAAAACAGTAAAGTGCCTTGTAAATGCAGAGATGGCAGTACTCGTATTAATTAGTTCTCATCTGCTCCCCATGTGTTCGTGTCATTCCACTCTGGCCCTTCCAGGTCCAGTCTTTTCTAGGAATAAGACTAGAAGGGTCATATTAAATTCTTGTATTTCTGGGACTTCCCTGGTGGTGCAGTGGTTAAGACTCTGCACTCCCAATGCAGGGGGCCTGGGTTCGATCCCTGGTCAGGTAACTAGATCCCACATGCATGCCGCAACTAAGAGTTTGCATTGCCACAACTAAGAGCCCACAACTAAGACCCAGCACAACCAAATACATAAAATTAATATGTATTTAATTGAATACTTTTATTTCTGTACATTAGCTTTTTTCCCTCTGTGTTTCTTTCTGTACATACTTTCATCTAAATAAGGACAATTTTGAATAATGGTATACACAGAATTTTATCATAAACAGTCAATAAACCATACTGTAGAGATGTAATAAGAAACTTGTGCGTAATACTGTGGACACACAGGCTTTGTCAGTAGATCTGTGTTTTAAAATCTAGTTGTCAGGGACTTCCCTGGTGGTGCAGTGGTTAAGAATCCACCTGCCAGTGCAGGAGACACGGGTTTGATTCCCTGGTCCTGGAAGATCCCACATGCCACGGAGCAGCTAAGCCTGTGTGCCACAACTACTGAGCCTGCGCTCTACAGCCCTTGAGCCACAGCTACTGAGCCCAAGTGCCACAGCTACTGAAGCCTGCATGCCTAGAGCCCGTGCTCCGCAGCAAGAGAAGCCACTGCAAAGAGAAGCCTGCACACCGCAGCGAAGAGTAGCCCCTGCTCGCCGCAACTAGAGAAAGCCCGCACGCAGCAATGAAGAGCCAACACAGCCAAAATAAATAAATAAATAAATTTATTTAAAAAAAAAAATCTAGTTGTCACCCTACATTGGCTGTATGATCTTATATATATTATATATAATATATAAACCCTATATTGGCTGTATGATCTTATATATAATCTCTTGTAGATTCAGTGTGCTCATGTATAAAGTGGAAGATAGTAATACTTGTTTTTTTAACATTGTTGAGGGCTAGATGAGATACCTCTTCTTTTTTTTAAAATTCATTTTATTTATTTATTTTTGGCTGCGCTGGGTCTTCGCCGCTGCATGCGGGCTTTCTCCAGCTGCAGCGAGCGGGAGCCACTGTTTGTTGCGGTGCGCGGGCCTCTCATTGCGGTGGCCTCTCCCACTGTAGAGCACGGGCTCCAGGCACGCGGGCTCAGTAGTTGCGGCTTGCGGGCTCCAGAGCACAGGCTCAGTAGTTGTGCGGCATGGGCTCAGTTGCTCCACGGCATGTGGCATCCTCCCAGACCAGGGCTCGAACCCATGTCCCCTGCATTGGCAGGCAGACTCCCAACCACTGCGCCACCAGGGAAGCCCTAGATAGCTTTTTTTAAAGCACATGGAACATTACTTTCACTGAACTTATTAAACTAACCTCATTTCCTCAAACATACTAATTCTAGTTCAAACATAATTGCTTGATATTAATAACGTTACCATTTTGGTTCTAGTCCTTTTAATGTAAGTTACATTGATAAAGATAAAAATTTAACTCCACAGTTGTTCTAGATACTCTATTTTAGATCCACTGGGATGAAAAATGAGAAAAAACCCACGTAACTGTGCGTTATCTTATTTCTGGCTTATGTCAGTATATGGGAACCTCAAAACTCATCAGGTATTTCAAAAACAGTATGCATTTATTCATTTACTCAGTATGTTTTATACATACCTACATGGCACTATTATTAGGCTTTGGAATACAAAGATGAAAAAAAATAATCCGTGCCTGTATTGGAGGTCATCATTTGTTGAAGGAGACAGATAAATAAGCAGTTGTAATAACAGCCTCAAAAGTAGTGTGATAGGTGTCTGCACGGGTAGCCTTGAGAACCCAGAGGAGGTGCCTCCCATCTCTCCGAGATGGGGAATGTGTATATAGGTGTCCAGGTGTGCTTCCCAGGGAAGGTGTCATCTGAGTTGAGTCTGGAGAGAGCCAGAACCTGGAGCATAAAGCCTTTTCTTCCAGGCCAAGAAGATGGAGTTCGTTTTAAAATGATGAGGGATCAGTGAATATTTTTATTTAGAGCAACATAAACAGATGTGGAACTTAGGATAATTACCTAGATGCATACCTCCAAGCAGTGGCATCAACATCAATTTTATTATCCTCTACATTGCCATCATTTGTTTAATACCTATTATATAACTGACTCGTGTGTATATTATCTCATTTAATCCAGCACCCTTTGAACTAGATATTATTGCCATTATTTTATAGATGAGAAAACACTGGGTGATAGAGGTTAATAGAACAGTTAGTGACTGGACACAGAAGAGAGAATGTGTTTGATTACCTGTCATTCCACCAGTGGGATGTTAATGGAAGGTAAGATGAGAGATGATGGTCTGTTGATCCTTAGTCTTCCACTTTGATGTTTCGTATTATGAACATTTCACTTAACTTAGTTAGATTCTAGAATTTAAAGATAACATTCATGCTCTACAAGACAGCTTGTAACCAATGTCTTTTATTTTGTCTGGTGCCCCAGAAACTTTGGTTCATTCTAACACTGCAGGGACACATGACTGGTAGACTCATGGAAGGAAAACGTATCCATATCCAATGTGGAACCACATTTTTTTTTCTAGACTTTTTCATCTTGCAGGATTTTTATCCCTATCCTTTAGAACTCTTACAGGGTATATAAGCTGCTTTATTCTCCATTCCATCTCCTTTTCCTCTGAATAAACTTCTCTTAAGGAAAGATTTGAAATGATACCTCATTAGGATTTGAGATGTTTGAGTTGAATAATTAATTCTCAAAGTCTCATATATAACTTGGGACCTGGCTTCTCAGTATGAAGGATAGTTTGAAACTAGATTTTGTCTTTCTGCTTCATAGTGTTTGTATAGTGTATTGAAGCGATGGAGTGAAAGGTAATAATTCTTAGGAAGTTAAAAAAAAACTGATTATTAATCTAACCACACTCCTCATTAGCTTTCTAAATGCTGATAAAATTGGCAATTTGCCCCTTCATTCTCAGCTCTTTAATTGAAAGTACAAATAAAGTACCTCTTCTCTTCTAGAAATATGGCATGGAAGCTGATTAATTTTAAGACATATTTGTATGTCACTAGAAGGGGTACAACAAAGATAGGGTATGCACAGTTTTGAGTCGCTCTACTCACCTTTTACTCCTTTTATTTCAGCTCAATCTGAAATCGAAGTTTCCGTGTCTGCAAGGAATATCAGAAGGTTACTAAGTTTCCAGCGGTATCTTAGATCGTCACGCTTTTTCCGTGGTACCAGCGTTTCGAATTCTCTAAACATTTTAGATGATGATTATAATGGACAAGCCAAGGTGTGTATAGCTTTTTCAAGAAAACATTAATTTTTAGATAAGTTTAACGAAGCCTTGTTTTTCCCATATGGTACTGATTTATAGAGGCTTTTTTTGTATGTGAAATCAGTTGAACCCATTTTTCAGGTTTTCCCTTTAGAGCAGCTAGCTGTTCATCCTATAGTTAGGTATTACAGAGCAAGGAACATTTCTGAAGTAACTAAAATAATGAAAATGTTTTCAATTTATTATAACAGCAAGTAGATCAATAGAAAGTTAAGCTATAAGATCACACTTAACGCTGGGAAGAATATTATGGATTGTCTGATCTAATTTCTGTATTCTGTAGCTAAGAACAGTATAGCCTTAAAAAAAAAAAACAGAACACTATGGCCTAAATAGTATAAGGAACTTGGTTGAGCTCCCCCAGCTGGTTCGAAGTAAACCCAGCACAGGAAGACTCATGACTTTCAGTCAAATGATTTTTCATAATCTCTTGTTATCAGTGAGATTTTTGGAAGATTTAGATTTTTTTAAAAATTAAACCTGGTGATTGTGTGCATTGTTTTCTTTATATAGTTTAAAAGAAGTATGTTAATGAAGGTGGAAGTTAGTTGAGGTTGTTTTTGACCAAATGAGGATTTTTTAATAATCTTATGTTTCTAATATTTGTAAAAGTATTCTTTGACTTAAATCAGATGTTGTCAGTTTGTGTAGATAGGGTCGGGGTACCCACTCTACGGTTATACTAAAGTGAAAAAATTTGCCTCCCAGTTTGATAAAACAAATCAGTGAAAAAGTACTGATGCTTTCCTTAAATTTTAAAATGTTCACAAGTTTTGCTTTTTAGAATGAGAATATTATGTGTATCATTGACTGTTAGTATTATAATCTCAACCAGTAGTACCTTAATGTTGCTTATGTCTATTAGGTCATAAATGTATACGACAGTGAAGTTTTGGATACAAAATAAAATTTTTTTCTTGAAAATAAAGTCCACAAAATTTTCAGGTTACAAATATATGGTGTAAAAATATCTATTTGAGTTTTAGGGTTGTGGGATTTATTTACTTGGCTGAAATAACCATCAACCTAAAAATTAATGTTAAGTGCTATTGACTCTTTTATAAGGATATTTAAAGAATATAAATAAATACCCATAAATTGGGAGTGTATTTTCAGAAAACAAATAACAAATAATTTGAGTGTAGTACAGTGTAAGCGTCTAGTGCCTGGGTTCCAGAATCAGACCACCTGACGTCAGATCCCAGCTCTGTTACTTTCTTGCTGAGCAAGTTAGAACTTTTTGCCTCTTTCCCCATCTATAAATGAGGATTGAAAACAATGCCTGCTTGATAGTGTCGGCATGAAGAGTAAGAGTGAGTAAAGCACTTTTAACAGTGCCTGGGATATAGCAAGTGTTCGGCTATTATAATTTACTTTTATTCGATTTTAAAAATCTGGTTTCTAGACCATGCAGTGTATGAACCACACTTCTGTGATGTTAAGTTATATTAGAATTCTTGACCGTTCATGGGAGTATAGGAATAAGTTGAAGGGAACACTAACCTTACCTATACATTTATTAACTGGAAGACAAAATAATAATTGTTTTTTCAAATGGAGTTTATCCCTCTGGACATGTTTTGGAGCCGTTTGGAAAGGTCATGATTAAAGGGAGAATGATACTTAACATTCCTTAAAGTAAATCAACCACTTCCCATTTTCATTAACTTCCCTGTGGACTGTCTACAAAAGATAGAGAATGTTACTGAAATTAAATTACAGTAGGAATGTTTGGTTTTCATTTCAGTGTATGCTGGAAAAAGTTGGAAATTGGAATTTTGATATCTTTCTATTTGATAGACTAACAAATGGTAAGTGAAGAATTTGACTTACTCAAGTTAATGTATTCTTGAGATTGCTGCACTGACGGTACAGCCGCTGGTGAGCTGCTGCTTTCATTTACTTAGGTTAGGAGCCCTCTGCTGGCAGAGGGAGCATTGTTGTGTTGCTTCTTTAGTGACTGACTTGTAAGCCTAGAGAATCAATCTAAAATTTTATTTTTTGATTATTACTCTTAGTAGTAATCAAAATTAACCACTGTCATCATCACTTGGGCGTCCCTTATTAATGCTACTGTTGTTAATAACCCAAGGCGAACATCACTATCTCATCGTTCTTTTTTTTTTTTTTTTTGGTTTCTTTTGTACTGTAGTCACAGTGACATGCTCTGATCTTGTATTCCAGTTTTGATAGCCCCAGATATGTGGTAGATGAATGACCTTTTGAGAGATGGCTTTTCTTCTAGCTCTGGCTCCTAGGCTTTCCTTTCTCTGCTCACTTGAGAGATGGTGTGTTAATGATCAGCAGCAGTGGTTCCTCCTGGCACTGCTTCTCCATGGCGGGGTCGGGTGGGGTGGGAAGAGCTCATGGCTTCTTGAGGGGGCGTATCAGAATCTACGGAAAGTATGAGTACTTTGAAAAAGACAGGTGATTCTTTTTTTTAGATGTTGGGGGTAGGAGTTTATTAATTAATTTATTTTTGCTGTGGTTCGTCTTCGTTTCTGTGCAAGGGCTTTCTCTAGTTGTGGCAAGCGGGGGCCACTCTTCATCACAGTGCACAGACCTCTCACTATCGCGGCCTCTCTTGTTGCGGAGCGCAGGCTCAGTAGTTGTGGCTCACGGGCCTAGTTGCTCCTCAGCATGTGGGATCCTCCCAGACCAGGGCTCGAACCCGTGTCCCCTGCATTAGCAGGCAGACTCTCAACCACTGCGCCACCAGGGAAGCCCCAAGACAGGTGATTCTGATCTGTTTACCTCTCTGAGTTTCGTTTTGCTTTGCGGGAAGGGTTCATTTTTCTTTATTCTGTTTGGGAATGGGAACAGAATTCCCTTTGAGAATCATTCTTTATTTAGTGTGAAATTTTTGGCATTAAAAATAAAAAACGTGGGCTTCCCTGGTGGCACAGTGGTTGAGAGTCCGCCTGCCGATGCAGGGGACACGGGTTCGTGCCCCGGTCCGGGAAGATCCCACATGCCGCGAAGCGGCTGGACCCATGAGCCATGGCCGCTGAGCCTGCGCGTCCGGAGCCTGTGCTCCACAACGGGAGAGGCCACAGCAGTGAGAGGCCCGCGTACCACCAAAAAAAAAAAAAAAAAAGGTGGTACCTGTTGTCCAACTAGACTTTGCCCCTTTTGCCTTAATATGTTTTAAATGAAGCAGAGTGGAAAGTTTACTGAGAGGAAGTCAGTTCTGTTGGTTGAGAATGAAATAAATATGTGATTCACTGCTATACTTTGAAATCACTTTTTTTTTCTTATTTTACTTTGGAATAAAGCTCCTTTCCTAAGAAAGCCAAATATGGGAAATGGACAAGCAAATAGAACTGTATGCATCTTGAGAACAGCATGGGTCTAGCTTTTTAGTATCACTACGTCATTCGCTCTGAGCTATATGGCCAGGCATAGTGAGGATACCTTTGTGATCACCTTCCGGTTGTCTGTGGACTGCTGACCGAAAATAAACTGGAGCGACCCAGCCACAGGTGTAAAGACAGTGAAGTTCTCCTCAGTGGTGGAGCCTCCCTCCCGCTTCCCTGCCTTTTGTTTTTCCCCCTTTTCTGTTCCTACTCACCTCTCTTTTGCCCTCTGGTGACTAGTGTCTGTTCCTCTCCCTGCCCCCACTTGGGCCTGTCCACACAGAAAAGGCTCTAATATCATTTAGGGCCTATCGGAGGCTCTTACTATCAGCTGTCCTTCCTTGCAGCCATCCCCTTTTTGAAAATATAGGTGCCTCAGCTTCTTCTAGATCTGGGAAACTCCCCTTTCCTAATGCAACACAAATATTGCTTTAGTCATTATCTCAAGGTAAACATAGATAAGACAGTGCCGCCCTTAACACCTTCAAGGTCTAGCCTCACATAAACACTAAGAGCTCATAGCCTATTCTTAGTCTCCTGAGACACTTGTCACCCACTGAAATAGTTGATTGTTTTTCTCTAGATTTTATTTTTAAAAAGAACATACCTGCTAGTCAGGGGGCGTGGCGATAGAAGTGGAATGAGGGTGACGGTGCAGCATGGGCAGAAGTCATGGCCACTAGTCTACCTCCGTTAACTTAGCCCTTGGCTTCCCTTCAATCATCTCACTCCTTTTTTGTGGAGAAGGTGGCCGAATGGTTTCTTCTTGCAGTTGTTAGGGGTTAGTAGAAACCACCCACGGTTAGCCACCCACCTGTGCCTTTACAGATGGTGATGTCTATGTTCAGTTCACTACAGTCACCCAAAAGTTACAGGAATTCTGTACGTGAAGGGATATTATCGGGAAACAAGTGGGCAGGAGAAAAGTCCTTTAACTTGCATTATTTAATTGGATCTGCTTTCCTTTCAAAGCTGCTTAGCCTGAAACGAATTCTGGATGATATACGTACATAGTATCCAAGTATATAGTTTTCCCTTCTTGCTGTCGATCTGCTGTGTTCTGTGTTTCTTCCTCTGGTGATTTCCCACATGATACTGTGAGGAAGGCAGGGAAGAAACAAAACGCTGATTCCCAGCTTGTCCACTGCAAAGTGGGAAGTGGTTTCTATCTGGTAGGATATATTTGATGCTGCCTTTGCAGGAATGAGTTAGGTTACATCAGATAGCAAGATAGGGCTTGTCTCCCCCAAAAGTCACCTGGCGCATGAGGACCCTCGTTGCCAGGCCTGTGTTATAGCCGTAGCCCAGTCCTGCCAGCTCCCAAGTATTGAAGAGAATCACATCCTAAAACCTGTTGAGAGCCGTAACACCTTAGGCAGGTCCGTCCTTTCATATATCTTTATATAAAGGGTAACTTTTCTATAAGTACAGTTTTCTTTTCCAAGAAGGTGTTTCCATTCTCACATAAAATAACTGCTTCTATGCCTGTTGCTTGTTTAACGTATCAGCTAAGCATCATCACTTGCTTTGAAATGTTTCGTTGACTTGTGTTCTTATTTACTGGTATTAAGTCAGTTGGTATCTTATAAACTGAAAGTGAGAAAAAACGTTGCATACAGTTTTTCATTTTGATATGGGCGGTACACTTTGTTAGATTGGCTCTTGTCACACTCCCCCAGGCTTCTTGGTGGAGGACGTTAACATGCGTTTCTTACTGCCATTCGCCTGGATTCCAGACGAGGGTATCTTACCATTTGATTGCAGCTTTCTTAAAACTTATTCTAGATCCTAGAAATTGGTAATGTATTTCATTAGGTTTGGGAAACAATTTGGGGAGAATCCTGCGATTACCTAAATACACAGAATGAATATACATTCTTTTTTTTAAATTGAGGCATAATTGACATAGACCATTACGTTAGCGTCAAACATGCAATGTATGATCTGCCCTTTGTATGTACTGCAAAGTAATTGCCACAGGGGGTCTAGTTAACATCCGTCAGCGTACATAGTCACGGTTTTATTCATTATGATGAGAATTTTTAAGACCTTCTCTCGGCAGCATTCAAATACCCAATGCACCCATTTTGTCCCCTTGCCCCACCTCTGACAACCAACCGCCGGTCTGTTCTCTGTATCTGTGAGCTCGAGATTTTGTTGTTTTTGTTTTAGATTCCACATATAAGTGAGATTATACAGCATTTATCTTTCTCTGTCTGACTTACTTCACTTAGCACAGTTCCCTCAAACTCCATCTATGTTGTCACCTATGGCAAGATTTCCGTCTTTCTTATGGCTGGGTAATATTCCACTGCATATACACCACGATTTCTTTATCTGTTTGTCCATCGATAGGCCCTTAGGTTGATTCCATGTCTTGGCTGTTGTAAATAATGCTTCAGTGAAGATGGGGGTGCAGGTGTCTCTTTGAGATAGTGATTCCATCTCCTTCAGATATATACCAGCACGTAGGATTGCTGGATCATAAGGTAGTTCTACTTTAAATTTCTTGAGAAACCTCCATGGTTCTCCATAGTGGCTGCACCAGTTTACAGTCCCACCAACAGTGCACCAAGGGTTCCCTTTTCCTCACATCCTAGCTAACGCTTGTTATCTCTTGTCTTTTTGGTAATAGCCATTCTGACAGGTGTGAGTTGATATCTCATTGTGGTTTTAATTTGCATTTCCCTGAGGATTAGTGATGCTGACCAGCTTTTCTTGCACCTGTTGGCCATTTGTATGTCTTCTTTGGAAAAATATCTATTCAGATTCTCTGCCCATTTTTTAAAACCAGATTGTTTTTTGAATATACATTCTGAAATATCTCTATATATGCCCTAAGAAAAGTTGGTTGTTACCGTGGTTATGACAGAAACATAGCTCACTTCTTCACAAGTGATTCTAGATCCCATGGGCTCATGTTTTTACCAGTAGAGTGTTACTAGGATTTGAGTGCATGTTTACATTTAACTCCTTAAAGGGAAAAGATCTGAAATGGTTTTTTCTTCCTGTGTGAAGGTGATGTGTCGGATGGTTTTTAGGAAGACTCTCTCTTGGTTGCCACATCCTTCCCACTGTTGCTTATGCAAACCTTGTTCCAGTTCGTTGACTTTTTTCCTCATCTGTGGGCTTCTAAACAGTTGTTCAGGCAGTTTTGGATAATTAGTTTAGCCTGATAGTTCTTTGTAATTTTTCATAAATATTATTACTACAAATTTTCATTGTGGGACTAGTTGGGTCTTTTATACATGTTTGTAAGAATCATAGATTTTTTTCGAGAATACCAGAATCATGTTTATGTTATTGTTATTGTCTGAATGCTGGCAGTAACTTATAAGCTCACACACCTTTAAAACCTACAGTCTGTTTAATTGTTAAATAACATAGCATATGCAGCCAAGGCGCTCTGCTCTGGGACACCCCCATTCAGAGCAGTGTGGTGGAGGGATGGTTATGAGGAGGTGAGTGCACATGTTTTAGGTGCTTTGGGAAATTGAATTAAACTTACTCAGTGTGGACAATTTTCAAAGTTTTCTATCAATTCTAATTATTTTGGTGTCTTAAAAAGAAAACTTATCTATTCAAAAATGTTTATCTTCCAGTTGTTTGGTTTTAGAAAAATAAAACCAAAAAATCCTTTTTTCTTAGAATAGAAAGAACATGTGATATTTAAAGTTCTAAACTGGTAAAATTAAAATAAGTTGTAAATTTTAGATAGACAAAAAGTAGGACTTAGTACTCTTTATGTTTCGTATTCAAACCTATATTTGGAAGTACAGTGCAGTTACATAAGCTTGTATTCCTGCTAATATCTCCTCTTCTTCCTTTTTAGGAAATAGTCTAGTAAGTTTAACCTTTCATTTATTTAGTCTTCATGGATTAATTGAGTACTTCCATTTAGATATGATGAAACTTCGTAGATTTTTAGGTAAGTGATTCTAACCCATTTAACAGTAATAAGATTTGTACTGGTACTTGTTTAACTTGTCTCTCAATTATATCAGCTGTTGCTCTGAAACTAATCACCCCAAAGTTCGTGGCTTAAAGAAAACACACATTGATTTAGCCCTGAGTCTGTAGGGCTGTGGAGCGCTGCTTCTGGTCTGGCTGAGTTTGTTCGTGCCCCCGCCCTTGACACCCAGTGAGCTGCACTGCGGCGTCGTGGGCCTCAGCTGGGACACCGGGCCCGACCCGGCTCAGCTCTACATGATCTCCTGTTAAATTAAAAGGAGGCAGAGGAGTTTGGCACCATAATAGAGCCACTTTAAAAACAAAAAAGGAAAAAGATTATTTTCCAACAAGCCAAGCTTGTTCAGAGAGCAGTGGCACATCCAGACCCCCGAGCCCAGCCCGGACACTGGCTCGCCTTGCTGTCCGCCGCATCCCAGTGGCCAGAGCCCGTCAGGTGGGGGGGGGGGCATACCTCTGGGTGGGGAAGCCGCGAAGGCCCAGTGCCGCTGGGGGCTGGGTCGGCTTTGCTGTCAGTCTCCCACGTCAGCCCCGGCTTTCTCGCAACGATGACACAGTTTCTGTCCTTTCCTAACTTTTTGAAGGCTAAAACCTTAAAAGATCCAGGTCCATTGCACTTGGGTCTCCTCTTTTTCTGATCCCAGAAACCTCCTGACAGTAAACGTCAAAGATTATTTTGAATATGTTTTCATGTGCAGAGTGATATTTAAGAGCACTCTGCTAGGGAAAAAATTAGAGTCTTTCACCGAATAAAGGAAAACGTTAGAAGAAAATTAGCATGAGGATTCTTGTTTTTGTAACGAAGGTGATAATATTTTCTTTCCTCTTAATTAGCAAAACTAAGATAAATTTATTACCTAAGACGTTGAGAAACTTCTAATGCATATTCATTTACAAATTGTATGCCTGCAATACTCTGCTAATATCTGTTATAAAACACATAAATAGATATTAACACGAGTATTTAGAAAACTATTTTAAAGGATGGGATCAAAGTACATACAGAATTCTAATGCTCTTTGCCTCTCACCAGTGAGTCGTAGCTCACCACCTTGGGGTTGGCTCACCATACCTGGAGATGACTGGATTGAGTGATGGGCTGTGAGGGCCACAGTGCGGGTTTGGTGGCAGTGGGGACGGCTCTACCCTCTCATCCTAGTCTACTTTTTCATGGTAGCATAATACAGACACTGAGCAGAGAAGGCAGGATTAACACATCATCCTTCCCTACTACTGAAAAACTAATTGCAGATCTGAAACTCACCTCACTGATGGAGTATCCCAAGGATCGTGTTCACATTCCCCAATATCTGTATTATTTTAGCCTCATAATGATTTTTGTCCTCTGATGAATTCCTAGTTCCTAGAACAGTATCTACTACGATGAGTATTTGTTGAATGAATTGTACAGTTTTTATTAAACTAAGAAACTCTTTTTAAATTAAAAAAAAGTCAGAGGAGTGGGCCACAATGATAGATTGACATTTTAAAAGAGAAGAAAAGGAAAAAAAAATTTTATAATTTTGACATGAATACCTTCATGTCATTTAAAGAGTTTCGAACAAGAGTCAAAGTGGTGTTGATGCCTTGGGTATACATGTGAGTTATGATAAGTGATTATCATCTCCCCGAATCAGAACAGTTAGCTGATAGCCACATGAGAAGGGTAAGTGGAGAATGCATAATTGTTGCAATTTTTGTATTTGTACATGCCTCCTGTTCGCAGTTAAATCTGAGGTCTTTTTTTTTTCTTTGACGCAGTTATGATCCAAGAAGATTACCACAGTCAAAACCCTTACCACAATGCAGTCCACGCTGCAGATGTTACTCAGGCCATGCACTGTTACCTAAAAGAACCTAAGGTAAGGTGTTGGCATTTACAGTCAGTGAAAGTCCTGAGAAAATGCCCTTGATTTAATTTCAGATACTTTTCCTTAAGTTAATGTTTTCATCAGACTTAAAATCAGAAGGTTCCTTCACAAGAATGAGATGTGGCTGGATCAGGTTTCCAGGCGTGGCTGTATTTGTAAGTTGACAGCTAGAGAGCTGGGGTGATTGTCGAGAATGAGGCTGGAGAAGCCCAAGTGAGGGTCAGGCTGTACGGCCCGGCCACACATGTCAGGTCACCTGGCGTTTACGCTGAGCTCCACGAGGGCAGGGATGACACTCGTCAGATCCCGTGATGAATAGGAAGCTCCGGAAGGGAAGCAGGAGACTTTACAAAGCTATCCTGGCTGTGGGGGGAGAATAACTCAGACAAGACCAGAATCATGCACGCTGCCCATCAGGAGCTGTTTCGATAGCCTTGGGGCAGGAGAGAGGCAGACGCTTGGTGAGGTCTCTTGGGAATCAGAACATGGAGGATGTGGTGTCTGGATGCATCTAGGGGGGTGAAATAGGGAGAGGAGTCGGTGGAGACTGTCCCCGGCAGCTGAGTAGCAGGTGGGAGTCGCTGTGAGGGAGAGAATGTAGGAAGGGAGGGAGGGCTGGCAGAGATGATGAGCTCCATTGTGGGCACGTGCGGTTAAGTGTCTTCGCGCCATATCCGAATGCAGGTGTCTAGTAGAGAGTTGGAGAGGAGTCTGAAGCAGAGCAGAGAAATCAGAGCTGGGGACCAGCTGTAGATGGTAATGGAAGCCGTGTTTGCCCATGGGCGTTTCCTGTTCCTGGAGGCTGTAAAGTTACATCTGCCACCCTTAGCCCTGCCTCTAAACTCGCCTCCCCAGGGATCTTAGTTCAGCCGGATGTTGGGAGGGAAGGAGGCTGACTGAGCCAGTTGGTGCTAGTTGATGCTCTGAGAATATAGCCATGTGGTTGCCAGTCTCCTGATTTTTCAAGAGATGTGGAGTATGTGAAAGTACCCCAATTTTTAAAGTATATTATGACTCAAAAAAAAATTAACTGTATTGTGGCATCATTTATATGCAGTAGTAAAATGCATACATTTTATGTGTGTAGTTTTGATAAATGAATACGCCCATGCACCCCAATTTTTTAATTAAAGTTTAAAACAAACATTGGGCCAAGCCTATAGTGTCTCTGTTGAACAGTCTTGCGGGAGAAATTGGTAAGTAATCACCATACAGCCAGGGAAGTGGAATAATGGAGCTAAGTGCCCCATGGGACACAGAGGAGATAAACCTAGTCCATGGGGCTGTGAAGGCCTCACCCGCTGGCTGGCCACGCCCAGCCCGAAGCCAGGGCTGGGGAGCGCCGGCACCCAGCAGGACCAGAGGGGCAGAGAGTGCAGGGCGAACGTGGTGCAGACACTGTCTTACCCATGCAGCTCTGGTAGCACTAGTTTTAAACACTTTTTGCCTATGTAGCTCTGATCATTCTTACTTTAAACACTTTTCTTAACATACTCAGTGAACTCTTCAGTCAAAGCTTCAGTTAAGGATACCGATAAAATCACTAAGATTTAAAATACAGCAGTTTCCTCCTCCCTTATCATAGAGATAAGAAAATAGAAATGGAGTCACTCAGAGTTGACTGTACCTCTTTTACTTCCCGGTCCTTTACATGGCATCGCATTGTCGAGTGTGTTCATTCATTTGTTCTGTCCGTTTTCCTGGCGCTAAGAATCCAGTGGTAAACAAGACAGGAAAGGTCCCTGGCCTTCAAAAAGTTGCCCTCCCAGTGGGGGGCAGGGGGGCGGTCTTTAAACAGATAAACAGAACTTTGACCTCTACTGTGGTAAGTGCTGCTGTGAAGTCATTTACTAGCGTGATGCGCTGGGGAGTGACTGGGTGGCTGGCGAGAGCTCACAACTTCAGACAGACGGTCGGGAACCATGTAAACCGAGAGGCAGTGTTTGAGAAGGAGACGGCCACGGAGAAGAATCCAGGTGCAGAGGGGACCGTGAAGAGAAAGCCATATATACAGTGTTCAGTGGGAAACCTGCTTCCATTCGTTTGTTTAAACACCAGCTTTTATTTTATGGATTGGTGCTGTTATTGGGTTTTTTTTATCGTTGTTTATTTTTGGCTGCGTTGGGTCTTCGTTGCTGCGCGCAGGCTTTCTCTAGTTGCGGCGAGCAGGGGCTACTCTTCCTTGTGGTGCACAGGCCTCTCGTTAAAGTGGCTTCTCTTGTCGCGGAGCACGGGCTCTAGGCACGTGGGCTTTAGTAGTTGTGGCATGTGGGCTCAATAGTTGTGGCACACGGGCTCTAGAGCGCAGTCTCAGTAGTTGTGACGCACGGGCTTAGTTGCTCCACGGCATGTGGGGTCTTCCCGGACCAGGGCTCAAACCCGCGTCCCCTGCACGGGGGAATCCACATTGGCAGGTGGATTCTTAACCACTGCGCCACCAGGGAAGTCCTGCTTTCGGTTTTTATATCTTATGATTTATACGTAAGAGCTAATTCCTGGCTCTTCTAAGTCAAAAAAAAAAAAAAAAAACAAAGACAAAAATATTTGAAAACCAAGAAATTATTGAAAGTTCCTTTGGTGTGTACTTGTATCAGCTCTAACTTTAGTATTTATTTTTTATGTCCTCAAAGCTGAACCTCAGAATATAGATTATAATTTTGTTCCAGTTGAGCCTAACGGCACCTAATAGCAACAGTCAGAAATGGGGATGACATTTGTCTTTTTTAAAAAAATCTAGTTTTAAAAATTGCATTAATGTCATTGACTTCCTTGTCTTTGTTAGGAAACTCATAAAGTTTTTTTTCTGATGAAAGATTTTTGTAACAAGCAGAAATGTTGCATTTTTATTCAAAATTTTTTTTGCATGTGTGATTTGTTTTCAAACTTAGAACTTACTTTTCCTTCACAGAACTTTAACAGCTCAACTGCTGCTTCTCATGTTTCTATTTTTAATAGTTAACTCTTTAATCTGCCTGAGACTGTTTGAGGTCATGTGTAAATCATACATTAATTTTTAACAATTCTGGATTATTGCCTTCTCCCAGGCTGGTCCACGTCTGTTCTTCTGCCAAAGTTATCGTAAGAATATAACACTTCTGAATATTGCTTAACAAATCGCATGTTCATAATATATCCACAGCCACGCCTGCATTCTTATGTCAGGAGGGGATGTGGCTTTATATGCAGGGTGCTCCATGGAGTGCTCTGCTCATCTTGATTAGTAAGCAGCACTCTTTATTTATTTATTTTGGGCCACATTGGGTCTTCGCTGCTGCGCGTGGGCTTTCTCTAGTTGCAGCGAGCAGGGGCTGCTCTTCGTTGCGTTGCGCGGGCTTCTCATTGCGGTGGCTTCTCGTTGCAGAGCACGGGCTCTAGGCGCGCAGGCTTCAGTAGTTGTGGCTCGTGGGCTCAGTAATTGTGGCTCACGGGCTCTAGAGCACAGGCTCAGTAGTTGTGGCGCACGGGGCTTAGTTGCTCCGCGACATGTGGGATCTTCCCGGACCAGGGCTCGAACCCGTGTCCCCTGCATCGGCAGGTGGATTTGTAACCACTGTACCACCAGGGAAGTCCAAGCAGCACTTTTAAAATCTTTTATTTTTTTTAAATGCTTTTACCTCTCCTAAAGAGGAAATAATTGTCTTCACCATCTTCTACCCATTCATTGAGTTTCTCTATATACCATTTACAGGTAATACAAAAATAAATAATTTACATTCTCTGCCCTCAAACAGCTTACACTATTTTAGTGGATTCAGGCCCTCCGACAGTGGTTTTTTTCAGACCAAGATGAACTTGGCGCAGGGGATGGAAAAAAAATCCATTCTGGCATAGAAAGAATATACTAGAATTTGAATCAAAAATACTTTTATCTCATATTTTAAAACTTTTCGGTTTTCATCCGTGTTTTATCACGTGCAGTATGGGTTGGCTCTGTGTTGTAATCTGTAAGTAAGTGTACCTGTGTGGGTGGCCTATGCTCAGAATACTTCTCTGCTGTTAGGGCACAGGACCCTACACGTTTAGAGAGCACTGCCCCAGGGTAAAGCTAAACGGGCGCACGCTGCGCTCTGGCAGTGTTGGTGTGGCAGGATGTGGAATGTGCTGCAAGAACGCAGCCAGTCATTTGTGGGCGGGGGCTGGGCGAGGGCTGGGCTGCAGGCGGAGAACGGAGGTGGGCTGGGGAGGCGCTGGTGGAGCTGGGCTTGCGACACACTCCAGGTGAGTGTTTTTTGTCGTTGAAAACTTCAGTCAGGTAAATAAGCTTATTTATTGTGATTATTTTATCAAGAATAGTAAATGACTGTTGAGAGTAAAATTACAATGGCTAGTGTACAGGATGGCTTTTCCTGAGATGAATACACTGTGTATGCTGTTCTGAACTGTCCATCCATGGGGAGAGGATTTCACTACCAACTTGACGTAAACTTCTGCTCCATGATTACTCAGTAGCTTCCTTCAACATTTGGGACCTCAGAGGTAACCTTGGATTTGGGTCCTTGATTGAAACCCAGTAACCGATTTATTGGTAAACACACACGCTCAGTCATAGGTTTACAGTATTGTACGCTTAAACATCTGTTAAAAGGGTAGATCTCACCTTAAGTGTTCTCACCATGATAAAAATGTTCTTAAAACCTCATAGGCCGTCTCTGACTACATTAACAGAAATACTCAAATCTCTGTTTGTTGTTTGAAAACTTTTATTTCTCAAAAAGGTGGTTTGTACTTTAGCTGTCATCTTAATGATGCTAGTTTCCAGTGGAGGATGAGCTGCATCCACGCACTCCACGTGGGCGGGGACACCATTATACCACGCCTGCCGCCAGGGTCGTGAGGAGACCCGCCGCTGGCAGGCACTCCGTGGCCTGGATGAGCGGCCCGAGAAACATGGCGGGAGGAGACCGCCGACACTCAGTCGAGGCTAACTTAGAACAGCTACTGTAATGGCGCAGCGCGTGTTTCAAATATGTCTGTAATCAGTTATTCCTTGCCGCACTCCAGCTTGCCAATTCTGTAACTCCTTGGGACGTCTTGCTGAGCTTAATTGCAGCTGCCACTCATGATCTGGATCATCCAGGTGTTAATCAACCTTTCCTTATTAAAACTAACCATTACTTGGCAACTTTATACAAGGTTAGTGCAATTTTATCCTCAAAATTTAATATTCTTGCATTCTAGAAAATGTGTCATGTTTAAAGAAGTGAAAGGAGTAAATAAATTCTCCATGAACGTTCAGATTTTAATCAGATTAATATTACTTACAAATAATTCTTTATGTTCAGAAAAAGACTTACCATTTACTCAGAGATGCCCTTTTCTTTTTGTAGAATACCTCAGTACTGGAAAATCACCACTGGAGATCTGCAGTGGGTTTATTGAGAGAATCCGGTTTATTCTCACATATGCCATTAGAAAGCAGGTAGGTTGGATTAAGACAAAATTAATTAGTTATGAACTGTAGAAATTAAGTTGCAAAAACAACCGTATAAAGTTTTTAAAATTATGTTGTTATATTCAGGTGTTCCACAATTTTCAGGTAAATTATCTTATTTTACAAATTTACATCAAAATTTTAATAATTTAAACCTGTTCTGAAATACAGTCAGTAGTAATTTTTTTCAGTGAATTTTTATGAAGGATCACTCATAGATACTATAAAATCCACTCGAAATACACAGTGGCTCAGTCATGGTTTACTGCTTATTTATGTAAATGGTATTACATATTTCCATTTTATGCTCTTTTGAATAAAACCATAAGTTCTAGCTGTAAAGGTAAATTGGATAGAAAGTAAACAATCTGTATAAGAAACAGATTCATTAAAATCTGTTCCAGGAAGTTTTCAAAACCGATAAGACGTGAAAAGAATGCTTTGTATCCTCAACAGCATAGTCCTAGAGTCACTGCTAGAGTTATAGGATAAAATAATGAATTGAAAGAACAGAAAATACTACATTTTTTTTAGAAAATATCACTTGATGTTGAGCAGGCCATTTGAAAGGCTAATAAAAAGCATTCATGTAAATGAGCCCAATATGATAATGATGGTGGTGGTCAACAAAATCTCATGTCATGGGTCCACAAACTGAAGCTTTTAACGATGCCTCCCCAAGAGAAGGTGCACTTAGGAAAACCATGTCAGTGGATGTAAACCACCTACTTCTAGAAAAAAGGTGAGGCGTAAAAATACATGTGGGTATCAAGATTTAAGTTACTGTCATTGCTCTTTCCTTTCTCCCTTTCACAATTTAAAACAACCTCATAAAAACACAAAAATGTTTTTGGTAATGTCCGTGAGAAAAAAGCTGGACTTTTTATTTTTTTAAATCTGTATTCATGGATACCGTTTGGAGTTATGACAGTACTTCTGGTAAGTAAAATTGTTTCTTGTCATAGTACAAATATAAAAACTGCTTAAACCACACAGTGTTTGTATATATAAGTTCTCTTTTTCTTGACTAAGGCAGATTAAATTGTTTGCTTCATTATTCCCTTTCTATCGTGTTTTGCATTTGATGATTAACCCTGTTGAATTCTCATATTTTAATACAAATAAAAACTGAAAATAAGGAATACTGCATAATAGCATTCTTTTATGTTTGCTTAGGGTTTGTTTTATTTACTGTTCAATACTGTGAGCCTTTTATTTTTTTATTTTATATTTTTTTGAAGCAAGGAATACGACTTTATTCGGAAAGTCGGCAGACCAAGAAGATGGCGGACTAGGGTCTCCAAAAAACCATCTTTAGAGCCTTTTAATCTATTGACTGCTCTTTACTGATCATTATACAAAGATAATGTTTGTGATGGCCCATTGAAACAGAAGGAATTTTTTTAACATTTCTCTTATTTGACTTGAAACAGTTTTTTCTTAAATACCTTTATTGGAGTATAATTGCTTTACAATGGTGTGTTAGTTTCTGTTTTATAACAAAGTGAATCAGGTGTATGTATACATCTGTCCCCATATCCCCTCCCTCTTGAGCCTCCCTCCCACCCTCCCTATCCCACCCCTCTAGGTGGTCACAAAGCACCGAGCTGATCTCCCTGTGCTATGCGGCTGCTTCCCACTAGCTACCTATTTTACATTTGGTAGTGTATATATGTCCATGCCACTCTCTCACTTCGTCCCAGCTTCCCTTTCCCCAGCTGTGTCCTGAAGTCCGTTCTCTATGTCTGCGTCTTTATTCCTGCCCTGCCACTAGGTTCATCAGTACAGTTTTTTTAGATTCCATACGCATGCATTAGCATACGGTATTTGTTTCTGAGGCGGTTTTTTAAATGATATAATGTATTTGTTATTTGTAGTAACATGTTACCTTTTCCCTTCCAGGAAATTTGGATAATTAATTCTTGAATTCGGCCCTGAAAGCATAGTTGAGTCTAAACTTTATTAAATTGGTGGAACTTCATCAGGTTTTAGTCAGACATCTTCAAAAGTTTGCAGAAGTCAGTGGGAATGGGCTGTTCTTCCTCCATCTGACCCTCCTCCTGCCTCTCAGATCTCAGGCACCAAAAAAGAGTCCAAAGTTGTTCACTGCATCCCAGCCAATCTTACATAGACTTTCTTAGGCATATAATTCCACCTTTAGGCATTCTTTTTGGAGTGTTTGCATATTGGTATTTTCCTACCAACTCTCTTGGTTTTAGTTTTGATTATTTTAGTAGGTTTTTAAAATGCATTCTTTGAATCCATCTTTTTGGTAGGTTAAAAGTTGAATGGCAGTTAGAATATCTTAGGGCCCTGTAAAGCTTTCTGAGTATTAAGACTTAAGGAAAAAATAATCAAGAAGTAGCTATTCAGTTGAAAGACTTGTATTTCTCTTTATGTTTCTCTAATTCCAGACAACAGATGGAGGCTCAGATAGGCGCTCTGATACTGGCCACAGACATCAGCCGGCAGAACGAGTACCTGTCCTTGTTTAGGGCCCATCTGGACAAAGGCGACTTACATCTGGAAGACATCAGGCATAGGCATTTGGTTTTACAGGTAAAATGAGCTTGGAAAGATTCTATTTCTAGAGCAAATCACATGACTATTAGAATAAAAGTGAAATATTCTCGTGTAGTCTTCTGAGTGGTTAAATCCTGAGGGAAAGCATTTCACTTTAATAAGTTCTCATATCTAAAAAATGAGAGAGAAGTGGCTGATTCCTTTGTAGCTTTCTGGTTAGTGCAGTCCTATGCCTGCCTCTCCGGAATTACCAAGCGTGTGTAATTTGCTTAGTAGGCTTTCAGTGTTTCTGCAAAAATGATTGTTACAACTAATAGTATCGTAAAATCAGTATAAAGGATAACAAATTTCCTGTTGCAACGTTTTCTTTTTCTTTTCTGAGGTGTTCTTTTCCCCACTATTAGCGTATATTAAGCTTAGTAAAATTGAAATTTTACCTTCTTCTTAAGACAACTTTCATATTTTGCTTTTGCTAGATGGCTTTGAAATGTGCAGATATTTGTAACCCATGTCGGACCTGGGAATTAAGCAAGCAGTGGAGTGAAAAAGTAACAGAGGAGTTCTTCCATCAAGGCAAGTTACAGTATTGAGTGATAGTCTAGTCAGTTCATTTTTTAGCATCATATGAATAAAATAACTCAGACAATTGCAGAGTCTAGCAGAAGGTGCCTGATAGTTTTAGTGACGATTCATAGTGGATGTACATATAACCAATAATGCACAAATTGAGCATCTGTTTTGAAAATCAGCAGTTCTCTTTTGAAATGATCCGATGTGTGTGTAGGCATTTATGAATTAGACGTGGAGCCGGCTAGAAGGTTTTCTGTACAGAAAGATTTTCCTGCCTTTGCTCCATCCTTGTCTTGTGTGGAGGGTGTGGCCATATGACCATGTAAGACATGTTTTGTGATTTAAAGCCAGGAACCAAGGATCTTCGTTCCATGCACCTTCCTTTCAGAAATCTGAGTTTTAAATTAAAATGCTGACAGAGTTACAGTCTTGGGATAACACCTAGTAAAAGTTTCCCACCGTCTCCACTTAAAATAGGATGTTGGCTTGGCAGCCTTTTCTATGTATGAATAACTTAAAGTTTAAAAAAGAGCTAATTTAGGGCTTCCCTGGTGGTGCAGTGGTTGAGAGTCCGCCTGCCGATGCAGGGGGACATGGGTTCGTGCCCCGGTCTGGGAAGATCCCACATGCCGCGGAGCGGCTGGGCCCGTGAGCCATGGCCGCTGAGCCTGTGCGTCCGGAGCCTGTGCTCCGCAACGGGAGAGGCCACAGCAGGGAGAGGCCCGCGTACCGCCAAAAAAAAATTTTAAAAAAGAGCTAATTTAGAAGGCATCCTCTCATGAGGATTGTGTTACATTATTCCTAAGGAATTTACAGGTAAGATGAAGACTTTCATTATATATTTAACCAATAGGTATATTCCGCATTAAGAATACTTTTTTTCTTTTTTCCATTTCTAGGAGACATAGAGAAAAAGTATCATCTGGGTGTGAGTCCACTTTGTGATCGTCAGACCGAATCTATTGCCAACATCCAGATTGGTAACTATGCATACTTAGATATAACTGGTTTTTAAAATGCCACTGATTTTAAGTTTGCCAAGAAGAGAGGTACATCTGAAATATCAGTATTAAAATTATGCTTATTTCTAATTTTTAAATAATTTAAGAAATTTTATTCTGGTTTTTCCCTTTTTTTTGGCTCTTATAAATTACTCTCATTTGATTTTAGTTCCTCAAAAGCAGAGCAGGTAGCAATAACTTTCTGTTCTGAACTGGAAAGAATGCATCATTTTCCCATGTGGGAGCCTCACTGGCGTCATTCTGGGACCGCTGGGCCTGACGGTCGTGGGAAGACCGGCTTCCACGACTGCCGGCTTTTCTCTCACCGCTGCCTGCTGGTTGAAGCTAACTCTTCAGCACCTCACACAGGCCCCTTGCAAGCTGGCCTCCAATTGTCTCTTCCGTCTTCTCCCCAACACCTTCCCCCTCGTTTACCTACAGCAACTCGGGACTCCCTGGGGCTCCCCAAATCCCTGGTGCTCCTTCACTCTGTGCCTCGCCAGGCCCCCCTTCTGCCTCATAGCCTCCTCTTCCTTGAGGGTCCACCTCAGATGTCACCCCCAGAAGCCACCTTTCACTCTTCTCCAGGCAGCCATCACCCCTCTTGAGGCGCTGGATGCCTGTCGTCACAGCTCCAGGTGCCGACCTGGCCTTTGGAGGGGTGTGTGTCCCCAAGGCCAGCGCTGCCCCTCAGGGCGGGCTCACTTGAGAACTGCTTGTTGAGTGGACTGTGACGGTAAGAGAAAGCACGATGAAGGGGCTGTGATTCAAGAACGTGCAGCTTTTCGTAGACGAGCCGAGGGAAGATGGGCCAGGTTTGGGGTGCGGTGGGTGGATTGCCAAGTGGGGGTCACTCAGAAGGATATGGAGGGACGGGCGTAATTTTGGTGGCCAATACTGAGCAGGACCTCTCAGGACTCGGTTGACAATAGTGAAGTGTGTCCAGAAACTTCGGAGAGAGAGAGTTTCTAGAAATTTGGAAGGTAGCACAATACTGTGGTTGCTAATACCCGGAAAAGCGGACTGTGCTGGAGGGTCAGAAATTCAGAAACAGAATTCTGACACTGTACAACAGTTGCAGAGGATGCTCAGGGGGAGGCCGTGGGTAGTAACGATCTGGCTGCAGAGGGAGCAGTAGAGATGTGGGAGAGTGAGGCCCAGGCCTGCGGGGACAGCGCGGGGACGCCGAGTCCCCCGGGAGCTGGGACTGGCCAGGAGCGCGGGAGAGGGAGGTGGGAGGGGAGGGGATGACGGGACAAGAAGCCTGTCTGCTCTGGCCTGGTCCTCAAGGGCATAACTTTCGGATGAGGAAGAACAGCTGAAATATGGGCAGAGGGGGCCGAGTCGAAGAGCAGGGGTTGGCTTGTGCACTCACTCCAGCTTACTTCGTGCCTCAGCACATTACTCCCGTGATTCATGAGAGAGGTTGCAAAGGAGGTTTAAAAAACTGCAATTTTTAAAAGGGACAAGAAGCTAGATCCCTTAAGCCGTTCTTGTCGTTTCTGACCTTGTCAGCGTTGGGCAGTTGTGGACCCGGTCCCCCGGGGGGCAGGGATAAGGTTGAAGGCGGTGACAGTTGACGTGGGCTGACCCCTCACGGCACCCTAGGACACAGGCACTGCTGGTGTTCTTTTCCACATAGTTTGCCCAGTTTATACAGAGAACAGGTGTTGGTCTTTCTGACATCAAATCCTAGGTAAAACGGGGCTTGCAGAGGTCCTCTTCCTAGGGTAGGTCAGGGGACGATTAGAATGAACTCTGTGCTCAGCAGCAGTTACTCGGAGCCAGCATGTGGTCAGCAGGTAGAAGCCGTGTTTAATCAACACGGTTTTCTTCTTTGGTAGGAACACCAGGTCCTGTCACATGCCAGGTGAGGGTGAGGCATTGACACAGCGCCCTGTGGTATCTGAGGAGAAGAGAGAGAGAGGCGCATGGGCTGGGACAGTTAAGGGGGTTCACGGGTGGATGAGCAGCTCACGAGTAGCGTCCTGCCACCTGGCTGTGTCTGCGGCCCGGCCCGTGCATTGTTATCAGGTACTTAAGACCTAAAAGAATCCTAGGTACCATAGAGCCAGAGTGAGAGCTGATTTGTTGGATGTGAGAAGCAGGATGCAGCTCTCAACCAGTTGCGACAGTGGGAGAATCAAAGAAGATGGATTGCGTGAAACCTGCGGTAATAAGGTTCTGCATTTGGGTGCAACACTCCGGCTGCTCACGACTTGACGGTGGCACCTGGAAAAGACAGGGCTCTGGCGGCTGGCTCAGCCTGACCCGGGGCTGAGGGGGTGGCTTGGCTGCCAGAAGCTCTGACTGCAGTGATGCCGTTTTCCCGTGTCCTCTCTCTCCTCACCAGACGTAACTCGTGGAGAGCACATCTTGTCTGTTTGTCCACTGCTTATCCGTGGCCACCCCAGAGCAGTGCCTGGCATCTAGAAGGTTCTCAGTTAACATGTGTGGAGGGGATGGAAGAGATGAAAGAAAGAAATGGAGGACTTCCCTGGAGCCCTGGTCCGGGAAGATCCCACATGTCGCGGAGTGGCTGGGCCCGTGAGCCACAACTTCTGAAGCCCGCGTATCATAACTACTGAAGCCCGTGCACCTAGAGCCCGTGCTCCACAACAAGGGAAGCCACTGCAATGAGAAGCCCGTGCACCGCAACGAAGAGTAGCCCCCGCTCACCTCAACTAGAGAAAGCCCGCACGCAGCAACGAAGACCCAACGCAGCCAAAAATAAATAAATTTTTAAAAAAAGAGATGGAAGAAAGCCTTATTTCCAATATCGTTACTACTTCAGATACCATAATCTGTACACTTGAAAAAATTCAATCATCAGACCGTATATGACTTTTCTAATTAAAAGTAGTGGGTGCTTTATTTCCAGTGAGATTTTTTTTTGTTAGCTAAATGGAACCTGTGTTGTCTGTGGTCCATGTGGTCTTTTGCTGAAAAGAAAAGGTGTTAGAGATGAAGAAAATTTTAAAACTGTTAAACAGTGATAGAATTAGAATGTACATTTTCCTGTCGTTGATCAAAAGTTTAGGAAGACAATGTTATTTGCTTCTCCTAATAGATGTGATCTGATTGTTAAGGTGAGGCTTCTTTCACCCTGTGTAAGACACTATGTAGTTTTAAGTCAGCTGTAATGTGAGCTCGAGTGCTGTGTAACCCAGAGATGCAGACAGGCCCGAGACCACTCCTTCTCCTTTTCTGACTGAATTAAGGGAGATCGATTGTAGGAAGTGTCTGTAAAGTAGGCCCCCTGGTACACTTTCAATGTTCACTTTCCTAATTGTCTAAACTAATCTCCTCTGTTCGTTTTAGACTCACACTTTGTGGCATGCATTTTGGCTTTATAAATCCTGAGATTCATAGCGGGCCCACTGTGCTCATGACCAGGTGTGACGATTACCAGCCCGGACGGTAGGGCAGCCGCGCCTCAGTCCGGCCTCGTCACCCACAGCCCCGGGGGGACCCCCTTAGCCTTGGGCACACTGTGCCCTGCTCCTCAGGGTTGAGAGGGCCGCCGCAGGTTTGCTGAAATAGAAGGATATGGTTGGTGCAGCTGAGAGGAGTCGTCAGAAGAGATGGGCTGTGTTTGTCAGTTCACCTTTACTTCAGGTTTCAGTAAGTTGCCTAAATAGATTCTTCAGAGAAGATATGTAAATCTGCACACACATCTTTTGAAAAATAAGAGGTAATATTGGAATAGGACTTAAGAGAGTAAACACTACCTCGACGTTGTAAAGTTTCAGAACATCCACTAATACCTTTTCTCTTGCTGTCTCAGGTTTTATGACGTATCTCGTGGAGCCTCTGTTCACAGAATGGGCCCGGTTCTCCAACACCAGGCTGTCCCAGACAATGCTCGGACACGTGGGGCTGAACAAAGCCAGCTGGAAGGGACTGCAGCGAGAACAGTCCAGCAGCGAGGACGCTGACGCTGCATTTGAGGAGCTGAACTCACAGTTATTACCTCAGGAGAACCGGTTATCCTAAACCGTCCCCCAAGTCAGTGGGCAGACTGCCTCTGGAGCTCGTTAGAAATGTGAATGGGGTCTTGAGGTGAGAGAACTTTACTCTCGGCTGCTGAGGGAAGTGAATGACGCCAGCATTATTTATTTCCAAGATTTCCTCTGTTGGATCATTTGAACCCACTTTTTAATTACAAGACCCGAACACAGCAATATGCATTTGGCTTTCGTGTGAAACCTTGAATATGCAAAGCCCAGTGGGAGCGAACCGAAGGGAATAACAAAGTTTTGCAGGAAGTTTTGCGGTGGCCCTCGTGCTTCTCGAAGCATCATGAAACTTGAACCGAAGCCTTCAGCAGAAATCTTTGGAATTTAACCCGTCTGATGCAACAGTGTGTATCTGTACCTTCCACTAAGTTCTCTCGGAGAAAATGGAAATGTGAAGTGCCCAGCCTCTGCGCCTCTGGCCAGACTCAATGTTTACAGACCAACTCTGAAATATTGGTTCTCAATCCGCCTTGGAGCACGATTGTGAAGGAACCACTAAGAATTTTAAAGATCAAACCTAAACTGCAGCCCTTTCCCCCGGTTTGCCTTTCTTCTCCTTTGGATGCCACCAAAGCCTCCCATTCGCTATCCTTTTACTTTGTGCACTGGAAACTGAGCATTTATCCTAGAGTGCCGCCGAGCTTTCACTCCAGTGCTGTTGGGCAATGCAATTTTTTTTAACTCTTAGTTTTTAATTTGGGGCGGGAGGGGCAGAACCCCAGTGTCCTAGCTGTATTATGATTCCGCAGTGAAGACATTGCATGTTGTTTTCACTAATGTACACTTGACCTGCACATGGAAGAAAAGGGTGGAATGTTTTAAAACACCATAATCAGCTCAGGGTATTGCCAATCTGAAATAAAGTGGGATGGGCAAGTGTGTCCTTCAGAGCAAGGGTACTAAAGTCCCTCTCGCTGCAGGGAGTGAGAGGTATGTTGTGTGTGTGCGGATGTGTGTGTGGGGCACGCTCGTGCATGTGTGACTGTGCATGTGTTCTATTTATCCACGTGGGAAGGATTGGGAACGTCAGCTTTTATTTATTATTTTAGAATGTGACATAATGGGCAGCCACATGTGGGGAGGGGAAGGGAGGTCAGCCGTAACAGATCGCTCCAGATGCCTTAAACTATGCACAAAGCTAAGTGACCAAACTTCTTGTTTTGATTTGAAAAAAGTGCATTGTTTTCTTGTCCCTCCCCCTTTGATGAAACGTTACCCTTTGATGGGCCTTTTGATGTGAACAGATGTTTTCTAGGACAAAATCTAAGGACTAATTTTAAACTTACAACATTCCACTTTTGTAATTTGTTTTAAAATGTTTTATGTGTAGTAAGCACAACTGTAATCTAGTTTTAAGAGAAACCGGTGCTTTCTTTTAGTTCAATTGTATTTCCCTTGTTACTGTAAAGGACTGTTTATTAATTATGTTTACAAGTTTGTTGCAACAGTCATTCTCTTGGGAGAAAGCTTGAGTGTAAAGCCATTTGTAAAAGGCTTTGCCATACTCATTTTAATACGTGCCTGTTGCTGTTAACTTTTGACGAATAAAAACCTATCTTTTCACATTTTCATCTTTGATATTTACCTGTAAGTCAGTCCGTTGGAAACCACGACACTAAATTACTAGGGAAGCAAAGAATTCGCTTGTCGGCTCCGGCATTCGCTCGCCACACATTTGTTCAGGCAGAGCTGGGCGCAGGCGGAGTCCTGCGGGCTCGTGTGCTGCCTGCACCTCACGGGTGAGCAAGCTGAGGCCGGGACGTAGTGGACAGAGTCCTGACAGCCGGGAGAAGTCGGCTCTGAGCCCAGCCTCTTGACTCCACAGCCCTTTGTTCCCACGGCGGGAACCTCAGGCCTTGCAGGTACTAAAATACTACTCGTATTGGCCTTTTAAAAGTCAAGTAATAAAATGGCCACTTAATACTACTTTCGGTATCAGCGTAAGAAAGGTACCACTGGGCCTCTCCTGGATCCTCTCGAGTCCATTTCATTAGAAGGGATACGTGTAAACTTTGAACTCAAACATAGTCATTATTTGCATAGAAGAGTGATGTCGGATAGAAATACAGTGTGAGCTGAGTCAGTGATTGTCAATTTCCGAGGAGTCACGTTTAAAAAAAAGGATAAAGAAACAGCTGGAATTTTAATAATATTTATTCCAACATATCCACAGTATTTTATCATTTCAATATGTAGTCATTATAAAAAACTATTGAGATGTTTTACATTCTCTTTTCTGTTACAGAGTCTTTGAAATCTGGCGTGTATTTTATGCTTACAGCACGTCTCGGTTCGGACCAGCCATGTTTCAGGTGCCCGGTCTCCACATGTGGCTCGTGGCCACCACACTGGACAGCTGGGTGCAGAAGTCCGAGGGCTATGTGGGGAAGGTCAGTTGGCCACTTATACGAGGAGTATCATCTTGGCACATCTGACGCATCCAGTGTCTGATAAGGAAACTTGCCAGCTCACACACCTAGCATGTCAGCACATGGAAAGTAGAACTGTATCTCATAGCAAACTCACATTAACCAATTTCACAGAAACTGATGGTTTTTTAAAGCGTTAATAGTTCAATTTACAGTGAGAAATATAACTATCAGTCGTTCTCTCCCTTTAGGCAGACGTTCTCGGGAAGCCAAACGACGATCAGCCGGTTGCTTGAGCATGGATTCTGAGCAAGGGAAGCAAGTCACCTCACGCATCCTGCAGGGACGTACCTGCTGCTACTCGTTTGTGGACCACGGCTCCCCTGAACGAGGCTACAGATTCTCCGCCAGGAGCTGCTTCTCCACGCCTGCGTGATTGGCACATCCAGCAGACAGACCTTCAGCCTTGCATCAGTTGAGCCTGCCTGGGCTCCATCTGCCAGTGTATGATTGCTTTCTTCTTCTCTGACCTGTTACATGTTTCTCACTGTTGGATATTCAGAGGATTGTCTTCTTATTGCCATTCTTCAGGGGGAGACACCTGAGCGTTGCTCCCATCTCCTGCCTACACATAAAATAAACCCACTGCAAAGGTATGTTTTGTTACATATATGTGGTATTACCGGCTATAGCCCTGCTTCTTCAACAGGACCTATATTCTTTGAACATCGGTTTTCTAGAAAAATCTGAGGAAACAGTACAGTAATTTAGAAGGTCACAGTTTAAATGAGTAATTCAATATTATAGAAGAGAATGCAAAATTCACAAATTTTTAAGATAAAACAGGAGACTTCAAAGAACTGTTGAGCGTTGCAGCAGCCCTTTGGGGCTCTGGGCCGGCCCTTAGCAGCTCCTCTGCTCTAGGCTGAAGGTCCTCGGAGAGAAAATTGTGGTAAGCCTTAGCTTAACAAAAACAATCTGGTTCCTGGTCAGTATCTGCACTCAGTAAGTGTGATGGTTTATAATGATCCTCTTTACATAAAAGAAGTGAGTATTTTATGTCCTTTGTCCAACCTGGGCAATGTGTTTGTACCTTAGGTACAGGTTAGAGGTGCAAATAATTCTTTGAAGATTCCTGTAACAGCCTTTCTTTCCAAAAATCTTTCTTGACTCTTAAAGCTTTCGATTTTCTTAAAACTTTAAAATTTTCACATTGGAGGTTTACAGTGTTTTCATGTGTACTTTTTTTTTTTTTTTTTTTTTTTTGCGGTACGTGGGCCTCTCACTGTTGTGGCCTCTCCCGTTGCGGATCACAGGATCCGGAGGACGCGCAGGCTCAGAGGCCATGGCTCACGGGCCCAGCCGCTCCACGGCATGTGGGATCTTCCCGGACCCGGGCACGAACCCGTGTCCCCTGCATCGGCAGGCGGACTCTCAACCACTGTGCCACCAGGGAAGCCCCATGTGTACTTTTTTTAATGTATAAATATTTTGTTTAAATCTCCTCCCAATCAGTATCTCCCGCTTGGGACAATGACCGACAGCTAATCTGCATTCAGGAATGTTTTTAAATAAATGTGACATTAATCACCATACTAGCAGCATGTATCTGAAACACAGAGTAATCCAGATATGTGCAAGACTTAGCCTGAGCCATTCCTTGTTTGCTGAGGATTTGCAGACAACCTGTGTCCTCTGGAAGGCCCCCAGTTGTCCACTGTCTCCAGGGGAAGTGACCGCTACTTGCGGGGGACTGCCAGGAGTGCACAGCCATCTCCTCCACCTTTTTTTCTCTTGTGCTTAGCATAGGGCTAGCGTGAACTGTGCCGTCAGTAAATGTTGAAAAAATTAACTTGGAATTGTTTCCTTTTTAGCTATCAGTCTACCATGATGAGCAATTATGTGGAAACTAGTCTGTCGATGGTAAAGTCACGTGGTCACAGTATCCGAGTTCCTGTTGTGTGCAGAACTGCACTGGATGTAATAAAGGTATTAAAACTAAATACCGAGACGGGGTCTCTGTTCTCAAAATGTTTGGGTGACAAGATGATGTGTGGAAAGCATCTGTTATGTAACATGGGAGGTTTCTGTATTGCACAAAATGAGTGTAAAGTGTTGGGGTATTGTCGAGAATGAATGATTTTGTTGGGTTAATGATGAAAATGACACCATTTCCAGTCATTATTGAATCTTACTAACATCCGTGACTGGTAAAATCATTTAGCTTTCAAGTTTGATTCTAAAATATAAGTCTTAGATGTTCACTGTGATACTTCTCGTAAAATACTAATAACTTTTATCAATCACAGTAACATTTTTTTTTTACTTTTACAGCTATGCTAAGTCATCCTGAACCTATCCTGAAGTCTGGTAGAATGGTCAGGGAAAGAGAAACACCCCCATTTTTAGTATTAGATTCTTTTTAGCTGTATTTTAAAACTGAAGCACAGTGACCTATTGGTTTATTGCAGCTTTCCACTGGTCCCATCAATAGTCTTGTTAAGAAAGTTCATCTTATATTACATTTATGTTTAAGCTATGCATTGTTTGAGATTTTTGAGCATAAATTTGAAGTGTTTCTTTACTGTTGAGCCGCATCCTATAAAGAATCGGGAGGCTGCATGGTATCCCAAGGTGCTTTGTCTTTTTTTTTTTTTTTTTTTTTTTTTTTGCGGTACGTGGGCCTCTAACTGTTGTGGCCTCTCCCATTGCGGAGCACAGGCTCCGGACGCGCAGGCTCAGCGGCCATGGCTCACGGGCCCAGCCCCTCCGTGGCATGTGGGATCTTCCTGGACCAGGGCACGAACCCGTGTCCCCTGCATCGGCAGGCAGACTCTCAACCACTGTGCCACCAGGGAAGCCCGGTGCTTTACCTTTTGAAGAAAGTATCATAAAGGGATGTGTTTAAAGTTCCTAGTTGAACATTTGCAGGAAAGTTTCTGAATTTCCATCTAAGAATCCTCACAAGATAGGGGTTAACTTTTCCATTGTAGGGAACAGAGTCTCACTCAGATCACTGCAGGGTAACTGGAGCTTTATCTTGAGGATTCATGTTCACGATAATGAGACAAACCCCATGAAGGCTGCAGAAGCAGAACCTGGGGGTCTGAGCACTCTGAGATGTAGCTTCTTGCTGCGTCTGCTTCTTCCCACACTTCTCCTCTTCCTTTCTCTTCTCTACCTTGGAGTGTCTGCTTAGAAAGGCAGTAAAGTTTTTAAAGTGTTGTCTTTATGGCTAGATCGACTGTGTTAAGGTCTTTGGTCATGTATTAGCGCGTCACCTCATCTTCTGCGTGGCTCCCTAACCTATAACATGTCTGCCTCGTGAAGGTAAAATAACGTCCTGACACACGGTTCAGTCCCAGTGTCCTTGTTCGTGTCCTCGTCATCTGTTTTGTATAAACTGCTCGTGGGTATCGTGGGTACACGTGTACCTCATGGCATGCTTATTTGAGCTCCAGGTACCAACTGTGCCCCTCGCTCAAGGTTTCCTATTCAGATTCCCAAGGGAGGACTTGGACCAGCTCGTCAGGGCTGCGTCCTGAGTCACACGTGTCTCTGCATTGGCTGGTGCTCCCCTTGCAGAAGGCAGTCTGCTCCGGAGCTGCGTCAGAGAGATCATCGTGCAGAGTGTCACGTGCTCTCCACCATCACCGATCACACCTGCTTCTCACCCTTTTTCATCCTCTGATAGCAAGCATGACTGGCCAGTGAAGAGGGACGGCTCCTAGGCCATGTGAACAGAAAGCTGTTCACAACTCTGGTAAAAATCCTGTTGTGAAGAGTGTCTTTCTCCCCAAATTACGGCTTTTCCAGCTGGGAAGACAGTGGTTAGGAGGGACAGGACTGCCCTGTAGCGGCCACAGCAGTTTGGGATGGAATGGGAGGTGCTATTTGGATCATCTTCTTTAGCTTCCTGGTAATGTCTAAATTACACTCGTGTTATTCTCTCAGCTTAGAGAAGGAGCTCTCTGACCTTTAGAAGAGGCTGGAGAATCTTCCAGGGGAGAGAAGTTTGAGAAGCTCCAGCTAGAGGAACATTAAGTTTTCCAGCCCCTACCAAGTGGACTAACGACAACAGCTTTCGGGGAAACATCCAAGATTTCTGGATCCTTCCATGGGTATGCTATTTTTATTATTTTATTTTATTGTCCTATCTGTTCTCAAGTGATCACACTAGTACGAACCAAGAACTAGCCTGCTTACAAGGTTTACAAGGAAAAAGTAATAAGAATTTTAAGAAAAAGGGTCAGTGGGGTAGCTCAGAAGAATGCTGAGTCTAGGATGAGAAGGGGGAAGAGGACTCGGGAATGGCTAAAGGCTCATGGGAAAGACTGTGACAGTAACAGGCAGAACAGTGATACTGTTGTAAAACCGAGTGCCTCCTTCTGCCTGGCAATCCCAGAGCGGGTGCTACTGGGCTAACGCCTGAAAGTTTAAACTTGTATCTGCCAGATCTAACCTACACAGAAAACTTGTGTTTTTTGGAGAAGTTACCAGAGGATGGTTTGTTTCCAGTAGTTGTTACCTCATGTTTTCTTCCTTCACCACTGAGGCACAGACTCATAGGAACTCTTAATACAGCAAGAGGACAGCGGACTTCCCTGGCGGTCCAGTGGTTAAGACTCTGGGCTTCCAATGCAAGGGTGGTTGTTTCGATCCCTGGTCGGGGAACTAAGATCCCACATGCCATGCAATGTGGTCAAAAAATTTAAAAAAAGAAAAAATGAGGACAGTATTCTTCTGCAGAAGGGCCTACGACTGGGAGGACAACCAGAACTGAAGACTAAGACCTACTGCTCCACCCAGGCCTGTGCACAGAATGACACCTTTTCCAGGTGCCAAGAACACTGGAGAAATCCGTCTACTGGGCACTACAGTGACCTTGTGTAAAATAATGTAGTAACTTACTTAGCAAGCTGCCATGTACAGAACGTGTTCAGAATCATTATTTAATCCTAGTTTTCTGGACTGAGCATTAGTCTCATTTTAAAAAGAGGTGTGACTTGGCCAGGATCACATACGTGGGTCGTGTTTTAGCTCCAAGTCCAGCGCTCTTTGCCACACTCATTACGTACACAGCTGACCCTTGAACAACACAGGTTTGAACTGCATGGGTCCACTTACATGTGGACGTGTTTCAATAAATAATATAGTACCTGTATTTTCATTTTACAGATCTTTAAGGTACATATGGGGAGAAGTGAGTGTTTGACCAGAGATCACAGGACATGGAATCAAAGAAACTAAGGGTTGAGTCCTGACCCTCTCCACACTGTTTCAGCTTCCTGCCCACCCCTGGGTGAGTCATTTACCAATTCATTTGTTGTTGAGGCAGAGATGGCAACGTGTGGATTTTCGACTGGGGATGAGAGGGAGTCGGTGCCCCTAACACCCACGTTTTCTTTTTTTTTAAACTTTGATATGGACCAGTTTTAGTCTTTTAATTGCATTTGTTACAATATTGCTTCTGTTTTATGTTTTGCTTTTTAGCCAGGAGGGATACGTGGGATTTTAGCTCCCTGACCAGGGATGGAACCCACACCCCTTGCATTGGAAGGCTAAGTCCCGCCCCCCACATTCTCAAGGGTCCATTCTCTAAGAGTGAGGCCCTAGACTAGTCAGAATCACAGAAGAGAAAACATTACACCAGTTATTTAACTTTTTGAGCCTCAGCTGTAAAATGTAGTGTTGAACTATTTTTAAGATCTTTCACCCAACTATCGTGTTGGGTGGGAGAACCAGAAACTGAATGAGGTGGGTGTAGGGGAAGATGAGGAAAGAGCTTTCACCAGTCCCAGAGGTGGATTATAGGCTTGAGAACCCTGAGGAAACTCATCCCAAGTGACTGCCTTTCTCTTCTTAATGATGGAGTTCCTTTAAGAGAAAGATGAATGAGAGGTGATATATTCTAGGCAATATATTTCCCCTTGAAAAATGCAGAAAGCAAATAATTCTAAAGAAGCTGCATGTATAATATAAAAGAATCGTGCCTATTGTGGAAAAAAAAATGAAAGCATTTGTATAGGCATTATGGCCCAAGGAAAGTAAAAGTTTATTTCAAAACAGTAACTTCCTTGTAATTGGAGCACTGCCCAAAATTCAACAGTGATACAAATAGAATACATACTTTGACCTCCTAAGAAATTTATATCAGGCGAATTTTCTGAATTCCTTTTAAAGGCAGAATTTTTAAACCGTAGGAAACAATCAGAAACAATGTATCAACATGTGTAAAATAAGCCACAGTTCAAAGTTCAGCTGAATAACCAAACCATGAAAATCACCTCCAACTAATATTTGCTGTTATTTAGAACACTGCACGTATTTTCAATAACTTAAAAGGGTCTTCACATCTCCTAATCCCCCCAGGAAGGACAACTTTCTTTTCACTAGATTTAAATAATAGATCCAAATATTTACTCATAGTAGGAGGTTCTGACATTAAACTATGTGTGTTTAACAGAAATATAGAAAATCATGAAGATACATGCATTTAAAAATGATCACTTGTAGCAATTCCTTAGAAGTCGTAGAGGAGAAAGGCAGCTGTCTACTTCCTAACAGCACCTAAGGTTTATGCTACATAATATAATTCAGCAGAACACCGTTCTGACCAATGATAAGCAGCTTACAGAAAATTCTTTCTCCTATTCAATATTTCATTATAAAGCTACTATTTGGACCAATATTAAAAATGTTTAACTCCACTATGCTGACATTTCCAGAAGTATTAGCAGCAAGTTATCTTCATGCCATTTATTAAACTGAAAGAAAAAGATGGTATATTCTAGTTTTTACTTTAAAAGAGATTTAATTCAATCATTTGATTCCTCACTATCTGAAAACTACATTTCCTTCCTCAGCACTGGATGGCACTACAGTGAAAACGGTTTCCATGATCCTTGACTTCCCTCTTTAAAGGAAAGCATTATGTAATTTCAGCAGCAAACATTATCTGGTTCCTACTCAAACTCCATCTCCAATCCAAGAAAACGTGAGAGAGAATCTAACATAAAAAGTTCTGTTCAAGGTAAGAAATTCCAATCTCAGAACCATTTCATTCCAACAACCTGGTTATTCCACCTGCTCCATCACTGAAAACAACTGGCACTGTCAGCACCCTCGCCACCCCCTTGCTAAACCTTACGTCCTGAATACATGCACATAAAACATTTGTACAGATAAATTAGTGTTAAGAATTAAAAACTCACATCTACAAAGGTCCTTTCTTTATTCTGAAATCTATATAATTGTTTTCCAGACTGGAAATCTAAACATCTTGGCTACACATTAAAAACACGTCAGAATATAAATATGTTATGGAAAACTTCAGAACGGACCTTCTCTTAAAAGCGAACAAACTTAGAGTGCTTTTGTTACAGCTTAATCCTCTGAGACTTAAAAGGAGACACTAAATTCAGGTATTTACCAAATGGTGTATTAGGGCTGTTCGGCTAATAGAAATCAACACTAACAGCTGAACTAGTAGGACAGTCTTTCTCAGCTCAGTATTAGGAAGTTGAAACATTTTCAATTAAAGCCTTCATTTTTCCTGTAGACTTCAACATGTGTGGCCCAAACTAGAAAAGAAACAAAAAAGACACTGGTTCATGTAACAGTAATGATATGCCCCGCTCCCAATCATGGATCAAAGGTATGTTCTTCATGAAAAACCAAACAGCTACGTAATATTAAAACCTTTATGAATTGACAAGTTGTTATAAACATGACATATCAAGAGTGAAAGGCAAAGAGACAACAAAATTACGCCCTAGAAAACTATAATTACCTTAGCAAGAGCCTAGCTTAGTCCAATTTTACTTCTCCGAATAAACGAAGGAAGGTACAGAGTTTCCTTTTCAATGTCTGAAGACTTTCAGAGATGCTAGAATTTCTAAGATATCTACATCTCTGGAATAAACACATATGCCCCATGACAGTACCCAGAATAAAGGTAATGTATAAATTAATATATTCGAGAGCTTCCATGAATCTGCTCAGTCCCCACCTTCGGCATGCCCACAGCCTGCAAGCCCCTGGTCAAATGTCTCTCCCTCTTCAGGAGACTTCCTCACAGGTGCCCTAAGAGAAAATGATCTTTCCTTGCTATATCAGCATTTTTATTGTCCTCAGATATAAATTTTATTGTAATGAATTTCACTTCATTATACTTAAATAAAACAGCATGAAAAATTTAACACAGGAGACACTAAGCAATGAAACCAGGGGTTAACTTTTGCTTCCTTCTCTGTGCTCTTCTATAATAGGTAATCTAGCTGTAGGTAGGGACTAAATCCTGTAGCATACGTCCTTTTGAATCTTGCAGGCGCACACAGCTGAATGTGTTGCAGCGTGCAGCAGCGAAGTGAACTACCAGGCTGTACTTGGAGAGAACTCTGCCCAGTACTCACCAACACTCTTTCGGAGGTGCCCTCTGATTCAGACTTTGGAATTCCTTTTTCAACTTCACCTTGGCTATCACATCGATACCGGTAAGCAAACTTCTTTCTCAGAGCCTCTGCTATGAGGGCAGCAGGGTCAGCAGCATCCACCGGTTTGGGCTTCGTGTCTTGTGCTGACCTGAGAGAAATGAACGTGAACCGAGGGGGCGCTGATTCCTCCGGGAAGCACACGGGGAGCCTGGCGGCACTTCCCTGGCATCAATACACGTGACAAAGACACTGACACATACTGATGCGGCGAAGTGGAAAACCTAGATTTAAAGCTCAATGAAAGAGCACAAAAGTGCCCAGTAACAGTCCCTCAGGTCCTCTCAGGAGCAGAGATTATGTGCTCCTTCAGGGAAATTAGGGTTCCATTCTTCTCCAAAAGCCTGGTGACTACCATAGCAGGGATGCATACAGCTTCACTGGATGAATGACTGCACAGGAATGAAAAGCCTTCAAATGCAGTTGGGGGAGAAACTGGAAAGTTACCTGCAAGTGTTTATTCTGCTAATCTCTTAGGCTCCCGTACACAGTTAACTATCATTTTTAAACTAAAAACTTAGAGCTACTCATGTAGTCATGTTATAAAACAAAGTTCGCAAGAAACCTAGTACTTGGGAGATCGGTTCAAGATGGCACAGTAGGACGTGCTCTCCCTCCTGCAAGAGCACCAGAATCACAACTAACTGCTGAACAACCATCGACAGGAAGACACTGGAACTCCCCAAAAAAGACAGCCCACATCCAAAGACAAAGGAGAAGCCACAATGAGACAGTAGGAGGGGCGCAATCACAATAAAATCAAATCCCATAACTGCTGGGTGGGTGACTCACAGACTGCAGAACACTTATACCACAGCAGTCCACCCACTGGAGTGAAGGTTCTGAGCCCCACGTCAGGCTTCCCAACCCGGGGGTCTGGCAACAGGAGGAGGAATTCCTAGAGAATCAGACTTTGAAGGCTAGTGGGATTTGATTGCAGGACTTCGACAGGACTGGGGGAAACAGAGACTCCACTCTTGGAGGGCACACACAAAGTAGTGTGTGCATCGGGACCCAGGGGAAGGAGCAGTGACCCCATAGGAGACAGAAGCAGACCTACCTGCTAGTGCTGGAGGGTCTCCTGCAGAGGCAGGCGGTGGCTGTGGCTCACCATGGGGACAAGGACACTGGCAGCAGAAGTTCTGGGAAGTACTCCTTGGTGTGAGCCCTCCCAGAGTCCACCATTAGCCCAAAGAGCCCAGGTAGGCTCCAGTGTTGGATGACCTCAGGCCAAACAACCAGCAGGGAGGGAACCCAGCCCCACCCATCAGCAGACAAGCGGATTAAACTTTTACTGAGCTCTGCCCACCAGAGCTACAGCCAGCTCTACCCATCACCAGTCCCTCCCATCAGGAAACTTGCACAAGTCTCTTAGATAGCCTCACCCACCAGAGGGCAGACAGCATAAGCAAGAAGAACTACAATTCTGCAGCCTGTGCAACAAAAACCACATTCACAGAAAGAGACAAGATGAAAAGGCAGAGGGATATGTACCAGATGAAGGAACAAGATAAAACCCCAGAAACCAACTAAATGAAGTGGAGATAGGCAACCTTCCAGAAAAAGATTTCAGAATAATGATAGTGAAGATGATCTAGGACCTCGGGAAAAGAATGGAGGCAAAGACTGAGAAGACACAAGAAATGTTTAGCAAACACCTAGAAGAATTAAAGAACAAACAGAGAGATGAACAATACAATAACTGAAAAGAAAAATAGAGTAGAAGGAATCAATAGCAGAATAACTGAGGCAGAAGAACGGATAAGTGACCTGGAAGACAGAATGGTAGAATTCACTGCTGTGGAACAGAATAAAGAAAAAAGAATTAAAAGAAATGAAGACAGCCTCAGAGACCTCAGGGACAACATTAAACGCAACAACATTCGCATTATAGGGGTCCCAGAAGGAGAAGGGATAGAGAAGTGACCCGAGAAATATTTGAAGAGGTTATAGTTGAAAACTTCCCTAACATGGGAAAGAAAATAGCCATCCATGTCCAGGAAGCGCAGAGTCCCATACAGGAGAAACCCAAGGAGAAACACACCGAGACACATAGTAATCAAATTGGCAAAAATATAAAGACAAAGTATTGAAAGCAGCAAGGGAAAAACGACAAATAACATACAAGGGAACCCCCATAAGGTTAAGAGCTGATTTCTCAGCAGAAACTCTACAAGCCAGAAGGGAGTGGAATGATATACTTAGAGTGATGAAAGCGAAGACCCTACAACCAAGATTACTCTACCTGGCAAGGATCTCATTCAGATTCGAGGGAGAAATCAAAAGCTTTACAAACAAGCAAAAGCTAAGAGAATTCAGCACCACCAAACCAGCTCTACAACAAATGCTAAAGAAACTTCTATAAGTGGAACACGAGAAGAAAAGGACCTACAAAAACAAACCCAAAACAATTAAGAAAATGGTAATAGGAACATACATATCGATAATTACCTTAAACATGATTGGATTAAATGCTCAACCAAAAGACACAGGCTCACCGAATGCATACAAAAACAAGACCCATATATATGCTGTCTACAGGAGACCCACTTCAGACCTACAGAGATACAGACAGAAAGTGAGGGGATGGAAAAACATATGCCATGCAAATGGAAATCAAAAGCTGGAGTAGCAAAACTCGTATCAGATAAAACAGACTTTTAAAATAAAGAATGTTACAAGAGACAAGGAAGGACACTACATAATGATTACAGGATCAATCCAAGAAGATGATGTAACAATTATAAGTATATATGCACCCAACATAGGAACAGCTCAATACATAAGGCAACTGCTAACAGCTATAAAAGAGGAAATCAACAGTGACACAATAGTAGGGGACTTTAACACCTCACTTACACCAATGGACAGATCATCTAAACAGAAAATTAATAAGGAAACACAAGCTTTAAATGACACAATAGACCAGATAGATTTAATTGATATTTATAGGACGTTCCATCCAAAAGCAGCAGATTACACTTCCTTCTCAAGTGCACACAGAATATTCTCCAGGATAGATCACATCAAGCCTCAGTAAATTTAAGAAAACTGACGTCGTATCAAGCATTTTTCTGAGCATAACACTCTGAGATTAGAAATCAATTACAGGGGGAAAAAACGTAAAAAACACAAACACATGGAGGCTAAACAGTATGCTACTAAATAACCAAGAGATCACTGAAGAAATCAAAGAAGAAATCAAAAAATACCTAGAGACAAATGACAAAAAACATGATGATCCAAAAGCTATGGGATGCAGCAAAAGCAGTTCCAAGAGGGAAGTTTATAGCAATACAATCCTACCTCAAGAAACAAGAAAAATCTCAAACAATCTAACCTTACACTTAAAGGAACTAGAGAAAGAAGAACAAACAAAACCCAAAGTTAGCAGAAGGAAAGAAATCATGAAGATCAGAGCAGAAATAAATGAAATAGAAACAAAACAATAGCAAAGATCAATAAAACTAAAAGCTGGTTCTTTGAGAAGATAAAATTGATAGACCATTAGCCAGACTCATCAAGAAAATGAGGGAGAGGACTCAAATCAATAAAATTAGAAATGAAAAAGAAGTTAAAACAGACACTGTAGAAACACAAAGCATCCTAAGAGACTACTACAAGCAACTCTATGCCAATAAAATGGACAACCTGGAAGAAATGGACAAATTCTTAGAAAAGTATAACCTTCCAAGACTGAACCAGGAAGAAACAGAAAATATGAACAGACCAATCACAAGTAATGAAATTGAAACCGTGATTAAAAATCTTCGAACAAACAAAAGTCCCGGACCAGATGGCTTCACAGGTGAATTGTATCAAAGATTTAGAGAAGAGGTAACACCCATCCTTCTCAAACTCTTCCAAAAAACTGCAGAACTCCCAAACTCATTCTATGAGGCCACCATCACCCTGATACCAAAACCAGACAAAGATACTACAAAAAAAATTACAGGGCTTCCCTGGTGGCGCAGTGGTTGGGGGTCCGCCGGCCGAAGTGGGGGACACAGGTTCGTGCCCCCGTTCGGGAGGATCCCGCGTGCCGCAGAGCGGCTGGGCCTGTGAGCCATGGCCTCTGTGCCTGCACGTCCAGAGCCTGTGCTCCACGATGGGAGAGGCCACAGCAGTGAGAGGCCTGCGTACCGCAAAAAAAAAAAAAAGAAAATTACAGACCAATATCACTGATGAATATAGATGCAAAAATCCTCAACAAAATACTAGCAAACAGAATCCAACAACACATTAAAAGGATCATACACCATGATCAAGTGGGGTTTATCCCAGGGATGCAAGGGTTCTTCAGTATACGCAAATCAATGTGATACACCATATTAACAAATTGGAGAATAAAAACCATATGATCATCTCAATAGATGCAGAAAAAGCTGCTGACAAAATTCAACACCAATTTATGATAAAAACTCTCCAGAAAGTGGGCAAAGAGGGAACCTACCTCAACATAATAAAGGCCGTATACGACAAACCCACAGCAAACATCGTTCTCAATGGTGAAAAACTGAAAACATTTCCTCTAAGATCAGGAACAAGACAAGGATGTCAACTCTCACCACTATTATTTAACATCGTTTTGGAAGTCCTAGCCACAGCAATCAGAGAAGAAAAAGAAAAGGAATACAAATTGGAAAAGAAGTAGTAAAACCGTCAGTGTTTGCAGATGACATGATACTATACATAGCGAACCCTAAAGATGCCACCAGAAAACTACCAGAGCTAATCAATGAATTTGGGAAAGCTGCAGGGTACAAAATTAATGCACAGAAATCTCTTGCATTCCTATACACTAATGATGAAAAACCTGAAAGAGAAATTAAGGAAAAACACTCCCGTTTACCATTGCAACGAAAAGAATAAAATACCTAGGAATAAACATACCTAGGGAGACAAAAGACCTGTATGCAGAAAACTATAAGACACTGATGAAAGAAATTAAAGATGATACCAAAAGATGGAGAGATATACCATGTTCTTGGATTGGAAGAATGAATACTGTGAAAATGACTATACTACCCAAAGCTTCTACAGATTCAATGCAATCCTTATCAAATTACCAATGGCATGTTTTTACAGAACTAGAACAAAAAAATCTTAAAATCTGTATGGAGACACAAAAGACCCCAAATAGCCATAGTGGTCTTGAGGGAAAAAAACGGAGCTGGAGGAATCAGACTCCCTGACTTCAGACTATACTACAAAGCTACAGTAATCAAGACAATATGGTACTGGCACAAAAACAGAAATATAGATCAATGGAACAAGATACAAAGCCCAGAGATAAACCCTCGCACCTATGGTCAACTAATCTATGACAAAGAAGGCAAGGATATACAATGGAGAAAAGACAGTCTCTTCAATAAGTGGTGCTACATGTAAAAGAATGAAATTAGAACACTCCCTAACACCATACACAGAAATAAACTAAAATGGATTAGAGACCTAAATATAAGACTGGACACTATAAAACGCTTAGAGGAAAACATAGGAAGAGCACTCTTTGACATAAATCACAGCAAGATCTTCTTTGATCCTCCTCCTAGAGTAATGGAAATAAAAACAAAAATGAACAAATGGGACCTAAGGAAACTACAGACAAGACAAAAAGTAAACCCTAAGAATGGGAGAAAATATTTGCAAACGAATCAACGGACAAAGGATTAATCTCCAAAATATATAAACAGCTCATGCAGCTCAATATTAAAAAAACAAACCACCCAATCCAAAAATGGGCAGAAGACCTAAATAGACATTTCTCCAAAGAAGACATACAGGTGGCCAAGAAGCATGTGAAAAGCTGCTTAACATCACTAATTATTAGAGAAATGCAAATCAAAACTACACTGAGGTATCACCTCACACCTGTTAGAATGGGCATCATCAGAAAATCTACAAACAGCAAATGCTGGAGAGGGTGTGGAGAAAAGGGAACCCTCTTGCACTGTTGGTGGGAATGTAAATTGATACAGCCACTGTGGAGAACAGTATGGAGGTTCCTTAAAAAACTAAAAATACAACTACCATAGGACCCAGCAATCCCACTACTGGGCATATACCCAGAGAAAACCATAATTCAAAAAGGCACATGCACCCCAGTGTTCATTGCAGCACTATTTACAACAGCCAGGATGTGGAAGCAACCTAAATGCCCACTGACAGACGAATGGATAAAGAAGGTGTGGTACATATATAGAATGGAATATTACTCAGCCATAAAAAGGAACGAAATTGAGTCATTTGTAGAGATATGGATGAATCTAGAGACTTTCATACAGAGTGAAGTAAGTCAGAAAGAGAAAAACAAATATACATTAATGCATATATGTGGAACCAAGAAAAATGGTGCAGATGAAGCAGTTTGCACAGCAGAATTTGAGACATGGATGTAGAGAACAAATGTATGGACACTAAGGGGGGAAACTGGCGTTGGGGGGGGCTGGTGTGATGAATTGGGAGATTGGGACTGACATGTATTCACTGATGTGTATAAAATGGATAAGAACCTGCTGTATGAAAAAAATTAATAAAATTCAAAATTAAAAAAAAAAAAGAAACCTAGTACTTGGTTTTAGGCAAAAAAATCAAGGGAAGTGAGAAAGAAGGCAAATATATCCTCACCTTTTTACTGACCGAAGTTTCACGCTGTTCATGTCTTTAAGGATCTCCAGCATATTTGGCATATCAGATTTCTTTGGACTGCTCTTGACTGAAGTCTTTCCAGCACAGGCGTTTTTCTCTCTTCGATCTCTAATCAGATCAATAGCAGATGCGCTTTTGTGGAGCCCTGACGGAGGGAGGGGAGGTGGCGGAGGGGGAGCTGGTGGGACACAGGGTGGCGCTGGGGCAACGGATGCCGTAGATTCTAAGTCACCTACAGAAACAAGGGAAAGTCATTTTGATCCTGCTGGTAATAGGCAAATAATCTATTTTTAAAGCAACATTATGTTAAGGACTTTATATCTGAAAACAGTATCCTTAAAAAGAATCAAAGTTACATAAGTAGAAAGGAAGTTTCAGTTACTTGGTTGGAATCTAAATGCCTGCATCTCAGTCACTGTATCATTTAATCCCAAACTCTCCAGATGGAAACATTCCATTTAACTTAACAGGGCGCTTTTGTGATCTCCAATGTTCAAGTCTGACTGCTGCCAAGTGTGTAGCTACTTTTAGATGAAACAGAGCATCTGTACTGCACACATAACTATCTTCAGTATATACAGTTTGACAATTTAGTACTAGAGTTAAGTATTTGAAAAAACCATTTGATACTCCGTGGTTCTTTTTAAGTATATTTACATAGAAGATTTAATTGAGCATTAACTAGAATGTGCATTGACCAAAGTGTGTTTAAAGTTTTAGATTTATTGTTGAACAAATTTCTGGCAGGAAAAAAAAAGTTATAGTTAATTTCCAAAACAAGAAGTAACCAAGAGTTAAAGTGGTTCTAAAATAAGGACCTAAAAATTCATCTTTCTGCATAATTGGAAATTACAGAGTTGTTTTGGGGGTGAACTATATTAATTAGGGGGAACTCGATGCACACGAGTTTTACCCAAGGGATATGGATTGTAAATAGAAGTCTAACATAAAGCCCCAAATTATCTCACAATTTACAGTAGTTTTCTAGTCTGCCAGAAGAGGGAGGTAAAGCAAAAGAGAAATGTAATTCTTAGGTTAAACAGAAAAGGGCAGGACTTTGTTACGTGCAAATTTCACTTAAGTAACACCAGGTGTGGGGAGTGCACTCACCCTCTGCCCATCTTGGCCTGACCCAGGTTGGATGAGGTTTCCATGTGGGGTTACATTAAACTCTAGGACCACAAGCAAAGTGGCTCAGAGGCAGAATAACTGTCCTATCCTTTAACCTTTAGAGTTGGCTTATGCTGAGTCTCGCCAGGACTCAGGGAACAACACTTGGAAAAACAACCACTACCTACCAACAGGTTAATGGGCTAGGATTTCAAGGCTATAGTTTCTTCTCCAGAGTGACAGTGCCACACAAATAAAAGCAACAGTAGTAGTCCAGGAGTCAAAGGACCTGAATTCAGTTTCCACTCTGGGCAAGAGGGAGAAAAATGACTACTGAATATCTACTATGTGCTGAAGGTATCGTATATAATCTCCACGTTTACTCCCTACCACAGGTAACTACTATCCCCATTTTAGAGCAGGAAAGGGAGGTAGAAAGGCCAAGTACTTGCCTCAGGACATGTAGGTCAGTAAACAGCACTCAACCCTGTCAGGGTTGTTTTTTGCGATTACCTCCTGTCTGATGGAATGGTGCCATTATCACAGAAACTAAGTTTACCACAGCATTCACTAGTAGCAATTCAACTGTTACCAATGTATGTATATTTTGTGTTTTCAAAATACACTCATCATCCTCTCTGACGGCATTAAGATTGTTCAAAACAAACAAAAACTACTTAACCTTGACTGGGTCCTGTACTGGACAATGCAGAGGACTGATTTTCCAACAAGCCCAATGGCTGTTACTTTTTTTTTTCTTTTAAATTTCATTGTAATATAGCTGATTTGCAATGTTGTGTTAGTTTCAGGTGTACAGCAAAGTGATTCAGTTATACTTCTATATATACATTTCCTTTTTCTTTTAAAATTAGTGGCATTCTCCTAATTTCCAGTTTGCTGGTTAAAACAAATGTAGGACTTGCAGACCTGCACCGAGGTTTTGCTGTTCCTGGAGGGTCACAATTTTGGCAATCTGAGCTCTGAGGGCAGCAAGCTCACTTTCGAGGGCACAGATCTTCTGCAGTGCTTCCTCATTGGCCAGTGTCATGGTCTGCAGTGGAGGCTCTTCCGGAGACAGGTTTGGTAAGGAAAACTGCCGGCCTAGGGGCTTCTCGAAGAAAGGAAGATCATCCTGGAGGGGATGCCTTTTCCGGATCTCTGTCCTGCAAGGAAGACAGAAGGTTGGCTGTCACACAGGCTTTGTTAGAGAATGTAAAAAATCATCATTTCAAAGTCAATCAGAACACAGCAGAACATAACATCTGAGAACCACTTTTCAGGCTGACCTTACATAAAACCCCTGCTGTAAGTTTCAAAACAACAAAGCACTTATCAACCTGATGTAGATACACACCACGCCAGGTTTCTTGTTGGCATCATTCTTCTTAATCTTTATCTCTGCGTTATATGCACAAGCCAACACTATCCAGAGGAATCACAGATTCCAACGATGTTTTTGCTAATTCATGTTTTGTTTTGGTGGTTTGAACTAAGGTGATGCAACTTTTAATGCTGTTAAAAATGGTAAACTGGGACTTGGCTGGTGGTGCAGTGGATAAGACTCCACGCTCCCAATGCAGGGGGCCCGGGTTCGATCCCTGGTCAGGGAACTAGATCCCACATGCATGCTGCAACTAAGAGTTCGCATGCCACAACTAAGGAGCCCAGAGCCACAACTAAGACCCAGTGCAATCAAATAAATATATTTTTTTAAAAAAGGTAAACTAGGGCTTCCCTGGTGGCACAGTGGTTGAGAGTCCGCCTGCCGATGCAGGGGACATGGGTTCATGCCCTGGTCTGGGAGGATCCCACATGCCGCAGAGCGGCTGGGCCCGTGAGCCATGGCCGCTGAGCCTGCGCGTCCGGAGTCTGTGCTTCGCAATGGGAGAGGCCACAACAGTGAGAGGCCCGCGTACAATCAATCAATCAATCAATCAATCAATATATGTAAACTAATTATTGGTTATATTTGACAATCAAATCAAATCAGTAATCCATTAGCCCTTCCCCAGGGTCTTGGTTTCTGCATTTCGATGTCCGTGTTTTCCACTTGTGATAGAATACACCGAACTGCAAGACACACTGTAACAATATGGGCCAAATTACAGCATAAGAAACTGAAAAGGGGGAAAAAGTAATTATAATTGAACCCATGCAGTAATTATACAGATGGTCTCATTTTCACTTGAGCGTAAAGAAAGGTTTTCTAATATGCACTGCTTCGTAGGTTGAGAATAAAATTCAGATTTCAACTGTCAATTTATATATTTATCCATTTCCTCCTATTTTCTACAGTTAGGTTTTTCCAGCCTCTAAGCCCTTTTCTTTTTTCTTCATCCAGCTTTATTGTGGAATAATTGACAAATATTGTGTGTGTGTGTATATATATACACACACACATATATATACATATAGTACAGCATGAGGATTTGTTAATGTGTATACATTTTGAAATAATCACCACAATCAAGTTAATTAACATATGCCAGTTTCCCTCACAGTCTCATGTGGTCATGTGACCGAGCTGTGTCTAACAAGATGGTGAGCCACTTCAGAAGGCTGCTTAGAGGGCAATGACTCAACTCTACAAGAAAGAAAGTCCTTTCATCTCTAGCCCTACCCACTTTTCCTGCTTCTGAGAGCCTTGCGAGTCGCTGAAGGACAGAAGCTAACCTTGACAGTAAAGCCAAAGCTAAGGATGGCAAAGAGCCTGGCTGGTCCCTGAGGACACAGTGGAGCCACTGTCAGCTTCAGACTATCCACTCTGGATGTTTTTGACTTGAGAAAAATTTCCATCACCATTATTTTGGGCTTCTGTTTGATGTAGTCAAACTCAGACTGACTGTTACAACATTCACCAACATTATACTGTATTTCAGTTTTCCTTTAACTGAACACTGCTATTTTAGTTTTGCTTGAGAGCTATGATAATTCATTCTACCTAGTGTCTGAATGAATGAATTCTTGGACCTTTAGCTTTCGGTATTTTGCACTGAATTCAGTTGTTTTTCTTCATATCTAATTTTGATTATGCCCTGTTAATTAAACTGTCATACACAGAGGCTGCTTGCAAATTGTTTTTTACCTGTAGTATTAATTATTAAACAAAAATATTTGGAGAATAAATGTCCTCGTTATTACCTAGCTAGCAACCAACTTTAATAATACTAACCTCACTCACTTTATTTAATTTAGAATATCTGTGGGGTAGGGAAATATATTGGGCTTGCAAAGCTTTAATTACCATTTCCTTTCTTACCCCACACGGGGAAGAAACAGGTGATGAAATGTCTAAAAAAAGTACATGACGATTAAACAAAGGTAAAAACTTTTATAAGAAACAATACCAATGCTCTGATTAAATACATTAATGTGTTCTTTGAAAGATTATATGTTATATAAGTTCAGATTAGGGCATGTGCTCTAATCAACCTGCAATAAAGAAAGTAATTTTAATAAGACATTAAATTTTTTCTTAAATCACTATGGTTTTTTGTTAATATAACACTGAATTTTGATTTCTACTTACCTTTCATAGGGTAGGTCAAATAATTTCGTTAAACGTCTCTATATGATAAACACATTAAATTACAAGAAGACAGAAATTAGTCTACTGAATGAAGTTTTTTGGGGGGGATATTTACATAGAGTTATTTAATCAGTATAATGTCAAATATTTAATATGGTTCCTCAACTATATTCTTGACAACTGTCTAATAAAACATTAAAACACTAATTTTAAAATAGTGTTTTAAAATACTATTTTAAAAATATTACGTTTTGAAAGAACTAAGGAAACCACTGGTAGATAGGATACTGGCAGAGACAGAATTCTAGTCCTGAGGAAAGATCTGGGTAAAATATAGAAATCTCAAATAAATGTACAATTAAAGTATCACACTTGTTCGAAACAACAGTGGAGAAAAGAGGAAGACTACTAGTAGGAACGGAGACGGCGGGTCTCGAGCAGGGGATGGATCAGAAGCAGACAGTTCTCAGGACAGGGGACAGGCGCCCTGCCACAGGCAGCCGGGTGGAGCACCTGGAGGGTGACAAGTGGATGGAAGTGCAGCCGAGCAGAGAAGCATGAGAGCCTGGAGGTAAAGACGCACCTCTACCCCCTACCGTCTCCCATTTTCCATGAAAGTTGGATTTTGCTTTGTTTATCTGAACTTACCTAAGAGAATGTTTTATTGGGAACATAAGCAAGGATGATGGTTTATTTTCATATTATGTATGAGTGCAGAGGTTTCATAAACTATATATTATAACAGCAAATAAAGATAAATTTTATTTATTTTTTATTTTTTTGCGGTACACGGGCTTCTCACCACTGTGGCCTCTCCCGTGGCGGAGCACAGGCTCCGGAGGCGCAGGCTCAGCGGCCATGGCTCACGGGCCCAGCCGCTCCGCGGCATGTGGGATCTTCCCGGACCGGGGCATGAACCCGTGTCCCCTGCATCGGCAGGCAGACTATCAACCACTGCGCCACCAGGGAAGCCCTAAAGATATATTTTGAATGCCAGAATCTTTAGTGCTACTAAACAAAAAAATGATGTTATAATAACTGTTTTTTCAAGGACTCAGTCACTTTAGTAGTGAGTATACCCTCCCAGATCACAGGATCCAGAAGTATTATATGCTTTTATGTTTGTTTTAAAATGTTATCACTCAAGTAAGCCAATCGTCTAATCCCATGAACATTTACACTTCAATACCCAGAACTGGAACGAGATAATAGGGCGATTTGGATTAAGAGATCAACTACAAGGCATGTTTGAACAGCTTCCTTTCTTTAAGATATCCTCCAGCCAAAATACACTGTAAGAGGAAATTAACCGATACTTAACAGCAAACTACACTGTTTAAGAAAAATAAGAATTAAGCTTCTACCTCTCCCCATAACTCCTCCAGATGAATTCTATCCTTTTGTTTTTGCATCTACTGAGAATTAAGGGATAAGCACTCATTAATCTTGAAAACCAGTGTGCCAGGGTAAGAGGAAAAAAGTTTAGGACCTTTAGCAAAACGATTTAAGTGACAGTGTCAGATCATCTATATTTTATATGTCTATACTATTTTTATAACTTTGGTATAGATTCTGCATTTCCCTGCTATGGGTTGACAGCTATGGGTTCAAACAAATTATAGGAAATGTGGAAGTTTAAATGTGGATTTTTAGAAGCTGGAAAAGGAAAATAATCTTGAAATGATCATGCATTCTCAAAGACACAGAAAGATTTGACATTTACAGAAGCTTGAGAACCAAAGGCAAAAAAATAAAGAAAAAGAGTTGCTCTGTAATATTCTTATATATGGAAAAGCTTAGGTTTTATGAAAATTCTCATACATGTCCCTTCCTTTAAAACTATAAACACACACACACCCTTTTCCCACAGACATCTGTTTTATAAGGCAGTCTACAAATAACTCGTTCTCAGAACCAATCTGTTTTGCCATCCTTCGGAATACAAGGCTATTAAAGAGCTAGAATATAGAGGCAAAAGTAATCCAAACTAAGAAATGCTCTTTTCCACTAAATCTGTGTATAATTCAGAGAAATTTTAAGTAAACAAATATAAAAACAAAAAGAACAAAAGAGGCGTCAAGTATGGATGTCCCAAAAGCAGAAGACAAACAGCCAAAGTATGATCATTTCTTAAAAATACTGTCTGCCGCAGACCTACTAGAGAATGGACTTGAGGATACGGGGAGGGGGAAGGGTAAGCTGGGATGAAGTGAGAGAGTGGCATGGACATATGTACGCTACCAAACGTAAAACAGATAGCTAGTGGGAAGCAGCCACATAGCACCGGGAGATCAGCTCGGTGGTTTGTGACCACCTAGAGGGGTCGGATAGGGAGGGTGGGAGGGAGACACAAGAGGGAGGGGATATGGGGATATATGTATACGTATAGCTGATTCACTTTGTTATAAAGCAGAAACTAACACACCATTGTAAAGCAATTATACTCCAATAAAGATGTTTAAAAAAAAATACGGTCTGCATACTGACTTGTGCTGGCGAGACTTCTACCCTTTTTGTTTGATTTGGCTCTGAAGTGCCTGTGGCACAAGGGTGCAGGCTCCCCTTCAGAGTACCATCCACACGAAGTGTCTGGCTCGCTTACCTTTTCAATGTTAGTATCAAGGGCGGCCACTCTGAAGTACAACATACACAGACACGAAGGGCTTTTTAAGCTCCACTGACTATTTTAAAGAAAATCCTCAATTAAATACAATGTACCTCTTGGGTCCTTTCCCCTTACCTCACAGTTAATGAAAACAAAATCTGAGATTCTTTTAAATGAGCCCAGTGCCCTATGAAAGGTGGTATTCCCCGGATGACTTTTATTGAGTCTCCCTCACTGTTTTAGTTGAGAGAATAGCTTAGAAAGGTACAGAAATACATGTTACTGTCAATAGGGTGCGGAGAAGGGAGGACAACTCGTAATGTAGTTCCCTGAAAGCACAAAGTTGGGTAGAAAGCTAACAATATTTTTCAAAGTGAGCAAATAGCTAGATAAAGACAACTGGACTAGGGAAATTATTCTGAGGGAAGTAATCCATGAAAGGACTATAGTGGGGAATAGTCAGGACTGTCATGAGGCTGCAGACCCAGATGACTAGTGGGATTCATCGCCTATTCTAGATTCTGTTCAACACAAGTCTCTTGTTTTGTAATTTAAAAGCTGGATCTTGGGCTTCCCTGGTGGCGCAGTGGTTGACAGTCTGCCTGCCGATGCAGGGGACACAGGTTCATGCCCCGGTCTGGGAGGATCCCGCATGCCGCGGAGCAGCTGGGCCCGTGAGCCACAGCCACTGAGCCTGCGCGTCCAGAGCCTGTGCTCCGCAAGGGGAGAGGCCACAGCAGTGAGACGCCCGTGTACCGCAAAAAAAAAAAAAAAAGCTGGATCTTCCTGTAAGTGATATTTAGTGGCAATCACATTTCTTCCTTGAATGCAGTACTGTACTGATGTGCATTATTAGTTAATGTCTAGTGTTAAATACTTAAGATTAAAATGGGAATGAATAACACCTGCTGTTTGCTGTGCTGTGAGTAGGAAACCGTCTTGCCCTGATCCTTTGTGTCTCCTGGTGTACACTTGCACCTATGGCGCTGTGGCCAGCCAGCCTGCTTGCTTGCTGAGTCATTTCCTTTGGAGTCTTGTTACTTACTGTCATCCTCTGTGAGGTTGGGGTTCTTCCCTGACACTCCTTAAAAAACAGCACATTTCATTTTACACTTGATATCTTTAGTCAAAGCCTTCAGTCTCACTTTATTCACTATTCTTATATCAGATTTTTGTAAATACATTCATCTTAATTCATTAGATTACAAACATTCTGGTATAAGAAAAAGGGCTACCTCAAATACTTTCAAATCCTACGAACCTGTAAATTCTTATTTAATACATACTCAGCTTGATATGTACGTGGGCACTAAGAATTAAGAATTAGATACAATTAGAAATTCACGTATTAATAAAGAATGAACAAAGTGGAGTTAAACTTGAAACATTTCAATATTCCTTAAATAATGTTCTACTCCAGGGAGAAAATATGTGCAAATGATGGGACCGACAAGGGTTTAGTTTCCAAAATATACGAACAGCTCATAAAACTCAACAACAAAAACACAACCCAAATGAAAAATGGGCAGAAGACCTAAATAGACATTTCTCCAAAGATGACATACAGATGGGTCAACAGGCACATGGAAAGATGTTCAACATCCCTTATTATTAAAGAAATGCAAATCAAAACTACAATGAGATACCACCTCACATCAGTCAGAATGGCCATCATTAAAAAGTCTACAAATAACAAATGCTGGAGGGACTTCCCTGGTGGTCCAGTGGTAAAGAATCCGCCTTCCAATGCAGGGGACGTGGGTTTGATTCCTGGTCAGGGAACTAAGATCCCACATGCTGCAGGGCAACTAAGCCCACGCGCCGCAACTACTGAGCTTGTGCGCCTCAATGGGAGAGCCTGTGTGCCACAAACTACATAGCCCATGCTCCCTGGAGCCCGCACACCACAACTAGAGAGAAGCCCACGTGCTGCAACTAACACCCAACATGGCCAAAAATAAATAAATACATACATACATAAATGCTGGAGAGGGTGTGGAGAAAAGGGGATCCTCCTACACTGTTGGTGGGAATGTAAATTGGTGCAGCCACTACATAAAACAGTATGGAGGTTCCTTAAAAAACTAAAAATAGAGCTGACACATGATCCAGCAATGCCACTCCTGGGCATATATCCAGAGAAAACTCTAATTCAAAAAGATACACGCACCCCTATGTTCATAGCAGCACTATTCACAATAGTCAAGCCATAGAAACAGCCTAAATGCCCATCAACAGATGAATGGATAAAAAAGATGTGGTATATATATACAATGGAATACTACTCAGCCATAAAAAAAGAATGAAATAATGCCATTTGCTGCAAAATGGGTGGACCTAGAGGTTATCATACTAAGTGATGTCAGAAAGAGAAAGACAAATACCATATGACATCACTTATACATGGAATCTAAAATATGACACAAATGAACTATCTATGAAACAGAAACAGACTCACAAGAGATCAGACTTGTGGTTGCCAAGGGGGAGAGGGGGTGAGGAAGGGATGGAGTGGGAATTTGGGGTTAGCAGATACAAAATGGTATATATAGAATGGATAAACAACAGGGTCCTACGGTATAGCACAGGGAGCTATATTCAATATCCTGGGACAAACCATAATGGAAAAGAATGTAAAAAAGAATGTATGTATAACTGAATCACTTCGCTATACGGCAGAAATTAACACATTGTAAATCAACTATACATCAATTAAAAAAATAAAATTTTTTTTAAATATTCGACTCCAAAAGCAATCAAAAACTTGATGACAGGGGCTTCCCTGGTGGCACAGTGGTTAAGAATCCAGCTGCCAATGCAGGGGACACGCGTTTGAGCCCTGGTCTGGGAAGATCTCACATGCCGTGGAGCAACTAAGCCAGTGCACCACAACTACTGAGTCTGCACTCTAGAGCCACGAGCCACAACTACTGAAACACGTGGGCCTAGAGCCCATGCTCCACAACAAGAGAAGCCACTGCAGTGAGAAGCCTGCACACCAGAACGAAGAGCAGCCCCCACTTGACGCAACTAGAGAAAGCCCGCGTGCAGCAACGAAGACCCAACACGGCCAAAAATAAATAAAATAAATTTATTTTAAACACAAAACTTGATGACAATGCCTATGATGTCTGCTAGAAGCCACATAGATTATACTCTTTAATTTCATCACACATAGTGCAAATGTCATGCTGTGTCTATGTCCAAAGACTACACATTCTCCATAGGCTACTATTATGAAAGAGAACAAGTTAATTATCTGAGACAAGACTCTCAGTTATACTGATTCTTTCAAAGGATCTCAATGCTTCTTATAAAAATGAAGATTTCTTTCCAATCCTGGGGCCATTCTGTTAATTCAAAGGGAAATAAAAACGTGTACAGAACAGAAAACAAAATGAGGACTTACTTGTGCATGGCACTGTGCTATAAGTTTTCTCATGGTATCTTTCAAAATTCTCCTCTCAAAGTAGGTATTGGTGCTTCCAATTTAGAGATGAGAAAACTGAAGTTCAGTGTATTTGAAAAAAAAAATCAATTGTACAATAACCAATTAAGGACTCATGTGTATGCCACTTTCCCAGAGAGATAATACCGTAACATTGTAACCAACAGTTACAGAAATGCCGTCAACAAATTTCAAGGGGGAAATAAGAAACAAATATATTGAATAGCTTTGGCTTTCATATAAATATAAATGTGACAGGCAGGGAAACACTCAAATGGCAATACGTAAATCTTGAAAGTACTCTACTTCATATTATGTTTTTAAGATTTAAGTTACAGTTATGAGTTAAGTTACAAATTTAAGCTATAAAATATTGCCATGGAAATGCAGTTAATATCAAAATGACAGATGAAAAAAGACTCAAACTGCCTGGTAAGAGTACTAGTATTAAATAATTGTCAAGACAAAGTAAAATTCCATCAGCTCTCATCCTTCTATTTTGTCCTATTGATTAAAATACATGATATGGTAAATCTGCTATCTCATCAATCTGTACAAAACACACTTTATCTGGTATGTGAAACTGACCAAGTAGAGCTTCCTCAAAGCTCCCGTCCTTAGGAAGATGGTGAGACTCAGATGTGTCAGCCTGTTTATCAGGATATCAGCCACAGGAACGTAACACAGAGTACCTTTCCCAGCCATCTAGATTTATTATATACATCCACAGTTAATCACAACTGATGCAAAAGGTGATACAGCACCACACAGCAAAATAAAAAGTCTGCCCAATCTCTCTAGTCACATGGGCCGTGTCATTAACCTTGGAACTCTGGGACCACTTCCCACCTGTCTGTCGACTTCCTCCTCCAGAGCATTGCACACTTCTCACTTTGTTTCCTTCTCACTTTGTTCAGGTTCAGATTATCTTTACCTAGAATGCTTCTAGGCACCTTTTCAAAGATCCTTTAGCCAATTACTTTCAACATCATAGACAAAATCCATCATCCAAATCCATTATGCCAACTCAATTACTCTATAATCACAATCCCCATAATAGCTACCCCATAATGTCATATCAAGTACAAACATGACATTTGTGTTAAAAGCCCTTTAGAGACTTTTCTAGGAAGATGGAGCAGATGAACTTTTCACTATTCTTCCTCCTAACTACAACTATAATCTCTGGACATCATATATAAAACAAATGTAAGAAGACTTTCGGACTTACCCGGTGGTGTGGTGGTTAAGAATCCGCCTGCCAATGCAGGGGACACGGGTTCAATCCCTGGTCTGGGAAGATCCCACATGCTGCGGGGCAACTAAGCCCACATGCCACAACTACTGAGCCCGTGCACCACAACTACTGAGCCTGCGCTCTAGAGCCCGTGAGCCACAACTACCGAGCCCACATGCCACAACTACTGAAGCCTGCATGCTGTAGGGCCCATGTGCCACAACTACTGAAGCTCACACACCTAGAGCCCATGCTCTGCAACAAGAGAAGCCACCACAATGAGCAGCCCATGCACCGCAACGAAGAGTAGCCCCCACTTGCTGCAACTAGAGAAAGCCTGCATGTAGCAACAAAGACCCAATGCAGGGGCTTCCCTGCTGGTGCAGTGATTAAGAATCCACCTGCCAATGCAGGGGACATGGGTTCGTGCCCTGGTCTGGGAAGATCCCACACGCCACAGAGCAACTAAGCCCGTGCGCCACAACTACTGAGGCTGCATGCCTAGAGCCCATGCTCCACAACAAGAGAAGCCACTGCAGTGAGAAGCCCGTGCACTGCAACAAAGAGTAGCCCCTGCTTGCTGCAACTAGAGAAAGCCCACGCACAGCAATGAAGACCCAACGCAGCCAAAAAATAATTAATTTTTAAAAGAAAGACAATACAGCAGAAAAATAAAGTTAAAAAAAAAAAAACCAAGAAAAAGTCCAAAAAAAAATAAAACAGGCAGAGAAGACAGACTGAGTTGGACCTTGGGATCCAAAAGAGAAAAAAAAAAAAAAAAAACCTCAGCCTAGGAGTGAGTTCCTTGAGTTTCCTTTTACCTCATATATCCCAGACTGGGCGCTGGAGTAACAGGTAACCCAGAAATGCCAATGGATGCAGGGGAAAAAGTCTCAACAAAAGCCTGCTCTCTTAGCCAAAGGACCAAGAAAGGGGCAGCCTCCCACAATAGATAACATATAAAATAACTGCTCTACTCCAGCCAACATCACAGAAAATGCTGCGGCCCCACCTCCACCAAGGCTAACTTCCCTCCTTTCTAGGCTGTAATGAGATGCCTCAAACCCTACAAGATGGTGTCAGAGAAAGCAGGGACTTACTCACCTCCCTTTAAGACGGTGGAGACAATCTGGGGTGGGGTGTGGGGGCAGAATTACACCCCATCCAGCATCAATGAAGCAGCCTCCCCTATCTGCTAGGATGGTGCCCCAGGAGGCCTCGTGGGGAGTTGGGGCACCCACCACCACCCAGCAGTAATATGCCCAGCAGTAAAATGGAGCACTGCCCTGGGGGTGACTGGAGGCCGAGTGGGAAACCTGGACTCTGCTCGCACCTGGTAGTAACAAGATGGCACACACTCCTCCCTTGCTGTTAGTGAAAGCCAGCTAAAAGAAAAAGCTGAAACAAGATCCAAAGTCTCAGATACTCAAAATATCTAGATTTCAGTAAAATCACTCTTCATGCCAAGACCCAAAAAGAACACAAACTGAATGGAAAACGACAATCAGTAGATGCCAACTCTGAGATGACAAGAGATGTTTGAATTATCTGACAGATTTTAAAGCAGCTACAATAAAAAGGCTTCAATGAGCATTTAGCAGCACTCTTGAAACAAATGAAAATAATAGTCTCAGCAAAAAAAAAAAAAAAAAAGGGGGTGGGGGTGGGGAACCAAATAAAACTTTTAGAACCAAAAAGTAAAATAACTGAAATAACACAACGGATAGGAACAAAAGCAGAATGGAGAAGACAGAGGGAAGAATCAGTGAACTCAGAGACAGAACAACAGAAATTATCCAATCTGGAAAACAAAAAATGAACCAACTAGGGGAAAACATGAGCAGAGTCTCGGTGACCTGTGTGGCTACAACAGAAAATCTAATAATTGTGGCATCAGGGTCCCAGAAGGAGAGGAGTAAAACGGCAAGGCTGAAAAAGTACTTTAAAAAAATAATGGCAGGGCTTCGTTCCAGCCTGATGGGCGTCGAAGGCAGGCCAGTCTGTGGCCAAACAACGAGGCCACATTACAGCACGACAGTGACTGCGACCACGCTGTGGGCCCCAGACAGGCGAGGAGACAAGACGGCCTCCTACTCTTGGAGGGCACACACAAGGTCTTGTGTGCACTAGAACCAAGGAAAAAGCAGTGACTTCAGAGGAGCCTGGGCCAGACCTACCTGCTGGTCTTAGAGGGTCTCCTGGGGAGGTGAGGAGGGCTGTAGGTCACTGTGGAGACGAGGACACTGGTGACAGAGGTACCAGGGAGTACTCATTAGCGTGAGCTCTCCTGGAGGCTGCCATTTTGACACCAAGTCCTGGGCCATCCAACAGCCTGTAGGCTTCAGTGCTGGGACACCTCACACCAAACGACCAACAGGGTGAAAACACACCACACGCATCAGCAGACAGGCTGCCTAAGTCTTTCTGAGCCCACAGCCACATCTAAACACGCCCCTTGACATGGCCCTACCCACGAGAGGGACAAACCCACCAGTGGGCAGGCACCAGTCCTTCCAGCCAGGAAGCCTGCACAAGCCTCTAGACCAGCCTCACCCACCAGGGGGCAGACACCAGACGCAAGAGGAACTACTATCCTGCAGCCTGCAGAACAGAGACTGCAAACACAGAAAGACTGACAAAATGAGACAGCAGAGGAATATGTTCCAGACAAAGGAACAAGATAAAACCCCAGAAGAACAACTAAGGTAAGTGCAGATAGGCAATATACCTGGAAAAGAATTCAGAGTAATGATAGTAAAGATGATCCAAGATCTCGGAAAAAGAATGGAGGCACGGACTCAGAAGATACAAGAAATGCTTAACAAAGAGCTAGAAGATGTAAAGAACAAACAATTGAACAATAACTGGAATCACAAATACACTAGAAGAAATCAATAGCAGAATAAATGAGGGAGAAGAACATATAAGTGAGCTGGAAGACAGAATGGTAGAAATCACTGCTGCAGAGCAGAATAAAGAAAAAAGAATGAAAAGAAATGAGGACAGTTTAAGAGACCTCTGGGACAACATGAATCACACCAACATTCACATTATAGAGGTCCCAGAAGAAGAGAGAGAGAAACGGCCTAAGAAAATATTTGAAGAGATAAAGCTGAAAACTTCCCTAATGTGGAACAGGAAACAGTCACCCTAGTCCAGGAAGCACAGAGAGTCCCATACAGGATAAACCCAAGGAGGAACACACCAAGACACAAATTATTCAAACTGACAAAAATTGAAGACACAGAGAAAATATTAATATTAAAAGCAACAAGGGAAAGGCAACAAATAACATACAAGGGAATCCCCATAAGGTTATCAGCTGATTTTTCAGCAGAAACACTGCAGGCCAGAAGGAAGTGGCACAATATATTTAAAGTGATGAAAGGGAAAAACCTACAACCAAGAATACTCTACCCAGCAAGGATCCTGTTCAGATTCGACAGAGAAATCAAAAGCTTTACAGACAAGCAAAAGCTAACAGAATTCAGCACCACCAAACCACTTTTACAACAAATGCTAAAGGAACTTCCCTAGGTGGAAAAGAAAAAGCCACAACTACAAACAAGAAAATTACGAATGGGAAAGCTCACCAGTAAAGACAAAAATACAATAAAGGTAGGAAATCATCCACACACAAATCTGATATCAAAGCTAGTAATCTTGAGGAGAGTACAAATGCAGGATATTGGTAATGCATTTGAAATAAGAGAGCAGGAACTTAAAACAGTCTTGTATACACATACTATGAGGTTTTGCTATACCAAACCCTCATAGTAACCACAAACCAAAAATCTACAATAGATATACACACAAAAAAGAAAGAGGAACCCAAACATAACACTGAAGATAGTCATCAAATCACAAGAAAACAAAAAAATAGAAGTGAAGAAAAAAGACCTACAAAACCAAATCCAAAACAATTAACAAAATGACAATAAGAACATATGTATCAGTAATTACCTTAAATGTAAATGGATTAAATGCTCCAACCAAAAGACACAGACTGGCTGAATGGATACAAAAACAAGCCCCGTATAATATACTGTCTACAAGAGACGCACTTCAGACCTAGGGACACATATGGACTAAAAGTGAGGGGACAGAAAAAGATATTCCACGCAAATGGAAATCAAAAGAAAGCTGCAATAGAAATACTCTTATTAGACAAAATAGACTTTAACATAAAGTCTGTCACAAGAGACAAAGAAGGACACTACATAATAATCAAGGGATCAATCCAAGAAGATATAACAATTGTAAATATATATGGATCCAACAAAAAAGCATCTCAAAATATAAGGCAAATACCAACAGCAGGATGAAAGTAAAAGAATAGAAAAAGATATATTATGCAAACATTAACCAAAAAACAACCAAACAGTTCTGACTACATTAATATTAAATAAAGTAGACTTAAGAGCAAACAAAATTATCAGGGACAGAAAGGGACATTATATTACAGTAAAAAGATAAAAGACACAGCAAGCCTAAATATGTATGCACCAAACAAGAGACCTCCAAAAAATGAAAAGAGCTGACAGAAAAGAAAGGAAAAATACACAAATCCACAAATACAGTGGGAGACTTCAACACCCCCTTTTCAACAACTGCTAGAATAGAAAATCAAGAATGATACAGAAGAATTTAGCAACACCATCAACCAACAACTTCTATTTAACATTTATAGGACATTCCACTAACAACAAGAGTACACATTCTTTTCTAATACCCATAGAACATAAACCAAAATGGCCCATATCCTTGGGCCATTAAAAAAACCTCAACAAGGCTTCCCTGGTGGCACAGTGGTTGAGAGTCCGCCTGCCGATGCAGGGGACACAGGTTCGTGCCCCGGTCCGGGAAGATCCCACATGCCGTGGAGCAGCTGGGCCTGTGAGCCATGGCCGCTGAGCCTGCGTGTCCGGAGCCTGTGCTCCACAACGGGAGAGGCCACAACAGTGAGGCCCGCGTACCGCAAAAAAAAAAAACAAAAAAAAACCTCAAAAAATTTTTTTTAAAAAATGGAAATACACCCTTCAACAACAACACAGGGGTTAGGGGCTCCAACCCTCCCCGTGGTCCAAAATCTGCATATAAATTATAGTCCGCCCTCTATATCTACAGTTCCTCAGTATCCACAGTTCTGCACCTGCAGATTCAACCAACCTCAAATTGTGTAGGACTATAGTACTTACTACAGAAAAAAATCTGCATGTAAGTGGGAACGCACAGTCCAAACCTGTGTTATTCAAGGATCAACTGTACAGTTTGTGTCCTCTGACCACAAAAGAATCAAACTAGAACTCAATAACCAAAAAATAATAGCAAAATTTCCAAATATTTTGAAACCAAACAACAAACTTCTAACTTCAACAGTTAAAAGAAGTTTTCTCAAGGGAAATTTAAAAATACAATGAACTGAATTAAAATAAATATATCAAAACTTGTGGGATGCAGCTAAAAGCAATGTTGAGAAGGAAATTTACAGCACTAAATGCTTACATCAGAAAAAGAGGATTTGGTTCAGGAAGGTGGAGTAGAAGGACACGCTCTCACTCCCCTTCCAAGAGCACCGGAATCACAACTAACTGCTGAACAATCATAGACAGGAAGATTGTCGACAGGAAGACTCTGGAACTCACCAGAAAAGATACCCCACATCCAAAGACAAAGGAGAAGCCACAATGAGAGGGGAGGGGGTGGGGCACAATCACAATAAAATCAAATCCCATAACTGCTGGGTGGGTGACTCACAAACTGGACAACACTTATACCACAGATGTCCACCCACTGTAGTGAAGGTTCTGAGCCCCACGTCAGGCTTCCCAACCTGGGGGTCCGGCAACGGGAGAAGGAATTCCTAGAGAATCAGACTTTGAAGGCTAGCAGGATTTGATTACAGGACTTCAACAGGACCGGGGGAAACAGGCTCCACTCAGGGAGCACACACCAAGTAGTGTGCGCATCAGGACCCAGGGGAAGGAGCAGCGACCCCAGGGGAGACTGAACCAGACCTACCTGCTACTGTTGGAGGGTCTCCTGAAGAGGTTGGGGGTGGCTGTGTCTCGCTATGAGAACAAGGACACTGGCAGCGGAAGTTCTGGGAAGTACTCCTTGGCTTGAGCCCTCCCAGAGTCTGCCACTGGCCCCACCAAAGAGCCCGGGTAGACTCCAGTGTTGAATTGCCTAAGGCCAAACAACCAACAGGGAGGGAACCCAGCCCCACCCCATCAGCAGACAAGCGGATTAAACTTTTACTGAGCTCTGCCCACCAGAGCAACAGCCAGCTCTACAGAAAACTTGCACAAGCCTCTTAGATAGCCTCATCCTCCAGAGAGCAGACAGCAGAAGCAAGAAGAACTACAATCCTGCAGCCTGTGGAACAAAAACCACATTCACAGAACGATAGACAAGATGAAAAGGCAGAGGGCTATGTACCAGATGAGGGAACAATATAAAACCCCGGAAAAACAGCTAAATGAAGTGGAGATAGGCAACCTTCCAGAAAAAGAATTCAGAATAATGATAGTGAAGATGATCCAGGACCTCGGGAAAAGAATGGAGGCAAAGATCGAGAAGATGCAAGAAATGTTTAACAAAGACCTAGAAGAATCAAAGAACAAACAAACAGAGATGAACAATACAATAACTGAAAAGAAAAATACACTAGAAGGAATCAACAGCAGAATAACTGAGGCAGAAGAACGGATAAGCGACCTGGAAGACAATGGTGGAATTCACTGCTGTGGGACAGAATAAAGAAAAAAGAATGAAAAGAAATGAAGACAGCCTTAGAGACCTCTGGGACAACATTAAACGCAACAACATTCGCATTATAGGGGTCCCAGAAGGAGAAGGGATAGAGAAGTGACCCGAGAAATATTTGAAGAGGTTATAGTTGAAAACTTCCCTAACATGGGAAAGAAAATAGCCATCCATGTCCAGGAAGCGCAGAGTCCCATACAGGAGAAACCCAAGGAGAAACACACCGAGACACATAGTAATCAAATTGGCAAAAATATAAAGACAAAGTATTGAAAGCAGCAAGGGAAAAACGACAAATAACATACAAGGGAACTCCCATAAGGTTAAGAGCTGATTTCTCAGCAGAAACTACAAACCAGAAGGGAGTGGCATGATATACTTAAAATGATGAAAGGGAAGAACCTACAACCAAGATTACTCTACCTGGCAAGGATCTCATTCAGATTCGAGGGAGAAATCAAAAGCTTTACAGACAAGCAAAAGCTAAGAGAATTCAGCACCACCAAACCAGCTCTACAACAAATGCTAAAGAAACTTCTCTAAGTGGAACACAAGAGAAAAGGACCTACAAAAACAAACCCAAAACAATTAAGAAAATGGTAATAGGAACATACATATCGATAATTACCTTAAACATGATTGGATTAAATGCTCAACCAAAAGACACAGGCTCACTGAATGGATACAAAAACAAGACCCATATATATGCTGTCTACAAGAGACACACTTCAGACCTACGGAGATACAGACAGAAAGTGAGGGGATGGAAAAAGATATGCCATGCAAATGGAAATCAAAAGCTGGAGTAGCAAAACTCATATCAGATAAAATAGACTTTAAAATAAAGAATGTTACAAGAGACAAGGAAGGACACTACGTAATGATTAAGGAATCAATCCAAGAAGAAGATATAACAATTATAAGTATATATGCACCCAACATAGGAGCACCTCAATACATGAGGCAACTGCCAACAGCTATAAAAGAGGAAATGGACAGTAACACCATAAAAGTGGGGGACTTTAACACCTCACTTACACCAATGGACACATGATCCAAACAGAAAATTAATAAGCAAACACAAGCTTTAAATGACACAATAGACCAGATAGATTTAATTGATATTTATAGGACATTCCATCCAAAAACAGCAGATTACACTTTCTCCTCAAGTGCGCATGGAATATTCCCCAGGATAGATCACATCTTGCGTCACAAATCAAGCCTCAGTAAATTTAAGAAAACTGAAATCATATCAAGCATCTTTTCTGACCACAACGCTATGAGATTAGAAATCAATTACAGGGGAAAAAATGTAAAAAAACACAAACACATGGAGGGTAAACAATATGTTACTAAAAAAACAAGAGATCACTGAAGAAATCAAAGAGGAAATCAAAAAATACCTAGAGACAAATGATAATGAAAACACGACAATCCAAAACCTATGGGACGCAGCAAAAGCAGTTCTAAGAGGGAAGTTTATAGCAATACAAGCTTACTTCAAGAAACAAGAAAAAACTCAAACAACCTAACCTTACACGTAAAGGAAATAGAGAAAGAAGAACAAACAAAACCCAAAGTTAGCAGAAGGAAAGAAATCATAAAGATGAGAGCAGAAATAAATGAAATAGAAACAAAGAAAACAATAGCAAAGATCAATAAAACTAAAAGCTGGTTCTTTGAGAAGATAAACAAAATTGATAAACCATTAGCCAGACTCATCAAGAAAAGGAGGGAGAGGACTCAAATCAATAAAATTAGGAATGAAAAAGGAGAAGTTACAACAGACACAGCAGAAATACAAAGCATCCTAAGAGACTACTACAAGCAACTCTATGCCAATAAAATGGACAACCTGGAAGAAATGGACAAATTCTTAGAAAGGTATAACCTTCCAAGACTGAACCAAGAAGAAACAGAAAATATGAACAGACAAATCACAAGTAATGAAATTGAAACTGTGATTAAAAATCTTCCAACAAACAAAAGCCCAGGACCAGATGGCTTCACAGGTGAATTCTCTCAAACATTTAGAGAGCTAACACCCATCCTTCTCAAACTCTTCCAAAAAATTGCAGAGGAAGGAATACTCCCAAACTCATTCTATGAGGCCACCATCACCCTGATACCAAAACCAGACAAAGATACTACAAAAAAAGAAAATTACAGACCAATATCACGGATGAATATAGATGCAAAAATCCTCAACAAAATACTAGCAAACAGAATCCAACAACACATTAAAAGGATCATACACCATGATCAAGTGTGATTTATCCCAGGGATGCAACGATTCTTCAATACATGCAAATCAATCAATGTGATACACCATATTAACAAATTGAAGAATAAAAACCATATGACCATCTCAATGCAGAAAAAGCTTCTGACAAAATTCAATACCCATTTATGATAAAAAGTCTCCAGAAAGTGGGCATAGAGGGAACCTACCTCAACATAATAAAGGCCATGTACAACAGCAAACATCATTCTCAATGGTGAAAAACTGAAAGCATTTCTTCTAAGATCAGGAATAAGACAAGGATGTCCACTCTCACCACTATTATTCAACATTGTTTTGGAAGTCCTAGCCACAGCAATCAGAGAAGAAAAAGAAATAAAAGGAATCCAAATCAGAAAAGTAAAACTGTCACTGTTTGCAGATGACATGATACTATACATAGAGAATCCTAACGATGCCACCAGAAAACTACTAGAGCTAATGAATGAATGTGGTAAAGTTGCAGGATACAAAATTAATGCACAGAAATCTCTTGCATTCCTATACACTAATGATGAAAAACCTGAAAGAGAAATTAAGGGAAAACACTCCCATTTACCACTGCAACAAAAAGAATAAAATGCCTAGGAATAAACCTACCTAGGGAGACAAAAGACCTGTATGCAGAAAACTATAAGACACTGATGAAAGAAATTAAAGATGATACAGATAGAGAGATATAACATTTTCTTGGATTGGAAGAATCAACATTGCAAAAATGACGATACTACCCAAAGCAATCTACAGATTCAATGCAATCCCTATCAAATTACCAATGGCATGTTGTTACAGAACTACAACAAAAAACCTTAAAATGTGTATGGAGACATAAAAGACCCCGAATAGCCAAAGCGGTCTTGAGGGAAAAAAACGGGAGCTGGAGGAATCAGACTCCCTGACATCAGACTATACTACAAAGCTACAGTAATCAAGACAATATGGTACTGGCACAAAAACAGAAATACAGATCAATGGCACAGGATAGAAAGCCCAGAGATAAACCCACACACCTATGGTCAACTAATCTACGACAAAGGAGGCAAGGATATACAATGGAGGAAAGTCTCTTCAATAACAGACTGGGGTGGTGGTGTGATGAATTGGGAGATTGGGATTGACATATATACACTAATATGTATAAAATGGATAACTAATAAGAACCTGCTGTATAAAATATAAATAAAATAAAATTCAAAATAAAGAGAAAGTCTCAAATTAATAATATCAACTCTCACCCAAAGAACCTAGAAAAAGAGCAAAATAAACTCAAAAGTAAGCAGAAGGAAGAAAATAATAGGAGCAGAAATCAATAAAATTGAAAACCAAAAAAAAGAAAAAAAAGAAAAATCAATGAAAGAGAAAGCTTGTTCTTTGAAAAGATTAATAAAATTGACAAATATTTAAAAAAGAGAAGGCATAAATTACTAACATCAGGAATGAAACGGGATATATTATTAAAGACCACGTAGCTATCAAAAGCATAATAAGGAAATACTACAAACAATTCTATACACATAAATCTAACCAGTTAGATGAAATGGACCAATTAATTGAAAAATACAAAACTACTACATCTCTTCCAATATGAAATTCGTAAGACAGTCACATAACTATTAAGGAACTTGAACTCATAATTTTAAAAACACGCCAAAACTCAATTCCACCTATGGCCAATTAATCTATGACAAAGGAGGCAAGACTATACAACGGAGAAAAGTCTCTTCAATAAATGGTACTGGGAAAACCAGATAGTTAAATGTAAAAAAATGAAATTAGAACATTCTTTCACACCCTACACAAAAATAAACTCAAAATGGATTAAAGGCCTAAATGTAAAGCCAGACACTATAAAACTCTTAGAGGAAAACATAGGCACAACACCCTTTGACATAAATTGCACAGCAATATCTTTTTCAATCAGTCTCCCAGAGTAACAGAAATAAAAACAGAAATAAACAAATGGAACCTAATTAAACTCAAAAGTGTTTGTACAGCAAAGGAAACCATAAACAAAACAAAAAGACAACCCACACAATGGGAGAAAATATTTGCAAACGAAGCAACCAGAAAGGGAGTAGTATCCAAAGTATACAAGCAGCTCATGTAGCTCAAAATACAAAAAAACACCCAACCCAATCAAAAAATGGGCAGAAGACCTAAGAAGACATTTCTCCAAAGAAGACATACAGATGGCCAAGAAGCACATGAAAAGATGCTCAACATCACTAATTATTAGAGAAAGGCAAATCAAAACTACAGTAAGATATCACCTCACTCCAGTGAGAATGGCCCTCAATCAAAAAATCTGCAAACAATAAATGCTGGAGAGGGTGTGGAGAAAAGAGAACCCTCCTACACTGTTGGTGGAAATGTAAATTGGTACAGCCAGTATAGAGAACAGTATGGAGGTTCCTTAAAAAAACTAAAAATAGAGCTACCATAAGATCCAGCAATCCCACTCCTGGGCATATAACCAGAGAAAAACATACACGCACCCCAGTGTTCACTGCAGGCACTGTTTACAATAGCCAAGACATGGAAGCAACCTAAATGTCCATCGACAGATGAATGGATAAAGAAGATGTGGTACATATGCACAATGGAATGTTACTCAACCATAAAAAGAATAAAATAATGCCATTTGCAGCAACATGGATGGACCTGGAGATTATCATACTAAGTGAAGTAACTCAGACAGAGACAGATATGATATTTGTCTTTCTCTGTCTGGCTTACTTCACTTAATATCATATGATATCGCTTATATGCGGAATCTAAAATGAACTTATAAAACAGAAACAGACTCACAGACTTAGAGAATGAACTTACAGTTATCAGTGGTGAAGGGTGGGAGGAAGGGATAGACTGGGAGTTTGGGATTGACAGGTACACACTGCTATGTTTAAAATAAAATGCCTTTCTGTATGTATAAATAGATAGATAGACAGACAGACAAATAAATAAATCTCATCAAAAAGAAATCAACAGGTCCGGATGGTTCACTGGATAATTCTCCTAAATGTTTAAAGAATTAACACCAGTTCTATACAATCTCTTCAGAAAATAGATAGCTTCATTTTTTGAAGCTAGTATTACTCTGACACCAAAACCAGACAAACAATCAGAAAGTTAATTGTAAAACATAAAACTATAAACTTGAAAAAAACAAAAACAGGAGAAAAATCCAAAGGATCTAACATAGGCACAGAGTTCTTACACTGACACCAAAAGCATGATCCGTAAAAGGGAAAAACAAATGAATTAAAATATAAAACTTTTGCTCTGTGAAAGACCCTGTTAAATAGATGAAAAGATAAGATTTAACTTGTCCTATTTGCCCTACATTTGGGAGAAAATGTTTACAAACCCACACCTCTGAAAAATGACTCATACCTAGCATATATAAAGAACTCGCAAAAGAAAACCAAATTAGAAAATGGGCAAAAGACGTGAAGAGACATTTTATTCAAAAGCATATGAAGATGGCAAACATATGAAACGATGTTCAACATTATTAGCCAATAAGGAAACACAAATTAAAATGAGATGTACAATACACACCTATTAGAATGGCCAAAAAAAAAAGGAAAAAAGTAACATCATCAAATGCTGGTGAGGAAGCAGAGAAGCTGGATTAGCCATACACTGCTGGTGGGAATGTAAAATAATGCAGCCATTCTGGAAAATAGTGTGTCAGTTTTTTAAAACTAAACATGCAACTACCTTACGACTCATATAAACCAACAATTGCCCTCATGGGCATTTATTCCAGAGAAATGAAAACCTATGCTGGCTCAAAATCCTGTACACGTTTACATTAACTTTACCTATAAAAGCCAAGAACTGGAATCAATCCAGATGTCCATCAACTGGTGCATGGTTAAACATGTGGTCCATCCATACCAAGGAATACTACTCAGTACTAAAAGGGAAGGAACTGCTGATACACACAGCAATCTGGATGAATCACTAGAGATTATGCTTAGTGAAAAAAGCCAGTCCCAAAAGGTTGTATATTGTATGATTCAATTTATATAACTATCTTGAAATGACAAAATTGTGAAAATGGAGAACAGATAAGTGATTGCCATTAAGGAGGGGTTAGAGATGGAAGTGAAGTGGGTGTGGCCATAACAGGGCCACAGGAGGGGTTCCTGTAGTATGGAAATGTTCTGCATCTTGACTTAACCAGTGTCAATATCCTAGGTGTGATAGTGTACCATGTTTTGCAGGATGTCACCACTGGAGAAAACTGGGTAAAGGGTACAGGAAATGCTTCTGTATTCTTTCTTGTAACTGCATGTGAAGAATCTACAATTATCTCAAGAAGTTTAATCAAAAAAATAAAATAAACATCTTAAAAAAGAAAGGCTAGGGCTTCCCTGATGGCGCAATGGTTGAGAGTCCGCCTGCAGATGCAGGGGACACGGGTTTGTACCCCGGTCCGGGAAGATCCCACATGCCGCGAAGCGACTAGGTCCGTGACCCACGGCCACCAAGCCTGCGCGTCCGGAGCCTGTGCTCCGCAACGGGAGAGGCCACAACAGTGAGAGGCCCGCATATCGAAAGAAAAAAAATAAATAAAGGCTGTGCTCGCTTCGGCAGCTCATATACTAAAATTGGAACGATACAGAGAAGATTAGCATGGCCCCTGCGGAAGGATGACACGCAAATTCGTGAAGCATTCCATATTTTTTTCCAATGCAGGGGTTGCGGGTTCGATCCTTGGTCAGGGAGCTAGGATCCCACATGCCTTGCAGCCAAAAAACCAAAACATAAAACAGTAGCAGTATTGCAACAAATTCAAAAAAGACTTAAAAAAAAAAAAAAGGCTCTTTACCTGCTAATCCTGCAATAATCTGGCCTGTTCATCTACTGCTATGTCCTCACTCCTACTTGTCATTCAAATCAAATTCCTTTTTTGCTCTTGGATTACTTAATTCTTATTTTATTCAGCTAATACCACTCAAATGAAATTACTCTCTAGCTAAAGTCAATGATAATCTTTCAAATGCAAAACAAAATGGAAACTTGCTAGGTTTTTGGTTTACCTAGCCTCTAAGTATCTGACACTGATGGAAGTTTACTCTACTTCCCTGAAGATCTCCTACCTCTGCTTCCATGACAACACTCTCTGATGGTTCTCCTTCCGCCTCTTGAGCTACTTCTGGCAGGTAGGGGAGTCCCTTCTTTCTCTTTCTTTTTTTTCTCCTGATTTACTTCCAAATGCCAGCTTTATCCAGGATACAAATGCTCTTCATGTCTTATATATGCTCCTTGAGTACTCTGGGTACCAGCCATTCTATCCACATGTTGAAGTGCAAGCATTCTTTATCAATATCTAGCTACATAAACTGTCTCTAGAGCAATGTCAACGTCCCACAGGAAGCTCAAACACAGCATATTCCACATTGGACTACCTCTTACTCCCACCCTCCAGAAAGAAATCTGTTTTCCTATATTCTTATTAATTGTTCCACCATTCTCATATCCTAGCCAAAAACCTGGGGGTTATCCTAGACTCTTCCTTTCTCAACCCCAATACCCAAAAAGGTTCTTAAAAAAGTTTAACATTCTTCTGAGTATCCCTTGATTTTGTCCTTTTTCTCCATGCCTTCTGTCGGTTTCTTAATTTAGTCACACTCTTATCATCTCTTATTTAGCCTATTTCCTGACTTGGCTCCCTTCTATTCTTTACACTGTTTACAAGGAAATTTAACTAAAATACAAATTTGATATTATTACTATGATGCTTAAATTTCTTCCACCGCTCTACAGTGCTTTCAGGAAAAAGTGTAAACTTCTTAGCCTAACATGTATGACCTTTAAATCTCGACCTACTTTCCATATTCTTCTCCTACAGCTTACCCTTCCCTGCCACTCTCTAGCCTCATGGAGCCATTTGGAGTTTCCCGAACATGCCATGTGGCCTCCTGATTGGTACCTTTAATCACATTCATTTTACCTGGAATACAGCCTTCCTAGCTCAGTGGCTCCTACTGCCCCTCAGCACTCAGCTCTATCATCCACCCCCCTGAGAAGCCTTGCTGAACCTCTCATCCCACAGTGGCCTTCTGTATTCACTTAGTAGTCTTTCCAGTATCACTCTTATTTAGTTTTGTAATCTCCTCTAGCAAGTATTTCCAAGTATTCCTGGAAAGCTGGGACTGTGTCTTATTTTATCTATGTATCCTTGATGCCTAATAAGAAGAGTTGAATAAGCTAAATAGGTGTTTATTAGATTGAAGAGTAGTCAATAATTTACTCAGGCTCTATCAAATAAATGAAAGCACTTCTGTAACTCTTGCATACTGTCTCCTTTGAATCAAAACTCATCCTGAAGCCAGGACATGAAACCAACCTAAATGTCCATCGACAGACGAATGGATAAAGAAGATGTGGCACATTTATACAATGGAATATTACTCAGCCATAAAAAGAAACGAAACAGAGTTATTTGTAGTGAGGTGGATGGACCTAGAGTCTGTCATACAGAGTGAAGTAAGTCAGAAAGGGAAAAACAAACGCCGTATGCTAACACATATATGGAATCTAAGAAAAAAAAAGGGTACTGATGAACCTAGTGGCAGGGCAGGAATAAAGACGTAGATGTAGAGAATGGACTTGAGGACACGGAGTGGGAAAGGGGAAGTTGGGGTGAAGTGAGTGTAGCATCAACATATATATACTACCGAATGTAAAATAGTTAGCTAGTGGGAAGCAGCCGCATAGCACAGAGAGATCAGCTCGGTGCTCTGTGATGACCTGGAGGGGTGGGATAGGGAGGGTGGGAGGGAGGCTCAAGAGGGAGGGGATATGGGGATGTATGTATGCATATGGCTGATTCACTTTGCTGTACAACAGAAACTAATAACACAGTATTGTGAAGCAATTATACTCCAATGAAGATCTATTAAAAAAAAAACTATCTTGACTATACAAATTTCCTAATATGATCCACGGTGATTCCTCTGCCTCAATAAGACCATTAGAATTACTTACTTATCTAAACGTATTTATGATAGGTCTTTCTGATTTCTCATTTTAGAATGTAAACTTCCAGAGGGCAAGGAATTCTGTAATTCTTAAGGACTAGGACACAGTTACAGGTCTCTTAAGAACTTTACAAATACCAGCTGAGTGTTTAAAATGAACAGAAAAGATGACCACTCAGAAAAAAAAAAAGAACTGGGTTACTAGAGATCAAATTAGGCTAATAAAAGGAAATACTGTACATGTATCATCTTAAAATACTAAATACCGCATCTCAGCTCTGATAGCCATCCAGACTAACCTTCGTCTTGTTGAACATTCTCCTTCTTCTTTGGCTACCCATCCAACATCAGCAAAAGACACCACTGCATCCTCTCCTGGCTGTCTGGGGCTCCATTCTGTTGTAGGGCTGGTAAGCTGTAAGTTACAAATAGGGAAAGTTCTTCATCTAGCACCAAAATGGTAGAATAAAACATTTTCTTACCTAAGGAAAATCATCAGCTCTAGTGTTACAAACACATGGACAGTTTCTAGCATTTCCACTGAAGGTCTCCATGAAAGAGACCTTTAGTTATGTTATACTGTTGTTTAATAGTGCATGCAATCTCTGAATTATAATTTAACTCATTCAATTTTTATTTTACAGGTCAAATGAGACTCATTAAAAAAAAAAAACCTCTATTCATCCTAAAACATTAAGAAAATTTTTAGAATTTAAACATTATAAATCAGTTCTTTTCTGAAGAGATTTAGTAAAAAGTATAGTGACCAATTTGTGCTAAATCTGGGAATATTTTTAAATGGATATTATATAGATACACTGTTACAATAATGAAAATACATTTTCAAATATCATTAGAGCTCTTGATTTTTAAATTAAAGTATTAACTATATTAAAGAACCAAAAATACAAATAGCAGAACAGAATTCTCTAGCTAACCTTAAACACCTAGATGAAGGAACAGAATATTCTGAAATAAATATAACAAAGAAAAAGCGTGCAAGTTCTGAAACTGACCTTCAAAAAATGGAAAAATAACTTAATTGAATTAAATTTGTTTTGTTATAAGAATAATGCCTCAGAGCCAGATGGCCAATGAATAATAGTTATCAGATTAATGTAATACTTCCTACAAGTTGAAGTAAGGTTTAAATAAAAAAGAAAATGCAGACTTTTTAATTGAAGAAAAACGTTTAAGAGGCCAAAGAGATTTACATGTATTTATCAGAAAGCTTCTACAGTAACCCATGCTTTGTTTGAACCTTCTTACTATTATCATTGCTAGATGAAGCTTTTGGAAGCTACACTTAAATAATACTTGTTCCTCAACTGTAAAATATACCATACAAACACATAATACTAATATGGTTAAAATTTTTAAATAATGTATCTTTAATTTTTAAATAATATATCTTTAATATTAGGAATGAAATTTTAACTAAACATATTGGCTCCTGGTATGTGCACGCATTCAGATACCATAATTACCTAACATTATCAACTTCATAGAGTAGTATTAGAAAACTGACATTTTAACAAGATACTAAGAATATCAAGTATTTAAAATGCCTTAAATTCTGGCTTTGGGGAAGGACGGGGGTATAGGAAAGAAAGAAAACAAGTATATTAGAAGAGTAGAGATTTAAGGACTTAATACTGGGCAAAAACAAAAACAAAAAAACTAATAACAGAATTAAGATGAAAAAGCTTTCAAAATACCAGCGTTCTGGGCTCCCCTGGTAGCGCAGTGGTTGAGAGTCCGCCTGCTGATGCAGGGGACACAGGTTCGTGCCCCGGTCCGGGAAGGTCCCACATGCCGCGGAGCGGCTGGGCCCGTGAGCCATGGCCGCTGAGCCTGCACGTCCAGAGCCTGTGCTCCGCAATGGGAGAGGCCACAACAGTGAGAGGCCCGCGTACCGCAAAAAAAAAAAAAAAAAAAAAAAATACCAGTGTTTTAAGGCACACAGTGGAGTAACTGTGGTCAGAAGAGAAAAAAAGTATAAGCTTCAGCAAGTACATTGTCAAGGGATATGATCAAAGAAAAACCAAAAAGAAGATTTTTCTACTTCTCCCTTATATGTTTCAGAAATTTATCTAAATAAGTCAATAAAAAATAGTTTTCAGTAAATTGGTATCCTGTACAACTTAAATAATATAAACGAACTAGGCACCACATCTGGTCTCAAGAGCCTGCGAATCTGGCAATATTCTGTTGCTATCCATTACTAAGAACAGAATGGTATATTAATACTCCCGTAACATTATAAAATGGAGATTCTAAGTGGGTTACATGGAGATTAGGGAACAGGAAGGTCCCCCAAGCTCTGTGGAAGCTCCTAGAAAATACAGTATTTAATGGGCTATTTTGTACAAGTGACAAATCATAAAGGTAAAACCTGAATGGTCCCTTCCTTAAGGTGCTAGTTCATGAAGATCAATTTGGTTACCTAACTCTTTGTTTAGAAAATAAAATTTTGTTCCAATATACTTACTAGTTGGTAGGAAGAAAGGTATATTTAAGATAAATAAAAATCTAGTTTTGACCTTAAGACTTCTTACCTTCCCATAAAAGCTACAAAAATTGCTGTTTTCTTCCCAGATATTTTTGTTCATAAAAGGAAGCAAAATACTTTTCTAAGAATACTCAAAAATATAAGTTAAACCCACTCTGTGACAGCCTTTCAAAGTATTTTATTTTATAATGTAAAGATCATACAATATTTCTCAATTTTACATCTGTAACACTTCGCATATTAAACATGAAATGTTCCTTTTTGCACAAACTTTAAAAAAAAAATTATTCCATGGACTTAGTCTGTAATCTTACTGAGCATTGATTATATTTAATCACTGAAATAATACCATGTCTATAACATGTACTCAATGAGATGAAAATGTTAATGATACTGTCAGGAACCAATTCCAGAATTGATAATACCTGTATCATTTCTAATTGACATCCTGCGCCACAAAACAAAGTAGTTTTAGTATTTAAGTCACGTACTTACATTTTAACAGTGATTTATGCCACCAAAAAAGAAGCCTAACAAAGTCCCTGGGGAAACTCATACAAAAAACAAAATAAAACTGAAAAAAATCTAATCTTTTTTTAAAAGGCCACTTCAGTTGTTGCCGAAATGGGCACTCAGTAGCATAAGAATGAAACAGAAAGTACAGTTCACCTAGTAAAGTACTAGTTTAGGTGAGGTCAGTGTAGGCAAGGGGACTGAGGGCATGGAATTCTTGGAGGTATGATTTAGACACCACTACTGACATGCATGGATGATGGATGGGAAGTTTGAAAAAGAAAAGGTCAACTTACTGAAGGTTCCAGCAAGGTCCTGTCCTACCACAGCTATTGTTAGTGGGGGGGGAAAAAAAAAACGACAGAAAATTTTTTTTTCAAAATCAAGGGCATTATAAAATTTAAAATAAAATTAGTGCTTATTGATTTATCAGTATCCAAATTCCTTTCAGAAAGAAAAGCATTTCATTCAGAGCAAAATTCAGTAAGAGCATTGTATTTTTACTGATCTTAAGAAATTCAAATCAACATTTGAAACAATTTAAATTATCCAAGATTCAATTATATTTCTAGAATTTTACTGAATTTTAGGTAATTTTAAATATTCTGATAATGTAAAACTACACTGAAGAAATTGATTTATTTAATAAAACGCATAAAAGAAAAATATAAAGCTTGTACAAAAGTTGAAATACTTAGAATAAAATATTAGAAGAGCTCACTTTGTCCTCATGTGACTTTTCATAAAATAAACACACTGGCACCGGGAACTAGGATTCTCTCAGTTTCTTGCCGAAAACGGTGTAACAGTAAATATACTCAGTCTATTTTACCACCTTTTGTTTACAGCCAAATGCAAAACATGTATTCTTAAAAGCAACACAGTAAAATAACTTCTAGATTTTTAATTACAGATTTAATTATTCCTCTTTTTCTACCAATTCCTGTCATAGTAAGAAAAAGTAAAAGCAGAATTTCTGCATTTTAATATAGTGACATACAGTGACACCAATAGGCCAAGAGGTATACCTGAGTAAAGAACACCAAACTAAATATTCTAGCCGAGACAGGCACTAATATTGCTGAGTAATGCGGTCACTTTAAAAAAAACTGAGCATCTATTAACCCTTCCTATTCATGACACACCTAGAATGGGGGAGGGAAGGAAGGTGAGGGGAGAATAGGGAGAAGAAAAAGGACCAGAGAGACAAGAGGGAAGGAAATGTGTGTGTGTATCTCTCAAAATAACCTAGGAAGGTAAGTAACAGTATCTCCATGGAAAAGCAAGTCTGTAAGAAGTCAATTACTGAGAATGAATAAAACATCACAAACAGTTATTTACTGAGTTGGGCTTCAAATTACTATGCCATGTTACCAAATTTATAAAACATAATGCATATATATCTGGATTCAGTTACCCTTAAGGGCCATTTTATAGCTAAAAATATCAAGAAATGGTATGACATCACATGTATGACATCACATACTAGCATAGTCCAGATTACCAGACAGTAACTGGGAAAAATATGAAGTTTAACAATGAATTTTAGTATGAATCCAGGTACTTATCCACAGATGGCTCAGACATCAAAGACCATGATACCACACTACGTCTCCCACCTCACTAGCTCCTGACAGAGGGGCCTTGTCTTAGCTCAGCAGTAACCTCTGTCTTGCCTCAGGACCTCTGCACTTACTGTTCTCTCTGCCAACACTGCCTCACATCCATCCCTCTCCCTAACTCATTGAGGGGCTGGCTCTTTTTAATCCTTATTTGTCATTCCTCCAGGGATGCCTTCCCAGACCACCACTGTTAGTCTCCCCATGCTATACCAATTTTTGCTTCACTGCACTTAGTACAAATTATAGTTTTATGCTTATTAGCATATTTTCTTGCTTAATATCTCTCCCACTGAACCATATCCCAGTAAGGGTAGAGATTGTGTCTGTTTGCTTCACCACTGACCAACAGCACCTAACATAATGCATGGATTTCAAGTTGATTTGCTGAATAAAGATGGGCTGCCAGGTGGCAGGCAGCTGTTTTACTTCCACCTTTAGTCACAGTGTGTGGACTTCAGTGAGAATCTTATTCATTACTTGTTTGGTTACAGAACATTCCCTCCACCACCAATTCCAACAATCACTCCTAGCAATCTAAGAAAATAGCCTGGGGCAGGGTTTCCACAGGAAAAAACGGTAATCCAGGTTAAATTTCCCAGAGTTCTGCCAGTTACTGAGCAGGGATTCAAACTACTGTAGCACAGGGCCCACCCTCCCCTTATCTGATGGTATGCAAGAGCACTTTTTTTTTGCCTTAGATTTTTCTAAGTGTAGTATTTTATTACCCCAATAAGCCACACTTAAGTTCCATGTTTTTCTTTAACTCATAAAATTTGAAATTTATAAAAATGACCCCAAAGGTGTTTTAGTGATTACTTTCATAATTTGCCAATAGATAATTATGTTACTACTGTAAACTTTTCTTTAGCAAAATACTAAAACACAATCTGTAAATGAAGTCCTCAAACTCTACGCTACATAAGAAGCTTCTGAAAAGGTTTTAAAAAACAAATGAACAAAAAAATCGAATATATGAAATTCGGATTTAGTAAGCCTTGGATGACACCTTATATTCTTTATACATTCCGTAAGTGTTTTTGCGAGGAGGCTGGGGCCTTGGAGGATGGGGCCTGAGCATGGATATTTTATTTTTTAAAGCTCCTGGTGATTTAATTATGCAGCCAGTATTGAGAACCACTACACATCAAAACCTCTGAACTCCATTCCAACAAACAGAGCAAATAAACATTGAGTGCTTTTATATGATTTTTTTTTTAACATTCATTACCTCATTTTATTCCCAGCCCAATATTCATTGGGCCCATTAACTGGATGAAGGTGTAAATAAATGTGCTGATCTGTGTTCTGATTTGTGAACCTATAAATACACAGAAATCCAATTTGTTTAAAAAAAAAAGGCAAAAGTTTTGGGAATTCCCTGGCAGTCCAGTGGTTAGGACTCCAGGCTTCCAATGCAGGGGGCACGGGTTTGATCCCTGGTCGGGGAAGTAAGAGCTCGCATGCCAAGCGGCACGGCCAAAAGAAAAAAAAAATCCAATCTGTAAAACCAGGGAGTTCACTTAGACAACCAAGTAAGTTAATCTGCTATTCTGCTGCAAGGTGGCAATAACAATAAAATCCCACCACTAGCATACTTTTATTGTGCACTAATTATGTACCAGTTACAATATTCAGGGCTTTGCATGGATTATCTTGTCTAACCCTCAAAACACAAAGTAACATGCCTGTCTTGCCCATCATTTATGTGAGTCTTCCTTGTCTGCAGATATATGGGTCAGCTGACAACAATGAAAAGATGGTGTGATTTAGAAGGAACACACTGAGGCTTAAGATTTTGGAGGTGAAACTGTTGTGAGGGCGACCAACTTGAGGTGATGCCTATTGAGTGCTGGGTACAAGAAAAGGAATAGAAGTGAAAGTCTACAGGAGCAGAGGAAGAAAAGAAAATATGAGACTAAGTTCCAAAAGACAGTGAAATCACCCAGGACAACAAAGGACTGGCTTTGACTACTAACTCCTGCTTCTGAATTGACCCATGAACACTTCATTCTCAAGTTTAATCTATTTCAACTTTTCTCTCCCTCCCTGGGTCCCATGGTGGTTCCCCAGTTCCAGACTTTCTATAGCAGTATTTACTCATGTTGGACTCCTGGACAGTCCAAATACATTCCATATCAATCAAACCTCCAAATGAGCCAAAAAAAATAGCAAAAATGAATTGTCAATTTTATTACTCTTAAACGGCATCCCTTATATTTTTTGAAGACTCTACATTTTTTATATTTCTGATAGATGTAGTAAAAAAAATTAAAGAAACAGAAGATACAGAAGAATGATAGCAGATTTAAAATATCTAAATAAGTAGCAGATAAAACACTCACTTTAAGATTGATGCTGAATTTGAAAAGACGCAGCATGCTGCAAAACTGTCTGGAAGTAAAAAATCTCACTATAAACAAATGTCTTCTGTTTTCTACTACATTCTCAAGTAGGTCACCAACATTCCTCTTACCTTACTCCTCTCCTTTATGTTAATTTCTCTTTTCAAATGCAGCTCCTGTACTAAACCTAAAACTCTTATTATGCTCAGATGCTTCTAAGTGACTAATAACATTGAGAAAGAAAATCCTGCCAAGAAAATGAACTTGGCCCTAGTACTTCGGCCCACTGACTGTCAAGGCAGATTTGGGTTGCTACCAGAAAATGCTGGATTATCTCCACGTCCTTTCATACATCTCTAGCTATGTGAACCCAAATGCTGAAGCAAGTTCTCCTGCAACAAGGTTAAGCAGACAGATAAAATTTTAATGGAATAAATGGAGCAATCAGAAGTTACTAAGTCTTAGTTAACACAATAGTTATTTGAAGAAAACTGGCAAATAAAGCAATCAGCAATTGGTGTCTCAGTGAACTGAATTCTCAGAAATTGTGCTTGAGAGAATTACTATCATACGTTTCTCTACTGTGATTTTTTTTAAAAAGCCCATCATTTGATAAAAATTACTTCTGCAAAGTTCCAATCTGTCAATCTCTAGACTGATGCACAAAGGTCTTGCCAGTCAATCCGCAAGTGGGCGTAGCAATGACCTACCTTGTTAGTGAACCTGGACAAATGGTCATTTCTACCACTTACTTAGAAACAGATTTTTAACTCTCTACAAGGAGGAGTGATTTATAAGTAAGACATCTAATAAGCTCGCAGGGGCACTTCTGACCTTCTGAATTATGAGTTAAACTTACCTTCCACACTTCACATGCTAATCTATTATTTAAAATTGGTATAGATTATCTGCTGAACTTTATATACTTAAACGTTGAACTAAAAGATTTTCTTATTACTACTGTAGAGAATTACTGAAAAACAAGAATAAAGCTATGTGAAACATGTCTCACACTAAAACAACCGTAAGGAACAAAAACCCAAATCAAGAAAATAGGAACTTATCTCCAAGCAGAGTTGAGCTACTCCTGATTTGGTGCTCGAAGACAATGCTCAAGGTCACCTGGGAATTAACAACTGCTGGGCTTATTATATGCTTCTAAGTCTGTATGTATTCTTAAGGATAAATGTCTTACAGAGCTTCAGTAATCACTTCACAGAGGAACTAAATTTAGAAAGACTTTACCGTGGTTTTTATCCTCTTTTATTTTATTGATAGCAGCATCAATAGTGGGGAGAGGTTCAAAAAGTACTTTTAAAGCTGTCTGGCCTATTTACATCACCAATGCACATATTAATATAAAATTTGAAATATATAAAGTACAGTACCTGAAACTGAACTCTTGGACACTGGATCAGAGATAAATTAGTACCAATTTTCCTTACGATACTTCGAGATGAACCATATGGCTTCCCAGACCAAAGTACCTAAGTAGGAAAAACCAAAAGTTTAATTACAAGACTTACAGAACTGTTAATACAAAGCACTGGACAGTTAATTGCATGACATGCTGACACATTAATTATGGGATCACAAAGCTCTATGTTATGGGAAATGAGCTAATACTTCTCAATTAAAAATTAAAGAATATATACAGCAGGTTGTTACTAATGCAATAAAGTTTAATGTAAGGCATTATATAAAAATGTAAAAGAACAACTAGTGGAAGTTCCCTGGTGGTTCAATCTCTGGTTGGGGATCTGATCCCACAAGCCGTGCAGCATGGCCAAAAGGAAGGAAAAAAAAAGGACTACTAGTAATTGTAAAATAAAATTATATTAGGAGTAAAAACTCATCTGTTTTCATTAGGTTTTCATCCTACTCTGCAGAGGAAACTATTTATCTCCCCTGCTATGTTTTTAGAATCTTATCTATAAGTTTTTCAAAACTACAAGCTACTTACAATAGACTTTCAAAACAAATGCAAATCAGTACAAAGTTCAGAATCTGAATTTGTACGACGCAGGATGCTGCATTTTGTTTGCTACACAAGAAGGCCTGGCCAAGGGTGAGTGGGGGCCAAAATCCAGTTGTACTTGTGAGGCCTTGTCTCAGGGGAAAGGTGTCTTTTCCTAATTTATACAAAAGTACTAAATAGGCTAGTGATAACCCTAATGAGCAGAATTTTTCAGATGAAATCATAATACACAGAGGACATTATGCTATGCTTAAAGCAAAAACAAACACAAACCTCAAAGCAAAAAGCAAACAAAAAATGCACAGGCAGAATGTTAAAGCATTACGAATTGTACCTTGAAACTTCTCCCCAAGTATATGCTCTTTCCTTAAAGAGAAAAACTATCCATCTGTTTTGAGTGCTATACCTGAAAGCCTGGACAGAAGAGGTAAAGAGAGGTGGTATACTATTAAAAGCAATTTGGAAAAAAAAGAATGAGAATGATATGACTATTTACTAATTCATTCAACTGAGATATTCAATTGCATCCTAAAACTATTAAATAAATAGTACCCAATCAGCTGGCATGTATTCTGAGCAATGGACACTGACCGCTTTTTAAAGTCACTCCATGCCCATTCTAATTTAAAGAATGGAATTACAGTATGACCAAACAATGTTACTGTAAACAGTTGGACCAAGCAATGTTACTGTAAACAGCCATGGCTCCAACACATAACCCTAACTAGACCTTTAGACCATTCTAAAAGCATGCACAACTTGTAAAACGAGCATAGAAGCAATCTGACTTCTTAGATTTTAGCAATCAAATCCAATTTAAGGTTAACAGTATGAATCAAAGTGAGGATCATGGGGTATATATAATACCTCTGGCATCTGCCTCTGCTCATATAATTCTCATCATCAATATGGTCAAAGTTTCAGATAAATAACAAGGACCTACTGTACAGCCCAGGGAACTATATTCAAGGTCTTTTAATAACCTATAATAGAAAAGAATCTGAAAAAGAACAGACATATACATATAAATGTATAACTGAATCACTTTGCTGTACATCTGAAGCTCACACAACATTGTAAATTAACTATACTTCAATTTTTTTAAATGGATTTAAAAAATTGTTCAAAGTTTCACTGACTGTTTACCTGGGAGAGCTCCAGAAAGTACTATAACCTACACTGGCTACTATAACCAACAAAAACTATAACTCCTGCTTTAGAAATATAAATTAAATGGATGGACAGGTTGGAAAACTGGTCAGTGGAAAGATAAGACGTCAATACTGAAATAAGAATATTAAAGAATATAAGAGGTAAAGTTACTGTGAAGCTTAGAATTACGTGGAGTTCAGGAAAGCAATCATTCAAACCAATGATCATACAGAGAATTATCACATGAATAGTGTTAATAACACATGAGGACCAAGAGGAGGAAAATCATCCGACCAGAGGAAAAAGGGAAGAATCACAGCCTTACAAACCCAACATAGGAGGCCAAGAAAAGCAAGAGGGAAGAGAAATGGGGATATATGTACAGTTGATTCACTTTGTTATAAAGCAGAAACTAACGCACCGTTGTAAAGCAATTATGCTCCAATAAAGATGTAAAAAAATAAAATAAAATAAAACAGTATTTAAGCAAACTCTTTACCTTATACATGTTAATTGGCATCGATCTTTTAAAAAAATAGCCATAGGGCAATAGTAACTACACCACTCAATCATTTCTCGTGTCTTCTATTTAGCCATAAGTCAAAACTCTCCTATGATGTAGGAGAATGCTATTTATACATCACAATGTGACAATTACATAGTCTAATGTGAATCTTCCATCCCTCCAGTAAGCAAAGATCTTAACTGCAGATGAAGAGGACAAAAAAGCTCACGAAGAAAAGTTCAAAAAGGACTTGCCAAGGTCAGAAACTAAGATTTCTGCCAGCTTTTAGCCTTCCTTGCTATGCATGCTTCAGGGCTAAGTTTCAACTATTATCTTCCCATCTGCTTTATATCAGAAGGAAAGAATACCAGGTGCCTTCAACAAGGGAAAGTGGCCAAAGCTTCAGCTTTTATTTATAGGGAATTAGTAGACTATTTAGGCTTTTGATGCAAAGTTAAGGAAAGTAACTTGCCTTATGTGATTATTTTTTCAAGTATACACAGTGGACTAACATAATGTTGTTCTGTTACTTATGAACTGCATAACATTTAGCACCAAAAATTATGAAGCAAGAGTCTTTATAAGCTAATGAATGGGATACTTAGAAAGAAGAGGAGCCATAACCTTCAGTGGATTGAAGAAAAAGTAAGGGGAAGGAGCAGCTAACTTCCAAGAAGTCTAAAACTAGGTCTTAACTTTATTTTTTCTATTCAGCCCTCATGGAGGGGGAGAAATTGTAAATGGCTGTGAAGAAATAATGAACAGATGGTATGGAAAGTCACCATCTGTGCATTGGGAGGCTGTACGGCCCAAGTGCATCTCCTACCCTAACTGGTGGCTGAACTATGTCTTGTCAGTACACTTGTTTGGAGAAGGAAAGGCTTCCTCTAAAGATGAACTGTCAGTAATATCTTTTCAGATCTAAGAGAGAGGGCAGGGAGAAAACTGTCATTACTAGACAATTCGATTTCATTAAGAAATAAGAATTGGGCTTCCCTGGTGATGCAGTGGTTAAGAATCCTCCTGCCAAAGCAGGAGTCATGGGTTCGAGCCCTGGTGCGGGAAGATCCCACATGCCACGGAGCAACTAAGCCCGTGCGCCACAACTACTAAACCTGCGCTCTAGAGCCCGTGAGCCACAACTACTGAGCCCGTGTGCCACAACTACTGAAGCCCACATACCTAGAGCCCGTGCTCCACAACAAGAGAAGCCACCGCAATGAGAAGCCCGTGCACCGCAACGAAGAGTAGCCCCCGCTCAGCCCAACTAGAGAAAACCCGCGCGCAGCAACAAAGACCCAACGTAGCCAAAAATAAGTAAAATACATTTATAAAAAAAAACAAGCATTCAATTCCATTAAGAAAAAATTAAGTAAGAGTAATTTTTTTAAATTAATTTATTTTTGGCTGTGTTGTGTCTTCGTTGCGGTGTGCAGGCTTCTCACTGCAGTGGCTTCTCTTGTTGCAGAGCACGGGCTCTAGGCGCGCGGGCTTCAGTAGTTGTGGCTAACGAGCTCTAGAGAGCAGGCTCAGTAGTTGTGGCGCACGGGCTTAGTTGCTCCGCGGCAGGTGGGATCCTCCCGGACCAGGGCTCGAACCCGTGTCCCCTGCATCGGCAGGCGGATTCTCAACCACTGCGCCACCAGGGAAGCCCTATTTATTATTATTAAACAAAAAAACTGCTTTGCTTTATTTATAAGTACTGATAAATAATGTAATAATGAATCTGTGTGGGGCATGCATGTTTGCATGTCTGAGTCTAGTAATGACAGTCCATAGCATCTGGCAACAGAGTTTGTAAGTGATGACAGCAAGGAGGAGGATGACACCAGGAGAGCAATTTGTTCTTTGTTAACAATGTGAAAAGCTATTGTCGAAGTGCTGAAATGTGAGGCTGGAATCTGAAAATGTCATCTGTCTCACCATGATGACTGCACTCAAGCTTTATACGGTGGTGATTCATTTCTTAGAGACTAGTTAAATCTATATTTCTATCTGAGAGTCACCATTTAGCAAGAAAAAATATAAACTTAATTCTAATCAAATGTATTTTTCTCAAAAAAACTATGTAATATTAACCCAAGGTTCTTATTCTGATATATAATTTCGCATATCCCTGAAATTATACACAAAATTATGTACATATACAACATTTTTCTAGGAAGAAGGTCCATACCATTAATCAAATTTTTAGGGAGTCTAGGACCCAACAAAGTATAAATTCTTAATTCCAAGGGAACCAGAGGAAAATAAAAAGTATGTGTTGGGGAGAAGGGGGTGGAGATAGGAAGATGAAATTCTATAACAATTTTGAAATCCCCAACTGAAGACAACCCTTCCGTCAGTTCTCTTCTTCCTTATCTAAACTCCTAGCCACATTCACATTCTTCCTCCAAAACAGAAGAGGAAAACAAGGTTGCAATTCTTAAGTATTACTGGAAATATATTCCTAATACAAATTAGATATTTGCTGTAACTTTTCAACATAAAATACTGAGATGAACCAGAATCACATTAGTTTCATAGCTTGCTTTCTCTAGTTTAAAACCATTTTTACTTAAGGGCATAAATATAGTAATAATAGAATGAGGAGAAAGTTTGGACAAATGTGAATACAGCTGACCCCTGAACAATGCTCAGGTTAGGGACACCAAACACTGCCCCCACTTTCCCAACAAAATCCACATATAACTTTACAGTTGGCCCTCCTGTATCCAGGGTTTCACATCTGCGGATTCAACCAACCATGTATCATGTACTACAGTACTTACTACGGAAAAAAATCTGCATCTAAGTGGATGCAAGCAGTGGAAACCCACACTATTCAAGGGTCAACTGTATATAGTTTTAAATTCAAACAAATGTTGAGGCCAAATGGAATGCAGTGAAGAGAAAACATAGAGACCACGGCAGCATATAGGCCTGGTTTTAAAAGCAGGCTCTACAATTTATTGTCTGTATAAAGCTGGCAAATTATTGATCCCTCTATGTTTCCCTTTCCTCATCTATAAAACGGGAACAGTATCTACCTCATAAGCCTATGAGCCTTAAATGAGTTAAGGGAGGGGCTTCCCTGGTGGTGCAGTGGTTAGGAGTCCGCCTGCCAATGCAGGGGACGCGGGTTCGAGCCCTGGTCCAGGAGGATCCCACATGCCTCAGAGCAACTAAGCCCGTGCGCCACAACTACTGAGCAAGCCACAACTGCTGAGCCCACATGCCACAACTACTGAGGTCCACGCGCCTAGAGCCCGTGCTCCGCAACGAGAGGCCACTGCAACGAGAGGCCCGTGCACTACAACGAAGAGTAGCCCCCGCTCGCTGCAACTAGAGAAGGCCCATGCGCAGCAATGAAGACCAAACGCAGCCCAAAATAAGTAAAATAAATAATTTTTTTAAAAAACTGAGTTAAGGTATTTAAGTATAACACGACTTTAATAAATACTGTCTTCTTCCCCTTCTATTATAAGAGGTAGCAAAGTACACTAAAAAGAAGATTTTGGAATCAAAATTGGGTTCATATTACAGCTCTGCCACTTATTAGTCAGGTAACTTTGCACAAGTCAGTTAAACACTCTGAACCTCAGGTTCCTCATCTGTTAAAAAAAAAAAAGTGTTGTCCTAGTGAACACACAAAATACATGTAAAAGACTGGGCATAGTAAGCCGATCAGTGATAGCTATTATGATGGTGCTGATGTGTACGGTAAAATGCAAAGAGCTAATCATCACCAGCTGGGCCTAATGGCAAAAACAAAACGCAGATCTCAAAACCTGCAATTTCTTTTTAAAGCAGATAAAATATGCAAAGAATGAAGACATTTTCTGCTCTTGAATACATTCAAATATAGTACCAAGTTCATTTATATATCAAAGCAGTGAGAAATATGTATTTATCATTGAAAGATGGAACTAAAAAGTTTTTTTTTATATTCAGATTACTCTTCAGCAGCAAGCTAAAAGATCCCAGAAACTAAGATAGAAAATAACTCCAAAGGGTCAAATTGTTTAATGTTAGGAGAAAATTTATTTTTATATAGATTTTCAGTTAACTGATTAAAGGTGATGATTATATGTTACATAAAAAAATGATCTTTCCATCTATTGGTAGAAATCAGTTGTGATTATAATATTGGGAGCAAGTTAATGCTCTCTTACCTGGTCCATTCTTTGATGAAAGGCACCCATGTTACAGCTCAAAATGAACAAAGCTAAATAAGTAAACTAAGCTAAATAAAGTGTGTTATCTATTCCTGAAACAAAATTCTGCACTTTGGCCTCAATCAGCACTGGTCACATTGCCTGACTTGGGGCGGGGGCAGGGGGATGACAGAGCAAAACAGTAGGAAATTAACCGTCATTGAATGTACCTACACTACATACAGGCCACTGTGATAGGTCTTTTACATACACTGCCGTGTAAATCCACAGGTTCATTGTGCAGGAGTAGTTCTTCCTACCTGTAATTTGTAGATGAAGAAAGTAACTGGCAGAGATAAATTTCATACCCAGGTTTGTTTGAATCCAAGACCTACAATCTTTCCACTCAACTACACTTCCTACTAAAATTGCAAATAAATACGAATCATAAGCTGTAAAGTTTCACTTTTGGGGAATCATTAGCAACAAAAGCTTCCTAACTTTCTGAAAAGAAATTCTTTTGCTGTCAGTACTGAAATGTTAACCTACCCTATGCAGCCAAATGATGGTAAGTAACAATTGAGAAAGGTGGTATACTGCATTAAGTGAAGTTCAAAACATGAGAAGATGTAACTGAAAAAGATGAAAGTATTAACTTTACAAACCATTTTCCTATTGTTTATCCGAAAGATAATACTCAAAATTATGTAAATATAAAAAAGGGTAGGGACTTCTCTGGCAATCCAGTGGTTAAGACTTTCTCTTCCAATGCAAGGGGTGCGGGTTCAATCCCCAGTCGGGGAGATAAGATCCCACACGCCTCGCGGCCAAAAAACCAAAACATAAAATAGAAGCAGTATTGTAACAAATTCAATAAAGACTTTAAAAATGATCCACATCAAAAAGAATCTTTAGGGGCTTCCCTGGTGGCGCAGTGGTTGAGAGTCCGCCTGCCGATGCAGGGGACATGGGTTCACGCCCCGGTCCAGGAGGATCCCACATGCCACGGAGCGGCTGGGCCCGTGAGCCATGGCCGCTGAGCCTGCGCGTCCGGAGCCTGTGCTCCACAACGGGAGAGGCCACAACAGTGAGAGGCCCACGTACCGCAAAAAAAAAAAAAAAAAATCTTTAAAAAAAAGCGGGAGGGGGGGCGGGGTAAATGTTATTTGGTTCTTTGCTTTTTATCTCCAAAGAAAATAGATGGAACTTTGTGGGACTGGGGCAACAAAACGTTCAACCTTCTCTTAGCAAGATTCAAAGAGACAAAATAAAAACAAAAAAGTAAAAGTAGTGCATTAAAAAGTATACCCATATTCAAATTATGTAACCTGCCTATATCTTTAATGAATACAATGTAATTCCATGTCACCAATGACACTGAATGTGAAAATGAGAAACAAATATTCCACAAAATATGCTTGGCACAAGTATTGCTCTAATAACTTTACACTGGATCTGAAAAAAAAAATTATGTATTAGTAGAAAATACTTTTAAAAATGTCAAGATCCGAACATCTTTGGCACAGAATAACAATATTACACTAATTTTTTCCTTTGTATCTACAGTTGTTATATTTTAGGAGACATGACTTACCTTTTAAACAGCTGTGTGATAAACCACATTATAAGAGCATTCAATATTAACAGTTCTACAACATTCAGAGTTGTCAAGCATTAGTCAAACATATTTTATTCAATGATTTCTATATACATTTAAGCCTTTTCCTCACTAATAACAAATGCATTGCTTTTACCAGTCACATGAATATTGGTTAAGTTTTCGATGTAGCCAACCCATCCCTTACTTAGGATACTGGGTAAAGATTCACTTCCATGATTTAAATAGTAAGCAAATTAAATACTACATAAGTTGGCCATACATAAGATTCATTTTTCTCAGAAAAAATTCTCAATGTCTGGATTTTAAAAAACAATTTCAAGCACTCACCGATTGCATGCTTCCAACCTGTTGAAAAACCATCCTAATTAGGCGTTTAATCCAGCCAAGCATTTAGATGGCAAAGTCTCTCCAAATTTGCATTTCAAGTACTTCAGGCATACATAGTAGCACATGGTCCATAAAGCACACTGAAATGTTAAAATGTAAATACTAAAGTGAAATAATTATTATTTAGAATCTTTATTGTCTACAACACATCTCACAAAGTAAGTTTAGTCTACATCTTAAACCTTTGTGTGTATAAGTTTACTTAAGGAAAAAAATTTTCAACTAAGACCCGACACAGCCAAAATAAATAAAACAAATTAAAAAAAAAAGAAAAAAATTTACTTGTGATCACCTTTAAATAAACTAATGGTACAATTTTTTTAATTTTTTTAAGTATTTCTTTTCCAGTCAGGGTTCTACCTTGGAAGCAACAAAAACCTACTGTGGCTGACATAAGTAGAAAATATATTTATGGAAAGACACCCAGTAGACAACAATCTTAGAAGAAACTTATAGGCTACACAGCCAGGAAAGACATCCAAAACTGCCGCAGAACTGGTCTTGGAAGACACCACTGCAACTGTTACTGCCACCCCTGACAGAACAGAATCTACCAGTTCCCACTTTCCTGTCCCACTGGCTCCTGAGTTGCTGTCCATACTGGCGGCATTTGCTTGGACGAACCTACCTGGCTACAGTTACAAGCCGATTCTGGTTCTCACCAATATCATAAAGGAATTCCGGAAACATAAAACAGGAATTCAGAGGCCAGAAGGTCAAAAATAACAAAAAACCACACTCACTGGCACTATAACCCCTGCCACTCACCCTCTTTACCTCCCCATCAATATACTGTATATCTGATACAATTATGAGCTCGCGTGGCATAAACCAGTTTACCTGAAGTGTTGGTCTCCAACACGACAAGTTTACACCAGACTATAAATCAATGTGCTGCTTCCTTGTCAAGGAAGCCTTTAAAAAAAAAAAAAAAAAGCAGTACTTAGTCAGCGGTCCCCAACCTTTCTGGCACCAGGGACCGGTTTCGTGGAAGACAGTTTTTCCACGGACGGGGCGGGGCGATGGTCCAGGCGGTAATGCGAGCGACGGGGAGAAGCAGATGAGGCTCCGCTCGCTCGCCTCCTGTCGTGCGGCCCGGTTCCTAACAGGCCGTGGACCAGTACCGGTCCGCGGCTCAGGGGTTGCAGACCCTTGTACTTAGTGATATACTTGATTTACATTCTGATATAGGCTTACCCCTTTGTGGACCAGAAATAACGTTTGTGGTCTACACTTTGAGGAGAACTTGATAAAGAATTACAAAGAATTGGGGCGGGGTGGGGATAAAGTTGTCACAAATACGCCAGACGCTGGGTGAAACATGAACTAGAAAGAGCCCAGCCCTAAGGACAGATCAAAGTATGCAATGAAAGAGTTCTAAGCGCTGACAGGAACATATAATTTATTGATAACTAAGAAATGGCCGGGGCTAGAACTTTGGTGAGACATATATTTAAATATTACCAACATCTATAATTGCCTGTAAGAATGAATATTCTGAGAGGTAACGGTAATAAAAAGTGCAAAGGGCCAAAAATAAGCTGGAGATGACTGACAAAAAACTGGTCAGAGAAAAAGGATGGTTTTATGTAATTGGAAAACCTATCACTTTTTTTTTTTTTTTTTTTTTTTTGCGGTACGCAGGCCTCTCACTGTTGTGGCCTCTCCCGTTGCGGAGCAGAGGCTCCGGACGCGCAGGCTCAGCGGCCATGGCTCACGGGCCCAGCCGCTCCGCGGCATGTGGGATCTTCCCGGACTGGGGCACGAACCCGTGTCCCCTGCATCGGCAGGCGGACTCTCAACCACTGCGCCACCAGGGAAGCCCTAAACCCATCACTTTTTTAAAAAACTGAGATATAACTTACACAGGCAAGTGCACAAATTTTAAGTATGTCCAGCTTAATGAATTTTTATGTATGTATAAACCTGTGGAACCTCCATCCAGATCAAGATGTGAAACATCTGAAGAACCCCAAGAGCTCCCTTGGGCCTCTACCCAGTCGATATCCATGCCTCACCTATCTAACTACTACTCTAACTTTTACAGCCTATCACTTTCGCAGGCTGCATGTACTCTTCTGTGTCTGACTTCTGTCACTTAACATTGTCTGTGACATTTATCCACATAATTTGTGAATCACAGTTCTTTTTCACTGATGTTCAGTATTTTGTTGTGGTACTATGCCACAATTTACTTGCCCAGTTTACTGGGGGCTTTTTTTGGTTGTTTTTTGTTTTACTTTATTGGCGTACAGTTGATTTACAGTGTTGTATCACCCAAATTACTGTTCATGAACATTTGGGTTGTTTCCATTTTTTAGCTACTATAAATAAAGTTGCTGAAACAATTCGTGCACATAACATAGCAAGGTACACATAAGAACTAATTTCTCGGACTTCCCTGGTGGTGCACTGGTTAAGAATCCACCTGCCAATGCAGGGGACACAGGTTCGAGCCCTGGTCCAGGAAGATCCCACAAGTGGAGTAACTAAGCCCGTGCACCACAACTACTGAGCCCACAAGCCACAACTACTGAAGCCCGCACTCCTAGAGCCTGTGCTCCACAACAAGAGAAGCCACCACAATGAGAAGCCCACGCAATGCAGCGAAGAGTAGCCCCCGCTCACCACAATTAGAGAAAGTCCATGCATAGCAATGCAGACCCAACACAGCCAAAAATTAATTAATTAATTAATTTTAAAAAGAAGAACTAATTTCTCTTGGGACTTCCCCGGCGGTCCAGTGGTTAAGACTCCACGCTTCCACTGCAGGGGGCGTGGGTTCCATCCCTGGTCTGGGAACTAAGATCCCACATGCTGTGTGGCACAGTCAAAAACGAAAAAAGAACTAATTTCTCTTGAGTCTATACCCAGAAGTAAAACTGCTAGATCATCAGATTATACAGAGATAGAGATAAAGCTAAATCTTTGAAAAATCTGTAGAAACTAACATTTTTCTGAAGTGGTTGTACCAATTACACTCCCGCAAGCAGGTATATACAAGAGCTCTAGTTGTTCTATAATCCTTGGTATTGTCAACGGTCAATACTTGGTATTGTCAGTCTTTCTAATTTTAGCAATTTTAGTAGCTTTTCCACAGGTTTTGGGGGTATCTTGATACCTTCCATTAAGAAGTGTCTTTCGCTCGCTTTTTTTTTTTTTTTTTAAGATTTCTTTTGATGTGGACCAGTTTTAAAGCCTTTAATGAATTTGTTACAATACCGCTTCTGTTCTATGTTTTGGTGTTTTGGCCTTGAGGCATGTGGGATCTTAGCTCCCCAAGCAGGGATGGAAACCGCATCCCCTGCATTGGAAGGCGAAGTCTTAACCAGTGGACCGCCAGGGAAGTCCCTTTCCCTCGTTTTTTAAGCAGATAGTTTTGCGTTTTTTTTTTAACTATTTTTAAAAATTATTCTTGCCAGAAAAAAAAAAAAATTCTTGCCAGCAAAGAGTCTGTGCCAGAGATAAAGATTAGGAAGCACTGGCTTAGAAAAAGGAGATGCAACCTAAGAGTGAATGGGCTAACTCATACTCAGAGTAAGAAATGAAGCCCGAACAGAAGCCTCAAGAAATACTTGTGCATCAAGCAGAGAAAACAAGAGTCACTGGGAAAAAAATGATCAGAGGTAATAGAAAAATGAGAGAGGTGTTGTCACCAAAAAAAAAAAAAAAAAAAAAAAGGGAAATTTCAATAAGGGGAATGGTTCTTGTTACTGATAAACAGTAAACACAGAGGAGAGGTCACATAGTCGGTGGCCGCCTACAGTTACCCTTTCCTCCAAACTTCTCCACTGTGCTCTCTGGAACCCTGTTTGAAGGTAAGCATCCCCTCCCTCGCTGAACTGAAATTTGGCTGTCCCTCTAGAATGCTGCTTCCAAGCCTTCTCAAAGGGTCCTGTGCTTGCTTATTCTCTCCTACTTTATATCAAGGCTCTTTCCAATCAATTACTGCTCTAAGCTCTTTGAAAAACCCTCCCTCAAAGGCAAAACTAAAGTGACAACAAAACAGAGCAGTGGTCACCAGGGTTATTAACTACAGCAAAGCACAAGGGAGGTTTTGGAAAAATGGAAGTAGTTTATATCTCGATTGTGGTGGTGGTTACATGACTCTGTGTTCAAAGAAATGTCTGCCAAAAGGAGTGAATTTTGCTGTATGTAAATTATACCTTCACTTAAAAAAAAAAAAAAAAGCTCTCCTTAGGAAGCACTGCTTTACCACCCTCTGTCCCTCATGAGGGTTGACTTAAGGACACTTGAATCATTCCCTATCGCTCAGCTATGACTTCAACCGAGTCTTCTTCTCTACTCCAAGTCCTTTCCTAAATGGAATTCTGTACTTTGGCCTCATTGGCACTAGTACACCAATAAAGAAATATTCTTGCTGGTGCTAGGTGATTATAATATTCACAGAGATGATGCATCCAACAGAGCACTGTTTGAGTCTACTTACATAAAGATCTAAAACAGGTAAAAGTGAAAGCAATCTCATCAGAGATTATGAATTTTTTTTTTAATTTAAACTTTGTCTTTTTTGTCTTGTTTTGAATTGTTGGAGGCAGAGGTCGTGACTGGCAGGAGGCCCGAGAGGGATTTCTGAGGGTGCTGGCAGTGTTCTATTTCTTGACATACGCAGATACTTGCACGTGTTTACTCTGTGAAAGCTTACCAAGATACTTTTCTTAATGTAAGTTATGCTTCAAATACAAGTTTTAAAAACACACAGAGTCTTTGACCAAGTTATGCAACTTTCAGGAATTTCTTTTGCAGAAATAAAAGCATTATACATAAAGAATATGTATAAAGGTATTTTCTGCAGTGCTTTTTCTACTCACAAAACTAGGATCAACTTTAAATGTTCACCAATAAAACACCTGTTAAATAAATTACTGTATATGCATATTACAAACTTTATGCATCTACTAAAAGTGAGTTACAGTCTATGTAATGACTTGATGGTATATATATGTTACAGGAAGGGAAATATACTAAGTATGATTTCATTTCTGTAAAAAAAAAAAAAATCTTCAACCTTTTCATTTATGAAAAGATATACATCAAACTATTAAAACTGGCCAGAGTGGGTAGAAGTAAATTTTTCTTTGTATGGTTTGTACTGTTTACACAATGCTACAAAAATACATGTTTTAATTTGCATTTAGAAACAAAATCTAGGGACTTCCCTGGTGGTCAACAGGGTAAGACTCCACGCTCCCAATGCAGGGGGCCTGGGTTCGATCCCGGGTCCGATCCCGGGTAGGGGAACTAGATCCCGTATGCATGCTGCAACTGAGAGTCCACATGCCGCCACAACTAAGAAGCCCACATGCCACAACTAAGAAGCCCACATGCCACAACTAAGACCTGGCGCAGCCAAAAAAAAAAAAAATATATAGAAGTTACAAAAACCAAATGTCACCTTGCAGCTTTCACTCAGACATTCCTTGGACCATACTGAGACCTTCAGTCTCCTCCCCTGCACTTTCCGTCAACCTAACCAATCCCTTTCCACTTTCACTTTCATCTACCTCATGAAGCCCCAAATCACTTGAACCACTGCTTTGTTAGTATTTTCAACTCCTTTTTCTACTGTTTTGTTTATTTTACAAGCCAGAACCTGATGAGTCCACAAGCCTACACTTCCTACAATTGGGCTGTAGAAAAAAGACTATATCTCACATTTTGATGTTGCTACAAATGTACTACCTCTGGTCTCAACTGGGCCTTCACTGCTGCCTAGCGTTCAGGAAAATCTTAGTTTCTGCTCTTCCCACTCTTCCATTCTCCAGAGCAGCTATTTCAAGCATTCTCCACGCTACCCAAATCTCTCTAACCCTTGCTCCATCATTTCTCATTAGATGACCAAGCTTACTACTTTAAATAATAGAGAAGTCTTCTGACAGAAAATCCCTCAACATCCTGCCACACCACATGCCATACACACAGCATCTCTGCATCCACACCTATTCTGTCCCTCTAAGTCTGTCCCCCATTCTCTCTTGTCCCTCCTTCCAACTAAGTGCTCAGGATTATTACCCCCCCCACCCCCAACCCACAGGTCTCATTACATCAGCTCCATCCTGTATTACATGGATTCTCTTTCCTCGGCCCTGTTAAATTCAATCACATGCTACCTTCTGGTTTCTCCCATCTTCTTTTAAACCAAAGAAATCTGAAACTGAACTCCTCAACTTTCCTCCTAAATCTGTTGCTTATATGTTCCCTACCTCAGAAAATGGCACACCTAGTCAGTTATTCCTTCTTTCTCTTTCATTTTCTACAATCAAGTTCTATTTTGCCTCCTAAATATATCAGATTCCATTTCCATTGCCCTTACTGCTCTTCTAAGTCTATACTATTGTAAAAATCTATTAACTACACTATTTGCACCACCCCCTCCCCTGATTTTGCTATCCCTTTCTATCCATTCTCAATACCAAAGTAGGTCCTTTATGATTTGGTCATAAAGAGGGTTTTCCTGATCAACCAGGATTAGGGCCCTCCTGTATGTATTCTCTTACATTATTAAATTATGTATTACATTTCAAATTAAAATTAAAAATTAAAATTACATAAAAATTAAAATTACATTATTAAAGAGTGTATTAAAACAATGTACCTAAACTGCTTACCTCCTCCACGGCACTTCAGTCACCGTTAAGTGCAAAGACTCTATCTTATTCATCACAGTGACCCCAGCATGTAGCACAACATATAGGATACAACAGTTGCTCAGTTAATATGTGAATATTAAATGAAAGGCATCTAAGTCCCAAGCCAGTGCCTTTTCTATACTGTCTCAATTTCAAACAGACATCTTAAGAGGAATTTTACTTCTATTTATAGGTGAACTAGGTAATTTCAGACAAACCCTCCTCCCACTGAGGACAAGTAAACTAGGGGACAATATTTTTAAAATCATCTATTTGAAAGCATCAGAGAACTGTTAAGGCAGAGAAGTATAACCAGGCCAAGAGTTGGTTCTTTGAAAAGACTAATAAAAAGAATTGACCTCTAATGAGATTTACTGAGGAGAGAAAAGGCACTTTGCCAGTATCAGGAATGAAAAAAGGGACATCATTATAGATCTTAAAGGCATGAAGAAAATCATAAAAGGCAAAACAGACCTATAGTGTAAGAAGTTACAATGGTGGTTACCTTTGGATGGGGTGGCTAAGAGTTGGAAGGGAGTATAAAGGGGCTCTCTGGAGCGCAGACAATTTTCTATTTCTTAAACTGGGTGATCTCTGCATGGATATTTGCTTTGTGATCATTTATTGAGCTGTATATTTATGTCTGTGCATCTTTCTGTGTTACACTTTGTGTGTGTTATACTTCACAAGAAAACAGGTTTTAAAAAAAGATAGCTATCCCTGGTGGCGCAGTGGTTGAGAGTCCGCCTGCCGATGCAGGGGACACGGGTTCGTGCCCCTCTCCGGGAGGATCCCACATGCCGCAGAGCGGCTGGGCCCGTGAGCCATGGCCTCTGAGCCTACGCGTCTGGAGCCTGTGCTCCGCAACAGGAGAGGCCACAACAGTGAGAGGCCTGCGTACCGCAAAAAAAAAAAGATAGCTAAGAATCAGGCTGCACTTTGTTTTCTAGGTTCTTTATGTATGTATATGTGTGTGTGTTTGTAAAATTTAACTTCTAGGATTATATGATGACGGTATAGGCTTATAGTCGAGCCTACTGTAGCGTAGACCAGACATACAGAAATATCGTGCAGAAGTAGCATGGTGGGGTAGCTGGCAAGGCAGTAGAAGAGAAAACCAAGAGTAAAGGAGAAACAGATAAACTGTGAAAACAGACTTTCTTTTCCCGCCACAAATACTATGAAACTATGTGTGTGCAGGTAGACCAATTAAAGTATAGAGCAATCAAATCAAAGATAAAACAACATAATATTGTTTCAACTAACGCAGTGTATGTTTTTGAGATACTTATAATAAAAAAGTTATTAGCAAGAGTTTCACAATAAACCTGTTAGCAGTTATACCAAAGTTGTCATTAAACTTAAAATTCCAAAAACTTTAAAAGCTACAACAACAAAAAAAAAAAAAACAAAAACAAAAAAAAAAGCTACAACAGTACATGGGGCTTATTTTTATAAGGTCTTGTGGAACTATTCAAGGAAATGGCCATTTAATTATCTTTACAATGTAACAGAAGAGTGTGACCATTTCATTCTGGGGTCCGAGGAGTCTAAAAAGATTAACAGAACATTCTTAGTTATTTGGTTGGCTAAATTATTGGAATAAGGTTTCCTGTTCTCAGAAAACTAAGAGATCAGGTAAGCCATATTAGTTCATCCCAAACGACAGTCTACATTCTAGCTGCAAACAATGATGCAAAAGAAAAATAAGGACCATGAAGTAAAAAACAAAAACTTATTCAATTTAAAGTTACTGTCCTTGACCCAGCAATCCCACTACTGGGCATATACCCTGAGAAAACCATAATTCAAAAAGAGCCATGTACCAAAATGTTCATTGCAGCTCTATTTACAATAGCCCAGAGATGGAAACAATCTAAGTGCCCATCATCGGATGAATGGATAAAGAAGATGTGGCACATATATACAATGGAATATTACTCAGCCATAAAAAGAAACGAAATTGAGCTATTTGTAATGAGGTGGATAGACCTAGAGTCTGTCATACAGAGTGAAGTAAGTCAGAAAGAGAAAGACAAATACCGTATGCTAACACATATTATGGAATTTAAGGAAAAAATGTCATGAAGAACCTAGGGGTAAGACAGGAATGAAGACACAGACCTACTAGAGAACGTACTTGAGGACATGGGGAGGGGGAAGGGTGAGCTGTGACAAAGCGAGAGAGAGGCATGGACTTATATACACTACCAAACATAAGGTAGATAGCTCCTGGGAAGCAGCCACATAGCACAGGGAGATCAGCTCGGTGCTTTGTGACCGCCTGGAGGGGTAGGATAGGGAGGGTGGGAGGGAGGGAGACGCAAGAGGGAAGAGATATGGGAACATATGTATATGTATAACTGATTCACTTTGTTATAAAGCAGAAACTAACACACCATTGTAAAGCAATTATACCCCAATAAAATGTTTAAAAAAAAAAGTTACTGTCCTTTATTTTGAGAATATGTCCTTCTTACGTTTTTAGTATTAAAATGCTTTTTCTTTTAGGATGTGGGGACAGTAGATGAATGTTACTTTTGATTTTTTTTTTTTTTAATGCTCACTTATAATAAAAAGTTGTCAGGGCTTCCCTGGTGGCGCAGTGGTTGAGAGTCCGCCTGCCGATGCAGGGGACACGGGTTCATGCCCCGGTCTGCCGCGGCTGGGCCCGTGAGCCATGGCCACTGAGCCTGCGCGTCCGGAGCCTCTGCTCCACAGCGGGAGAGGTCACAATAGTGAGACGCTCGCGTACCGCAAAAAAAAAAAAAAAAAGTTGTCAAAGCCCTACCCTTTCTGGAAATTAAACTTGAAATTCAAGTCTAGTGACCACTGCTATACTTCAAGTCAGTCTGGGCTGAGACTTTAAGTCAGAACACTTACCACACTATAAAACAATGACATAGTACTCAACCTATGGGTACAATTTACTGGCAATATTCTGAATTAATATTCTATACTATTCATACTAATTAAGTACACTGCTACATTCCCAGTACCTAGCACAGAGTCTGACATATAATAAGTTTAACTTTTTTCAGTCCACAAATGAATAAATCTCATGACCTGTACTACATCTCTCAAAAACAAAAGAAAAAGCTGTTTAGATAAGAAACCTAAGAACATAACCTAATTAAAACTTGATGAAAATTCTTTCAAGTTAATGGGCTATAGATATGAAACTAAACTTCTAAAGGACATTTTCTGTAACATTTTTAGAAGTTAACTTTCTCTCCATATGCTATAAAAGAAGTTAGAGGTAGCTTTATATTTCCTTTTGAACTAAAGATGTACCATTTTCATGTGAGGATCTCTGACATATAACCCTCCTGTGAATGAGATAGGAATTTCCTTTAAGTATTATTTTAAGTATTCCCATGCAAATGAATTAAGCATCCTGGCATCAATTTTAAAACAATCTTTCGAAAAGACTGCTCAAATATCTTAAGTGGTCCTGGACATCAGTAGAAAAAAAATATTCACACTACTTGGAAGTCAATAATATTTTTCACTAACTAAAAGTGCTTCCTTGGGCCAAGCAAACTGATGAAAATTCACTATAAACGTGATTTTGATAAGTTGTGTAATAATTACTGTCCCCTACATATTATGTGTATTAAAAAATTCCCTTATGGAAAAATTCAGTAAATTATACCTTCATAAGTAAAGGTGTTCACTTTTTTTCAAATTTTAACAATACTTTTTATTTCTTTTAATTGAAGTATAGTTAATTTACAATGTTGTGTTAGTTTCAAGAAAGATGTTTAGTTTTTAAAAGCTAGTAAGGGTAGTTACTGAAGTATCAGTTGTAAAAGAGAAACTCTAGAGGCAAACTAAATGTCCATCAATAAGGAAATAGTTAAATTCAACATACTTATTCTAAGTTTATGGCCATTAAAACAAAAAGCTATACATGAAAGGATTTCATGATAAAAATCTAAATGACTAACACATATGTGATTCTGTTTTTAAAAAATAAAACAAAGCATAGAAATAGTGGTGAAATAGATATTTTATGTACACATGTACATAAAAGAAAAGATTTGAAAAGATACCAAAGCTTAACACTGCTTGTGTCTGAGGCCTGGTGAGGGAATTCTCTACCTTTTCTTCTTTATGTTTATGCACTTCTGTATCATTACATGGTGAGATTACAGTATCACTATTTGTTGCTTATCTAAATTGTGTAAGTTGTATCAACAGTAAATAAACATAAAAGAACAGATGAACAGCTGAGTAGTTAACATTTCAAAAAGCAGCTATATAGTAATAACACTCATCACCAAGACTGCCCAAGAAAACAAAGGGGTAGAAACTGAAGTTTATCAGCACTTCAGAACCTGCTGCACCACTGTACCACGCTGTCTCTTCCCCTCTCTTTTTTTTTTAATTTGTCTGCACTACTGGGCATGTACGAACTTAGTTCCCGACCAGGGATGGAACCCCTGTACCCTGCATTGGGAGTGCAGAGTCTAAACCACTGGACCTCCAGCGAAGTCCCTCTTCCTCTCCTTCAGAGTATTTTTTTTTTCTCCACTCCTTTCCTTATATCCATACATTCACCAGTTACCAACTTCTATTTCCACCAGGTTAATTCACTAATTGCTTCACATCTCAGGTGAAGCCATTTTTGACAGGGCCAGCTCACTATCTTCTTATGAGACTGATCATGTCACTTCTTTGCTCAAATTCAAACTCCTTCAACTTGGCATTCAAGTTCCTCCATGTGTGAGTCGAACTTTACTTCTAGACTTTTGAACTACTCCCCTACAGTAGGAATCCTAAACTCCAGTTTAACAGGTCTTCTCTGCTGTCCTCCGAACAAGCCCAGCTGTCTCTTTCTAGACCTTACTCCTCTAAAACTACTTGGATGAAGATGAAGATGCTCTCTAAGAAGTAATATAAGATAGAAAAGATGAGGGATACAGATTAAAGTATCCAGTATACATTGCCAGTATATGCTAAGTGCCGAAAGAGGTAGCGATTATTCATTGATACATATTTTTTTTCCCTTTTCCCTTCCTCTTTAACTGGACATATTCTATAAAATAAATGTTTTAAATTCTATTTACTGAACTATACTTATATACTTTGCTCATAACTTTAAATTCAATTGTATTAACCTTTTATTGTTTCCAAGAAACAAAAATACCTAGCTTACTACTGTACGCATAAATACCCAGGGTTTTTTTTTTCTCCCCCCATTATGGATTTGTAGCTCAACAGAATTTCCCACAGCAGTTAATTTACTCCACAATTCTTAGGACATTCAATTGTGGTTAAAAGAGCAAGAACTTTGCAGTGACCAGGGTCAGCATCCTAAATTTCAGCCCCCTGCCCCTTACATCAGTGTGATCGCAGGCAAATTGCTTAACCTCTCTAAGCCTCTTTTCCCCTCACCTGTAAAATGGGATAATACCTACTTCACACAGCTGTTGTAAAAGTTAAATGAATAGGTGGAAACAATTTCACAGTGCTTCATACATATCAAAACCTCGGTAAATATAAATTATCAATACAAAAGATTTTAATAAATAATCAATACATAATGCTACTCAAAAGCAGTAAAGCTACAGACAAAACTAGATTATTTGAAAACCTTTGTTTTCAGTGATTTTGAAAAGCTGAGCAACAGGTAATGAAACTGCACCGTCAGAGAACTGCCCACATTCTTGCAGCGCAAACTAAATTAACGCTGTCTACGCCTTCAAGTGTGCCTCACTTTACTCAACCTCTCTAGAAAGCAAATGACTGGAAAAGTATGATTACTGATCATGAGAAATATGTAAAAGAGATTAAAAGATATGTCTGGGATACACTTCAAAATAACCCGGGGAGAGGGAGCAAGCCTGGCCATTTAATACTTGTTGAATTGGTTAAATTGAGTGATGGGTACACCGAGTTCTTTACCCTATTCTCTCGACCTCTGTAGAGTTTGCAGATTTCCATAAAAAAATGTGTTTTTAAATGTCCAAAGGTCGATTTTTGTTTTTTCCCCTTGGGGCTTAATGCAAATCCTGGTCCTGGTCAGGAAGACATTGGGAAAGTCCTGAGCGGTGGAAAGTCAACGGTAACGCCGGTCAGCGGAAGCTGGTTGAATCTCCCCGGCCGCCCGGTAGGCGTGCTCCTCCCTCCGAATCCCCGAGGCCTGGCCGGGAGGTGCGCCCGCGAAGTCCGGCCGCCGGTCCCGGGAAAGAGCAACACCCACGGGAACCGCAGCCAAGGGCCTTCCAGACGGCCAGCGGGCCAACTGCGGGCTCCGGACGACCGACCGAAGCCCGGGGACGGGGGGGCGCAGCGGCGGGGTGGGTGAGTGCCAGCCTTCGGGGCAAGTCGGCCAAATTCCCTCTGCTCCGCCTAAGCTCCCGCCCCACCCGGGTCCTCAGCCACCCTGGCTGCCCCAGATCCTCTCCGCCTCCCTCCAGCAGCGGCGCAGACACCCAACCGGTCCGCGGAGCCCGCCGGCCTCCCCGCAAGCCCGAGCCCGGCTCCTTCAGCGCCTACCCTGTCACCAGGGTTTCCCACCGCCGTCTGGCCCGGGGGCGCCTCCTCGACCCCACGCCGACCGCTTTCCAGAGTCGCTAGCCCCACTTTACCTCAGCCGCGCGGCAGCCTCGCACCCCTCGCAGCAACTCCGGCTTCCAGCTTGGCTGACCCGGGGCGTTGCTGCCAATCACCCGATCTCCGCCCCGAGCCCGGGCCAGGATGACCAATCAGCGGTTTCCTCCGGCCCTGAGGCGGGCACTGAGAGCGGGAGCGGAAAGCTAGAGGACCGCCGGAAGCGCCTGGAGCGGCCCTTCGCAGTGTGCGCACGCGCGGGGCTCGGCTGGGGGCGTGCGCTTGCTCGTGCACCTTGCTTTTCGTTTTCACTTCCCTGCCCTGGGAAGTGCCTTGTAAGCCTGAAGCTCTAGGCGTGCAGGGAGAATCACATGATGAGTGTAGCCGCAAGTGTGCATTACCTTGAAAGAAGCTGTGAATCTTAAGCCCTTGTTAAGCTAACCAGTGTGGAGCTTTTTCATCCCGCGCTGTAGGGACTTGGTGCTCACCCGGCTTATCTTCTGCTGCCTTTTACAGACTTTGTATCCCCGGTGTCTTTAGAGAGAGCGAGGGTGTGGGGTTGTACAAAGTGCCTGATGGATGACGATTTTACTTTACTGAGTCTTCAGTTCCAGCATCTGTTTAATAGCTGGGACACATGGTTTTTAATAGCTGAATATCCTAGGACACTCTGGATTGCAAATCATTCTGTCATGAAAATGATTATTACACTTATAGCTAACAATATATTAAGCATGGTAACGTGTGTAGTGCTGATAAAAGATTCACAGGTAGAATGAGAAACCTATTTCTGTATGGCCTTTCAAGAGGCTGTTGCTGATTGGCTTGATTAGCTGCATCTCTTACCCTCCCATTGTAATTGATCCCAGAGGTCAGTCTGCAGACAGCGGAGCGCCGATGTTCTTATCCTGGGACCCCCAGTCTCTCCCTGGCGAGGGCTTCCCTCCTTCAGCAAGAGCATTAATTCATTTACTCAACAAGGGCTTGTTGGGGCCCACTAAGACGGTACAAAGATTTTAAAAAGCATTGAACCACGCCCTCAGTGAGCCTACAGGCTAACAACAAACTTAATTTATATAACCAAATGTTATAATGGAGACATGGAGGGGCCTGGGAGACCTGCCTACACCTGCCCCGGGTTCTCAGCACATCCGGAAAGAGTTAATGCTTGGGCTGGGATGAAAGAGCAGCATCTTCTGAGCTAAAGGGGCGGAGAAAGCATGGCGGCATTTCTGACAAAGTTCACCTGTTTCTCCTGAGATCTTCCCAGGGTGGAGCTCTGCTAAGCTAATGAAGCTTCTGCCCGGGCCCCAGGACTTGCAACAGGTCTTTCCAAGACCCAAGGTGGGCCCCTAGCACCGAGTTCACCTTATCACATGTAGCTTTCGACTCTTTTTAAAAGGAAGATGTCTTAAAGCTCTCCTCAACAGGGATTGGTTAAGGCTTTTTTCCGTTCCAATTTCCTTTCCTTCACATTTCCCTTCATCCTAGGTACCCTGGAGTGGCCGTGGGCATTTGGGGAATCTGGATGAGGGAAAAAGAGTTGAGATGAATTTGAGCCACTTCCCTAAGTTATTGCTGACTCTCCTGGTGTTGGAATGGCTTCCAGGAATACTCCTAGCCGTGCTTTATTCCATCTCACAAATGGATGTGTCCCGTGGCACCTAGCACTAGAAGTATTTAGCTGGTGGAAGAGAAAGAGAGTTTGAAATGAGCTCAGCCAGAAGCTAACCTAGGGGGAAATCTTCCAGTCATCACACTTTTAAAATTATAAGTAGGGGTCTTCCCTGGTGGCGCATTGGTTGAGAGTCCACCTGCTGATGCAGGGGACATGGGTTCGTGCCCCGGTCCGGGAAGATCCCACATGCCGCGGAGCGGCTGGGCCCGTGAGCCATGGCCGCTGAGCCTGCGCGTCCGGAGCCTGCGCGTCCGGAGCCTGTGTTCCGCAACGGGAGAGGCCACAACAGTGAGAGGCCCGCGTACCGCAACAAAAAAAAAAAAAAAAAAAAAAATTATAAGTAGGATGCTTTACTTTTTGTTTTTAATAAACTTTATTTTGGAATAACTTTAGATTTACAGAAAAGTTTGCAAAGAGTACAAAAAGTTCCTGTGTACTCCTCACCCAGTTTCCCCTAATGCTAACGTCTTACATTATCATAATACATTTATAAAACTAAGGAGCCAACACCGGTACAAATTCCAGACTTAACTCAGTTTTTACTAATCCTTTTTCTGTTCCAGAATTCAATCCAAGGTGCCACACTGCATTTAGTCATCATGTCTTTTTAGACTACTGCTCTGGTCTGTGAGAGTTTCTCAGTCTTTCCTTGTTTATCATAACCTTGATGTGACCACGACAGTCTTGAGGAGTCTGGTCAGGTATTTTGTATAGTGTTCCTCAATTTGAATTTGTCAGATGTTTTTTCTCATGATTAGACTGGAATTATAAATTTTGGGAAAAATACCATATGGGTGGAATGCCCTTCTCAGCACATCATATCAGGGGTACATGATGACTTAATTACTGCTGATGTTAACCCCAATCACCTGGACCATGGTAGTGTTTGCTAGCTTCTCCACTGTAAAGTGGCATTTTTCCCCTCTTTCCCTATTCTCTGGAAGCAAGTCACTAAATCCAGCCCACTCTGAAGGAGAGTAAGAGATTAAGCTTCACCCTCTGGAGTAGAATATCTATACAAATTATTTGGAATTCTTCTGTAAAGAAGATTCACTCTCTCCCCACCCCCCATTTATTTATTTGTATTCAATAATTTGTTTATAAATATGCATGTATATTTATTTTATACTTCATTTTATATTCTATATATGATTTTTATTTTTTTGCTCAAATTGTTCTAGCTTGACCATTGGAAGCTCTCTTAGGTTGGCTCATGTGCCGTTTTTGCTTTTTTAAATTTTATTTTTTCTTATTTATTTATTGCTGTGCTGTGCGTTATGTGGGATCTTAGTTCCCCAACCAGGAATCGAACTGCTCCTGCATTGGGAGTACGGAGTCTTAACCACTGGACCGCCAGGGAAGTCCTTCCTTTTTTGCTTTTTTTTTTTTTTTTTTTTTGTGGTACGCGGGCCTCCCACTGCCGTGGCCTCCCCCGTCGCGGAGCACAGGCTCCGGACGCGCAGGCCCAGCGGCCACGGCTCACGGGCCCAGCAGCTCCGCGGCATGTGGGATCCTCCCGGACCGGGGCATGAACCCGCGTCCCCCTGCCTCGGCAGGCAGACTCCCAACCACGCCACCAGGGAAGCCCCTTTTTTGCTTTTTGATCATCATCTTTTTTCTTGAACTACAAGAGACTCCAGGCTGATCTTGTACTTTTCTTGCCCCAGCATTAGAGTCAGCCATTTCTGCATTTCTTCAAGGAGTCCTGGAATGGTATTTAGAAATCAAAATCTAGATATTGGGTGTACTAGTTGCTCCTGGGATATCATTGAATCTAACCTCTCCTGGTGCACATATATTGCTGCCTTGTTTTTTAATTCTTTGTTTATATCCCTGTGATAGGCAGCCTCTAATATGGCCCCCAAAGATCTCTGCCTGGTATTCATGCTCTTGTGTAATTTCCTCTCCTCTAGGGTGGATTGGACCTAATGACTCCCTTCTAATGAATAGACTACAGTAAGAAAGATGGGACGTCACTTCCAAGATTAGGTTACAAAAAGATTGTAGCTTCCATCTTGCTTGCTCTCTCCCGGTCTCTCCTTCATTCACTCTGAGAAGCCATCCACCGTGATGTGAACTGTCCTATGGAGAGGTCCACATGGCAAAAAACTGAGGGAGGCCTCTGACCATCTGTACATCAGCCTATAAGAAACTGAATCCTGCTAACAGCCGTATGAGTGAACTTGGAAAAAGATTCTCTCCCACTTGAGCCTGGAAATGATTGCAGCCCCACTGACACCTTGATTGCAGCTTTGAGAGAGACCCTGAGCCAGAAACATCCAGCTAAGCCACACATGGATTCTTCATGCACAGAAACTATGAGATAATAAATGATTATTACTGTGTTAAGTTGCTATGTTTTGGAGTAATTTGTTAGGAAGCAATAGATAACTAATACAATTTCTGACTCCATAAGATCAGTGGTTCTTAAATTTCACTTTGGAATTTGTTTAAAAATACTTATACCCATAGAGAGCCATGATTAATTAAAAATGTATAAAATATGATTCCATATTGATTTAAAAAGCAAATATGAATATATTGTAATATGCATAGAAAACTCTTTGGAAGGATATATATAACAAAATGTCAATAGTGTTCCTCTCTGGGTGGTAGAATTATGGTTTTACTTTTCTGTATTCTTTTCTGTATTTCAATAACTTTTGCATATTTAATATGTGTTAAGTTGTATAATAAAATTAAATAAATTACAAAATAAAAAATAAATACATACACCCAGGCTCCTTCCCAGAAACTTAGGTGGTTGCTCTGTATAGCTAATTCTTAAAATGTAGAAGGTTACAGGGCAATCCATTTGGGGATTTTAGAAGACAATAGACTTTTCTTTTTAGTGTTTCTGATCCTGGAATTCTTTACCCAAATTAATGGCTTAGCTTTCTTGGCAGAATCCAGAATAACTGAAATTTCATCTGCTAGTTGAAGTATTTATTATATAGGGAAGAAAAAAACAGCAGAGTTCTCTCTTATTCAACATACAGGCTTGAAAAAGTCCCTTGACCTTTATATGCCTCCAGATTCCTAACAGGAAATTAAACGATTATAATGCTGTTATTTAGGCAAAGAGATTTATCATTATTAAGTGTATATTAGGCAATAGAAAGGTGACCAAGGCCAGCTGTGGGCCAGTTTCCTCGCAGAGATTTAACAAGAGGTTAGATTCCCACTTGTTCATTTTGGTTGATAGTGAGGCAGAATTCTATTGTAGAAAGACTGTGGGCTTCTAAGTCCGACAGACCTATATTCAAATACGCCTCTGCACTTACCAACTGTAAGTCTCTGCAGGTCTCAATTTCCTGACCTCAATCTCCTGACAGTGGGGAAAATAGTCACCCTCAAAGGGTAGCCCTGAAGACTGATTGTGTAACATTTATAAAATACTAAGGGCAATGCATGCCTTATCACAAGGGCCCAATTAATAATAACCACGAAGGACAAACAGTCAGTTCATATGATTGTGACCCTGATATTAGTAAAGTAAGGGACAGACAAATGTCCAAATATGTCCATCAGTCTGTTTCTCATATTAGGTTTAAGGACAGCCGTATTTGGTGAGACAGGTTGAATAAGCTGCAAGCCTTACACAATACTTTCCTTGGAAATCGAGACCCTTTCTCTAGCTCTGATTTTTGACAGCTCTGATTGCCTGTCTATAAAAAATACATCACACTGAAATGGGCCTCAAGAGGTCCTGAGTTAGAATCTAGGAAAACCTAGCTGGTAAAAGACCACTGGGTAGGACAGTGAAGTACCCATGTGAGGGACACTTTAAGACAAAGGGAGGCTGGATGTGTCTAGGAGAGATGAAGCTGCAGGACTACTGGTCAGAGCTAACTGGTGGGCCAACATGATCTCACATTAGGGGACAGTCAGAAGATGCTGGTTAATGCCTAATAGTTCAGGGCTATTGGCTTCAAGGCAGGTATTGTTAAGAGAGAATAATGTTTAAATCTGCTTCAGTCATGTAAATCTCAGTATAAATGAATGTGTTTTACCACGGTGTCCAATGAAGAATTTGTTAAGCTATTGTGATTTAATCATGTACTATTGGATAAATTTGGTAGTTCTAAGCCTTGAAACTATTTTTCTCAGATCAGTGTACAAAGCGATCTGATGTACAGTAAATCCTTAAAGATGTATATCCAAATAGGTCAAAAGGTCACTGTGTTCCAGAGATTGTGATATTTCCTTCTGTAAACCAGATTTTGGGATAGACACTGACCCACAGAGCTCTTATTTATGTTTTTAAATGGTTTTGTTTTTAAAACTGTGATTCTGGGGACTTCTCTGGTGGCGCAGTGGTTAAGAGTCCGCCTGCAAGGACTTCCCTGGTGGGGCAATGGTTAAGAATCCACCTGCCAATGCAGGGGACACGGGTTCGAGCCCTGGTCCGGGAAGATCCCACATGCTGCAGAGCAACTAAGCCCGTGTGCCACAACTACAGAGCCTGCGCTCTAGAGCCCACAAGCCACAACTACTGAAGCCCATATGCCACAACTACTGAAGCCCGTGTACCTAGAGCCTGTGCTCCACAACAAGAGAAGCCACTGCAATGAGAAGCCCATGCACCGCAACAAAGAGTAGCCCCTGCCCACTGCAACTAGAGAAAGCCCACGCACAGAAACGAAGACCCAACGCAGCCAAAAATAAATAAATAAATTTATTTAAAAAAAATTGTAATTCTGGAAAATGTTAAACGTACACAAAAGTAAAAAGCACAGTACAATGAATCCTCATATATCCATCACACAGCTTCAACAACCAGCCACCTATTCCTACTGGTTTCACCTATGCTCTTTCTTGGCTTCTTTGACTCTTTTTGTTGTTTCTTGTTTAGAGGTGATGCCAGGGAATAAACCACAAGGCCTCATACAAGCAAACTCTTTGATTCTCTTGAAGCTAATCTCAGGCATGTCATTTCAAACATAAATATTTCTGTGTGTATCCCTAAAAGATAAGGAGTCTTTTTATTTTATTTTTGTTTGTTTTTTATTTTTTTTTTTTGGCCACGCCATGTGGCTTGCGGAATCTTAGCTCCCTGACCAGGGGTTGAACCTGGGCCCCTGGCAGTGAAAGAGCCAGGAAGGAGTCTTTTGAAAAACATATCTATACTATTATCAGGCTTGAAACATTAATAATTATTTCTTAATGTCATCAATTCAGTGTGTACATTTACCTGGTTGTCTCATTTATTTTTTATTTTTTTTATAGTTGGTTTCTTTGAATTGGAATGTTAAACAAAGCCACGCATTACATTTTGTGGATAGTCTCTGAAATCTGTTTTAATCTACATAGAACGCGCCCCCCACACCCCACTATTTCTTGTTTTGTTTTAGTGAAGAAACTGAGAATTTTGTCCCATAGAAATTTCCCACATTCACGACTCTGCTGATTGCATTCCTATGGCGACATTTAACAATTCCTTTGTCTCCTTTTATTTTCTGTAAACTGCTGATTAGATATAAAGGCTTGATCTGATTTAGGCTCAATTTTTTGGCAAGAATACTTCATATGTGGTGGTGTATTCTTACATCAGAAGCTACATAATGTTCACGTGCTTCTTTGTGTAACATTAACAGCTATTGATGATCACTGCCTAGATCCCTGATCTGATTATGGTTTGCAAAACAGTAACACAAAGGGATGTGTTATCATCCCTTTTCATTTGTTAGCTAATTGGTTACCTTGAGGCATGTTTGTAAAGGAAAGCAGGTTGATGCTTATTTCTTAATAGCTACCAGTTTTCAGAATAATCTCATGTCAACAATTTTGTTACACTGAAGTGTAGTACATTTAAGAAAGGCAAATTTAATGCTTGGTTTGATTCTCTCTTTATTTAGCAGTTTTCAGAAAAATGAGTTGGTTCCTTCAAATTCTCTAAAGGTAACCAGTGACATTTCTTTTTTTTCCCCCCAGTATTCAAGCACTCTTGAATTTTATCATTATAAATTAGCTTTTATCAGATCTTCTCTAGATAGCAGATTTTTTACAGAGAGACATGGGACTAAATGTACATTTATGGAACATCTTCTAGATACTGGTCTGGGTGCTCTCACTTACACTATTTTAACTAATTTCCACAGCAATCTTGGAAGGCAGGTGCCATGATCTCTGTTTTTTAGAAGAGAGTGAGGTCCTCAGCAGCAAAGTGACTACTAGTCATACAGCCAGCAAGTAGTCAAACTCAGATTTGTCTGAACCATACGGCACCATGTAGCTTTTTTGAATTAGGTCCTACAGACACTGAGGCACTAAGTAGGGCTCACTGGTTGCCCCACCAGCCTCCCGCCTCCTATGTATCTTCCTCAGACTGTTTGGTGACCCCCATTTTGTCACTCTCATACTTACAAAAGTACAATAGCTCCTTGGAACTGCTAAATACTCTTTTGCCTTTTAACCTAACACATAGATACACTTTATTACATATATGATTTTACTTAATGCAAATTTATGCATTATATATAAAACTACATTTACAACCCCCTAGTAAAGTTACCTTATTATTTTTTAATTTTTTGGCCGTGTCGCGTGGCTTGTGGGAACCTATTTTCCTAGGACCAGGGATCTAACTCGGGCCCCCTGCAGTGAAAGCGCAGAGTCCTAACCACTGAACCTCCAGGGAATTCCCAAAGTTACTTTATTTATTTTTGGCTTTTCTTGGTGTGGTGGGCTCCTAGTCCCCCAGATCCTACGCTGTTTATTCATGTAATATATGATGAAAACCTAGATTATATCTCTCTCTATATTTTCCACGCTCACACAATAACATGTAAAGATATATAAACATGTGTAGGATATTTGTTATTGTTTTCAAAAATCAGATCATACGACATATAATTTTAAGCATCTTACTTTTATCACTAAACATTGTGTCTCTTCCTAGAGCTCTAATTTCCTTTTCTTAATGACTTTCTAATATAGTTTTCATAATGGTCCACGTTTTTTAGCTATACCATCATTTACTAAAACATTCCACTATTGATATGCATTCATTTGATGTTGGATGTTGTTGGCGTTGTTTCAGGGGTTTTTTTTGTTGTTGTTCCAACATGAACAATGCTGCAATAAACATCTTTGTCCTTACTGTCTTTATATACCGGTGCTTTTTGTTTCTGTGGTTTAGATTCTTGAGAAATGAATTGCTGTATCAAATATGAATTATTTTTAATAATAGATTTTTCTAGATTGCGTTCTAAAACGCTGTAATAATTTACATTTTCACAGCATTACCTGAGAGTCCTCTTCCTACCCAGTATCCCCACCAGCAAATTTGTGTCATTTTGATTTTTGTTAGTCTGATCAGCGTCAAGTGATTATTCCCATTGTTATATTAATTTGCATTCCCTTATTACAAGTGAATTTAAATGTCTTTTCTTGTTTATTGGCCATATGGATTTTCTCTTGATTAAACACCAATTTATATTCTTAACCCAATTTCCATAGGGTTATTTACGCCCTTCTTGACAACTTGTAATCAATTTTTTTTTTTTTTTGGCCTAGTGTCTTGTGGGATCTTAGTTCCCCGACCAGGGATTGAACCTGGGCCATGGCAGTGAAAGCACCAAGTCCTAACCACTGGACAGCTAGGGAACTTCCAATTTGTAATCAATTTTTGAATGTTACTATCTGCCCACCGAGTTGCAAATTTACCCCCAAATCTATTATCATTGACATTGCTTATGTATCTTTTTTCCATACCAAAAAAATGTTTTTTTAAAACAAGTCAAATATGACCATTTCTTCTTTTTTATAAAAATTTCTTGGTTCCCACTTTCGTTTAAGGTCTCCCCTACTTCTTTGCTGTAGTCTCCAAAATTTTCCTAAAGGATTTTTTTTTTTTTTTTTTTTGCGGTACGCGGGTCTCTCACTGCTGTGGCCTCTCCCGTTGCGGAGCACAGGCTCCAGACGCGCAGGCTCAGCGGCCATGGCTCAAGGGCCCAGCCGTTCCGTGGCATGTGGGATCCTCCCAGACCGGGGCACGAACCCGCGTCCCCTGCCTCGGCAGGCGGACTCTCAACCACTGCACCACCAGGGAAGCCCCCCTAAAGGATTTTTAATATTTTATTTTTTACGCTTGAGTGTTTAATCCATTTGGAATTTAATATTTTGGTAAATGAGGTAATAATGGATACAATTTTATATTCAGTGCTTCTATTTATAATTATTTCTCATCCTTTAAAATTTTCTATTTTGACATATTTTAAAGTCTACATCAGTATATGTATAACATCTGTGAATAAATAAATACATATACATATATCAGAGCTATGTGCTCAGAAAAATTTTTTTAAGCTGAAAGGGATGCTTGATCAAAAAGTTTTGGAAACCACTGCACTAGACCATGAGCTCTTTAGGGCAGTGATTATATTCTTCCTCATCTTTGAACCCATTGCTAAGACTGTCTCTAGCACATTGTATGTGTTCCAAAAATGTTTGCTAAATAATTGAATTAATAAAACTGCCATTAGGTGATTCATGTGTCTTACGCAACACAGCCATTGAGAAACTTGACATTCCAGCTGTGTCCTGCCTGAGGTTAAACACAAGCAATGACTCACAATGGCAGGTAGTATAACTTCACTGGTGTTGAGTTCATACATTTTTAATATGGGGATATAAATTCTTAAAACCTTAAAAGACTTTCCTATGGCTTACAATCCATAGTGCTTATGAAACTGGTAATTATTTTTTGTGAATACATTCCCTGCTTTTTTTTTTTTTTACATCTTTATTGGAGTATAATTGCTTTACAATGGTGTGTTAGTTTCTGCTTTATAACAAAGTGAATCAGTTTTACATATACATATGTTCCCATATCTCTTCCCTCTTGCGTCTCCCTCCCTCCCACCTTCCCTAACATTCCCTGCTTTTTTTTTTTTTTTTTTTTTTGCGGTACGCGGGCCTCTCACTGCTGTGGCCTCTCCCGTTGCGGAGCACAGGCTCCGGATGTTCAGGCTCAGCGGCCATGGCTCACGGGCCCAGCCACTCCGCAGCACGCAGGATCTTCCCAGACTGGGGCACGAACCCGCGTCCCCTGCATCGGCAGGTGGACTCTCAACCACTGCGCCACCAGGGAAGCCCTCCCTGCTTTTTAATGTCAGTCACCTACTCTCTGTAATGGCAGTTTGCTAGGAAGAATTGGTCTTTTTGATACTGTAAAGTCAGAAGTGTGACTATATTTATTTATTTATTTCCAGCTACAAATGTTTATTTTTTTACTTTTTTATTATTTTATATTTTTATTATTATTTTTTTACAGTAGGTCCTTGTTGGTTATCTATTTTTTAAAATTAAAAAAAATAAATTTATTTACTTTATTTTGGCTGCGTTGGGTCTTTGTTGTGGTGCACGGGCTTCTCATTGCAGTAGCTTCTCTTGCTGTGGAGCACGGGCTCTAAGTGTGTGGGCTTCAGTAGTTGTGGCACGTGCGCTCAATAGTTGTGGCTCATGGGCTCTAGAGTGCTGGCTCTGTAGTTGTGGTGCATGGGCTTAGTTGCTCCGCAGCATGTGGGATCTTCCCAGACCAGGGCTCGAACCCATGTCACCTGCATTGGCAGGTGGATTCTTAACCACTGCACCACCAGGGAAGTCCCTGGTTATCTATTTGAAGTATAGCAATGTGATACGTCAATCCCAAACTCCCAATCTACCCCTTCCCCCCACCCTTCCACCCTGGTAACCATAAGTTCATTCTCTAAGTCTGTGAGTCTTGTTTCTGTTTTGTAAAAAAGTTCATTTGTCTTTTGTTTTTTTTTAGATTCTGTATATAAGCAATATCATGATACTTGTCTTTCTCTGACTTACTTCACTTAGTTTGGTAATCTCCAGGTCCACCCATGTTGCTGCAAATGGTATTATTTCATTCTTTTTTTATGGCTGAGTAATAGTCCATTGTATATATGTGGAAGTGTGACTATATTTAACTTTAGATTGTGAACTTCTAAAAGTCAAAAACTCTATTGAACATATATTCTGACTGGTGCCAAAAACCTATATCAATAATTAGTTGGGAAAACCCCAAACGACTTTTCCTTTTCTAATATACAAATTAACCTCAGCAAAAATAGCAAGTTTATTTCCCTGGGTTATTGTTTTTGATAACAATACTGAACAAAGTTTAATTTACTCAGTCAAATGGGCTATGTTTAACCTGACTCTGCCCTTTGTACTTCTTATATTTTTTACAGTTTTCTACATTTACGATTCCTTTTTTCCTATTTCTTTCTTTCTTTCTTTCTTTTTTTTTTTTTTTTTCAGTTTCAGCAGTTAATTGGTCTGGCTGATTTTTACAAATGAGGCTGGTGCTTCTGTCACTGGACATCATGCACCATCTCTCTTCTCCTTTTTATTTCAGATTCAGTATTCACTTACTACCACTCTCTCTTGTGACTTTGGAAAGTAGAAACCAGCCAGATGTGTTTTTGCTATAGGTCAAACGGTGTGAAAGAGATCTTTTCTACTCAACTTTGCCCCTTTTTGCTTGAGCTTATTAGGAGGAAGAGAAGGATAACGAAGAACAAGTGAAGGCAAAGGAATTTGGGCTGAAGTAACCGTTTGGTTTTTAAATTCACTTACAGACGAATCAAAGTATTGGAGAAACATTAGGAGAGACTACTGTACAGCCGGGGATATTTATACTCACTCACACTCTTTCTCCATTAGAGGCTTCTCAAATTCCTTCGGATTTTAATATGGGAGGTACGTGGCAGAATCAAACTGTGAAAGAGAATTCAGAATTTTTTCAGTGAGGTTATTGAGTGCAACGGAAGCATTATAATCAGACTGGCCTGTGGGATTTAAATTATACTTACATTTAGAGATATATTAAAGAATATAAAACCTATACCTGAACAGAACAAAACCTTCAGTGACTGCCATGAATAGAACAAGAATTTAAACCCTTACTTTGATAAACTAAATAGAAGACAATGTTTTAAAAATACTTCTTCACGAATTTGAGAAAATTCCCTGATTATAATGCTCTTTTTCCTTACAAAAAAAAAAAAAGTTCCAAAAAGAAGTTTCTATTTAAAAGAAACAAAAAACTGTACTTTGCTACCTTCGCGTTTCTACGAAGACAGTGCTACTATCCTCAGTAAAAAGAAAAAAATTGAAAAGATTCTGAATTATGACTCACAGAAGCCAGTGAAATATTACAAAGCTGCCCTATTGGAACTGAAAGAGTTGCTGAAGAAGTTACGTCCAATTTGAATTTCTGAAGGCCGGAGGGGACAGGTTCCTCTACCGCAGGAACGCTGGGAATTGTAGTCGGGAAAGCGCGGCGGTTTCTCAGGGGGAACCACGTTTCATTGCTTAGCGCTTAATGGACGGAGAGTCGTTTGGTCCAATTCACTCTTCCCGGGTTCTCCCTAGACCCTCCTGTTCAACGCTTCGGGCATGTCCCTTGTTCACCAATGAACGCTTTAGTTTAAGAAGGCCTTCGCGGATTGGATGTTTTACAGTCTGTGGAATGGTATTAGCCAATGGGAGGGCAGAACCGGCCGAGGTGGCTGAGTCATGGGGGAGAGTCCGTAAAGCCTTTCCCTGCCAGCGTCCTAGCTTTTATGGCTCCTAAAGTCAGCAGGGTCGTTTGTCATCGCCGAGGCCGCGTCTGCGAAAGGAGGGACTCGCTCCGCGCCTGCTGGGTTCCTCTACGTTATCCGTCGGTGTGGCCCTGATGCTGCGGCAGTCTCCGGATTCCTAGAACGCTGGAGCGGTAAGTAGGGTCCAGTGACGGCAGACAAAGCGGTGGAGCCGGGAAGGCCGCAGAAAGCGGCCCCTGCACGCAGGCGGCCAGTCGGCCTGGGCGGGGCGCGCTGCCTGCCTTGAGGCAGTGCGTCCCTCCAGGCGCTTTAAAGCTCTGCTCCCACGTGTCCTGGGAAAATGTTAGCTTTGTTCACTTCCTTCCCGTCTCCTGCACGTCCGATTTTCACAAACCCTAACATTATTAATGGGTGTCATCTCACTTCTTCATCCCTCCAGGTTGTTGTTTAGTAACTTTCTATTAGCTTTATGCTCCTGCGTGTCTACTAAGAGCAGAAGGACATGGTTGGGTTCGGCTTCATTCAAGCGAGACCAGCGTTCACATCTCTGTATTTTAAAAACAGTTCTCGGGGGCGTTTGTGCCTACAGCACCTCCTTTCGTGGTAGTGTACTTATGTGTGTACCCCAACACATGGCCAAATAGAGGTTCCCACAGGATCAAGTATCGTTCTTGTTTGCTAATTGCTGGTACTGTTAGCACCATCTGAAGTTCTTACTTGATCCTGACAACCACTCAGGATTATTATGAGAGGAAGCTGAGACTCAAAGGAGGTAACCCAACTTCTCAAAGAGTTAGTTGCTAGTAAAGGGCAAGCCAGATTTGATGTCACTGCTTACGTTATTTTCTAAAAAACTCGCTTAACTGAACATGGATTTAAGTTGTGGTTGTGTAGCTCTGTGTATTTATATTAAACTCTGTATATGAGAGCTAAATAATTCTTTGAGTTGAATGGTACATCTTGGCTGAAAGAAAATCAGGCAGCTGCCTAATTACAGGTGCCTCCCATCTATCACTTAACTCCTAGCTTTTTAAAGCGTCATTCTGGCAGCATAGATCTCACCTGGGAGCTTGTTGGAAATGCAGACTCTCAGACCTCACCCCACCTACTGAATTAGAATTGGCTTTTTAAAATAAGATCCCTTAGGTGATCAGAGTGCCTGTTAAAGTTTGGGGTGCGTTCATTGTCATAAGGATTTGTTTGCCCGAATTGAACTAAACAAAAGAGAAAGTAAAAGGTATACCTTGTGTTATTCCCTACATTTTCCTGGGCAGATCCTAATTTGAGCCGTCTCCTTCTGAATGGGCTGATAAGGTTAGAAGTTTTAACTCTTGGCTTTTGTTCATCTCAAAGGAGCAGGAAAGGCTATAACTTTCAGAATCGTTCCCACTGAGTGGTTCTCTAAGTACTCCTTAGATGAGAATGGAGCGCTCCAGTTTCAAGGCCAGTGTTGTAAGCAAAAGGCCATTACTCTGGGTATTTGGTTCTTAAATGTGACTTGGTTCTTGGACCTTTGGGCCAGTGATTGGTTCTGCAGTTTTCATTTTTGACAGGATTTGTGCTGGTGACATAAAGTTCATGATGCGTAAGCTGGCTTGTAAACAGCAATATTCAGGATGTTGATAATAGAAGCACCTAAGAGGCAAACCCTTCCGTCTTATTTCTGTGTACAGTATTCAGTCTATTGCTTTTTTGTTAAATCCTTTTTAAAATTGCTGAAGTAACTATATTTTCATTTTGAGAAAATTACCTGCCAAATACAGTCCTGTTGAAGCCTTGTTTTCTCTGAGTCCTTTATTTTATGCTTGCTTGAAAACTTCAAAAATTTAACTTTTAAAGTATTTTATCTGGGATACGATTTTTTTCCCTCATGTGTTACGAGTTAAAGATCTTAGCAGTGGTTTTAAATTGCTTAGAAGTTATTCCAATACCCTTTATTGAATAATCTTACTATTTTTCATTGATTTTTGACTCCATGTAACTTGCAACCATTATTTTTTGAGCACTTAGAATGTGTCACCTAAGCCTTTTACGTGTATTGTTATTTCATCTGGACAGTATACCATTTGATAGCTGCTATGACTAATCCCATTTTACAGATGTAGAAACTGAGACAAAGAGTTTAGGTGATCTGCCTAAAATCACATTTACCAAGTGGTGGAGCCAGGGTCTGATTCACGTAGAGCCTGCTTTCTTAGATGGACAGTATAAACAGCTTTCCTGGGAGAAGTGTCTCTCAACTACCTCCCACCCCGTACTACTGCTCTACTCTTTATATCTTTGTATATTTCAATATATGGGAAGACCATTTCAGCTTTATTACCTTTTTCCTCCCAAATAACGTTAGTAGGCTGTCTGGAGTTACAGAATAATTTCCCAGCCCACGTCCCCCAGTTGGCATGGTTTTTGAAATTAGCATTAAACTAACTCTTTACTTTGTGTAAAGTATTTACACCTTTATATTCTTTTTTTTTTGGCCCTGCTGCATGGCATGGGGATCTCAGTTCCCCCACTAGGAATCGAACCTGTGCCTCCTGCAGTGGAAGCACGGAGTCTAAACCACTGGACCGCTAGGGAATTCCTCCCCCAACACCTTTATATTCTTCCTAATAAGAAATATATTGTGTAACTTGGTTAATGGAAGTTACTATTTTTAACTTTCTGCATCTGTGAAAATTATTCCTTGTTATTTTGTATTTCCGTTTGTATGTTTATTATGTTACATTTTCTAAAATATCTTGTTTACTTTTGTGGGAAAAAGGTATGCTGAGTTTAAAAGGAAGGTATGGGAAGTGGAACGACTGCTGACCAGTTTAGGAGATAATAAATAAGCTTTCAGCCCAGTTCTATACTAACTGGCTTTTGTCACCTGGGGCAAATTATTTAACTTCTCTGTGACTGTTTCCTTATCTGCCAAATGAATTACCTCACCTCAAAATCTGTTTCATTCTTCTGAGTTTGGCCCACTCAGGGACGGACAGGTGTGGTTAGATTCGGTTCAGATCCACCCTGATCTCGCAGACTCCACTGGCCTGAGGCACAGGGCAAGATCCCCTTCTTGGCTTCTTTGTTCATGACCTTCTTTGACTCCCTCCTTCTTCTTAAGGGATGTTATCTTTTGTAAACCCAGTAAACTGGGTTTTGTTCACAGATGATTTAGAAAAAAAGCTGTCAGCCAGCCACTTTTCTCAGAGACACTTGTCTTAGGCTCCAGAAGTGTTCTAGAGGAAAAAAACACTGGCAGTGTTACAGTTTGAGAAGTGTAGCAAAGGTTGTAAGTTTGAACTGTAAAGACCTTGTTTATTGTGACTTTGGTGTTAAAATATGTATTGCTAAAAAGTTTATTGGAATAATGAGGATGACATGTGTTCTTTAAACATTGTACACACATAAATAACTTGATTTTTTTTGTTGTTGTTAGTTAGCTTTCTATGTTCTCAGACTGGAATTGCCAAATGCTTAAGTTTTTGTGATTTAGATTCATCTGTTTCTTTCTGAAAGTGCTGTGATTCTGATTATTTAACAAATGCCATAATACACCTCACCAATCTAGAACTAATTTTGCCAACCATTTCTACAGAATTTAAGAAGATTTTGTTCACGTGTATGGCATAGAAGATGAATTCGTCCTCCTCCACCATGAATGAAGAACCTGATGCTCTCTCGGTAGTTAACCAGCTCCGGGATCTAGCAGCAGATCCATTAAACCGTAGAGCCATTGTCCAGGATCAGGGATGTCTGCCCGGCCTTATTTTATTTATGGACCATCCCAACCCCCCTGTCGTCCACTCGGCTCTGCTTGTAAGTTGCCTTTAGTAATTTCAGTCTCAGTGTTACAATTTTGCAATTAAGGAGAATTTGAAAAAGTATTAGATGACATGGTAAAAAGTTAAAAGTGTAGAGCAAATAATAGTAAGTTTGTATGTATTTCTGTATGTGCAAACATGTACGTGTAGTCCTCTTACACAAATGGTAGCATACTATATTGTTTTTATTCTTTGACACAAATGGTAGCATACTACATGCATGGAATGTTCTGCAACTTCCTTTTTTCACTTAAGAAGAAATCTTAAGGATTATATTATATCAGTACAGAAAGACACTCAAAGAGGCACTTACGGTTTTGTTTTTCTTTTGTAACAGTTTTGTTAAGATGTAATCACATACCGTGCAATTTACCTAAAGTGCACAATTCGATGGGTTTTAGTGTATTCACAGAGTTGTGCAGCCATCACCACCATCAATTCTAGAACATTTTCATCACCTCAGAAAGAAACTCTGCTCTTATTGTTTCTCAGCCCCACTCTCTTCCCCTAAGCAGCCGTGACTTCCTGTTTCTTTGTATTTGCGTATATCTCTGGCAAAAGTGCCTGTATACATTTATATAAATGGAAGCATATAATATATGGTCTTTGTGACTTGTTTCTTTCACTGAGCTAATGTTTTCAAGGTTCATCCACATTGTAGCATGTATCAGTACTTCATTCCTTTTTATGGTTCCTTCATTCCATTATATAGGTGTGCCAGATTGTTTATCTGTTCATTAGTAGATGGATGTGGCACTTGTTTTAATACAAGATGGGAAGGAAAGATAAAGGAGAAGAAAAGAGAAAATATACAGGATCATAGCTAATAATGCACAAGGAACTACCATATTATGAGGAATGTGGGGGCTAGAAAAACATGATAAAGAACAATACAAAGCAATCAGGCAAATACAGAATGTGAAAATTTCTGGAAGACAAATAATCCAGTTCAGTGAACAATAAATTGCATTAAAAAGGCAGTTGGGGTGTGTGAAAGGCATAGCAGTAACTGTTACAGATTTAGAGAGACTTAAGGGACATATCAGCCAGGTATAATATGTGGACCTGATTGGATTCCACTTTGAACAAATCAACCATAAACATATTTTTTAGATAACTTGAAATGAATGTGGACAAGACAGTAGATAATATTAAAGAACCACTTATTGCTTTTGCAGGGTATTATAATAGTATTATCATTAACTTAATTTTTTAAAAAACATTAACTTCTTAGGGATATACTGAAGTATTTACAAATGAAATTCTATGTTCTGTGAGATTTGCTATAAAATGCTCCAGTGTGGTTAGCGGCGGGGGAGATGGATGAAACAGGATTGCCTAGTGGATGATAATTGTTGAAGCTGAATGATGGATACATGGGGGTCACCACACATTTTCTCTACTTTTGTGTCTTCTGAAATTTTCACAGCAAAAAGTTTAAAAGAAAATTACTGTCATAGAAAATTTTAAACTCATTGTCTTTTACTTAAGGACCCATGATCAATTCCCATTTAGTGTAATTTCACAAGTTCATACAGAAAAATAATATAGGCTGTTTCTTTTCAGAAATCAAAGTACATAATACAGATTTCCTATTTTACCTTCATAGAATGACGTTTATTTAGGCAAAACAGTGGTATGAGTGAACAGTAGTAACAAATGGGGAAATTTGCGTGGCCCCTAGTTTGGGTCCTATTTCAATGAGAATTGGAATAAGGGTGAGAGGAGAGAGTGTGTTGGTCTCTTGACAGAGACTTGAGGTTGAAGGGGGTTGTTTATTTTAAATAGACTAGTCTTGAACTTATTTAAATTCAGAAGGCAAGGGGCTGCTGAAGTGGGAAAGGTTTGAGGAGAAGGCTCTCACAGTTGGTACAGAAAATGGGAAAGGTTGCTAACTGAGGACGATGGTGAGATTGTTCACAAGCGTTGAGATTGTTCACTGCTTAGTTTGCTAACGCTGAATTGATATGAGGCTTACAGCTTATGAAACTCCTTTTTCACCCTGCTTCAGGCCTGCCATAGGCCCTGAGAGCCAGATAGTTGGATTTGTTTGAGGTTGATTCTTGGCCAGGCAAGTTGGTAATTAAGGAAGTTTAGGATTTTGGCAAGAGAGTAGTTGAAACAGTAGACTGTAGGTGCTGGGCTAAATAGGAAGAGAAGTCAAGTCATGGAGGGACCTAGTAAGGAGAGTAGAGGGAGCCAGGGGCTCAGAGTTCCCGGAGAGGTTGAAGAATATGTTGGTGTTCTCATAATTTCATTTTATCTTCACTGTTGACTTATTAGCTATACCTTTTTGTTTTTAATTTTTTTAGTGGTTGTTCTAGGTTTACATTATACATCTTTAACTTGTTACAGTCTGCTTCATGTATAATGTGAGAATCATACAACCGTATATTTCCATTTCCTTCTCCCATCCTTTGTGCTATTTTTTGTCACACATTTTACTTCTGTGTGTGTATAAAAAATCTACAGTATTTTTTTCTCTTACTCTAAGCTATTTTAAAGAGATTAAAGATTTAAAAATCAAGTGTATTTTATATTTACCATCATATTTACCATTTCTGGTGTTCTTCATTTCTTTTTCTTTTTTTTTTTTTTTTGCGGTACGCGGGCCTCTCACTGTTGTGGCCTCTCCTGTTGCGGAGCACAGGCTCTGGACGCGCAGGCTCAGCGGCCATGGCTCACGGGCCCAGCCGCTCCGCGGCATGTGGGATCCTCCCGGACCGGGGCACGAATCTGAGTCCCCTGCATCGGCAGGCAGACTCTCTGCGCCACCAGGGAAGCCCTTCTTCATTTCTTAATACAGATTTGTATTTCTACTGGTGTTTTTATTTTCCGCCTGAAGAAGTTTAACGTTTTTTGTAATGCAGTTTTGTTTTGTTTTTTTGCGGTACGCGGGCCTCTCACTGTTGCGGCCTCTCCCGTTGCGGAGCACAGGCTCCGGACGCACAGGCTCAGGGGCCATGGCTCACGGGCCCAGCCGCTCCGCGGCATGTGGGATCTTCCCAGACCAGGGCACGAACCCATGTCCCCTGCACCGGCAGGCGGACTCTCAACCACTGCGCCACCAGGGAAGCCCTGTAATGCAGTTTTGCTCTTGGCGTTTTCCCCCTGGGGCTTTACAAGATGTTTCATTTTTTTTTGGCCACACCGAGTGGCATGTGGGATCTTGGTTCCTCGACCAGGGATCGAACCTGTGCCCTGTGCGTTGGAAGCGCAGAGTCTTAACCACTGGACCGCCAGGGAAGTCCCGTGGATGTTGTTTTATCTTCTGGCTCAAATTATTTCTAATGAGCAGACTGCTGTGATTCTTACCTTTGTTCCTCTCCATATAATATATAAGCCTTTTTCTGGCTTCTTTTGTGACTTTATCAGTGGTTTTCAGCAAATGATTATGATGTGCTTAATATGGATGGTTTTCTTCGCGTTTTGGTTTTGTTCTTGTTTTGCTTGGGATTTGTTGGTCTTGGATCTTTCAAGTTTTTTCTGTCTCTTCCCTGTCACTCCTCTCGTGGGATTCCAGTTGTATGTGTTTTAGATACCTCATGTGGTCCCACAGGTCACTGTTCCTTTTTTTTTCTTTTAAGTCTTTTTCTTTTCTCTCGCAGTCCTTCGCTTTGGATCGTTTCTATTGCTGCATTTTAAAGCTCACTGATGTTTTTTTCTATAGTGCCTAATCTGCTGTTAATCCTATCCACTGTGGTTTTCATTTTAGACATTATGTTTTGTCCTCTGGAAGTTACATTTGGGTCTTTTTAATATCTTCCATTTTTTTTTCTCACCATACTTAGGTGTTTCTACCCATCCTTGAGCATATGGAACATAATTATAATAGCTGTTTTAATGCTTTTATTTCTCATTTTGCCTCTGTCATATTTTGGTCTGTTTCTATTGATTTTTTTTTCCCCCCTTGATTATAGTCATATTTTTCTGCTTTTCATGTCTGGTAGTTTTTAATCAGATGCCAGACATCGCAGATTTTATCGTATGGGCTTTGGAGTTTTTGGTGTCCCTATAAATATTCTTCAGCTTTGTTCTTGGTTGCCCTTAAGTTACTTGGGATCAGTTTGATCCTTTCAAGACTCCTAATGGGATGCTCTTCTGAGGATTCACCCTGATTCCTCCTGCATTGTGAGGTCTTTTCACTTCTGGCTGGTGGTGTCACAAACTATTCTCGGCCCAGTGTGAGGTCCAGGAGTGGCTTTCCCTACTTTCTGGTGGTTTTAGTCCCAGGCCCTTTGGTCTTTTACTCCAGGCATGTGCAAGTCAGCATTCAACCATAGATTCTTGGGGACCCCTCCGTAGATCTCTGGAGCTGTCTTGCTGTGCTGATCCCTCCTCTCTGTTACTCTCCTCTGCAAATTCTAGCTGCCTGGGGTATTTTCTGACACCAGCCAATGTCCTCTGTGGACACCAGCTGGGTGACCAACAATGCAATTTTGACAGTAACCACTCAGAGTTAGGTATCAAATTCCCCAGGTGTAAGAGTCAGTTCCCCAAGACTGCCTTCACTTCAAAGGCCAGTTGCAAGTATCAGGTCATCCATGTTTCTAACAGAGCAGCTATAAATTGGGTGTTCCAGTGACCTCCTCCTCAGTTCAGTAATTTACTAGAATGGCTCCAGAACTCAGGAAGCCACTTTACTTGCATTTACCAGATTTTTATAAAGGATACAAATGAACAGGCACATAGGGCAGGATCTGGAAGGGTCCTGCGTGCAGGAACTTCTGTCTCTGTGGAGTTGGGGCACACCACCCTGGCAGGTGGATGTATTTACCAAGCCAGAAACTCTGAATCTCCTTGTTCAAGAGTTTTTATAGAGCTCAATTTCCAGCCTTTCCCTACCTCCCAGGTCAGTGGGTGGGGCTGAAAGTTCCCACCCTCTAGTCACTTGGTCTTTCTAGTGAGAGCTGCATCCTGAGGCCATCTAGGGGACACAGCCTAACTCACTTCTTTAACATGAACTCACCCAAGTGTGATCTAAAGGGCCTCCTTATGAATAACAAACTCCTATCAAAAAATTCCAAGGGTTTTAGGAACTCTATGCCAGGGACTAGACGAAGACCAGACATGTATTTTTTATTATACTACTCCACCCTAACCTCCCCAGCTCTCATCTCTGTCTCCCTAGCTTGGCAAGACCCCTGGACTTCACTGGGCTTCCCTCTCCCTGTGCCGCAGTCTGGAACTGCTTCCAAAGCAGTAAGATGGGGCAGTTGTAGGATCTGCCTCATCATTTCTCTTAGGGATTCCAGTCCTATGCTGCTTCTCATCCAGTTGTCCTGTTTGTTAGTTTTTTTATGAAGGGAGGGCAGTTCCCTTGGCAGTTAATCCTATATGGACCAAAGTGAAAATCAAGGTAAGACTAGTTACAGAAAGGATAGGAGATTGCAGTCAGAGACAGGTTGTTGGATTTGTAATTTCATGGATAGTACCATTTTTGGTAAGGACCAGGCACTTTGGAAATGTAGTGTAGAGGACTAGTAGGAAATGTGAAGGTCAGTGAACTGAGGGGGCAGCTTTGGATGGTGTAGTTCACAGAGGTATTCCCCTGCGAATCAGGTACTAAAGTCTGCAGTGAATGATCAGAGATTAGGAAGTTTGTAGAACAGCTAATAAAATCCCTCAAGAATCAGCATGTGAAGGAAATACTTGCAAAAATGTACTTTAAATCTTAAGAGAAAAGCATCCTAGAAAAGTTAAATTCACAGGATAGGAATTTGTGAGAGTGAGTTCATCTTTTGGTTTTCAGTTAAAAAAAAAAAGTCATTTTAAAGGTGTTTTATAAAACTAGAAACAGTTCATTCCATAAAGGGGGTTGTATGTTTTGTCCCTCTCAGCAGTTTATTTTAATTAATATGTCAAAGCACCTAGGGAAATGATGGCTATTGGAACTGCTCCCTGAAATTAATAAATGGTCTATAGTTCCTTGTATCCTTGTCAAGATGAAGTGGTGAAAATGAAACCAGAACAGCCTAATTTTGACCTTGCAGATAAGTTGGGAACCTTCATTTCAAAGAGCAGATTCAGCTACTGCAGCTCAAAGGAATATTTTTGTCCCCTAGAGGACTGCTCTGCTTATCACATTTAAAGAAGAGTTTCTAAACATTCAAAACCAATTGGTTCTAAAAAGCAAAGCCCTGTTTTTCACTCTTTCCTCTCGCAGTAGCTTAGTAGTGGGTTTAATTTTGAGTAGTCTGGCATGTGGACTGACCTATTCCTGCTCTCGCTGTAGGCTCTTCGATACTTGGCAGAGTGCCGTGCTAACAGAGAAAAGATGAAAGGAGAGCTGGGTATGATGCTAAGCTTGCAAAGTGTTATACAGAAGTAAGTACAATAGATAGTGTCTCCTAATGGAGTAGAAAAGTGGGTCATGTTACTTTACTGAAATTTGTACTCTAATGTGACGGCATACTTTCGTGGGTTATATGTTCAAAAATGTTCTGATGGTCAGTGTTGTGATTATTTCTAAACGTTGATATTAACAGTAGTCCTTATGAAAATGCTCAAATTTTATTTAAAATGTTGATACACATTGTACTTATGAATAATACTAAAAAGAGACAGTCCTACCTTGTATGAAGTTTTGTGAAGTAGATGTAAATGGATTTGCTAGTGGTGCAACACAGGTGGCATTTGGAAATGTGCAGCATTATAGTGTAGTACATAATTCTTTTCTTACTTCCTCGCAGTCTTACTCCAAAGAACCTTGATCTGTATCATGACAAAAAGAGCTTTTGGTGAGATTTTCCTGAGAATCATTGCGATGTCTCGTAGAGATTTAGGGCCGTTTAATTTGAATTCTAGCAAATGGGTGGTTTTTAATTGTACCTTTCATCTTAGGAAGGTTTTTATATCTATCATCTCATTTTGCTATTTACAGCTTTTTGAGGTAGGTTAGACAGATAATAGTTTTATGGGTGAGAAAATTACAGAGAGGCTGAGTTTCTTATCTGTAGTCCTTCAGCTGTGTTGCCTCTGGGAACATCTGGTTTTGCTCCTTTCCTAGGCCTTGCTGATTTCCTTGTAGAAGGCTAGAAATTGAAGATTAAGTGTTTTGTTATTTGCACTGTGTCTGAAAGCAAAAAAACTATGCTTTCTGAGGTTTTATCTTAGTTTACTTTGTATCTTGATCTTATTCAAGACATGACTGCCTTTAAGACTATAATAAATAACCATTTAATTTACTGATTTTTAAAACTTGCAGTTTCTTTGGCTTGAGTGCTCACAAAAGTTCTATAATTCCCAAGCACTGTAAGTTAAATTATATCAGTGGACCGCCATCCAAACTGACTTCCAAGGCAGTGTATTTTTTTTTAGTGTTCTTGGCTTCTAGATAAATTTCATTTTAATAATCTTTTTTTTTTTAATCATGCTACCCCTGATAGGTGTCTTGATCTTTAATAATGACAAGTTAGAGACTGAAGGGTTTTTTTTGTTTTTATTCAGGTGATCAGTTAGGAATAAATATTAGAAAATATTGACTGGCATCAGTTGTATTAATCATTACCTATGGTTTGAGGTCAGTTGCATTAATAAAATTTGGATTGCAGTTCTGACTTGAGACAAATGGTCTCTTTGACCCTCAGTTTCCTTATCCATACACCTGCAGTAACAACGTCAAAGTGCTCGATTCAGTGGGATGATACGTGTAGAAATGCTCTGTAAATTCTAAAGTGTTGTATAAAATATGAGGTTGCATTGTTCTTGTGCCTAGTATGTTTTAATGCCATGTAATTATTTTTTTTTTAATTTTATTTTTTTGCGGTACGCGGGCCTCTCACTGTTGTGGCCTCTCCCGTTGTGGAGCACAGGCTCCGGACGCGCAGACTCAGCGGCCATGGCTCACGGGCCCAGCCGCTCCGCGGCACGTGGGATCTTCCCGGACCGGGGCACGAACCCGTGTCCCCTGCATCGGCAGGCGGACTCTCAACCACCGTGCCACCAGGGAAGCCCCCATGTAATTATTTTTAACTGGCATGTTCTTTTGGAAATCGTGACAGGATTAAGCATAATATGGAGCCTTCTGTAGGATTATTTTATTCATATCATGAACTTAAGATTGTGTATTTCTTTAACAGGTTTGGTTATTGAAGCTGAAAATACGTGGTAAAAATTTTAAAATGTAAGAAATTATATGAAAAGTTAATGTTGATATTAAAATATGCTTCAAATTTGAGCTTTAAACATTTAGAGCAAGTTTTAGAGGTACTGTAGATTTAACCTATAAAACAATTTCTTAGCTTGGTTGTCTAAGGTTGTGGTATGTGCATATGTATGTGTGTATCTGTAAATGAGAGATACATCTAAAATATTGGGTTGGCCAGAAAGTTCGGGGTTTTCCGTAACATCTTAACGTCAGGGAGAGAACTTGTATTTTTTTTAAAATAAATTTATTTAGTTTATTATTTATTTATTATTCTTGGCTGTGTTTGTTGCCACGTGCACGGGCTTTCTTTAGTTTCTGCGAACAGGGGCTACTCTTCGTTGTGGTACGCCGGCTTCTCATTGTGGTGGCTTCTCTCATTGTGGAGCATGGGCTCTAGGCGTGTGGGCTTCAGTAGTGTGGCACGTGGGCTCAGTAGTTGTGGCTCGCGGGCTCTAGAGCGCAGGCTCAGTTGTGGCGCACGGGCTTAGTTGCTCCGCGGCATGTGAGATCTTCCTGGACCAGGGCTTGAACCCGTGTCCCCTGCATTGGCAGGCGGCTTCTCAACCACTGCACCACCAGGGAAGACCAACAACTTGTATCTTTATAAGAGAAGTATTATGTCAGCTCAGGTCATTATCTTGCAGTGTCATCTGGGAAGGAGATCTTGAGATGGAGTTAGAAATGGAAGAGGTTTATTGTGAGATATCGTCTGTAGAGGTAGAAGGGAATGAAGAAGGATTGGACTATAGTCGTTAGACTGCAATGCAGATCTGACATCTGTAAAAGGAAAGTGAAGAGGAAATCGAATGGGGCAAGGAGTCTCAGATTGCAATGCAAATCTGACAGACAGCTCAAGGGGGAGCTCCAAAGCGAGGATTACCCTGTAGATGAGTCTTGTATTGCGCAGAAATGGCCAGGCCCTATTGTGCCCCTGCTGCCCAGGCATTGAGTGGGGTCTCCCTGGGAACGGTCAGGCCTTGGAATGAAGGATTGAATGGTGTGAGAGATCTCAAAGCCACTACTGCTGGTGGCTCTACTATTCTACTCCCTGTAGCCAAAGGGCAGGTTTCCTTCTTAAAGGGAGATCCAAGCAGTGTGTCTCCACGGTTGCCACAAGCAGCTTCTCTTTAATACAAATGATGTATATTTTTTAGGACACTGTGGTGATCGTTGCTGGCTCCTCCAGCAGTAAAACAGGTATGCATTCATTGCATACGCCATTATAATTTGGTCCTGTACCCCTCTCAAAAGTGGAGATATGATATAATAATTTTTATATATATTTTCCAGCTCGTTTGGCTGTGGGAGATCTCAGATTTGAAGGTTACCTTTCAAGCTTTCTTAAAAGTCACCTCTGTTTACTAAAATAATCATCTTAGAATTTATCAGTTACTGTTATCAGAAGGTCAATAGAACTATGTGTTTTAGCTTGTAAACATTAAGACTGAAGTATTAGAATCAGGTTTTGGTTCAGCATGTTTAGCTTTGTGTTGTGAATTATCTCATGGCTTGGACATAATTTTTTTTATATATTTATTCATTTAATTTATTATTTATTTTCAGCTGCGTCGGGTCTTAGTTGCAGCGTGCGGGATCTTTGTTGAGACATACGGGATCTTTTGTTGTGGCACGTGGACTTCTCTCTAGTTGTGGCGTACGGGTTTTCTCTTCTCTAGTTGTGGTGCAGGGCTCCAGGGCACATGGTCTCTATAGTTGTGACGAGGAGGCTCCAGAATGCTGGCGCTCCAGGGCACGTGGGCTCTGTAGTTTGTGGCACACGGGCTCAGTAGTTGTGGCATGCGGACTGAGTTGCCTCGCGGCATGTGCGATCTTAGTTCTCTGACCAGGGATCAAACCCGAGTCCCCTGCATTGGAAGGTGGATTCTTTACCACTGGACCACCAGGGAAGTCCCTCATTTTCCTTTTGTAAGAAATTAGATTGCTCTGGCATTATTATTTTCTCCTCATTTACTTTTTTCTTTTGGGTACCTGTATTAAAAATTCTTAAAAAATCAAAAGGAAAAGTTTTTATCATATAGAGCAGGGTGAGTTTTATATATGCATAATTGTTTTGACACTGTAGAAATATGTTCTTCAGACATTATTTTGCATTTTGACGTCTTTGTTGGCAGATACAGATGACTGATTTACCAGTATTCCATTCTTGTATAGGTCATCTTGGTAAGCCATAGCACAAGAGATCTAAACTATATACCCCAATTGTTTTCATTGATGTGGCCGCCCCATGACAGCTAGGCAGTCAGGGTGGGATTCGGATCAGTTTTTCTCTCTGTTTAGGAGTACTGAGTTAGGGGGAGATTTAGCTATGATTCTGTGGAACTATACAACTAGGGAAGCAGCAAAAGGATCTTCCCATACCCCAGTGAGACCTACAGAACAAAGAAAATCCATTGTGGAGGGATGCTGCTTTATTGACTGAAGAGAAACCTTCATCTGGAGTGATCAGAGGGGAAACCAGAAAGCAGAAGTAGGTGGGGAGAGTGGAGGTTATTCTTAACATGAGAAGCAGAGAGCAATGTTTTATAAAATAGGGAAAATTCTGTGTATTGAAATTTTTGCCCTTTTATCACCAAATTATTTTTTGCTACAAAATTTTGCTGAGATTTTAGCAAGTTATTCAACAGCAGGTTTGACTTAATGTTTAGGTCAAATTGGTGCTTACAGATCGACAGTTGGATTGATTTCAAAGTCACTGTTACTTTCAGTTCTTCAATTGTGAAGAGAATTTTAAGTTCTCTGTCACTCAAAATGAATCTGGCATTGTGTTATAATTTTAATCTTCCATAAATGAAAACTTGTCCTTAGAGGTTAGAACCTCTTTACATTTTATTTTTAACCCTGGATCCCTTTGTGAAGAGAATTTTCAAAATGTCAGTCTAGGAAGATATCTAAATGCAGTTTAAGACATTTGTTAATTTGTATTTCAGGAGTAATAACTTTTGATACAAAATGTATTTTATAAAGGCACTTGTGACTATCTAACATGAAGTATGCTATAAATAAAAGTCACTTTAATAAAACGTGGCATCTCAACTTTAAAATACCTCATTTCATCTAGAGAACTTCCTAAAATTCTAGATTTTGAAACAGTGTCATAGTAATGGTGGTCTATTCTTCTTGCTAAAATCTTGGATGAAAAGTATGTGCTTCATTTCTTTATGCCTTTCTTCTGTGTTCTTTTATTTTCTTTAAAATTCTATTTTAAAATCTTATTACAAGTATGCGGTATGTGGTTTATTTATAAAAATTCAAAAATATAAAAAAGAAAATCCATAATGCCATTTATGTTTTCATTTAAATATGTTTATACATACATAGTTTTTTAAACTTTAGTTTGAAATGACGTCAGACTTTCAGAAAAGTTGTACAAACAGTACACTGATGCCTAGATAAGTACACCAGTAGTCCCCGAATTTTAACATTTTACCATTTGTTTTACTGTGTTTTTGTTTTTTTAAATATTTATTTATTTTGGCTGCCCTGGGTCTTAGTTGCGGCATGAGATCTTTGTCGTGGCATGCGGGGGTCTTTTAGTTGAGGCATGCGGGCTTTTAGTTGCAGCATGTGGGATCTAGTTCCCTGACCAGGGATCAAACCCAGGCCCCCTGCACTGGGAGCACAGAGTCTTAACCGCTGGACCACCTGGGAAGTCCCTTGTTTTACTATTTTAACATTTGCTTTATTCTTTCTCCATACATGTTGTTGTTTGGTATATATGTCTTCATAACTTATATATAGTCATTGTGAAGTATGTATTTGAGGAGAAAAAAATGTGTCCTTTGTCATGTTTAATGCTTGGATTTGGGGCTGGAATTCTACTTTGTGTGATATCAGTACACAATTCCTGTTCTCATTGTTTCTATTTGCCTTATCTACACTTGCCCATTCCTTTATTTCTGAATCACTTTTAGTTGTGTCTTGTTTTGTGAGTCAAAATGAAAATCTTTTAGTGGGGGCAATAAAGTAGGAGCTTGGGATTAACATACACACACTACTATATATAAAATAGATAACCAACAAGGACCTACTGTATAGCATAGGGAACTCTATCTACTCAATAACCTATATGGGAAAAGAATCTGAAAAAGAATGAATATATGTATACGTATAACTGAATCACTCTGCTGTACACCTGAAACTAACACAACATTGTAAATCAACTATACTCCAATAAAAATAAAATAAAAAATCTTTTAAATTAGTGAGCTAGGTCCATTTATATTTATTGCTGTTACTGATATATTTCATCTTAACCCATTTTTGTTGTAATTACCATGTATATTATAATAGTTGTGTTTCTGTGCCTGCTGTTTTCTTCTTTTATCTTGAAAATTTCTTCTGATTTGTCTTATTGTTATAGTGGCTACCTTTGTACTTATACTTTAAAGAAATGTTCTCAGTTTTCTGTTTTCTTATTTAAACTTTCACCATCTTGCTTGTTAGTTTTAATGGTAATCTTTTCACTCCCATAGTCAGACTTTTTCTACTTTTCCCTTTTCTTCTCCCTTTTCCTTTCTTTTTTTAAGTTGCATTATTTCTACTTTATCAGAACATTTATATATTCTATTCTCTTTTCCACTTTAGTTTTAAATTTAGCTCTACAGTTAAATGTGTAAAATGCTCATCATCAGTCCTTTTGCTAGTTTTCCTAGTCATGTCTGTTGGTTGAAGCTTAATTCTCTAGTAGATTGCTCAAGTAAGACTCTAATATTCCTTGAGTTCTTTCATGTTTAAAATTCCTTTTCTGTAACCTTGATACTTGAAGGAAAACTGGACTGCATCCATGGTTCACCTTTTGTTTTCTTGTGATTCTTGAAAATGCTGCTCCATTTTGCCTTGATTTTTATGTTGTTTTTTGTAAAGTTTTTAGAACAGAGGGTGGCAACTTTTTTTCTGTAAAATAAAAAGCCAGATAGTAACTATTTTAGGCTTTGTTGGGCTCACAGTCTGTTGCGGCGCTCAGCTCTGCCCTTGTGGGTTAAAGCAGCCAGAGATGATATGTAAATGACGGACTTTTGCTCAAGGATCATAGTTTTCCTGCCTTTGGACTTCATTGTTACCTAAGCAGAGTTGCTGACTGCCTTCTTAGAACCCTTTTAAAGTTAGGATTGGTTTTGCATTGAAAGATGAAGGATGATTTTCTGAGTTGCATAAATGTTATAAGAACACTTTTTTTAGTGAACACCACAGGAAAAAAAAGCAAAACCAACTCCTAAAGGAAAAGTTGTGAAGATCTTCAAAAGATGATAGCAAGTCTTTAACATTAAAATAGTATATTCACTGCTTTCATGAAGTATATGGAAGTCTTAACTGGCTTTTATAGGCGGTATAAAATGATATTAGTAGCATCTATATAGGATTAGAGTGAATTGGTGTTTATGACCAGTGAGGAAATACATTCAAAATGAAGATTATTCTTGATATATAATGAAGATCAGAGTTCACCTTTCAGTTGTGTTTTATGAATAACATTTTGAACATTTTCAATATAGATAACTATTTAGAAAAAGTGGTGAGGAATCAATATACTTCATTATGGAATAGTAAATTACTGAGAGCAGAATTCCAATTATTTAGATGAAAGAGCTTTTCAAGATAGTCTTTTCTCGGGTGTCATATTTTAAAGACTGAACTAAATCCAGGGCATGATCAGCTCTTTCAATTTTCACTTGCTTAAGAAGCTTAGGGCAACTAATACTTGTTTAATTATACAGTCTTTCTTAGGCTTATGGCCAACTGTACCATATAACTCTAGACTTTTTGTACTTGAATGTTTTGAATCACATTATTTGAATAGTAATTTTTGTTGTTTTTTTTTTTTTAAAGACTAAGATACCTGCTTCCAAATCTGTAGATGCTCTTGGCTTTTTCTTTTTGGTTTTAAAAGCATTTTTAAAAAATAAGGCAATAATTATTTATCATTAATTTGTTGAACAGCAACATGCATAGATATTTGTGATACCTCATATAGTGCCCAGATCAAGAAGTAACTTCGTTTTTTTTTTTAACATCTTTATTGGAGTATAATTGCTTTACAGTGTTGTGTTAGTTTCTGCTGTATAACAAAGTGAATCAGCTATACATATACATATATCCCCATATCCCCTCCCTCTTGCGTCTCCCTCCCACCCTCCCTATCCCATCCCTCTAGGTAGTCACAAAGCACCGAGCTGCTATGCGGCTGCTTCCCACTAGCTAGCTATTTTACGTTTGGTAGTGTATATATGTCAGTGCCACTCTCTCACTTCGTCTCAGCTTACCTTTCCCCCTCCCCACGTCCTCAAGTCCATTCTCTAGGTCTGCATCTTTATTCCTGTCCTGCCCCTAGGTTCTTCAAAACCATATATATATATATATATTTTTTTTTTTGTGTGTGTGTGGTACATGGGCCTCTCACTGCTGTGGTCTCTCCCGTCGCGGAGCACAGGCTCTGGACGCGCAGGCTCAGCGGTCATGGCCCATGGGCCCAGCCACTCTGCGGCACGCGGGATCCTCCTGGACTGGGGCACGAACGTGTGTCCCCTGCATCGGCAGGCAGACTCCCAACCACTGCGCCACCAGGGAAGCCCCAGAACCATTTTTTTGTAATCGTTTTTACTTCATTTTTGCTTATATGCTTTTGCAAATTTCATTCTGCCTAAGACAAAATTTTACTTAGCTTTAAGGGAAATCTGTGTCTATAGAGGTATTCCCTTAACTGTTTCGTAGGAAGGGCAGCAATAAAATTAGTCCTATGAGGTCTACCAGAAAAACATACTTAGAACAACAGTGGGACCATCATGTTGATTTGACTATGTTATTCTTTAAAAAATTTTTGGTTTTAAGTAGATAGAAATTGAAAATCTTGCAGAAAGGAATTTATTACTGTATGAAAATGATGACACTTTGAACTATGAAATAAAGGAAGTTAAAAATAGTGATGGTGGGAGTATTTATTTCCTATAACCATTTTTGCCAGTCTGTGGTCTGTAACTGTTTTGTTTATCTAAGTAGATGTAGCCTATGTGACTCTAGAAATAAAGTATAGATCAGAATGAAGAAAACAAGGTTTTGCCAAGTTGAGGAATAAAATTACAGAATCAGTAGAAGTGGCAAGACTACTTTGTTAATTTATATGTTTCTTTTCAAGGACTACAACTCCAGGAGAAACAAAACTGCTGGCCTCTGAAATCTATGAAATTCTTCAGTCTTCCAATATGGCAGATGGTGATAGTTTCAATGAAATGAATTCACGTCGAAGGAAAGCTCAGTTTTTTCTGGGAACCACAAACAAACGTGCCAAAACAGTGGTTTTACACATAGATGGTCTTGATGATACGGTAAGACTTTTGTAAACACATGGTTCATAACATGCGAGAGAGAAATCATGTAAACTGGTTATCTCAGTGTCACCTGCTAACAGTCTTTAAGAATAAGTCCCTGGCTTCCCTGGTGGCACAGTGGTTAAGAATCTGCCTGCCAGTGCAGGGGACACGGGTTCAAGCCCTGGTCCAGGAAGATCCCACATGCCGTGGAGCAACTAAGCCCGTGCACCACAACTACTGAGCCTGCACTCTAGAGCCCGCGAGCCACAACTACTACGCCTGCGTGCCACAACTACTGAAGCCCACATGCCTAGAGCCTGTGCTCCTCACCAAAAGAAGCCACAACAATGAGAAGCCCACAGACTGCAATGAAGAGTAGCCCCCGCTCGCCACAACTAGAGAAAGCCCACATGCAGCAACGAAGACCGAACACAGCCAAAAATAGATAAATAAAAATAAATAAATTAAAAAGAAAAGACTAAGTCCTAATATTAGCATTTTATTCTGATAAAGAGGGGCATTTTGTGCTTAACGGGTCAGTTATTCAAAGGACATAACCATTGCAAATATTTATGCCCTAGTAATAGAACTTCAAAGTATATGAAGCAAAAACTGACGGAAATGCAAGGAGAAATAAATTCACAACTAGAGCTGGAGATTTGAATACCATTGTCTCAATTAATAGAACAAGTATACAGAAAATCAACAGGGATATAGAAGACGCAACACTAATAATCAACTTAACCTAACTGATATTTATAGAAAGCCCCACTCAGCAGCAAGGTAATATTCATTCTTTCCATGTGCACATGAAACATTTACCAAGATAGACCATATTGTGTCCCATAAAACAAGTCCTGATTTAAAAGAATTAGAACCAAGCAAAGTGTGTTCTCTGAGCACAATGAAAAGCAAGTTAGAAATCAATCACAGAAAGATACCTGGAAAACCCCCTAAGAATTTTGGAAACTAACCCATTTCTAAAATAATCCATGGGTCAATGAAGAAATCAAAGGAGAAATTAGGAAGTATTTTGAACTGAATAAAAATGAAAATGTGGGGCTTCCCTGGTGGCGCAGTGGTTAAGAATCCACCTGCCAGGGCAGGGGACGTGGGTTTGAGCCCTCGTCCAGGAAGATCCCACATGTCGCGGAGCAACTAAGCCCGTGCGCCACAACTACTGAGCCTGTGCTCTAGAGCCTGTGAGCCACAACTGCTGAGCCCGTGTGCCACAACTACTGAAGCCTGCGTGCCTAGAGCCCTTGCTCTGCAACAAAGAGAAGCCACCACAATGGGAAGCATGCACCTCAACAAAGAGTAGCCCCCACTCTCTGCAACTAGAGAAAGTCTGCGTGCAGCAACGAAGACCCAATGCAGCCAAAAATAAATAAATATTTTTAAAAAGATGTAGTATCAGAACTTGTGGGAAGCAGCTAAAGCAGAGTTTAGAGGGGAATTCATTAGCACCAAATGACTGAATATATACAAAAAGGGAAAGGTCTCAGTGACTTAAGCTTCTACCTTAAGAAACTAGAAAAAGAAGAGCAAATTAAATCCAAAGTAAGCAGAAGAGAAGAAACAAAAAAATCAGTGGAATGGAAAACAGAGAAAAATGAAATCAAAAGCTGATCTTTGACATGATCAATTAAATTGATAAACCTCTAGCCAAATTGATCAAGAATAAAAGAAGTCACAAAATATCAGTATCAGAAATGAGACAGCATTGCTATAGATCTTTTAATGTGGACACTGAAAGGAAAATAAGTGAATATTTTGAATAACTTTATGCCAATAAATTTGATAATGTAGATGAAACAGGAAAATTTCTTGAAAGATGGATTGCCAAAGCTCGCTCAAAAAGAAATGGATAACCTGAATGAATAGCTCTGTGTCTATCAAAGAAATTGGATTCGTAGTTAAAAACCTTTCCATAAAGACAATTTCTGGCCTTGATATCTTCATTGGTGAATTCTACCAAACGTTTAAGGAAAATGTAACACCAATTGTACTGTCTTTTAAAGTATTATACAGTAGTAGTTGTACAGTGTAGTTTTTTCTCAACTCATTCTACCTTTTCCCCTTTTTTTTAAATATTTTTTTTAATGTGGACCATTTTTTAAGTCTTTATTGAATTTGTTACAATATTGCTTCTGTTTTGGTTTTTTGGCCACAAGGCACGTGAGATCTTAGCTCCCTGACCAGGGATCGAACCCACACTCCCTGTATTGGAAGGCAAGGTCTTAACCAGTGGACTGCCAGGGAAGTCCCTTGTCTGCTTTTAATATTAGCTGCTCAAGCGTTCTTTTGATTATAGTGTGTATCTTCTATTTGTGTCTGTATTTCACATGGATTTCTTATAGGCACCATATAGTTGGGCCTTGCTTTTTTAATCCAGTCGAAAAATTTCTACCTTTTAACAGGAATGCTGGGATCATTTGCCTTTAATATGATTATTGATTTGACTGGATTTAAAACAACCATCTTGCTAATTGCTTTCTATTTGTCCCATGTGTTCTCTTTTCCTCTTTTTCTGCCTTTTGGAGTAATTGAAAGTTTTTTATGATTGCATTTTATCTCCTTTGTTAGCTTATTTGCGTTAATTCTCTTTCCTTCCTTTCTTTTATGTTTGTTGATTTAGGGTTTATTTTGTGTATCTTTTTTTTATTTTTGAATTTTATTTAGGGTTTATTTTCTGTATCTTTAACTTTTTTTTAACATGTCTTTAATCGTATTTATTTATTTATTTATTTTAACACCTTTATTGGAGTATAATTGCTCCACAATGGTGTGTTAGTTTCTGCTGTATAACAAAGTAAATCAACTATACATATACATATGTCCCCATATCCCCTCCCTCTTGCCTCCCTCCCACCCTCCCTATCCCACCCCTCTAGGTGGTCACAAACCACCGAGCTGATCTCCCTGTGCTATGCGGCTGCTTCCCACTAGCTGTCTATGTTTGGTAGTGTGTATATGTCCATGCCACTCTCTCGTTTTGTCATGGCTTATCTTTAACTTATCAGTCTAGCTTCAGTTAACACTAATCACCATGAGACACTTATAACACTATACTTTCATCTGCCTTATCTCTGCCTTTGTGTTCTTGTTATATGTTTTACTTTTGCATATGTTATAAACCCCAAACTACTTTGTTACTACATTAAATATTCTCTTTTTTTTATTAAAAATTTTTTGTGGTAAATTACACTTAGCATAGAATTACCATCCATCTTAACCATTTACAAGTATTTAAAGACATTAAAAAATAAGAGTATTTTCTGTCTACCCACGTATTTACCATTTCTGGGGCTCTTTATTCCTTTGTGTAAATACAGATTTTCGTCTAATATCATTTTCCTTCTGCCTGAAGGGCTCCATTAACATTTCTTATAGTAAGTAGTACAGGTCTGCTGAGGATGGACATTTGGCTTATTTCCACCTTTTGGCTATTATGAATAATTCTGCTATGAACATTTATGTACAGGTTTTTGTGTGGATATATGTCCTCAGTTCTCTTGGGTATTCTTAAGGGTAGAATTGCTGGATGATACGTTTAGCTTTTCGAGCAACTGCCAGACTGTTTTCCACAGTGGCTACTGCCTTTTACATTCCCATCAGCAAGGTGTGAGGGGTCAAGTTTCTCCACATCCCTGCCAACATTTCTTATTTTCCATTTCTTAAAAAAATAGCTATTCTAGTGGGTGTGAAGTGGTATCTTATTGTGATTTTGATTTGCATTTACCTAATTACAATGATGGTATCTTTTCACATGCTTATTGGCCATTTTTAGTGGTTGACTTAGGGTTTATTGTGTATGTCTTTAATTTATCACAGATTTTCTCTTTTGGAGAAATGTCTGTTCATTCTTTGTCCATTTTTTTAAAAAAAATTGCTTATTATTTGTCTTTATTCTTGAGATGAGTTAGTTCTGTTAATATCATGTGTTGCATCAGTTGATTTTCGTATGTTGAACCAGCCCTTCATTCCTAGGATAAATCCCAATTGGTCATGGTGCATAACCTTTTTAATGTGCTTCTGCATTCAGTTTACTGGTATATTATTGAGGCATTTTGCATCTGTATTCATACAGGATATTGGTTTGTAGTCTTTTTTTCCCTCGTGCTGTCTTTTTCTGGTTTTGGTGTCAGGGTAATCCTGGCTTCATAAGAGGATTTGGGAAGTGTCTGGATGAGTTTCTGAAGGATAGGTGTTACTTTTCTTTAAACATTTAGTAGAATTCACCAGTGAAGCCATTTGGTCCTGGGCTTTTCTTTGTGGGAAATGTTCTGATTATTAATTCAGTTGCTTTACTTGTTGTATAGGTTTATTCATATTTTCTTGAGTCAGTTTATGGTTTTGTCTTTTTTTTGTTTGTTTTTTTTGTTTTTTTAGTATGCGGGCCTCTCACTGTTGTGGCCTCTCCCGTTGCGGAGCACAGGCTCCGGACGTGCAGGCTCAGTGGCCATGGCTCACGGGCCCGGCCGCTCCACGGCATGTGGGATCCTTCCGGACCGGGGCATGAACCCGTGTCCCCTGCATCGGCAGGCGGACTCTCAGCCACTACACCACCAGGGAAGCCCTATGGTTTTGTCTTTTGAGGAATATATCATTTCATAGAGGTTATCTGATGTGTTGGCATACAGTTGTTCATAGTATTCGCTTATAATCCTTTTCTTTTGGTAAGATTGGTCATAATATATCCTCTTTTATTCCTGCTCTTAGTAATTTGAGTCTTCTTCCTCTCTTTTCTTGGTCAGTCTAGCTAAAGCTTTATCAATTTTGTTGCTCTTTCCAAAGAACCAAATTGTATTTTCATCGATTTTTCTATCCATCCCTCCCCCATTCTCTATTTCTTTTTTTCCCCTGCTCTAATCTTTATTATTTCCTTCCTTCCATTTGCTTTGGGTTTAGTTTGCTCTTCTTTTTCTTGTTTCTTTTTAATTTTTTTTTTGGCTGTGTTGGGTCTTTGTAACTGTGCATGGGCTTTCTCTAGTTGCAGCAAGCAGGCTTCTCATTGCGGTGGCTTCTCTTGTTGCAGAGCACGGGCTCTAGGCACATGGGCTCATGGGCTGAGTAGTTGTGGATCGCAGGCTCTAGAGCGCAGGCTCAGTAGTTGTGGCGCACGGGCTTAGTTGCTCCGTGGCATGTGGGTTCTTCCCGGACCAGGGCTCGAACCCGTGTTCCCTGCATTGGCAGGCAGATTCTTAACCACTGTGCCATCAGGGAAGCCCTTTTTTCTTGTTTCTTAAATGGAATATTAGGTAATTGGTTTGAGATTTTCTTCTACTTTAATGTAGTTATTATAGCTATAAATTCCCCTCTAAGCACTACTGTCTCTCTGCATACCATCAGATTTGGTATGTAGTTTTTCATTTCATTCATCTGAAAGTATTTTCTAATTTTTTTGGTGATTTCTTGTTTGACCCATTGGTTGTTTAGGAGTTTGTTGTTTAATTTCCGTATATTCATAAATTTCCCAAATTTCCTTCTGTTAACCGATTTCTGATCTCATTTCATATGCATGATTTCAATCCTTTTCCACTTGCTGGGGATTGTCTTGTGGCCTAAAGATCTATCCTGGCGAATGTTCCATGTGCACTTGAGAATGTATATACCTTTGTGTTCTACAAGTGTCTGTTAGGTTTAGTTGGTTTACAGTGTTAAGTCGTCTTCTTCCTTGTTGATCTTCTGTTCAGCTGTTCTATCCATTTTTGAAAATCAGATGGGCTTCCATGGTGGCGCAGTGGTTAAGAATCCTCCTGCCAATGCAGGGGACACGGGTTCAAGCCCTGCTCCGGGAAGATCCCACATGCTGCAGAGCAACTAAGCCCCTGTGCCACAACTACTGAGCCTGTGCTCTAGAGCCCGCGAGCCACAACTACTGAGCTTGCATACCACAACTACTAAAGCCCGTGTGCCTAGAGCCCGTGCTCTGCAACAAGAGAAGCCACCGCAGTGAGAAGCCCGTGCACCGCAACTAAGAGCAGACCCCGCTCGCTGCAACTAGAGAAAGCCCGCACACAGCAATGAAGACCCTATGCAGCCAAAAAAATAAATAAATTAATTAATTAAAAAAAAAAGTCAGATGGATATTGAAGTCTCTAACTCTTTGAGTTTTGTGTATCTGGAAAAGTCCTTATTGTATTTTTCTTTTGAAAGATATTTTTATGTGTATAGAACTCTAGATGACAGTTCATTTTCTTACCATACTTTATGAATATTGTCCCACTGTTTTCTCCCTTATATTGTTTCTATTCAGACTTCTGTCATTCTTTTTTTTGTTCTTCTATGTGTAATGTATCGTACTTTTTCCCTCTGCCTGTTTTAATAGTTTCTCTTTTATTATTGCTTTTGATCAGTTTATTTATGATGTGCCTTGGTATTATTTTCTTCATGTTTATTCAGCTTCTTGGATCTCTGGGTTTATAGTTTGCAGCAAATTTGGGCAATTTTTCCATTATCTTTTCAAGTACTTTTTCTGTCTTTCAGGGATTCCTGTGACATATTCAACCATGTGAAGTTGTCCCATTGCTCACTGATACTCTGTTAATTTCATTTTCATTCTTTTTTTCTTTTTCATATTGGATGGTTTCTGTTGCTATATTTGCTAAATTTTTCTTCTACCGGTATTTACTTTGCTGTTAATCTCAACCAGTGTTTTTTTTCACCATAGACATTATTTTATTTATCTATAGAAGTTTGATTTGAGCCTTTTTTATATCTCCTTAACAGTTTATACTTTGTCTACTTGAACATACAGCATATGGTTAGGATAACTGTTTAATGTCTTCGTCAACTAATTCAGTCATCTGTGTTATTTTTGAGTGTGTTTCTGTAGGTTGATTTTTCTAGTTATAGGTTGTATTTTCTTCTTTGCACGCCTCATAATTTTTGATTGGATGCCAGATATTACAAATTTTACATATTGGGATACCGCATGTACTTGTATGCAAAGCCTTTAAATATTCTTGAATTCTGTTCTGGATCAGTTAGGTTACTTGCAAACATTAGATGTTTTTGAGTCTTGCCTTTAAGCTCTGGTAGGCAGACTACAGCACCGTTTAACCTAGGGATAATTTTACTACACTACTGAGGCCATACTCTTCTGGGTTCTCTGTCTATGCCCTGTGTATATCAGTTTTCTCTGCTCTGGCTGATGGGGACAGGAAGTGTTCCCAGCCCTGTGTGAGTACACAGGATGGTTCCTTCTATTCCCTTCCAGCCTGGTTGTTTCCTCACATTCGTGCACCCTTCATCACTCAGCTGAAAACCAGAGGGGAACCCATTGCCGAACTCTGGTGTGTGTCTTCTCTCTGCGGGGCCCCCTTTGTGCAACCGTGTCCTCTCCTGCTCTGTGCTATGAATTACAGTTGCCTTGACCTCCCTGAATTTTCAACTTTGTGTCCTCAACTTGGGGAGACTGCTGGTTCTGCTTGGCTTCCTGCTTTGTGAGTTGCAGCCTAAAAATTTTCCAGGCAATCCGCTGCTGTGCTGGTGAGCCTCACTTCATTTGCTCTCCTTCTTTCGGGGGCGTCTGCTTTCCAACACCTGGAAATCACTGTTTTATTCATTTTATCTTGTCTGTATTTTTAGTTGTTTAAGCCTTGAGGGTAAATCTGGTCCCTGTGGCTCCATCTTGACTGGAACTGCAGGTCTCCCTGAAGTTATCTTGAGCAGTGATAAGTTAAATACCTTCACACATTGAGGGGTGGCAACTGGTGGATTACCACTTATCTCTTTAGCTGTGCCAGGCAGGTTACATTGGATTAGCCACAGCTTTTTCTAGTTGTGGTATTGGGGCACCTAGCCCTCAGGATTTAGGATTCAGTAAACAGGGCTTGGGGAAAACTTTTCATATGCATATCATCCATGACATTGCCAAGTAAGTTAACAACTATCTTATCAAAACTGGGGCCACAAGATCCCAAAAAGTTTCTAGAAAGCAGGTTCTGGTAAATGTAAATTAATTGAATGAAAGATATTAAGATGTATAAATTGTCACCAGTACCATTTGTTTAATGTTAATGAAAACAGTACAGTTCCTTTTTAAAGCTAGCAGAAACCAAATAATAAAACCCAACAAAGCTCACACACACAAAAATATAGGCCACAAAGGGGGCTTCCCTCGTTGCGCAGTGGTTAAGAATCCGCCTGCCAATGCAGGGGACACAGGTTCGAGCCCTGGTCTGGGAAGATCCCACATGCCGCGGAGCAGCTAAGCCCGTGTGCCACAACTACTGAGCCTGCACTCTAGAGCCTGCGAGCCACAACTACTGAGCCCACGCACCACAACTACTGAAGCCCACACGCCTAGAGCCCATGCTCTGCAACAAGAGAAGCCACCGCAATGAGAAGCCCGTGCACTGCAATGAAGAGTAGCCCCCGCAACTAGAGAAAGCCCGTGTGCAGCAACGAAGACCCAGTGCAGCCAAAAGTAAATAAATAAATAAATATATTAAAAAAATATATATAGGCCACTATATCTTAAAAATGTAATTGCTAAAATCCAAAAAAAAAAAAAAAAGGCAGGTTAACTCTGAAACTGTACTGTAATGTTTTGGCGGCATAACCTGGCACCTAGTATGTGCCAGGCACTATTTTAGGCACCAGGGATACAGCGGTGACCAAAATAAGCAAAAGTTCTCATAAATCCTATGTTTGACTTCATTAAGCTAATCTCATAGTTGGAGGAGACCGTCAACAAGTCAAGTTTTATAGTATAGTAGACGTGGTAAGTTCCATGGACAGAAATAAAGGGAAGGTAGCTAGGGATTGCTAAGGGGTGGGATGGTGGATTATAGTTTTAAATAGGATGGTTTAAAAATCCTCTTGGAGAAACTGACATTTAGCCAAAACTTAGGAGTGAGCCAGTGGATATCTGTGGAAGAGTGTGTGTTCCCAAGAAAGGGAGCCATGAATGTCAAGCCTTCACACATAGACAACTAAGAAGATACCTAAGAGTAATAAAAGGATGTGGAAGAAATTGCTTTAGGAAAGAGCTCTAGTTTAACAGTAAAGTTTTTGCTTTGTCAAATGTATTCTTAAAACGTAAAAACAAGTAGGAAAATATTTGTAATGAATAATTGACATCAGGTTAGTGGCCTTATTACCGTGTGTAAAATAGGTAGCTAGTGGGAACCTGCTGCATAGCACAGGAAGCTCAGCTCGGTGCTCTGTGATCCACTTAGATGGGTGGGATGGGGGGAGAGGGTGGGAGGGAGGTCCAAGAGGGAGGGGATATATGTATACATAGAGCTGCTTCACTTCGTTGTACAGCAGAAACTAACACAACATTGTTTTAACTGGAGCTATACTCCAGTTAAAAAGAATAAAAATTAAAAATATATATTAAAAAAATCAACAAAAGAAAATCCAACAGGAAAATGGGAAATTCCTGGAAGAGATGTAATTTCCAGTAAATAGTATCAGCTAACATTTATTGCAGTACTTGCAGGTAACTTTCTGGTGTGTTAACTCATTTATTTTTCTTAAAACTATAAGGTCTACTTATAGTCCCAGTTTACAGATGAGGAGACAGAAGCACACCAAATTTAAATAGCTTCCTGGTGTAGTAGAAGTGGTAAGTGAAGGACATGGGATTTGAATCTAGGCAGCGTGGGTCTAGCTGCAGAACCCCGCTCTTAACTGCTGCTTTGGACAGCTACGCAGGGAAACGTGTCTACTCTCACTAGTAATGAAAGCAGTGTACATTATTTTAGTGTATGCATCAAGGCTTTTAGAAAGATATTCCTGATTTTGGATTGTCACAAGCATTTTTCCCTTTGCTTTATTTTCTCAGCTGCAAATCATGCTGCTATGGAGTCTTCAGAAATTGGAGAGGGGCTACTATCTACATCTTTCGAATTGATACACATACACTCTCTCTCCCCCTCCCCCTCTTCCTCCCTCCCTCCCCCTCCCTCTTCCTCTTCCTTCCTCCCCCTCCCCTCCCCTTCTCCCTCTCTTCTCTCCCCCCGCCCCGACCCTTCTCCTAGCAATTGCCAGGCAGTTAACTTTGACCCATCAACCTCCTTGCCCAATTCCTAATTTTATCTGCTTATGATTCTTAAAACCTAATCTTGACCTTCTATCCCTATCAAGAAGTTACTCATCCTTTGTAGCTAATTCTTGATCTGTTTGCTCTGTTGAAGATCTCATGTTTACATCTTGGAATTGGACACCCCCCGTTTACCTGTTGCAAATGTGTTAATTTGTGTTAAAATAAAGATGAATTGGCATCATGGGTCTGGTTTTTCACTGTCACACATAGTTGGAATTTAATGTCAGACTCTTGTGATAAACCAGGAAAGTTGCTTAACGTTTATATTTTTTGGTTTCCTCACATTTAAAATAAGGAAACAGATTAGACTGGTAGTATCCTAACTTTCATGTTGTATATGCTATGTAAACTTTCGTTCACTGTTAAGTTTACCTGGTGTTGAATATGTGGAAGAGAGAAACATGGACCTTTTGGGCACTAATCCACCAAAGGCGCTTTGCAGAAGGGACAGTGCAGTACATGAGCCCCGTGCGCTGCCATGCACCACTGTATGCGAGACCCTTGCCTGAATAGTGTTGAAACGCAGAAGTGGAAAAATAGTTTAAGTAGGAGATAAACAATGATGTGAGTTGTTTTGAAGGTTGTGGGAATAAGTTTGAAGACTGATTTTATGCAATAGAAAAGAATGAATCAGGTAATTGAAGGCAGTGCTTCCTAGGCTATGACCCAGAGACTTGGTGTCCTTTGCTGATTCCTGTCCCCTCAGAAGTACTGAATCGGAGTGTGGTCTCAATACAGAAATAGGATAATTTAGAGATGTTGATTTGATGTATGGGTTGGAGGAGGGAGGGAGGGATGGGGAGAACTGCAGTTACTTTTTAATTCATTTTCTCTTTGGATCTTGTGTTTAAGATGACCACTTGTTATCCACGTGGATGTGTTTGTAGACAGATGAAAATAAAGTCATATTGGAGGTAGACATCTGTGCTTCTACATGGTAGTGATGGTTGAAGTGATCTGAATAGTTTACTGAGGGATGAAGTAGAAAGAAAATCACTTAGTTTTAGCACTGGACCTTGGAGATAAAATGAGAGATGAAATACTCAGTGGTGTAAGCAGAACACCAGGGTAGTGTATTATTAAGTCAAAGAAGCATTGAAGGGCGTATGTTATATTGTGTTGTCAAGAGGAAAATGAGAACCAAAAAGTGGATATTGATAACCCTTGAGAATGCAGTGGTAACCACTGAGAATGCCATGAATGAGGGATGCGGTGATATAAATACCAAGTGATTTAAAAAATAGTGACTCATACACTGAATGCTCACTAATTCTAACTTCAGTCTGTTAGAATTTATCCCTGGAGGTTTTTAAGCTAGAGCAGGGGTCAGTAAACCCTTTCTTTAAAGGGCTGGATAGTAAACACTTCAGGTTTTGCAGGCATATGGTTTCTGTTATGACTACTAACTCTGCTAGAGGGTGAAACTAGACTTGGACAATATGTAAGCAGATAGGTGTGGGTGTTTCCAATCAAACTTTATTTACAAAAACAGCTGTTGGACCGTAGTTTGCCTACCCTTGAGCTTGAGGAAACTCTGCTTTTCAGCATGTTTTCTGTATTATTCTTCCATTCTGTTTGGTTTAAGATTTAAATTAACATTGGCAAATTTATTTCTGATTAAAATGATTAAAATTAAATATTAGTAATGAAGCTTGAAAAAAATCTAGCAGGAATTACTATTTTGTTGGATCTTATAAATTTTCATAAACTTGACTAAGCACCACCCTTTCTGTGCCCTCAAATATGTGATTGTAGAATTGAAAAAGGGACATTAGCTTTCCCTTGCCCTGTGTTCCCTCCTTTCCCCCAAATATAAAGACTAGTTCAGTGTTGTTTGATTTGATTTATTCCCTTATTATTTTGCTAGTTTTAATAACAATTTGCTTTTACTTTTTCAGACTCGGAGAAACCTGTGTGAAGAAGCTTTGTTAAAAATTAAAGGCGTTATTAGCTTTACTTTTCAAATGGCTGTTCAAAGATGTGTGGTGCGAATCCGTTCGGATCTGAAAGCAGAGGTTGGTATTTTAAATGGCTAAATATGCTTGAGGTTACGGGTAATCACATCGGTGTTCAAAATTGTTGTCTTTCTGTCCTGGCCTAGGCTTTGGCATCAGCGATAGCATCAACCAAGGTGATGAAGGCTCAGCAAGTCGTGAAAAGCGAAAGTGGAGAAGAGGTAAAAGCTCGATTTAGCTTGCTTTATGCTTGACTCCCTCTTGATTATCCCTCGTGGCCAGCAGATTGCTAGTATTTCTAGACTAACAGCTGCTGAGTATATAGCGATGTGGCTGAGTCAGATTATCCTAATGTTTCTTGGTTAACAGTTAACACTTTTAGAAATACAGAGAGATCTTTGGTGGATTTCAGAATCTCTCAGACTCTGTTCTTGATGTCAGTGGAGATGTCTTGCTGATTTTATTTGGAAATAAAGGATATGTGGTTTCCTTGCATTGGTTTTTAAATACTTTCTAACCCTTAATTGGTCTTGCTGGTCCAAAAATAAAGATCCGGTCCCATCGTTGGGCAGGTATATATAGTGATAATCTCTGCATCTTGCTACTCTTTCCACTGGCTTTGTGATAGGGAAGAGGAATCTGTATGGCTTTAGCTCATTTGAGTTTCCACAGAAAGGAGGTTCATTGGCCCTTCAGGGCCCCATAGCAGCCGGTTGCTTGTTTTTGTCGTCTTTAAATAGAGGTTGAACATTTATTCCTGGAGCCTCAGGAGAAAAGCATCAGAATTTTCACGTCTACTTCTTCCTTCTGTGCTTACACAGTGCTCAACAATTGGGCCTACCTTCATAGAAGAGGATACTTTTTAAAGGAATATAACCTCTGAGAATAAATATGGTGATGAGAATGAGAAGTAAAGTTGACTTTTAACGTTTGACATGTACCTATATCAATTAGGTTGACTTTGTAACAACTCTTAACGTGCTCTCTGCATCAGATGCTGGTCCCGTTCCAAGACACGCCTGTGGAAGTAGAACAGAACACAGAGCTGCCCGACTACCTGCCTGAGGACGAGAGTCCCACAAAGGAGCAGGACAAAGCAGTGTCCCGGGTGGGCTCACACCCAGAGGGTGGAGCTAGCTGGCTGAGCACAGCTGCAAACTTTTTATCCAGATCGTTTTACTGGTGACTTCAGTTTGGGGCTCAAGGACTGTGTAAACGAACAAGGGGCCAGTTTTCCATTGTTGTGGTGAACTGTCAAGTGCAATTTGCAATAAGTTATCATGAAAAGTTTCTAGATTACATGATTAAGAATGCTGCATTTTACTGGACATTTTACCCCACTAAGTGGTAAAAAGGACAGGCTACAGGTGGAATTGCTTTGTTTATGAAGGTGTTTTGGTTTTGTTTTCCTTTGTTTAAATTGCCTCACTTTTTAAAAAACATGGGTCCACTGTTAAACCAAACATGTATTTGTGCAGCTTTACATTTTATTTTACACAAAGCACGTGATTAGGAAAACTTGTTTTCTCAAGCCTCAGGACCTATCTGAAGAGAAGATTTTTTTGTTTTTTTGTTTTTTAGCTCAAGTTGTGCATGAATTACTGAACACTTTGCCTTTTCTCATGAGAGATACTTGCTTTGGTACTCTTTCTTTCTCATGAAAAGATACTTGCTTTGAAAGCATTTCTCATAATTCCCCTTTTGTGCCTTTTTTATTTTGCCAACCATGTTTATAGAAAGGACGTCACTAGTGACATTTTGTGAATTAAAACATATTCACTGCAACGTAACAGACCCCTAAAAATACAACTCTACAAAAACTTGGCAGTCTTAGTTGTTATAATTTTTAAAAGATTAACACAAAATCAGTCGAGAAGGAAACATGTATATCAGCAAAGTGTTATTGGAGACCATTTGAATGTGACCAGATGTGGTTCTAGTTGACTGCTGTTCAGTTTGGTTTATATCAGCTCTTGAGAATTATGTCCACCCTAATATTGGGAGTGACTGTAAATGGTCTCTAGGCCTTACTTTGTGATTACACACTATCCCCTGCTAAGAAGAAGAAGAAAAAAAGTAGTAAAGAACTGACAAACTTGAAAAAAGAAAACAAAAATGGAACGCCTATAATGCCATAGTGCTATTTGGTAGAGTCTGACCTTAAAACGTGAATTACTTGGCAGATGCCTATTCAGTAGGTGTTTCCTTGTATTGCTTTTTGTAAATTTATTACGAACATGCAGTCATATTGAATGAAAAGGAAAAAAGACTCAAATTATTGCTTATAAAGAAAGAAAGCCAGCATTTGTCCGTCCACTTAAACTTTCTGCCAGAAAAAAACAGGACTTCAGCAAAGGTAAGATAAATAAATATAAATATATATACATATATATTTTTGGTATAGATTTAAGAGCTAATTACATATATGTAATGCTTTATTAAATTTCTGAAATATTTGGCAACAAAAAATTTTCTTTTGGAAATCCAACTAACTCCAGATAAAGTTTAATGCTAATATGATTAAAAACTAATAGGAGGAAATCGAAAACTTTTTTCGTCAACATGTAGAGCTGCTATTTAACTCCTTGGAGAATGTGAAGTGAAAATTGGACCCTGGAGGGTTTCCTTGCATTTTCATTGCTTCTCTTTTAGAGAAAACTAAAAGCATCCAGTGCCACTGGAGAAGAATTATTGTAAAATAGTTCGCCAGCCAGAATCTTGAGTTCAAGAACATTGTGACCTTATAGAGGGAGGGGTGTTGAGGGTATGGAGAGTAATATTGTTTCACCTGGCCTCTGACTCAGATGATGCGCACAACTGAAAATATAAGCTTTCAGGGCATGTATTGCTTTAAATGCATAGTACAACTTGCTGCCAGACCAGATGTGTTGAAAACAAAACAAAACAAACCCACCTCCTTTCTATAGCCATTGAAACAAAGTTTACTGTTCTAACAGGTTTGTATTTTATTTTGCATTGCCACACATCTGCTTATTTAAAAAACGACATCCTTTTGATAGTAATTGTTCAGCACAAGTAGGTATTACAGCTTGATGTTTGTGTGTTCTAATTCTCAGTGTTCTTTGATTCCAGGTCTTATATATAGAGCAGTTAAGGCAACTGTAACAGCATTTTTTGAAATATATTGTAAAATAATAAAAGGTAACATAATTAAAATTGAATGGATATTGCATTTTTGTGGTATAAGCATTACTGATTTCGCTAAAGCCTGTTTGTATCCACACTGCCTGGCACCTTCTTCTCACTACCTGCAAGTGTGTTACCCGACTAATTCCCGGGCATCTTCCATTCATCTCCTTCCCAGCACCACACCTGCTTCTTCCTGGGTTTGGATCAGTGCCCCTGTACATATATGCATTGTAATTAGATTAAAATTATATTTACCAGTGTCTGTGCCCTACTTAGCTCTTTGAGAACCGAGAAAGTCTGTAGTAGTACCTGGCTCGTATTTAATGCTCAAATATTTTTTTAAGAGAATGAACAAAGAAATTTTTTTTTTTTAATCAGTAAAAAATAAATGGAGGGTACTATTTAACTCGTTGGGCAAATAGGAAAAATTTCAGGCTGTATTTTTTTTCTTTTCTGGCATGTTTATTTCTGGCTGATTAATGCTAGGCAAATTCCCCTATTTATTTTGTCATTTGGTTTTTATTTTTTCAAAAAGCAGGAGAAAGGGGTATAATGCTCCATTGAATGAAGTTAAAATTAACTTATAATATCCTGATTCTTACAGAATTATTTTAGGAGAATATTACATATATATATTACTGGTACAAGTATAAGATGGAATTATTGTTACTGGAAGTTTGAAATGATTTTCTTCTTGTCTTTGATTCTCAAGCAAGACACTGTGCCTTTCTAGTCACACTTTATGTGACTTATCTTTCTGTACCCAGTCAGAGGGATTTTTTCTTTGAGGCTAAGTCCTCAGCTATTTGATTTTTGTCTAAATGTTGACCCTTGAAGAACTCATCTCTTGTCTTCATTTACCTCTGTGTAGATACCTTCTAAATCTCCATTTACTGTCATCTTTGAGAGTTCCCCTCTCCTTTGCTGTACCTGTCAAGTGTAAAGTCTGTGAATTTTTATTTCTCTTAGAACTGAGGTTGTGCAATAAATTTCACAAAAACTAATTCTGTGCCAGGCATTGTGCTAAGTGCTTTCCAAATATTTGTTCATTTAATCCTTAACAACTGTGAGGTAGGTACTGTTACGTCTCCATTTTATAGATGGGGGAAAATGAGACAGAAGTTAAGTAATTCATTAGTCCCAGGTCGCAGAACTAATAAGTGGTGAAGCCAGGACTAGACTGCATGGCCTGGCCTAGTTCCCGGCCTCCGCCTCTCACGGGCAGCCTGCGTCGTCCTGGGTCCCCTGCTGAGCCCTCCCGTCTCCCACCACCAGCGTTCCAGTCCAGTGACTTCACCCGGGTGTCTGTTAGCAATCCAGAACTCTGTCTGGAGGCCAGAAGAGGTAGGTACGTGAAAGAAGTGAGTCTGTTTAGGCCACAACCTAGGAAAACATGGAGAGTGCCCAGCCTGTCTGAAGAGGGAAACCACGTCTTCCTCACGTGTACTGTGGGCTTTTAACAATCAGAGCTTCTGGACTTGGTTGCTTTTCCAGACCCTTAAAACGCTACCTGAGCCACAAGAAAGATGCCTGTGGCCAGAAATTGGCTACTTTTACTTGTAGAGTAGCCACATTCTGATGTGTCAGATTAATCTTAACAGTACCTTGGTCGTTTTTCTGCTTTAATGTCAACAAAGGCCTATGGATTAGTTTGCACTGCTCTGTCCAGCACCAAAAATGCCGTGAGAGCTTAGCCCCCAACCTAATCTTTCATACGTTCTGCAGCATTACGACAGCCTTTCTATATGTGAGGCACAGTTGTATATCTCGTTTCAAAAACAGTCTTTTTTAGAAATATGAAATGGAGACCTAGAATTTTAATCAGTGCAATAAAGTTTGTAAAACTCTTAATTTAAAAGTCTGCTTTATTTAGGCTTGCCTGTGTATTATAACCTAAATATTCTGTATTCAGCCTGCCCTCTAGATTTGCTCATATTCTTTCTTATCTAGAATTTCCTCCTTTACACTCTCATCTCCTTTAAAACATTTTCCTATGAAAATTATAGAAATGCATAAAGAAGATGCAAGTCATCTGTCCATCCTACAAATGGACAATATTGATAACAGTGACTGTTTTGATTTATTTCTCTTGTTTCGATTGGTAGGAAGTATACACTTTGAATTTTTTAACATGTTCAAGATAGGCATCCAGTGATGAGTGACTCTTCCTTTGCACCTTAGTCACCTGGTTCCCCTCACCAGGGACAGCCATTGCTACTAAGTTTGTGTGCCCATCAAGGATGGTCTATAAATTTACCAACTTTTTCATGGTTTTTGTCCCACACAAGTAAGATAACGCCCTGCACCCTACTTTTTTCACTTAAAGTGTCTCTTAGAAATTACTCTAGATCCCTGTATAAAGTAGCTTCCTTCTTTCACAGCTTCACATTCTAATGTTCCACTGTTTATTTAACCAGTGTTTTGATTATAATCCTTTGCTTCTATAAATGTTGCTACTTAAGTATATCTGTAGAATGGATTCCTAGATGTAGAATTGCTACGTCAAAGGCTGTGAGGGCTTTTAATTTAGATAGTTCCTGCTTCCTCAGAAATTATTCCAGTTTCCCGTCTCACCAGCAGGTTATGAGGTTTCCTGCTTTCCTTCATTCTCTCCAACTGTGTTATCTCATATTTAGCCCTTTGTGGTCTAAAAAAATGGATCTCTTATGATTGAGAGGGAGCTTTCTATGTATTTAAGAGCTGTTTATTTTTTTCTGTGAGTTGTCTCTGTCCTTTTTCATTTTTTGATAGGGGGAGAAGGATTTGGTTTTTCTTACTGGACTTACAGAAGTTCTTTAACACGTTAAAGAGATATGCCCATTTCTTTAATAAAAATATTTGCAACTTGCACACTGTACAGAGTATTTCCCACTGCTTTTTATTCAAATCCATTACACCCCTGTGGTCATTTTTCATCCCATGATTCTTTCTTTCTCTTAACTGCTATGGTACTTACTTAGGTTTGGGACCTGTCATTTATGGTCCGTTACTTTCCATAAGTATATTACTTCTTATTGAGATCAAGATCTGTAAGGGGAGGGAGTATTTCTTAGGTTTTCTTAGTGTTTGCCACACTATGGAGTGTAATACTGTGTGTGCCGAACATCTGGGGAGTGTTTACGAATGAGTTATGATGGTAAATTAACAATGATGGTAGTATTTCCATGTCGAGGGGATGGGTATTTGGTATTTTGAGTCTTCTCTTGTTTGGATTAATTACTGTACTTCTGGTTTACTGCCACCTGCTTCTTAGTAACATTTAACATTACTTGAGCGTTAACTACATTCCAGGCCATGTACTGGGGCTTTTACTTGTGTAATCTCCTTTAATCATCCCAACGGTCCAGTGAGCTGGGATTTTAGTACTCATTTTACAGAGGAAACTGAAGGTTGAAAATAAAATAACTGGAGTTAAATATAACAAATAAGTGTCAGGTTTGGGGTTTTTTTGTTTTGTTTTTTTTTTTGTTTTTGGCTACGCTGCGTGTCATGCAGGATCTTAGTTCCCTGACCAGGGATTGAACCCATGCCCCCTGCAGTGGAAGCATGGAGTCTTAACCATTGGACTGCCAGGGAAGTCCCCAGGTTTGAGATTTAAATCTCAGAGGTCCTCTTAGTGACCAATTAGTTGCCAAAATAATTATATATTTTTATTTTCTACTCTCCTAGCTTTAAGCCTTTAGTGACTTTTATTGTGTCAAATCTAAATTATTATTATGTTCTCAATATTCTCTGTAACCTATCCTGCTCTTCTGATTGATCTGACATTCTTATTTTTAGTTGAATTGACATCTTTACTCGTCAGTAAATGCATTCTTTTCTCAAATGACCAAATTCTATCTATTCTTCAAGGCTATTCCACGGAGGCTTCTCTGCCCACTTGGGCTGTTACCAATCTTTCCTAACCATTTAAACTCTTTCAGTGCTTACCTGGTCTGCTGTATCCTTGACCACTTAGTTGTGTCTTTTGTCTCTTCATTCCTAAGCGTGTTTATTTCGTACGTTACAACAGCATAGGTCACTTCCAAAGCTGTGCTTCCTCTTGCCCTGCCCCCTTCTTATCAAGCCCACCTTGAAGCCTAGCTCCAAGCCTCCTCATTACTGATGGCTTTGGGACTAGCCTGTTTCCCGAGGTTCTTTTCTAATCTATTCTCTTTCGATAAGGACTTTAATGTGAAAATATGAGTTGCGTAAGTATCCATTTTCTCACGTTTAAATATTCCAAGTGGAAGGATAGTTTATTAGGACACAGATATTTCAGATATCCAGTTACGTTTTCAGAAGAAAAAGTAATCTTGTGATTGGTGGGAAAAAAGGGAAAATTTTAGCTTAAGATAAATGCACTAGAAGATTGGTAGGTAAGAAATGGAAAAAGGCAATACATGGAAAATCAGTCACCCTGACCTTACCAATGAATGAAAAAATAGAGTGAAAAGCCTAAGGCAGACTGAAAGAGTTGAGCTAAAAGGCAGGGCTCCGTTTTAGGAGATAACATTTTAAGGGAAAAAGAATCATTACCTCTCCATGTAGAAACTCAGAGAAAAAGTGTACTGCTTTAAGGAAATTCATATGTAAAAATAAAGCTTTGTAAAACTTTCTTTACATGGGCATTTATACTTTTAGTTTTGATTTTATTGATTTTTTTAATGTATCAAATTCTTCCGGGCAATATAAGGTCTTTTTAAAAAAAATTAGATTCACATGACACACATGGAATTAAAGCAAGATGTACCTAGTGAGAAGAAATCCAAGTGTTTCTGGTCCCACTGAGAGTTAAATTCAGTAAAAAACGAGTGTTTTTTACTGAAGGATGATAAACAATGTATAAAGACTTCTGGATGAAGATACTTATGGGGCTTGGTATTAAGGACTACTAGTATTTTATTTAACTTCTTGTGGAAATGTATGTAGTAAAACTCTTGGGGATGACAATCTACAGGGAGTTTTTCTCACTCTGATTGGATAGTAAGTAGCAAGTGTAGGCTGGTAGGAGGTAATGAGTTAAAGAAAAATGTATTCTAAATTAAGATCCTGATCACTGAGCTATTAGTTATGATACAGGATGGGAGAGCAGATACACTTTCTTCCTTCATTATACCATTTCTTAGTGTTGTCATAGCAATATAGGCCAAGCAGATGGTTTGTCACCTCCATAACTTATGTTAGAAATGTAAGTTTAATACTAGGAAAAAGAAGATACTTTCCTTACTCTGGTTGGTGAAGCTCAATGGAGACAAAGTGATGGAGAAATGCCAACGATTACCAACTCATGCTGACGCTTAAGGGTATGTTTCAGTTAGGTCATTAAAGTTAGTTATTAAACATTTGAAAACCTGTATTGTCCCAGTCATGGTGCTGATGGATGGAGTTATAGACATGGTTCTCTGTGGGGTTCATGGTCTAGTGGGAAGGAAGGAAGATCATGGAACAGCTCATTACAAATATGATGTACCTGGAAGTAGTACAGGAGGTTCGGGAGACCTGATGTTGTCTGGGAAGGGGGATGGAGGAGTCAAGATAGGCTTCATGGAGAAATTAAAGTTTAAGCCAGAACTTGAGTGATGAGCAGGCATTCATTGGCCAGGTGGGGCAAGGAGAGCATTCCAGGCAAAAGGAACAGCTTTGTAAAGGCTAAGTAAGAGTAAGGCTGACGTGTTGAGTCCAAGATGAGACGGAAATGTTGGTGGAGGCCAGATAAAACAAGACTTTGTAGGCCCTTTTAGTCCCTGAATATTTTGTTTCCTCTACTAATGCAAATAGTTCAATTGCTATTAAGTATTTGTACATTAATAAACTAATAATAACTACCATTTATTATGCTTCACAGTTGCTAATTGCTCTTGTTTAGTATTCATTTGGTCTCAATACTTCTATGAGGTCTGTTAATTAAAAAAAAGTGGATTTGGGATTTCCCTGGTGGTCCAGTGGCTAAGACTCCACTCTCCCAGTGCAGGGGGCCCCGGTTCAACCCCTGGTCAGGGAACTAGAGCTCATATGCCGTAACTAAGAGTTTGCATGCCACAACTAAGATCCCGAACGCGGCAACGAAGATCCCTTGTGCGGAAGGAAGGGAGGGAGGGAGGGAGGAAGGAAGGGAGGGAGGGAGGAAGGAAGGAAGGAAGGAAGGAAGGAAAGACTGAAACATGGGTTTGGTAATTGGTAATTTGCCCAAGAGATTACTTAGGCTACCATGTGGAGAATGGGCCTGAGAGAAGAATGGATTGGAGGGTACCACATTATAATGCTATTACCATACTTGCAATGCAGGGACAATGGTGGCTTGGACTTGGTAAGAAGCAGTGGGCATGGAGAGAGGTGTCACGTTTGAGAGTTTTTTTAATGCATTCTCAGAGAAGGACATGGTGATTCGTTGTGAGGGGAGACCCCCAGGATCCTTAGCAGCTGCACTGATGGGCTTGTTGGACACTGAGCTAGGGGACACTAGAAGAATAGGATTGTGGGCGAGGGTGTTGATGAGGGATCTAGGGACGCGTGTTTTAAGACAGGAGAGACTGAGATGTTTAGATGTTAGTGGGATGGATCCTAGAGAGAGAAGATATAGAAAAGAGACATTTAACGTAGAATGAGGTTCAGAAGCGAGTGTAGTCCAGAGGAGGGCTGGAAGGACTGGTCTTTGATAGTTGAACTCTGGATCCTTCTCTAAGGCTGAACAGAGACTTGCTGGATTGGCCAGTTAGGAATTTTCTTATATTACTCTTATTAAATTCCTAGTGGACTAAAGAGACAAGTTGAATTCGTTTTATCTTAAGCCTATTTGAATTAACCAGAATGAGAATGTGCTCAGTCTCAATACTCCCGTCACTCGTATTTTTTATATTAGCGTGGATGAGTTTATTTCCGTGAAAGACCATCAGACTCCTGGATTATGATCTGCTTTCTCTGATCCTTGCATCTAGTTCAGTGGGTCTCAACCCTATCTGCACATTAGGATTATTTGCCTGCTTTTAATAAATAACACTGTCCCCACTCCAGATACTTGAACCAGTCTCTGGGGACGGGGCAAGGGCATGGGTATTTTTTAACAGCTTTGGGGTGATGCTAATATACAGCCAAGGTTGAAAACCATGAATTAGTCCTTGTACTTCTAAGATCTAAAGGTCTTGTGAGAGATGTTACTTTTTGCTCAGTTCAGGAAAGCCCCTTTCCTCCAACCAACTGGTTTCAGAAACTGCTCAAATTGAAATTCAGAGCAAAAGCTTATATACAAAACCTTTGATGTTTAGTTGAATATCTTTGCTGTTTTATTAGTTACTCAGCTTTTGTATGATTTTCAGTGTATTCATTTTGCCCTTGGGCTCATTTCTGAAGTGTTTCCCGTTATAAATGTCAGGGTGCCCTAAACAGCATCCAGCCTGGTGCCACCTATTTGACAGCAGATATTCTTTATAGATTTGAAGTTTCTTAACCTTGAAATTCTTTTTTATTTCAGCCCCCAGTAGTATTACCTGTTTTAAAATATTTCGACAACACATATACCCACAAATGTTTGGATTCTCCAGATACCCAGAATCTAGGTCATGCTCCAAGTAAAAATATATTAAAAGGGCAAGAATATAATTCAAAAATTTTTCAAGGCACCGCCGGGGAGAAAGTTTAAATTTAATCAATTGAATACTTAAAACGGACATAAACATTTTAGAGCTAGCAACTATTCAAAAGCATAAATGTTTTAGGATGAAGAAGCCTTTGATAGTTGTAATAAGCTTGAATTGTTATTTGGTATATGTTATAAATTACAGCTTCTACTATTACATAAACATGGAATTATGTTGGTTGGTGAGGCTTGGCTAATGGGTGTCACACATTTCCTGTATATTTATAAATTCTCCAAATTAAAAAATATTAATTCACAACTGTAGAAGCAAAACTGTCATCAGTAGAAAGGCAGCTATCTTACATGACTTTTTAGCAAGTTATGGCTGTTAGTTTTCTTCACCTGTTTCAAAGGAATGCATAGTGTGTTTTTATAAGTGTTTGTGTTCATGTCATCAGTACTTACCATAGAGGAATGGTAATGACTTTAATTTCAGTTGTCTACATTTTCAAAACAATGAAGACATACGAAGACTCTAAAACAGAAATAGCAACCATTCAAAATAGTTGAACGTTTATTGTATCATTTGCTCTACAGCAGCAATCTCATTATTAAAGTAAATATAGCCAGTTTATGTGCATATGTAGATACAGGGATCTATAATGTACATTATGATGTATAACTATCAAGTACACAAATGTAATGGATATTTTGGTTTATTTTCAATACAAAGATTCTGTGCCTGTGTGCTCTCTCAGGAGTGGTTGCAATTTCAGCTGAAGATTTGAAAGTTTTCTTATGAAATTTTACCTCCACCCCCTCTTTTGCAGATGAACTATTGAAGAAAAAGGATGAAAGCAGATTGATTCTCTACCTACTTTTTAGATTTCAGATTCACATGTGTTTTAATAGTTGCCTCCACGCAGTCTTACAGTTAAGGCTTTCTGGTTTGTAGTTCTTATAAATAATTGTGCAAGGGCTCTGCAGTGTAATATATTTGTGATATGTAAGGCATAACAATTTTCCAAAAGTATGTCTAAAACTAACATATAAATGTCCTCTATAAAATCAGTAATATTTGACTTAGCAATTTATTAAATCTGAATTTTTTTAAAGAAAAATTTTGAAATGATATGTGAAAATTATAGAGGTAGCCTGATTTTCCATTATATTTTATTCTTTCAAGTTAAAAAGAGGTCCAGGTCCTGTGTGATGATTGGGGGTGGGGTGGAAGAGAGAAAAGTATTCCCGAGTTTTGAGTTCTGACTCAGAACCCTTCTGTAACTTAAATGAACACAATTATCTACTAGAATAAACGATATTCGTTATTCCTAATCAATATCGTAGGGATGTATTACTCCAAAATTAAACCCAGCTCAATAGTAAAGAAGTCAGCAAGTCAAATTATACGTTAGTATAGAAAAATTTCCCAGCTACGTCTTACATTGAATATATCTAGTCTCCTAGAAACCTCTTCCAAAGAACTAGCTATCTTTGTCAACTTTGTCCAGGTCTGCTATAATATCTATCACAGTGGTTCTTTTTTTTTTTTTTTTAAGAAGATGTTGGGGGTAGGAGTTTATTAATTAATTTATTTTTGTTGTGTTGGGTCTTCGTTTATGTGCGAGGGCTTTCTCTAGTTGTGGCAAGCGGGGGCCTCTCACTATCGTGGCCTCTCTTTTTGCGGAGCACAGGCTCCGGACGCGCAGGCTCAGCGGCCATGGCTCACGGGCCTAGTTGCTCCGCGGCATGTGGGATCCTCCCAGACCAGGGCTCGAACCCGTGTCCCCTGCATTAGCAGGCAGATTCTCAACCACTGCGCCACCAAGGAAGCCCATATCACAGTGGTTCTTGAAGGGGATGAGGAGAGTGGTATAGGGTTTTCACAATGTCTGGGGGCACGTTTACGGTTCATGCCCACCCTTTGTTATGGTCATAGTAATGGAACGAACTATTGGGACTTAGTGTGCTGGGGCCGGGATGCTAAATGTCCTCCAGTGCTCAGGAAAGTCCCAAGTGTTGAGGATCTTCAATGCAAGTAGAGATGCAGGTAATAAATATATCGAGTGTGTGTAGGTAATAATACCATAACTTTACTGATTAATAAAATATTATGTAAATTTAGATCAGATATTTTACATTTTATCTGGGTATAAATGAGCAGTTTCAGATTTTGACACAAATTGGGACAGAAGATTTTTTTGTGTTATGTATGTTCATTAGATCTCAAAGGAAAATTATGGTAGCCTTTAGGAGATTGTGAAGTCCTAAATCACTAATGGGGAGATGTTTCTTTAATCATTGACAGATGCTATAATGCAATGTGGCTTGGTCAATTTAAAAAATCTCCACTCATAAACACTAAATGTAGGAAACAATTACATTTTACTAAACTGAGTCAAATAATGATGTATGAGTAACTATACTTAATTCCTTACATTAATTTTATATTCACACATTAAACTATCCATTTATCTAATGAATCTAAACTTCTTAAGCTACAACTATATTTGTGATTCTTTATGCAGATTGTTTACTCGATCTTTTTGCTTTAGTTAGATGAATAATATGCTAAGGGAAAGGCGATTTTACCAGGAGCCTTTTAAACTTTTGTTATCCTATTTCAGCAAGATAGGTATAGATGGCATTCCTAGTTTTCACTAGCCCTGTTACACACGTTGCTAAAACTGTAAAATTTTTATTTCCCGGGCTGCTACTTATCCTATTCTGGACTTACACATTCAACAATTAAAATAATTGTGTACTATTTTAAATACTTTTCATGTTCCTGTAATGATTATGCCAAAGTTAGCCATTGATTTACTTATCAAGAAACCTACCAAGTCAGCTTCCTGGAATCAGAAGAGACCTGGGTTTAGAGTCCAGCTCTAACCTACATGTTATATGACTTAATTATGCTCTTCACTTTCTTATATGCAAAGTAAGGTTAATACCTATCTTCACAAGATTTATGCGAGGCTCAATTTAGACAATATTTTAATATTTGAAATGAAAGTAAACTTGGACTTAAAAATCTTAAAACAGGAAATTCCCTGGCGCCCCAGTGGTTAGGACTCTGTGCTTCCACTGCAGGGGGCCTGGGTTTGATCCCTGGTAGGGGAACTAAGATCAAATAAATAAAAAAAAAAAACTTAAAATTTTTTAAACCAGGTATTATCTTTTTAAAAACAATTTCATGTGAACTTACTGTGAAGAATAAACGTGGCTTTTAAACAATCTTTGTGATCATTTGGAAGGGCTTGGTATTTGGTATTTGTACTAAATGAGGTTGGGGCCTTAAAGTGACAGCCTGCTAAGTTGCCTTTGTCAGAGGAAAGTAGCCCATGGCAGCTTTGTCTAAATGGCGTAGGAGTGTTTGCATTTTGCCATGGTCATGGGTCAGAGATGGTGGATGGTGACAAAATGATCCAATAAGCTTTTTAGCTAGGATTATTTGGAGCTAAAAAGCCCTGACATAAACAGAGATGATACTGTCAAAGTACTAGTGCCGTTAGTGATGCTGATATATCTTAAAAATAAATCATTTTCCTTTAAGTTTACCTGGGCATGTTTCTTTTTTTTTCAGGTAGAGCACTGGGGATTTTAATAGAACAATACTCTCATGGTCTGTGCCATCAGGAAACTTATTATATGCTTTTAAAAACAAAAGTTATACATATGCATGGTTTAAAGAAATAACAAGTATTATAAGGTTTTCTATGAAAACAGAAGGCAGTCCACTACCTTTTCCCCCATTTCGACTTTCACAGAGGCATCAGTTTCAACTCTTTTAGTTGACTGTATTTTAGATTTATCTCCATTATCTCTAAGTAATTTTGTTTTCTTTGAATTTTATTTTTTTATACAGCAGGTTCTTATTAGTTATCATTTTATACATGTTAGTGTACACATGTCAATCCCAATCTCCCAATTCATCCCCCTCCCCCATCCCCCTCCCCTATCCCCCATGCCCGCTACTTTCCCCCCTTGGTGTCCATACTTTTGTTCTCTACATCTGTGTCTCTATTTCTGCTGGGCATGTTTTTTATTTACAACCTGAGCAGAGCAATAACAGAATCTGGTACCAGGAGTGGGATATGAACCACCATTCAAAGACCTTTATTTTTTATTTTATTTTATTTATTTATTTATTGGCTGCGTTGGATCTTCCATTACTGTGCGCCGGCTTTCTCTAGTTCCAGCGAGCGGGGGCTACTCTTCGTTGCGGTGTGAGGGCTTTTCATTGCAGTGGCTTCTCTTGTTGTGAAGCACAGGCTCTAGGCACGCAGGCTTCAGTAGTTGTGGCTCACGGGCTCAAGAGCGCAGGCTCAGTAGTTGTGGCACACGGGCTTAGTTGCTCCGTGGCATGTGGGATCTTCCCGGACCAGGGCTCGAACCCATGTCCCCTGCATTGGCAGGCGGATTCTTAACCACTGCACCACCAGGAAGCCCTCAAAGACCTTTATTTTATTACGAGTGTCTTCATGAACATAGGGGAGTCCCATCGGAGGCACATTCAAGTTTTATGAGTCCAAGTGTATGTGCTGGGCCAGAGGGAAAGAGAGAGGTTGAGGTTTTAAGTCATGCAGTCACTTCTGACTACCATTTCTCTTGAATACTCCCCAGACTAAGTGAGCTCCCTCAGTTGGTCATAGATTCTTTGTGCCTTGTAGCGTGAGCTTCTCACTGTGCAGAGTGTGATTCTAGTGTTTAAAGATAAGTATTTTTTTATACAAGATGGCCTCAAATGCAAGCCAACTATTTCATCTGGTGCTCACCCAAAGATTGAGCCATCTGTTTGAACACTGAAGGAAAAACTGGCTGTGTTGGACACGTTGAGAATCTGCTTCCAACATGGTCTGTAAATGTTGTATACTGTATTTTTTAAAGGTGACTTTGATTTCCAAGCATAATTTTGACTCCATGAGATTTTTTTTCTTGTGTATGTAACTCTGCACGAGATGCAACTCCACCATAATAAATGCTGTATCCTTCCAATTTTCCTTTGTGACTGGGTAACATAGATATTTTCAATAGTTCTTTATCTTCCAAGGTGTATGGAGACCTTTTAAAAAAAACCTTTTCATTCAAGGAATTAAAATAATGACCTGAATATAAAGCAGGGTTTTGAGCAAATATCTTTAGTTTATATATAGTTGTAAAATGACCCATGCAAAGTCGAAGTTATTATAAAATTTTATGAAATTGCACATTTAGTGAAATAGGCCCCAGTCATGGCAACACCCTTATAGGATTATCCTCTGTAATTATCCTCAGGCCAGGACATGATGTGGCAGGGTTTACTAGGGCTAGATGATGATGTAGTAGACCAGAGATCAGCATTTTTTTCTATAAAGCGCCAAATAGGAAATATTCTGTAAGGGCCAAAAAAGGCTTTGAAGGCCTTAAAGTTTATTGCAACAACTCAACTCTGCAGTTGCACCAAGAAAGCAGCCACAGACAAGAAGTAAATAAGTGAATGTGATTGCATTACCGTAAAACTATTTTCATAAAGAAACAACAGGTTGGCTTGGACACAGTGGATGCTCTCTGAGCTAGAAAATGATAACCTAGGCAGTGTTTCTCATATGTGATTCCCAGATCGGCAGCACTGATCACTGGAAACCTGTTAGCAGTGCAAATTCTCAGGCTCCCTCCCCTGCCCCCAACAGTAGCTACTGAGTCAGAAACCGGGGCTGGGGTCCAGCAATTAGGGTTTTAACCAGCTCTCCAAAGGGGTCTGACACACGCATGCTGAAGTTTGAGAATCACTGCTCTAAAGATCTAGACCCCTTAAGGCCAACCCTAAAACTACACAAGAAGATGTTTTTGGTTGTGTTACCATTGGTGCACAAGACAATAAAGCAATTTGAACGTTGAAGTTAACTGTAAACACTCTTATCGAGTCAGAAAATAGTTTTATCCTTCTGGTAAGGAAACATTTGTTTTTCCAGTTGATGAAGTTGTCTTTTCTGTTTAATATGTTTGAATGGGCTCTAAATTTCTCCTGAAAATTTTCCCTTAGAGACCAGCTTTCCTTTGTGCTATCATCATATATACTAAAAACCCATGAAAATAGTACCAAGTTTCCTGTTGTGGATCCAGTTTAGAGTGGACCCTAACAATGATGCAAAGTTAATGCCTACGATTTTTTCTGGCGTGGTTTTAAAAGACCCATGTCTTACAAATACCTGTGTCAGGATATTCAATAGGAACTTCCTTATTATTCTGGAGTTGCAGCAAGGCCCAAAGCTGAGAATAAAGGGTGCTAATTCTCCCATAGTCTACTGTCCGACACTGCCAAATTTTAATTTATTTTAGCAATCCCTTTCTTCACCCACAGTTACGTCAGGAGAAGCTTGAGGAGGGACCATAGGGGAAACGGTGTTTGGAGCCAGTGGCCACCTCCTCTCCTCCTGGGGGCAGGAGAGGGGGTGGTTTCTTTCAAGCCCAGGGAGGGGCTGGGGCTTTAAGAGAATCAGTCTGAACCCAAAGTGCGTCTTGCATTGTCCCTTTAGTGGAGCAAGGTCAGAGCCTAGAGAGAGCATGAAATATATCCGTAGAATGTGAGGAAGTATGTGTACATAGAAATGAATATCTGCTTTTGTCTGGAGGTTTCTGAAGACAAGGAATCTACAAGAGCAGCCTGTGTTGGCAGAGTTTGAAGGATGTGGGTGCCCAGGTAGAGGAGGTTGGTAACTGCCACCCCATTCTAGGATTCCACAGCTCTCAGAGGCTATGGAGGAGTTATCTAGAGGTTCTTTGGGATCCTTGGGAAGGAATTTGGAAGTTAAAGAAGGGCAGGAACTGTATAATTACCTAGGTTGAGTGAGAAGACAACTCCCATCAAGAGACATTTACCACATCTATGGGTGAGAGGGTCTAGGTTCCTCCTCCCTGAGGGGCTTCTCAGAAATGGAAGGAGCTGAGTGAGGCTGACAGTAGCCCAAGAAACACACATAGCCTCTTTGGAGACCACCAGCATCAGACAGAACCAAGTCTCATCAGTAGTAACGAGAAACAAGGAATTCCTAACACCATCATCAGGCAGGCAGTTCAGTTACATGTTTCTAACCCCCTAATCCATCCTCCTTGCCTTGAACTCCAGCCTTAAAGAAGGAAAGAGAAGGTTTCAAGGAGAGACAATACCGTTACAAGTCCTAGAGCCGCCACCCATCCCGTGGTTGAGATGCACATGAGTATGGATGGGCTGGGGGTTTGGCATCAGATGTGAGTGTCCGTAGCTGTGAAGGGTCTGATTTTACCTTGCAAGCTAACAAGTTAGCCTGGTAGGTTTCATGTCTGCTGGCTGAAGACATCAGACTCCTGTGGCAGAGACAAATGGCTTTTATTACTCACCGCACAATAAAAGCATGAGCCTCAGCATATCCCTGTTGGTTTCCCTTGCCCGCAAGTCCCATGGGGGTGATTCATGGGCTGAGGTAATACGGATACATGCAGTGGGTTATGGTCCAGGAGAAGGACCCAAGGCCAAGCGCCTAGTGCTTTTATTTATTTATTTATTTTTGCGGTACGCGGGACTTTCACTGTTGTGGCCTCTTCCGTTGCGGAGCACAGGCTCCGGACACGCAGGCTCAGCGGCCATGGCTCATGGGCCCAGCCGCTCTGCGGCACGTGGGATCCTCCTGGACCGGGGCACGAACCCGTGTCCCCTGCATCAGCAGGCAGACTCTCAACCACTGCGCCACCAGGGAAGCCCACACCTAGTGCTTTTTGGGCCAGCTGTAAACATTGTAGGAAAGAGCAAGAAAGCCAGTTTCCTTCTTCTTGAGAATGAGCCGTTAGGTGGTGCTCATCTGGGCTGGGAGAAGGATGGGGCAAGGGATGGCACCCACGGGGCACAATTTAGGGAAGGATTCAGTCTTGTGCAAATGCAGGATTGGCACCTAAGCATGAGAGCCTCCTTAGATTTTGTGCTCTGGGTGCCTTGCTTGCCTCGCCCTAATCCTGGCTCTGCTCATCATGCTGGGATACCTGGTAGTCACCTGGACTCAGTTGTGCATGTGACTTAGTTGTCTGTGCTCAGTGTCAGAAGACACATGAGCCTGCCAGTCTAGCACACGCAGCAGAAACGTGCAGGGACACTCAGGGGGCAGGGTGCCTCTCCCAACAGTGAGATTGAAGCTCAAAACTGAAGTGTTTTGTTGGGGGGAGGGATAAATTAGGAGACACAAACTTTTACTATATATCAATGTAAAATAGATAAAAAACAAGGTCCTACAGTATAGCACAGGAAACTATATTCAGTATCTTGTAATAAACCATCATGGAAAAGAATATGAAAATATGAGTCACTTTGCTGTACACCAGAAACTAACACATTGTAAATCAACTATACTTCAATTAAAAAAAACCCACAAGTGTTTTAATAACCCTCGGGCCAAATCCAGCCCCAGCCCACAGTTTTGACATTTTTTCTTTATTTTTTATTATTATTTTAAAAAATAAATTTATTTATTTTTGGCTGCGTTGGGTCTTTGTTGCTGCGCGCAGGCTTTCTCTAGTTGTGGAGAGTGGGGCCTGATCTTTGTTGTGGTGCACGGGCTTTTCATTGCAGTGCCTTCTCTTGTTGTGGAGCATGGGCTCTAGGCACGTGGGCTCCAGTAGTTGTGGCACTCAGGCTCTGTAGTTGTGGCTCGCGGGCTCTAGAGCGCAGGCTCAGTAGTTGTGGTGCACGGGCTTAGTTGCTCCGCGGCATGTGGGATCTTCCTGGATCAGGGCTCGAACCCGTGTCCCTTGCATTGGCAGGTGGATTCTTAACCACTGCGCCGCAAGGAAAGTCCTGACATTTTTTTAAAGGATTGCAAAATAAACCAGAATATACAACAGAGATCATATATGACTCACAAAGCCTAAAATATTAGGCTATTTGGCTAATATCTGGCTCTTTACAGAAAAAGTGTTCTGACCCCTGTAAAAACTGAAAGGCAGTTAATTTGCCCATATCTTTAAAAGGTAAGAGAGGGACACTCAATGCAGTAGAGCTCAAGGCAATAGTTTAAAAAAAATGTTTTACATTTACTCCCCCAGAGAGCTGTGTCTCTCCCATAAACTCGTTACACATATGATAGACATTAGGCTGCTTTCAAGTGGACAGTACCCAACTTTAATTAAAGCCAAAGAGAATGCGTTGGTTCGTATGGACAAACTGCAGAAAGGGCAGGCATAGGATCAGTCTGAGATTTGAAAGCCACTGGAACTTGGGCACAGGTCGACTTCATTTTTGCCTCCACAGGGTATCTCAGGAGCTTTTCCCCAGTGGTGGAGAACAAGGCTCAGGCCACTCCAGAATCCTCCGCCTCCAGTGCTGCAATTCCGGAGGCAATAAGGAGTCTGCTTCCTAGTTAAGGGTTTGGCCGTTGTCCAACCCTGGACCAGCATCATGGCCAGGGTGGGAGAGGTACCCTGTGATGAACCCAACCCTGTGCCATCTCTCATCTCAGAGAGAGGTAAGATCTCTTAGTAGAGAGCAGTGAAGGGCAGGAGCACGGACGTGACCCTGAGTCACCATTGGCAGCTGCCTCTGTCTACCACAGTGTCCTTACGTTTGGAATCACGTGGGATTTTTAGGCCCTGTCAATGTCTGTACTTGAAGCTCTTTGCCTATAAAACTGTCACGTGTTTAACATTAGCTGCTCTATTTCTGATTGATGTATCAGCTTGGCTTCTAGCCCTGTTTCTACAGTTTGATCACGTTGTTTGGAGTTGTGCTGACTGCGACTGGCCCTCGCAGCTCTTCCTCTTTTACTGTGAGCTCACCACAGAAGAGTTGCTTAGGGAACTTTCATTCATCATCCTCTCATGGTCAGGCACTCCTCCTGTCTTTGTGGCCTCGCCAGATAGTTCTATGGCGAACATTACATTCCTGATTCTAGACTCTGCATCCTATAATCGCAGTGACGATTCTGTTTCGCTAATTAACTTTTAGTGTGGCTTGTAGATGATGGTCATGAAACAAGTGAAATGTGACAGGCTTACAATCCATAATGAAGCCGGAGTTAAAGCAGCCATTCTCTAGATGGTTAACTCTATTTGGGCCTTAGTGCCAGATTGATCCGAGGGCCCTAACAGACTTGCTAGGCTAACTCAGTTCTCTTCCGTTTTGTCTGACACTATGTGGCAGCTTGGGTAATTCCACTGTCCATACTGGGTCTAATATTGTATCAAAAATATATCCCAAGTGTCTATTTTCTCAGCATAAACTTTGGAGGCAACATCCTCTCAATGTGAAACATCTCATTGATAAAAGTCTCAGAGTTGAGGGCTTCCCTGGTGGCGCAGTGGTTGAGAGTCTGCTTGCCAATGCAGGGGACACGGGTTTGTGCCCCAGTCCGGGAAGATCCCACATGCCGCGGAGCGGCTGGGCCCGTGAGCCATGGCCGCTAAGTCTGTGCGTCCGGAGCCTGTGCTCCGCAACAGGAGAGGCCACAACAGTGAGAGGCCCGTGTACCAAAAAGTCTCAGAGTTGAAAGGAATGGTAGTTTAAAAAAAATGGTAGTTGCATTTGTCAGCCAACTGCTTCTGTGTCCATTGATTTAGCCCTTCCTAGGCTGCCCTTTCGGTCCTCAGACAGCTCTGATCATGGAGAAAGCTTCCCTCTTGTTGCAAGGCATCTGCTTCCCTGTTGCACTTACAGGGCAGAGCTAGTCTATTCTCCCCGGGGAAGGTAGGGCCCAGCAAGCCCTCTCTCCTTTATCCTGTCTACTCTACTCTCAAGATATTTAATTCTCTGGGTTAATTCTAGTTAAAGACATATTTGACCAGAAAATATCTATTGGATGTTATATTTTCATTGGCTTTCTGCAATAAACTAGTTTTTATTTCTGAGAGCTTCTTAATAGGGTCCTAAAGTGGTCAATAAATAGCCCCTAGCACCAAAAAACTTAAGAATATAATCTTTCACTAAAAGTTTGTCTTTTCTTTCTCTTTTTTAAAAAAAAATTGCTCTAACTCCAGAACCCAGCAGTATCTGACATACATGTTTGTTTAGTAAATACACATATGAGGAATAAAAAATGAGTGAAGGCATGAATATCCCTGTGTTTCCATTCTCCTGCAGTCTATCAACCCACCATCCTATTGCCAATTAGCTAAGGATCTGTAGTGGCTTCACGTTCTGCCTCATTGGTAGAGAATCTTTACTCCCAACTGGAGGTTGAAAATGGGTATGGAGAGAAAATTCTAGGATGAGGAATTCAGCTAATCTTGCTGTCACTTTATTGTATATTAAATGGCAAATATGTGGTAAGTTATCATAAATAGATAGGTATTAAAAATCTCTTTTTTTTCATTAACTGGACTATAGTGATAGCCATGAATTATCAAGTTCTTACTAAACTGTGCTAAAGCATTTTTTCTGTGTTATCTCCTATACTGTCTTCATAACAGTTGTTTGAGATGCATTATCCTCATTTGAGAGAAAAGTGAATCAATAAGCCAGTTGCGCTTAACGGATGATAATATGAAACAGAGCTAAGATTTGAACACAGATCTGATTAACTAAAAAAGAGCCCAGGTTCACTAACGTCAGCTGTTTCCCTATAAAGAAATATTTAGCTCACAACACAAAAGAAAATGATATCGTTAACAAAGAGGCTGATTTTTTTTCTTCCAGTTTTATTGAGATATGATTGATATACTATATACGTTTAAGGTGCACAGCATAATGGTTTGACTCACAGACATCATGAAGCGATTACCACAGAAAGTTCTCTGAACATTCATCATCTCATATAGACCCAAAATTAAAGAAATAGAAAAAAATTTTTCCTTCCTTGTGATGAGGACTCCGGATTTACTCTCTTTGCAACTTTCATGTATAACACACAGTGGTGTTCATTGTATTTATCATGTTGTCCACTGCAGCCCTCATGTTATAAATGGAAGTTTGTACACTTTGACCACCTTCACCCATTTCCCCCACTCCTCCCTGCCCCTGGCAACCACCCAACTACTCTCTGTTTCTGGGTCCTTTTTTTTTTTTTTTTTAGTTTCCACATGTAAGTGAGATCATACAGTATTTGTCTTTCTATGTCTGACTTATTTCACTTAATATAATGCCCTCAAGTTTTATCCATGTTGTTGTAAATTGCAGGATTTCCTTCTTTTTTTATGGCTGAATAACATCACATTGTATTTAATTTAAAAATGTATGTATCTGTATCTATATCTGTATGTATCTCACATTTAAAAAAATCTACTCATCTGTCAATGGACATTTAGGTAATTTCCATGTCTTGGTTACTGTAAATAATGCTGCAGTGAATGATGAGTATGGGGGTGCAGATGTCTCTTTGAGATAGTGACTTTATTTCCTTCAGATATATTCCCAGAAATGGAGTTGCTGGATCATGTGGTAGTTCTATTGTTAGTTTTTTAAGGAACCTCCCATACTGTTTTCCCTAGTGACTGCACCAATTTACATTCCTACCAACTGTGTGCAAGAGTCCCCTTTTCTCCACATTCTCACCAACACTTGTCTTTTTGATGAAAGCTATTCTAACAAGTGTGAGGTGATATCTCATTTTGGTTTTGATTTACTTTTCCCTGATGATTGATGATGTTGAGCATATTTTCATGTACCTGTTGGCCATTTGTGTATATGCTTTAGAAGAATGTCTTTCAGATCCTTTGCCCATTTTTTTTTTTTTTTTTTTTTTTTTGCGGTACGCGGGCCTCTCACTGCTGTGGCCTCTCCCGTCGCGGAGCACAGGCTCCGGACGCGCAGGCTCAGCGGCCATGGCTCACGGGCCCAGCTGCTCCACGGCATGTGGCATCCTCCCGGACCGGGGCACAAATCCGCGTCCCCTGCATCGGCAGGCGGACTCTCAACCACTGCGCCACCAGGGAAGCCCAGAGATTAGCCTTTTGACACAACTGTGTGAGGACCAAGGATGGCACGAGTAGATTTTACCTGCTGAACAAGCACACACCAACTCTGGCTAAATAACTGTCTTCTTGTAGCAACATTTAGCCCATTGTTCACTTTGCTCTAACTGAACTGTCACGATGTGGCAGCAGTCTCTTCTGCAATTCTTTTAAAAATTCTCTCTGCTTTGGTAGTTTTGGTCTCTGGAGACGTGAATTTATTCGTCATTTGGAACCTGAGATATGGACCCTTCCATCCTCGTGGCCAGACCTCCCCAGAGGAAGCAGCAGCCAGGATAAGACTTAGATGGAGTCTGTACAGCAGGGGGCGGCCGCCCTGATGCCAGCGGCTGCGGGACTTCAGGCTTCCGTTCTATCAAACGGTCATGCTGGGGGACGTCTCTAAGGTCATTTCCAGCCTTGATATTTTATCATCTGACAGATAATATGCAGGTTTTGCTGTTAACCAAGAGTCAGTACAGACAGTTGTGGTCTATTTGTTTAAAATACATCTCTTCACCTCCTTACTCACGAGACCAGGTTCTCTGGGCAGCAGAAGAGAGGCATGAGGTCCCTGTGTCCTTCGGCTCCCTGCCCGTATCACCTGTGTACCACCACCTCTGTCTCTCCCCTCACTAGACGATGAGCCTGCTCTCCCCCTTCCTGGTGTTGAGCATGCTTCCTGCATGCAGTGGTGCTTACTAAGTATCTGAAGTACTGAAGGGAATAATTCTACTTGACCTTCAGTTCTACCTGTAATTATAACCTTAATGTAATTTGCCATACATTTTTACCCCATGACATTTGGAAAACTTGTTACCCAGTGTATTTTTAGGCAATTTTATCTTAATAATTTAGAAATATTAGCTTTATGTTAAAAAGGAATTACCAGTTTGTTTCTTTTTCTCCAGTTGGGCCGTCCAATTTCTTTCCCATTGGGGAAGGGGAAGATTAAGGTTGCTGGATGAAATTCCTGAAGCCCACCAGAAATTTCAATTTCAGATAAACAATCAATACATTTTTAATATTAGCATGTCCCAACTGTTTGGTTTTTAATCTGAAATTTTAATTTAACTGGGTGTCCTTTTTTTTTCTGCTTAATCTAGTAACCCCAGGCTCTTCTCCCGGTCAATCTCATTTTCTATCTCGAAGTCCCCAGAGGTAGATTCTACAGAACCTAAAGGAGAAATAGTATTTCTGAGGCCAGGATCTGACTCACAACATAGGATCTATCAGTCAGGGCCCATCTCCTCCCATGCAACCATTTAATTACAAGCAGAGGTAAATACATATGCAACTGAAAGCACATATTACTACCCTGCTTTCCCACCTTTTACTGTATTTACTGTGCCCAGAGCACTAATCTGCTAAAAGGTGCTATTCTGGCAGTGAGTGTAGAGATATCAGTACAAGTCCTAGATCTTGTTCATGGGATTCTGAAGAACACATTTGAAGGGTCTCATAAAGGTTCTCCTAATACATCCTTTTAAGTTCTTCTCAAGTGGGAAAATTCTATATTTCTCAGGTTTACTGGGGAAAGAATTGGGGGCAGCAGGTGTGTGGGGAGCAGAATTTTTTTCCAGTGTTGTCTTCAGTTCTCCAATACATGCATTATGACTAACAAGAGTTTCTGTTTTTCCCCTCTTTCCCTTTCTGGGTTTATTGCTGACCCTAAAACCTAGACACTGCAAGGAATGCCTGCAGGTCCAGGAATTGTATGGGAAATGCAGCATGAATCTGTAACAACACTTGACAGTGGGTTTGGCAGCCACATGTTAAGCATACCTCTGCGCATCACACTAGCCTTCGCCCATCGGGACCGCGTTCAGAATCTGCAAAGGGATGAAGATACCGACAATTCTGACACCAATTCCAATACGTGTATTTTCCACACCACCAAGCAATTCTCTGACACCAGCCAGGTGTCCTACAATTCAACCCAATTCTGACACTACCTGGAGATGGCATCAGATCCCACAGATTGAGGGCTGGGTCTCACAAAGACTGCCCCCTACTTTAGATGCCAATGCAAGTTCAGGTTGTAACCTGTGCTTCTGACAGACCAGCTACACGGAGGTTCAAAGGACCCCTTCCTTGAATGAATTCGATTAATTTGCTAGAGTGGCTCACGGAACTCGGAAGCATTTTACTTACTAGATAACCCATTTATTATAAAAGGATATATAGCTCAGGAGCAGTCATTTACAGGGCAAGGTATGGGGAGAGGATGCAGAACATCACATGTCTCTCCTAGCATCTCCACGTGTTCACCAACACAGAAGCTCTCTGAACCCTGTCCTGGGTTTTTATGGAGGCTTCATTACATAAGCATGATTGATTAAATCACTGGCCATTGGCAACTGATTCAACCTCCAGCCCATTACATTGTTGGTTCCCTTGGGCAACCAGCCCCTATCCTTAGGTGCAACGCCAAAGTCGCCTCATTAACATAACGAAAGTCGCCTTGATCACTCTTATCATTCAGGAAATTCCAAGAGTTTTAGGAGCTCTGTGCCAGGAAGGAAATGAAGACCAAAAATATACTTATTATAAATCACAATATCACAATACTGTTTCCTCTTTTCCTACGTCCACATTTCCCTGCTCCCAGTTTCTGTGGAGGGGGAACAGCTCTGCAGTTATCCTACTCATTCACAGAGTAGAAGTCAGGCTGCAGATACTTTCGGTGGGTGTTCCTATTCCTACTGCATTGTCACACCACCAGGTGAGTTCACGTGTCCTCCCCTGCGGTTCAGTCCCTTTGCTTTGGAGATGGCTGGTATTCACAGGTGTTGGGGGAAGGTGCTCAGACAGAGAGCTCAGGCCATAGACCCCCATTGTCTAAGACCACAAGTTAATTCTTGCTCTGTGTTTTGGGGTCATTTCCCAATGGCATGTGGGTTTGGAGTTAGCCTTAAATGCCATAGATATTATCTTTTTAGACAGTGGAGGATTTTACCTTTTTTCCCTAAATTTTAATATTAGGTGGTAGAGGTAATGCCAACAGTGTATATTAAAAAACTAGATTTTTAAAGGGATCATTGCCTTAAAGAGGATATTTATAATTTTTTAAAATAGTAATTATTGCATAAGTAGTGGCAAAAAGTGTTTTGTTTCTCTAACAAGGTAACGACATTTAAAAGCTAACAGATCTTAATATTAACCTGGTTCTTAAGAAGAAGTTTAATATGTTGGAAGTAGTAGTCCATATACATTGCTTATGACTTCAAATAACCAGTAAGTCTTTTCGTATCTGGCACAATCTGGGGGAATTTGCCTGCTCCTGAGCTTTGTCCGCATTACCTAGATAATCCACGAGATGGCAGCAAAGAAATGTTCATGTAAATTTATCATTCAGAAAGACGGTTATAAGCATGCTTTAACATAATATAGACGAACCTTTGTAATTTGGTCCTTTCTAAACAAAGAGTAGCCAGTGAGAGCTTTAAAGTGATTTCTCAGGTCTTTTATGAGAGATGTAATGAGGGTTTTATTTTCTTTACCCAACAAAAATCGTTTTCCTTGTTTACCATATTTTGCAGTGAGAGTCACGTCTAAATGCCAAGCAGTGTATATGCTGGTGTATGTGTTTCTGTCACTGTTAGCACTCCAATAAGTAATCTTACGAATACTGAGAACAATAAACTTTGGAATCTTACTGAGTGTGTTCTTTATGGGGATTTACAGCCTATTCCCACCATCACTTAGGAACAATCAAGAAAGAGAAAGAAAGTGGTTTTCAGGTCAAGGCCTGAGTTTATCGGGGGGAGTATGTGTGGGAAAAGAGGGGTGCCTGGGGAAAAGGATATTTCTATAGAGACTTCAGTTTTCAACTAAGTTTATATTATCTTATATTTTTGGCTTCATTTTCACATGTTTGTTCCAGTGGGTAATTGGAGTAAGTGGATGGCTGCAGGTGTTTTTGAGTCAGAAGAAAAGAAGTTGTTTTCTTGTGAACGGCCTCAGCTTTCTAGTTCTAGGGTCATGTGTTTCTTATGAAATTATAAAAGGCATAGGCCTAGTCTACAAATAGAATAGCAAATTAATGATCATTACTCTGTACCATTTCTTTTAATTTCATCACGCCCAAAGCTTAGTGAACTTTCACACACACACACACACACACACACACACACACCTCTGAATGTGTGTTTTTGTTTATAGAAATAATAGATGCTTGCAGCAAGCTTTTAAATCATACAGGGATGTATGACATAGAAAATGCAGTCTCCCATAATCCTCTGAGGTAGTTTGTTAATATCTTCCTAGGTATTTTTTTAGAAAACATTTAGATTTTAAATGAAATAAGATCATACAACACTGATACTGTTTTGTAACTTAAGTTTTAGATTTACTGTATCATGGAAATCTGTGTTTAAGTTTTACAAGCTACGTATTATTCCATTGTATGTTTGCAACGTAATTTCTTCAGCCACCTCTACTGATGGATGTTATTTTTCATGTTATTTTTGTTGCTGTAGTATCAGTAACAATGCCGCACTGAACAGTTTTGTGTGTTTCTCTTTGTGTGCTTGAAATCTGAACTTTTGACCAAATAACACTTTCAAAACTGGAACCCCACCACTGAAATTAGTAATAAAATCGTACAATTACATTGTAGCCAGAGAGGACAGCGCTTGTACGTTAAACTTCAGAACATGTTGATAAACTCTCCTTTCCTTTTTTAAAGTGTTAACGGTGAAGCCTGATCTTGAACGGCGGCAACAAAGGCCGGGACACGCTTTCTCAAGTTTTAGGCTGTTACACAGCAGTGATTTTTGTAAGCGCCCTCCCTGGGGTGTCTTTACACCTGTGCTGCTCTGAGAGCACTAGCTGCCGGGGTATCTGGCCCAGCAAGTTCCGGTGCTGGCTTCTGTCTCGACAGCCAGTCAGAATTGAAACGAGCTCTCCCCAGGACCCTCCTACTCGATTTTTCCAAGGTGCCCGCGATCAAGGAGCTGGAGCTGAAGGTTTGACGTCCGGGAGCCCAGAGGCAGGGTATCTTCAAGGAGGCAAACGGGCCCTGGAACGCACCCCGTCCCGCGGCCCAGCACAGCCGGCTCTGTCGGCCTTCAGGGCACAGCGGCGGCCCCATCTGTCTGCTCGGGCGCCGTTCTGAGTGGCCGCCTTCCGGCGACTCCCCTCACCCACCAGCCGGGAAGCGGCCGCAGCATCTTCTCATCTCACCGCTGCACGCGGAGGGCTAATGCTGGCAGAGAATTGTTTTATCATAGGGCTTCCCAAGCCAAGGGATTCAGACTCTTAATTATTCCATACGATGGCTGACAAACATTTTATACAAAGGGCGGAAGTTTCAGTCTCAGACAAGGTGCAACGTCTCCAATGCAGAACTCTTTTTCAAGCCCGATTATTTATTATTTATTGAATCTTCTCTCTCGTGGGTTATATAAGCTGAGGATCTAGTGCCTTTTGGAAAAATATCTCTGGCACTGGATGAACTGGGGGAAAAGACCCCGACACTTTTCAACGTCCTAAGTTTTGCAAGAAAGCCCATTAGAAACAACTTTTTCTTAGCACGTTAGGCAACCATTTTCTTCCTATTCTTAGACAATAACTTCTCTTCTTGGTCCACTTTTGAACTGTGTCTAGTTTCATTGTCTGGACTCCTGGCTGCCTGTCTGCTGTCTCAGAGATGCCTTTTAGGTTCGGAATGCACCGAATGCGTTGTTGTTTGTGATGTTTACAAAGAAAACATGGCTCTGCTGCTTATGATAAAATATATAAACAGGTAAAACTACTGAATGTGCACTTCTGTTTCATATGTTCCGTATCTCTATGAACTTTAAAAAAAATTTTATTTATTTATTTGGCGGTGCTAGGTCTTAGTTGCGGCATGCGAGATCTTCTAGTTGCGGCATGTGAACTCTTATTTGCGGCATGTGGGATCTAGTTCCCTGACTAGGGATGGAACCCAGGCCCCCTTCACTGGGAGTGTGGAGCCTTAGCCACTGGACCACCAGGGAAGTCCCGCTATGAACTTTTAATAGCAACAAGGGCAAAATATAAGGCTTGCAGTGTGTTAACGCTTTGATTTCATTCATTCAACAAGTTTGCATTCAGTACCTGTGCCAGGCACTGTTCTTGTCACTGTTTTGTGGGTGGGGGGGGGAAGCCAAATAGTCTTTTCCTCAGCGTACTGATTTTTTAGTGGGTAGAGAGAGATAGTAAGCAAATAGACTAATCTTAGTACACCAGAGGGTGGTCAGTGCCAAGGAGGTGAACAAAGCAGGGAAAGTAGCTGCAGGTGTAAGTGGGGCAGTCGGGGAAGGCCCTGCCAATAGGATGAATAAAATGACATTTGAACACTGACTCGAAGGGGTGGATAAATAGGGAAAGAGTGCCCCGAAGAGGAGGCAGAACCACCGCCAGGACTCCAAGGCAGCAGCTGGCCGTGCGAGCGTGTGGTTGGAGTGCCCTAAGCAAGGGGAAGGGTGGGATGTGATGTGGGCAGGGGGAAGAGGCCACACAGCATGAGGCTTCGGAGAGAGTTGGGAGCCACATTTATTTATTTATTTATTTTTGGCTGTGTTGGGTCTTCCTTGTTGCGCGCACGGACTAGAGTAGAGTAGAGTAGCGGGGGCTACTCTTCGTTGCGGTGTGCGGGCTTCTCATTGTGGTGGCTTTGTGGAGCACAGGCTCTACGTGCGTGGGCTTCAGTAATTGTGGCACGTGGGCTCAGTAGTTGTGGCGCATGGGCCTAGCTGCTCCGTGGCATGTGGGATCTTCCTGGACCAGGGCTCGAACCTGTGTCCCCTGCATTGGCAGGTGGATTCTCAACAACTGCACCACCAGGGAAGCCCAGGGAGCCATTTAGGTTGTAAGCAGAAGACGAAAGTGATTTGATTCGATTTTTAAAAGGATCGATGGAGCTGCTGTGTTGAGACAGAGTGTAGTGGGTGGGCAGGGAGACCTGTACAAGTGGTCGCTGTCACCTTAGGAAGAGGTGATGGTGCCCACCCCAGGTAGCAGCAGTGGATGGACAGATGTGGAATATATTTTGAGTGTCATGTCAACTGGATTCAGTAGTTGTGGCTCACTGGCCTAGTTGCTCCGCGGCATGTGGGATCCTCCCAGACCAGGGCTCGAACCCGTGTCCCCTGCATTAGCAGGCAGATTCTCAACCACTGCGCCACCAGGGAAGCCCTGTTTCTTTTTATTACTATAAATAACCAGTTGATGGATAAAGCCCACCAAGCATTTGCTGTAACAGGGCATACAACTGACATCACTGTCACATGGAAAAGAACCCCTTGCCTTCATAGAGAAAAGAACACTTTTCCTTCAGTAACTGCTTGCATAAATTCATCTATTCACTCATTCAGCAAAACTTACTTAAGTTCTGCTGTGTGTCGGTCATTGAACTGGATTCCGGAAATACAAAATTGGGCAAGGTCTGAACCTTATCCATGAGATACTCCCGGTTTAATTGGGGAGAGAGACATCAAACAAGTAACTGCAATACAGTACCGTACATTCAATAATCAAAGTGAGAAATCGCTTGGGCTTTACAGTCAGACAGACAACATTTAAATCCCCTGCTTCACCACTTCCTTCCTTGTGTACCCTTGGGAAATTGATCTCTGATTCTCCACCTCCTTATCTAGAAAATGGATACAATGACTTCTGCCTTGCATTTCAGGTACAGGGAACAAGATGTGTCAAGGCACGTGGCCATGACACACCATGAACAGTAAGAAGTTTGGAAAATCAGATAAGGGCTTTTCTGAAAGGCAGTTTTTACGATATGGGAAACAGGTGAGGTAGAGATAGGAACGAGAACTTTGACCTTTTAAATTTGTGTAGTATCTTTGTTGAAAACACTGACACCTGCTAATTACATTATTGGCTATCATTCCTGCTCTGGCTTTATAAGACCCTTTCATGTGATCTTTATTTCAGCCAGATGATTACTGTTCCCCTACATCCTCTGCCCTTCCCAGCTCTGAGCTCTCCTTGGGGTGTTCCCACCTCAGTATCTTCTTGCAAATGCTACCAGATCCAGGAGACCTTTTGTCACTCTAGAAGTTTGGGCCTCTCATGTCTTTGGCCTTCCTAAGCACTCTTTCTGCTCAGTGGACTTTCTCCATCACCATTTGCACACTTGACCCTGGATGAAAAGTTCCTTAGGGTCAGGAATTATCTTATGCATATTTGTATCCCCTCAGGACTTAGCTCCACGTCTTACACATAGTAGATGACATTAAGTATTTGTGAAACTGAATTTGGCGAGGCAAGCCATTTCTTGTCTGACAGCCACAGAACAAGAGCTAATCCATAGCTGTAAAGGGTTCTGGATCACTGAATGAAAGCTGCTCCTTCAGCAGATCATAACTGTGCAAAGCTGTTAAGTGTATACTTTTGAAGAGCAGGTTTTGCTATGTTGCTGAGTTCATGTTACCATGACAACCTTAACTTTTGGCACTTTCTGAATTTAGTGTCCTACTTAATTTCCTGCGTTGAGCTCTGAGAGACCATATTGTTCTACCCTCTTTGCTTATATGAATTTTTTGTTGTTGTTTTTTTTTTTTGCGGTACGCGGGCATCTCACCGTTGCGGCCTCTCCCATTGCGGAGCACAGGCTCCGGACGCGCAGGCTCAGCGGCCATGGCTTAGGGGCCCAGCCGCTCCGTAGCATGTGGGATCTTTCCGGACCGGGGCACGAACCCGTGTCCCCTGCATCGGCAGGCGGACTCTTAACCACTGCACCACCAGGGAAGCCCACTTATATGAAGTTTTTAAAAGAATTTATTTATTTGTTTGTTTTTATTTTTGGCTGTGTTGGGCCTTCGTTGCGCGCGGGCTTTCTCTTGTTGCGACGAGTGGGGGCTACTCTTCGTTGCGGTGCACGGGTTTCTCATTGCGGTGGCTTCTCTTGTTGCGGAGCACGGGCTCTAGGCATGCAGGCTTCAGTACTTGTGGCACACGAGCTTAGCTGCTCCGTGGCATGTGTGATCTTCCCAGACCAGGGCTCGAACCCGTGTCCCTTGCATTGGCAGGTGGATTCTAAACCACTGCGCCACCAGGGAAGCCCCATGAATTTTTGAACTGCAAATCATTTGTTAATTTATTTTGTTTGCCCTATTAGATCATGAATTCCTTCAGATTGGGGATTTAGTCTTATTATCCTTATCATCCCTGATAGCACCAAAGTATTCCCTGTAAATTTTAGACAATGGATATATCAATACACATTTTAGATGAATCGAGAAATTATTGATGTAGTAGGTAGGCTAAATATGGTTGCCCCAGAGATGTCAAGTCCTAATTCTTGGAACTTGTAAGTATATTATCTTATGTAGTAAAAGGTAGATGTGATTGCAGATGTGATTAAATTAAGACTTCTGCGCTGGGGAGATGATTATCTGCGCTGGCATTATCCAGGTGGGCCAATGTAATCTCAAGGGTCTTTGTAGGAGTGAGGCAGGAGGGTCTGAGTCAGTAGCAGGAGGCATGATGATGGAAGGGAGATGTTGCAATGGCCCGGAGAAGAAGCCACAGCCACGGAATGGAGGAGCGTCTGGAAGCTGAAAATGTCCAGGAAATAAATCTCCCCCTGAAGCCTGTAGGAGGAACAGAGCTCTGTCTACCTCTTGATTTTAGACCCTGGACCTCCGAGACTGATAGAGAATAAATTTCGGTCCTAATTTGACAGCCCGTCTTGCTAGTAATCGTACTGTGTGAGGCATTTCCCAACGTGCATTCCTTTTTTATTTTATTTATTTATATTTATTTTACTCTATTTTATTTTTGGCCACACCGTGTGACTTGTGGGGTCTTAGTTCCCCAACCAGGGATCAAACCTGGGCCCTCGGCAGTGAGAGCATGGAGCCCTAACCACTGGACCGCCAGGAAAGTCCCCTAATGTGTATTCTTTTTTTTGTTTGTTTGTTTAAATAAGGGAATTAAGAAAGTTTTAAAAAATATATTATTTATTTTGGCTGGACCTGGTCTTGGTTGTGGCATGAGGGATCTTTTAATTGCGGCATGCAGGATCTTTTAGTTGTGGCATGCGGACTTCTTAGTTGCGGCATGCATGTGGGATCTAGTTCCTGGAACAGGGATTGAACCCGGGCCCCCTGCATTGGGAGCTTGGAGTCTTACCCACTGGACCACCAGGGAAGTCCCACCAATGTGTATTCTTAAGACACATGTCCCCTAGGGCGGAACATCAACATCAGGTTAATGGACTTTGGAAAACAATCTCCAGTATATTTACCTTTTCAGAGGTTCATGATTAAAAGCTTTAAAGTATTTCTAGATTAAAAGAATCTGTTTGACCCTGCTTAACTCATATTTTCCAAACTTCTTTGACCATTGAACTGCCTCGTTCTGTAACACTAATTCAATACGCTGCGCAATGAATGTGCTCCAGGGCACACTGGAGAAAACACTGATGTAGAAACATTCAAGTAGCGATGGTATTTGCCTTATTTAAAAGGCACCAGTCGAGGAGTAGGGATCTCTTAAATTATTGTAAACACATGTATGACACATCAATTCACAGTAAAAACAAAGGTCACAGTATTTCCTAGTCCAGAGAGTTCATTAAAAGTGCATGTTTTAAGAGTCACAGAATCATACAATTTCTATCCAGATATCATCTCCATATTGATCACGGTGTGGGGATTGATATTCTCTGAGCACTCACGCCTCCCACATACTCTCACGCTTTGTCTTCCATTTTAGAGCTGTTCCACTTATCATCACTGCCATTTTAAGGACAAAAAAGCTGAGACAAAGAAGCTAAATACCTTGGCTGAAATCAAACACCAGTGCCACAAGGACTGTTCTCGGAGTACTGAGTTTTCCAGGCAGTGTCTCATTTAATCCTCCCACAAGACCTACAGGGCAGGGATTAATGTGAGTGGACTTGTCCAAAGCCCCACTGCTCATATGTGACAAATCAGACTGTCCTCATGTCCTCCTCACTGCAAGGTGTGATCTTTCTGACTCCCAGGCACCCCACTTTTGTCTTCTCAGGATGTAGCTAAAGACGTGGATGCTGACAGAGTGCAATGGGTTAGTACAGACACAAAATGTATGATTGAGGAAAAGAAGTTTAAGTCCTAATAGGACTGAATGCCACCAGTAAGGAGAAAAGTGAAGAAGTCTGATAGACATCTTAGAAGCTGAGTCTTAGGAATGATGAGCAAAGTATTATCACATTTACAAAAATACATTAGGTCGGGAGACTGAGTTAGCTGTATTTTAATTGAAATCTTTCTCTGTGTCGAACATATTGGTATATAGTCCAGTATCTTTTTGGAAGGGTCCTCTTTCTGAGTCATAGTTTCTCAAATGTAGTTGTTAGAATCAGTGTATAAGCAACTTGTTGTAAAACAACACAAGTTTGAATCCAGTGCTTTGGGACCACGTGCACAGCTGTTGGAAGCACAGTGTCAGACACCCTGGCCGTGTGGGAACTTCCATGCAACAGCAGCATGGATTCTGAGCAACTGAAGCAGCCAGCAAATGAAGCACGTCAACAGGAAGGCTAGGCTGCAAAGTTAAAAAAGGCGTGTCCTCAGACCCACAAATCCTAGAATATTCTTTCAGAGAACCAATGAATTTGTCATGTAACATTTTTCTTTTTTCAGCCATGCACAAGTGAAGCCATCACAAAAACCAGCAGGATTATGTTCAATTAGGAAAAGTAGTATTTAAGTTGGGACCACTGGAACTTGAGATACGTGTCTTCTTTCTGCTTCTCATATTATCTGTATGTGTTCTGGTCCAAAGACCTATCAACTTCCCAACTTCTCAGAATTATTTTTTGTTATAACTCTTCTGATGAGTCATTTGCAGAAAACAAGCATGACATTTCGAGGTATGCGACTTAATGGTCCCTCCACCTCTAGCTCAGGCTTACAATTTAGCATGCTTGTTCTTCTGTTAGCGTTACTGCCACAGAGAGGAAAAGAACAGGGTGCGTATTTTTTGTTCTTGTCATACAAGGACTAAAAGTTTGAGATGCTTCCTTTCCTGATAGGAAATGGTTTTCATACTCCTTGTGATTGAGTCACTCAGGGTTTCTGCTCACACTTGTCTTATAATATGAGAGAAAGAGCACTTTTGAAAAATGGAATCCTAGGTGCTTCCTTAACGCAGGACCAAGAGAATCCAACGCGCATCCTCGTCGTTGCTTTCTGAAGGATACGGTAAAAATGGGTGACCTCATGCATCAGGCACTCAGGTGAGCAGGCAACAATGAGAGATAGCAAGCATGAATCCTCACACTGCGGTGGGCTTTGCGGGGTAAACAAGGCAGCTTTCTCCTCTCTGTCAGGTTTTCTATTTGTAAAATGAGGTCACGACACTAATCCAGCTCAGAGAGCAGTTATGAGAGAAATGAATAAATGCAACACTATGGCCGGATCTTTATATGAAATGCCTGCATCCCGAGTTTTTAGGGAGATTTATTATTATTGTTAGAAACAAATGTACATTAACATACAAGCAGATGCCTTTCAATAAAAGTTGGTAGGGAAAAACTTTGTGTTTCAATAAATGGTGCTGAAACAACTGGATATCCACACACAGACATACGAATCTAGACCTTACACCCTTCATGGAAATGAACTCAAAATGGATCATGGGCTCAAATGTGAAATGCAAAACTATAAAACTCCTAGAAGGTAACATGGAGAAAAATCTAGATGACCTTAGGTTTGGCATGAATTTTTAGATATAGCACCAATAGCATGATTTATAAAGAACTGATTAAGCTAGACTTCATCGGAATTGAAACATTTTGCTCTGTAAAAGTCACTGTCAAGAGAATGAGAAGACAAGCCCCAGATTGCAGGGGCCGGGGGGAAGGAGGAAATATTTGCAAAAAAACATATCTGGTGAAGGACTGGTATCCAAAATATACCAAGAACTCTTCAAACTCGACAAGACAACAAACAACCCAATTAAAAATTTGGCCAAAGACCTTACAGACACCTCACCGAAGAAGACATACAGATGGCAAATAAGCATATGAAAAGATGCTCCGCATCAGATGTCATCAGAGAAATGCAAATTAATACAACAATGACATACCACTACACACCTATTAAAGTGGCCAAACCCAGAACGCAGGCACCACCAAATGCTGGTGAGAATGTGGAGTAACAGGAACTCGCACTCATTGCTGGTGGGAATGGAAAATGGTACAGACACTTTGGAAGACAGTTTGGTAGTTTCTTACAAAACTAAACATACTCTTAGGTGATCATATGATAAGATCACATGAAGACTGCACTGTTGTTCATTCCCAAGCATTGCTGTCCATGCTCTGGAAGCACTGGGTTTTAGAAGTTATGAAGACTATGTCCGTTCCTATGTGATTTTCATGTATTTCTGTGTTGATAAGTGGTCTTATACAAAACTCAGTAAGGTGATTACGTGGTATCAAGACATGTAGGTCTGAACTATATGACTGTTTGCCACTTGCCTTTAATATGCGAGTAACTTTTGCTTCAGTAGCTTTCCTCCATTCCGCTCCACCTCCTTACCTTCTTTCTTCACTGTTCCTGCCAAAATAATTTTCTCTGTTTACTGTTTGGATTTGACAAATGTATTTGTTAGCTATTGCTATGTAACAAATAACCACAAATTTAGAGGCTTAAAACAGCACCCATTCGTTAGCCCACAGTTCTGTAGGTCAGAAGTCCAGCACAGTGTGACTGGGTTCTCTGTTCAGGATGAACTCAAGACCAAAAGCAAGGTGTCAGCCAGACTGAGTTCCTGCCTGGAGATTCTGGGAAAAAAAAAAATCAACTTCTAAGCTCCTGTTTGTTGTTGGCAAATTTCAGTTGTTTGCAGTTTTGGGACTAAGATTTATGTTTCTTTGCTGGGTGTCAGCTGGGACTCGCTATCAGCAACTAGTTCCCACCTGCGTTCTTGCCTTGTGGCTCCTCCACCTTCAGGTCAGCAATAGTGAGTTGAATCCTTCTCATGCTCCAAATCTCTGATTTACTCTTCTGCTCCCAGCTGGAGAAACCTCCCAGCTTTTAAAGGTTTCAGGCCATTAGGCTGTGTGCATCTTGATAATCTTCCTTTCTTAAAGTGACATGTGTCAAATTACGTAATCTAACCATGGGAGAAAAAGCCATCAGATTCACAATACTGAGGATTATGGGGTGTGTGTATGGGGGTGAGGGAAAGAGGCAGGGCATCTTGGAGTCCATCTTAGAGTTCTGCCTGCACTGTACCCCTCCCCTCCCTAAAGCCCTATAATGAATCAAATCTGTGAGCTTTAAAAGCCTTCTCCAGGGTACTATGGACAACCCAAATTCCTTTTGTCCCCGTCTGCCTCTGTCACATGTCATTATTCTCCTATTGTCAATCCTCCCTCAAGGCAGCATCTCATGGCACAATTCCCAAATGTTCCCAAATGTTCCCAAATGCTCGCTGAGCTCCATCACACCAGTCCTCAGAAGCTCCAGCTGCTCAAAGCTGGATCCTTGGGGATCCTTGGCTTGTAAACAATTCATGTTGTCAGATGTGGGGGGGAGAGTGAGGGGTGGCGGGACACCCTGCTGATTTTCTCTGAGGACAGCCTATGAATATTAAGATATGTTACAATTATTACGGACAAAATAAAACAACAACAAAACTGAAGACAGCACAATTCCCAAGCCTACAGAGCCTATAGCCACTTGACTGAATTACTTAAAATCTTAAGAGCTGACAGTCCTCAAATTGCTATCAAGAGACCAGAAATTAAGTTTTTGCAGTCTGCCATCTGGGCCTTGAATAAAAGAGAAAATTTTGTGTAATCCTCAGTTCCAGTTCTGTTTGGAGGCAAAAAAATTTAAATAAAAGAGGTCTTTGGCAGCAGAACCTGAGAAATGATATGGTATCTTGTTTTAACTTGTTCATTTGTCACGGCACCTGGGTGGCTTGGTGATAAGCACTGTATAAAACTACAGGCCAAAAATGCTTTATTTAGTCTTTGACCTTGAACTTCTTGATTTGGATTTTTAATAGATATAATTCAGTTTTTTTCAGGATCTGTCAGTTAATATACTTTTTAAATTGTTGCAAATAACTGAAAACCTGCCTCAAACTACCTTAAAATTAAAAGAGGTTGATTTTTTTTTATGTCACTGAACAATGGAAAGTTAAGCCAGGCTTTGGGGCTTCATTTAGAGCTCAATCATGATATTAAGGTCAGTTTCTTCCTTCTCTCCATTTTGCCTTATAGAATGTCAACCTTATCCCAAGCCTGATTCCCCCTGGTGGTTGCAAAGTGACTTGCAATAACTCACAGTGCAGTATGCTGTTATCGTTTATATCTAACGGGAGAAAGAACACGTCTGAATCAATATCCGGAATTTCATGTTTACTGGACCTCCTTAAGGTCCAGGGCCACCCCTAAACAGTTACGTAGCCAGGGAAACGGATGTCTTGGTGAGTTGAAGACATCGTAGGAGGAGTAAAGTACTGTAAAACAAATCCAGGTGTTATATACCAGATACCATTTTTTGTATTTTAAGGGAATCTGTAAAAACCATCTTCCTATACAGTAATCCCCCCTTATCTGTGTTTTCACTTTACCTGGTTTCAGTTACCCCAAGCCAACCAAGGTGTTTTAAATGTATAAAATGGAAAATTCCAGAAATAAACAATTGATAAATTTAAAATTTCTCACCCTCCTGAGTAGCGTGATGAAATCTTGCATGGTCCACTCGGTCCCCACCACCCAGATCCTCAACTATCGGCGTCGTCCTGGCTTAATGACTCAGGACCACCCCAAGCAGATGATCCTTCTCCTGATGTATCATCAGAAGGTCAAAAGCAGTGAAACTGTGGGTTAAATCCATCAAGGTCGTCTCAAGACTTGCATGTCTTGCAAGCCGCACGTAACCTAAAGGACAAAATGTTTGGGCTTCCCTGATGGCGCAGTGGTTGAGAGTCCGCCTGCCGATGCACGGGACCTGGGTTCGTGCCCCGGTCCGGGAGGATCCCACGTGCCGAGGAGCGGCTAGGCCCGCGAGCCATGGCCGCTGGGCCTGCGCGTCTGAAGCCTGTGCTCCGCAACGGGAGGGGCCAGAGTGGTGAGAGGCCCGCGTACCGCAAAAAAAAAAAAAGAACAAAATGTTTGCCTGAGGTTTTTTTTCCCAGGAACTTGGTGTTTGAGCTGAGCTGAGAGGCAGCTGTGCCTAGTTGGAACTGACCTGGTTAAGATTGGATGGGAACCACGGACCCTTAAACTGGGCATGCGCGCGAGTCGCTCTGTGACCTTTTGACGTCAGAGGACCAGGAGCTCCACCCCCAGGACGTACAGAACGTCTGCGTAGAACGAGCGTCGCTGCAGGTTTTTCCAATCATTCTTCCCCAGGCTCACCACGCCTCACGTCGCTCTGCTGCTTTCTTTATTCCATAAATGCTCCAAACACTTTGCATTTGGGGAAGTGGGCTTGAGATTTGTTCTTCTGTCTTCTCGCTTGGCGGCCTTGCAAAGAAACCGTCTCTTTGCGGCAAACCTCTGCGTCCGCGTTTCGGCTCGCTGTGTGGAAGGTGACATACGGTAACAGCAGCCTTCCACTAGGTCACAGTGCCTACGTCACTCACCTCGCTTCATCTCATCACACAGGCACTGTATCATCTCACGTCATCACAAGAAGCAGGGTGAGTACAATCTAAGACCTGAGAGACAGACCACATTCGTATAACTTATGACAGTGTAGTGTTATAATTGTTCTATTTTATTATTAGTTACTGTTGTTCGTCTCCTGCTGTGCCTAATTTATAAGTTAAACTTTTCATAGGTATGTATGTATAGGAAAAACCCAGCGTTTATCGGGTTTGGTACTATCCATTGTTTCAGGCATCCACTGGGGGTCTTGAAATGTATTCCCCACGGGTGAGGTGGGATTCCTGTATTTCTAAGGATTTTGGCATATAGTCACTTAAGCTATATTTGGATGAACCACTTATTGGCATTTATATACGTTTTATGATTTTCATCTAGTTTATATCTAGTCTAAAACTTTAAGGAGCTTTACGTCTACCTGTACCTTTTACTGTTTTTTCCAGGAGTTGAGAGATACCAAAATATTACTGAAATAATTTCATGTTCCCTTGATTAGTAACCTGTAGATGCTGCCCAAAGAGCGTTCCAGGAGCATTCTCCTAAGAGGCTGAAACGCCTTTGGTCACGAGAAGCAAAGACATAGCGGGTGGAGTGGAGGGGCTTGAAGTTGCTGGCAGGCAGCCTCAAGGTGGAGCTGGTTTTGTCTAAATAAAGGATTGTGTTTTTTTGCAAACTAATACAAGTACCAGTATCCTCAAAACATCTCATTAATTCTAATAGCAGACTATAACTTTTAATAAGCAGGAGAAACTGTATGGGAATGTGTTTTGAATAAGCTAGTTCCCCAAATGGCAATATTATGCCTTTATTAATCCAGAAACAGAAGAAGAGATCCGTTCCTGCTCTCAGTTTTCTCATAACTTGGAGACTTAAATACCATCATGGCTTAGAGTGGATAACTTAATAAAAAAAAGTCAATATCTGAAATCGAGTTGGAGCATTGTATGTGAAAGGACCTTTCATGACAGTAGGTTTTTCTCTTTCTGATTAGTGTACATCCTGAAGCCTTTAAACTATTTGGTGACACCTGACAGCGAGCAAGACCTTTCCTTCCTCTAAAACATATTTATCAATTCAAATGTTAAAAAAAAAAAAAAAAAAAGACAAACTAGTCTCACCTGTGCTCTTTACAAAGCTGCAGTCATCAGGGAATTTTCTCCCCGAATACCTGCGCTTTGTTGTGGCTACAGCTTCTCCCTAAATGACAGCATCTTCTTCCTTCCTCTGTTGTGTCTCTGACCTCTGCATCATGCTACGTCTTGCAGTGCAGCTCAGTGGCTTCTGCAGACAAATAATGGCCAAGAGGGGCCGTGGCCTAACCCCCAGGGCTGAGAAAACCACAGTATCAAGGGTGTGTATTCAATGTGGGAAGATGATTTCTCAGCATCTTGCCTTCAACTCCTAGGACTTCCTCTTCCATACTTCTTGGAGGTCTTATAAAAGACTCTATCTCATCTATTTCTTCCAGTGGGATATTTAACCTGGGTTATTATCACAACTATTTTGCTACGTGCGATGAAATTAGCAGTGATTCCATTTGTTGAAATCATATGTAGACGGCAGTGCTCTCTGCCTTATTACCAAACGAGTACAGTGTGCCCTTCAATAATTCTTTAAACTCTCAAATGCCTTGGAAATAATATGCTGGAATATTACTGAGCTGTGACTGAAGCACCATTTGTGCTAAATATGACAGTGCACAAATGATATTCCTCTATAAAAGTTCAAACTACATTAATCTTTTAGGGAGGTTCATTGACTAGGAAGATGACTTAGATATAAAATAAAGAGACCGAGGGCTCACTGAGGAGAGCTTTCCTGGTCAGGATTTCTAGGAACAAGTGTAAGGTAAGGTCCACAGTTAACCCTTTATGATTAGGACGTGAGTAAGAGTTTGGAATTCTGAAGGGGAGAGATTGAAATGATAAAGCACTTATTTCAGTGTGAGGAAAAACAGGCTTCTGGATGTGAGAAATAGAAATTAAAGGATAGGTATTAAAGGACAGAAATTAAAGGACAGCTGAGATAAATAGACAGTATTGTTGTTGTAGGGAATCTGGACAAAAATGTGGAGAATTCCCAAGTTCCAGGGATTGAACCCATGCCCCCTGCAGTGGAAGCGTGGAGTCCTAACCACTGGACCACCAGGGAATTCTCTCCAAGTTGATGTCTATAGTCCCAGCCCTTAACCATATAAGGATACATTCGGAGGAATGGCAGCCTCTTCCTATGCAGTCTCTCCAATGCCATTTTGTAAGTCCTTATCTTAGCACTGCACAAAAAGAAATGATTGCGTGGCTGTCTTTTTGTGGGTTTCTCAATGTGACTGAGTCAGTAGGGGGGTAGTATATATCAAGAGGTGAGAATGGGTAGGAGACTTAATTAGCATTAACAAAGGTAGTTTCACTATAAATACGTCATAGTATTAAGGTTTTAGTACTAGTTTTTATAAAATGTATGGAGCGTATAAAAAACATTGCTGATTTAAAAAATTATAGAAATCATATATACTTTAGATCATCTTATAAATTGCTTTTCACTCAACAGTGTAATGCATTTCTCCATGCCAATAAGTAAGTAGGGTAAACCTTCTTCCCCCCAATGAAAGAGCTGATTATTAGTATTTTTATTATAAGAATTATTACAGTGAACCTTTGAATAATACAAGTTTGAACTGTATAGGTCCACTTAATATGTAGATTTTTTTCTGTAGTAAATACTACAATACTACATGATTGGAGGAACCACATATACAGAGGGCAGGCTGTAAGTTATACTTGGGTTTTCGACTGTGCAGAGGGTGGGCACCCCTAAGCCCCATTGTTCAAGGGTCAACTGTGTAATATTATTATAAAAATACATTTTTTCAAAAAAAAATCCTCTGAAATCCTATCACCCAGAGACAACCCCAATGAACATTTCAAAAAAACATTCTTTGATACAGCCTTATCAGGGTGATAAGTGGGTCCCCCCTCAAGCCCTGAGTCCCTTCTGAGGAATTCCTGAAACCCACAGGAACACCCTTTGAACACCAGTGGATTGGAAGGTGAGACCTACCTCAGCAATCCCTGTGAGGAATGATGGGAGTGTAAAATAAATAAGGAAAGAAATCAGAAGGATATTAATGGGGAAAAATCAACATAATATATGGATAGAATGGGTGGAGTGGGGAAGAGAAGTCTCTGGTGCTTTCTCCTCCTCCACTGCCAACTCGAGTGTTGTGGGAAAAGAGTCCAACCTCGCTTCTACTCTACCCCTCACTCGCTCGCATGAGCAGCCAGGCCCTCCTCACCCCCTGGCTTTGGGCTTGTGCTCTGGCCGTTTCCTCTGCCTGGACCGCTTTCCCCACCGCCCCGCGGTATCTGCTTTGCCAGCTCCTTGGCATTTGCCGAATCTGCTCCGATTTTACGCTGTCCTCTCCACGAGGACTCCCTGCCAGATTGTCTAACACTGTAACATACCTTTCCACGCCCCCATCCTCCTTACCTCGCTCTACCTTCGTTTTGTGTTTTCATCGCACTTATCACCTGTTCCCATACTATACAGTTGACTTCTTGTGCTTCCTGTTTGTATAGTTTCCCCTGTAGAATGTCAGCTCCTTAAGCACTGTGAGTTCCAAGTACCTAGAATAGTGCCTGCTGCATAAATAGCTGCTCAATTAACGTATGTTGAATGAATTAGTTAAAGGGCATTGGAGAGTTCGGAGACACTTGCGCCGAAGGGTGAGATAATGAGAGTGGGTATAGGTCAGAAGAGAAGGGGGGAAAGACCTGAGAGTTATTACAGGGGTAGAATCTATAAGACTTAGAGGAGAAAATGAACCAGAGATGTCTCTAGGAGCCCGTATGAAAAAGATTCCCTGGCTTTTCACTAGTGATTCCCTGCCTTTTCAATAATTTCCTGTCAATTATTTTTTAGTCTTTTCCCAATAACTTATAGACATAGCTTACCAACAAAGAGAGGTGCATAGAACTGGGTCTAAAGAGTCTATTATTTTTAGGTTAAATATATATTGAATACTTGGAGCCAGAACCAATTGATCTATTGATTTGAGAGCTGAGACAGAAAGTCCATTTGTCTGCCAAGTTCTGATTTTCCAAGTCAGAAGAAATCCCTGCACTATTGATTAGCTGCTTCTGGGTGCCGTCAATATATTTCAAAACTGGATGTTTCTAAATAAGGATTAAGGTAGAGATGGTGACTTTTAGATACCAGTTAGTGCAATGATAACAGAGATCAATATTGTCAATAAAGATTTTCTATTACGCACGAGCTTATGGGGCAGGATATTGACCTTTGCCATTCAGCCTCACACATTACAGGGAAGTCATTTAATTTTTTCCCTCAAGCATTTCTGTTTGCCTTTGAGTCTTGCCTGTGGCACTAACATGGTAAAGAACATCCCTGCCTAGACTCTTCACTGTCAATGATATGTAGCGTGAAAGTGCTAATAAGCTACTTGATGATGGTAACTATTTTGTGATTTTTTTTCTGACTTGCGTATCAAAGAATCTACTCAGCTTCAGTCTGCAAGCTTCACTCCCTCTCCGCCCGCTGAAACCCCTACTACTTGCCCTTAGGTGCTCAAAAAGCCAATAAGTCACGCCCCAAATGTTCACATCCATCCTAGTGGTGAGTTCCGTACATCTGGGTATTGTGGTGCAGCTCTGATACTTGACACTTGACATAACTTTTATTAATTTTCCAGTCAACAGTATCTTAAGATTTTCCTTAAGAGCCTTGTTTTCTCTTTAAAATTCCATCCCCTGCTCCCACCCGCCCCCCAGTTTCCATATCACAGTAAAGGCGTCATACACCTCTGATTACTTCCTTAAGCCAGAAACATAGCAGTAGTTATCTGCAATTCCACCAGCATCCTCACCTACCATATCAGTCCAATCAGGAACAGTATTTTCAGATGTCTCAGCTCTTACCTCTTCACATCTCCAGTGTGACCACCTTCATCTTCTAACTGCCTTTGTAGCTACAAAACAAAGATCTCAATAATAGATATTTGCTATTAATGAATTGGCCACTTTTCCCAAGGAGTAAATCTCTTGGAGTGATAAGAGTGTTGTCACTTTTGAAAGTATCCTTCAAAACACAGCCCATTGCCAGTTCTGTTACTATTGCTGAATGTTCGTGAGATCTGGAAGGTCACAGGACACATCCCCTTGGTATGTCAAGGCTCTACCATGATGGGTTTGGTCACTAGAGCTCACCACGCCAATTTGCTAATGGAGACATTTTGGCTTAAAGAGAAATTGATATTTGGACCTTGGACATATCTTGTATTCATGGTTTTGGGACTTCCTGATCACACAGCCATTCTGAGGAAAACTCCTGTTAAAGCTGGCAGTAATCCTCCAAATACACGGAACATCTCTCTCTCAATCACAGTCCCTTGCCTTTAAAGACCACTATTATGGGATGAAAAGGAGCAGCATATACAGGAAGAATCTGAATCCTTCTTTGTAATCCAGTGATTTCCTGCTTTGATAAGTCTATTTGGCTCTAACCATGTAAACAGCAATACACAGTTCCTGGTTCGCATATTGCAACTCTGGGTTGCCTCTTGCAGTACTTCAGAATTGTCTCTTCCTATCGTAAGACTGGGTTCAATTTTTCTGAACAGCATGCTCTCATCCATAGTATTTCACGGACGTGTATCTTCAAATGCCAACAACTCGGCACATTTAGATGGCTCTGTCCATTGGCAGGGAAAAGTAATCACTTTCTTTAATCTTTAAAACCAGCTGTTCACAGACATTAATTGCCATGTCACTTATGTTCCTCGAAACAGTATCATTCGACAAAGACACATTTTAATTTGTCTGCTGCGTCGGGTCCTATTACACTTGATACCTGGCCATTGTCGGGTGTGAGGGTGTCTGAGCCACTGCGGGCGGCTGGCATTGTTGTGCAAAATGCAAGGATTCCAAATAGGACGTTTTTGAGAATAATTACATTCATATGATATTAGTTTGGACTCTAAGTCTTTTTTAGTTGAAACCATCACATTTTCAATGAAGGCACAAAATAACTCAGTGCTGACTTTTTTTTAAGGATGGATGCATTTATTTTGAAGTCAGGTGGTATGTGGAGGGCTTTGTACCTTCATGACCATAATGCGCTGACATTTAAAAAAAAAATAATTTATATTTTTTATTTTTGGCTGTGTTGGGTCTTCGTTGCTGCGCGCGGGCTTTCTCTACTTGCTGCGAGTGGGGGCTACTCTTCATTGTGGTGCGTGGGCTTCTCATTGTGCTGGCTTCTCTTGTTGAGGAGCACGGGCTCTAGGCACATGGGCTTCAGTAGTTGTGGCATGTGGGCTCAGTAGTTGTGGCTCAAGGGCTCTAGAGTGCAGGCTCAGTAGTTGTGATACACAGGCTTAGTTGCTCTGCGGCATGTGGGATCTTCTTGGACCAAGGCTCGAACCCGTGTCCCCTGATTGGCAGGCGGATTCTTAACCACTGCGCCACCAGGGAAGTCCTGCATTGACATTTTTATAAGAAAATAATTACTTGCATACTTAATGCCTGGGTCAGTATATTTTTCAATTTCTTTTTTTCTGTTTCACTAAGATTTTGAGACTCATCCAATAAAGCAAAGAAGTGATTTCTCATTAGTTATTATCTTTAGACACTTTCACATAAAAATACATAATGTATATAAACTCATATCTCCTTGAAATACAAGAGAGTTCTACAGAATGTAGTGACTGTTTAACTTATTTTTTCATGTATTTATTTATTACACATTTATAAATGTAGCTACTCTTTTCCAGGCAGTGTCCTAGACTTCAGGGAAATAAATAAAAAAATAACATTTCTGTACATTATAACCTCAAAAGCTAGAAGGAGATAAAAATTTGTAAAGATGTAATTATAATACGGCAGTAGTGTGACAGTGAAGTGTGGCCAAAGTATTACGTGAACCCAGAATATCTAATGATTCATTCTGCCTGGAGAGTTCAAGGATTGACACAGTGGCAACCTCAGCAGTCAGAATCCAAGCTGTTGATAACTTCTTCCTTCCTACCTGACTCTGAAGACAGAAAACAATTGAACACTGAGAATTTGGGGGCTGTTTTGAGAGGTGGAGATTTTATGACCCTCTTGGCTTGCTGTAGCCAGGGACCTGGGCAGAACACAGGTAACCTCACTGTCTCACTTACACAGGAGCCTTGATTCCCTCTTCCGTATCCTTGGTTGTCAGACCCCATGCTCTGCATTCAAAGCTCATCACCATTCTCAGCTCCTCTCAGCTCCTTTGCTGGCCTGTTCCTATTCATTTTGGGCTTAAATAGCTTCTTCAGTGATACTTTCCCTGGCCCCTTAATCAAAATACTCTCTCCTCTTAAAATGTTCATCAAACTCTTCAATTTTCCTCCATAGCCTTCATCACAGCTTATAACCATAGATTTATTTGTGTGTTGACTGGTGCACATGGCATGGACTGTGTCTACCTGTTACTGTGTCATTTTCAGTACCCAGGACACTGTGTGGCATGCACTAGGTGTTCAGTAAATATCTGGGGAATGAATAAAGTATTTGTGATTTATACAGCAACACAGTCCTGGATGTAAAGTACCTCAAGAAAGGAGAACTTACCTACCCCTCTGAAGAGGCAAGCACTGCTGCTTCTTAAATTCTTACTTTTTCTTTCTTATTGTCAGGGGATTTTTTACTCTTTGTAGTTGCTCTGAGCTGAGTTAATTATGGATCTAGTCAATCATGAGGGTCCAAACTCCAGAGACACCCACTGGGTAGCCTTCCCTGTTCTTTAGTTAACAGCCTCTAGTCTTGGCTTGTGTGAACAATGACATCAGAACTGTCCATTATCAGGCAGTTTATTTTCTTTTGTGATGGTACATGTTTCTGATCCTGTGGATATTTGCCAAAGGTGTTTTAGACTGAAAGGGCTCCAGGGGTGCTCTAGTTGGGCTGATGATACAAATATTCTTGCAGTTTACTTTCATTAATTGTAGTGACTGTAACTAACATTTTATAGCAACTGGTTATTTACAGATGTCATCTGTTGTAACTACTAGTTGCCCCAGGAAAAAGCCATAGGAGAGGGCAATCAGATGGGCAAAGTTGAAGGAATTACATGAAAGCATCAATATTAAGGAAGCAAGGATCTCCAGGAAAAAATAACCCTTACTAGAGATCAAATTAAAATAAATCAGGGGGCTTCCCTGGTGGTGCAGTGGTTAAGAATCTTCCTGCCAATGCAGGGGACATGGGTTTGAGCCCTGGTCCGGGAAGATCCCACATGCCGTGGAGCAGCTAAGCCCGTGTGCCACAACTACTGAGCCTGCGCTCTAGAGCCCTTGAGCCACAACTACTGAGCCCACATGCCACAACTACTGAAGCCCGTGTGCCTAGAGCCCGTGCTCTGCAACAAGAGAAGCCACCGTGATGAGAAGCCCGCGCATTGCAATGAAGAGTAAGCCCCCGCTCGACGCAACTAGAGAAAGCCTGCACACAGCAACGAAGACCCAATGCAGCCAAAAAATAAATTAACTTAAAAAAAAGAAAAAAAAATTGCTTAAAAAAAATAAATACAGTAAATCAGAGTCAGGATCTCGGAAATGAGAATCCGAGAAGAAAGGCAAATGGTATAATAATATGGATACTTTTTTTTTGGTTTTTAACTCTTATATCATCTTTTTTGCAGCCATTAGAGGCAGTGGCTTAAAGTAGCAATACGTGTGTACTGTGGTCTGCGCAGCGTACCTCTCAGGTTGTTACCTCATCTCATTCCTCATGGTCAGGTCCAGGGTCATTTCCTCACAGCGTGCTCCCCAAGTTCTCTGGGAAGAATGAGCCCCTCCCTCCTGGTTGTGACGGGGCCCCTCCCCCTTTATATCAGGCAGGCGGTGGCCCTTACCAGCCAATACTTTCCCCACCATTACATTTGTTATACATTCTCATGAGCATATAATCTAGTGTCTGTTTTCCCTGCTAGACTTTGCATTCTGTGAGGGGAGGGATGATTGTGTGCTTGTTCATCTCTATATTTCCAAGGCCCAGACAGATTCTGCCTAAAGGCTGGCATATAATATGTGAGTCCTGAAACGTGGACGCTGACCATGGCACCTTGCGTGCGTTCCCCCTCCAGTGAGCTGGGCAGAAAATGGCGAGTTACCGCTAGACCAAGGGTTTGGTGGGCCCCAGGGAGAAAAAACTTGCTCAGCGACTTGGAGAGAATGGCCGTGTCTCATCCTTTTAACTCCAGCATCATGCATCCTCCAAGCAGAGCAGCCTTTTGCTCTCCGTCTGGTTCCCAGTCTTCACTCTGGCTCCTCATGGGAGCCCACCTTTCATGCTTATTAGCTCAGAGCTTTCTCAATGGTCTAGTTTATTTCACATCTACTTAGAAGCCCTGTGACCACCTCAGTCTACCCTGTCCTCCTGCTTCTGCCACTTAGCTGTCTGAGCTTGGGAAAGGTGATTTAGTCCTCTCAATTCAGCTTTTCTTATCTCTAAAATGGCCATGATGGTATCCACTTCATATCTTTGTTGTGAGAGTTAAATGAGTTAATGTTCATAAAGTACCCAGTGCAGTGCTTGAGACTTACAGCAGAGGCTTCGAGGGGATCTGGTGTGAGAAATGCCCAGAGTGGACAGACCTGGCCTTGTCTAAGTCTAAATGTGAACCAGCTGTGACAAAGACTTCTCATTGTCCCCCAAGTGCATTTCCTCCTTCAGTTCTTCCTTCAGTTAAGGAATCCCCAATTTCAGGGGTACATGGCTGCCCAACTAGGATTACATTTCCCAGGCTCTGGCCAACAGGATGTGGACAGAAGTGTCACGTGCTATCCTGAATTCTCCTTCCCCTTCTTGCAAACTGTGGTGTGGTTCGCCAGCTCTGTAGATGGAAATGAGGACAGCACCCTCAGAGACAGTGGGACAAGAGTGTAGAAGGGATTTGGGTCCCTGAATGATTTCGTGGAGCAGAGCTACCAGCCCTGAGGACTGCTCATGACCTTTGGCTATTATATGAGAGGGAGGAATATCTTTTATATCACTGTCTTTGGGAGTCTCTCTGGTAAGTGGCTGACCTATAACATAACTAATACATCAGCCTAGTGGGAAAATCTGGGAGTGTGAGTGGGTGGGACTCCAGGAGAGAGTACAGGAAGCCGTGGTGCAGAGCATGGAAAAGCAATCGACGTAATGGACACTTGTATTTTATTCACCTTTGTTCTCTTGTGCTCTTGTTAACAAGAGCAGGCAGATACATGGAATAGCAGTTTTCAGTGAGACTCTGCCAGATGGTTGTAGGCTTGGTAAAGAAACCCACGTAGGAGATCCTTGAGTGTCCAGAGTGATGCAACAGAAACTAAATGAATAATGTGTGGTTTTCATTGCACAGCATAGGTTTACAGGTATCGTATAACCACGAAGACTCTTATATTCTAGAAATTTACAGAAATGGTTGGTTGGTAGCAGATAGAAATCAAGTTCCTTGTGGCTAGTATTGAGTAGAATTGTGTAACTTTAAAGGGATAGCTAAAATTTGCAATCCAAATTTTGTTATTATGGAAAATAATGTTATTATGGAATATAATGATTATGATTGAATATATCAATACTGATGTGCAAAATCCTGTGTGAACTTTTCTAAGATCTTACAAGAAAAATATATAAATTGGGTTTTTATTGTTTAGCCATGGATAAACTAAAAACTAAACAGAGATGAGGTTTTCGTTCTCTAGATTTGACAGGTAGATTACTGGGCTTTGTTATCCGGTGTGAATAAAATACGTTTATAGGGGCATTAGTGGTACAGACAATTTTAGTGGGACTTAGATATCTTACCGTAGCTGAGAAAATGATTTCCTTGACTGAAGTGTCTGCCCTTCAGTCTCCTCTTTGTGCTACACTGCGTCTCTGCATCCACCCTAAGCTCCAGTCACAACAATTACTCACCCTTCCATAAACAGACTTGTGCTCCAAAAGGGACGAAAGATGCATGGCAGTATGTCTTACCGGCTAGCTTTCTCTTTCCTTTCTCAGTTCTCTTCTTTTTTCTATGAATCTCAACCATTCCTGTGCTTTAGGAATGATCTCTATGATGATCATTCTAGAATCAGTTTCCTCAGCCTCTGCCTCTCTTTCAAGTTTCAGTTCCCAGTTCTTACTTCACGGGTACCCTCACCCACCTCAAACACAACATATTTAAAATCAGCTTCATTTTTTTCTCTGCTCCATCACCTTCCAAGCTCCTCCTATCTGGTTTCTCCTCATGAAATTCCTTTAGTCTTCACCACCCACCTACTCACTCTACATACCCTTCCATAGAACTTTCTCCCATTTCCCATTTCCAGTAGGTCTCAAGCCCGGTCAGTTTAACATGGTCTCCTACATGGGCTGGCTAACTGAGCTTAAATATTACCAGCAAACACTAACACAGATCATGTCATTTCTACATAAATCAGTGAAAATTCCTGTAGTAGCCAACATTTGGAAAATAGCCATGATGCGCCTTGAGTGCTGTATGAGTTTTTAAAGAGTGTCGGGTTCTCTGAGGAGGCAGCCTGGAATGCTCCCTGACCTGGGCAGCTCAGGCAGTCACCTGGCTCAGGTGTTCTCTGGGGAGTGGGTGTCGTGAGAAGGTGGCAGTTCCCACTGCCCGAAGGAGGAATATGTCAGGTTAGATAGAAGGGGGATGATCGACCTGAATGTGCCTGTTATAATTTAGCAGAAGCACACCTCCAAAGTAATTCACCTCCAGAGTTAATGCAGTGTCAACTGAGGCAAACGTTTTTGTGTTCCTGAGCGTGGCCACCACGAGCAGAGTCCCCGACGCGAGGGAATGGGAGCGAGAGCCCTGGAAGCGGACCCTGCAGAAAAACGCCGAATGCGGACACGTCGGGCCTCCAGGCTGATCTTAACAGCAAAAGAATGTCTCTGGCCTGGTTAAATTAATATAATCTTATGCAGGTTGAAAAGAAGTAAATGTTAGTGACAGAACTGATGCTCTGGAAGCTGTCAGAGTCCTGTCCAGAGATGGCAGGGAGCTTTGGTGACTAAGCCAGCGAGTGACTGTAGCTGACGAACAGGACAGTGTCTGGGTATGAAAGACAGCTTTAAAGAAGCCGGCTAACTAGAGTCCACGAGAACAGACTTAGCGTAAAGTGCTTGCAGCTTCCCTCTGTGATCACTATGTGGACTATTTCTTATTCCAGTAATGAATTTTATACTAAATGTCTTGTCAGTTTTAAAATAGTGCTTTAACCCCTAACGATGGGCAGAATTCTGTTTCTCATTTCCAGGATCTCAGTACGTCAACTTTACACAAACCTGGAACCATCCAGCAGAACTTACGACCTGGGCTAAGGTGCTAACAGCTTAGTTAAAGCTTCTGTTGAGAATACTTATAAAAAAGGTGAAGTGGAGGCTAGGAAGAGAAAGGGGAGGAAAAGGACTGTTGCATAGGTCAGCGCAGCCTCGGGGAGATGAAGGTGGCTGAGCACAGCGCATCCAGCCGGGCCTCTGAGGTGCCGTGTGTCCCCTTAGGAGAAGATTTCAACCTGTGTGAGGGGGCTGGCGGGGCTCCGGGGGGAGAGTGTGTGAGGGAGCTCGAGGGCTCCTGCAGGAGCTGCATACTGCCCTGTATTGTGGAGAGAATCTGAGACTAACTTGTAGATGCCTTTGGGAGTTACCCTCAACTATTAACTGTGATCTGTTAAATGAAGTTTACCCCCAGTTTTTCACACCTGAGACGTCTGTAGTTCTCCATAGTAGCGGTAACATTTGTAAGTGTGTTGCCCTTACATTTGCAGCTGTTTGCTTCTATAGGCAGGTGGATTTGTAAATAAAGACAAATAATGTTTTTGCCTGCTCGCTGGGTCGGATCCCAATGTCGTGACAAGAGAAAAAGAACTAAGAGCACAGTATATAGATTGACATAACATTTATTAAAGAATCCCAGCTCGAGGGTTGATGTGGGATATTTAGGCATCTTTCTGTGACTGTTAACACAAAATCATGGTCTAATCTCTCATTTTTATACAGAACTTGTGTAGACATGATCCCACTTGATTGTCATGAGAACCTAGCACCGGCTGTTATTGCCCAGATCTCCACTGCTCGCTGGAGGCTGGGCTGTGCTTTCTTGCGGGTGAATAGGAGCAGCGGCAGGGCTGGTGGTGGCTGGAGCAGAAAGTCCACCTCCGAGGTGGCGCGAGGGCAGAGCCTTGACGCACTGAGCCAAATGCAAGCTCCCGCATTATGCTGTGGTCCCAACAATCAACAGGGGACTGTGGAGGCTCCTCAAACCCCAATGAGGCTTGGGGAACAGGGGGCATCAGGAATGGAGAGAGCCCACTTATGAATGAATGGTGGGGTGGGAGCATGAGGACCGCAGATGCCTTGTTCAGCTGAGCGGGGCCTCTTAGCTCTCGTTGACAGATCTTGAAGACTCAGGAGACGTGGAAAGCTGGAGTGAATTTTCCAGCTCACACAGTGAGCGGCAAGACGGGAACTTGCATTTACTCTGGCTGATCCCTGTTGTCAGCGATGCTTTCGGTATTCAGGATGTCATATGACATATCGAAGATCTTTCTTGGTTCCTGGTTTATACTTCTGCACTTATTAACATGCAAGAGTTTTGATAAAATAACACCATTTTTACGTGTTTTAAGTAAAGTATCATTGTAATTTTAGTTTCCTAACCCTAACTTCCTAACCCTGGTTTCTTCCTATCTTTGGATCCGTCCAAACAGAAGTGTATAATTACATAAAATTTTAAGTTAATAACAGATATATGAATTAATAATTGTAGTCAGAGTGTCCCCAGATCTTCCAGATTTTATATTTTCTTTAACATTTATTCTAAACAGAATAACTGAAGATTTCATCACGTCAGATATTGAGGGTTAAGGGCTCTCCCCAGTATTCCTGAGGATTCCTAGTAGAACTTACGTTCTCCCCTCGCTTTTGTCCCGTAATCCACGCTAGCTCTTCAGTTCCATTTTTCCTCTCACCAAGCCCTTGTCCTTCAGCTCCCGTCCTTTCTCCATCCCACAGCGCTCTGCTTGCGACCCAGCCCCTGCTTCTTGCCTGCCAGGATCACCACTGACGAGGTGTTGTGTGCAGCAGACTACTGGGAAGCTTTTAGGGATGATAAAGTCATCATCACGGCTCAGAACCAGGAATGACTTAACATTCAACATCAGACATGATTTCTCCAAAAGTAGTTTATTAATCACTTTATATCGTGGGTCACTTTTTACTGGCCATAGTCTGCTTGGGGATGTCCTAAACTGTTTCAATATGGCTGACCTTTCTTCATAGCTAGAGAGCTTGTCACCTCTCTTTTCCGTGTTTCCAGGGCTCCTGAAACCTTGGAATTACCCAGAAACAAGTTCCCAGATTCTTTCTTTCTTTATTTTATTTATTTTTTTGCGGTATGCGGGCTTCTCACTGTTGTGGCCTCTCCCATTGCGGAGCACAGGCTCCGGACGCGCAGGCTCAGCGGCCATGGCTCACGGGCCCAGCCGCTCCACGGCATGTGGGATCTTCCCGGACCGGGGCACGAACCCGTGTCCCCTGCATCGGCAGGCGGACTCTCAACCACTACGCCACCAGGGAAGCCCTGTTCTTTGTTTTTTAAACATAATTTGGATTCCTTTCAGTCTCCCCATTTAGATGAGCTCCTAACCTGGCCTTTCATAACCTGCATGTCTGTTGGGTTATCTTGTACAAAAGGAGAATGCCCTGGCCCTTAGGATATGTGATGTAAAGAACTGGTAAAAGCTTTGATTTGGGGGGAAAAGATCCAAATTCTTAAGAGTTTTTCCTACTCCCACCTTGTTAGTGATGATTGATTTTAGTTGTAACTGTTACTTTTCTTCCTGTTCCATGAAAATCATACTAGTATTACTTACTGTCACTTCTTTTACTTTGTACCAGGCACGGGACTTAGTGCCCTAAGTTCCTTTGTTGCATTTAACCTTCACAAACGTCATATGAAGTAAGTACTGCTGTTGCGCCCCTTTTACAGCGGCCGAAGCTGAAGCTCGGAGGTTTGGTGTCTCCCTTGAGTTGTTCAGCTCATGCTCGCAGGAACCAGATGGGAACGTCAGCTGTGTGACCCCAGGTCTTTGCTTTGACCTGCTGAACAGGGGCCCACTCACTACGCATTCGTATTGTGCAGATGACACTCTCCTAATGTCTTTTTCTGAACTTAAACATATGTATTGAATAGAGGATTTATGAATTGAAAAAAAACTACTATGGGGAGAGGAAAAGGGATATGGTTAAAGGGAGAAAACTGTTTGCTGGCAGCCAGTGGTGATGTAAAGAGTTTGCTTGTCATGGTTCAGCTGCCCTGCTCCGTTTATCTGCCGTGTAAAAACAAGGGCACTTCTTGTAGAGGACAACTGTTAAATGGACAAATGCATAAGGGGAAACATCTTCTGCACAAAGTTATTTGGTGTGAAGTACTTGCAAGACAGAGTTATAAAGTAACCTTTGGGTAAGGAAAACAAACTTGGTTACGTTGATGCTTTCTCGGTGATGGAAAATTACTGGAAGTCATCTCGAGCTTCATTTGGAACAGTTTTTAAAGTTATTTGCCAAATTTGCTTTGAACACTTTTTGATGTTTTTCTATATTTTCCTATTTCTATCTAGTTTTCAGTGCTATTCACAGTGACTTTTTCAGTAATCATGCCTCTCGAAGTCCTGGGATAGCTTGAAGAAAACTAAGGGTAACTTTGCCCCCCAGGAATTTGGGAGGGTTGCTGTTGATATAATTGATAGAATGTATGGCAGAATATGACAGTTTTTCACTTGCTTATGCAACAGGCATTTAAAAAGGCTTATGTAAGACAGAAATGGTAATGATGCTTCACAACAATGTGAATGCACTTAATGGCACTAAAATGTACACCAAAAAATGGTTAAAATGGTAAATTTTATGTTCTATATATGCTTCCACAATTGGAAAAAAAAAAGAATAGAGAAAAAAAGAGAAACTGTGTCCCCAGTCTTACCACTGTCATCTTCCTCTGTTATTCAGAGATATTTCTCCTCGGAGACCCCCAGGAGTGCCCATGGCTTGTGAGCATTGATGAACCTGATGTTTTAAAACATCTTGATGCTCTCTGGTCTCCCCCACGTCCAATAAAAACAGACCAAACACATGCACAGAATTACACGAATCCTCAGTGGTGGGATTTGTGATATACAGAGAAGTATAAGATGAGGGTCACATTCTCAAAGAGATGACGGAGGGTTGGAGAAACAGTTTGCAGATGTACCCCCCCCACACACACATGCAGCAAAGTGCTATACGAGGTCTTTAGTGGTAAGTTATTAATGTCAATTAGAAGATGGGCAAGGGAGAGAGTCCCAGAGTACTAGGACTATCAGAAGAATTCATGAAAGTGGTGAAATATGAGTTGGAGCCTGAAAGATGAGTACGAATTAGACTGTCAAATTTGTCCCAATATGAGAGACAAATTGTGATTTGTATCTAAGAACAAAGTCTCATTTTCTTATGGTGACTTCATTCTTTTCCTTCTTTGTTTCCATAACATCGTGTTTGCCTTCATTTATGAATCATTCAGTAATTAATTTATTGAACACCATGTGACTTGCACGTAGCCTGACTCCTGTCCATGAATTGGGGTACACTGTGAACAAAATAGACATAATATCTGCCCCCGTGGAGCTTGCATTCTAGTGAGGGAGACAGGTGATAAATAAGATATATGAGTGACATATAGTCTTAGTGATAACTGCAGAGAAAATAAATGAGGGAAAATATAGGTTGCTGGGGAATGTTGAATATGAGAGGGTGGCCAGAAAAGGTCTCACTGAGAAGGTATATTTTGAATAAAGGTCTGAACAAAGTGAAGGAGCTACTTGGGGGAGGAGCTTCTTGGGCTGAGGGTCCATCAGGTGTAGGGGTCCTGACATGGAACTGTGCCTGATGTGTTCAGGGAACTGCAGGAAGGCCACTGCGGCTGAAGTAGGGAGAAGGTGAGAGCATCAAGATGAGGTATGGGAGGCCATGGCAAGTCTGAGCACGTAGGACCTTTTATGTCATAGGAAACACTTTGAGTGAATTACATCATCTTTGCAGGTTTGAGCACAGAAGTAACATGATCTGACTGGCTTTAAAACAGACTCTTCTGAAAAAGGACTGAAGGGAAGAAGCTACTTTAGCAGTTACTGAAGTAACTGAAGTAATCTTGATCTTTAAATCAAGGAGTGACAGTGTGGACGATGAGCAATGCTGATTCTGGATGTGTTTTGAAGGTAATGCTGATAGAATTTGCTGATGGACCAGATGTAGCAGGTGAACAACAAGGGGAGTTAAGGCTTTTGCCTTGAGTGGAAGGATGTAGTTGCTTTGAATGAGATGTGGAAGACTTTAGGAGAATTATTTGGGGGAGCATATCAGGAGCTCATTTTGGACATAGTTACATTGAGGTGTTTATTAGGCATCCACTTACGTTATCAAGTAAGCTGTTGGATATATAGATTTGGAGTTCAGGGAGAGATTCAGGTTGTAGATATAAACTTGAGGTATATGGATGTGTTTAAGGTCTTGTGATTGGATGATATGAAATAGAGAATGAATGTAGAGTGAAGGGAACCAAGGACTGAACTCTGGGGCTTTCCAACCTTTAGGGATTTGGGAGATAAAAGATATGAGCAAAAGAGACTTAGAAGGAGCAGGAAGAAACTAGTGTGTAGTGTGCAGTGTTTGTGTCACTGGCGACTTTGAAAAGAGTAGCTTCAGTGATGCAGTTGGGGTAGAAACCTGACATGTCCAAGAGAAGATAGGAGCGGAGAAATGGGAGGTAATTGAGTACCGTTTCAAGGAATTTTGCCGTAAAGGGAATGATAGGAAAGAGAAGTAGCTGGAGGAGAGAACTGAGGTCAAGAGAAGTTTAAAAAAAAATTATATGGGAGAAATATCTGAAGGATATGCTGATGGGAACAACCTAGTGGAAAGGGAAGAATTGATGATGCAGGAGAGGGAGGATAATTGCTGGAGAAATATCCTTGTAAAATGTAGAACTGGGTTTAAGAAATAGTTATAACAATCTGAAGTAAACTGAGAGAAGGCAGAGTACTTGTACATACATGAAAGTAGTGAAGATGCGATAGTGGCAGTTTGCACATATTTATCTCAACACATTTTGTGTCTGTTTCTTTGAATCCTTTATGAACCTCCTCAGACAGAGACTACTGCTGCGTTTTTATGTGTAACCCATGTCTGACATACAATAGTCACTCAACAAATATTTCTTGAATACATGAATGAAAATGAATGACTCAAGATTGAATGCACATTAACTAAAAATTAGGTTTTAAGCATTGTAAGAAATAGAGTGGAACCTAATATTTTTAGTCTTTTCCCACAGAGGTTAGGCAGTTGGTGTTAGGAAGAAATAAAGAAATTTTTATTCTCAAAAGAAATGTTTTCATGCTTATCACCTAAGAAGATATTGATAAGAAATGACTTTTTAATAACAGTAGCTTTATTGAGATATAATTCACATGCCATAAAGTTCATTCTTCTAAGTGTACAATTCAGTGGTTATTAGCGTATTCACAGAGTTGTAGATCCGTCGTCAGTAGCTAATTCCAGATATTTATCACCCTTAAAAGAATACCGTAGCCATAGCAGTAATTTCTTTCTTCCAAGCCCTTGGCAACCACTAATCTACTTTCTGCCTCTATGGATTTGCGTGTTCTGGGCATTTTATAAAAATGGAATCATATGATATGTGGCCTTTGTGGTTGACTTCTTTTACTTTAGCATAGTGTTTTCAAAGTTCATGCATGTTGTAGCATGTATCAAAACTTCATTTCTTTTTATGGCCAAACAATATTCAATTGTATGAATATGCCACATTTGTTTATCTGTTCACCAGCTGGTGGACATTTGAATTATTTTCACTTTTTGACTGTCATCAGTAATGCTGCTATGAACATTTATGTACAGATTTTTGTGTGGACATATGTATTCAATTCTCAGCCCGTTACAGCATCAATTCATACTTCAGAACCTCTTCTAAATCTAAGCTCAAAAGCCCAAATATAATCAATTTATGTCATCTAAACTAGGTCTAGGTAAGGCTCTGGTGATAATCCATCCTGGGACAAAATTTACCTGTATCTGTGGACCTATGAAACCAGGAAGCAAATTATCTGCACACAAAATACAATGGTGGGACAAAAGTAGCTTAACCATTGTAGACATTCCTGTTCAAAACGGGAGGACAAGGAAGGAAAAAAGGAGCCATTGGTCCCAAGCAACTTCAAAATACAGCTGGAAAACTCCATTAGGGTTTAAGTCTTGGCAATAATCCTCCGTAGATCTTGGCTCCACCCTCTGGGCTCTCAGTTCTACCATCAGAGTTATCCTTTCTTTTTTGTAGCACAAAAGGGAGCACATCTTTTCAGCTTAGCAGTTTTATCAGCCAGCTTCCTGCCTCTAGAATTTTGGGTGTCTAGCAGCCGTCTTTCATTTTGTACCCTCTTTGTCCTTTTGGGTCCAAGCTGGTAGTGTTTCTGCTAGTATTTAAAATCTTCAAGAACATTGTGGGTCTCCTGTGTATGTGGTAGGGATTCACCCATTATCCAAGAAGTCCTTCTAAGTATTTCTTAGATAATTCCATTTTTATTCTTGGCCTCTGTGGAGATGGCTGAAGGGATTTATGAGGCCCACACTTAATCTTTTCAGAGAACCTTTTCTGTGATATGTGACTAAATATTCTGACCTTTTGATTGATATGAGGTATTAGCAAAAGTTTATGCAGCCACACACTCAGTTTTTTTTTTTTTTTTTTCTCTCTTGACAGTGAGTAACTTCAAGTTCAGTATCTCTGGCAACTGGAAAGGCTGAGAATTCCTCAAACCATGAAGTCCTGGTTTCGTTTCTTTTTTTTTTTTAACGTCTTTATTGGAGTATAATTGCTTTACAATGGTGTGTTAGTTTCTGCTTTATAACAAAGTGAATCCGTTACACATATACATATGTCCTCATATCTCTTCCCTCTTGCGTCTCCCTCCCTCCCACCCTCCCTAGCCCACCCTTCTAGGTGGTCACAAAGCACCGAGCTGATCTCCCTGTGCTATGCGGCTGCTTCCACTAGCTATCTATTTTACGTTTGGTAGTGTATATATGTCCATGCCACTCTCTCACTTTGTCCCAGCTTACCCTTCCCCCTCCCTGTGTCCTCAAGTCCATTCTGTAGTAGGTCTGCATCTTTATTCCCATCTTGCCCCTAGGTTCTTCATGACTATTTTTTTTTTAGATTCCATATATATATGTGTTAGCATACGGTATTTGTTTTTCTCTTTCTGACTTACTTCACTCTGTATGACAGACTCTAGGTCCATCCACCTCACTACAGATAACTCAATTTCGCTTCTTTTTATGGCTGAGTAATATTCCATTGTATATATGTGCCACATCTTCTTTATCCATTCATCTGTCGAGGGACACTTAGGTTGCTTCCATGTCCTGGCTATTGTAAATAGAGCTGCAGTGAACATTGTGGTACATGACTCTTTTTGAATTATGGTTTTCTCACGGTATATGCCCAGTAGTGGGATTACTGGGTCATATGGTAGTTCTATTTTTAGTTTTTTAAGGAATCTCCATACTGTTCTCCATAGTGGCTGTATCAATTTACATTCCCACCAACAGTGCAAGAGGGTTCCCGGCTGGTTTCTTTTTGTTTAACAGTTTTCCCCTCATTCTACAGATGGTATGTTAACAACAATTTAGGAATTCTCTAAGGCAATGTATGTTTTATCTACTATACTTCCTCACTTCCTTCTGAACCTTCACTAGCAGAGTTGTTAATATCCATATTTCTGCTAACAGGCTGTTCAAGGCAATCTACGCTTTTCCAGTCATGCTTCTTAAAAGTGTTCCAGTCTCTGCCCACTGCTCAATTCAGAAGTCACTTCCAGACTTTTAGGTATTTGTTACATCAGCACCCTACTCTCATCACCATAATCTCTATTAGTTTTCTATTGCTGCTATCACAAATTACCACAAATTTAGTGGTGTAAAGCAATACAAATTTATTATCATGCAATTCTGAAGGTTAGAATTCTGACCCAGATCTCCCTGGGCTAAATCAAAGTGTCAGCAGGGCTGACAAGATTTATGGATGAATATGTTTCCTTGCCTTTTCCAGTTTCTAGAGGCTGCGTGCACTCCTTGGCTTTTGGCCTCCTTCCTCCATTTTTAAATGACAGAGGGTTAAATGCTTCTCATATTGCCCCACTGTGTCCTCCTGTTTCTAGTTTATGGACTCTTGTGATTACACTGGGTCTACCGGGATAATCCAGGATAATATCCCTACTTTAGGTTAGTTTATTAGAAACTTTAATTGTACGTGCAGCCTTAATTCTCCTTTGTCACGTAACGTGACATATTCACAGGTTCAGGTGATGAAGACGTGGGCATTCAGGGGGTGCCACTACTCTGTCTCCCACACTGAGGTAAACTCTTTATCTATTGTAGATCTGCTCAAATTGTCAATTTCTTTTTGAGTCAGTTTTGGTACTTTGTGTCTTGCCAAGAATTTGTCCATTTCATCTAGTTTTTCTAATTTGTTGGCGTATATTTGTCCAGAGTTTTCCCTTATAATCATTTTCGTTTCTATAAGGTTGATACTGATGCTGTCTACTTTCATTCCTGGTTTTAGCAACTTGAGTCTTCTTTTTTTCTTTGTTAGTTTATCTAAAGGTTTGTCAAATTTTAAAATCTTTTCAAGGAACTAACCTTTGTTTTTGTTGATTTTTCTCTATTGTTTCTCTAGTTTCTAGTCCTAAAACTAGGAATGGAAGAATACAGTAGGTTCTTAAGGTGAAAGATTATTAATTTGAGATCATTTTTATTTTATTTTTAAAATTAATTAATTGATTAAGAAATTTAACATCTTTATTGGAGTATCATTGCTTTACAATGGTGTGTTAGTTGCTGCTGTATAACAAAGTGAATCAGCTATATGTATACATATATCCCCATATCCCCTCCCTCTTGCGTCTCCCTCACACCCTCCCTATCCTACCCCTTTAGGTGGACACAAAGCACTGAGCTAGAGATCATTTTTATTTTTAAATACAGATGTTTACAGCTATAAATTCTCCTCTGAGCAGTGCTTTAGCTGCATCTTTAAGTTTTGATATATTGTGCTTTTGTTTTCATTGTTTAAAATATTTTCTAATTTCCTTTGTGACTTCTTCTTTGACCCATTGGATTTTTAGGAGTATATGGTTTAATTTCTACATATTTGTCAGTTTCCTAAAACTTCCTTCTGTTATAGATTTCTAATTTTATTCTGTTGTGATCAGAGGACATACTTTGTACACTTTGAATCTATTTAAGAGATTTGAGACATGTTTTATGATCTAACACATGGACTGTCTTTGGGAATGTTTCCTATACACTTGAGAAGAGGGTGAGTGTTCTATAGTTGTGTGTTAATTCTAGTTGTTTGATAGTATTGTTCAAGTTTTCTGTTTCCTTGTTGATCTTCTATTGGTTGTTCTATCCATTGTCAAAAATAGAGTATTGGATTATCTAACTATGGTTTTTCTAAAAATAAATTTATTTATTTATTTTTGGCCACATTGGGTCTTTGTTGCTGTGCACAGGCTTTCTCTAGCTGTGGCGAGCGGGGGCTACTCTTCGTTGTGGTGCACAGCCTTATCGTGGTGGCTTCTTTTTGTTGCAGAGCACGGGCTCTAGGCACATGAGCTTCAGTCGTCGTGGCACACAGGCTCCATAGTTGTGGCTCATGGGCTCTAGAGCACAGGCTCAGTAGTTGTGGTGCACGGGGTTAGTTGCTCCACGGCATGTGGGATCCTGGATCAGAGCTCGGACCCATGTCCCCTGCAGTGGCAGGCAGATTCTTAATCACTTTGCCACCAGGGAAGTCCCTCTAACTGTGGTTTAATTGTCTCTTTCTTTCTTTAGTTATGTCAATTTTTGTTTCATGTATTTGGGGGCTCTCTTGTTAGGTATAGATGTTTATAATTGTTTTGTTTTCCTGATGGGTTGAACTTTTAATCATTATAAAATGTCCTTCTTTTTCTCTTGAAACAATTTTGTGTTAAAGTCTGTTTTATCTGGTACTAGTATAGTTACTCCAGCTCTCTTTTGGTTACTGTTTTCATGGTGTATCTTTCTGCATCCTTTTAATTTTCACTTATTTGTGTCTTTGTCTTTAAGTGAGTCTCCTGTAGACAGCATATAATTGGATCATTAAAAAAAAAACCTCAGTTCTGCCAATCTCTGCCTTTTGATAGTAGTCCACTTATATTTAATGTAATTACTGATAGGGTAGGATTTATGTCAGCCATTTTATAATTTGTTTTCTGTGTGTATTATTGCTTCTTTATTCCTCTGTTCCTATAATACTGGATTCTTTTGTGTTAAGTAGATATTTCCTAGCATGCCATTTTCATTCCATTGCTGTTTTTTCATTATATGTTTTTGAGTTTTTTTAGTAGTGCTTGTCCTGGTAATTATAATTAACAACTTAAAATAATCTAGTTATATTAATACCGGCCTAATTTTTATAGTATACAAAATTTTTGTTCCAATATTGCTCTCTTCTCCTTTGTATGGTTATTGTTATACAAATTGCATCTTTATACATTATAATCCACAGCACAGTTTTATAACTATTTCTTTGTGTGTGTGTGTTGGGGCACATTTTCAGTGCTGTGGCAGGTTATAAGTCTGCCTTAGCCTTCACTATCTGCTTGGGCAGAGCCTCATGGTCAGCCAGGGATACAAAATTGTGGCCTTCTTAGGTGTTATGTGGACACGTGCACAGCCCTGGGTATGCGCACAGCCTTGATCAGACACATGACTTTCTTGCTTGCTAGAAATATTTCAGAATTTTCAAAGTGTGTATGGACATGTCATTCCCCAGTTTTTCCTTAAAAATTTTTTTGGTCAGCCCCTTGTTACCCCATTTGGTCATGTCAAATAAAGACAAACCCTGAGAATGGAGTTTTCAGTGAGCTGCCAGACAGACCAAATGGTGATAATTCTCTGGAGACAGAGCTTTTGGGAACTCCAAAGCCCTTCTGTTTCTTCTAGTGTCTGCTAGACTGCTGTTTTTCCTAGCTACCATAGAGCTTTTATTCTCATGGTTTCCATCTTGTAGCTGTCTTTAAGAACTAGACGGGATAAAAAAGGAAGTCATCATTTATTGTATTAAAGAAGAAAAACAATACAAAGGAGATATTATATCTTTTTAAAAAGGATGAATACCCTTGTTTACAAAGGATTTTATTAAAGAAAAGTTAAGGGCCATCTTCCACGTCGACCCACCACCGAAAACAATCGTAATTTCTCCACAGTGCTGGGCAAATAAGCCTCTATGAATTGCAGAGAATCCTCGTTCAGAGAGATCCAACTCTTTCCACATTGATTCAGGTATAGGAATAGTCTAGGTTGATATCATTTTGTAGAAGCACTTAGGTTTGCTCCATAGCGGGTGAGTTAAATGCTTTCACCTGAGATTAATTTCCTATTCCTGAACTGGAAATTACCACCAGAGCAGCCCAAGTGTGTAAGACGGTCATGACAGCTGGACTTCTGGCTTTACTGCCAATTAAATTTGGTTAGGTTGACCTCTGAGTTCTAAGCTACAGAGCAGAATTTCTAGCCAGCATCATCTTTGAATTTGCTGAACTCAGTAGACAGCAACTATAAAAAAACATGCAAAAAAACGAATATACATACAAAAAAGCCAAGCATAAATATTTGAACGTTATTAAGATGAAGCTAGAATAACCAACAAGTCATTTTATTCTGGAGCTAATTTCATGGGACTTGGAATTTAATTCAAAGTTGTATGAGTTGGCTTCCCATCTTTTTATTTAAGTGTGACTGGTCTATTCAATTGAGTAACAGATAGTGCCATTGAGTGCCTGTTTTCTTGGGTTAAACCTGATAATGTTTAGCTGTAGTCAGTGATTACAATTTTTGGTCAGTCCAATGAAATTTATTTATAATTTCAGTATTCTGTTTGCCTTTTTTAAACATGAGAAAAATAAACTAGTTGTTTTGCCTTTTTTTCGCTGTTTATTTCTTTGGTGCTTTAAATCTTTATAAGATAAAATCTAAGTAATAATAAAACATTTCTTTGATGGGAATACTGATGAAAAATAAATTGGTCAAAATTGGTATTTTTCATAGAAAGAAAAGGCCACAAGCAGTGTTATTCAACTCTCTAATCAGATTTGGGTCCTGGGCAGCCAGTTATGCTTCTTTGACCTAGGAACCTTAACGGAGCTGAAGGTCAAGGTAACTTTTTGTAAATTTGTTGTTACACAAAGATTAGTCTCAGTGCAGCTTGGAGTTTCTTTCTTCTGGTTGGTGCAGCTTTGTACTCACAACCAGAACTGATAAGTATTTGCCTAAGTTATTAAGATGAACAACAACACTTTAGAAATATTTGATGAGTCTGATGGATGTACTTGTGGGAGTGTATTACCATTGGCGTTGTTGGTGAATGATAGTTTTGGTTATGTAGATAACCATACGTATGTGTTCCCCTCCCCAGCCTCTCCACAGAAACACATGAATGTGGCTGCTGGTTTATGGAGTGGGGAATATCCATTAGTCTCTGGTGGCTTGGGCCAACATAAATGATTCCTTAGAGCAGTGAGATGGGAAACTAGAAATCCAACTAGCTATATGGCAGACAAGGACTAGACTTCCTTTTATAATTAACGTGCAAGGTGGGAGCACTGCTCCTTGAGGGGCATGATGGCCTCTGCGTCATGTAGCTCACTGGGTGTGAATGATGTCAGCTTGTTTATCTGGAGATCTGAAAGTTTGCCTTTGTCTTATCTTTACAGCTCATTGCTCCTCCATCTCCTTTTCAAATCTCATTTGAAAGGTATTTAGATATTTTCTCCTTGCTCATCTTTCTTAATTTTACTCTGCCTCTCTTAATGGCCTTGTGATTCCAGTTTCTAACATTAGTTTTTTCAGGGTGTTTGCCAGTCTTCTTCAAATCAAACTTTGCTGTAAAATAACTGCAAGTTTGGCTTATGAAACTCAGCCTAGTGTGTGGAACTATAATTGTATAGATTAGTCCAGAATATAAATTGGTCTCTTATGAAATTGCATTAACTCAGTCATTAATAGTTTCATAAGCTAAGTTATTAGTACAGTGTGTGAAAACACTTATTGGTTAGGGAATATTTATAGATTAAAATATGTATATATTCTGAAATAAAAGGATCCTTTTAAGAGTTTGGTCCCTCTTTTTTATAGTAAGGAGTTACACTAGCCCGAAGAGGTGAGGAGATTAATTAGTTTTGTGAGGATGTTAGGCAGGTTGGTAGTTACTGAGAGTATGGAAAGGAATTTAGAAAATTCTGACCAAGATTTCCTGACACGAAATTGATAGAAGTAATATTGTAACAGTGCCTGTCAATATTTAAATCAATTATAACTTATGCATACTTGCCCTTTCCTTGTTAAAAAGGCTGAGGGATAGAGGTCTAGGATGGGGACCATGATAATTACCTCCGGTAACACCCCTACTCTCTCACACAATTGGTAGAGCTAACTCGAAGTCGGTCTCAACCAGCCTCAACCAATTGTGTGCATTCTACCAGATCGAGACTGAGGTCAGTTAATTAGTTTTAGCTGACCTGTTGGGACCCTTGTCCTTCGTGTCTAACTTCAGTCACAAAGTAGAATATAGACACAGGCAGAATGTGGTCCAGCATCATTGGGAGGTACCGTTCTAAAAAGAATCAGATTTTTCCCAAGTCTCCAGCTCTTGAGCATGAGCTGCTTTTTTTCAAAGACCGTGTTTTTCCTCGAGCTAGTCTTTGTTCGCTGGTAACAGGCAAGCTAAATCTGTCAGGTATGTGGTAGGGAATCCAGACAAAGAAGTGGGAGTGTGTGTGTGTCTTTTTCTACTGTAAGTGGGCTGAGCATCTCAGTTTCTGGGCTACCTTCAAAGTTGGTGAATGCCAACATGTTTTTCTGTATTGTTCTTGGCAGTATTGGTCCTGGAGAGACTGTTTCTTGGATGGATGCTGCACTGCAGGAAATAAGGGTTTCTGGCCAATGTGGTACCATTCCAAGGAGCTCTGTCTTCCAGGGAGAGGCTTTCTGTGAAATGCATGATGCCACTGCTTTGAGAGATGTCTGTCAGCATCTCATGGAGACTGAATCTGATCAAGGGACTGGAAGCAGAGCTTTAAGGACAGAGCTTTAGATTTTCTTCCACACCACTTGCAAAAACATTTCAGAATTTGGATCTGGGAGCTCGGGTATCAATGTTCACCAGAGAAAGAAGGCGCAGCTTTAACTTACGCTTGCTCCAGAGTGTTATTTCTTTGAATCACTAGTCTTCTCTTTTAGATCTCTGTGGGGAGAACTAAGACATAGGATTTAATTTGCTTATTTGTACTAGGATTGAGGGGAAACTACATTGGAGAAGTTAATAATCTCCAATTGTTGCTTCCTTGTAGAAGAGCCTAGAGAATGGCCAACACATTGAAATGGAAGAGACTGACATATACTCTGGTGTGTTGTCATGGTTTTCCAAATTCAGTCTGTTGAGTTCCAGGATCCTATGGGGCCTCCCTAAGGATTTAATTTTTTAAAAAATTGAAGTATAGTTGACTTACAATATATTAGTTTCAGGTTTACAGCATAGTAATTTGATATTTTTATAGATTACACTGCATACAAAGTTATAATAAAATATTGACTATATTCCCTGTGCTGTACATTCCATCTTTGTAACTTATTTATTTTATACCTAGTAGTTTGTACCTCTTAATCCCCTTCACCTGTTTTGCCCCTTTCCCCACCCCTCTCCCCTCTGGTGACCACTAGTTTGTTCTCTGCATCTCTGAGGGTTTCTTTTTTTTTTTTGCTGTACGCAGGCCTCTCACTGCTGTGGCCTCTCCCGTTGCGGAGCACAGGCTCCGGACGTGCAGCCTCAGCAGCCATGGCTCACGGACCCAGCCGCTCTGCGGCATGTGGGATCTTCCCGGACCGGGGCATGAACCCGTGTCCCCTGCATCGGCAGGCGGACTCTCAACCACTGCGCCACCAGGGAAGCTCTCTTTTTTTTTTTAAAGGAACATTTATTTATTTACTTATTGGCTGTTGGGTCTTTGTTGCTGTGCGTGGGCTTTCTCTAGTTGCAGTGAGTGGGGGCTATTCTTTGTTGCGGTGCAAGGGCCTCTCATTGTGATGACTTCTTGTTGCTGAGTGTGGGTTCTAGGCACACAGGCTTCAGTAGTTGTGGCGCGTGGGCTCAGTAGTTGCGTCTCGCGGGCTCTAGAGCGCAGGCTCAGTAGTTGTGGCACACGGGCTTAGTTGCTCCATGGCATGGGGGATCTTCCCGGACCAGGTATCAAACCTATGTCCCCTGCATTGGCAGGCAGATTCTTAACCACTGTGCCACCAGAGAAGTCCCTCCCCAAGGGTTTCTTTCTTTTTTTTTTTTTTAACATCTTTATTGGAGTATAATTGCTTTACAATGTTGTGTTGGTTTTTGTTGTATAACAAAGTGAATCAGCTATACGTGTACATATATCCCCGTATCCCCTCTCTCTTGCGTCTCCCTCCCACCCTCCCTATCCCACCCCTCTAGGTGGTCACAAAGCACCGAGCTGATCTCCCTGTGCTATGCGGCTGCTTCCCACTAGCTATCTATTTTACATTTGGTAGGGTATATATGTCAGTGCTACTCTGTCACTTTGTCCCAGCTTAACCTTCCCCAACCCCGTGTTCTCAAGTCCATTCTCTACATCTGCGTCTTTATTCCTGTCCTGCCCCTAGGTTCATCAGAATCATTTTTTTTCCAGATTCCATATATATGTGTTAGCATATGGTATTTGTTTTTCTCTTTCTGACTTACTTCAGTCTGTATGACAGACTCTAGGTCCATCCACCTCACTACAAATAACTCAATTTCGTTTCTTTTTATGGCTGAGTAATATTCCATTGTATATATGTGCCACATCTTCTTTATCCGTTCATCTGTCGAGGGACACTTAGGTTGCTTCCATGTCCTGGCTATTGTAAATAGAGCTGCAATGAACATTGTGGTACATGACTCTTTTTGAATTATGGTTTTCTCACGGTATATGCCCAAGAGTGGGATTGCTGGGTCATATGGTAGTTCTATTTTTAGTTTTTTAAGGAATCTCCATACTATTCTCCATAGTGGCTGTATCAATTTACATTCCCACCAACAGTGCAAGAGGGTTCCCTTTTCTCTACACCCTCCCTAGCATTTATTGTTTGTAGATTTTTCTTGATGATGGCCATTCTGACCGTGAGGTGACTGTGAGGTGATACCTCATTGTAGTTTTTTTTAATAATATTTGAATTTTATTTTATTTATTTTTTTATACAGCGGGTTCTTATTAGTTATCTTTTGTTTTTAAATAACTTTATTTATTTATTTATTTTTGGCTGCGTTCGGTCTTCATTGCTGTGCGGGCTTTCTCTAGTTGTGGCGAGTGAGGGCTACTCTTCGTTGCGGTGCGCAGGCTTCTCTTTGCGGTGGCTTGTGTTTTTTGCAGTGCACGGGCTCTAGGCACGTGGGCTTCAGTAGTTGTGGCATGTGGGCTCTAGAACGTAGGCTCAGTAGTTGTGGTGCACGGCTTAGTTGCTCCGTGGCATGTGGGATCTTCCTGGGCCAGGGCTCAAACCTTTGTCCCCTGCATTGGCAGGCGGATTCTTAACCACTGTGCCACCAGGGAAGTCCTAGTTAACTGTTTTATACATATTAGTGTATATATGTCAATCCCAATCTCCCAATTCATCACACCACCCCTACCCCCCACCACTTTCCCCCCTTGGTGTCCGTACATTTGTTCTCTGCATTTGTGTCTCTATTTCTGCCCTGCAAACCGGTTCATCTGTACCATTTTTCTAGGTTCCACATATATGCGTTAATATACGATGTTTGTTCCTTTAGCATTTGTTGTAAAGCTGGTTTGGTGGTGCTGAATTCTCTTAACTTTTGCTTGTCTGTAAAGGTTTCAATTTCTCCGTCGAATCTAAATGAGATCGTTGCTGGGTAGAGTAATCTTGGTTGTAGGTTTTTCCCTTTCATCACTTTAAATATGTCCTGCTACTCTCCTCTGGCTTGTAGAGTTTCTACTGAAAGAATAGCTGTTAACCTTATGGGGATTCCCTTGTATGTTATTTGTTGCTTTTCCCTTGCTGCTTTTAATATTTTTTCTTTGTATTTAAGTTTTGATAGCTTGATTAATATGTGTCTTGGCCTGTTTCTTCTTGGATTTATCCTGTATGGGACTCTCTGTGCTTTCTGCACTTGGCTATTTCCTTTCCCATGTTAGGGAGGTTTACAGTTATAATCTTTTCAGATATTTTCTCAGACCCTTTCTTTTTCTCTTCTTCTTCTGGGACCCCTATAATTTGAATGTTGGTGCATGTAATGTTGTCCCAGAGGTCTCTGAGACTGTCCTCAATTCTTGTCATTCTTTTTTGTTTATTCTGCTCTGTGGTAGTTATTTCCACTATTTTATCTTCCAGGTCCTGTATCCGTTCTTCTGCCTCAGTTATTCTGCTATTGATTCCTTCTAGAGAATTTTTAATTTCATTTATTGTTTTGTTCATCATTGTTTGTGTGCTCTTTAGTTCTTCTAGGTCTTTGTTAAACGTTTCTTGTATTTTCTCCATTTCTGTTTCCACGATTTGGCATCACCTTTACTATCATTACTCTGAATTCTTTTTCAGGTAGACTGCCCGTTTCTTCATTTGTTTGGTCTGGTGGGTTGTCACCTTGCTCCTTACGTGCTGCATATTTCTCTGTCTTCCCATTTTGCTTAACTTACTGTGTTTGGGCTCTCCTTTTCGCAGGCTGCAGGTTCATAGTTCCTGTTGTCTTTGGTGTCTACCCCCAGTGGGTAAGTTTGGTTTCGTGTGTTGTGTAAGCTTCCTGGTGGAGGGGATTGGTACCTGTGTTGTGGTGGGTGGGGCTGGATCTTGTCTTCCTGTGGGCAGGGCTGCATCCAGTGGTGTGTTTTGGGGTGTCTTGTGAACTTACTATGATTTTAGGCAGCCTCTCTGCTAATGGGTGGGGTTGTGTTCCTGTCTTGCTAGTTGTTTGGCATGGGGCATCCAGCTGTGGAGCTTGCTGGCCGTTGGGTGGAGCTGTGTTAGCGTTGAGATGGAGCTCTCTGGGACAGCTCTCGCCGATTGATATGACATGGGGCCGGGAGGTCTCTGGTGGTCCAGTGTCCTGAACTCGGCTGTCCCACCTCAGAGGGTCAGGCCTGACAGCAGGCCGGAGCACCAAGACCTTGTCAGCCACATGGTGGATGAGTAGTTTATTACCAGGGATATTAAAACACAGGAGCCAATAGCCAGATGAAGAGATTCGTAGGGTGAGTTCGAGAACAAAGAAACTTCAGTCCTCTTGTGGTTTGGAGCCCAGCACGGTGGCACGTGGAGGCATTCCGCTTCACCAGCCTGGAAGCTCTCTGAAACCCCTCCTTTTGGATTTTAATGGTCTCTGTAAGGGTTTCTTAAGGGAAGGTTGGCCATGGCTGGTGTTTCTCTCTGCTCTGTTATTGCCACATCTCATCCTCATCACTGTTTTCAGAGAAGAGATTCTAAGTCATAACTCCCTGTCTTCAGAATAACACAATGAATTGAGCTACATGGCTTCATCCTCTTACTTTTTGGTCAACATTTATTGATGCTTTCTGTATGAAACTAGAAGCACATGAATTTCCCCCTGCCTCAGTGAGAGAGTGTATTGTGCCTTTGTTAAGTCAGTCACCCTTTGGTACCTGGTGCCTCTTCAGAAAGTGAAAGGTCATTTTCCTCACAGCAACAGTGTGAGGGCTAATTTTTTAAAAGAACCTGGTTGCTAGGCCGTAGATTCTTTCTCCCTCTGCTTTGTCTGGGGTGTTTTTCAGTACAAGCTTTCGTGAGTTGAAATGATTTCCCAGTGGTGTGTCTTGTCTCCTCAGAGTATCTCTCAGTTCAGTGCCCTCAGATGACGACGAGTACGCCTGGATGTGAAAGCTTTTGGCTGAGGCTGAATGAGCTCCCTCTAAGACAGATGTTCAGCTGTAGAAATGTAATAGGAAATCCATTCAGTGTCTCCTCAGGCCCAGGTTGATGATGAGATTCAACTTCAGGTGCTTTGTCTTCAGTGTAAACTTTTTCATCTATGACTTTGAAGATGGAATGATAGTTTCAAATTGGATTTGGGATGCTGATGGAAACCAGTGCCTACCTCATTGCTCCTGGTGACCAGCACACTTGTCATTCTTGTCACCCAGAGAAAAGGCAACCTTTTGCCTGTTTAATCCCCTTTTTGTTTCAGGTTTTACCCTTCAGGTTAATATTGCTTCCCTTTTCTCAAGGTCCATACTGCTGAGTCCTTTAGTTGCTGTGATAGGTTATAGTCATCCTTGAACTTCTCCCTCCTTTCTTCCCTTCCTTCCCCTCTCACCTGCCCCATTGTGTTCTGGTGGGAAGACCTCAAGTGCATTTGATCAGCATCTCCATTTTCAATGCAAGCCACCAGTCTCTTTTAATATTATTTTTTAAAAAGATTTATTTATTATTTATTTAATTTATTTTTGGCTGCATCGGGTCTTAGTTGCGACATGTGGGATCTTCATTGAGGCATGCGGGATCTTTCGTTGCAGCGCATGGACTTCTCTCTAGTTGTGGCATGCGGGTTTTCTCTTCTCTAGTTGTGGTGCGCAGGCTCCAGGCTGCGTGGTCTCTGTAGTTTGGGGCATGCAGGCTCTCTAGTTGAGGCACACGAACTCAGTAGTTGTGGCACGTGGGCTTAGTTGCCCCGCAGCACGTGAGATCTTCGTTCCCTGACCAGGGATTGAACCCACAACTTCTGCATTGTAAGGCGGATCCTTTACCACTGGACCACCAGGGGAGTCCCCCATCTCTTTTTTTTTTTTTTTTCCCCCGGTACACGGGCCTCTCACTGTTGTGGCCTCTCCCATTGCAGAGCACAGGCTCCGGACGTGCAGGCTCAGCGGCCATGTTTCACGGGCCTAGCCGCTCCGCGGCATGTGGGATCTTCCTGGACCGGGGCACGAACCCGTGTCCCCTGCATCGGCAGGCGGACTCTCAACCACTGCGCCACCAGGGAAGCCCCCCCATCTCTTTTAAAAATACTTCTCTAGCCCAGTGTGATAGATGTTTTGTAGAGGAAGGAACAAGGTTGATATGAATCAGGTCTATCTACACTAGTTAAAATATTGAAATATGTCTGAACTGGTCAGTAAATGGCTATTTTTTTGAGACTCTGGGTACTCCCCTGCTACTTTGGCTTCCTTGGCCCCTGCCCTGGAACTCATCCCTTGGAAATTCCTATCAAGGGGCCTTTCAGACCCTACTCTTGTTAATGGTATCCAGGCATCCATTCTGATTGGTTGGTGCCCCTGCAAACCAGCTGTGAATATTTTTAGCATTGCCCCTGTTTATGCATGAAACATAATTTATTGGCAGAGCCTTCTAGACCATAACATGTATACCTCTTCTGGGGATCAATATTTTTTGTTGAAAAGCTTGACTTCAGGATTAGATATCAATATCCATCTGGGGCTGAAGGTAAATGTCATATTAGAAAATAAACATCATGTCCATGTTAATCCAATAGTAGTTTTAAAACAGTTGCTCAGAGGTAGGCTAAAGCCCTCATGGTTTTCTAGACATTGTCCCAGCATCCCTCCTCCAAGCAGTATTTGGAGCCAACTTCACTTTTAAAGTTTTGGGCAACAGGAGGTTGTGTATTTAAGAATGATCACCTCCACATCATTAAGAAAAATTCTAATCTTCCTGAGAAATTTTTGGAAAGCTTTTTAGGTATTACCTCTTTGTTTAGTGGTGTGGCAGGAGGAGATGGACTTTACCAGCTTCTAGGAATTAAGGTTTGTCTTTTCAAGTAAAAAAAAAAAAATGTGTCCTCTGTTTGGCATTTAAAAAAATGTGATTCAGTGCCCTGTACCCGTAAGCTCTAGAGTTACATTTCAGAAATGGAATGAACTCACCTTTGTGTGTCAGTATCTGGTTTTATGGATGGGAATGGATGGGCACGTGCCCGTTGCAGGCCTATTCGTTCCTCTTATGTTTGAAAGCTGCATTCCGAAATGCCTTTAACAGATGTTTGTGTGATATAGAGGTGATTGTTCACTGTACCATCACTGATGTGCTGCATTTTGACCAAATGACTAACTTTGCAAATAGACTATTTATGTCAAGTAGGAGCAAAGCTTCTCCACTGAAGTGCGTTTTTAACGATCTACTTTAAGAGTAAGTGGGTTGAGAAGTAGCTGCCCAGGAATCTGATTGGCTGGCACCAATGTCACTTCCCATAATTACCCGATAAACCATAAGGGCTTTGTTGGCACATTTATTCATGCCTGTCATGTCAGACCAGCTGCCATCCAGCATCCCAAGTCCACTGCTAGTGTCCTCTTTAAAATCTTTGAGGAGAAATTTGGTGCCTACATACCTTTGAAAGATCTTTGTGGGGAAATTTGGTATCCATGCACTGCAGATTTCACACTGGAATGTTGTGCTGTTAAAAAAAAGTGTTAATGTTTTCCCTAAATAGGAAAAATTATGAAACTCATGATCTGGACTAAGCTTTATATCGAGTTTTTTAAAAGGTTTCACTTTTTAGTACATCCAGTATATGCACTAAAGCATGTAGATGTAATCTAACCTAAAAGATGCAAATTGTAAATTCCATCTTGAAACGAGCTCTTGAAACTAGTGGAAATAATGCACTTAAAAAAATTAAAGGGAATGTAAAGAAATTTAAATTTTACCCTGGAGGGAGGAAGTAACCTGTTCCATTTCTATGGTGAAAAGAAAACAAAGAAACTATAATGTAAGAAATCAGAATAGCATCCCGTACACTAAGTATAATCACAGTATTTTTCCAATTTCTATATGAAGTATTTCAGTTGTATCGTAGACCAAGGGTATTCTAAATGATTCTTATACCATTTTCTGAGGAGGAACAGAAAACGATTGAAACTATAGTAAATATAGTATGTTTAGGGGGAACTCATTTCCTTTCACAGGAATATAGAGATTTTGCATCTTTTACCTATGCCTTCAGATCTTCCTCCTAAGATCTCAGTCGTGTTTTTTTAAGTGACTGGAGGGTGAGTAAATAGCTCTGTCTGTGGGCTCTGCCATTTGTTGTTGACATTTAGAGTACTTCTGCCTATTTTCTCAGACTACTATGGTACTCTCCACATTACCACATAATTACGTGGAACATGGGAACAGTGACATACTGAATAAAGAACGTGGACATACACTGAAAGACTAAAAGAAACCAGCTCTCACAATGGCTGTCTGGGCCTGAATAGAATAGCTTCACTTTCAGGAAACCGTCATTGAGTGACTCTGTGTATTAGTGTAAAATAAAAACCCAGTATTTCCCCAGCAGAATATCAGCCCTATGGGGATGAGAATACCGGCCATGGGCTAACATGAAATAGAAGAAATTAAATGCACTTGACAGTAATTGGCTGAAGAAAATTCAGGAGATAGCACCAGAGCCCAACAAAATGACGCTATTAAGGACACATTAGCCATATGTCTCTATTTTATTGAGAACACAGCAATTGAAATGACCAGGTGATGACCTTCACCCCAAACTGGAAGGTGGATGACAAAGTCTATGTTGGTTTGGAAACTAAAGGTGGAAAAAGGGATTAAAATTTGTAAGGCACAGGAACGGCTGTGGTTTGTAGCTTGGGGCCAATGAGGACTTGATAAAGGTTCATTAGGGGGCAATACTAGAAAAATCATCTCAGTATCTCTTATGGAGTAAGTGATATTAAAAATAGCTTTCATGAAATCTCAACGTGACCTCTTATAATCTGTACTTTCTCTCAGCAAATATTTATATGTGGTACATGTTCATATATCAGAATAAGACTGTCCTTAGTATTCAAGAGTGAACACACTTCCATAGCCACTGTATCTTGTGCATGAAACAATTACAGTCCTGATCAGATGGTCCTGTAATTGTTGGCTTACCTACCTCTCTCCTAACAAGCCTCTGATTTTCTGTTAGATGGCCACTAGAATCCAGCACAGTGCCAAGCACACCACAGTCCCTTAATACCTAGTCACTGAATGAATGGTTCTCACGGTGATTTTGGTGATGAGACTGGGTGTTCTGAGAAGGCTGCTGCGCTGGCTCTTTAGAATCCTTCTCTACACATCACATACATTTCATGTCTTTTTTATGGGTTCGTTCTAAGAAGAGGCTTGGTCATAATACTGTGTGTTTTTCTCATATTCTCTGGTTGTTGCCAAACTATCCAGACAGATAAAATAAATATGTGGTAAAGAGGTAAAGGAAGTTATAATAATTATAAATGGAGTATAACCTTTCGAATTTGTGAATCACTGTATTGTACACCTGTAACTTACATAATGTTATACGTCAGCTATACTTCAATTAAAAAAAAAAATTAAAGAAAGAGGTAAAGGAAGGAGGAAAGGATAAATTAATGAAGCAGTTTAATTTTAAGAAATGACATCCCCAAAATGTTCTATTAGTAGTGGTAGGGTAAAGAATTTTATTATAAATCTATTTGTAAATATGTTTATCAAGTTGTAGGTTAGTTAAATCCTGCAGAAAATTTAATAACGTATATACACACATGTATGTATGATACCTAATATCTACAAATACCTAATGTAACGTGATTGAACACAGAATCATAGATCTTCTGCCCTCGTTTACCACATGTTCTGCCTCCAATTTTACTGTGAGCACTGGTTGTACAGGTGTTCCAGCAGTGGGCAAAATTTCATGTTTTATATCACTCTGCTTCATTTCTGTAATTTCTGTTTTGTTAGCAAAAGGAATAAAGATTTTTATTTACCTTTTTAAAGGTGGCTGGTGTAGCTTAAAAATACTTGGCCTTTGAGTTTATATGGGGTTCTAGGTGAAACCATTTTTGTGCTGTGTTTTGTATTCAGTTTGTTTTCTTTTAAAGAAAGGGATGGTCAAGTTTGCATCAGTATAGCTTACTGGAATACCAGTCTCAGATTTAATTTGGCTTGGTACCTGCTGGATCAACCACAGGGCTGAGGCGGAGAAAACAGGCTTTTTGACGCAGATGAGTCTGTATTTAGGTTCCAGCTTCTCCCCTTACTAACTGAGCAATCTCAAGCAAGCTACTTAACACTTCCAGGCCTTGGATTTCTCATTTGTAAAGAGAAGATGATGTATTCCTTATTGGGTTGTGGTGATGATAAAGTCCCATGGAAATGTTCAGTTAATGGTAGATCTTAGTAGGAGAACACTTCTTTTTTCCTTTTAGCATTTGTCTTCATAGTTATTCATGGGAGAGCTATCATTTTACCTCTTGTTACCTTATTTTCTCTGTGACAATGTTAATACTATAACGTTAGTAGATAATACTGTTTATTAGATTGATTTATTATATGCTAGGACTTCCTCAGGCCCAATGAACATAACACATTTAAAGTGAATGAATTCTGATTCTATCACAGTGAGGTTCCTATGTTTGCTGATTATAGGATGGAAGTACTAACAAAGAAGCTTATGTATTTGAACTCTTTGAGAATCAGAATTACATTAAACTTATATGAAATTTAATATTTTGTATTATGTTATACATATATTTATATTATATTTAAATTATACAAAATAATTTAATATAAAATTATATTAAAATGCATCATCACAAAAGTGTCCACTGATTGGGTGTTGTTACACGCTCAGGGAAGATTAGGCACTTTATGCAAGTTTAACGTTGGCACAATCCAAACATATAAGTAGGTATATATCATTCCCATGTTATGGACAACAGAGTTGAGGAACAGGTAGTCTAAACTCTTCCGAGGTCAGAGCTGGATATAAACTGAGATCAGTGTCACTCCAATACCTACTAACTAAACTTGAATGGTTGTTGTCATTGTTATTTTAAAATTTATCTCATTCTTTCTTTTTTAAAAATTATTTATTTATTTATTTTTGGCTGCACTGGGTCTTTGTTGCCGCGTGCGGGCTTTCTCTAGTTGCGGTGAGTGGGGGCTACTCTTTGTTGCGGTGCGTGGGCTTCTCATTGTTGTGGCTTCTCTTGTTGCAGAGCACGGGCTCTAGGCGTGTGGGCTTCAGTAGTTGTGGCACGTGGGCCCAGTAATTGTTGCTCACGGGCTTTAGAGTACAGGCTCAGTAGTTGTGGTGCACAGGCTTAGTTGCTCCGCGGCATGTGAGATCTTCCTGGACCAGGGCTTGAACCCGTGTCCCCTGCATTGGCAGGTGGATTCTTAACCACTGCACCACTAGGGAAGTCCCTAAAATTTTTGTCATTCTAACCCCTCCTAAGAATGTTTAAAACATTACAATATAGCTCTAGATTTCTGGAATTCCAGGGGACTTCCTGGGATGAACTTACTCTATTTTCCTGAATATCCCAAGCTATTTTGTGTGTGTTTGTGTGTGTGTTTGACCTTAATGGATGCTACTTACACTGTATAATTCAGACGCCTTTGCTCTAGCTCATCCATCCCTGAATGTTGTCCTGGGTGACTGAAGGGAGGTTTCTATGTCATCGAGTTGTAAGGGGATTCTGATTTAGGATGCTACTCTGGGTGTATCCGCTCTGTGAGGACTATGCTTCGAAGTTCCTAACCTCATGGCTCTTCTGACTTCATCAGCCAAGCTCAGCCCCCAGCAGTTGGCGGTAGTTAGCCTGGCAATCTCATGTTTATCACCTAACCGATCCATCTTCTTTGCCGTGTTCCCTAATCCAGACTTCTAGAATCTTGTTCCAGGTCCCTGGCCCCAGCCTGATCCTCCCCTTCACCTCTTCTGGGCATGATTTTGGCGACTTTCCGATCAATTACTGTATTGATTTCCCAGTACCGCATAAGTTCTTAACTCCTCTGCTCATATCAGAGCAATCAGGAGCTGAACTTAGCCTCTGTTGCTAAGGTCTTGCTCTGGTGCAATAATAATAATAACTAAATAATAATAGCAACAACAAGTTCTCCTTTTTTTTTTTTTTTTTTTGCAGTATGCGGGCCTCTCACTGTTGTGGCCTCTCCCGTTGCGGAGCACAGGCTCCAGACGCGCAGGCTCAGCGGCCATGGCTCACGGGCCCAGTCGCTCTGCGGCATGTGGGATCTTCCCGGACCAGGGCACAAACCCGTGTCCCCTGCATCGGCAGGTGGACTCTCAACCACTGCGCCACCAGGGAAGCCCAAGTTCTCCTTTTTTTATTTCTTTCTTTTCTTTTTAAGACAGAGGCACTCCGTAAATTCTATTAGAGAAAAAATACAGACGTTTCCTCCCAGTCTCTTTACCCAGGAAAATATACCAGAGGAAGGACTGGAGAAAGGAAAGGCATCCCTTGGAATCTATTTCAAGGGAAAGAAGCAGCCTTGAATGACCTCATTGTTCATGGGACTGTTTAGGATCCTTCCACTGTCTAGTAGTACAATCTAATATTTATTTCTGGCAACATATATTCATTTCTGTTTCATGTATAGATATACGGCACTTCTGGGTAAGCTCATTCTTTGGGAATTGAGTCCCTAAAGTCAGGTTAGAATGAATATTAGAGATAGTTTTAGAGGACAAAAAGACAATTTTCCTTGCCTATTCCCCCAAAACAACTTCAGGTCCTTGAAGGCCAGGAGGGGGGTGAGTTGGAAAAACCTACAGTTCTCCTGTCTCGTTCTCCCTCACTTTCACACGAAAACACTTCACTCCTGACATTTCTTGTTACCTAACGTGTGGGTTTTTTTCCCCACACCAAGCAGGTTCTGCAACACCTAGTGGGTGTCCTATAATTTAACTCAATTATGACAGTACCTACCTGGAGGTAGTGTCAGATCCCACAGGTAAAGGCAGTTCCACGAGATTGCCCCCCACTTCAGATGTAATTAATAGGTCCCCGGGTTACCCACAACTCCTGTCTGACTTGGTTATAAATCGAAGATTCCCATGACCTCCTCCTTCTTGGATTTGATTATTTGCTAGAATGGCTCAGAGAACTCAGGGAAACTCTTACTTACTTTTACCAGTTTATTAAAGAATATGATAAAGTATACAGATCAAGAGCCAGATGAAGAAATACACAGGGCAAGGTCTGGGGGAGTCCCATGCCCAGGAGATTCAGTCCCTGAGGACTTGGGATGTCTCACACTTCTGGTATGTGAATGTGTTCTCCGACCTGGAAGCTCACCAAATCCCATACATTTGGGATTTTTAAGGAGGCTTCATCATGTAGGCACAATCAGTTAGCAGCCTTATTTCTAGCCCCACTTCTCCAGATAGGTAGGGGGCGGGACTGAAAATCCCAATCTTCTAATCATGGCTTGGTCTGTCTGGTGACTAGCTCCCACCCAGGAGCCCACCCAGAGTTGCCTCATTAGAACAAAAGATGTTCCTAGTGTTATCACTTAGGAGGTTACAAGGGTTTTAGGAGTTCTGTCCAGGAACCTGGGCAAAGACCAAAGTATATATTTTCTGTTATCTCACAGAGGGGTATGGGAGAAAGTAATAGTAGGTCCACATGATTTACTCTGGTTGGAGTGTGGCTGAGGTTTTTGGACCATGCTGTACTGTTTAACACGGTGTGCAGAAATCAGTTACCCCAAACGGAAAACCAGGATGGGGTAGTTACATCTGCGTGGTCTACAGTCCTGGGATATGATTTGTCAGTTACATGAGGCTGGATCCGGTGTGCCTTTGTCTCAACTCTTATCCATTTACACAGAACATCTTTATTAACCGAATTAAGTCTGGGTCAATGAATGAACTCCTAGTTTTGGGGTTAAGGTAAAGGGTTTGAAAGTAGAATTTCATATGTGGTAGTTTAATTTTTCTACTAAGTTGCACTTCATACAAATTTATATTTTCTTCCTTCTGAAAGAATTCAAGCCATACTGGGGCATTCTGATGCTTAGAATTTATCCATTAAATTAGGTGGAAGGGTCATAAAGCATTTTGTAGAAGCCACGCTGATATATCATTCTTGAAAGGTGTTAATTTGGTTCTCCAGCTCTGATTTGTTTAGTAGAACATATTAATTGCTAGGTGGACAGAACTAAACCATTTTAGGGTTCAAAAAATTGCAAGCTCTGAAAAATAAATAGCTTGATCATTGCAGAACATTCATTCTGACTATAGCAGCTTATTTGATCAAAGACAGTATAAGTTTATTCTCAGAATTCTTCACAATTGCTTTTAAAATGGAAGTTGATACTGTTACAGTAGTTCAAATGAAGTACAGCTTCCTTCAGCAGCTAAATCAAAATGGCAGGGATGAAAATATTGTCACTCTCCCTCGAGGGCGTTATCACAAGAAAACATAGCAGTCAGCAAGGAGGATGTTTTGACCTAAAACATCAGCAGAATGTTAACATGATGAATTACTAATATTGATGCTGGCCATTTGTTGAGTTTTTAACCTGTTAACGTACCTAGCTGGCACCTTGTGAGTCTTTGCATGAACTAATTCATTTAATCCTTTTAAGACTCACCTACAGATACGCTGTTATCCTCATTATACAAGTGAAGGAACTGCAAGGTAGGGAGGTATGCTTTGCCAAGTGTCAAATACACCAAGTGGCAGGTCTTTCTGATTCCATGACCTGTACTTTCAGTCCCTTGACCTCCTCGTCTTTACTCACTTACTGCATCTCCCCAACAATCTCTCCAACTCACTGTTGAATGTAAGAATACCATTTCTGCCATCCAACATTCTTTAGGCAAAATTGTAAGTAATTTAAAAGTATTTTGGGATATGGAAAATGTTCTGTATCTTTATTTTCAGCTTTATTGAGGCATAATTGACAAATAAAACTATTATACATTTCAAGTGTACAGCATGATGATTTGATATATGTACACATTGTGAAAGGATTCCTACCATCAAGTTAATTAACATATCCATCACCTCACATATTTACTTTTCTGTTTTTTTTTTTTTTTGGTAAGAACATTTAAGCTCTACTCTCTTAGCAAATTTCAGTTATACAATACAGTGTTAACAACTGTAGTCACCATGCTTTACATTAGATCCTCAGATATTATTCATCTTATAACTGAAAGTTTGTAACTTTTTACTTTTTTACTGTCTCCCTAGTTCTCCCAACCCCAGCCCCTGGCAACCACCATTCTCTCGATTTCTATGAGTTTCACTTTTTTTTTTTTGATTCCATTTATGTGATGTCATGTAGTATTTGTCTTTCTCTGTCTGGCTTATTTCATTTATCAGAATGCCCTCCAGTTTCATCCATGTTGTTGCAAATGACAGGATTTCCTTATTTTTTATGAGTGAATAGTATTCCTGTGTGTGTGTGTGTGTGTGTGTGTGTGTGTGTGTGTGTGTGTGTGTGTATGGTCACATTTTCTTTATTTATTCATTGATCTGTGGACACTTAGGTTGTTTCCATACCTTGGCTATTGAAAATAATGCCACAATGAACATGGGAGTACAGATATCGCTTTGAGAAAGTCATTTTGTTTCATTTGGATATATACTCAGCCTTGGAATTGCTGGATCATATGATAGTTCCACTTTTAATTTTTTGAGGAAACTCAGTACAGTTTTCCATAGTGGCTGTACCAGTTTAAATTCCTACCAACAAGGTACAAGGGTTCCTTTTTCTCTACCTCCTCACCAGCGTTTGTTATTTCTTGTGTTTTTGACAATAGACATCCTAGTAGGTTTGAGGTGGTGTCTCATTGTGGTTTTGGTTTGCATTTCCCTGATGATTAGTGATTTTGAGCTTTTCATGTATCTGTTGGCCGTTTGTATATTGTCTTCATAAAAATGTCTATTTGGGTCCTTTACTTGTTGTTTAACTGTTTACTTTGCTTTTGGACTGCATGGGTTCTTGGTATATTTTGGATATTAACCCCTTATTGGGTATGTGGTTTGCAAATATTTTCTCCCATTCCATAGGTTTTTTATTTTGTTGCTAGTTTCATTTGTTATACAGAAGCTTTTTAGTTTAATGTGGTCCCATTTTGTGTGTGTGTGTGTGTGTGTCTGTGTGTATCTGTGTGTTTTCTGCCTTTGCTTTTGGTGCCAAATCCAAAAAGTCATTGCTAAGACCAATGTCAAGGAGCTTACCCCCAATTTTTTTTTCTAGAAGTTTTATGCTTTCAGGTCTTACATTTAAGTCTTTAATCCATTTTGAGTTGTTTTTTGTGTATGGTAGAAGATACAGGTCCAGTTTCATTCTTTTGTAGGTGGCTATCTAGTTTTCCAAATACCATGTATTGAAGAGGCTACCCTTTTCCTATTGTGTAGTAGAGTATCTTGATTGGCAGTTTATTTTCTTTCAGCACTTAATATATCATCCACTCCCTTCTTGCCATAAGGTTTCTGCTGAAAAATCCATTGATAGTCCTATGGGTTTTCCCTTGTACTTAATTAGTTGCTTTTCTCTTGCTACTTTTAAGATTCTCTCTGCATTTTTAACTTTTGATCATTTAATTGTAATGTGTCTTGGTGTGGTTCTCTTCAGAGTCATCTTTTTTTGCGGGTACTCTTTGGACTTCCTGGATCTGTATGTCTGTTTCTTTCTCCAGATTAGGGAAATTTTTAGCCATTATTTATTTGAATAAGCTTTCTGCTGCTTTCTCTTTCTTCTTTTTCTGGGACCCCTCTGTTGTATACATTAGTCTGCTTGATGGTGTACCATAAGTCCCTTAAACTGTCTTCACTCTTTTTCATTCTTTTTATTTATTTATTTATTTATTTAATTTATTTTATTTTTGGCTGCGTTGGGTCTTTGTTGCTGCACGTGGGCTTTCTCTAGTTGCGTCGAGCAGGGGCTACTCTTCATTGCGGTGTGCAGGCTTCTCACTGCGGTGGCTTCTCTTGTTGCAGAGCATGGGCTCTAGGCATGTGGGCTTTAGTAGTTGTGGCTCACAGTCTCTAGAGTGCAGGCTCAGTAGTTGTGGCACACGGGCTTAGTTGCTCTGCGCCATGTGGGATCTTCCTGGACCAGGGATCAAACCTGTGTCCCCTGCATTGGCAGGTGGATTCTTAACCACTGCCCCACCAGGGAAGTCCCCTTTTTCATTCTTTTTAATTTGGCTCCTCTAGTTGGATGAATTCCACTGCCCTGTCTTTGAGTTCACTGATCCTTTCTTCTGCTTGATTTAGTCTGTTGCTAAATACCTCTGTTTAATTTTTCAGTTTAATTCTTATATTTTACAGCTCTATGATATTTGTTTTATAACCTCTTAATATTTTCTATCTCTTCGTTGAAATTCTCACTTTGTTCATGCATTGATCTTTTGACTTTAGTGAAGACTTAAAGACTGTATTTTCAAGTCTCTGTTGAGTAATCTGTTTCATTAAGATCAGTTTCTGGGGATTTATCTTTTTCTTTTATTTGGTACATATTCTCTTGTTTCTTTATTTTCTTTGACTCTCTGTATTGGTTTCTGCACATTAGATAAAGCAGCCTCCTCTCCCAGTCTTGACAGACTTGTTTTGTGTAGGAGATGAACATTGTCCATCAGCATGTCCTGAGGTCCTGGTTGTCTCTCAAGCTTTTGTGATTGTCCAAGCTGCCATCTTTGTTCTTAGTGGCTCCCAGTAGTTGAGGGTGTGCCACAGCCCACCAGTGTTCTATAGGAGAGGATCACCATCAGCACATTCTTACAGGCGGATTAGAAACCAGACCTTCAGGCAGCAGTTAGGAAAGTACGTAGTTAAGCCTCTTCCAGGGAAAAACTGTGAGTGGATGTTTTGGCCTGCTCCCTCTGCACTGGCTCGAGTGTAGCCATGGGGTGAGGGGAGCTCCTGTGCCAGTTTAAAAATAGATGCTTCATTTGCTATTTTCCTGCGAGACTCATGAATGCAAGTTCCATTGGCTATCAGAACAAACTGATTTGGAGGCTGTCCCTCAACTGACAGCCATAAAAGTTGGGGCACTAGATGTGCGGACAGGCTCCTTCAAGGGAGACAGTGATGACTTGTTTGATTGTTGTAGGAGCTATAGGGAGAAGGCAGGGAAGTGCCCACTAGCTCTTTCAGGCTCTAGGGAAGATATGTCAACCCCTAAAATGCAAGCTAATTAGAAGCCAGATCCTCAGGCAGCTTGTAAAGTATGTAGTGAGTCCCTTCCAGTAAGAGAATGGAAGATGGGTGTTTTTGTGTGCTCCCTCTGCACTGGCCCCTGGAGAGGATGGCCGTGGTGAGTGTTCACAGTTAAAATGTGCTTCTTTGTTTGCTATAATCCTGTGGAACTTGTGGATGCAAGCACCATTGGCTTTCAGAGCTTGGTGTTTTGGGGGTCTGTCCCTCTTTTTTTTTTTTGGCCACACCATGTGGCCTGTGGGATTTTAGTTCCCTGACCAGGGATCAAACCCGGACCCTTTGCAGTGAGAGCATGGAGTCCTAACTGCTGGACCGCTAGGGAATTCCCAGGGGGTCTGTCCCTTTGCTCTTCAGGGAGAATCTGGGAGTTGGCAGTTCCCTCCTGATTGCATGGTGCTGTGCTAGGAGTGGTGCTTATGGTAAAAGTGTGTCTCAGACTTGCCTACTTGTTTTCATGTGGGTATTTTCCCCTATGTGTAGAAGCCACTCAGCTAGTTTCTGGTTTTTGTGTCAGAGGGAACTGTGCCATGTGTAGGTGTACATTCGATGTGTCTGTGGGAGGATGGAAGTTCAGGAGCTTCCTTTGTCACCATCTTGGTCCCTTCCAACCAAATGTCCTACATCTTGATCTGGGTGTGGTTCCATGGGTGTAGAATTGTGTAAAACTGCATTGAGCTGCACAGTTCAGACTTGTGTGTTTGACTGTATATAAATTATACCTCAATAAAAATTAAAAAATAAAATAATTCTAATTTGATGTGTTTAGTTTATTATTTATTTAACATTGGTTAGATGTCCACTCTACCTTTGGCTGGCCACAGCCTATAGAGAGGCATTTCTTAAAGCCTGACCATCTGAGGGATGAGATTGTCCACTCTGAGACGTAGAGGGGAGAGTTAAAGTCAGGGAGTTGTAGCCCTGATATGTTCTTACTGTCCTGAGGCGAGGCTGCATCATGTTCTTACATCTCTGTTTCTTTTTCCTTTTCTTGGAAATAAATTGATATGAGACACAAATTCAGAGTGAGTTTTTTTTTTTTTTTTTTTTGGCCATGCAGTGTGGCTTGTGAAATCTTAGTTCCCAGACCAGGGATTGAACCCAGGTCATGGCAGAGAAAGCACCAAGTCCTAATCACTGGACCGCCAGGAAATTCCCCAGAGTGAGTCTTCATTCTGTATTTCTGTAGTGTCCTGTCTCAAGAAACACAATGTGGTTTCTATTAAGAGGGAAATTAAAAGGGATGTGTTTCTCTTTCAGTGTCTTCATCCGGCCTCAGTAATCTGGGCTCAGTCTGAATTAAGCTCAAGAATTTGCCCTTCAAGAAGCAAGGAGAAAGGAGACCTAGGTGGAGTGTTATTTAGCATTTCGTCTTTCCTACTAGGAGAAAAATTCAGACATAAGCGTTTGAAATTACAAAATTGTCATGATTATGCATTTTACAAAATAATTTACTTTAAGTTCTATAAATACTTGGATCTCTAGAGTAATTGCATATTTGATTCACTATAAATTGACAGAGATTGGTGGTTGAAAAACTGTAGAGTTGAAGATTTAACAGTCACTCTTAATTGAAAGTTAGTTAGACATGAAGATAGTAAAGCATCCCTGAACATGAAGATAATAAAATGTCCTTAAAAGAGAAGGTATGACTTTTTAAATAAAAATTTCAATTTACCACCAAATTTTTAGGACTCTATTATTTTAACAGATATAAATGTATTGTGAAGCATTATTAGAAGAAAGAATCAAATGTTCTTTTTTCAAGTTGTAATTTCTATTGTTATAAATTCTTCTTACAAATATCTAATTAAGCATAAGAAATAGGGACTTCTCTGGTGGTGCAGTGGATAAGACTCCGCACTCCCAATGTAGGGGGCCTGAGTTTGATCCCTAGTTAGGGAACTAGACGCCACATGCATACCGCAGCTAAGAGTTTGCATGTCACAACAAAAGGGGCCCGTGAGCTGTAACTAAGACCCTGCACAACCAAATAAATAAATAAATATTAAAAAAAAAAAAGATCAGTAGAGTAGAATGGGATCCAGAAATAGACCCACACATACATAGTCAATTGGTCTTTAAAAAAAAAAAAAGAATAAGAAATAACTACCATTTATTGAACCCGTATTATTAGCCAGGCTCTGCTGAAGTATTTCATCTAACTTTTCTCAGTTCTCTGAAGTCTCTTGAGGTTGACTTTATTATTATTTTCATTTTATGGTTACTGATTCTGAAATCCTTCAAAGTATTGATACGTTTTCTTAATAACTAAAGAAAAGTGAAATTAGGTATAGTTCTGCTATGTGACTTGGAAAATTATCGAAGAATTGCATGGAATAAGTCTTTGTCAGGCATAATACTGGCTTAACAAGAGAGGAAGTATGGAGTGCAGTGGGGCTCCTGGGCCCAGGCTGTGGTCTGAATCCCAGACCACCCCAGGGCCAGATAAGCAGGTAACTGTGTGCTGCACTTCCTCAGTTACTGAGGGCAGTGTTCACCATCTGTCCTTCGCAGAGCTGTCCTGATGATACAGTGAACAATATGTCTACAGCACTTAGCACAGCGACTGCACACAGTCAACTCTCAATAAATACTAGTTATTGTTGTTAATATTCAGTTACCTGAAAGCATCAGTAAATGTCAAGTTGATGCAGTTTGTTAATGCCTGGGACATCATTTGTTCTTTTAAGGGGAAGTGAGAATTTGAAGAATGATATAAGGATATAGAAATGATGTGAAGATGAGCCAGAGAAGTGTTATTTAGTTCATGTTTTATTTTATTTATTTTTAAATAAATGCTTTAAAAATATTTATTTGGCTGCACCAGGTCTTAGTTCTGGCACATGGGATCTTTTAGTTGCGGCATGCAAGATGGTTTTTTTAGTTGCGGCATGTGGGCCCCTTTGTGGGCACTTAGTTGAGGCATGCGGGATCTAGTTCCCTGACCAGGTTTGAACCTGGGCCCCCTGCATTGGGAGCATGGAGTTTTAACCACTGGACCACCAGGGAAGTCCCTAATTTATGTTTTGACTTATTAAATAAACATTGCCAGTTTCTTCTGTTGGCTGGATTTGTTGTTATATTATCCTTTCTCCTTCTCCTTCTTCTTCTCCCCTCCCCCTTTCCCCTCTCCCCTCCCCTCTTCTCCTCTCCTTTCACTTTCCTTCCCCTTCCCCCTCCTCCTCCTTCTTCCTCTTGTAGGATATAGGGGGAAGGCAGGAAGGAACTAGCATGTTGAACTCTGTAGCTAAAATACAACTTTCAGGTAAAAGGAAATTGATGTGGAGTCCAGACCAGGTTTTACCATTGTTTCTTAAAAAATTTTTTTTTGGCTGCCTTGGGTCTTCGTTGCTGCTGGGCGTGGGCTTTCTCTAGTTGTGGTGAGTGGGCGCTACTCTTCGTTGCAGTGCGTGGGCTTCTTATTGTGGTGGCTTCTCTTTGTTGCGGAGCACGGGCTCTAGGGCACGCAGCCTTCAGTAGTGTGGCACTTGGGCTCAGTAGTTGTGGCGCATGGGCTTAGTTGCTCCGCAGCATGTGGGATCTTCCCGGACCAGGGCTTGAACCCGTGTCCCCTGCACTGGCAGGCAGATTCTTAACCCCTGCGCCACCAGGGAAGTCCCTTACCATTATTTCTTGAGTAAGATAAGCTTGATACGTATATTTGCCTCTTTGAACTTTACTTGTAAATGGGGCTAATGATAATTTTAAAGCCTCTTAGGATTTTATCACAATAGTGAATTCATGTTTGTGATGTGCTTAGGAGATCATGAATGCCTTTGCCTTTTGTAAAAAAGCAAAAATGTAAAATCCTAGTAAATAGAAAAAAATCCCATTTATTTATAAATTAATCACTTTTTATGAGTCCCTTTTGGTCCTCTAAAGACCAAAAGAGTAATGTTTTCTCTTTTGATTTGGCACAGTAGGTAAATGTGTTATTCAAAATGCTGGTTGTGTAAGTTGGGAGAAAAAGTGACATTTATCGTTTAATTAGTTCTTTTGACTGAGGATCCAAAATTACAGTCCAAATTTTCTAATAAGCTGAAGAGTGGGAGCAAATGATAACATCTTGCTATTAATAAAAAAACAAAACAGAAAACCTAAGGGATACCAGCAGCTTGTGTTCTGACTTAATTATTAGTGGGATATTTTCCTGATATGTTTAGATTCATGTACAGTGGCCGCTCTGATGCTTCATTATATTTTTCATGATATGGACGTTTCTGGTAGGTAAGATTTTTTTTGATGTGGACCATTTTTAAAGCCTTTATTGAGTTTGTTACAATATTGCTTCCGTTCTGTGTTTTGTTTTTTCGGCCACGAGGCGTGTGGGATCTTAGGTCCCCGATGAGGGATCAAACCGGCACCCCCTGCATTGGAAGGTAAAGTCTCAACCACTGGACCGCCAGGGATGTCCCCTCTTTGGACTTTGAATTGCCTCCTCTTTTTGACATCCGTGTAGCTGACTTTTAACTCTGCTGTGCCCCATGCCTCCAGAGACTTCCCATATGAGTACAGACGGATGACCCCATTCCCTATCTGTGATGTGGCCACTAGGTTCTCTTAAAAGGACTGACATACACCTCTTACTTCTTTTGGGGGATCCGACATGCCCTGCACCTTTCCTGTCAGACTGGGGAATAAGACTCAAGTTATTTAGAAATATTTGTCTATTATTTAGAGATAGGCAAAGCATGTAGCGGTAACAAAGATCCCCCAGCCTCGGTAGATTAAAACAGAAAAAAAAAAAAAAAAAGGTTGCTCATGGGGTGGGTGGGGAGCTCTGTTTTCAGTTTCATTTCTCTTATCTTGTGACTCTACCACTCAGCATGATACTTGAGGATTTCCAATGTCTGAGGAAGTGTAGGATGGAGTGTGTCACTCCAGCAATGATACATTCCCACAGCTCACTGGCTAGAACTTCTTGCATTGCCCCATAGGAGTATGGGGTGGTAGGGAAGTGTAATTCACCCATATTCCAAAAGCAGAGCAGAGCTGAGTTTGGGTGACCCTTTGGTGTCTCCACTTTAGCATTCTTTGTTTATAAATAATATTATACCTTCACAGTCGTACATTTTATACATTGCCTAGGCATTATTCAGAATGTCTGTGAAGTAAACATTTCCCATAACTTATCTATGCCCCAAACGTAGACACAGTTATATGCTACTGAGCCATCTTTGGTACAGCAGATGCTTTAAATGGCTTTGGTAATTGGTGCTGGCTTTGCACTGATCCAGTTACATTCTATAAATCTGCAATTTATTACATCAGTTCTGATCATGGGCAAGTCTGTGAGGTGAGTAGCGTCCATTGGGAACAGGCAGCGGTCTGAAGGTAACTGGCCTGCCCGAGACTTGAGCCAGTTCTCGGTTGCATTTGGATTGTGTTCTAATGAAATGCACCCATCCTTGGCCCTAGCCTGGCTTCAGGGTCTCAGGATGTCAAGTGACCGTGAGTTGAGTTCCTTAACCTTCCTCCTTTTTATTGGAGTGAGGAGGTGGTAGTTTATGAACAGAACAGTTTTCTAGACTTTTCATGCAAGGAGACCAACGGCTAGGAGATGACCCCTGGCTGTCCAGAGAATGGGGTGAGCTTTTTACTCCTGTCCCTGAAGCCACAATATGAAATTTTCAAACTGGAGAGAATCTTGCTGGCAAATGGAAGTTTTGCTCTTCTAATTTTTTATAACTTTTGGGGTATAAGAAAGGTCATCCAATTTTTCAGATTCATCCGTCTAAACTTTTTTTTGGTCCATCTGTTTTTGTCCTGGCACACACAGTGGTAAATTCTTCATTTCAGGGCTGCTTCACTGCTCTTCCAGAACAGAGAAAAGAGAGCACTCAGAATTATTATTAATTTCTAAATAAAATGGGCCAGGTCTTATGCTCTCCTAAAAATGGAAACAGTCTTTTTCACAGACCATACAGGGGGTAAGATTTTAGTGTCATTTGTGGGAGAGCGGCTGTCAGAGTCTTTGTAGGAAAAGGCAATTAACTGTTTGTGAAGCTGGCAGTGGGGCCCTGGGGAAGGGGGAGGAGTGGGAGATGAGAGGGTCAGGTTCTGATCCCCTTCGGCGGTCCATGTGGCTCTCTCCTGGCAGAGCGCCCCTCGATGTCAAAGCGAGCTGTGTGCGCCAGCAATGCAGCAGAGTGAGGAGAATCAGATACCGCGTCTGAGCGGTTTGCATTTTTCCTTCTTTTCCTTTTCTCCCTTTTTGTCTTTTACCCTGACAGTTTTCAGAATAAAGGAACATTGCTTTCTGAACAGAGTGACTCTTACACAATTATTTGGAAATGCTGCATTTAAGCCCCAGGGACAATATTTTTGGCTATGAAGCTAAGTGCAAAGTTGAAGTTGAAAATCAGACACTGGGGTTCCTATTATTATTAAAACTTGCCTGAATTGGGGCGTATCCTCAAATTTGGTAAGTTTAGCTGGTCATCTGGAACCAGAGGGGAAGCAAGGTCAGTAACTCTCTAGGTATTTGTTCTTGTCTCTGCCCTCAGTGTCCTTGGGTGAGATCATTCAAATCAGTTTCTTGTTTTACAAAGTGAGAGTGGATAAGGGTACAAGGGGAGCCCGGAAAAATGCAATGTTTAATCAAGCCTTTATAAAGCTTTGGTTGGGTGGTATAAATTGTACTATGCCTAATAAATGATTTTTAATCAGGAAGATGCTTATGAAAGGGCTGAGGAAATATGGTAATTAGCACTGTGGGACCAGACATAATCAAGTACAAATGGTGCCTCAAGGTCATCTGGTCCTAACATTTGCTTCATGGCAGGAGCAGTTCCAACCATCTGATTGAGTCCTTTCATTTGACTCTCCTGATCATATTTACTTGCCAGTGGATGAGGAATGTGTGTGTTTGTGATTTAATATTGTAATATATTGTGCTATGGCTATATTTTTAGGGTCTTACCAGGCATTGTGCTAAATGCTCTGTAGGTTATTAACTCATTTGATTGTCATAAGAGCTTTTCAAATAGAGTTTAAAAATAGATACAGTGTTCACTGGTCTCATAATAAATAATGATTATTATTATTTTTTAATAATGATCATTTTAAAAAATTGAAATAATTTCAAACTTACAGAGTAGTAGAAAAGTCTCAAGAGTAGTAGAAAGAATTTTTCTTGAGCCCTTTGAGAACAAGGTGCTGATGTGATGCTCTGTCACCCCGAATGCCATGTGTATTACCAGACCTCCATCACCGTGGACGGTACATTACAGCCACGAACTCACAGACCCATTCCAGCCTGCCATTCTTTATAGTGAAGGGATTCAATCCAGGACCATGTGCTGCATTTAATGGTTATGTCTTTATAGATTCCTTCAGTCCGGAACTTTCTTTTCTTGAGTTTCGTGATCTTGACACTTGTGAAGATTATAGGCCAGTTATTTTGTAGAATATATCCATTAATCTGTGTTTGTCTGATAATTGCTCATGATTAGATCCAGGTTATGCTATTTTTGGTGAGGAATATCACAGAATTGATGCTGTGTTCTCATTGCACCCTATCAGACGGTACACAATTTTATTTATCTCATTGCTGGTGATGGTAGCCTGGATCCCTTGATTAAAATACTGTCAGGTCCATCATAAAGTTACTCCTATCCCCTTTGTAATCAGGAAGTATTTTGTGGGGACGTACTTTGAGATTAAATATTCCATTGTTCATCAAACTTTCACCCACTAGTTTTAGCACATCCATTGATGTTTCTTGCCTGAATTAATTATTACTATCATGGTAACCAACTGGTGATTTTCTGATTCCATAATTCCTCCCACATTCATCAGATGGCATTCCATTGTGAGGAAAAGCTTTTTCTTCTCCCCATTTCTTTCTTTATGTATACCAGTATAGACTCATGGATTCTTTTTCTGTTTAATAGGTTATAATCTATTGCTATCATAGTTTATCTTGATATTCACATGGTCTCAGATTTGGCTAGTGGTAGCCCCTTTAAGCTGTATTGTGTTTTTTAATGTGTACTTGTCACTGTTTAAGCAGTGCCTTACGTTTGACACAACAAGATGCTCTAGGCTCATCTCGTATTTTTCCTGACCCAGCCGTGGAATCAGTCATTTCTGCAAAGAGCCCTGGGTTCATTTTAATGGAGAATAGTATTTAGCAACCAGGGGCGGGGTGCTGGATGTGCTCATTACTATTGGGATTGCTGCTTTCAGACCCTCTCAGTGGACAGAACTAGGGAGAATATGCATATATGTACACACACGTCCACTAGATTTATTTCTATAAATATCTATCTATATTGAAAATCTTGAGTTCACATCAACACTTAAAATTCGAATCCCACAACACAAAGTTCATTATAGTTTTCCTCCTGGATCCCATTGTCATCTTTATGTTTACATATTTGACCGATTGCCCGTGTAAGCAATGAATCTTGCCAATCACCATTCTCCCCTCGCCATGTAACAGATCTCCCAGTACCACTGCCTGTCTTGGGCTCTCGTGCTGGCCACTGCACTCCTCTTTCTTCCTATAGGAAAGGCTCCAACACTCTGTGCAGGGCTGCTGGCTACTTCCCTCTCCCCAACATACACACCTTCCCCTCCCTGCCTCCAGATTCCTGCTTTACTCTTTTCAGTTTAATGCCTTTTAATTTGAATGATTCATAAGGGGAGAGAGGGAGAGAAGGAAGGAAGAAAAAATGGCTAATTTTTTATTTAAAGCCGATGCTGATAGAACTTGCTACTCAGTATTCTTTCTTTGGTTTGCATTGAAAAGTGATGTCTCTGCCACGCATGTGAAAGAAGTTATATTCCCTCCTTAGCGTGTCCTTGTTAGTGTGAGCAGGCTGCTCTAATTAGAATACCTGTCAATATGTGACAGAGACCCCAAATAGTAGTGGTTTAGACAAGATAGAATTTTTTTGGCCAACTTATTTATTTACTTTTTAAACTAACACTAAGCATTTATGAGTTAGGAGCTGTTGTAAGTGTACTATATACATATACATAAAAACTCACTGAATCCTTAATATCCCTGTAGGAAAGAAGAGGAGACAGAAGCACAGAGAGGTTAAGTAACTAGTTCAAGGTCACACAGCTAGTAAATGACAGAATTGGGATTAGAGGCAGTCTGGCTTCAAAACTCATTTTTTTAACAAGCACCGACAGCTGCCACAGTCTTGATAACTCTAGCTGCTTAAGCAGATTCAGACACAAGTGTAATCTACCTTAAAGACCACAACTATTTCTAAGGTTTTGCTCATATTGCTTTATATAAATTATGGCTCATTTTGGCTCAGTAGTGCTAATCTGATTTAAATTAAATTGATACCTTAAAAAAAAAGACAAACATATTCATCAAATGTTAATTTTGCACAACAGCTACATTTTACATAATTTACCCTGACAAAACTGTGGACTGTCAGTTTTTTGTGTCAAATAGCATTTTTTTGTGATTCATCAAACTGTAGTTATGAGATGCAGAATCATACAGTAACAGGAACCAAAACTGGAAAGGGGGTGGGGCAGTTCAGAGAAGGCCAAAATCAGGAAAAAACTCTATATTTGGGAAGCAAAACCAGAATATTTTTGGAGTAATTTTAATTACAGATGTCCATGGACTCCAAACATATTGCTGCAAATGTTTATGCATGATTTTTATGTAAAGTGACTTCACATAGTGAGACATCATGTGCCTGTATGCTTATTGCGACATAACCAAGTCATCTGATAGGATTCTTTCCTAACACAAAGGGCTTTAAAACTTTTGGGAATATAAACTCTGCCTTGATAGCTGACGTAGATGCTAGTCTCAGCATTTCCGTCAAGGAGAATCTGCGTCAATTTTCTGTGCTTGTTTCCAACCCATTAGACGGAAGCGATAGTACCAGCTTTACACTTTTTGCTCTAGAATGTTACTAACTTAAATAGGGTTTATTAGGGTTGTGAGGGACATTAGAAGTCATCTAGTCTAATGGTTTTCCAGCTTTTTGAAAGCACTAGCTCTCTTTTAATCCATGTCTTTTAATATAAGTTATCACTAAAAGGTTAGAGCAGATCTAGTCTGCTAATAACATGCTTGGGTCTGGGGTCCGGGGCCCGAGGCCTGGCCTGTTGGCCTCACCATCCTCCAGCAACCTCTGAGGCCCGCAGAACACAGGTTGAGGACCACTGAGCTCATCCAACTCACTCCCATTTCACAGTTGCGAAAACCAGGACCCAGAGGTGGTCACTTAACAGAAGTCTGATGGAGGACTTGCACTGGAGCTGAGATCTAATCCCTAGTCTTTTGACTCCCAATCAGGTAGTCCTTCTGTTAAAGTAAGTTTTATTATTATTCTCCATTTCTTACTCTCTTCTTTAAAAAGATCATAAGGGCTTCCCCAGTGGCGTAGTGGTTGGGAGTCCGCCTGCCGATGCAGGGGACACGGGTTCGTGCCCCGGTCCGGGAGGATCCCACATGCCGCGGAGCGGCTGGGCCCGTGAGCCGTGGTCGCTGGGCCTGCGCGTCTGGAGCCTGTGCTCCGTGACGGGAGAGGCCACAGCAGTGAGAGGCTCGCGTACCGCAAAAAAAAAAAAAAAAAGTTAAAAAGATCATAATTCTATGAAATTTAATTATTACCTGTATGTAGATGACATCATAGTTTTTATCAACTATTCTTGTCTATCTTTCTGCAAAGTACATACCCATTTTTGTCACAAGAATGCTTGGTTGAATTGTTCCCCCTTGAAACAATATAGCAAAGAGCTTTGTAGAGATAGCTGCTCAATACCTAACTAGTCTTGCCAGTTCAAAATACCACTCTTATTCTGTTCTCTAGTACTTATATTTGGGGGTGATATTTGATGCCTCCCTTTCCTTTCCTTACCATCCACTCATTTGCAAAATCTAAGTCACCGTAAATTGTTTCTGTTGAACTACTGAATTGGATTTTATGCTTTTTTTCTACACAACAAACTCAAATCTGAACGTTGGCTCCATGCTGTTCTTACGTTGCACACTGAGAATACACATGCATAAAATATGAGATTCAGGCAGTCTTCCTGCCCCTTTCTCTCCCCTCTACCTCCGGCGCTCCTGTTGATGAATTCACAAATTAAGGGGACAGTGAGGTCGCAGTAATGGAGCCAGACTCAGCTGGACCATGGAATCCTCACTTCTGAGTTTCTTCTTTCCTGATTTTATTCATTCAGTTATTTGTGGGTTTCAGTTAAAATGGTTCTCCAACCATGCCCGCATGTTACATTCTTTGTCAGTCTCTTTCGAAAAACCAGGTACCGTTGTGAGTGTTCAAAGACCCTGTGTGATGTTTCCCCCGGCCCTCCCATCCTAGCAGGAGAACATGTGCCTTCTCTCCTCTTCCCCTCTGTCCCCTAACCACACGTTCCCATCAAGTCTCACTTTCTTCTTAGCAAGGAAATTTTCTTGTCATCCCCACCTCTTGCATCGCTCCTTCTCATATATTTTCCATCATGCTTTGTTCAGAAACACTGGTTTGTACATCTACCACCCTGGATTCTTTCTGGTCTTTATTTATTTAAAAGATTAAAAAAATAAATTTATTTATTTTATTTGTTTTATTTTTGGCTGCGTTGGGTCTTTGTTGCTGCATGCGAGCTTCCTCTAGTTGTGGCGAGCGGGGGCTGCTCTTTGTTGCGGTGCGCAGGCTTCTCATTGCGGTGGCTTCTCTCGTTACGGAGCACGGGTTCTAGGCGCTCAGGCTTCAGTAGTTGTGGCACGTGGGCTTAGTAGTTGTGGCTCATGGGCTTTAGAGTGCAGGCTTAGTAGTTGTGGCGCACGGGCTTAGTTGCTCTGTGGCACGTGGGATCTTCCTGGACCAGGGCTCGAACCCGTGTCCCCTGCATTGGCAGGTGGATTCTTAACCTCTGCACCACCAGGGAAGCCCTAAAAGATTTTTTTGATGTGGACCTTTTTTTTTTTTTTTAAGTCTTTATTGAATTTGTTACAATATTGCTTCTGTTTTATGTTTTGGTTTTTTGGCCACAAGGCATGTGGGATCTTAGCTGCCTGACCAGGGATCGAACCCACACCCCCTGCATTGGAAAGTGAAGTCTTAACCACTGGACCTCCAGGGAAGTTCCTCTTTCTGATCTTTAAAAAAACACCCCAAATCAATCCTGTAGGAAGCTTTGATTAATTCTGTTCTACCTGTTCCCACAAATAATATCATGTAATCTTGAGAGTTACAAGAGTTTCAAAGAGTTACCAAAGCCCAAGAGTTTCTACAGGCTCATTAGGAGGTAATGTGACCTTTCATTTTGACATTTGTCCTGTTGAGTCTTTAAAATGTTTTTTACATAGATGGATGTTAAGATAAATAGCCCTGTGAAATTAATTATATTTAGTGTAAAGATATTGATGTGGGCATTGTTCCCAATGTTTTGGTCATGGACTTTATAAATTATGTGACTGATCATGTTTCTTTTGGTGCACTGGTTGCCAGGAAGCTCAAAGCAAAATTTGTGGCAAATCTTCAGAAAGCATTTAGAATTTCATAGCTTTTGCTGCTTTTTTTCAGCTTTACCCTGTGGTTTTATCTTTATCTTTTCCCCTGCTCTCTTCTGAATTTTTGTTTAATCTCACTATAAGTAATTTTTTGTACATGTGTTTATAAAACTACCTTAATTTCTTTTGAAAAAAGGCAAAGCAAAACAAAACATGATTGCTTATTAAGCTATAGATTTAAGTAGTTAGCTAAATGTAAAGCAAGCCTGTGATTCTTAACATTCCATGTGGCTTCAACACAAGTGTGGTACTCCAGTGTGCACTTACATATGCTGGGCAAAGAGATAAAGAGAAGATATTATAAATGCAAAGTAATATTATTTACTTGAGGAGATTTTAGAGAATTTTTAGAGAATGTGTTAGAAGGCTGCTTGTTTCTTTGCAGCTCAGGTTTTTATATTTTTTCTTTCAAAATTTGCTTTAAATGCTACTTTTCCTTAGGAAGAAAAAGTTGTTGAACTTAATGAAGTTGTATTTAATGGTCAGTACTCAAATTTGCTTTGGAAGTTGGCTTACTTGTGTGTATTATCTCAGTTCCACTCACCAGAGCTAAGTCCCTGCTGCTGTGAATTCAAGCGTGCTGTCTCTTGATGTTGAGGCAACTGCAGCTGGAAAAGTAGATGTGTTCTGTTGATATTAATCAAAGTGACAAATAATGTTTCACTGATAAACAGCAGCGGGTGAGCAAAAATTTTAGGAGACAACTAAGAAACTTGAGACTGAAAAAAGAAATACCACTTAGTCAATCAACAAGCACTTACAGAGCATGCATGGCATGTAAGAAGTTTCTTGCTACACATGTGATTTATAGCAGGCAAGTTATATCGGATGGTGTCTCTAAGAGGATTTTCTACATTTGCATGCCCAAGAGCAATCGGAAATAATGACGTTAATTATTCAGTAAATGATAGGCATTAAAAAGTCTAACCTCATCCAGTGAAAACTGTTCTGAGCCAGAAAAGATTTATCAATATCCCACGAGCTCTGCTATCAGACTACGTGGGTCAGATATTGGGTCTTAGAAGTATGCTGTCCAAAGAGCACTGCCAAACATTTATGGACCCCTGGGCTGTTTTAAGGGCCATAGAAAACGTTTCAGCTAAAATATGAACGAGAGATCATGACGATGGTGGTGATTATGATGGTAACAATAAAGCAGCTACCATTTACACAGCTTTGCTTTGTGCCAAACCCTGTGCTAAGCACTTTACATTTGTTATCTCACTTAAGCCTCACGTCAGCCCTATGAGGTAGGTTCTATTATTTTCACTTTTACTGATGAGTAAGTAAAAGATTAGGGAGTTTATTAGACAGGCTAGGCTAACTGCTATTTATTTACTTAGGCTGTGTTGGGTCTTCATTGTTGGGTCTTTGTTGCTGTGTGCGGGCTTTCTCTAGTTGCGGCGAGCGGCGGCTACTCTTCGTTGTGGTGTGCGGGCTTCTCATTGGCGGCGGCTTCTCTTGTTGTGGAGCACGGACTCTAGGGCCCGTGGGCTTCAGTAGTTGTGGTGCGTGGGCTCAGTAGTTGTGGCTCGCGGGCTCTAGAGCACAGGCTCAGTAGTTGTGGTGCACGGGCTTAGTTGCTCCAAGACATGTGGGATCTTCCCGGACCAGGGCTCGAACCCGTGTTCCCTGCATTGCCAGGCGGATTCTTAACCACTGCGCCACCAGGGAAGTCCCCTAACTGCTCTTAGTACCGCAACATCTGTGTTGCCTAACACAATCAAGGTTTATTTCTCTCTCCATGAAATGAGGGCCCAGGAGAGGACGGCTCTGCTCCACACAGCCATTTGAGAACAGGTTCTTTTCATCTAGTGGCTCTGCCATCCGTAGGGCCCCAGGGTCCACCCCTGGATCCTTTGCACTTGATTGGGAGCCTATGTCAGGGAGGGTGTGGAGAACAGAGGGCTGGACACACATCACTTTTGCTCGCATTTCATGGGCAAGGACTCAGTAACATGGCCACACATAACTTCCAGGGAGCTGGTACTTACGACGTTCCAGGAAGAAGAGGATACAGGTGTGATGAGCATCTAGCCAAGGTTTGTCACAAGAGATGTGACCAAGGTCACGTAGATACTAAGGGGCAGAGCTGAAATGCAAACTCAAAGAGAGCCTTCCCTCAAGGAAAACATGCACAAGGACCCATAAAGCAGATGTCCTTCGTTAAGGAGGAAAATTACATTGTTGAGCGTAAGGTTTATGTTGTAATTTGGACAAAGAAAGGAACCTAAAGAAATAAGTTAAATCCACCACTGTCAAGATGGGAACATTAATTACTTCTCTGAAATGAGCTTGAAAGGGTCAAGCAGGATTGCAAAAAAGGCTTCTTAGTATGGCCAAGATTCTTATAGGCTGAAGTCAGCCTAGACTAGAATTTTTGCCTTAAATTACCAACCCTGTCCCTGCCCTCTTAGTGGCAGAGGGCATTTTATAGAAAGCATTTTGCTGGGTTCATTCTTTTTTTTTTTTGGCCACGCCGTGTGACATGCGGGATCTTAGTTCCTGGACCAGGGATCGAACCCATGCCCCCTGCATTGGGAGCACGGAATCCTAAGCACTGTACCACCAGGGAAGTCCCAGAGTTCATTCACTTCCAAGGAGACATATGTCTTCCAGTGACATGCGGACTTACGTAATCACAAATGATAAGAGAAATGGATAGATTTTTATTAACAAAACCACAAAATAGCTATGTCTGTGTATTTAAATATGTACATGTGCATTAGATTGAACCAAATGGAAAAGCCAATATTTGATTATTTTTGACCTGCAGAAAGGCCATTTCACATGGTTCAACCTAATATTTGTTGGAAATGAGTGTCTAAATTAAGTGGTAATCTGTAGATACATAATGTCATAATGTGAGCTCAGTGCTTGTCAAGCAGTTGAAATGACCCCGAGCTATACTAAGTAGGGAGCCTGCCCAGCCTCTGCTGGCCCGGGGCGGTCAGCAGCATGGATAGAACCATTTGTGACTGGTTTGAGCAAGACTTCTTGCGGTGGGAGCGTGCTTGTCCCTCCTTTCATTTCTGTTGTGACACTTTGCCGCTGTTCCAGAAAATCCCTACTTCATTCACTTTAATCCATTTGGTAGTTTTAAAAGCAGCTACTAAGTGCAAATGTTTTGGAGAGGAATTGCACAGAGAATCCCTATCCAAAGATAGCTCCTTTGCTCCCTAGCAGAGTGTGAGGCTGTGAAGTCCTGAGACACAGAACAGGTAGGATTTGACGGAGAAGAGGGATATGTTAGAAGTTTGGGGCATCAGAGGTATTAGGCAGGGGTCAGTTAGAAGTCACTGTATACTTGCTGGGATGGGAGATTTGGGGTCACTGGACGGAAGAAAGGATAGAGAAAGGGGCTTGGCGTGATCTTGGAGTTGAAGTTCGCCTCTGTCACGATTTTGCACAGGGCTGGTTTTCCACGACTGTGGAGTCAGTAGGAGGAGAATGTGCTCTCTGACTCTTCTGCATCTGCTGATTCTGAAAACCTCCTCACGGGTTCTGGGAGATTTCTGTTGTGTGGTGTGCCGATGGTCCCAGACAGCATGGCTAAAACAACATCTGCTACTTCTAACTCCAAGAAAATAAAAGAGCCGTGTGGAGAGAGGTAAAGTATCTGGCAAGAAGCGGCTAGAAATGTAAATAATTATTGGCCCCATTTCCTGTATCTTCCTGATTTCTTATATTCTCTCCTGTTATCCTCCAGTTGTCCTCCTGTGGCCCTTCATTCAGCTTTTCTTTTTCTTACTCCAAAATTAATACATAAGAATGATACCGGGACCTCTTAATGTTCGAGTGCTCAGTCCTCGTTATCTTCTTTTTCTCTGTTTTTATTCCCTTGGGAATCTCATTAAGTCCTATGGCTGAAAATAGAAACTGTTGGCTTAAGAGTCTCAAGCTTCTGTTTCCAGTTCATATTTCTCCCCTTATCTCCCGACTCGAGCATCTGACTTGGACGTATATGTTCCTTGTCTGGTAGACACATCAAACGCAACCCGCCTTCCTGGTCTCCCCCAGAGCTGTTCCACCCTCTGCCTCCCCCTTCTCAGTAGATGGCAAATCCATCTTTCTGGTGGATCGGACCAAAAATCTTTTTTTTTTTTAAATTTTTGACCACGCTGTGCTGCATGCAGGATCTTAGTTCCCGGACCAGGGATCAAACCCGTGCCCTCTGCAGTGGAAGCCCAGAGTCTTAACACTGGACTGTCAGGGAAGTCCCCAGACCAAAAATCTTGAAGACATATACTTGCGTCCTCTTTTTTTTCTCACACTCCACATCTTATCTGTCAGAATCTCTCTTCTGTGTTGTTGCACTGAGCTCTTGTCTGGTCACCTGATTTTCCTTCTGTCTGTCCTCAACACCCCAGCCAGAATGCCCAAGCCCCTTCTCTGCTCAGGGCAGTGCTCCCTATTGTACTTGGAGTGAAAGCTGAAGTGACCCCAAGGCCTTGTAGGACCTGCTCTACCCCACACCACTCTGACTATCTCTCTTCACTCATCCTTTCTCCTCCTGCCTTCCCCCTTCTACTTTATTATTATTTTTAAAATTAATTATTTTTGGCTGCATTGGGTCTTCGTTGCTGCGTGTGGGCTTTCTCTAGTTGAGGCGAGCGGGGGCTGCTCTTCTTTGCGGTGCACAGGCTTCTTATTGCGGTGGCTTCTCGTTGCGGAGCACGGGTCTAGGCTCACGGGCTTCAGCAGTTGTGGTTTGCAGGCTTGGTAGTTGTGGCTCACAGGCTCAGTAGTTGTGGCTCACAGGCTCTAGAGCGCAGGCTCAGTAGTTGTGGCACACGGGCTTAGTTGCTTCATGGCATGTGGGATCTTCCCGGACCAGGGCTCGAACCTGTGTCCCCTGCATTGACAGGTGGATTCTTAACCTCTGTGCCAGCAGGGAGGTCCCTCCCCTTCCACTTTAGCCATATGACTTCTCTGATGTTCCATGAGCAGGATGGACACAGTCTTAGCTTAGGGTCTTTCCACTGGCTGTTCTCTCTGCCCCCAGATGCACGCATGGGTCACTCCCTCACCAACTTCAAGTCTTTGCTGAAATTTCATCTTTTCAGTGAAGCCTACTCAGGCCACTTTGTAAAAATTATGTCATCTTCCTGTCCTAAATCTCTAAATCTCCTACCTAGCTCTACTGTTTTCTGTAATGCCTATCATCTTCCAATATTATATATTACTATATAATGTACCATATAATATACCTTTTTATATATTTAATTTTTTGGTATCTGTCTCTTTTCACTAGAATGTAAGCACCATAAGGGCTAGGAAGTTATTTGTTTCCTTCACTGATGTATCCCAAGCATTGAAAATGAGAGTGGCACATAGTAGATGCTCAATAAACATTTGTAAAATGATTTATTATATGGAGGTTAATTATATTTAATACATAATTGAATGAAATCCATCTTAAAATTTGTATGAAACTCATTGCATACTTTCAGCAGGTGTTTAAACTTTCACTGTGGTTTGACTTCTGTCCCCTTTAGTGCGATGGACTAGATAATTTGGGCCAATATTCCTGTTGACATTGACTAAAAAAGCTTGACAGAATATTTAAAAGTCTTTCAAATAACATCTAAGAACTGACAAGAGAGTAAAAAATTAGGCTGCCAAGACCTGGGGGAAGACAGAAATCCAGAAACATAATCTTGTTTGGGATCACCTTTGCTTTGTGGGGAGTATTTACCAACCCAGAACAGGTGGCTGAGAGGCTGAGCAGTGCTTTCAATAGCCTCACAGTGCAGGGGGGATCAAAACTGGAGTCCAGTGATACCAAGAGGGAGGAGTCCCAGGGAACATCCAGGTTGTGGATGGGACACCAGAAGGCTGCACCCCAGGAGTGAGAGTGAACAGACATAAACCGTCTCTTGCATGGATTCCAGCCAGGCTTCAAGTTGTCGGGGGGTCTCCAAACTTCAGCCTCTGAAGTTTGACCAAATGGATCCTAGGTTGTCAGTTCCCCTGAGCTCCTGGCAGAAGCAAATGGAAGTCTTTTGGAGGAAGACAAAGGTCATCCTCAACTTCAAATTATTACTAAACGTTTTTTTTTTTTCCAACTACGATGTTCATTACTAAAGATAACTAGGCACACAGGGAGACAAGAAATCATGAATGAGAACCAGTATAAACAACAGACCCCAGAAGCAGATCCATGGGACATCTGGATACTGTAATCACCAGAGGCAGAGTAACATAAACCCTGTTTATTATGCGTACGGAGATAAATCTCAGTCTTAAACATTTCACTAGGAAACTGAAAATAATAAAAAGTGATATTGCAAATTTGAAAGAGAGTGAGCTAGAAACTCTAGAATTGAAAAATATAGTAATCAAACTTTAAGTGGTTTTACCTCCACTAATATTCTCTAATAATGATATATTCCTTGTTGAAATAATGCAGTGTTGGTCAACGTTCCTATATTATTTTCACTTTTTCTGGCCAAGTTTAAGCTGATATAAAGTAATTGTTAAAATGATCATATTTTTATTCTCAACATTATATTTTCATTCCCAATGTTCCTTTGTGACAATGTAGTAAAAGTTATCTTGTTTAGAATACTTTGTGTTTTGTTTTTGGATTTTGAACGGTTTTGCAGTTGTTTCTTTTATTTAATTTTCTTTATTTCTTGATTGCAACATTTCTCCTTTGGTAATTGGTTAACTTAGCTCTGAGAATTTCAAGAATAACAGGATTTTAGAGGGAGAAAAGGAGCCAAGGCCAGAAGTCTCAGCCTCTTACTCCTGATTTTAGAGAATTCTGTAACTTTGGAGTTGCTTGGCATTCCAGACTGTTCTAATTACTGATATCAGCCTCATAACTGACCCATATCACTGATGTCCGAAGGCTCAACAAAGGAATACTCTTGTCCTTTGAAGGCATTCGTTTAACTGTGGCATCGGTTAGTATATTTTCAGAGAGTTTTATAACCTTAGATTGCATATTTGAAAGAGATTGTACCGAAAGAAGACACACCAGATGGCATTAAGGGGGAAAAAGCCAATCTAATCTAAAATGTGGTAATAAATGAATTTTTATTTAATTAGTATGCTAATGATTAATAGGAAAGTCAATACAACTGACACCAAAGATATATTAGACATGTATTATAATAGACACTCAGATTTATGCTGCTGTAGTCTGTCAGATAGACACAACCCTGTATCATGCGACTCAGGAGCAGAGAAAGAAAAGTACCTATTGTTGATAGGCGCAACACTGGATACTTGCTTTATTTAAACAGCTCCTGTCTTTCTTCCTGAGGAGCAGCAATGTAGTAGCCAAGTGCTTTGAAGGATGTGATGTAACAGCAAGAGTTTCCAGGTAGAGCCAATGACCGAGCCAGGTGAGTGGTCCCTTTGTGGCTGCAAATGTTTTCTGTTTGTTTGAAGAACAAATTCCTGATCAATGGCTGAGGTTTAAGAGCAGGGTCTATGCTCCCGGGAAGAAGGGATTGGAAACAAAATAAATCAAGGTTTTAGGAGTCCAGATGAGTGGGCTGGGTTCAGGAGAGGGCACCTGCCTTTGGTGGGCAGGTAGGAAGAGGGCACCTGAAGTCATATCAAGGAGACAGAAGCACAGGCGCACTGATGGGAAACATGCAACTAGGGCTTCCACCAGAGGCCTCCAAGCTGGGAACATTCATTCTGAGGAATGTGCACGGTGACTCATCGGACAAAGAAGAGAAATACCAGCAGGACCATTTACATTTGTTTTTGTCTCATTAAAAAAAAAAATTGTACTCTTACATATGTCTTATGGTGTATATAATATAGTGCTACAAAGGCACAGCTGTGGGACGCATGCTTAATAATCTTTTTTTTCTTTCTCTTTGCATTCTTTTTTTAAAAAATTAAAGTATAGTTGACTTACAATATTGTGTTAGTTTCAGGTGCACAGGAAAGTGATGCATTTATATATATATATTGTTCAGATTATTTTCCATTATAGGTTATTACAAGGTATTGAATATAGTTCCCTGTGCTGTACAGTAAATCCTTGTTGTTTATCTATTTTATATATAGTCGTTTGTATTTGTTAATCCCATACACCTAGCTTATCCCTCCCCACCTCCCTATCCCCTTTGGTAACCATAAATTTGTTTTCTATGTCTTTGAGTCTGTTTCTGTTTTGTATACGGATTCATTTGTATTATTATTTAGATTCCACATATAAGTGACACCATATAATATTTGTCCCTCTCTGTCTGACTCACTTCACTAAGTACAGTATTCTCTAGGTCTATCCCTGTTGGATACTCAATAACCTTTGCAAATAGCACGCTATCATCTCATGCCTAAATACAGTAAGATTAGTCCACTGGCTAATCCAGTTTTGTACAGATGTACAGGGTTGGCTCAAAACCCAATGGGACTGAACCTGCAGGTGACAGGCTGCTCCATACCTGGAAGAGGTGAGCAGAGAAAGGAGGCGAAGGACTGGCAAACTCAAAACCTTGCACAGTTTTGTTTTTTTTTTTTAATTGAAGTATAGTTGATTTACAATGTTATATTAGTTTCAGGTGTACAGCAAAGTGATTCAGTACTTTTACAGATTATACTCCATTAAAAGTTATTACAAGATAATGGCTATAATTCTCTGTGCTATTCAATATATCCTTGTTACTTATGTATTTTATACATAGTAGTAGTTTGTATCTCTTAGTCTCATAACCCTAATTTTCCTCTCCCTCTCCCCTTTGGTAACCACTAGTTTGTTTTCTATATTTGTGAGTCTGTCTTGCATATACTTTCATTTGTATTATATTTTAGGTTCTACGTATAAGTGTTAGACAATATTTGTCTTTATCTGTCTGACTTATTTCACTAAGCATAATATTCTCTAGATACATCCGTATTGCTGCAAATGGCAGAATTTCATTCTTTTTTTAGGCTGAGTAGTATTCCGTTGTATATATATACACCATATCTTCTTTATCCAGTTGTCTGTTGATGGGCATTTGGGTTGCTGCCATGTCTTCACTATTATAAATAGTGCTGCTGTGAACATGGATGCATGTATATTTTTGAATTAGTGTTTTCGTTTTTTTTTTTCTGAATATATGCCCGGGAGTGGTATTGTTGTCTGCTCATATGGTAGTTTTATTTTTAGTTGTTTTGAGAAACCGCAATATTGTTTTCCATAGTGGCTGCACCAATTTATATTCCCACTAACATTGTATGAGGGCTGCCTTCTCCCCACATCCTTGCCAACATTTGTTGTGTGTAGACTTTTTGGTGATAGCCATCTGACAGGTGTGAGGTGTTGTCTCATTGCGGTTTTGACTGGGCCTTTGGAAGAGTCTGGGGATCAGAAAGAAGGTCAGTGTGTCTGAGTCCCAGGAGCGGAAGGTGACTTGTGTGTAGTCACGCTCACGAGGCAAGCAGGAGCTGATTATGCAGAGACTTTCAGGCTGTTGTATTAGGGGTCTGAGAAACAGAACTGACAATATATATCTCTATATCTACCTATCTATCTATCAGTCTGTACAGGCAGACCTCAAAGATATTGCAGGTTCAGTTCTAGACCACCACAATAAAGTCAATATCGCAATAAAGCAAGCCATATGAATTTTTTGGTTTCCCAGTGCATATAAAAGTTATGTTTATACTATACTGTAGTCTATTTAGTGTACAATAGCATCGTGTCTAAAAACCCCAATGTACATACCTTAATTGAAAATACTTTATTGTTAAAAAATGCTAACCATCATCTGAGCCTTCAGCAGGTCATGGTAGTAATTTTTTTTGTTCTATTCAGTCTCTCAATGGATTGGATATGCTCTTCCACATGGGGAAGGGCAATCTGCTTAACTCAGTCTACCAGTTAAAGTGCTAATCTCACCTAGAAACACCCTTTCTTATATATAAGAAATAATTATATATTTCTTATATATAAGAAATAATTATAAATAAATAATTTATATTTATATTATATAATATATATTATATTATAAATAAATAATTATTTCCAGGGCATTTCTTGTTATTATTTTATTGCACAGTTAGAAGTTTCCCTAAGTATTGGATATATGTAGTAAATATCAATTAACCCCAAATTCTAACTTGTGCGAAATTTATTTGTGTTTAGGAACCAAAGTTCTGAGTGGAATTTTTGTCACAGTGTTGATCTCCATCTGTAGTGCATGGCTTTCCTATGCATATAACACACATTTTGATATTGCCTCAGTATTTTTCGTCTAAAAGTGAAAATGTCAGACAAAACACATTTCAAAGTTCCTTGCATATTTGTTGGTGTCAGATTTAGAAAACCATTCAATACCACTGATATTGAATGAACAGGTAGAAAGTTTGTATTGTTCAAGCTTCTTGTCTCCAGGACTTAGAATTGTACCTGGCACATAGTAGGTGTTCAACAAATATCAAGTGAACCAGTGATGATAGAATTTATGCAAAATGACCAGGTGCATTGTAGGTATTGGAAAAATACTTGTTGAATTCAGTGGACTCTCTTAGAAACTGGAGAAGAATGTTAAATTGATGACTTAGAATAAATGTGTTAATATTATACATATTTAACACTTAATTTTGAATGTTTCCATAGAGCCAAATTATATGTAAAACTCTCGACATGCTTTATCTGTTTCATTTAGTTTTTCTACACCTCAAAAAGTGTTTTTATTTGTTTTGTTTGAAACTAAACCCAATGGATTAAATGATATGCCTACTGTTTTCAAAATGAAAGAATTATTTTCTCCCAAATGAATGAAATATCCTAGAATGTAAACCCTTAGAGGGCAAGAATCAGTATTTTCATGTTATTTAATATTCTGCAAAGGAAAATGCAAAGCCATGCACTGAGGAGACACTTATAAACACCAGCTGATTATGATAAAGCCTCATTGAAACCAGGTTTAAAATAGTTCTTTGTTTTCCAGATTGTCAAAATATTATCTATGTTTAGCAACACAAAATTTTTTAGAAAGCAGATAGTTTTTGGTTTTCCAGATTGTCAAAGTATTATCTATATTTAACAATTCAAAATTAAAAAATAATCTAAACATCTTTTAAATGGTTTTTAAATGTGTAGGTAAAAATCAAATGAATTCCCTTAATCTCTGGGGTTTCATATTTGTTTTTAGTAGTTTTGTTTTATCATTAGTTTATTTATTGTATCAATCATGCTTTGGCTTTATTTCTAGCTTCCCATTAGAATTTTAAAGTAAATGTAAAGTTGCTTGTAGTATAAAGCTCATTCAACAGAAAATTGCTCTAAGTGCTCATAAAGAATTTTTGAAGAAATATAACAATCATAGGCAGTAAGAATAGGAATTTAAGGATTCCCTGCTCTGTTAATGATCCTTCTTCAGTAATCTCAAATTCTAGCTTTTGGCTGGTTCTAAACAGATGTTAAGGGACTTCCCTGGTGGTACGGTGGTTAAGAATCCGCCTTCCAGTGCAGGGGACACAGGTTCGATCCCTAGTCAGGGAACTAGATCCCACATGCATGCTGCAAGTAAGAGTTCGCATGTCACAAGGAGCCAGCAAGCTGCAACTAAGGAACCCACGAGCCACAACTGAGAAGCCCGCCTGCTGCAACTAAGACCTGGTGCAACCAAAAAACCCCCCAAACAGATGTTCAGAACATTGACAGTATAGGATTTCATTTGCCAGTGTGAAGAGAATGGCTGGGGAAGGCAACTAACTTTTCTGAAGCACCTGCTATGTACTAGGTGCTTGATATATTGAGTCCTTTAACCCTCAGAACAACTCTGTGATAATCTCTCTTACCTTGAAATCGGAAAACTAAAGCAAGGAGGTATTGCACCAGTTTTCCAAGGACACACAGATGGTGAGTGGAGGAGTGGGGTGCTACCACTGGGCTGCCACAGAGCCCATGCACTTCCACCACACTGGGCTGCCTCTCTTGAAGTTACCCGCTGGAAAGCTCAGAGCGGTTTTGGCCATTATGCCATGAGTACTTGAGACACCAATGGGCAAGATGATGATTTCATCATGGAAAATTCTGGAAGAGAATAATCTATAGAGGAATTTTGTCTGACCTCTAACACCAGACCCATCCTTAGACTGTGGCATGTGAATGGGGCTCTGACTTAGAGCAGGAGATGGTTTCATGCCATTCATCATTATCAGTCTCTTTCCAATATTCTTGACAGAGTACCAAAGAAAGGCCGTCAGTTCCTTTCTCACATCCAAACTCATTGTTAGGTCTAACCAAAGTCTTTCTAGGTTTAATCTCTCCATAACTGCCATTGACCTTCATTTGGAAGCTGTAAAATGTAACTGTACAAGGTGCTTAAGTGTAAAATGTTTGAGGCAAAGGATATAAGGAAGAAATGTTATCAAGAGCGCAATTTGCAGTAGCTCATTATGGATGAGTCTGCCTCCTTACATTTTAAAAAACGATCTAAAACTGAGAAGCCAGAAGATTCACAGTGTTTTGGCAAAGTCAGTCTTGAGAAATTCACATGAAGATATATTCTGATAAAAATCATAAAACATTTTAAATAATGAAGCTGATGAATTATTAATGTTTTATCTTACAAGGAGTCTGGGGGGTGCTGGGTTTTGTGTGTGTGTGTGTGTGTGTGTGTGTATATATATATATATATATATATATATATATATATATATGGAAAGGTAGGGAAGATATATACACCCCAGCCCCACACTCCCCAAAGGAACTTCACCTTGAAATCTCTGCATGTCTCTTCCCAGAGGTTTCCATTGTCCTGAATTTTCTGATTAACATTTCATTGTTTTTTTTATAAAGTATTTTTATTTTTAATTTTTATTTATTTTATTTTTGGCCGTGTTGGATCTTTGTTGCTGCGCGCAGGCTTTTCTCTGGTAGCAGCGAGCAGGGGCTACTCTTTGTTGCGGTGCGCAGGCTTCTCACTGTGGTGGCTTCTCTTGTTGAGCGTGGGCTCTAGGCATGCGGGCTTCAGTAGTTGTGGCTTGCGGGCTCTAGAGTGTAGGCTCAGTAGTTGTGGCGCACAGGTTTAGTTGCTCTGTGGCATGTGGGATCTTCCTGGACCAGGTCTCGAACCCATGTCCGCTGCACTGGCAGGTGGATTCTTAACCACTGGGCCACGAGGGAAGGCCCAGATAATGTCAAATTACTTTTTATAGCAGTGGTACTAACTCAACCCCCATATCCTTATTAACCTGATATTGTCAGGCTTTTAAACTTTTCCCAGTCTGGTGAATGTAAAATGGTATTTCATTGTGGTTTCGATTTGTATTCAGTCCATATCTAAAGAGTTTGAGCATCTTTTCCTATGTTTATTGGCCATTCAGGTTACTGTAGTGATGTGCTTCTTCAAGTCTTTTACTGATTTTTCTATTGGATTGTTTGGCTTTTACTTACTGATTTTTAGGAGTCTTAAAATATGTTCTGCACACAAATCCTCACTTTGTTTTGTACTTAAAGAATGCAGAAGCATCTAAATTTAGTGCAGTTGAATTTATAAATCTTTTAAAATTTATGTATTATGCTTTATGTATCTTAAGAAAACATTCGCTATCTCAAAGTAATAGTATCCTATGTTGTTTCCAAAAAGTTTTATCATTTTGTCTTTTATATTTGAATTTTTAGTCCACCTAAAATCTACCCCCAGCTTCTTTCCTTCTTTTTGGTAAGGTATAAGGTAGAGATTTACTTCCCGCCTCCCCCCATAATGGATAGCCAGTTATTTCAGCACCATGTATTGAAAATCCATTCCCCACTGATTTGTACAGCCAGCTATAAACCATATATGTGTAGATTTCCTTCCAGGCTCTGTATTCTATTCTCTTGATAAGTTTTGATATCTGGTAAGGTAAATCCTTCTCCCTTATTATTTTTTTTCAGGAGTTTTTGGCCCCTTCATCTTTTGTATAAATTTTACACTTGCCTTATCAAATTTCAGTTACACACATGCACACAAGAACATGCTGAGATTTTGATTGGAATTGTGTTGACTCTATATATCAATTTAGGCAATTAAGGAAGATTTGACATCTACATGATATTAAGGTTTTCAGCCTTTGAAGATGGCGTATTTCTCCACTTATTTAGCTCTTTTAAAATACCTTTTGATAAAGGTTTATGATTTTCTCCATAGAAGTCTTACTTATTGTTGTGAAAGCTCTTTAACCTCCAAGTAGGGGGTATTTCCCAATGCCCACATCAGGTATGGCTATGAAGAACAATGGTCATGGAAGCACCTTTCAGAAGGAGGAACTCAGAGATCAAGGGAAACATTCCCAAGGCAGTTCCTTTGAGAGCATAGAAAAGAGTCAAATCAGGGTGCTTCCATCTCCCCACAAACTCCCTGGATATAGAACTTTTATATGGATTCTCCTGCAGGATTTCAAGATCAGTAATTTCTGGATGTCTCTTATTCTATTTCTAAATGGATTTTTTACTGTAGTTATCCTGATCCAACTCCACTGCTGTATTTTGCATATTAGAAGAGTAGGTGACTTATGTTCTTAGTTCATAGGTTACCAAGCCTTGAGGAGCCACATCAACATCTGATTGAGAGGACTGCATGCCACCTTAAAGTCAGAAATGAATATAGTGATCAAATAGGACTAAGTCTTGTCCCTCTTGGGGAGGCAGTGAATGTATTTTATGTGTGGGGATAAGAGTAAAAAGGTTACCAGACCCCTGCCTCACACCACACACATTTTTAAACTCAAAATGAATCACAGACCTTAATGTAAGATGTAAAACTGTAAAACTCTTAGAAGAAAGTATAGGTGTAAATATTAGTGATCTTGGATTAGGCAATAGTTTCTTAGATATGACTTGAAAAGCACATGTAGCAAAAGAAAAAATATAAGATTTCACAAAAAATTGAAAACTACCAAGTGGGATTTATCCCAAGTATACAAGGCTGGCTAGATATTCGAAAATCAGTTAATGTAATCATCACATCACAGGCTAAAGAAGAAAAACCACATTATATTCATAGATGTAGAAAGATCATTTGAAAATTCCAATACCCATTCACTATAAAAACTCTCAGTAAACCAGGAATGGAGGGAAACTTCCTCAATTTTATAAAGAATATCTGAAAAACCCCTACAGCTATCATCGTATGTAATGATGAAAAGCTTAAATCTATCCCACTAAGATCAGGGTCAAAGCAAGAGTGAACCCTCTAACTATTGCTTTTCAACATCATACTGGAAGTCCAGCTAATGCAATAAGGCAAGAAAAGGAAATAGAGGTACACAGACTAGTAAGGAAGAAATAGAACTGTCTTGCTTTGCCGATGACATGATTGTCTATATAGAAAATCTGAAAGAATCACCAAAAAACACCTTCTGGAACGAATAAGTGATTACAGCAAGATTGCAGAATACAAGGTTAATATACAAGTCAATTATTTTTCTATATACCAACAATTAAAAAGTTAAATTTGAAATGAAAAAAAATTTACATTAATAACCCCCCAAAATGAAATACTTAGTATAAGTCTAATAAAATATGTACATGATCTATATGAGGAAAATTACAAAATTCTGATGAAAGATGTCAAGGAAGAACTAAACAAATGGTGAGATAGCCCATGTTCATGGATAGGAAGACTCAATATTTTCAATTGTCAGTTCTTCCAATCTTGATCTATAGATTCAATACAATGCCAGTGAAAATACCAGTGAGTTATTTTGTGGTTATTAACAAGCTGACTATAAAGTTTATATGGAGAGACAAAAGACCCAGAATAGCTAATATAGAATATTGAAGGAAAAGAACAAAGTTGAAGGACTAACATTTCCTGACTTCAAGACTTACCATGAAGCTACAGTAATAAAGACAGTGTGATATCAATGAAAGAATAGACAAATCAATGGAACAGAATAGACATCCCAGAAATAACTCCATATAAATATAGTCAACTGATCTTTAACAAAGGAGCAAAGGCAGTACAATGGAACAAAGATAGTCTTGTCAATAAACACTGCTAGGACAACTGGACATTCACATAAAGAAAAATCTAGGCACAGACTTTACATCATTTACAAAAATTAACTCAAAATGGATCATAGAACTAAATGTAAAGTGCAAAACCATAAAACCACTTGAGGATAACAGAGGAGGGAACCTAGATGACCACGAGTATGGTGATGACTTTTTAGATACAATATCAAAGGCACAATCCATGAAAGAAAGAATTGATAATTTAGACTTCATTAAAATTAAAGACTTCTGCTTTACAAAAGACAGTGTTAAGAGGGACTTTCCTGGTGGTGCAGTGGTTAAGAATCCACCTGCCGATGCAGGGGACATGGGTTTAACCCCTAGTCTGGGAAGATCGCACATGCCCCGGAGCAACTAAGCCCGTGTGCCACAACTACTGAGCCTGTGCTCTAGAGCCCACGAGCCACAACTACTGAGCCTGCGCGCCACAGCTACTGGAGCCTGTGCCCCAGAGCCCACGCACTGCAACTACTGAGCCCAAGTGCTGCAACTACTGAAGCCCGTGCACTTAGATTCCGTGCTCCGCAACAAGAGAAACCACTGCAGTGAGAAGCCCTTGCACCTCAACAAAGAGTAGACCCTGCTTGATGCAACTAGAGAAAGCCCACATGCAGCAGTGAAGACACAACACAGCCAAAAAAAAAGACAATGTTAAGAGAATGACACAGACTGGGAGGGAGAAAATACTTGCAAAAGATACATCTGATAAAAGACTGTTATCCAAACTATACCAAGAACTTTAGGGACTTCCCTGGTGGTCCACTGGTAAAGAATCCACCTTCCAATGCAGGGCACATGGGTTTGATCCCTGGTTGGGGAACTAAGATCCCACATGCTGTGGGGCAACTAAGCCTGCGTGCCACAACTGTTGAGCTCGTACGCCTCAACTAGAGAGCCTGCGTGCTGCAAACTACAGAGCCCACATGCTCTGGAGCCTGTGTGCCACAACTAGAGAGAGAAAACCTGCACACCACAACTAGAGAGAAGCCTGAGCGTTGCAATGAAGAGACCGCACCGTAACGAAAGAAAAGATCCCGTATGCCTCAACAAAGATCCCATGTGCTGCAACTAAGACCTGATGCAGCCAAAAAAAATAAAAAATAAAAAAATAAGGAAAAAAAATAAAATAAAAAACCAAAAAAACCAAAATATAAGGAGAACTCCTTAAACTCAACAATAAGAAATCAAACAACCTAATAATAATAAAATAATAAATAATAAAAAATAATAATTAAAAAAATAGTCAAAGACCTTAATAGAAACCTCCCCAAAGAAGATATACAGATGAAAAATAAACATATGAAAAAATGCTCTACCTGACATGTCATCAGGAAGATGCAAATTAACACAACAATGAAATATCACTACATACCTATTAAAATGGCCAAAATCCAGAACACGGACACCACCAAATGCTTGTGAGGATGTGGAGCCACAGGAACTCTCTCTCTTTGCTCGTGGGTGTGCAAAGTGGTACAGCCAGTTTGGAAGATGGTTTGGTGGTGTTTTACAAAACTAACATACTCTTACCATGCTATCTAGCAATCGTGCTCCTTGGTAATTACTCAAAGGAGTTGAAAACTTATGTACACACAAAAACCTGAACATGGATGTTTGTAGCAGGTATATTCATAATTGTCAAAACTTGTAAACAACCAAGATGCCTTTCATTAGGTGAATGGACAAATAAACTGTAGTACATCCAGACCAGTAGGCAGTTATTCAGAACTAAAAAGTAATGCACCAGCAAGCCATGAAAAGACATGGAGGAGAAGTAAACACTTATTACGAAGTCAAAGAAACCAATCTGAAAAGGCCACATATGGTATGATTCAAACATTATGGCATTCTGGAACAGGCAATAAAGACAATAAAAAGATCAGTGGTTGTCAGGATTTAGCAGGGAGAATAGATGAATAGGCAGAGCACGGAGGATTTTTAGGGCAGTGACGCTACTCTGTATGATACTATAATGGTGGATACATGTCATTATACATTTGTCCAAACCAATAGAATGTACAATACAAAGAGTGAACTGTAATGTAAACTATGGATTTTGGCTGATAGTGGTGTCATTGTAGGTCCATCAGTCGTAACAAATGTACCACTTTGGTGAGGGGATGTAGATAATGGAGGAGGCCACGCATGAGTGGGGGCCACTCAGTTTCTGTGAACCTAAAATTGCTTCAAATAATAAAATCTAGGGCTTCCCTGGTGGCGCAGTGGTTGAGAGTCCGCCTGCCAATGCAGGGGACACGGGTTCGTGCCCCGGTCTGGGAGGATCCCACATGCCGCGGAGCGGCTGGGCCCATGAGCCATGGCCGCTGAGCCTGCATGTCCGGAGCCTGTGCTCCGCAATGGGAGGGGCCACAGCGGTGAGAGGCCCGCGTACCACAAAAAAAACAAAAACAAAAACAAAACAAAACAAAAAAATAATAAAATCTATTTAAAAAGTAAAAAAACAAAAAACTAAAAAACTTTTGTGCCTCAACAAACACTATAAAGAAGTGAAAAGATAATCCACAAAATGGAAGAAAATGTTTGCAAGTAATACATTTATTAAGGGACTTGTGTTCAGAATGTATAAAGAACTCTTACAAATGAACAACAAAAAGACAGATAACCCAATTTGCAGCACTATTTACAATAGCCAGGACATGGAAGCAACCTAAATGTCCATCAACAGATGAATGGATAAAGAAGATGTGGTACATATATACAATGGAATACTACTCAGCCATAAAGAGGGACATAATAATTCCATTTGCAGTGACATGGATGGACCTGTAGATTGTCATACTGAGTGAAGTTAAGTCAGACAGAGAAAGATAAGTATCATATGATATCGTTTATATGTGGAACCTAAAAAAGTGGTACAAATGAACTTATTTACAAGACAGAAATAGAGTCACAAATGTAGAAAACAAACTTATGGTTACCAAGGTGGAAGTTGGGGGGAGGGATAAACTGGGAGATTGGGACTGGCATATACACACTACTATATAAAAAATAGATAACTGCTAAGGACCTACTGTGTAGCACAGGGAACTCTACTCAGTACTCTGTAATGACCTATATGGGAAAAGAATCTTAAAAAGAGTATATGTATAACTGATTCACTTTGCTGTACAGCAGAAACTAACACAACATTGTAAATCAACTATACTCCAATAAAAATTAATTAAAAAATAAAAAAATGAGCAAATGATTTGAGTAGACATTTCTCCCTAGGAGATATACAGATGTCTAATAGGCACATGAAAAAGTGCTTCAGATCATTAAGTCATTAGAGAAAAGATAACCAAAACCACAGATACCACTTCACACCCGCTAGGGTTGCTAAAACAAGAGAGAGAATAACAAATGTTGACAAGGATGTGGAGAAATTGGTACTCTCATGCATTGATGGTGTTGTCAATGCAGTGAAAAGCTCAGAGGTATCTTACCACTCTGGTTTTCAATTTCCTCTTTATTTTTGGCCCCCAGAGGTTTTGCTTACTTCTTTTGTGAGCTTAGATATTCCTTTAAAATAAGTAAGAAAAATGATCCATATTTCCAGATGTTTTGTAGTGGTGCGTTTTCTCAGGAAACATGAGCCACCAAATTGATTAGAAATGGAAGTTCGCATTCTGTAAGAGATGCTACTTCACCAGTGGATATCTGTGATTCTCCATTTATGGATATCTGATAAATAAAGATATCTAAATCTTCACTACAACAATATTTTGACCCCTTTTAATCTAGTTTTCTAAGTATAACATAAACTTGAATGAATTACTGGGTTTGAAAAAGAGCAGTTACATATGAATAAAGCATAGTTGGGGATGAGAACTGTGACACTTTGCTGAAAAATTATATTAAATAAAATTATGTACACTCTATTATAGATGGTGTACAGTGCTGCTGGTCTCATCTACCAATTTCTCCTCATCAAGGAACTGGTGAAAATCCTTCAGCAAATAAAACTAAGTTAATAGTCTGTATAAGCTCAGCCAGGGCTCCTCTTTCATCGTCCAAAAGTGCTGTTGACCCTTTCCTAAATTCTCCCCCTCAATTACGCTTCAGGCTGTTCTGTGCTGGGAGGTGGCTTCTTATATCAGGAGCCTTAAACTACCGGAAAATGCCCAGATCCCTTTTTGTACTGGTTGAAGGTTCTTCTTATAAACAATCTTGATCCATTGTATTTTTAAGGGGGTTGGCTGTCTGCACTCTGCTCTGTAGAATGTGACTTGATGACTTGGTCATCTGGGAATACATGTCTCATATAGTTGCCTATTGTGCACAAGGTGAGATCTCTGTCCAGGGTACCTCAAACACCTCATCTTTGATGGGTGAGACACTTCTTGTCAGAGGTCTGATCTAAAATTGCATTTTCTATTGGGCAGAATGAGGGCCATCCAGACCGTTGTTGTATAGAAAGAACTATGTAACATTTTCCTTATTTGCAGAGGCTCAGAGGACTGTTGCACTAACCATTTTATTATCCTCACTGACTGGGCACACATAAACTCTCAGACTTTACGTTCTTATGGCCCATTCGGGCTACAGGAGCCCAAATATTCATGCAGGAGGGAATTACAGTTAGATAGTAAAATACAGTCTACAGTCCTTTCCGCGGATAGGGAGGGCTGACTGTAATAAGTTTTCTGTTGTTATCTTTGAGAAAATCAATTACCTTATAACTTATATTATACACATTGCACCTTAAAAAGATCAGTGAACTGAACATCTTTGCTTCTAGACATGACCACAGAAGAAGGACTAAGTATTAGTCCTGGTATGACTTTAGTGACAGTGTTTTTCTCCTGTTATAGAGGGAGGATGGGAATGGAATTTACATTGCAACCAAAAGCAAAAAGAGCAATATTTAGTCTCAGTCAACAGACTTTCCTGAAGCCCTATTGTAACTTAAGTGCACTGGTGGCAGCTTTCTACTCATAAAAAATACGTGTTACAGAGCACATACCACTAAATGAACCAAAATGTACAAAGTGGGGCTTTCTGTTTAAATAAATAAGCACCATTTGACATCTGGTGAAAATATCTCCGCAGCACCCTTTGTTCTCTTTCGCTTACATTGATGAGGTTTTAAAGTTGAGAAACTGCCCTGTTGGGAAAGGAAGCACACGAAGAAACATGACTATTAGTTTTCCTTTGCTGCAAATGTCTGAAAATTTCACATGTAGAGTCTGTAGTTATTATGGGGTTTGGCGTGTGGGTGGCTGAAAATATGGTACTTGGCCTTTTGGTGCCAAACTTTCACGCAGCTTCAGCTGTCTGTATACAAAAGGCATGGCAGAATGTGTCACTTTACTTTTAATATTTGGAATTGTTCGCCTTGCCAGTGGAATAGTGAATATGTGGATGGTACTGTTGATCTTGGAGTCTGCCAGTCTCATAGCATCTTAATTGATGAAGATGCCGTTAGGAACAGAGTGAGCATGTGGGTGGGGGACGGCTTAGTGAAAGTCTGCAAATTAGAAAATGCTGCCCTGGGCGCCATCTCCTCTCGAATCTTGTCCTCACCCTCCACACCCAATTTTCTAATTTTCCCTTTTCCTGCCTCAAATTAACATCTTTGATTTACCCTGGCACCTGATCTTCCAGGGTAAGTAGAAATTAAATGAAAAATTTCCAAGACCCCAAAATACAAATCTTCTGTTGAAATTTCTTAAAATTTTGTTAGGTTTTGGGAAATGGAAGATATGATCTGGGACCCCCTCCCCACCCCAAAAAACTTCTGGATGACCTTCTCTGGAAGTTTGATATCGTAAAGGCCTTGGACTGGAAGGGAGCTGTAAGCTCTGGTCCACGATAATCATTTTTCTCTTTCTGACTGTCTGCATTTCTGTCTTCCTTCCTTGGCTTTCTGCTTCTTCTCATGAGTTTCTTCCAGCTCTACTCCCTGTCTCTGAGTTTCTATCTAGTCAAATGGAGAGCTCTTAAAGCCTTACTTCCCAGGAAAAGTGCGAAGAATCATGAAATGGATAGGCCATGTTACCTAGGGAATTTGGGAAAATCACATCTCTGGAGAATTTAAAAAATAGTGTCAAGGATGATGTGCCTGGGCTGAATCCATGCGTGATCCTCTCTTGAAGTGGCTGAGCTATGACCACTCGAGCTGTGGATACATCACATTCCTCACATCAAAGTTGATTTCTGTGTGTGGATTCCAGCCTAGGAAAGAGCAAGGGACATGGTGTCTTCTTCATTCTTGGTCACATTCATGACCCTTCCTTCCCTCCATGAAGAATGCCCTTGCTGCTTTTGCAGGCTTTTTCTGGCATGGGTTTGATATATTGATTTCGAGGAAGGAGTATTTAGTTCTATGAAATAAAGGGCTTCTATCAACATTTGTACAACATATTTATTGACTATGTCCTATGCAATTGCCTATCAGGCACTGGGGTTGTGACTGGTGATGCAGCCAAAAAAAAGAAAAAAAAGACACTCTTTTCCTGTACGATGCTCACTGTCTCGGGGAGGGGGGCAAGACCAACTACATATTTTAGTGTTTTTGTTTGTTTGTTTTGGTTTGGTTTTTGTTTTTTGGCCGCACCGTGAGGCATGCGGCATCTTAATTCCCCAACCAGGGATCGAACCCGTGCCCCCTGCATTGGGAGTGTGGAGTCTTAACCACTGGACCGCCGGGGAAGTCCCAAGACCAACTGTATAATTTGTGAGTCTGCACAGTTTGTGAGGTACAGCATGAAGATTTTGGGTCTCCTTGTTTAAAAGTTACTTAGAAATTCAATATTTGACAGTAGGGAACTGTCAAAACTCTGTGAGAGTTCACAGGGAGGACACCCATGGGAGGCTGGGTGTTAGAGAGAGAGATGATGATGTAAGTAAGTAGAAGGCTGGGGGAAAGGGCCCAGGAGAGCTCTGGACAGTCTCCTGACTGCACTGAGGAGACAGTGGTTCCCCCGACTCAAGGAGTGAGAAGGCAGCCTTGCCTCTCAGAGATTTCCTGCCTCATCTCACTGTCACTAATGGACTTCAGAAAAACGGATTTCTTGCTTAACTCTCTCCCTGCCATACAATAACCAACAGCTTTAGCTCTGTCTTGCCAGAATGAGTATAGTTTAATAAGAAACTCCTTCTTTGTTCTGCCAAAAAAAAAAGATATAAGTCATTGTAGTACAAAAACTAACAGACAACAATAAAATAATATTTCTAAAAAGTCAGTGAGGAAAATAAAGCTAATGGAAGGGTAGGAAGAATAAATGAAGACAGTAATGAGGTAAGTATACAATACACATGCATTGAGATCCTTTCCATTTGCTAGAGACTGGCTGCAAATTTAGATTTTTATTGTGGCAAAATATACACAACATAAAATTTACCATTTTAACTTTTGTTTGTTTTTTGGCTGCATTGCGACTTGTGGGATCTTAGTTCCCTGACCAGGGATCAACCCACGCTCTTGGCAGTGAAGGTGCTGAGTCGTAACCACTGGACAGCCAGGGAATTCCCTCATTTTAACTGTTTTTAAGTGTATAGTTCAGTGGCACTAAGTGCATTTACATTACTGTGTAACCATCATACCATCCATCTCCAGAACTTTTTCATCATCCCAAATGGAAACTCTGTGTCCATTAAACAATAGCTCCTCATTTTCCCAGCTCCCCAGCCCTTGGTAACTGCTTTCTATCTCTATAAATCTGACTATTTCAGATACCTCAGAAAAGTGGAATCATAAAGTATTCATGTCTTACTTGGACTGGCTTATTTCACTTAGCATGATGTCTTCACTTTTCATCCATGTTGCAGTGTGTATCAGGATTCCCTTCCTTTTTAAGGCTAATATTCCATTATATGTATAGACCACAGTTTGTTTACCTATACATCTGTCAGTGAACACTTGGATTGCTTCTACCTCTTGGCTGTCGTGAATAGTGATGCTATGAACATGGGTGTACAAGTATCTGTTTGAATCCTGCTTTCCATTCTCTTGGGTGCATACCCAGAAATGGGATTACTGGATCATATGGTAGTTCTATGTTTAATTTTTTTTTTTTTCCTGCGGTACGCGGGCCTCTCACTGTTGTGGCCTCTCCCGTCGCGGAGCACAGGCTCCGGGCGCGCAGGCTCAGCGGCCACGGCTCACGGGCCCAGCCGCTCTGCGGCATGTGGGATCTTCCTGGACCAGGGCACGAACCCACGTCCCCTGCATCGGCAGGCGGACTCTCAACAACTGCGCCACCAGGGAAGCCCCTTATGTGTAATTTTTTGAGAACATCAGATTTAGTTTTGAGGCTTCTAGGGGCCATCTCAAGATAGGAAACATAATAAATCACGTGATTCACAGTGCCTCCAAAGTAAATACGGATCAGTTGTTTGTGAGAGTAGAAAAACCTTTCTTTCTCCCTCGGCTCCATGTTAAGAAGGTACCCTGAGTGTGGTGAGCGACACGACCTACCACAGCATCAGAGTGAAGATGAGGAGGGCAGTGCGTTTCCAGAGCGCTCATGGCACAAGGCCAGACAGAGCACAGGGTGAGGAACGTAGACCACGTGGTCCAGGCTCGGAGTGGGGCTGTGTCCTCTTAGGATGCAAATTCCAAGGAAGAAAATGGTTAGCAGGGGAGAGAGAAATTAAGAAACAAAATCTAGGTGAGAAGGGAGGAAGCATTGACAGCACTTTGCAATTTAGAAAGGAGCATTCTGTTCCAGGATAAACTGTTTTTTATTACTCTCTGTAGCCAACCGTATTGCTGAGTAACCACTGCTTTCACAAACTTCAAGTAGGCCGTTCAGGCTGCCTTACCGCTGCTTAATGTCCTGTACTGAGCCTGCTCTTCCTGCAGTGCCTGCCTAGTGGTTTGTTTGTATTAGAAATTCACCTTGCCTGGTCTACTGAGGGGAAGGAAAAAGGAAATTAGACCCTGGAGCTTGGCAAGCCCATAAAATGGCAGAGATTCCTGAAGAAGCCTCCGCTGAACCCCAAGGCCCCGGCTGCCTGCGCGGTAATGAAATGCATGAGTACAGGAGCTAATAATTGCAGCAATGGCTCGTTACAGCTCCCGGATGATTTGGTGCTGTCAGGAGTGTGCTGTCCTCTGACATCCCAGGAGGCAAAGGGCGTCGGTGACTGCAGGCCCTGATTGGGGCAGTGAAATATTGCTGGCAAAAATTAAAAGGTCCCTGTGTCAAAATAATTCATGATATGCATATCTTCCATTCTGATGAAATGGCTGATATCCGGATTAGCAAGATAATAAAACTGATCAGGCTACAGTTAAACAATTTAAGTTGGAGAGCTGTTCATTTTGTAGGTGTCACTTGTCAGATCAAGGGGTCGAAGCAGAATGAAAGGCTCTCCCTGGTAACCTTCCAGTGATGTGGATCTGGAATGTTCTTCATGATTTGTCCAAAGTTTTCATCACCGGGCTGCCGACCAGCATTACTGCGGCAGGCTGTATTCTGACATTCAAATCCCCGGAATGACAGGTTATTAGGAGCGGAGAACTGGCTCTACATACATTAAGCCCCATATCTCTGACCTGTAATGTGAACCGATAGTGATATTGTAATTGAGTGAGTCTGCAAAAAGAGGAGGGGGGAGTATTTATTAAAACATGGGGAGAGAAAGGATAGCATTTATATTTCCCATGATTTGTGGGTTTGTAAAAGAAGCTTTTGGGTGATGATTTATTTTTCATTTCTAAAAGGCTGTGTGGTGTGCCCAGTGTTTATTTGGTGTAGCAGTTATTTAACGAAGATGGCAGCAGGCTCTCTCAGCCTGCTCTTCACACGCTGAGCAGGCGCAGATCAAAAGCGATTTGTTCTGTTAAAGGCAGTAGCTTTAAAATGAATAAAATGGACCCGAGTACATCCTGAGGCTGGGCTGCCACTCGGGATATTGGCCCCGTAGCTCTGGCGTCGCGCCCCGCCCCTCCTGGGCCTGAGCTCTGTCTCCTCTGTGTACCAAGGGGGCTCGGGAGGGGGCATCTATCGTTGGTGTCAGCGAGTCCACTGTGGGGTGCTGTCGTGCGCAGAGTGATGAATTTAATGTGCATTAATGGGGTCTCAGTTGATTCCTTTCTGGTTTCTCCTGAAGTATCCTCGTCTAAGGGAGTCAGGCAGGCAGATCACTGAATCGGAGGGTAGATGTGGACTCCCTCAAACAGCCTGATTCTTTGGTGACCGTAAAGAAACTCAGTGTGGTGTGTGTGGATGTATTTGTGTGTGCACCCCTGTGTGTACAGGTGCATACATGTGTGGTGAATGTGAACATGCACACGTTTGGGATTGCCAACTGATTTCATAGGGTAAGGATTGCCCAGAGACAGTTCTAGTAGAATGTGCACTGTACCAGGCATCGGGAGATTGAGATTCTGGGATGAATTTCAGCAGTGACAGACTAAGTGGCCTTGGGCAAGTTAACCGGCATCTCCACCTGTAAAATGGCAATAATAGTTGTCATGGTGCTGTGGTCGGGAGAGATGACGTAAGGAGCACAAGAGCCATTATAAACTACAATGTGAACATAAAATATTGTCATTAACCATAAGAATAGGGCTGATGCATGTTTAGCCCCATGCAAATGTAAGGGCTTATTATACCTACGTTTATTGGATACTATCAGAGGAACCCTCGCTCAGATTCTTCAGTATTTGAGGTATGTTTTATAAAACTACCCCAAATGAAGCATGGTACCTTTAGACATTTTGAGAACAGTTATCTTCAGTCTCTGTTTAGTTCTCACTATTACAGTGGTCACCCATTTTTCATTTTATAAAACTTATTTGGCAAAAGCTGTATGTGCAGAAGAAGCATCTCAGCCTTCAATACCACTCTTCTCATCTTATAGATGTTGGTGTAACAAGGGCGTTCGTAAATACCAATAGTGAGTTAGCAATGAGAGAGAGTAGACACAAGGATGATCCAAGGTTTTTGGCTTAAGAAACTGGGTCAATGATGGTGACATTTTTAGCAATAATGAAGGCTGGGAGAGGGACAGTTTCTGGGTATAAAAATTAAGAATTCAGTTTAGGACATACTACATTTGAAATGCCTATTATGTTATATATATATTTAAATTTATTTTTTAATTGGAGTATAGTTGCTTTACAATATTGTGTTAGTTTATACTGTACAGCAAAGTGAATCAGCTATACGTGTACGTATATCCCCTTTTTTTTGGATTTCCTTTTCATTTAGGTCACTGCAGAGCACTGAGTAGAGTTCCCTGTGCTATACAGTAGGTTCTCATTAGTTATTTATTTTATACATAGTATCAGTAGTGTATATCTGTCAATCCCAGTCTCCCAATTCATCCCCCCCACTTTTCCCCTTGGTATCCATACATTTGTTCTCTATGTCTGTGTCTCTATTTCTGTTTTGTAAATAAGACCGTCTATACCAATTTTTTCAGATTCCCCATGTATGCGTTAATATACGATATATGTTTTTCTCTTTCTGACTTACTTCACTCTGCATGACAGACTCTAGGTCCATCCACATCTCTACAAATGACCCAATTTCATTCCTTTTTATGGCTGAATAATATTCCATTGTTCATATGTACCACATCTTCTTTATCCATTCATCTGTTGATGGACATTTAGGTTGCTTCCATGTCCTGGCTATTGTAAATAGTGCGCTGCTGTGAACATAGGGGTGCATGTGTCTTTTTGAATTATGGTTTTCTCAGGGTATACGCCCAGTAGTGGGATTGCTGGGTCATATGGTAGTTCCATTTTTAGTTTTCTAAGGAACCTCCATACTGTTCTCCATAGTGGCTGTATCAATTTACATTCCCACCAACAGTGCAAGAGGGTTCCCTTTTCTCCACACCCTCTCCAGCATTTATTTTTTGTAGACTTTTTGATTATGGCCATTCTGACCGGTGGGAGGTGATACCTCATTGTAATTTTGATGTGCATTTCTCTAATGATTAGTGATGTTGAGCATCTTTTCATGCGTTTGTTGGCCATCTGTATGTCTTCTTTGGAGAAATGTCTATTTAGGTCTTTCACCCATTTTTTGATTGGGTTGTTTGTGTTTTTGGTATTGAGCTGCCTGAGCTGTCTGCATATTTTGGAGTTCCCCGCTATAAATTTAAGAATAGTATCCTCGAATGACTTACTTTTATATTCACATAGGGGACATGTTATAAAGTAACAGACTTACAAATGTTATAAATAATTTTTGTTAAATAGATAAATTACAAAAATAAATCAAGAATTTGCTTAAATTCAACAAACATAATGGACACCTAAATATATAAGGCCCAGTTTATAAAGAATACATAAATAGCTCATTGTGTTCTCCATATGAGAAGAAAATAATATATAACAGTAGAGAGCAGTGATCATTGTGGATTAGGGTAATCAAAGGATGCTTCCTGGAGGAGGTTAATTTAGAAGGAGACCAAGAAAGATGGGTTGATGGATGGGAAATACAAGGACATTCCAGAGAGAAAAACGTCATCAGTAACTGCTTCAAATATGCGTCTGTGAAGTCCTATCCAAATGTGACTTTCTGATTTAATAAGAGTATAATTAAATGGTAAATAGACACAGAAGTGAAGAAAAGTTGAAATAATGGAAGAGCTAGAAGAGCTCGTATTTTAGAAATAGTTTTGTGGGGTGATGTATCTATAACATGATACCTTTTTCAAGGTCTATCAGGGACTCTGAGTCAAGGATAAGCCAGTTAAGTCAGACTGTAATTCAATGAACAAACTCATTCTTAACACACATATGCAAACCAATAAGATTTTCAGTTACTGAAGGATTCCTGGCTGGAGAGTTATCCCAGGTACTGGGATCTTGAATGGCCAGAGTCCACCTCTCCATGCCTCTTTACGAAGATTTCTGCACGTGGTCCGCCTGGCACCAGGGTGCCCTCTAATCTGGTGACATAGGAGAAGCAGGAGAACTGAGAGTGAAAGTGTTTGGGTAAACACTGCTGGTAAATAAAGTATTTTGTGTTTATCCATTTTTAAATTTGTCTGAGGCCACTGTGGTAGCTGGAAGTAGTTTTGCTATGTCCTGGGCTAATTCACACACTGGGAAGATCTGACTCAATCTAAGCTACTTGTATCGGTAAAGATATTTTGAGTTACTAAACCAAAGAACCTGTTAGCAGCAGGTGTGAGAGGATCAATGTATAATCTTTTTCCCATTTTGGCAGTCATTTTAGATAGAAATTAGACAAAAATGCATTCTGAATCCTTGCATTTTAGGATTAAGGACTGGGCTTACATTAGATGTCCAATGAATATGATCCTACTATACCTATAATTTGAAAAATAATATATAAAAATTTATTTTTACATGTTTAAGAAGTGTTGTCAGTGTCTGTTGTGCTTACGTGTAGTAGCAAATGAAAGGAAAGAGGAATTGATGACTGACAGTGTCACCCAGTCTTGCTATGGCTGAGATGCTTGCATGGGAAGACTTATTATATTATCCATTTGGTGAATTTCAGGACAAGTGGATAATCTCATCACCATCAGTACCAGGTGAGTTGAGACCAGTAAGCTTCCTGAATGGATATAGACCAGTGTTTATTTACAGATAATCATAATTCCATAAAAAGTGAAAGTAAAGTTGAAAATCAAATAAGGTACTGAATTAAAGTGGGTCAACATTCTGTTTATGTTGAAAGGATGAGGAAGAAAATTTCAACTTAAAATTTTCTTACATGGATCAACATAGCTAATATAGTCTTATGTAGGGTCTATAATGTTATTTGCATGTTTTGAATACTAAAATTATTTTTCGTTTCCCAAATAATGTTATTTACTCTTTTGTAAACCATTGGTTTAATAATTACACACAGCGCTTTAGATGAGATGTGAAGTCTTTAATCAGATGTTCCATGCAGGTCAGAGACGTTTTGGTTGTATTGATAAAATTTCTACAAATTCTTACATATCATAGATCTAATATGTTTCAGGATTCTCCAGTATGGAAAGTAAAACCGGAGAGCGTTCTGGAAGGACCTAATTTAGTTCCAGGTGTTTAGTTCCCTTAAACCAGACCTTTGGGCTTCACTTGTCACCTTCCACCTTTTGTTAGCATTAGTATTCTTTGTGTTTATTATCATTACCCTATTTTCCTTGGTCTCATATTAGATGGAAGGGAACACTTGTAAATATGCATTCTCCACTTCTCAGAAGGAGGGCAAACTAGGAGAGAGAGCCAGGGCTGTTTAGGACTGTGGTTTTCGACATTTGGAGGAATAATATGGTCCAACCTAGTTTTTCATAGGAATAGTTTTTATTCTCACGCTTCTTCTTTTTTTATTGACGTATAGTTGATTTACAATGCTGTGTTAGTTTCAGGTGTACGGCAAAGTTATTCAGTTATACGTGCATGTATATATCTATCCTCTTTCAGATTCTTTTTCCAATAAAGGTTATTATAAGGTATTGAATATAGTTCCCTGTGCTATACAGTAGGCCTTTGTTATTTATTTTATATATACTAGTGTGTATGTATTAATCCCAAACTCCTAATTTATCCCTCCCCGACCCTTTTGCCTTTGGTAACCATAAGTTTGTTTTCTGTGTCTGTGAGTCTATTTCTGTTTTGTAAATAAGTTCATTTGTATCATTTTTTTAGATTCCACATATAAGTGATGTCATATGATCTTTGTTTTTGTCTGACTTCACTTAATATGGTAATCTCTAGGTCTATCCATGTTGCTGCAAATAGCATTTCATTCCTTTTTATGGCTAACATTCCATTGTATATATGTACCACATCTTCTTTATCCATTCATCCGTTAGTGGACATTTAGGTTGCTTCCGTGTCTTGGCTATTGTAAATAGTGCTGCTGTGAACATAGGGGTGCATGTATCTTTTCAAATTATGGTTTTCTCCGGATATATGCCCAGGAGTGGGATTGCTGGATCATATGTGAACTCTATTTTTAGTTTTTTTAAGGACCCTCCATACTGTTTTATATAGTGACTACACCAATTTACATTCCCACCAACAGTATAGGAGCATTCCCTTTTCTCCACACCCTCTCCAGCATTTATTATTTGTAGACTTTTTGATGATGGCCATTCTGACTGGTGTGAGGTGATGCCTCATTATAGTTTTGACTTGCATTTCTCTAATAATTAGCGATGTTGAGCATCTTTTCATGTGCCTGTTGGCCATCTGTAAATTCTTACACTTCTTGATTGAGGAATTTGTAACATTTCAAGCAAAATTAATGAGGAACCTCAGCTGCCTTCCTAGGGTGAGGGCATTAAAGCTTTGTGGATTGGAACAGGTGCTCTGAATCTGCCCGCCTGGGTTTGAATCCCTGTACCGTAACTGTGTGATTTTTGAATGGGAAACTTACATCTCTCTGTGCTTCAATTTCTCTATCTGTAAAATGGGGAACAGTGATAAATAATAGTTATCTCATAGGGTTAGTGCAAGGGTTATACTAGTTAATCAGTGCAACGCGCTTAGACTAGTGTCAGCTTATACTCTGATCGTTCACAGTTTTCCATTATACGCTTATTACCCTCTTTGGCTCCTGGTGAGATAGGACTTCACTCTTTTCCTCTCATTCTTTTGGAATCTAAGAACCGGTGCCAGCTATTATCTTCTTTGTGTGTTTGCAGCATTATACTTTAGTATGTTACTTAGCAACACTGTTAAACATCTTCTTAATGCACCAGAATGGAAGTTTTCCTCTTGATCAGACTCCAGGAGGGGAGGGGGGAATGGAGGGGACTGGGGAGGGACATGGCCCCCGAGGGAAGGAGGAAGCTATGAGATTTAGGGGCTGGAAACAGACTCCAAAGGGAGCTGCCCCCATGCACGGTCTGTCAGGAATCCGTCCCCACAGCGCTCAGATCTGGTAGAGCTGCGGGCTGGGTCCTTCCTTCTCCAGCAGTGGTGGTTCTGGGTCTCACCTACAGGGGGCAGCACCACAGCTCTGGTCGTTTGTATCCTCAGGCTTCTCTCTGTTCCTTCCCATTTCCTTTCTGAAATACATTGTTTTTACAGCCCATCTAATTTGGGTGTAAGCTTGGCCAGCCTCATTGTCATTTTAATATATATTATTTCAGTTTTTCACAGAATCTGTAATTTATTTTATTGACTTTCTAATAAATAGCGGGGGAAAACTCTTATTTCCATATGGACTGTGCATTTTGGAGAAGCTTCTCATGGCTCAGTAGTGGAGCAAATCCACTCTGGCTCATTTTCATCCCTCCCATTTGAGGTTTATGTGTCTCTCCTCTCCTAATTTTTCATTAGAATATAATAATAGTCCGAGGAAAGGGTGATTTGATATGTGATATATTTCATTATGTTCTTATGGTAAGGGTAGCACCCAAAGTGAGAGAGCATCACTAATTTTTCGGCACAGTAATTTATTCCGCAGTATTTAAATGTTGTAATTTTCACACGGAGGCACATGCTGCCACATCTATCTTCCCCTGGACCAGTCTGTCTTGCTCTTTCCTTTTCATCTGTTTTGTTTTTGCATATTTTTTTCATAAATTCGACAGATGGCCTCTTGATGAATCCTTGATAATACTGTCATGTAAAGCAGCAAAGACTAGAAATCATCTCACAACGATTTTTCATTGCAAGAGGAAAATTGAACAGAGCAAACATCACTAAGTCCATAACAACAGCCACAAAATATCTACTTCACGTCAATAAAGAGGACAGGCTTGCCTACTCATGCTTCCCGCACCAATGCCAGCGTCCTTTCAAAATCCTCTGAATATTTTATACTGTGTTTAGATCCCCCTTTCAAGCCTTGGGTCGGTTGAGATTTGTGGGTTTCATATTCCCAATGTTCACACAGCCTCTCTCACGTGCCCCCCCTTCTCTTCTCCCCGAGCCCCTCCTTCCAGGGCTCGGTAATTGTGGATCAGGTGAAGTTTGCATCCCCTCATTTCAAGGTCATGCACCAGTAGGACCATTTTCCTGACTCAGAGGGCACGTAATTTCACAGCCGTGTACTCCTCATTAATTCCCCCAAGTGGGGGCTTGGGGAGTTCCAGATCACAGATTTGTTTTTGTCTTGTTCTCTGACTCAGTGCTTCACAAAGGGATTAGATTAACCCCTTTGACTGTATTTGTATCTCACTGCATCATGTTAGAAATAAAGTGATTTCTTCTACCCCCTCTGGCCCCCATACTCCACCCCTTCCCATCTCCTGTCTTCATATTTCTTCCTCCCATTTAATGAATAGGTTGCAGTTCATTAACGAGATATTCGTGGCAAATATAGGGAATTGTTCATTTACTGGTAGTAATTTTAGCTTTCTTTTCTGATATGCAAATACATATATGTGTGTGTGTATATATATATATATTTTTTCCCATTCTCTTTGAGAAGACTGTGTATGAAATCTCCAGGATTACCACAAAGATGAAAATTTGTTGTCCAGTGGGTATTAATTGATATCCCTGTGTGTCTGAATTCTTACGGTTTCTAAAATTTAGAATGTCCTGAAACAAGGCTCTCAGACAAGGTTTTTTTCCCCCCATTTTAAAATGGCTCCTTTCTCCTTGCCCTCCTGCCCCTGTCCTCATTCCAGGTTCCGAAGTCCTCCGTGACTTTCAGCAACCATGAACAGGACCATGTGGGCCTTTTATGATTTCTCAGGATGTGTGAGCCATTGCAGGCTCTCTCTGCAGGTACTGAAATTTGCTCCCCTCCATGATGGTAGCAACCATAGCGTTCATATAGCCAGTGATTTTCTGTGTCAGGCGTTTACCACCTCCCACTGAGGTGGGCATCATCATGCCCGTTTTACGGAATAGGAAGCCAGGCTTCAGAGAGGTTCAGTTGCCTGAAGTCTGCATTGTTAGAGGGTTTCAGCCAGGACTGAACTCAGCTCTCCTTCCCCTGTGCCATCCTGCTTCCTCACCTGAGAAGCTCTTCTAAGCTCCACGTTAAAACCAGTAGGCCCAGTTACACATTTATGTGGCTGCAAATGCAAAATGAAACTCTACTCCATTTGGGGAGATGATGCTTCCCCCCTTTATAACTTCTCATCCCTTTGGCAATAAACAAGAGCTGGTAAATAAGTGTGCAGAATTGGGGTGAGATGTGCTCAACTCCAACTTAAGAGACAGGATATCTAGGCCTGCCCAGACAACTGATTTTCATTCAGGGAGAGATTCAGTGGAATGCAGCAGTTGAGAGCATCAGCTCTGTGTCAGGCAGACCAGGTTTGAATTCTGACTCCTCTGCTTACTAAAGTTACTTTCCTTCTCTAAGTCCAGAACATAGATTGTTGTGAGGATTTAAAATGGTTAAAAAACAAAATTCAAAATTCAGCCGAGTAAATCTGAAGGTGTAATTGGCCTTACTTGGTGGTTCGTAAATTATGTGGGGAGCATCCTATCTAGCAACTAGAGGGGCATTCAGAGTTATGCAAAACGGAAGGTTTTCATAGGAAGAAGCCTGGGGCAAGGGAGCTATTAGCAAAAGAAAAGAAAGGATTACTTTTAGGCCAGGGCATCTTTTGGGGGGAAGGGAAGGGCTTGAATTTTATCTTGCAAATTGCCTCTTCTTCCTCTAGGGGAGGGTGGAATGGAGAGGGCCCACGTGACAGATGACCTCATTGGTGCTGACCAGAAAATTCTATACTGGTTGGTTCATTAAAGTTACATTTCTGTGATGAGTGCGAACAACAAGGGCTTAATTTCCAAATATACAAACAACTCATACAATTCAATAATAACAACAAACAAAAAACCCAATCGAAAAGTGGGCAGAAGACCTAAATAGACATTTCTTCAAAGAAGGCATACAGATGCACAACAGGCATATGAAAAGATGCTCAACATCACTAATTATTAGAGAAATGTAAATCAAAACTACAATGAGGTATCACCTCACACCGGTCAGAATGGCCATCATCAAAAAGTCTACAAACAACAAATGCTGGAGAGGGTGTAGAGAAAAGGGAACCCTCTTGCACTGTTGGTGGGAATGTAAATTGGTGTGGCCACTATGGAGAACAGTATGGAGGTTCCTTAAAAAACTAAAAATAGAACTACCGTATTATCCTGCAATGCCACTCCTGGGCATATATCCAGAGAAAACTGTAATTTGAAAATATATATGCATCCCAGTGTTCATAGCAGCACTATTTACAAGAGCCAAGACATGGAAACAACCTAAATGTCTATCGGCAGTTGAATGGATGAAGAAGATGTGGTACATATATACAATGGAATATTACTGAGCCATAAAAAAGAATGAAATAATGCCATTTGCAGCAACATGGATGGACCTACAGATTATCATATTAAGTGAAGTAAGTCTGAAAGAGAAAGACAGACAGCATATAATGTCACTTACATGTGGAATCTAAAATATGACACAAATGAACTTATCAATGAAACAGAAACAGACTTGCAGACATAGAGAAAAGACTTGTGGTTGCCAAGGGGGAGGAGGTTTGGGGGAGGAATGGATTGGGAATTCAGAATTAGCAGATGCAAACTATTATATATAGAATGGATAAACAGCAAGATTCTGCTGTATAGCACAGGGAACTATATTCGATATCCTGGGATAAACCACAATGGAAAAGAATATGAAAAAGAATGTATATATAAATATATAAAACTGAATCACTTTGTCATACTGCAGAAATGACAACATTGTAAATCAACTATATGTCAATAAAATAAATTTTTTAAGAACGATTACATTTCTGGTGAAGGTCAAAACTGCTGTTTGGTTAAGTATTAAATCTAGGTTTAGTATCATGGGCTTTAGACCAGGTGATGCCCTTTTGGGCCTGTGGTTTTTCTCTTTAACAGTTATCCCCTTTTGATCAGACTCTCAGCCTAACAGAGATGTGATCACAGTTTTAGGCATTAGAGTTACTATCGGCTCTGTGGTCCTCCCAGCTTTGTTTGTCTTTGATAGTATCCGTAGTCATGGTGTTTTTGCTATCTCTGTTGACACTCATAGGTCACAGCTTCAGGTTCACAATCTTTAGGTATGTCATTCTCTCTGTCTCTTTTCTGAGTTCCAGTCTTAGGGAGACAATTCGTTGTGAGTTAGTGGCCGCGAACGTGCATTTAAAGCTTTTGAGAGAATGTAAGGCGCCATGGGATTGTTAGGATTATAATAAGTAGGATAATTCCAAATGTGTGGTGTGTACTTGGAAACCATGGTCCCCAAGACCCAAAGCAATCAAATAAAGACCCCACTGACACAGTCATCCTTTTAAGCCAAGTGGCTTGCTCAGTGATCGTACGTAACTGAGTTTCAACTTCCCCAGAAGTGTTGCTCCAAGTACAGCAGGTGGTGTTGGACACAGCACAGATACCTCTTTGTTTGGCTAAGGATAATAAAGGCAAGAGCCTTGGCCAGAGAGTCTCAGGGTCTTTGCTGGGCAGCTAACGTGTTAACAAAGGAATCGGCAGTGTCTCCAGGAGTTAAGGAGAGGTTTCTGATCATATTCTTATTTGTATCTGTTCCTAACCAGGGTATGGATTTACTCTCAGGGATTGCTGTGTTTACATGTTCAATCCTGGGGTTAGTCATGTTTTTAGCAGAGGTGGGAAGTGAATCTCCCAGTCTGAAATAGAGTCATCCTAAATGCCTTGTAAAGACGGACGCTGCTGGTAAGAGTGCTTGGTAAGTGGGGGCAAACGTGACCTAGATAATTACGGATAGATTGGAATCTTTGATGACAAATCCAGTAATTTGAAAGGTTACCCCTCTTAACAATGGCCTGGGAGATATAGATGAGGGCGTGATCTTTCCAGGCCATTGCCATAGTAAAGGGAAGAAAGAGAAGAGAGGGTTTCATGTTTAGCCAAAGTAGGAAGTCTTGATCTGGTGTCTTGGGTGGAATTAGTACAGGACCTGGTGTCGGGTGGAGTCCTCCTTAGCTGTGAGACGGGTGTGTACCCAAGCCTCAGTACCTTCTAGTTTCACAGCAGTGTCTGTGTTCAGGAACACCTGGTAAGGTCCCTTCCAACAGGGCTGAGGGCTGTCTTCCTCTGATGACATTTCCAGAACACCCAGGCACCAGGTTCTAGATTGTGACCAACAAGATCCCTTGAATTGGGATCTGGGAAGGCTTATTTAACCTGTTTATGATAGGCTTGAGCATAAGACATTTCGGACTTATAGTAGCTGGTCATTCTAGCATGAGACGAGGATCAGCAGAAGGTTGTATACCAATAGACATCAGTCTGCCGGGGACCATCCACTGTGGAGTGAGTACTGTGAACAGTGAACAAGACCAAAGGCGATACCTTAGGCCAAGAGAATCCAGTAGTTTCAGCAGGTTTAGCAGTTTTGAGTCTGAGGATCCCATTAGTTCTCTTGCCTGATGATCGGGGGTAATAGGGATAGTGATAGTTTCAAGAAGTTTGCAAGGCTTTCGTGAAGGCTTATATAATTTTTCTGGTGAAGTGGGTGCCTTAGTCACTGGAGGTTGTGGAAGGTACACTCCAAGTGGGAAACACATTTTCTAACAGTTTCTTTGCCATTGTGAGGGCATCGGCCTTGTGGCAGAGGAAGGCTTCAACCCATCCCGAAGACATACATACAATAATAAGAACATATTGATAACGCACACTGAGGGGCACTTGAATGAGGTCCAGCTGTGGGTGCTCAAAGGGTCCAGAGGGAGGAGGTCTGAGGCCTCTGTGGACAAAAAATAGTTTTTTTAGGGTTACAGACCTGGCAGGTCAGATATTCCTGGTAAACGGTTTTTGAAATTTTATGTCTCCCCACCAATGTCTGTTCATAATTTGGACCATCTTAAATGCACTGTGGTGGGTGAAGGAATGCAAAAATGAAAAACGGGGTCTGCCAGGGAGCTGGGGAAAACCAAGCAGACGTCTGTGGTTTGTGGTTTCCAAATGAAATGTCATTTCATTTGCAGGCATTGTTCACCCATCTTAATTTCTCGGTTTCAGGAGCAGACAGTTGTCATGTTACAAGGACATCAGGGTGGCAGAAGTCTGGCAATGAGGGGCCAGTTTTCGTGGAAGCAGAATGGACTTCATCCACATGTGCTGCAACCTGTATAGATTCTGTTGCTGCTGCTATAGCATGAGAGTCAGCCAGGGCTTTGCCCTGATTCGTAGGTTTAGTCCTTTTAGTGTGAGCCTCAGTGATGATGACAGCAATAGTAGAAGGTAAGGGACTAGCAGTTAGAAGAGTATTTACTTGTTGCCCATATTTGATTGGGGTTCCAGAGGACGTAAAAAAACCCCTTTGTTTCCATAATATCCCCAAATCATGCATGATCCCAAAGGCATACTGGCTATTGGTATAAATATGAACAGTTTGTCCTTTTGATACTGGCGTGCTTGGGTAAGGGCACGGAGCTTTGCTTGTTGGGCTGATTTAGCTTGTGGGAGATTTCCCCTTTCAAGTAGGTCGTATTGGGCAGTAATAGCATAACCAGCTTGAAAATTCCCTTTTTCATTTCTATGTATGGGCCATCGACAATCAAGATGAAACCAGGATTGGTTAAAGAGTATCTCATAAATCAGGATGCGATGTCACCAAGTGGGACATCATTAGCTCTCAGTCATGGGGTGCGCCCTCATCAGGTAGAGGTAGTAACATAGCAGGATTTAGGAGATGGCAGCGTTTCAGATGTAGATTAGGAGGTGAAAGCAAAAGGATCTCATAGGTTAGTCTGCTTGCGGAGAAATGTTGAGTCAGTTTAGAGTTAAGAAGACTTTGGACAATGTGAGGAGTGTGTAAATAAATGGCATTTCCTAGGGTTACATCTCTTGACACTTGTATTAACTTTGTAGTTGCTGCTGTAGTCTTAAGGTGGCTGGGATAGGCATAAGCCCACTGAATCAAGTTGCACGCTGTTGTATGTTTATTACCATGCTCTTGTGTGAGCATGCCCGGGCTTGGTTATCCCTTTTGTGCACAGATGAAGTAAAAGATTTTGAACAGTTAGGTAGCCCTAAGGCAGGCATTTCTCGGAGCTCTTGTTTTTGTTTTATAAAAGCCTGCTCATGTTTATCTTCCCAAGGAAGGAGTTCAGGGACTGAAATTTCATTCAGTCAATTCACAGAGTGGGGAAGCTAACAGCGAGCTATTAGGAGCCCATAATCTGCAATAACCAACTAATCCTGGAAATCCGTGGAGCTGTCACTTAGTTGTGGGTCTAGGAAATTCTTAGATTAGCTTAATTCTTTTTGGAGATTGATGAATTCTTTCAGCATTTAGATTATGACCTAGGTAGTGAACAGTGTCTAGAGAGAATTGTAATTTTTCCTTAGAGACTTTGTGTCTTTTTTCAGCTAACTGTTGTGGTAAATAAATGGACTTTTTAATGGATGCCTTTTTGGTAACTGAGCACAGGAAGTGGTCATCTACGTATTGTAAAACGATTTCCCTGTTCAGTCTTTGACCAAGGGTTGAAAGTTACCTGAGTGGGTTTGTCTGCAACCTCAGGTAGTTTTATTTTAAATGGTGATTGTCTAGTAGTCTGTTCAGAGCAGAAAGGCAGTTTAGGCAAAGAATGAGTAAAACGTGAGTACTCAGACGAAAAAGGAAGTGGGGGGAGAGTAGGGGTCATGTCAGTTCTATCATCTTTCGTTTTCGGTACTTCTTGTGTCTTAATTTTTCATTAGCCTTTTGTAATGAGATTTTTTTTTTTTTTTTTTTTTTTTTTTTTTTTTGCGGTATGAGGGCCTCTCACTGTTGTGGCCTCTCCTGTTGTGGAGCACAGGCTCCAGGCGCGCAGGCTCAGCAGCCATGGCTCACGGGCCCAGCCACTCCGCGGCATGTGGGATCTTCCCAGATTTGGGCACGAACCCGTGTCCCCTGCATCGGCAGGCGGACTCTCAACCACTGCGCCACCAGAGAAGCCCTGTAATGAGACTTAATGAAGCCTTTTGTAAGCTTCTGCATACCAATTAAAGTAGGCAACCCATTCTGTCTGTACAATTTGGGATCCCTTGTTCTCAAGTGTGCTTCTTTAATGAACAATCCTATAATTGGAGTGTTCCCCATAATGGCCATTGTAATTCTAGTAAAATCTTGCCATCTTGTTAGATATTTTCAATTTCTGGGACTGTAGTTGCTAAACATACTATAAAATAACCAGGTGTATGGGAAGGTAGTACACACAACTCTTTGGATGTAAAGGAACCGTTTTCTTTAGCTAGGCCTTTGGGTTTTTTGAAGCCAACTGATCAGCTTCTAGGTACTTCCAAGATTCCCATTAGCAACTAGCTTTTATTTAATGTCCACCTGAGGCCTCCCACTGGACCAGTCCAGCTCAAATTGGACCCAGTCCAATCCCAAACCCAGTCTGATTTTCAAATCAGACCTAGTCTGATCCCAGACCTGGCCCAGTTCTTAAGCTGGGCCCAGTCCAACTTTGGCCCACCACCGTCACCAGTTCCCATGGGACTTGGGACTGGGAGAAAGGGTTGAACCAGCAGAACTAAAAGGATGGGGACTGCAGACTGATTCCACACAAATGGAGAACCGCAGCTGCCACCAGTAGTTCCCAGCATGGCATCTGGGGAAGGATTCCAAACAAGCAGGGAATACTGACTAAACTGTTAGCAGTTCCCAGCATGGAATCCAGGAACAGAACTAAGGGCTGGGTTTTCCACCTGGGGAGTTGTCGTCTGAAAAGGGAATTAGATCAGGAGCTTGAATGTAAAAAGAGCAGAGCTCAGTCCAGAGGAACTTACCAATGGCCTTCGGAAATGGCAAGAAAGGCAGTGAACTCAAAATGGGGTTTGTGGGGTGCCACGCCTGTGTTTTTTGTCCCTGAATGCCAACAGAAGTTGACTTTGAATCCCACTGCTGCCACCAACTTGTTAAAAAAACAAAATTCAACTCAGTAAATTTGAAGATCTAAGTGGCTCCATGAGGTGATTCATGAATCAGGCAGCATCCCATCCAGCAACTAGAAGGGCACTCAGCGGGGTTGTACAAAATGGAAGGTTTTTAGAGGAAGAATGCTGAGGCAAAGATGCTATTAGCAAAAGAAAAGCAAGAATTACTTTTAGGCCAGGATATCTTACTTTTTAGGGGGAAGGAATGGCAGGAGTTTTATCATGCAGATTGCCTCTTCTTCCTCTGGGGGAGGGGGTATGACCAGAAAATTCCAGACCTATTGATTAAGATTATTATGGTGAAGGTCAAAACTGCATTTAGGTCAGGTATTAAATCTAGGTTTGGTATTACAGGCTTTACCACAAGTGACACCATTTTGAGCCTTTGTTTTTTGTCTTTAAACTTAATACATGTAAAGCCCTTTAGAAGGTCTCTAGCACAGAATGAACACTCAGTAAGTGATGGCTGTTGGTTTTGTTCTTGGTGAAGGTATTGCTCTATGGCCCATCAGGCAAAGAATGCCAGGCACACACCTGGAGTCAAACCAAAGACAGGTTCACAGCTGCCGCAGCCAGTGAGGGTGCATGCGCCCCAGAGAACGCCGAGGAGACTTCTCAGAGGGACTCGGAGGGGCTTATTGGAGGATCTGGGCTTGTGCTGGGTAGTTCTAAGGAGGGCTTAAAGAAGCAGGGGCCAGTTTTGGGTGGGAGGCTGTCAGGAGGTAGAGTCATTTGGATGATTGGCTATGTTGGTAGTTATCTGGGAATCAGGAGGATTGAAGAGCTGTCATTGCTAAAGAAGCAGAAGTTGCTCATTTAGGCATGGGTGAGGGATGTTTATTAAACTTTTCTCTGTCTCATTTTACACACGGCCTTGAACAGACCTTGTCTGTACCTTATTCCCCTGCATCCGCAGAGTGCCTTTGTCTGATATTTGTTTATATTGTGAGCATTGTTTACATGCAGTTGTGAACACTGTAGCTTAGGAGGCAACTGCCAAGGCCTTTTTTTTTTTATTACTACTTTCTCATTGATTAGAAACCTTCTTTAACATTAAAAAAATATACATACTTGATAGAGCTTACTAAATGCCTTGTTGTCAGTGTCTTCATATATAAACCTCATTTTATCCTCATAAAAAGCCTGTGAGGTAGGTACTGTCATCATCTCAATTTTAAGGTGAGGAACCAGAGTCAGGGAGCCGTGCAGTAACTAGCCCAGGTCGCAACTAGAAAGTGACTAGTGACTGCTTTTCTCTGATAGCCTCCATTTCTTTATGGGAGGAAAACCTCATTTGGGGCATTTGGCATTCCCTTTGGATTTGGAGAATTCTGATGGCCCCTCTTGTGACCAAGGCATAATTAATGATGAGAGTTCCTTTCTCCACTTTGCTGTATGGAGTTTATGTTATTTAAATGTGCAGATGGATGCTGGATGAGGAAACAGATAAATTTAAGTTGTGGACTTGGGTGAAGAGGTTAGGAGGACTCAGATGCTCTTGGAACTTTTATGGAGCTGGTTTTATGGAGCATAATATACTAGGAGCCCAGGGACATGGGTTGTTATGGTAAAAACAGTTGGGAGAGAATTAAATTGGGGGATAATTGGACAGAATATTGTATTATGGACAGTTTCATGATATTGGCAAGACAATAAAGTTTTATAAAATACTGAAAGTCAGACAGGGTCTGGATTTTCTATTTCAAAATGGAGAGGCTGTAACTCCTGTAAAGGGTAGTGAAAATGAAAATCAGAAAGGTAATTTTAAAATGTAATAGGAAAAGAACTTGAAATTTTATTATTTTAAAAATTCGTATTCACTGGGTATTTATCTGAAGAAAATGAAATCATTATCTTGAAAAGATATTTGCACCCCCATGTTCATTGCAGCAATATGATAACCAAGACAAGGAAACAACCTGTGTCTACTGACAGATGAAGGATAAAGTAGTGATATGTATATATATACCATGGAGTATTATTCAGCCATAAAAAAGAAGGAAATCCTGCCATTTGTGACAACATGGGTGGACCTTGAGGGCATTATGCTAAGTGAAATAAGTCAGACAGAAAAAGGCAAATGCCATGTGATCTCACTTATATGTGGAACCTTAAAGCAAACAAACAAAAAACTGAACTTATATATAGAGGATAGATTGGTGGTTACCAGAGGCAGGGGTTAGGGGTGGGGAGCTGGGTGAAATAGGTGAAATGGGTCAAAATGTACAAACTTCCAATTGTAAGGTAAATTAGTCCTGGGGAAGTAATGCATAGCATGATGACTACAGTTAACAGTACTACTGTGGGGGAGTCGGTGGGGCCAGGTTCCTGGCGGGCTCAGGGAGGAGCCTCTGGGTTGGGCTGCTGGGCTAGAGAGGCCATCGTGAGGGCGGTGGAGCCCCTGGTGGGCAGGTGGCTCCCCGCTAGGACTCAGGCCTCCCAGTCCACAGCCCCAAACCGACTCTTTTTTGTTTTTACCAATACCTTGCAAATACCTAGACTAAATATAGATTGCTACCTGTTATTTTAATCAAAGTAACTTTTAGTTTTATGAGTATTGCTTATATTTCAAATATTTGTTCAACAAATCATTCAACTGTTGACTGAAAAAAAATGTACAACCTGAAAGTTGAGAATTATGTTTTAGTTGGTGAATTTTCTGATGACTTAAGCTCAGAAGACAGCCTCCCATAAAGCTCTGAGGGACTGCTTCGAAAAGAGGTATCCTCCACTATTCTTCAGCTGCCTAACTAAATCACCCCATTTGGATCCTTCTGAGAATAGCAGAATCAATCAGCCATGTGGCTGACAGGGTCTGGGTGCTCTGGCCGGGTGTCAGGCCTGAACCGCTGAGGTGAGAGGGCCGAGTTCAGGACATTGGAGGACCAGAGACCCCTCAGTCCCATGTACTATCAATTGGCAAGAGCTCTCCCAGAGATCTCCATCTCAACGCTAAGACCCAGCTCCACTCAACAACCAGGAAGCTCCAGTGCTGGACACCCCACGCCAAACAACTAGCAAGACATGAACACAACCCCACCCATTAGCAGAGAGGCTGCCTAAAATCATAATAAGTTCACAGACACCCCAAAACACACCACCGGACGTGGTCCTGCCCACCAGAAGGACAAGATCCAGCCTCATCCACCAGAACACAGGCACCAGTCCCCTCCACCAGGAAGCCTACACAAGCCACTGAACCAACCTTACCCACTGGGGGCAGACACCAAAAACAACAGGAACTACAAACCTGCAGCCTGCAAAAAGGAGACCCCAAACACAGTAAGTTAAGCAAAAGGAGAAGACAGAGAAATACACAGCAGATGAAGGAGGAAGGTAAAAACCCACCAGGCCAAACAATTGAAGAGGAAATAGGCAGTCTACCTGAAAAAGAATTCAGAGTAATGATAATAAAGATGATCCAAATCTTGGAAATAGAATGGAGAAAATAGAAGAAACGTTTAACAAGGACCTAGAAGATCTAAAGAGCAAACAAACAATGATGAACAACACAATAAATGAATTTTAAAAATCTCTAGAAGGAATCAATAGCAGAATAACTGAGGCAGAAGAACGGATAAGTGACCTGGAAGATAAAATAGTGGAAATAACTCCTGCAGAGCAGAATAAAGAAAAAAGAATGAAAGAACTGAGGACTGTCTCAGAGACCTGTGGGACAACATTAAATGCACCAACATTCGAACTATAGGGGTCCCAGAAGAAGAAGAGGAAAAGAAAGGGACTGAGAAAATATTTGAAGAGATTATAGTTGAAAACTTCCCTTAACATGGGAAAGGAAATAGTCAATCAAGTCCAGGAAATGCAGAGAGTCCCATGCAGGATAAATCCAAGGAGAAACATGCCAAGATATGTATTATTCAAACTATCAAAAATTAAATACAAAGAAAAAATATTAAAAGCAGCACAGGAAAAACAACAAGTAACATACAAGGGAATCCCCAAAAGGTTAACAGCTGATCTTTCAGCAGAAACTCTGCAAGCCAGAAGGGAGTGGCAAGACATATTTAAAGTGATGAAAGGGAAAACCTACAACCAAGATTACTCAATCCAGCAAGGATCTCATTCAGACTCAATGGAGAAATTAAAACCTTTACAGACAAGCAAAAGCTAAGAGAATTCAGCACCACCAAACCAGCTTTACAACAAATGCTAAAGGAACTTCTCTAGGCAGGAAACACAAGAGAAGGAAAAGACCTACAATAACAAACCAAAACAATTAAGATAATGGTAATAGGAACACACATATTGATAATTACCTCAAATATAAATGGATTAAATGCTCCCACCAAAAGACATAGACTGGCTGAATGGATACAAAAAGAAGACCTGTATATATGCTGTCTATAAGAGACCCACTTCAGACCTAGGGACACATACGGACTAAAAGTGAGGGGATGGAAAAAGATATTCCATGCAAATGGAAATCAAAAGAAAGGTAGAGTAGCAATTCTCATCTCAGACAAAATAGACTTTAAAATAAAGACTCTTACAAGGGACAAGGATATTACATAATGATCAAGGGGATCAGTCCAAGAAGATATAAGAATTGTAAATATTTATGCATCCAACGTAGGAGCACCTCAATACATAAGGCAAATGCTAACAGCCATAAAAGGGGAAATCGACAGTAACACAATCATAATAGGGGACTTTAACACCCCACTTTCACCAATGGACAGATCATCTAAACTGAAAATAAATAAGGAAACACAAGCTTTAAATGAAACATTAAACAAGATGGACTTAATTGATATTTATAGGACATTCCACCCAAAAACAACAGAATACATGTTCTTCTCAAGTGCTCATGGAAAATTCTCCAGGATAGATCATGTCTTGGGTCACAAATCAAGCCTTGGTAAATTTAAGAAAATTGAAATCGTATCAAGTATCTTTTCCGACCACAACAGTATGAGACTAGATATCAGTTACAGGAAAAAAACTGTAAAAAATACAAACACATGGAGGCTAAACAATACACTACTAAATAACCAAGAGATCACTGAAGAAATGAAAGAGGAAATCAAAAAATACCTAGAAACAAATGACAATGAAAACACGACAACCCAAAACCTATTGGGCGCACCAAAAGCAGTTCTGTGAGGGAAGTTTATAGCAATACAATCCTACCTCAAGGAACAAGAAACATCTTAAATAAACAACCTAACCTTACAGCTAAAGCGATTAGAGAAAGAAGACCAAAAAACCCCAAAGTTTGCCGAAGGAAAGAAATCATAAAAATCAGATCAGGAATAAATGAAAAAGAATGAAGGAAACAATAGCAAAGATCAATAAAACCAAAAGCTGGTTCTTTGAGAAGATAAACAAAATTGATAAACCATTAGCCAGACTCATCAGAAAAAAAGGGAAAAGACTCAAATCAACAGAATTAGAAATGAAAAAGGAGAAGTAACAACTGACACTGCAGAAATACAAAGGATCATGAGAGATTACTACAAACAGCTACATGCCAATAAAATGGACAACCTGGAAGAAATGGACAAATTCTTAGCAAATCACAACCTTGTGAGACTGAACCAGGAAGAAATAGAAAATATAAACAGACCAATCACAAGTGCCGAAATTGAAACTGTGATTAAAAATCTTCCAACAAACAAAAGCCCAGGACCAGATGGCGTCACAGAATTCTACCAGACATTTAGAGAAGAGCTAACACGTATCCTTCTCAAACTCTTCCAAAATATAGCAGGTGGAGGAACACTCCCAAACTCATTCTACGAGGCCACTATGACCCTGATACCAAAACCAGACAAGGATGTCACAAAAAAGAAAAGCACAGGCCAGTATCCCTGATGAACATAGACACAAAAATCCTCAACAAAATACTGGCAGACAGAATCCAGCAGCACATTCAAAGGAATATACACCATGATCAAGTGTAGTTTGTCCCAGCAAATCAAGGGTTCTTCAATATATGCAAATCAATCAATGTGTTAAACCATATTAACAAACTGAAGGTTAAAAACCATATGATCATCTCAGTAGATGCAGAAAAAGCTTTTGACAAAATTCAACACCCATTTATGATAAAAACTCTCCAAAAAGTAGGCATAGAGGGAACTTACCTCAACAGAATAAAGGCCATATATGACAAACCCACAGCCAACATTTTTCTCAATGGTGAAAAACTGAAACCGTTTCCACTAAGATGACTCTTCAAAAAGTGTCATCTGGGCTTCCTTGGTGGCGCAGTGGTTGAGAGTCTGCCTGCTGATGCAGGGGACATGGGTTCGTGACCCGGTCCAGGAAGATCCCACATGCCACGGTGCGACTGGTTCCGTGAGCCATGGCCGCTGAGCCTGCACGTCTGGAGCCTGTGCTCCGCAACGGGAGAGGCCACAACAGTGAGAGGCCCGCGTACAGCAAAAAAAAAAAAAAAAATGTCATGTACCACAATGTTCCTTGCAGCACTGTTTACAATAGCCAGGATATGAAAGCAACCTAATTGTCCATTGACAGATGAATGGGTAAAGAAGATGTGGCACATATATACAATGGAATATTACTCGGCCATAAAAAGAAGTGAAATTGAGTTATTTGTAGTGAGGTGAATAGACCTAGAGTCTGTCATACATAGTGAAGTAAGTCAGAAAGAGAAAAACAAATACCGTATGCTAACACCTATATATGGAATCTAAAAAAAAAAAATGGTTCTGATGAACCTAGGGGCAGGACAGGAATAAAGATGCCGACATAGAGAATGGACTTGAGGACGTGGGGAGGGCGAAGGGTAAGCTGGGACGAAGTGAGAGAGTGGCATGGACATATATACACTACCAAATGTAAAACAGATAGCTAGTGGGAAGCAGCCGCATAGCACAGGGAAATCAGCTCGTGCTTTGTGACCACCTAGAGGGGTGGGATGGGGAGGGTTGGGAGGGAGACGCAAGAGGGAGGGGATATGGGGATATATGTATATTCACTTTGTGATACAGCAGAAACTAGTACACCATTGTAAAGGAATTATACTCCAATAAAGATGTTTAAAAAAATAAATTACAAGTAACCACATTAAAAGAAGTAAAAAGAAAAAAGAGACAAAAAAACAAATAATACTGTATTGCATATCTGAAAGTTGCTAAGAGAGTAGATCTTTTTTTTTTAAATTTATATTGGAGTATAGTTGATTTACAATCTTGTCTTAGTTTCAGGTGTACAGCAAAGTGAATCAGTTATACATATGAGAGAGTAAATCTTCAACGTTCTCATCACAAGAAAAAAATTATAACTGTGTTGTGATGGATGTTAACTGGACTTATTGTGATCATTTTGCAGTGTATACAAATACTGAATCATTATACAACTAATACTAATGTAATGTTATATGTCAGTTATATCAACTAAAAAAACTGAAAACTAGTATTCAGTTATACAACAAAAATTCATTAAAAATGTGATATCTACATGGCATTGTGATAAGTCCTGGGAATACAGTATATTACAGAGAGTACAGGGTCTCTGACCAAATTCCTTCCTGTTTCAATTCCATCCAACAAATACTTATTGAGTACCTGACGTGGTAGGTACCACACACCAAAAACTCCAAATCAACCAACCAACTAACCAACCAACCAAACCAGTAAACAACCCCCAAACCAAATCCAAACTAAAAACAGATAAAATAAAATTAAAAAAAAAAAAAAACAACTTTGCCCTCAATTTATTCCTTTTTTGCCTTCGAGCAAATGAGGAAGACTTTCTTGGTGACAGTATTATTTTTTATAAGTTGATTTATTTATTTGTTTTTATTTTTGGCTGCATTGGCTCTTCGTTGCTGTGCAGGCTTTCTCTAGTTGCAGTGAGCGGGGGCTACTCTTTGTTGCGGCACGCGGGCTTCTCATTTTGGTGGCTTCTCTTGTTGCGGAGCACGGCCTCTAGGCGCGCAGGCTTCAGTAATTGTGGTGTGCCGGCTCAGTAGTTGTGGCTCGTGGGCTCTTAAGCGCAGGCTCAGTAGTTGTGGTGCAAGGGCTTAGTTGCTCCATGGCATGTGGGATCTTCCCGGACCAGGGTTCGAACCCATGTCCCCTGCATTGGCAGGTGGATTCTCAACCACTGCACCACCAGGGAAGCCCAGTGACAATATTTTGAGGTAGATAACTCTTATTCAAGGCGGTGTCTCAGACTGTGCTTTTTGCTGTCTGCAAAATATATTTCTTTTTGGCTACCGAAATAATATTCAGCTCACCTTTATTGAGTCCAGGCACTATGCTAAGAGATTTCACCATCTCATTTTCCTCTCTCAGCAAGGGTATGCCGTAGGGAATTTTTCCTCCACCATATAATGGGGGCACTGAGGCAGAGAGTGGATAAATGAGAGGCTTCACACAGCTGGAAATGACATAGATGGGATTTGAACCCAGGTCTCCTGGCTTGAAACTCAAGCTTCTTCCCTCTACAGAAAGCAGAAATTCAGACAAAATTCCAGAATCTTAGCATTCTTATTTTTTCATTTGCTTCATCCGTCAAATGAATTCTTCATTAATTCTCACATGTACTAACTCCATATAGATACTGTCTTTTTAAAGACCAGTTAAAGCTTGTTTCTTTTTACTTTTTTTTGGTTAGGTAGGCAATTTTTGTATGTAATTGGGTACTTCTTCTATGGCCGTGAGATAACAGAGGCGAAAAAGGCAAGTGTGAGTGACTGGTTTGCTTTGCGAGTCTCAGCTGTTTGAAACTTTCTATAAGTTTGGGTCTGAAAAGCCATTCCAGAATTCTGTTTTCCCCTTAAGTTCTTCACCACCAAGCAGAGAAAGAGGTGTTTTGTTTATGTTCTTCTGCGTCAACCTGGGAATTTTGATGGACTTACTGTGTTTTTGTTAAAGCAAGTAACCAAATATTTCTGTGCCAGTTTCAAACTGTTTTTTTTTTTTGATATAAGAAAATCATAGATATTTTAACAATAGTATTTCTGTGAGAAATACCTACTAAGCATTGTGGAAGGGAACTTGCAGCTACATATGGCAAAGAACACAAACTCTGCTGCTGGACAGGGCACTGTCCTTGCTCTGTGACCCCCGTAGGGAGTGTCAGGCTGAGATCACAGGTCTTATTCATACGAAGGTGTTACAGCCAATCTTCTTCATTTGTGAATTCACATCTGGAATTTCTGTTTGAAGAAATTATCTTTCGTAACTCAGCTTTTGTGATTTGTTCTTTTGCTGGGTGAGGCGGGGGAATGGAGCATGTTTTTGTGGTCTTTGTATGTGCGCAGTGTTACGCTGTTAATGTGCGCATATTAAAATCCACATCTTTCCCTTAGCTGGAACTTATTCTGCATTGTCTCAGTTCCTTAGGGGCTGGGTTATTCCATTTACAATTAATTTTTTTTTTTTTTTTTTTTTTTACAACTTACTGCTCAGATGCAGTTTTGCCTTGCAGAAAAGCATCTCAGTAACCTCTCTCCCTTCCCACCCATATATTCTTGCACTTTTTAAAAAACTTCTAAGAAGCCCCCCACTTCCCAATGCAATGCCTGGAGATTTTTCCAACCAAAAACTAGAAAAACTTCCCACGTTCTCTAGCAATTTCAGTACCAGCAGAGGCATCAGCTGTTTGCAGCTGTCCCTTTGGGACCGCAAAATCAAACAGTAATATGCCTGATACGGACAAAGCCTGGGCTTCAGTTATTCAGCAAGAATCACAGTTGTGCAGGGAAAGGAGCATGCCACCCTGGACTCTGCATAGGCCTGGGAGTGAGAAGCTCTGCGTTTTCATTTAGATTCCTCCCCTGAGGTATTGCACTACTGGGCAGGTCTCTGAACTTTTCTGCGTCTAGGACTTCCAGTGTGAGATGCACTGCTTGCATCTCTTGGTTGTGTTGTGGGGAATATTGAGAGAATGGTGTCTCCCCTGTGTGCCTTTCTCTGTGTCCTCTTTCAAGGCTTTCAATCGTTAGCATGGAATACTCATTACCTCCCAGGGAGGTACCCCCTGATCTTTCTTACCTGGGTGGGTTGGTCAGAAAATGTCACTTCTCCTTCAGGGCCTCTGAGCCTTAGGAATCTGCAGTTGCCAACATCAGCCTGTTTGGATGCAAGCACCATGTCTGACGTTGGCAAGGTCAGGCAGACTTTGCCCCGGGCTGGAAGATGAACAGACCAGTGTTCAAGTCCCAGCTCTTCTGCTTATCTTATTTCATTGATTTGGAGACACATTTTTATTGAGATGTATTTTCAATTCAATGATATCTTTGCATGTTGTCTTATTTTAACTTTCAACATTTTCTCTTTCTTAGTAGAACATAAGTTAATGGTGAGTCTTATGATCAATGTTGAAAAAGCATTCAGTGAAATGCTACAATACTTTTGCAGCTCTGTGTAAGGCATGTGGAATCTCTAAACCTCAGTTTTATTTCTAGAATGGGATGATAATGGCAATGATGCTGCAGGTTTGTTGTGAAGATAAAGTGAGATAAAGTATGTGATAAAGTGTGTGATTGAACTTATCAGAGAATTGGACAATAGTAACCATTCAGTGAATGTTCCTTAATGGAATCTTTAGATCTAGAATATATTGAGATAGATGGAAGCCACTGTTTAGTATTTCTTTTCTCCTTTGTCATGTGTAGTTGGGACTGCTCTCTTTTAAATGACATCTGTCTTGATACAAGTCCAGCTTTTATTACTAAACTTCAGCAAACTTTTCTCCTCTTTTTCCCTTCCCCTCTAATTTCTTTTCCTATCCTATTTCTGATGGTGGGAAAAGGATAGGGAAGGAAGAGTTATTTAAAATTTGAAGTCTAGTATACATAGAGCACAGATATTAATTTTAACCTCTACTTTTCTTTGCTAGATACATAATAACTTGCTTTATAATTCTTATGTGAATGCATTCTGATCATTTATGTACCTTTGAAAATATTATTAGTTTTAGAATGAACTGGTTATACGGCAGTAGCAGGTGATTGGGCAGAAGCTGGAAAGATCAGATTTTGACTAAAAATGTACAAATTTTATGATGGGTGTGAAGTACTGTAATATGTCTAATTGATGTGGTAGAGATTTTTAAGTTGACATAAATCAGTGTCAGCTAAACATAAATCAGTGATCTAGTGCTTTGGATAAAGAAACAAAGGAGAAAACCAAGTAGGCGAGATAACATTCATTTCATTCATTCAGAAAATAGTTTTTAGAGTATCTGCAAGTGCTGGGCACTGTCCTAGGCATTGGGGCTACAAAAATAAATAACACCTGGTTTCTGCCGTCCAGAATGCCATGGTCTGATAGGTGAGAAGATGCAAAGGAAATTAATTGGACTGGGACAAGCACAACACTAAAATCCTATGGAAAGTAAAAAGGTGGGAGAGAAGAACCAACAAAAATGATCAGGCAGGAAGAGGAGTCGGGAAAGGTTTCCTCGAAGACATCACTTATGAGCTAGATCTCAAAAATTTAAGTATTGACTCTTTTAGTTAACAGTAGTGTATCAGTTTTAAAAAAATAATTTATTTTTAAATAGAGACATTGATAATAACATTGTATTAATTTTAGGTGTTCAAATTAGTGATTCAATATTTGTATGTATTGTGAAAAGATCACCATAGTAAGTCTAGTTATCACCACACATAGTTATAATTTTTTTTTCTTATGATGAGAACTTTTAAGATCTCTTGGCAACTTTCACATATACAATATAAAATAAGTACAATATGCAATACTAGTGTATCAATTTTAAATTTTCTGAATTTGATAATTATATTGTAGATATGCAAGCAACTATTCTTGTTCTTAAGAGATTCAGACTCTTAAGGGGTAAAGAGTAATGATGTCTGTAATTTATGCTGAAAAGGCTCAGGAAAATAATAATTGCTATGTGTGTGTATGGAGAGAGAGAGAAAGAGAGAGAGAGAGAGAGAGAGAGATGGAGAAATATACAGCAAATGTGGCAAAATGTTAGAAATTGGTAAATCAATGTGAAGAGTATCATTGTTCTACTTATGCAACTTTTCTGTAAGTTTTCTGTTGTTTGAAGTTTTTCAAAATGAAAAATTAAAAACTCTTACTCTTTTCTCAAAATTTTAAACAGTTAAGTCTAAAATTTCCTGAAGAAAAAAGAGAAACTTTTTGTAATTAAACTTAGATTTTCATTGGGGAAATACTGTTTATCAGTGTATGTAGATTACCTTTAAAGCATTAATACTGGACTACAAAATAGGCCTCAGATATCTGGAGCAGTTGTTTACTTTGAACGATCACCATATTGGCCTCTGAGTGCTTTAATGTTTAGCTAAATATGAAAAAAATCTCCTTGTTTTGATGAAGTAATTAAAATCTGTAAATGGTCACCGTGGGATAACGAACTTCCTCCAAATTCTCATTATGTATAAGTCAGTGGTTGGTTGAACACCATGTAAAATATCTTAATAAGGAAGAAAAATGTTAAAGCAAAGCATGTAAGCATGTAATATTTGGTTTCAACTCATATTGTGCCTTCATGGAAAGAACTTTTGATATCTATTCTGTGGACCAATAATTGGCACAATTGTGAACTAGCCACATCCCCTTTTATACATCTTCTGAAGAGCTTTCATCCTGGTTCCTTGGGAAACTGGTAATTACATTCACAGTCATATTAATTACAGCTTCCACCACCAGCTCCCTTTTGGGGACACCATATGCCAGGCATCATGTTAAGCATTTTATATTTAAGGTATACATTTTTTATACATACAGTTAAAAAAATTCCATTCTAACACTCTTTTAATTGGCATATTTAGCCCATTTGTATTTGATGTAAATACTGATATACTTGGGTTTATAGCTACCATCTTACTATGTGTTTTCTATTTGACCCATCTGTTTTATGTGTCCTCTTCTCACTATTACCTTCCTTTGGATTAATCAGATATTTTTTATCATAGCATATTTTTCCTGTATTGTTAATTATACATCATATCATCCTTTTTTTTTAGTGGTTACTACAGAGATTATAGCATACATCAAGTTATTTAGTCTAACATAAATGATTAATTTTAAGACTTGCATAATAATGCTAGAATTTAAAAATAGTTTTACTTCTTTTACTTCATTACTAACTTTGTGTTCTTATTGTTACACATTTTAATTCTGAACATGTTTTTAAACCCCTCGGACATTATATTATTGTTTTGAGCAGTCAGTATTCATTTACTTACCCCTGGTCTTAATCTGCTTGAGCTGCCATAACAAAATGCCATAGACTGGGTGGTGCTAAACAGCAGAAATGTATTTTCTCACAGTCTGGAGGCTGAGAAGTCCAAGATCAAGGTGCCAAGAGGGCTGGTGTCTGATGAGTGCTACCTCACCTCTTGGGTTGCAGACGGTAACATGTGCTCACGTGGCCTTTCCTCAGTGTGTGTATGTGGAGAGAAGAGAAAGAGAGCTCTCTGGTGTCTCTTCTTGTAAGGACACTAATCCTGTTAAATCAGGGCCTCACACTTATGACCTCACTTAACCTTCATTACTTCCTTAGAGGTCTCATCTTCAAATACAGCCACACTGGAGGTTAGGTGTTCAACTTATGAATTATGGGGGATACAAAAAATCAGTCCATGGCACCCACATTTTTGTTATTTTTGGCATTCTTCATTTTTTCTTACATTTCTGTGTTGCATATGGGGTAACTTTCCTTCTCTGAAGTACTCCTAGTTAATATATCTTTCAATGTGTGTCTTCTAGTGATGACTTCACTCAGCCTTTGTCTGAAAAACCTTTAATTTGCAATCATTTTTTAAAAATAAATTTATTTATTTATTTTTGGCTGCTTTGGGTCTTCGTTGCTGTGCGTGGGCTTTCTCTAGTTGCGGCGAGTCCGGGCTCCTCTTTGTTGCGGTGCACAGGCTTCTCATTGTGGTGGCTTCTCTTGTTGTGGAGCATGGGCTCTAGGCACGCAGGCTTCAGTAGTTGTGGCTCGCGGGCTCTAGAGCATAGGCTCAGTAGTTGTGGTGCAAGGGCTTAGTTACTCTTAGGCATGTGGGATCTTCCTGGACCAGGGCTCAAACCCATGTCTCCTGCATTGGTAGATTCTTAACCACTGTGCCACCAGGGAAGTCCCTGCCATCATTTTTTAAGTGGATATTTTCACTAGATATAGAATTGTAGGTTGGCTGTTACTTTTTCTAAGCACTTTATATAATTCCTCTATCTTCTGGCTTCCATCATTTCTATTAAGAAATCAACTGTTAGGCTTATTGTAGCTCCTCTGAAGGTAATGTATCTTTTTCTCCTTCCTCTTGATTTTTAATGTTTTACTCGAATATGCCTAGCAGTGGTTTCCTTTTGTGTTATCCTTCTTGGGATTTGTTGAGCTACTTGAATCTCTACCAGTTGATATCTTCTATTTGTTCCAGAAATTTTTAGCCGTTACCTTTGCAAATATGATTTCTGCCCCCTTCTCTTTCTGTTCTCCTTCTGAAACTCCAGTTATATACAAATAATACTCTTTACTTTGTCAATTAGCTGTTTTCCATTTTCCATCTTTTCTGAATGTTTTTATGCTTCAGTTTGGATATTTTCTATTGACCTGTGTTCCTGTTAATCTATGTTCATTTTGCTGCTAGATTCATTTATTGAGTTCTCATTTTTAGTTATGTATTAGTTTTTGTATTAGGTTACTAGGGTTGTTATAAGAAATATCGTAGACTGGGTGACTTAAACAACAAATTCATTTTATTACACTTCTGGAGGCTGGAAGTTCAAGGTGTCAGCAGATTGGTTTCCTCTGAGGCTTCTCTCCTTGGCTCACAGATGGCCACTCTCTTGTTACCTCTTTATATGGTTGTACCTCTGTGTACTTGCATCCCTGGTGTCTCTTTGTGTCTTAATCTCCTCTTCTTATAAAGACACTGGTCATATTGGATTAGGGCCCACCCTAACAGCTTCATTTTAACTTAATTACCTCTTAAAGGCTCTGTCTCCAAATACAGTCACATTCTGGGGTACTGGGGTGTTAGGACTTCAACATGAATTTGGGGGGGATGCAATTCAATCCATAATGGTTATATATTTTTCTCCTAGAATTTCCATTTGATCCTTTTGTATAGATTTCAATTCTGGTAAAATACTCATTTTTGATCTATTTTTTTCTGTATTTCAAAAAATATATATTCTTGGGCTTCCCTAGTGGTGCAGTGGTTAAGAATCCGCTTGCCAATGCAGGGGACATGGGTTCGAGCCCTAGTCTGGGAAGATCCCATATGCTGCGGAGCAACTAAGCCCATGTGCCACAACTACTAAGCCTGCGCTCTAGAGCCTGCCAGCCACAGTTACTGAAGCCTGCACGCCTAGAGCCTGTGCTTCGCAACAGGAGAAGCCACCACAATGAGAAGCCCGTGCACTGCAATGAAGAGTATCCCATGCTCACCTCAACTAGAGAAAGCCCATGTGCAGCAACAAAGACCCAATGCCACACACACAAAAAAGTATATATATATATATATATTCTTGATCATATTAATCACAATCATTTTTTAATTATATTTTAATTAATTTATTTTTTATCTTTATTGGAGTATAATTGCTTTACAGTGGTGTGTTAGTTTCTGCTGTATAACAAGGTGAATCAGCTATACATATACATATACCTCCATATCCCCTCCCTCTTGCGCCTCCCTCCCCAACTCCCTATCCCAGCCCTCTAGGTGGTCACAAAGCACCAAGCTGATCTCCCTGTGCTATGCGGCTGCTTCCCCCTAGCTATCTATTTTACATTTGGTAGTGTATATATGTCAGTGCCACTATCTCATTTCATCCCAGCTTACCTATCCCCCTCCTGGTGTCCTCAAGTCCATTCTCTACATCTGTGTCTTTATTCCTGTCCTGCCCCTAGGTTCTTCAGAATCAGTTCTTTTTTTTTTTTTTTTTTTTAGATTCTATATATATGTGTTAGCATATGGTATTTGTTTTTCTCTTTCTGACTTACTTCAGTCTGTATGACAGACTCTAGGTCCATCCACCTCACTACAAATAACTCAGTTTCATTTCTTGTTTCGTCTTATGGCCAAGTAATATTCCATCGTATATACATGCCACATCTTCTTTATCCATTCATCTGTCGATGGACACTTAGGTTACTTCCATGTCCTGGCTATTGTAAATAGAGCTGCAGTGAACATTGTGGTACATGACTCTTTTTGAATTATGGTTTTCTCAAGGTATATGCCCAGTAGTGGGATTGCTGGGTCATATGGTAGTTCTATTTTTAGTATTTTGAGGAACCTTCATACTGTTCTCCATAGTGGCTGTATCAATTTACATTCCCACCAACAGTGCAAGAGGGTTCCCTTTTCTCCACACCCTCTCCAGCATTTATTGTTTGTAGATTTTTTGATGATGGCCATTCTGACAGGTGTGAGGTGATAGCTCATGGTAGTTTTGATTTGCATTTCTCTAATGATTAGTGATGATGAGCATCCTTTCATGTGTTTGTTGGCAATCTGTATACCTTCTTTGGAGAAATGTCTGTTTAGGTCTTCTGCTGATTTTTGGATTGGGTTTTTGTTTTTTTGATATTTAGCTGCATGAGCTGCTTATATATTTTAGAGATTAGTCCTTTTTCAGTTGCTTCGTTTGCAAATATTTTCTTCCATTCTGAGGGTTGTCTTTTTGTCTTGTTTATGGTTTCCTTTGCTGTGCACAAGCTTCTAAGTTTCATTAGGTCCCATTTGTTTATTTTTGTTTTTATATCCCTTTGTTTAGGAGGTGGGTCAAAAAAGATCTTGCTGTGATTTATGTCATAGGGAGTTCGGCCTATGTTTTCCTCTAAGAGTTTTATAGTGTCTGGTCTTACATTTAGGTCTTTAATCCATTTTGAGTTTTTTTTTGTGTATGGTGTTAGGGAGTGTTCTGATATCATTCTTTTATGTTTAGCTGTCCAGTTTTCCCAGCACCACTTATTGAAGAGGCTGTCTTTCCTCCATTGTATATTCATGCCTCCATTATCAAAGATAAGGTGACCATATGTGCGTGGATTTAATCTCTGGGCTTTCTATCATGTTCCATTGATCTATATTTCTGTTTTTATGCTATTACCATACTGTCTTGATTACTGTAGCTTTGTAGTGTAGTCTGAAGTCTGGAAGCCTGTTTCCTCCAGCTCCGTTTTTCTTTCTCAAGATTGCTTTGGCTATTCGGGGTCTTTTGTGTTTCCATACAAATTGTGAAATTTTTTCTTCTAGTTCTGTGAAAAATGCCATTGATAGTTTGATAGGGATTGCATTGAATCTGTAGATTGCTTTGGGTCATAGAGTCATTTTCACAATGTTGATTCTTCCAATCCAAGAACATGGTATATCTCTCCATCTGTTTGTATCATCTTCAATTTTTTCATCAGTGTCTTATAGTTTTCTGTATACAGGTCTTTTGTCTCTTTAGGTAGGTTTATTCCTAGGTATTTTATTCTTTTTGTTGCAATGGTAAATGGAAGTGTTTCCTTCATTTCTTTCAGATTTTTCATCGTTAGTATATAGGAATGCAAGAGATTTCTGTGCATTAACTTTGTATCCTGCTACTTTATCAGATTCATTGATTAGCTCAAGTAGTTTTCTGGTAGCATCTTTAGGATTCTCTATGTATAGTACCATGTTATCTGCAAACAGTGAAAGTTTTATTCTTCTTTTCCGATTTGGATTCCTTTGATTTCTTTTTCTTCTCTGATTGTTGTGGCTAAAACTTCCAAACTATGTTGAATAATAGTGATGAGAGTGGGCAACCTCGTCTTCTTCCTGATCTTAGTGGAAATGGTTTCAGTTTTTCACCATTGAGAACAATGTTGGCTGTGGGTTTGTCATATACGGCCTTTCTTATGTTGAGAAAAGTTCCCTCTGTGCCTACTTTCTGGAGGGTTTTTATCATAAATGAATGTTGAATTTTGTTGAAAGCTTTTTCTGCATCTATTGAGATGATCATATGGTTTTTCTCCTTCAGTTTGTTAATATGATTTATCACATTGATTGCTTTACGTATATTGACCAATCCTTGAATTCCTGGGAGAAACCCCACGTGATCATGGGGTTTAATGTGCTGTAGGATTCTGTTTGCAGTATTTTGTTGAGGATTTTTGCATCTATGTTCATCAGTGATGTTGGCCTGTATTTTTCTTTTTTTGTGACGTCTTTGTCTGGTTTTGGTATCAGGGTGATGGTGGCCTTGTAGAATGAGTTTGGGAGTGTTCCTCCCTCTGCTATATTTTGGAAGAGTTTGAGAAGGATAGGTGTTAGCTCTTCTCTAAATGTTTGATAGAATTCACCTGTGAAGCCATCTGGTCCTGGGCTTTTGTTTGTTGGAAGATTTTTAATCACAGTTTCAATTTCAGTGCATGTGATTGGACTGTTTATATTTTCTATTTCTTCCTGATTCAGTCTCCAAAGGTCATGCTTTTCTAAGAATTTGTCCATTTCTTCCAGGTTTTCCATTTTTTTGGCATATAGTTACTTTTAGTAATCTCTCATGATCCTTTGTATTTATACAGTGTCAGCTGTTATTTCTCCTTTTTCATTTCTAATTCTATTGATTTGAGTCTTCTCCATTTTTTTGTAGGTGAGTCTGGCTAATGGTTTATCAATTTTGTTTATCTTCTCAAAGAACCAGCTTTTAGTTTTATTGATCTTTGCTATTGTTTCCTTCATTCATTTTCATTTATTTCTGATCTGATACTTATGATTTCTTTCTTTCTGTTAACTTTGGGGTTCTTTTTTTGTTCTTCTTTCTCTAATTGCTTTAGGTGTAAGGTTAGATTGTTTATTTGAGATGTTTTTGTTTCTTGAGGTAGGATTATATTGCCACATACTTCCCTCATAGAACTACTTTTGCTGCACCCAATAGCTTTTGGGTCGTTGTGTTTTCATTGTCATTTGTTTCTAGGTATTTTTTGATGTCCTCTTTGATTTCTTCAGTGATCTCTTGGTTATTTAGTAGTGTATTGTTTACCCTCCATGTGTTCGCATTTTTTACAGATTATTTCCTGTAATTGATATCTAGTCTCATAGCATTGTGGTCGGAAAAGATACTTGATATGATTTCAGTTTTCTTATATTTACCAAGACTTGATTTGTGATCCAAGATATGATCTCTCCTGGAGAATGTTCCATGAGTACTTGAGAAGAATGTGTATTCTGTTGTTTTTGGATAGAATGTCCTATAAATATCAATTAACTCCATCATGTTTAATGTATCATTTAAAGCTTGTGTTTCCTTATTTATTTTCATTTTGGATGATCTGTTCATTGGTGAAAGTGGGGTGTTAAAGTCCCCTACTATGATTGTGTTACTGTCGATTTCCCCTTTTATGGCTGTTAGCATTTGCCTTATGTATTGAGGTGCTCCTTGTTGGGTACATAAATATTTACAATTGTTATATCTTCTTGGATTGATCCCTTGATCATTATGTAGTATCCTTCTTTGTCTCTTGTAGTAGTCTTTATTTTAAAGTCTTTTTTATCTGAGATGAGAATTGCTACTCCACCTTTCTTTTGATTTCCATTTGCATGGAATATCTTTTTCCATCCCCTCACTTTTAGTCTGTATGTGTCCCTAGGTCTGAAGTGGGTCTCTTGTGTACAGCATATATATGGGTCTTGTTTTTGTATCCATTCAGCCAGTGTATGTCTTTTGGTTGGACCATTTAATCCATTTATATTTAAGGTAATTATCAATATGTATGTTCCTATTGCCATTTTCTTTAATTGTTTTGGTTTGTTTTTGTAGGTCTTTTCCTTCTCTTGTGTTTCCTGCCTAGAGAAGTTCCTTTAGCATGTGTTGTAAAGCTGGTTTGGTGGTGCTGAATTCTCTTAGCTTTTGCTTGTCTGCAAAGGTTTTAATTTCTCCATCAAATCTGAATGAGATCCTTGCTGGGTAGAGTAATCTTGGTTATAGATTTTTCTCCTTCATCACTTTAAATATGTCTTGTCACTCCCTTCTGGCTTGCCGAGTTTCTGCTGAAAGATCAGCTGTTAACCTTTTGGGGATTCCCTTGTATGTTACTTGTTGTTTTTCCTGTGCTGCTTTTAATATTTTTTCTTTGTATTTAATTTTTGATAGTTTGAATAATATGTGTCTTAGTGTGTTTCTCCTTGGATTTATCTTGTATGGGACTCTTTGTGCTTCCTGGATTTAATTGACTATTTCCTTTCCCATGTTAGGGAAGTTTTCAACTGTAATCTCTTCATGTATTTTCTCAGTCCCTTTTTTTTCTCTTCTTCTTCTGGGACCCCTATAATTTGAATGTTGGTGCATTTAATGTTGTCCCAGAGGTCTCTGAGACTGTCCTTAATTTTTGTCATTCTTTTTTCTTTATTGTGCTCTGCAGTAGTTATTTCCACTATTTTATCCTCCAGGTCACTTATCCGTTCTTCTGACTCAGTTTTTCTGCTATTGATTCCTTCTAGAGAGTTTTTAGTTTCATTTATTGTGTTGTTCATCATTGTTTGTTTGCTGTTTAGTTCTTTTAGGTCCGTGTCAAATGTTTCTTGTATTTTCTCCATTCTATTTCCAAGATTTGGATCATCTTTACTATCATTACTCTGAATTCTTTTTCAGGTAGTCTGCCTATTTCCTCTTCATTTGTTTGGTCTCGTGAGTTTTTACCTTCCTCCTTCATCTGCTGTGTATTTCTCTGTCTTCTCATTTTACTTAGCTTACTGTGTTTGGGGTCTCCTTTTCGCCGGCTGCAGGTTCGTAGTTCCTGTTGTTTTTTGTGTCTGCCCCCAGTGGGTAAGGTTGGTTCAGTGGGTTGTGTAGGCTTCCTGGTGGAGGGGACTGGTGCCTGTGCTCTGCTGGATGAGGCTGGATCTTGTCTTTCTGGTGGCCGGACCATGTCTGGTGTTGTCTTTTGGGGTTTCTCTGACCCTATTATGATTTTAGGCAGCCTCTCTGCTAATGGGTGGGGTTGTGTTCCTGTCTTGCTGGTTGTTTGGTGTAAGGTGTCCAGCAGTGTAGCTTGCTGGTCATTGAGTGGAGCTGGGTCTTAGCGTTGAGTTGGAGATCTCTGGAAGAGCTTTCACTGTGTGATATTATAGGGAGCCGGGAAGTCTCTGGTGGACCAATGTCCTGAACTCGGCTCTCCCATCTCAGAGGCTCAGGCCTGACACCCGGCTGGAGCACCAAGACCCTGTCAGTCACATGGCTCAGAAGAAAAGGGAGAGAAAAAAGAAAGAAAGAAAGAAAGAAAAATATAAAGTTATTAAAATAAAAATTATTATTAAAAGTAAAGAAGTAATAGAAAAAAAGGAAAGAAAGAAAGAAGAGAGCAACCAAACCAAGACACATCCATCAATGATAACAATCGCTAAAAACTATAGTAAGAAAAAAAAATTCCGAACAGACAGGACCCTAGGACAAATGGTAAAGGGAAAGCTATACAGACAAAATCACAGAAAGAAGCATATACATACACACGCAGAATAAGAGAAAAAGGTTATATGTATAGGAAAAAAGAGAGTAACGAAATCAATAAACAAATCTAGCAGTGATAATACGCTCTAAATCTAAACTAAGATAAACATAAAAGCAGAAACAAATCAGATGCAGAAACAAACCCAAAGTGTACAATTGATCGCGAAGTCCACCTCCTCAGTTTGGGATGATTCGTTGTCTATTCATGTATTCCACAGATGCAGGTACATCAGGATGATTGTGGAGATTTAATCCGCTGCCCCTGAGGCTGCTGGGAGAGATTTCCCTTTCTCTTCTTTGCTTGCACAGCTCCCAGGGTTCAGCTTTGGATTTGGCCCCGCCTCTGCATGTAGGTCGCTGGAGGGCGTCTGTTCTTCGCTCAGACAGGAGGGGGTTAAAGGAGCGGCTGATTCGGGGGTCTGGCTTACTCAGGCCGGGGAGAGGGAGGGGCACGGAGTGCAGGGCGGGCCTGCGGCGGCAGAGGCTAGCATGACGTTGCACCAGCCTAAAGTGTGCTGTGTGTTCTCCTGGGGAATTTGTCCCTGGATCTCGGTTCCCTGGTAGTGGCGGGCTGCACAGGCTCCCGCGGTGGGGAGGTGTGGATAGTGACCTGTGCTTGCACACAAGCTTCTTGGTGGCGGCAGCAGCAGCCTTAGCATCTCATGCCCGTCTCTGGGGTCCGAGCTGATAGCCGCAGCTCACGGCCGTCTCTGGAGCTAGTTTAGGCAGTGCTCTGAATCCCCTCTCCTCGCGCACCCGAAACAATGGTCTCTTGCCTCTTCGGCAGTTTCAGACCTTTTCCCGGACTCCCTCCCGGCTAGCTGTGGTGCACTAACCCCCTGCAGGCTGTGTTTCCGCAGCCAACCCCAGTCCTTTCCGTGGGGTCTGACCTCTGAAGCCCGAGCCTCAGTTCCCAGCCCCCGCCCGCCCGGGTGGGTGAGCAGACGAGCCTCTTGGGCTGGTGAGTGCTGGTTGGCACTGATCTCCATGAGGGAATCTCTCCGCTTTGCCCTCTGTGCTCCTGTTGCTGCTCTCTCCTCTGTGACTCTGAAACTTCCCCCCTGCCACCAGCCCCCCCCCGCCCCCGCCGTCTCCGCCATTGAAGGGGCTTCCCAGTGTGTGGACACTTTTCCTCCTTCACAGCTCCCTCCCTCCTTTTTTCTTTTGCCTTACCCAAAAGAGTAATTTCCTGCCTTTTGGGAAGTCTGAAGTGTTCTGCCGGCATTCAGTAGGTGTTCTGTAGGAGTTGTTCCGCATGTAGACGTATTTTTGACGTATTTGTGGGGAGGAAGGTGATCTCCGCGTCTTACTCCTCGGCCCTCTTGAAGGTCCCTCCTCATCACAGTCATTTAAAAGTCTTTGTCTAACTCAGTCTGAATCAACCAGGCGTCTGTTTCTATCATCTATTTTCTGTGTTAAGCACGTTTTTGGTCATATGGTTTTCTCATGGCATTTAGCCAAAATTTTTTTTTTTTTGCATGCTAGACACTGATATGAAAATAATTTATACTCTAGGTAATATCATCTTCCAGCAGAGAGGGTTCTCCCTTTTTTACTGGACAGACAGATTGAAGACTAGTCACCTTGAAGACTGGGTTGTGGTTTTGCTAGTTTGCACCACTTTTAGCACACAGAACTCTGGAATTTCCAACTGAGAACCTGGTGTATACACCAGAGTCCTTAGCTCTGCTAGTTCCTGAATCTGATCTTTGCTTTGTAATGTAGCTCGGCTGTCCAAAACTCTGCTTTTCTCTGAGTCTTTCTGTTTAACTCTTGGCTTCATACAGTTTCAGGAGTCAACCTGTATCTCAGGGGAAATTGGCTGTATGACAGGCTCTGTTTTCCTTTCTTTCTCACCAGGAACATAGCCCTCATGTTTCTAATTTTGTCTCTCTGAACCCCAAGACTGCCAAAATGTTTACTGGTTTCTCTGTCCCCCCAGCCTCTACTTAGGCACATCTTACATCCTTCATTCACCACCTCGCCATCATAATCAGCAAATGCATCCAGAGGGGATGAGGGGAAGCAGCTGCGTAACATCGGCTTACTTTCTTTCGTTTATCACTCTCCAGATTTTTTCTTTTCCTGTCAAGCCATTTTAGTTGTTCTCAGTGAGAACACTGACTGCCACAAACTGTTTTATCCTACCTAGAAGTAGAAATCAGAGCTAGCATTTATATTCAAAAAAAAAATTAATACAGCCACATATCCTTTGGAATATATATATTATTATTTTTATCATCATTTACGTATGAGAAAACTAAGCCTCAGACTGCTTCAGAAACTTGCACAAAGTTATGGAGTTAGTTAGTTGCACAGTTGAGATTCAAATCCAGTCCATTATGGCTCTGGAGCCTCAGCTCTTAACAACGCATCCCATGATATTATACAGCCTTTCTAGTTCACCTCATATTCTCCTGTTATTTTCTGCTTGTCACGTGCTCTCATTTCACACCGTATCCAGGCCTTTTATTTCTAGGGAGATTTCTCATCTAGAAAGGCAGCAGATCTCAGGTGATTGTAAAAGGGAAAATGTTTGGGTGGGCTAGTTTTTACTAAGCTGTGAATGATTATATAGCCAAGTGTTTTGCTATTTCTAGAAATATTTATGCTTATAAAGTAGTTTATTACCTCAAAGCAATGTGTCTTGAAAACAGAGTTTTGATATAATCCTCTTAACCAGTTGCTCCTTCAGTGAATCCGTTTTCAACTCTTTTAACAATGCTCTATTTTATCATGCGTCTCTATGTTTGTATGTGTGTGCATACATGCTTATATTAGTATTATTTATATAGCCTTACTTAGTTATACAGAGCTTTATAGAGTTATTCATAGTTTTCTACATTTTTTTTCTAGGTGGTAAGGTTTTAAAAGAGAGGCTCCTTGTCTGTTTCCTGCTTGAATACTTCCTGGGACCTTGTACAGTGCCTGGTGCTTAATAAGTGCTGAATTAAAATTTGTTGAATTAAGTGTAATATAGTTTTGATGAGGTGGGATGACATCTTTGAATTTTAAAATTAATATCATACAGGAGATTTTTTTGATCTGAAATGTGTTTAATATTGAACATTCAAAAAAGAAAAGAGAAATAGGAGCTACATTGGTATCGTATAGCTTGACCAAGAAGAGAAGACAGAGGAGAAAGAATCTGTTAATATATGTGTGTTCCATTTTGCTTACCTGTAGAAGAGTGATATTCTTACTCATAATAAGTGAAACCATTTCTCACCTATCAAATTGGCAAAAATCCCGAAGTTTTGTAACATACTTTGTTGTTGAGTCCACTGAGAAATTGGCAATCTCACACATGGCTGGTGTGAATGTAAAATGGGAAAACCTTTAGGAGAGGAATTTGGTAATATTCAGCAATATTATATATAACCAGCAATCTCACTTCTAGGAACTTACCACAAAAATTTATAGCAAAAATATAAAGAAGTCATTCTGAAGTCTATTAGTAGTACTATTGGTAATAGCAAAAGGTTAGAAAAGTTCCACATTTTGATCAGTAGAGAACTAGTTGAATAAATGAAGCTGTATGCACAACTGGAGTGCTGTGCAGCTGTAAAAAGGCAGGAGGAATGTCTTTAAATACTACTATGAAGAGTCTTCAGGGTATATAGTTTAGGTAAAAAAAGTAAGATGGAGAAAAATGTGTTTAATATGGTACCACTCATCCCAGGGTGTAGGGAGTGAGGATACGTAGGTCTGCCATACGAAGTACCACTAATGGGGTGGCTTTAAAAATAGTTTACAGTGCTTGAGGCTAGAAATCCAGATCAAGGTGTTAGTGGGTCCATACCCCCTCTGGAGGCTCTCAGGAAGAAGGCTTCCCCCTTCTGGTGCTTGCTGGCCATCCTTGGTGTTCTTGGTTCATGGCTGCTTCACTCCAGTTTCCGCTTCCATATTCACATGTCCGTCTCCCTGTGTGTGTGTTTATGTCTCTGTGTCCAAATCTCCCTCTCCTTTCTCTCTCTCTTTTTTTTTGCTGGTAGTACATAACATTTATTACTATTATTATTTAACAATTATTCAGCACCAGCAATACATCATACAAAGTATTTATACAATATAAAGCAGGTTTAGCATCACCATTCCTATCATCTAGGAACTTATTTAAATTAGGCCGTTAAAATGAGAAGGATATTCATTTGCCAGGAAACAAGGTGAGGTAAATAGAAGGGGAAAGATTGTGATACTACACTCCTTCTCCTTTCTCTTTAAAGAGATAGGGAGACTGGATTAGAATCCATCCTAATCCAGTATAATCTCATTTTTAAATTGATTACATCTGCAAAGACCCTATGTCCAAATAAGGTCACATTCACAGGTACCTGAAATTAGAATTTAACATATCTCTTTTGGGGACACAATTCAATCCACAACAGAGGTTATAAAAGTGTATGTGTGTTTATATGTAGTACAGGGGACAAAAGTAGAAACAGTGTTTCTCTGAATAGACACTGTTTTATAGATTGGATTTGGGAATCATGTAAATATTCACACAATTATAAAACAAAGTTAAATGAAAAATTCTAGAAATCAAAAGCAAAATGAAATAAATGAATGACCAGAACATTGAATTTGTGACCAACCATATAGAAAGAAACTATTTCAAGTAACATTAAAACATACTTTGACCTTATTTCCCTAGTGGAATATGCCCTAAAGAAAACAGAATTGAAAAAAAAAAAAATCTTGAACTGTTTTCAGTGATCATATCATAGGTGGTAGTGTTGGAATTTTTATTTTCAGACTGTTGAATGTGTATTGTGTGAATAAAGTGAGTAGTTCTGTTTACATTATTGGGAAACAGGATTTGGGGATGGGAGAAAGGACAAAAGATGTAGCATGAGGTTAAGTTATAAAGCATGTAGTCCTACATTTAAATCAGAAATATAAATTTGAATTCACGATATATCTTACCTTAGAACAACAACAAAATACTACTAACATGTTTCTAGCTCTGTTCACTGAAAAGCCCTGGAAATAAAGTAGTAATCAGCAAACTTAATGCTGAGGTCCTGGTATGTCAGCACCATTTCCTTCGCAAAGGAACCAGGATTCTTTGGGAAAATGGCAGGTCTAGGGCAGGAAGTGTTCATGATGAACCTGTAACATCTCATCACAGTGCAGAGCACAGATACCAAAGATTACTCGGGATGTGTCCAAAGGATTCAAGGGTCAACTTGAGGAAGCCCCCAATGCAAACAGTTAGACCACTTAGTCATCAATATGAATAATAACTATTATGGACTGAAACATTTCAACTATGATTTAATAATGAATCAAAAACAAAAATACCCTCAATGATCACCTATGGAGAATGCTAGGGAACCAACTCCTTATTTTGAAAATCAAGCATTTATCTTGTCGCTCTTATATATGTCAGACCTCAGAATAATCAAATAATTGATGAGGGGAGGAAGTTTACTGAGATATTCAAGCTAGGAAAAGAAAAAGGAATGAAGATAAAAAACATTAGAAAGTTACCATTTTGGAACTAAGGAAATAATGTATCTTCATAATGATCACAAATGACTGCTAACAGAAAAGCATCAGGACACTAGTGTCCCCTGATAGAAGAATACACTCCAGCTAAGGACAGCTTGTGTCAAAAATGGAACTAGAATCTGAGGAAGCATTAATCCCTATCAATCTATAGGAAATATAGGGGATGGAGAAATATGTGAAATAACATCACAAGAATGTAACAGTGAAACCCAAGCAGTGGGAATCTCTATAGGACAAACTACGTGGCTTCAACATATAAGTTTCAAGAAGGGACTTCCCGGGAGGCCCAATGGTTAAGACTCTGTGCTCCCAATGCAGGGGTCCTGGGTTCAATCCCTGGTCAGCGAACTAAGATCCCGCATGCCGCATGGCACGGCCAAAAAAGAAAAGAAAAAAGGTTTCAAGGAACACTCCCACTTCCCCCAAAAAGGGAGAGAGATGGAGATGAAACCTATGGATTAAAAAGTCTTAAGATACATGTCAAGTAATTGCATTGTGTGGATTTTATTTGGGATCTTTCTCAAATAAACTAAAAAAAATTTTGTAAAAGAACCATTTGGGGAAACTTGAGCACTGTTTGGATATCTAATCATATTTTTAGATGTGATAGTGATATTGTGGTTATGTGTTTTAAAAGGAATGTATACCGAAAAATTAAGAATGGAATGACATGAGGTTTGAGAGCTTTTAAATAGTCTGGGTAGAGTTTAGATGAAACTATGAGATTGGCCTTGAGTTGATAATTGTTGAATCTGGGTGGTGGGTACATACAGAGTTTATTATGCTATTTCTTTTGTAAATGTTTGACATTTTTTATAATAAAAAGTTTTTTTTTTTTAAAGACTGATATGTAGGGAAGTCTGAACAGGTTACTACAGCAGGAGAGCCCAAATCAATTCTATATTAAATAAATTTTATCAGCAAATGCTCCAGAAATCATTGGCAGTTTAGCTGGTAATAAATGTGGTGGTGATAATAAAAACAATAATAAACATTTATTGTGTGCTTACTATGTTCTTGTTGCTTTACATACATTATCTTACTTAATCCTCATAAAATAATTGAGGTGGTAACTGTGAAACATCCATTTTATGGTCGGGATCCCTGAGACTCAGGGAGGTGGCATACCTTGCTTCGCAGATTAGAACTCTGGCATTCTGTTTTCGATTTCCTATGTTGCCTTCCAAGCTTTCCCTTGTAAAACACTTGCCCTGTGGGCTATGATTCGTCCTCTGGCTTCTTCCAGAACTTTTGTATTATTCCCTTTTCCCTCCTCTTTATCCAAAGCCTCATCTGTGTTTGAAGATCTAGGCTACACTTCCTCAGTAAGACATTGTTCCCATCACCCCAACCTATCAAGATTTTTTCCTCTTCTGGATCCTTATTTTAGTTTCAATTAAGGTGGAAGTTAATTGTGTGCTGATCTATGACGCCTTTCATAGTATTGTGTTGAGTTGCTATTAAAATACTTGTTTAATTTTACTTGTTCAAGTCTAATGTCCCCAACTAGATTTTTTTAAAAATATATTTATTTATTTATTTGTCCGCGTCAGGTCTTAGTTGCAGCGTGCGGGATCTTCATTGTGGCGCGTGGGCTTCTCTCTAGTTGTGGCGTGCAGGTTTTTCTCTCTCTAGTTGTGGTGTGCGGGCTCCAGGGCACGTGGACTCTGTAGTTTGCGACACGTGGCCTCTCTAGTTGAGGTGCGCGAGCTCAGTAGTTATGGCGCGTGGGCTTAGTTGCCCCATGGCATGTGGGATCTTAGTTCCCCGACCAGAGATTGAACCCGCGTCCCCTGCATTGGAAGGCGGATTCTTTACCACTGGACCACCAGGGAATTGCCCCCAACTAGATTTTTTTTTTTTTTTGCAGTACACGGGCCTCTCACTGTTGTGGCCTCTCCCGTTGTGGAGCACAGGCTCCGGACGCGCAGGCTCAGCGGCCATGGCTCACGGGCCCAGCCGCTCCGCGGCATGTGGGATCTTCCCGGACCAGGGCACGAACCCGTGTCCCCTGCATCGGCAGGTGGACTCTCAACCACTGCGCCACCAGGGAAGCCCAGCCCCAACTAGATTTTTAAACATCCTGAGGGCATATACAGTATCTTATACTTTGTACCCTCAAAAATGTTAGCATGATGCCGTGTATGATAAATTTGTGCTAGTTAGTGTAAGTCATTTGGAGACTTGATAACTAATGGCAAGCAGGGTAGCTTCGTTTATGCCAATTCCAGAGAATGTATTTATATGTAAGGAGAGACTTGGCAAATTTAATGTTACATTGTCCTCATAAAAGTACATGTTCAGGGGAAATGCTTGTCCCCACTCCTCTTGTTGCCTGTGACTTGACATCTTAACACTCCTTGCCTCTCTCTGAATCCTGACCTCACTCTTACTGGAGGGGAGAGGAATGAGAAGAGTAAGAGCGGTTTAATAGGTGAGTCTGAGAAGAAGGAATAGAGTTTGCTCATTTCTCAACCTGGGTCTCAATTTCCCAACCTGCAGAGAATGTGTGTACCTGCCTGTTATTCGATTTGTAGTAAACTTAGCAGGACTGGTCCACCCAGTGTTGGGGGCTGAGAAAAGGGGGCCCGTGGTTACAGCACTCCCATACTTCCTTTGACACAGTGCGTAATTTTCATTCTGTCCTGCATCCTTAACAAGCCCTCCTGTCTGAGACAGATACTCCAACAGCTTTATCAGGAACAAAGGAGATATTTTAATTTTGTCTTCCTGGCTCTGTGTGTCAATTCTCAACTTGCTTGGGGCAAAGAAGTAAGTTACTTAGAAGCCTTTCAAACCTCAACAATGTAAAGAAAGTGTATTTTAGAATTAGTCCCATCAATAGCAGGAATTAACTTGACCAAAAGGCAGGGGTTCTGAAGAGCTAGGTCCGGTAAATTCATTTTGTTTAAAACAGAAACCTCAGATGGGGTGATGGAGTGGGAACCCTCCATGGCCTCTGTCCACTCCGAGATGGTCTGATTCTGTGACAGAGGAGGATGGTGGTGATGGGAAAGGAGATGATTAGATCTCCAAGGGCGTGGTTTCCACCTCTAGTGGGAGGAGCAAAGAGAAGACAGAAAAGTCAAATAGGGAATAAAAACCATGTAAAGGAACTTATGGGGGCTTCCGTGGTGGCGCAGTGGTTGAGAGTCCGCCTGCCGATGCGGGGACACGGGTTCGTGCCCCAGTCCGGGAAGATCCCACATGCCGCGAAGCGGCTAGGCCCGTGAGCCATGGCCGCTGAGCCTGCGCGTCCGGAGCCTGTGCTCCGCAACGGGAGAGGCCGCCAACAGTGAGGGGCTCGCATACCGCAAAAAATACAAAAACAAAAACAGACTTATGGGATAAAGAACAATATTGACAGCGTGAATAAAAGAGGAGGGATTTCAAATACAGAATCTGTATTTTAACAAGATCAAGTGATCTCTACAATCTTTTCAATTTCTGAAATTTTCTGAATCTTGAATATTTAACTGTAACATTTTCCCTTTAAAATTCCATGATCAAGTGAGTAATTACAGTTTTGGAGGTTAACTGCGATATCTTCGCTCTTATGAATTTTTTTTGTCACACACTGCCCACACACATAAACACAGTGGTTATTGTGTTATCATGAGTGCTAACATTTCCCCTTAGGAAACTGATTAAACTCAAAACCTATCTTCAAATTTTTACTTAAAAACAAATTAAAAAAAAATATCTGAATCTTGAATGAGGGAAACAATTTAAGATGGGTCATGGTAGTGCTTCAGTGTGCCATGATGAACACGTTTGGATTTTATGAAATAATGTCATGCAGAGGGAAAAAAAACCTTAATTAGCTCATTAGTTCTGATTTTACTTTTACAGTGTAAACAATCTTTTGCAGAAGTCATAATTACTTATAGATGCTAATGCTGACTGTACTTTAAAATCTAAAAATTGCTGTCATTGGAGTTGTGTCTTGAAAATATGTTTATCTATCTTAGTGCAGATGCTCTCTAGAATCCTGGAAGGCACTTAAAAAATATATATATTTTTTTGAGGCACTTAAGCTCAACAGCTAATGGAAGATCATGTATTTAAATAATTTACACTTCTATCTGGTTTGAAGAACACCAGGTGGAAATTGCTGATCAGGATGAGTCTGCTATGTGGAAGAAAATGTTTGCTCAAAATAAATGAAAGGCAAACATTTCCACGAGCCCCATCTTTTTGTCTGTGTGGGCAGACTCCTGTCTCCTGCTCTCATATTGTCTGGTCCTGGACCCTGTCTTTGACATTCACTGTGTACTGACGAGCTTCCGGAAGGAGCGCGATGCACTGAGTGACTTCCACCGTTTAATTTTCTTTCCTCACAGTCTTTTGATCGTAAGCAATCATTGTCTCCCTTTCTCATCATTTCTGCGTGCCAACCTGAAATCAAAAGGGGCTGTCCCCTTACTGCGGGAGAGAGGAAGCTAAGCTTCCTGGATGTGCTTCTCCTTGTTGCTGGGCCAACTGGCAACTTCTGTGGTTCCCACTGAGTGTCACAGTGTGTTGTCAAAAGCGTGGTTTTGTGGGTTGACTTCTGATCTGTACTTACTGTATCTTACCTGTCAAAGCTGTGGCGGACTTCCTCATTTATGGCATGTGGCCTGCAAGCACAGACCCAACCCTTCCAGCCAAGAAGAGTCCCACGGAGCACGTGGCTCAGCTCCCCAGCTCTCTCCTGCTCATCGTGCTTGTCAGATGCCTCCTCCCACGTGTGGACTTTTTCTGTGTGTATGAGTGTCTGCGTGTCTGTGTGTGTCATTTTAGGGTAGATAAAAGAATCAGAGCCATTCCTGTGGTGAACCTGACAGAGTCAAAAAAATGGAACTTTTGGTTTCAGCATCGTAAGGAAGAATTACTGGCTACGAAGGGTAATTGCTCCCAGGGCGATGAACCAACTCACCTAACAGTGTCTCAGCGCACATAGGAGAGCTGGAAATGGTTACCACGAACCGAAGCAGTGCTGAGAGATGCAGTCTTTCTAGTCCACGTGTTTCAAAACCTCGTGGCCTCCGCGCTCTACCAGCATGACACAAAAGTTTGCCTACCCAGCCTCTGAGACTCCTCAGGGAAAAAGATCACAGAGTCTGCAGCAGCTTCAAACTCATCTTCTCCAGAGCCAAGTGAAACACAAATTCCAAATGTTTCAAGTTTTATTCTAGGTTTAGAAATAACACTTTTCCGAGTCAGGTCTAAATTTAACAACATCCCCTCTCTCATTGCTAGAAACAAGCCTGGGCTGGGCTAAGCTGGGTGAGGGGAGACCCCGGGTATTACCTGAAATGACTGCTTCTCTGGCCATCACAACCGTAGGGGAATCTCTCAGAGTGGGGCCCTCTGTTTATTGTAAAAAATATTGGTGACGGGAAGGAAAATGGTTCAGTGGAGTTGCTTGGGGGGCATTTTTCGATATTGTCAGGCCACTCAACTTGAAACCGGCAATAGTCACTCCTGTCATCACTTTCTCTGCTCAGCTCTTGGCTACACAGTCGGGTGTGGGCTGGAAAAAGGGGGCTTGCTAGGAGCTGTGGGCATTGAGACATCACTGTGGCTTCCTCCCCTTCCCCCAGGATGGCCTGGAGGTGTCAGGGGGTTGAGGCTAGTATAGGTAGAATTGGGAGTTCCCAGCAGTCCCCGTGTTCCCAGCCCCCCTCAGATGGTACCACCCCTGGTGACATGCTGCCTTATCACGTGTGGAAAGCATATGGCGGAACCGACTTGGTGAGCTTGGGAAGGATGCTGCCTAATAACTTCATCGTCGAGCACGTGGGACTCATGAGACGTGCTCTGAAAATACCTTCATTCATCGCCCCAAATGCTTGTTTTTTCCCTGCCCTCCTTAGGGCTAGCTTCTTGACTTTCTGGTTACTTCCAGAAAATGAAAGATCCTCTGATTATCTTTAGTAATAAATCTGTGTCAGTTTAGTAAGTAATATGTCACGCTAGGCTAATGAGTAAAACCCCTGTTTTCATTTGATAGCCAGCTGTTCCTTTAGCTCGAGCCTTGCAGGCTGGTGGGGTGCCCCTGGGGTGGCAGTGGCGCTCTTTCCTTCCGTGCCCCATACAGAGCTGTGCTTGTGCAGCGCTGGAGTTGGAGATGGCGTGGGGGGAGGAAAGAGAGGCAGGAAGGTCTTGCCGTTGGCATGGGTGTTCCTCGGACTTGGCTGATTTGTGGAACGACTTTTCTCTTATACGGCGTGTACACACACACACACACACACACACTCACACTCACACAAGAAGGTGTTTTTTCACCGCTTGTGTGTCTCCACTGGCTCGTCTCAGATGTGGTTCTCAGCCTGGGAACGCAGCAGTTCCCACGCTGTAAGGGTCACCTCACCTAGCCAGGTAGGTCCTGAGTTGCTCCTGTGCTGTTTTTCTCACATGAAGACGCTCAGGAGTCCTTCATCCTGGGAGCACGTGCCGGCCTTGATAGCCATCTTTACTTCCATGTCAGAGTAGCTGGCCATCATCCTTCTTTCTTTCTTCTTTTTAAGTTCGTTGTTACTGGAGTACAGTTGCTTTACAACGTTGTGTTAGTTTCTACTGTGCGGCAAAGTGAATCAGCCATACGTATACGTATCTCCCCTCTTTTTTGTATTTCTTGGCCGTCATCTTCCTCCCTTTGGAAGTCTCAGAGTCGGACACCAGTCCACGATGTCCCCCAGCTCTAGAGGATGTATGTCGAGCTCTCAGAGGGATCCCACTGAAGTCCCTTCCTTAGACTTGAGGGCAGTGGCATGCATTGACTTGTACCCCAGCCCTTGGGGAGGGCTGCCACTCACAGCACACAGAAGCTCTCCACAAATCCCACTCTTTTTCTGAGTACTAATCTCTTCTAGGCTGATGATGGGGAGTCGGCAAAGCATTAAATCCCAGTTCGTAAGCAAGTCCTGTGCACGTTCTGACTGGTGGCCTTGCATCTCACTTTGAAATGTGATATTGATTGTCTTGGAGCCTCTGCTGAAATTAAAGTCGAAGTGGTTTATTTAACATCTGGTTACATTAAATCAGTGTTTGAGTTTAAAAATCGAGGCATTATGTTCATATGGTTATGTGAATATCTATGCATCCTCCACTGAACAACATAAAATTTGAAGTTTCTCTTCTGCTTCTTCTTTAATTAATTACATGTGCCTTTGCATGAAGAGCTCACAGGGGAAACAAAATCTCCCCAAAGTAGAAAAGTTCTATTGCTTGTTTCTAACTAGAAAATATCTTTTTCATCAGCAAAGTGGAATGGTATTCAAAATGGAAGAGTGAGATTAACAACAAAAACAATAACTAAACAGCTAGCACTTACTGGACCACTCATACTGTCCCAGACATTATGTTACGTGCTTTATGGAGATTGGCCGTTGGACCCTCACAACAGTCATATGTGAGGTGACGTTGTTATTCTAATTTGATGAAGTTTCAGCAACTCAAGGTCATATAGATTTTATGTGATGAAGTTTAGATTTTAATCCAGGAAATCTAACTTTATAGTTGATTTTCTTAGAAAGATTGAATTGAGTGATTGGAATTTTGAAAAGAAATTTCCTGTAAAACAGGGCTTTCTAGAGTTTTATACACTATCTCAATCCCTTGACTTCACTTAGTTCAGCCATTTCATTTCATTTATTTATTTTGAATAATATTGCCTGCTGAAATGGTGTTTCTGTGAGCATGGTTGTATCAGGGCAAAGGGAAAGGTTTTTGTTGTTGTTGTTGTTGAGGTATAATTGACATATAGCATGCTAGTTTCAGGTATACAGTGTAATGATTCAGTCTTTGTATATATTGTGAAATGATCCCCACAATAAGTTTAGTTTACATCCATCACCATATATCGTTATCATTTTGTGTGTGTGGTGAGAACTTTTAAGATCTACTCTCTTAGCAGCTTTCAAATATGCAATCTAGTATTATTAACTATGGTCACTAACTGTACATTATATCTGCATGACTTATTTATTTTATAACTGGAAATTTATATCTTTTGACTACCTTCACCCATTTTGCTTACATGCCACTCCCACTTCTGGCAACAACCAATCTGTCCTCTGTATCTGTGAGCTTGTTTTTTGGTTTTGTTTTGCTCTTTGTTTTGGATTCCACATGTAAGTGAGATCATATGATATTTGTCTTTCTCTGTCTGACTTACTTTACTTAGCACAGTGCCCTCAAGGTCGATCCATGTTGTCACGAATGGCAAGATTTCATTCTTTTTTATGGCTGAATAATATTTCACTGTATCTATACCACATTTTCTTTATTCATCCTTCAGTGGACACTTAGGTTGTTTCCATGTTTTGGCTATTGTAAATAATGCTGCAATGAACATGGGGGTGCAGGTAGCTCTTTGAATTAGTGTTTCCATTTTCTTCAGATAAATACCCAGAAGTGAGATTGCTGGATCATATAGTAGGTCTGTTTTTAACTTTTTGAGGAACCTCCATACTGTTTTCCATAGTGGTCGCACCCATTTGGCAAGTTAAAAAAAATATATATATATATATTTATTTATTTTTGGCTGTGTTGGGTCTTCTTTGCTGCATGCGGGCTGTCTCTAGTTGCGGCGAGCGGGGGCTACTCTTCATTGAGGTGTGCGGGCTTCTCATTGCGGTGGCTTCTCTTGTTGCAGAGCATGGGCTCTAGGCGCGTGGGCTCAGTAGTTGTGGCGCATGGGCTTACTTGCTCCGTGGCATGTGGGATCTTCCCGGACCAGGGCTTGAACCCTAGTCTTCTGCATTGGCAGGCGGATTCTTAATCACTGCGCCACCAGGGAAGTCCCTTGGCAAGTTATTTTTAAAAGCACTTTATTGAGGTATGATTGACATGTAGAAAGCTGTGCGTATTAAATGTATACAACTTGATGGGTTTGGGGATAAGCATGCATCTGTGAAACCATTGCCACTATCAGTGCCGTAGATATATCACCTCCCAAAGTTTCCTCCAGCTCCTTTTATTATTATTATTATTAGTAGTAGTAGTAGTAAGAACACTCAACATAAGGTCTACTCTTAGCAAATTTTTAGTATACAGTGAAGTATTGTTAGCTATATGCTCCATGCTGTGTAGAACTCCAGAACTTATTTATTTTGCAGAACTGAAACTTTGAGCATCACCTTCCCATTTTTCTCTCTTCCCTGCCAAAGAAGCAAGTTTTATTCAATATAAGAATGGTGCTAAAGGGTCTTCTATAAACTTTCTTTGTCACTTTCATCAACCTTTAAGAGACTTCCATTTAGTACATTTCTTTCAGTGAATAGTGTTAAGGGCCATTTGTCATTGCTACTCCCTCACTGGTCTGATTGCTATTTTCTTGAAATTCAAGGACTTCTTTTCTCAGATGGATATTTATAGAGCCAGGATGGGCCGGATAGTAGTCCCTAAATAAAGGGAAAGGCCAAGTCTGAAACTGACCACATGGAAAACAAGTGGACCAATACCCAGTACACATTAGTGACTCTCCTGTTTCATCACAGTCCCATGAGTGTAATGGCTTTGACTTAGCCTGTGTCCCCTCCTGGAAGACACGTGTTTAGTTCAGGTTATATCTTTTTCGATGAGTCTTTTTTTTTTTTTTTTTTTTGGCCCCATGTGGGATCTTCCTTCCCTGACCAGGGATTAAACCTGTGCCCCCTGCAGTGGAAGCGTGGAGTCTTAACCACTGACTGGACTGCCAGGGAAGTCCCTCTTTTGCAGTGATTCTTTACCAGCAGTGTTAAGAATCTTGCTGGCTGGTTGTGTGAGTTTCAGGAATCCCAGTGAAACAATCAACCAAGAGATTTTTATATATTTCCAAAGGACATGTGGGTGGAAGACTTCGGGCAACGTGAATATGGAGCAGATGTGGGGATGCTGATTCCTGTGGCTTTTGCCTTCAGAGAGAGCTAAGCAAACTACTCTGCCTTTCCCCACCTCCCACCCAGGATTTAAGATGTTTTCCAGGTTTTACGAACACCCTTTCCCTTCCACTCATCCCTTTCGTCATTTTGAGCACCTTTGCTCTAGAGCTACTATGACTTCTTAGGAATTTCCTGAAATGAGAATGACCTTAAATTAGTCTAAGACAGGCTTTCCTGATAGTGGTGGGATTTACCCCCTTTCTGCCCTGACACCGAAAATTTTAAACTTCTTTTTCTCCCCAGTATCTTATGAATCTTACAACCAGGGTGAATTAAAAAAATCTCTAGCAAACTATGCCTTTTTACTGTTATGTTAAATGTAATCCAAGTGAAAACAGTGTGTCAGATTCAGGACAAACTCCCCAGACCTCCTATGGACACACTGTCTCCCCTAAGCATTTCCTGTATAGAATGCTTTATCCTTCATTTGTTCAGCAAGTATTTGTCGAGCACCCACTATGCCCAGTCACTCTTCCAGGCACAGGGATAACAGTGAACAAAACGAGACAAAATCCCTGCCTTAATGGTAGCTTACATTATCATGGGTGGAGACAGAAAATAAGACAAATTAGTAACATACATAGTGTGTTAGAGGTATGTGCTGTGAAGAAAAATAAAGCAGGAAGGGGAGATAAAGAAGCTGGGGTAGGGGGAAGTGGTTTAATTTCCAGTAAGAACATTAAGGAGGCCTTAATGGGAAGGTGATGTTTGAGCAGACTGGAAGGAGGGCAGGAAGCGAGCTGTGCAAAGAATGGTGAAGGTTCTGGAAACACCATGACTTTTAAGAGAGTCGCTGCTTGGGAGACTCCTATGGTTTGGTCCTCTCCGATATTGCACCTCTGGGATCAGATCAGAGCTCAACTGACCTCTCAAAGTTAGGGCAGAGGCAGTGGGACTCTCAGGAAAAAAATGATGGGAAGGAAAAACCCTGTCACAGCAGCCTGGTGATGGGCTTAGAGGGCCACCCCCAAAGGAGATGCTGTTCTGTTTCAGTTCTTACGTACAGAATCCAGTGTCTCCTTGCATTGTCTGTTTATGCAAAATCTAACCAACTGCGAGGGTAGAGGGGGCTTCACACAGTACTGTCCTCACTTCTGATGCCAAGTGCAAATTTCGGGGGGGTTTCCCAAACCATCCTCAGTTTCAATAATGTGCTAGAAGGACTCAAAGAACTTCCTGAAATCTGTTACACTCACTGTTATGGATTATAACAGGGCAAGGGTACGGATTACTATCATCAGGGGAAGAGATGCACAGGGCAGAGTCCGTGAGGGGTCCAAATGCCCAGCTTCCTGTTGTCCTCTCCCCATGGAGATGTGGACAGCATTCCAGCTGCTGGCATCCACATGTGACAACACACACAGAGCGTTTCCTGCTAGGGAAGCTCACCTGAGCCTAGGTGTCCAGAGTTTTTACTGGGGCTCCATCACAAATTGCCCATATGGCTGTCCTTCAGTCTCCAGCCCTTCCAGAGATGGGTTGATACCTTTAGTCTCCAGTTCCTCCAGAGAGCAGCTGATGCCACGTGGCTTAAGATATATCAAATTGTTAGACTGTCTGGTGGCCAAAGCCCCAGGCAAACAATGACATTGCTGTTAGGCATGACCTTCCAGGAGCCTGGAAATCACCTCTCAGCAGCTAAGGACAAAAACCAGACTCTCTTTTGGATAGAGTTAAGTCCTAACTGTACAGTTTGTAATGTACAATTATTTTTCTCCACGTTCGTTTTCGTAACATCACTCATAGCTGCTCTTCATTTAAAAAATCCACGTGATGGGTGGGGAGGCAGAGGCAGAGATGGGGGCTCTCCATTGGTACACATGAGGAGACAACATATTTCACATTTGCATCTTAGGTTTCTTTACTATTGAATACATCATAGATGGCTTTAAATGACATTCTTCTCATTGTCTTTTGTCCCTTTGGGGGGCAAGAGGGAAAATATGGATTCACAGAAAAAAAAAATATATATTCTACACAAAATCATCGAAGGTAGGTAAACTAATAGCACATAGATTTAAATGTTTACTGGTTTGTGTCAGTGTCTGGTTATACAATGAATAATTCATATCAGACTAGTAGAATGTAACATTTACATAAAATAATACTTTGCAAATTTATGGTAAGTACTAATTACTTGCCTTATTTGCCATGACTATGATATTAAATATTCATAAAAATGTGATTATTTCTTTGATTTGGCAGGCATTTAGATTTCTCTACAGCTTTTCACACTGCTAATTTTAATCCAGTAAATTATCTGGAAGAAAACAGTATGCAGCCTAAAAACTGTTCAAAATTCACTCCAACATTGAGCACATTATGGATGTAATGATCCGTTACAACCAAACTTCAAGAAGGTCTTAGAAGGAAACTGAGAATTAAACAAAGAAATATGGAGGCCATCATCGTGATTTATCAGATATGTTTATTAGGAGATTTTCTGTTAATGCGTACTGAGGACAATCTTTAGAAATATGACCCTGATAGATAACAAATGCATTTGGGGATGTGGTGCTCCCACCAGGGGCCGGTTTAAGAGAATTTAGCAGGACTCTGCCAGTGTTCATTTCCCAGCCTGATGTGCAGTGAGATGATTTGTGAGGCACAATCATGCAGGAACCCTAAGTGTGGGCAAGTGCGCTGGAAATGTGCTTCTAGTGAGATCGGGGCGGGGGGGCATCTCCTCCCTTCCTTCCTGCTGCTGTTTAAGTTGGGGGTTCTCATATTCTTTAAAACAAACTCAGAGTTCCATAGCACAAGACTCACGTCAGAGGAGACCATACTGTATGATCTGAATATTTTATATTCTGTTAACTTACAATGACTCGTAATAATTTATCTGCTTTCTTTGGTCCAGTGAGCACAAAATGGAGCTCTCTTATGGATAGCCAGCATTCTCTGGTCCAGAAATTCAGAGAGAAAAAAGAGGGTAACTCCTGGGATCTGAAGGCCTAGGGACATAAGAGAAAAGGGAGGTGGTGGGAGAAGTGGGAGGGGGAGGACATTGTCAAGCGCAAGCTTGCACAACAGAAAATAGTTACAGGGAGATGGCAGAGAAGGGCCAGACACGTGCATCTCTAGTTTACGTCTTGCCTTCCATCACTGAATCCCTACGAGAAAAAGAGATTATACAACCTAAAGTTCCCGTGGAAGCTGGTATTCAACAGGGTGAGCTGTATTAACTCAATCTCTGGAGCCGGAGCTAGGAAGTACTCCCAGATTTGTTCATACCCGTTTATGAAAAGTGTTGGGTTCAGGTCAGGGTCATGATACTGAATAACAACAACAAAAAGACAACTCTGAAGAGTCATGTGTTTAGAATATAAGCCCAAACATCAAAGGTTCATAACTCAAGGCTGCTGGAAGAGGACAGGTCCTGTAGCAGATAAACACAAGGGGACAAAAGGTGAGGGTCCTTCTTTCACAAACCTTAAGGAAGATGCAAAATGAAAATTAAGGTTGAAAACTTAAAAGGGTAGCAACCCAACAAAGCCTCTAACCCTGTGAGTAAAAGAATGCTCTGCTCTGTCTTTGCAGGTGAATGCAACCTGGAAACCAGAGCTCAGTTAAGGGATACCCACCACTGCTTCCTGAAGGAGGATAGCTCGCTCTGTTCATCACCCCAGGAGGCGATGCAGCATGGTGCTGAGGTTAGGAGCAGACAGGTGCTGTGGACGTGAGCACTGCTAAGTCACCCACCTTCTCCTGCTCCGGTGTTGTCCCCTGAACCGGGGAGAACAGTGGTCCACAGCGTGCAGGACTGTTGTGAGGCTCTGCTGAGAACGTTCACACCGGCTTGGCGTGGCGGCTGGCATGTGGTGAGTGCTTACTAAATCTTAGCTAATATTATTACAGCTATTATGTAAAATGGAAAAACATGATTTAGCTGCATGTCTATTCATGTAAGGAAGGATTTCAGATGGTTGACTGATATTTTCTGAGATGATTGAACTTACTGCACTGCATGGTTTTGTGATGGTAGAAAACCAGCATAATCTGGTGAAAATCACCAACTCCTGCTCTGAGCCGCCCACCTCAGTCTCGGGTTTCAGCAGGTACGAGCCAAGCAGACCTTTCAATATGAGAGTCAAGATGAACCTCAGTTCCAGAGCACTGCTGATTCTGGTTGCTCTGGCTATGTTCTCTATCAGGAGTTCCCAATCAGGGATCCATGGGTAACTGTCGCTCTTAGATCTTCTAAGGAATCTGTGAACATCTGGAAAGGGAATATAAAAAAATATATATATATGCATTTTTCTGCACAGAAAGTCGGTAACTGTCATCAGATTTTTAAAGCGTTTAGGAATCTTCAGATTTTCAGAACTGGTCTGGATTGTGTGGGCTCCTTTCAATGAGCACTACCTAGGAGCAAAGAAGGTTCCAGATGCCAGGCGAGGCTTGGACTGTGATTAGAAGAGGTGGAGTCTTGTCTGAGTTCGTTTTGGCATTAAAAGGCTGTCTACGATGTTAACTTGCTTGGCAGGTCACTTAACACTGAGTTTGTGCTCACCAAAATTTATTTGGTCATTCCCCAAAGGTTGCTATTTAACTGTAGCCACGTCATCCTTCCTTATATAATTGTTATTTTTGAGCCCCAAGTGCCAGGATTTACATTTATAACAAATGTTACAGTCGTGCTATATAATCCTGTCGATTCTCCGGTAATTTTGCTGCGTCGAAATGATCTTTGAATCCTGATTCTGTCATTCAGTATATTCTGTGGCGCTCTCAGTTTCCTTTCAGTCATAAATTTGATAATCGTGTCACTAAACAAAAATGGAAAATCCTGTGTCCATTTAAAAACATTCTTTTATTTCTGGAAAAAAATTCAGGTTTAATACACTTTTTCGACACAAAATATGGTAACCATCTTCCTGGCAAAATAGGAATGATATTTAGAGATCAGTTTTGAGTCCTTTGTTATAATGTTGAAGTGATAGATTAGGGAAAAACAAGAGTAGGTTAGAATATGTTATTCCTTTTTAGCCAAAGTCTTCTTGTGTCATTGTTTTGAAAATTAGCAATGATACATGAATATGATTTGCCTAAATTGAGGCTATGAAAAAAAAAAACGCAAGGCATGTTGTAGTAGAGTGTGAAACTATTCTGACCCAATTTTTACTTCCCTAACAAACCCACACAAAGTTCTCAGAAAATCTGCTGCAAGATGGCACAGTATAAAATAACTATGTATAAGTTCACCCCACCCACATATCTCTCCCCACCTAGGTTGCTAGCCACACTTCTTACAAGGGGAAATTGTAAACTGCGCGTTTGCTCGCTTGCTCTGAAGTCTGTGCAGCACCTACTGAATGGCTTTTCTAAGCTATCCCCGAGGCTTCTCTGCGCCTGCTTCCCAGGTTTGAGAAACAGGAGCCAAAGCTGCCTAGAAATCAAAGATTCGCCCTGATGGAACCTCTCTGGCTCCCGGTGCTAAGCATAGAACCGGAACCTGCGCTTTCAGAAGGGCGGAACGCTCACATTTTTATTAAAGGGAGAGAAAAAAAATCCTACCTCCCAAAAAACCCTACAAAGTATACTTCATTTCCCTTCCTATTAGTCTGCTCCCCAAAAGTATATTATTATTGTTGTTATTATTATTATTAATTGTCCTGCCAAGGACTCGTGGGTCCCCCGGGAGCATCTCCTTACTGTGGACAGAGGGGCGTAGAGAGATGGGATGGAGGGGAGTTTCCAGGAGAGCCCCGGGAAAATGGTGCACAGGAGGTCAGAGCAGTTCACAGCAGCTGTGGGCACCATCTGACTGAGCAGAGCGTGGCCTCCAAGCCGCCTCCACAGTATGTGAGGCTTACGGGAGATCCAGACCCGGCTGCTGAATGTCATTTCCCATAAAGGAACTGGCTGAATTGGCAACAGTTCTGTCCTGAGCAGATGTGCAAGGAGGACACAAAGGGCGGGGGAGATGGTTTCCTTTGTTAACACGGAGGTGACGTCGTTTGCCTGTGTGTTAATTTAAAAGGAGGACCCGAAACATGAGGCATCTGGTTTTTAAAAGTCAAATCTGTGTCCTACACTGGGAGTGTTTCATTGAATTGGGATATAAGTAAAAACATAAACAATGAAAAATGGGAGAAATCAGCTAAACAGTTTCCATTCCTGGGACTCTAACCCTGCCTGACATCAGACAAGACCTTGGCTGCATTTGCAATACTCGCTTCTGTTGTGCAGGTGGTACAGGTGACCAGTGCTGCCATTTTTCCCTAAAGTTAACACGACTGGCTGAGGAGAGCTCAGCTCTCTGAAGTCAGTGTAGAGAGTATTACCCTGAGCTGCTCTGTGATGCCTAGAAACAGCGGGAACGGTATTTATGGTAGTTTATGTGCACATTGTTTGGGCTTTTAACTGTTGAATTGGAAGGGCCTCCTCTTTCATTGTCATTGCACTGCCCTGACACTTCTTTGCTGCTGGAAAAAAAGTGCAAAGACTTTAAAGAAAAGGCATCCATTAATGCATTGGTATCTACACTATTCAATTTCAGGAAGAAGGAACTCAAGGCAAGAGGGAAGGCTGACACACCTTTTATCTAGGGCTGTTTAAGGAGAGGGGTTCATGCTCTAAGTGAGTCTGGGAAAGAAGCAAGACTCACAGTGTGTTAGCTCCCTGTGTCTCTGTGTCATCACACTGCTCCTCCTCTTGTGTTTCTCTCTTTTTCTTATAAGGCCATGGTCATATTGGATTAAGAGCCCGCCTACTCCAGTATGACCTCATCTTAACCAATTACATCTGCGATGACCCCATTTCCAAGTAAGGTCACATTCTGAGGTGCTGGGGGTTAGAACTTCAACATGTCTTTTTTGGGGGGTGGGGGGTAGACATAATTCCACCCCTAACACACAGTGTAAGGTAAATCAGAGTAGACTGAAGGGGCATTAGGGAATGGACCTAGAGGAAATTGAATCCTGTCGCTCCCTTCCACGATAGGTTGAAAGGTGGTTAGGAACTGGGATAAGGTAGGGTGGGGTAGGTGATGCGGGTGCTGCTTTGGGGTTTGGCAGTACCAACTACAGGCAGTAATTTAATACCTAGAGATACTGGGAACTACAGAAGGGCACGCTATTAGAATTAGCAAGACTTATAAAGGAAGGCCGTGCAAGACAGAGTTTGTTGGCACCATGGGTTGTCTTTGGGTCTGATGAGTGGGAGGATGCTGTGTCACAGAAGGAGAGTGACTTTGTGATTTGTGTCGTGTATTTTTAGAGACGACAAAGCCTATATTTGGTTGAAAGTAAATACAAAGCACCTGCTCATCGTCAAGCTCTGTATTTTGGATATATAAAAGTAACACGAGATACATAACCTGAGTGGCTTGGGAATCAAGTATTATGGTGAATTGAAGTTCTTATTTCATCACAAGTCCCATTTGTTACCATTTCTTATTTCTTGGCCTGGGGCCCTTTGAGGAGGTGATACAGTTACTGCCAGGCTTGTTCTCAGCTTACTAGTAGCTAGAAAATGAAATCTTACCCTTAGAGTCTATTTGTTAATTGTTCTACCTCAACTGTAACCCTTCCTGGGTGCTGTGGGTGAAAGGAACACCTCAACCACCTTATCGCAGACCGAACCAAACTAGACATTTATCAGTTTTTAATATGGAAGAAACAGCAGTAGAAGTTACAGTACTGATTAGGTTCCCATGACTGTATCAGTTGTGTCTTGGACATCCTTCCCTGTGCTCCTGGGTCCACTTCTTCAGCAGAGCCAGGGAAGAGCCCCACAGAAGGATGCTGATGCTACCCACCCAAGGTGATGCAGTAGTAAGTGGAGTGGGCCAGGATTCAGACCCCCCCGCTTTGTCTGACTCCACGGGCTGTGTACCCATTGCCTACTCTTTAGGAACTAATGACTGAGGGAATAGAGCTCTTCAGGGTTGTACCAATAGCATGAGCAGAAGCAAAAGCTAGTATATTCAGAAACATTTTATATTGGGTGCCAACTATGTGCCAGGCACTTTGGAAGATAGACATTTTTATTCATTATGTGTTCAGTTAATCTAGGCACTTTCATATGCTATCCCTTTTCACAAAAAAACATGCAAAGTATTATTCCCATTTCCCATTTTTTTTAATTTAATAAAAATTAAAAAAATTCAAGTATGGTTGACTTACAATATTAATTTCAGGTGCAGAGCATGGTGATTCAGTATTTTTTTTGCAGATTATACTCCATTATAAATTATTACAAGACTGACTATAATTCCCTGTGCTATATATCCTTGTTGCTTATCCATTTGTACATAGTTTTTATCTGTGAATCCCATACCCGTAATTTGTCCCTCCCTCCTTCCCTCTTTCCTCTGGTAGCCACTCGTTTGTTCTCTGTATCTGTGAGTCTGTTTCTGTTTTGCATATACATTCATTTGTATTATTTTTTAGATTCCACATATAAGTGATATCATACAGTATTTGTCTTTATCGGTCTGACTTATTTCACTAAGGATAATATTCTCTAGGTCCGTCTCCCGTTTTCTTTTTTTTTAATTGAAGTATAGTTGATTTACAATGTTGTGCTAATCTCTGCTGCACTGTGGAGTGACTCAGTTATACACATATAGACATTCTTTTTTCTGAAAGCTGCAGCTTAGATGGTTTTCCAAAGGTGATACAGATAGTAGTTGCAGGAGTTGGGCTCACAGGGTTGCGAGTGGTAAGGCGAGGATGGCATCATTTTGAATGACCCGGAGCAGAGGTCCCTGTCAGTGAGCATGAGAGAGAAAATTGGAGGTGTGTGGGCACATGATGGAGGGCTCTGAATGCAAGCCTGAAGACTACATCTATAGCAGTGATTTTACCAAGTAACCGCGATCGTGAGCAACTGGGTGAAGTGATGAGAACGATATTGAGGAAGAGGAATCCAGCATCGTGAGAGGAGAAAGCAGAGGCAGGGAAACCAGCCAGAAGGTTTTCACAGGAACTGAGGCATGAATCGAATTGGGCCTTCTGTGTGTGGGGTATGGGTAGGAAAAGAAAGGGACCTTGCTTGTTTGTTTATACCTTGTCCCGTTCCAAAGAAGACTTGAAGGTAGTCTATTTGCAGCAGTCTATGAAATACAGCAGAGTCATACAAAAGAGTTCATGAGGGAAAATATAAAAATGAGCGAGGGGTAATGAAACAGCACCAAGGCCAGTGCACTCCTGATGTGGAGAGGACCCCAGTCATCTACAAAGTAATTCAATAAGGGAACGAATCTATACATTCTAGGGATACAATTCTGCTCCTCTGGCTTAACGCAAGAGTGAATTGTACTGTATCTAGAGGAAGTTGGGGGCTACATACCCTTTAGGCCTCCACAAGGTGCACAACTTTGGAGAGATGCTGCGTTTGGCAGCACGTTCGGGTAACAGATGAAAACCAGAAACACATTTCTTATCAACATCAAGCTGGGTAGAATTGTTGTCTTTGAGAAAGGAGGTGTGCCTGGTTAGATTGTCCTAACTCCACTCAGGGGAGTCAAGAGCACACTTGGGACCGATGGAGATTCTCATTAAGAAAAAAATGCATAAGTAAGTGCTGATCACAACCTCCAGTTTCAACTTCATAAAACATGCTCATTTGAGAAAATTTTAAGGCAAGTATAACTAACATCACAAACATTAATATCTACATAAACTGTAGAATTTTAGTTTTATGCAGAATTTCTTCCTGGTTGCCCTTCACGTAGACTAACTGTGACATGTATCTTAGGGAGGAGCTAACTTTCTGTCGGGTATGAGATAGGGGTTAACTGATAGGCACTAGATGATGAATCAGCAGGGCTTAGAGAACAGTGGAAAGAGATGAGAATGAGATGCACCCCTGGTCTGTTCATATTAGACAGTATCAGTGGATTCTGAGCTGCAAACAACGGAACCTTTACTCTAGCTAGCTAAAACAGAAAAAGAACTCATGAAAAGAATTTTTGACTGGTACTCTCAGTAAGAAGTACATTTTACACTGTGGTTTTCATGTATCCATACATGTTTATAATACAAATGAAAAAATTTGAATGGAGCAGTACTTCTTTTATGAGATTTAAACATTTTTCCTCTATTTCATTGAAAAAAAAGTGCTGGTTGTGATACTCTAAATTGATTTTACACCTTACTAACGGGTTGTGAACAACAGTTTAAAAAGCACCATATTAAAAGTGATCAGCTCTGGAATTTCTGGGATTGCTGAGTTAGGTGGGAAGTAACACAGCCAGTCACAGTAGCAGAGACACACCATGGTTCCTTTTGAGTGAGTCAGTGTTTCCGCCATGGGATCATATCCTTGATGTGGGACACCAAATACTAGAAGCTCCACCATTATTTTACACAAAAGCCAGATGCCTCCTTTGCCACCCTAGTCAGAAGGTGGATTCTGCCATAGTCTGTCTTCCTCAGGTTGCTCCATTCCAAGTTCAAGGCTCCTGTGGGCGTGTCTGATGGCGGAGCCTGAAGTGTTGGTGTCTTAGTTGCAAGAAAAACGCATTTTCTGGTTTCTGTCTTGGAAAGGCAAAGCTGATTATGGTGGGGGGAATTCCTCAAACATAGGGAGCTTGTTCTGGAGATGTTGGGCAGGTAGAAAGATGACAGGTGCGCATTAACCACCAGATAAGTGGTGGTTTCCACTGAATTGATTACAGAAAATAACTCATGTTGAGTTCTTGGTATTCTTAATGATAATTGTAAAATTGAGTGTACAGAAGCCTAGAAGTGCAGAGTCTCAGGGACCAAGTCTTGAGGAGTCATAGTGAAAGGCCTCTGAATAGTAGGTCATACGCAGTACACAGTAGTTGTCCTTGCTAGTTTTGAACAGAGAGAATTTTTTTCCTGGAAACAGTAGCACAATCTCACCTACTAGGGCTTATAGAGAATATTTCACATTTCTGACAGAGCCGGTGTTTAGGGATCATACCGTCTTCTCTTACAGGAGATTTTCAGATTATGTTTGTGTTTTAAGTTGAGAGAATTCCCGATTACCTCTGGTACCATGATCTTTATTAGGTCTGGATTCCAGACGATTATGAAAAAATCTCAAAGAGCTAATTATAGTTAGCAATGGGGAGATGAGGAAAGATTAGACACATTTTCTTTCTTCAGCATGGGCCTTACAGCATTTAGATTGCTCTTAACAAATGTGATTCTGGCGAAAACTGTCAATTATGGTAATAAAATGGATAACTAGAAACTGAGAGAATAGAGATATGAACTTTGTGGTTGTAATTGTCATCACTGCTGTGCATAACACCCAGAAGACAGAACAAGTGATAGCAGTATTGATGACGTTGTGTTTATACTGGTTTAATTTGGTGGTGATTGTGGGTGTTATCCTAGTTAAATAAGGACATTAACATTTTATCCTATTCAGAATTTGTTGAGTACCTGTTAATAGTACTTAGGTTCTTTTCCTTATTAAGCCAATTGTTCAGGAGGAGACATAGCTTGTATGATTAAACTTAAATGTGGTCCTCACTTATCTAGGGCTAAATGTTGGTTGCTTTAAAGGATAAAAAAAAAAGAAAGCGATAAATCATGAAACATGCCAAAATAGGCCAAAAAATTATCCCACACCTCAGAGCTCAATTCAGGGCTGAGAAGGATTTTAAGATGTGTGATCATCGTTGAATATTCTAGTTGGTTGTGGGCAGATGAAGACACATGACTCTGCTAACTAGCCTTGCTTTAAATTTATGACCACTAAGCTCAAGTGAATCCTGCTACATTTCTCTGGTCAGTTCATTTTGTTGCTCTCTTATGTGATTATTTCATACCTCCTTCTCTCCAGCAAATCTCCAGTATCACCTGTCCTTTCATTGCTTTCCCCTGATGACCTTCCATCATTGAGAAAATGGGAGTAATCTGCAGAGAGCTTCTGTGCGCTCCCATCACCAAATCTACCAACATACTTAGATTTGTCCCCACATCTTCTTCCTTCTGACCCGTAACAATAAAAGAACTATCCATGCTTCTTTAAGGCACAGGATTCCATCCCCTCTTGCCCACTCAAAAGGCTTTGAGTCATCTTTATAGTGTGTCTCCTTTCTTAAATGGCTCATTTGCCCCCTAACTCCTGGATACTTCTCATCATCACATAAACACTATTGCAGTCTTCTGTATTAATCATGTTTCTAGCTTCTATAAACTTGATGCTTTAACATCTGCCCTACATGCATATGCCAGACATGCCTTGTTCTGGACAACCTCATAATATGCCTGAGTCACCTTGCCTTGGCCTCCTGTCTTCCTCATGTATTACCCATCTCCCTTTTGGGGCATCAGTCAATCAACTGATCAATCAAATACAAACCAACCCATCTAGAATCTACACCCCCAACTCTCTCCTTTATCAGACTCTCACTCTGGGCCCCTATACACCTGCCCTACCTACCCCAGGGCCAGGCACCAGACAACAAGGGACAGCTCCTTTGCCCCGGAGCCCACAGAAATTATTCAAACCAGCCAATCCTAAGCCTGCTTGCCCCGCCTTCCTTATTCCTTCCCACCGAAACCACGATGAAGTTCCCCACCTCTCATTAACCTCACAACCGACCCTGGTGCTTCTCAGTGTGACCCCCCGCGGCATGATGTGTATTCTCTCAGGATCTGTGAGTATACAACGAACCATCTTTTCAATGGCAGTTGTCTTCTTATCTGATGGTCTTACTATACCTCACCATTTCCATTAATACAGCATCTTTTAAAACACCCTTATTTGAAAAAGACAACAACGTTCTGTCTTGATGTCGTATCCACTCTGGACACCACCCTGTATGTCCACGTTCTTTTTAAGCTAAGTTCATTAAGTGTTGATCATGGTTCCCTCTCCATTTCCTGTCTTCCCATTATTTCTTGAATTCCCTTTCATCAGACTTTCGCCTTTACCACTCTGACAAAATACTCTTATCAAGGTCACTGTGGACTTCTGCCTTGTCAGATCTAGGAGTCAGTTCTCATTTGATTTGGTCTTTCTGTGGCATGTGATGCAGTTGATTGCCTCCCTTTTTTTTTTTTTTCATTTTGCAACTTCATGTTATAGACATACGTTTATTTTCCTTTTTGAACTTTAAGATCATGTGAGGTTAGAAATGCCTACTAGAATTAAAAGGTAAATATACAGTAAAATATTTTCATTAAGCAGAACACATTAGGTATTCTCATCAGATTATTACCATTAGTATATGTAGAGTTTGAACAGCTGGATAAGAAAAAAATAACACCAATAGTAGAATGTATAAAATAAAGGAAATGTGTGATTCATATATCATGAGACATATAGAAATAACAAGCACATGGTAAGTTGTAGAAACACAGTAATAGTAAAAATGCAATGAAATGAGATAGCATGTTTCACTATTTCAGCAAGTATTAGGAAAATCAGAGCAAAGATGAGATAGTTTTGTGGGGAAAAAGTCACTCTCATACATTTTTGGTTGTTATATACATTGCCAAGAACTCTTTGAAAAGTCATTAGACAATTCTACCCAGAGTCTTAAAAATGTATACTGTTTGACTTCAATATTTGGATCCCATCTGAATGAACAAGCAAAAAAATATAGGAAAAGCTCTAATTGCAAAGGTATTCATTGCAACATTCTTTTTTTTTTTTTTTAAGTCTTTATTGAATTTGTTACAATATTGCTTCTATTTTATGTTTTGGTGTTTTGGCCAAGAGGCATGTGGGATCTTAGCTCCCCAACCAGGGATTGAACCCATACTCCCTGCATTGGAAGGTGAAGTCTTAACCACTGGACCACCAGGGAAGTCCCTCACTGCAGCATTCTTTACAGTTATTTAGAATTGGAAATGATCCAAATACTGTACAATAGGAGAATGATTATGACGTGCTCCCCTCTTGAAAAACTTTGCTCACTCGCCCTCTGGATACTCTCTCGTGGTTTTCCTTCACACTCACTGGTGACTTCTTCTCATTCTCCCTCCAGGTTTCTCCTCGTCCTTCCTACCTCCTTTCTTAGACTTCCTTTCCTTCCCCTCTGTACTTCCAGGTCAGCAGTTCTCAGACTCTTTGGTCTTAGACCTCTTTAAGCTCTTCAGAATTACTTAAGAGGATCCCAAAGAGCTTGGGCTTAGGTGGGTTATTTCTATTGACAATTACTATATTAGCAACTGAAACCAAGACATGTAAAAAATTCATTAACTTGTTTAAAAATAACAGTAACAAACTACAGGGGAGAAAGCCTTGCTGCCCCCAAATGTCTCTCTGGCACGTGGATTATTTCAAGCTGAAAACCATCAAGGCCCAAAAGACTCAGGGAGAAACTTTGACCTTCCCCTTAACTGCCTAAAAGAACTTAGGTAGAGGGTCTGTGCCTGGAATAGAGCTATGGCCAGAGAAATTTGCAAGGGATATGGGCTAAGTGAGGTGGGGGACACTGGGCAGGACCTACAGATAAAAGTCCACTCTGTGTCCCACTGTCCATTCCTGGCCCAGCAAGCATTTGTTTACCAAACATTTGCTTTTCTGTCTCCATGTCAATTGCTTTCCTCCCCTTTGAAGTCCAAAACCACTGCTACCTCAACATTCTCTTTTGTCTTTAGCTGAACATGGTATTTAAGGTGAGAGTTTTGGCCATTTTGGCAAGTAACTCGGGTTTTTCTGGGATTTTCCCATGTATGCATGTTATTAAACTTTTGTTTGATTTTCTCTTGTTAAATCTTTCTCATGTCAACTTAATTCTTAGATCAGCCAGAAGAACCTGGAAGTGTAGAGTAAAATTCTTCCTCCCTGACAAAACTCATTACATATTAACATAAATAACTTTTTTTTTTTTTTTTTGGCCGCACCGCCAGGCATGTAGGATCTTAGTTCTCCAGCCAGGGATCAAACCTGCGCCCCCCTGCAGTGGGAGCACGGAGTCTTAACCACTGGACTGCCAGGGAATTCCAAATAACATATTTTTATGAACAATAACTATATTTTCCCAAACACAAAAATTTAGCAGCGAGTGGCATAGCTTTACATTTTGCTGATCTCTTTAATGCCTAGGTTAATAGAAGACAGCTGCATTTTCATATCTGCCTCTGCATTTAATCTGTTGCCGTAACACAGCTCATGTGGTCCCTAGAACACTCCGCTGCACACTTGTGAGAGAATGAGAATGGAAAAAGCAAATGTTATTTCAGTATGTTATGAAGATATGTTGACCACGTGGACCTCCTAAAAGGATCGTGGGGATCTGCAGAGGTCCCAGACCACATCTTAGTGCGTGGCTTTCCTAGGTGACCTTGCCTGTGTGCTTAAATGCCCCCTCTGTGCTGGTGACTGCCAAAGTTTGTATCTTGTCCCTATGACTTTTCTGAATGGCAGGAGGTATGTATGCAATTTTAGTATCTCTTCTTGGTCTAAGAGGCCGTTCAAACTTCACGTGTCCCAGCTTGAACTCAGTTTGCCTCTACAGACGTGATCATCCTTTGTCAGTAAATGGCTTCCAGTTGCTTGGGCCAAAACCGCCCACAAAATTGTGTCATTCTTAACTTTTCTCTTACGAATTCACTAGAAAATCCTGTCAGCTCAATTTTGGAAATATTTCCCAAATCCAGCCTCTTCTCATGGTCTCTATTACCACTCATCCCACTCCAAGCTACCACATCTCTTGCCAAGATTATTACAGTCACTCCCTAATCACTTCCCTGCTTCTACATGTCACTGGATACTTCTCCATACCCCGCCTCTTCTCCACAGCAAACCCCAGGGGTCTTTCTGAAATTCGAGTCAGCTTCCTCCAGTGGCCTTCCATCTGGATCAAAGTAAAATCCAAAGCCTCTACCATGGTCTGAAGGACCTCATCTCCTCCCACTCTTCTCTACTCTTGATCTCCTGGAACAGCAAACGCCTCTTTGCTCTTTCTCGACCTACAAAATATTCTCCTGTCTCAAGATCTTTGAACTGAGTTTTCTTTGCCGAGAATGCTTTTCTCTGCACAGACATGCGGTCCAATCCCTCGCTTCCTTTAGGTGACTGCTCAGATATCACTTTTGCAGTCCACCCCGTATACCTCCTCGATCCTCCACGACCGTTCTCTTTCCACTGCTTTATTATTCCTTATATCACTTATCACCACTTGGTACATTATCTACTGATTTGTTTGTTGGCTTTCTCTCTTCCCAGGGGAGTGTAAGCTTGCGGGCAGGGACTTTCTGTTTTGTTTACTTCTGTGTCTCCAGTGTCTGATTTATTGTCGGTACTTGTACATCAAGGGCAAATGGCCAAGCAGCACATGCAAGGGGCCTGCTGGAGCAGCGTTTATGGGGAAAATTCATGGAGACAGGGGCCATAACAGGTCCCCTGTTTCTCGTCACATTCCTGGGCATTGCAAAGAGATCTAGCAAGTGCAGATGTTAGACTGGAGGGTCCCTGACCCTTAGGCTATGGGCCTTTTAAGCTGCATGATTAGATAAGCATCATCCACTTCCCTGAATACAAAAGCATTTACAATGGCAGAACCTTGGCTCCAGTCCTGTCCTGACAGCTCTTTAGTGTGTGGGTAACACCAGCTCTTTCTTGCTCAGATAAGGGAGCTGCAACTCAGTTTTCGTAGTTGTAGCTCTACGCTGTGACAGGCAGTGGTGTGATTTGCCATGTAAGCCTTCAGGATCTGGAATGCAAGAATCCTTCCTGTGGCATCACTGAGGGTGGTGGTCCAAGCCTTGTGTTTGACCGGGAATCCTTGTCTTGAGTGCTGGGCTATGACCAGTAGTCATTATTAAACTTTGTATTGATAAAAGGCTAACTCCTTTTCTGGTCAGCCAGCCTTCAGGACAAGGTCACCTTCACCTTAATAAATATTTATTGAATAAATTAATACCCTTATGAGGGTGATTGTGTGTAATGTAAGCATTCCCAACTTATAACTATAATTTACAACTGACAGCATAAACCAGGGAGGAGCAAAGTTGGGAAAAGGGAGATCTTTGTGATTCATAACTGGGGTCTTTGTGGTCCCATTTGCTGGGAGGGGACTGGCCTATAGAGTTACCCTCCTAGGCAAATATAGTAAAATATTTTCCCTTATACCAATGTAGAGAGCTGATTTCTCTAATGTCAAAGCTATTGATGTCCCCAAAGTACCATTCTCAACCTCCAAAATTGATATGCAGTAATTAGCACGAGAGGGAATAAAAACTCATTTTATTTTTTCTTAAAAAATAATATTCTAAATAATGTTCTAGATATATTTGAAATATTTTTAGTACATTATAACTTAAGTTTGGAGGACTATCTAGGTCTAGAAATCTAATCACTTAAAAACTTCTTTTTTCCACAGGAAAGACTTTTTAAGTGTCATATAACTTAAAAATTGAAAGATAACCTTTTAAAAGTCATTCGTTCTTTAGGTAATCTATATTTTACCCAGTGAATTGTCTCTTGTGATAATTGGTCACATTCAAAAGTTGCCACACAGATGCTCTGGAGCAGCAGCTCCAAAGAGAAGAAAGGTTAAGAGTTGTACATTATAGAGTTATCTTAATATTTCCATCATGATAAGCTGTACCACTTTCTCAGCAACTCCTTTGCACCCCTGTAAGTTATCTTGTGTCCTGACCACATTACACAGACTGCCCACTCAGAGCCACCAACTGTCTCTTAATTGTTGAGGTCAATGATTTGTTTTCACACCTCATCTTTCCCAGCTTCTCTGTAGCATTTCATGGGCCTGACCACCTTCTCTTTTCTTGTCCTATCTAACATAGCACTGTTTTGATTCTCTTCCCAATTCCCTTCCATTCCATTTTTTGTTTGTTTGCTTCCCTTCTTCCTCTGGTCAACTAATGGAGGAGTTTCTCAAAATTCTGACCGCGGGCCTTTCACTTGTCTCTTTCTGTGTTTCATGTCCACAGGCACCATTGTTAGCATCTACTTTCTTGCAGATCTCCCTTTTTAGCCTTCATTTTTATTCTGTGCTCCAGAATCCTGTGCTCCAAAATATGCCACAGTGGTCTCACGTCTCTCATTTGCACCCCATTATGTCCGAAAATAATTAATCCTTCCATTCCCAAACCTTTCAAACTGCGTTTCCTCTTTCTATGCAGAATCAAAACTAGGCAATCATTTTTGGCTTATTCACTCCATATGTATTGATTCCATATAGTTACTTGGCAAGAAATGTGGATTTTATATTCCACATATTTTGTAAACCCAACTCCTAGTGCTTCCTCATTGCATCTCAATTGCACAATTGTAAAACAAGGCTTCCAACAAATCTGCCTGCCTCTTATTTCTTCCCACTCCAGTTCCTTCTGACACTGCTTTCATAGCTAAGTTTAGCTGGAGCCAGCTCCTCACTAGGTATCAAATTCAGTGTACATTCCTTACCTGAGTCTTCATGGTATGTTGCAACTCCAAGCCCCACTACCTTTCCAAGTTTATTTCTCATTGCTTTCCTGTTTATACCCTGTATCCCACCCCAACTGGACTGCTCCTCAGCCAGCCAGTGTTTTCCTCAGACTGGTCCCCTCGCTTCACCTTCATAATGTAGGGTGCTTCGTATCACTGGCCTCTACCCATTTGATGCCAATAGCACCTTCTCCCCAGTTGTGATGACCAAAAATGTCTCTAGACATTGCCAGATGTCCCCTGGGGAAAGCATCATCCTTGGTTGAGATTCACTGCTCTCCAGTGTCTATCACAATTATTTTCTTTGGACTCTCAATAAATGTTGGTTGAATTAAGTTGAAATAATACGTTTTGTCTTCTCACTGGGCACAGCCCGCTATTAGGTACTATAATGGTGGCAGAGAGAGAAAATAAGGGGTGGGTTTGAGAGACATTTTTGGGTCTCTCTTCTACCTACTAAGGTTTTGAACTGCAGCTGGTCTACGGCCTCAGTTATTAGTGTGAGGAACTAATGAATCAATAGACACAAGGTGCAAAGCAAGTGTTCAGTAATTTCCACTGTAAGTGACCTAGGGGATGAAGCATATTCATTCTTTCTGTTAATTTACGAGACCATTTGCAGGCTGAGAGAGACACATACTTAACAACAAGTCAGCATTATACATGAATAGAGCGCAGGTTAAACATAAATTGAAGGGGTGTTAGGAAGAAATAAACAGAGACAGTGATGGCTATTCAGGGAAGATTTTTTGGAGAAAGTAAGTTTTTAGTTAGTTTTGAAGACTAGAGGATGTGCATTAATGGAGAGCAGGGGGTACAATGCTGAGTGCTTAGGGAATTTGCTAAAAAAGTTCAGAATAGTAGTGATGTTTAGCTAGAGGCTCACCACCTACCCTAAGTTTTGTATGGCCTCATTATTAATTATGCCGGTCATCAAGTGTCACAAATGTGGACTTACCATTTCTAAGTACTTTGTATTCAGTGTGCCTATGCATTGTTAGATTAGCAGAATTGTACTCCTGGAAATAGAGGTGTATGCTTATCATTGGGAGACAGTCCACCATGGGGCCTTCTTAGCCTCTGGGAACTGAGCTTTGCTTGCAACATTTGGTTGTTATTCAATATGGGCCTTTGTGGTTGAGCCTTTTGTCTTTTCATGAAGAATTTATTTCCTCCTCTGCGATCTGCTGTTGCTTTTGTTTGAGGGTATTTTGATGTGAATGGAGCTAGCCGGTAATTTTCAGGAGATCAAGAAAAGACACTGTAGAATTTAGGAATTTTTTAAAAAATAACTTTATTTATTTGTGACTGCGTTGGGTCTTCGTTGCTGCACGCGGGCTTTCTCTAGTTGCGGCGAGCGGGGGCTGCTCTTGGTTGCGGTGCGTGGGCTTCTCATTGTGGTGGCTTCTCACTGCAGTGGCTTCTCTTGTTGTGGAGGACGGCCTATAGGCACGCAGGCTTCAGTAGTTGTGGCGCATGGGCTCAGTAGTTGTGGCTCGCGGGCTCTAGAGGGCAGGCTCAGTAGCTGTGGCACACGGGCTTAGCTGCTCTGCGGCATGTGGGATCTTCGCGGACCAGGGCTCGAACACGTGTCCCCTGCATTGGCAGGCAGATTCTTAACCACTGCACCACCAGGGAAGCCCTAGGAAATTTTATATGGCTGGAATTTTCAATAACATTTACAGCTCAACATAATGCAGAGGAAAACAGTATACTGGAGACCTCTGTAATGAGGTTTAACAATTCTGTAGTTTGGGGGAAAGTAAGAAACTCTAGATCTGGCTGACACCTTCTGTATTTTTCTTCTCAAAAATTGTATATCCTAAAGTAATTGCCTAAGTCTAACTTTTTGTCTCATGGCTTTCATTCAATCCATGTATGCCTCATGTACCTCAAGAGACCTTTGGAGATCCGATAGAGAAGAGAAACAAACTTTTAGGCAAAAAAGAAAACAATACAAGAAGGAGTTACAGCTCCTTTCTCCCTGGCATTGACAGCATCAGAAGAGTTTCTGGATGTAGTAAAATCATGCCCTCCGATACAGAGTGGGCTAGGCTGAATCGGATACCACCCGTGTGCACTTTCCCAGAAAGTGGAACACTTAGCAATCATCGACCAAGTAACCAGAGAATAGAAAAGAGATGGGCTCTGCGGGCCCAGATGAGGAGGCCTCCTTACTGCTTTCAAGACTCAGCAGCTGTAGAGGAATCCAAGGAAAGCTGAGGAGCTGGGTACATATGCTGGGTCAGGCCAAAAGAGCGACTTTTAACTCAAGAAATGGAACAAAATGCCAAGGCAGGTGAGTCAGAAGGGTTTAGTGTTTACTTGTGATTTGCTTACTGATTTGAAGGGGTATAATTTCTGTTTTCTAACTTCTTAATAGAACATAACTTTATGGTAAGGTACTTATCCCGATTTTAGTGGGGAAGGCAAGGAGGCGGATAGCAGGAAGATGGTATGTATCATTGGAAATATTTCACTAAGCTAATACCTGGGGAAACTCGTGTGAAAATTGAACAAATGCCACATTTTACATAACATATAAAGATTTATAGTATATTTACATGTATAATCTTGTTTCTCACAACGACTCTGTAAGAGACAGATTTTCATTTAAAGCAAAATCTAATTTAAATTTTCATTTAGAATGAAACTTTGTATAGATATTTATTTATTTGATGTACATTGGTCTATGCACATTGCTACATTCATAAAGGGAGTCTCCATTGTAATTATTTGCCTAATGGAAATCATTTTTACTTTGGCACTAAGTTTTAAAATGGGATTGGAACAAAAGAATGAAGATCCAAAGTTTAATTAACTTTGATACCAATTACTTTTTAACTTTTATTAAGTCACAGTTCTTTAACTTATGCAATTATCTCTTCTTTTGAATGCTTGGACTAGATCACACATATATAAAGATTTTGTGAATTGAAAGTACATTTTTTTCTCTGGTTTCACTGGGTTGTGACTCTAATAAAAGCTATTCTATTAGGGAGGGCCCAGATGTCTGCTGTGTAGCTCTCAATCTTTCAAATACACAGTTTAGAAGTAGAAAACAATGCCTCTATATATAAATGTAAAATATTCCTTGTAAGGATAAATGTCATGATTGGACTCATTTTGATGTTGTCTTTAAGTTTCCCATTTTAACTACACCTGTAGAGATTTATTTAAAAGACATCATTAGAACTTTATAGAAGTTATTTACAGAATAGCTTTGTAGAAGGACATTTTATTTGGCCAGATTACTAAGAGAGTATACACCCATAGTGTTTGCCACCTTGTATCCCACACATACACACACACATTGTACTGTTTCATGACTTAATGCCAGAAAGAATGGATAGTTTAGAAAAATATTTTAAAACCTTCTGTGGTCTTTTTAGGCTAGTCTTATCTCTTACTTATAGATTTGACTCAGTAACATTTATTTATAACTCATAAATTTAGAATGTTTAGGGGAACTCATGTCAAAACTTTGGACAAAATAATGTAAACAATAGTTCTATTTGTGTCTGAAGGAGAAAGGGGTTACTGAATAAGTTGGCATATTTCTACTTGGCTTCTCTGCCCTGAAACAGAGCCTTGAAATCCTGGATAACACAAATAATCATACAGTTTGCTTTGGATGTTTGATTATGGGAATATTGTTCCTACGGTGAGAGCGTGATGCTTTCAATCATGTCTTGGATTTGTAAATATAGAAACAGTGTTCTTAACATGGTATGCTTGTCGTTTAGCGGCAGAGCCAATTACATAGGTTTTGTTCTTAGTCTGATTATGACAGTATGCAAATCGGGGCTAGACAAAAAACTTGAATCAGAGGAGAAATATCTGATGAGAAATAGGAGGACCCTCATGGCCCAGGAGCAAGGTCTCTTCCAGTGCTTTGGTCTATTGTTAGTGGGTGGGTAGCATCCCTGGGAGTTGGGGACAAAAGAGTAGGAGGGAGGAAGTAAGAGTAGGGCAGGAGATGTTGTGAGTCTGTTCATATATGCACAATTCATTTCCCCCCAGAGTGGAATTCTCCTGAGAACCATTGTCCTGATATGCTTTGTTCAGTTTTAGAATTAAAAGGATTTGGTTAAAATATCATACACCAGTGGTTCTAAACTAGGCATGATTTTGGCAAAGTATGAAGACAGTTTTGGTTGTCTTGAGGGGCAGGTGCTATTGGCATCTAGTGGTCAGAGGCCAGGCATGATGCTGAACATCTAATGATGTACAGGATAATCTCCTACCACAAAAAGTTACCCTGCTCAAAATAGTGGTGAAGTTAAGAAACTCTTCCTTAAAATAGCCATACGCCAGTCATATTTTTAATAGGCACTGATTGGTGAGAGTGTGGCTCTGTTCAGAGCACTTTGTCCAAGCCTTTTATCAACACAGCTGATGTAGTAAGTGATCACGGTAGACTATATAATTTTTTCTGGTTATGCATTCCTCCTTTTTCCCCTTTCTTGTAATGAGAGGCAGCGTGGGAGAGAAAAAGATACCCATGGACTTTGGAGTAGCTGGCTCTGTAACGTGATGATCATAAAGAACCTCTTTCATGAGTGGATGTGAGGATTAAATGAAATTATAGATGTTAGGGGCACACAGTAAACACAAATATTAGCTATTATTTTGCTAGCAGGGGACCTTGGGAAAGTTAACCCCAGCAATCCTCCATTTTCAATGGAATGATATGGGGATAGTAACAGCTTATAGAACTACAGTGAGATTAATTGTAAGTGCTTAGCTAATTGTCTGGCATAAATAGGAACTCAATGCATAATAGCTACGATTGTTATTATTTATCTTGACAGTTCACTTCCAAAAATACATCTAAGACCGTAGTCAAAGACAGGTATCGCGGAGCAGCATGGAGAATATAAACTGAAGTTAGAGAAACCTGTATTTTGTAGTCCTGGAAAAGCTGTGTAACTTTCAATAACTTGGACCCCAGTTTCCCTGTTCGTAGCTCTGATGAGTGTCAAGTGCAATAGCAAATGTGGAGTGCCTGGCATATACTGAGCGCTCAGGAAGTGTTAGTTTCCCTTTCTTCCTAGCCAAAGAGACTTTACCTGTAATTTCTTGACTAGAATATTGTTTTAGCCTGGAATGCCCTGGAAGCAGAGACTGAGGTGAAAGGCTGTGTGTGGGTGTTTTGGAATTTGACCCCAGGGAGCAGGAGTGAGGAACTAGGAAAAAGTGAAGCCAATACAGGGAGATGCTGGTGAGTAGTCGTTGCTTGGGCAATGGTGCTCAATTCTCAGGGACATTCTAACAGCCGTAGGAGCCTTTTTCTTCTCTTTATCATGGCTTTTGTTGAGTAGTTTTATTTTGATGAAGTCTAATTAACCTTTTTTTTTTTTCTTTTACGGTTAATATTTTTTTGTGTCCTGTCTAAGAAATCTGTGCTTACCTCCAGGTCAGAAAAATATTCTTTAGTTTTCTTCTAGAAGTGTTAGAGTTTTAATTTTTTTATGTTTAGGTCTGTAGTTCATTTTGAATCAGTTTATGTGTTGGTGAGATAGGAGTTGAGGTGAATTTTTTTTCCTCACGTGGCTATATAGTTCCAACACCATTTGTTGAAAAACAAACATAAAACAAACCCTGATCATTTCTCCATTGATACTTGGTGCCTTTGTCAAAATCAATTGGCTGTATACTGGGGAACCCTATCCTGTTCTGTTATCTATTTTTCTATATTGACACCAATATTACATTGTCTTGATCACTATAGCTTTGTAGTTAGTATTGATATCAGGTAGTTTAAGTTATTCAACATTGTTCTTGTTTTTCAGAATTGTTTTGGCTACTCCTGGTAATTTGCATTTCCATATAAATTTTAAAATCAGCTTGCCAATTTCAAAATAACTGCTCAGATTTAATTTGGATTGCACTGAATCTTTAAATCAACTAGGGGAAGAATAATATTTTAATAATATTAACTCTTCCAAATCATGAACTGTTATATCTTTCAATTTATTAGCTTTTATTATAATTTTTTTTCTCAGTGAACTTTTTCCTAATAAAAGCATTTAAAATAATAAATTTCCTTTCGAGCCCTGGTTTTGTGGCATCCTAGAAATTTTGGTATGTTGTATTTTCATTATCATTCAATTAGAAGTATTTTCTAATTTTCCTCGTCATCTTTCTTTGGACCATGGGTTGTTTAGAAGTACATTATTTGGTTTCCAACTTTTGGGAATTTTTAAAAGATGTCCTGTTGTTATTTTTTAATTCAATTTTTCTTATTCTGAGAACATACTTTAACATTCAACATTTTGAAATATATTGAGACTTATTTTGGCACTCAACATATAGTCTACTTCACGAATAAAATTCTATGTGCATTTAAAAAGAATGTGAATTCTAAATTTCTTGGTTATTGGTAGATTTAAGTCAAATTGCTGATAATATTGTTCAGATCTTCTGTATCCTTATTAAGTTTTTTATTTCTTTATCTTATCAATTACTGAGAAAGGAATGATAAAATATTTAATCATGATTATGGATTTGTGTCTTTCTCCTTTTAGTTTTATAAATATTTACTCTCTATATTTTTAGGTGCATACACACTTAAGACTGTAATATCTTTCTGATGAATTAACCCTTTTTCCTATATGAAATACCTCTAGCTGTTCCTGGAAATACTTATTGTTTTGAAGTTCACTTTGGTATTAGTCTAGTCGTATCAGCTTATTGTGTGCACTGTTGCTTTTTATTTTTTTAAAAACTCAACCGATTTGTAACTTTATATTTAATGTGTGTACCTTGTATACAACGTACAGTTAGGTCTTGTTTTCTAATCATTCTGAGTCTTTTCCTCTTAGTTGAAGAGTTTAATCCATTTGCATGGAATGTATTGATACTTAATGATATGGTTTAGTTTACCTCAGCCATCTTACTATTCATTTTCTATTTGTCCCATCTATTTCTAGTACCTGTTTTCCTCCTTTGTTTCTGTTTAATCAAGTATTTTTTTGTATTTCATTTTATTTTTATATTTTATATTGGCTTTTTGGTTTATTTATTTATTGGTGGCTGCTCCAAGAATTACAATATATATTCTTAACCTACTATAGTCTACTTACAATTAAGAGTGAATCTCTTCACGTAAAATGTGAGAACCTTCGACATTACAGAAATCCGCTTACGCCTCTTTCATTGTTTTGTGCTGTTGTTGCTATATATTTTGCTTTACATAGGTTGTAAGCCCCTACGTTATTATGTTATGATTTTGTTTTAAACAGTATGTTGTCCTTTAAGAAAAATTTTAAAGAATGTAGATCTTTATATTTACCCATATATTTACCATATGTAGTACATCTTATGCCTTCGTGTAGATCCGGGTTTCCATCTGATGTTATTCCCTTGAACCTGGAGGTTTATTTATTTATGTATTTGTTTGCTTGCTTGCTGTTTTGGAGTTTCCCGTAGTGCAGGTCTGCTGTTGAAGTTTTTTTTTCCTCAGCTTTTGTTGTCTGAAAGTGTCTTTATTTTTTTGTAAATTTGAAGGGTCTTCACTGGAGCTGACCATTGCTCTCTTTGAACATCTTTTTGCCACTGGTCTCCATTGATTTCATTGAGAAGTTAGTCATTATTATTGTTGTCAGCCCATATGTGGTATGTTATTTTTCTCTTTACCTTCGGTTTTCAGCATTTTGATTCTGATGTGACCAGGTGTGGTTTTCTTTGTATTTATCTTGCTTGAAGTTCACTGAGCTTCTTGGATCTGTAAGTTAATTTTGAGATCAGAATTACCTCAATTACTCCAAACTTCCTGTCTTAAAACAATAACATTTATTAACTCACAGTTTCTGGAGGTTGGGAGTTTGGGCGTGGCTTAGCTGTGGTCTCCTGGCTCTGGCTCTTTCACCAGGCTGCAACAGTGAGAGTTTTAAACCTGTCTCCCAGATAAAGAGAAGAAGGTGGGGAATGGAAGAGGGAGAAGACAGGCTTAACTACAGCACAGAAGGTCATGCTTGCAAAAGGGAGTTCTGTTTATACTTGTACCTCTGGGTAGAATGAGGGTGGGACCAAGGTCTTTTTGTGTCAAAGTTCCTGGAAGACATGTGGTTCTTCATCAGTGACAGTGAAATGGTCTGTCTAAATGCAGAAGCATGTGGCCAAGGAACAATTTTTCATCAGGTGTTAATTGAACCTGCACGTTAGAAACCTCCAGTAATGCTAAATTTTAGGATGATAGTTAATCTGGTAGTAACTAAATGCCAGTGATTCATATGTGATGGGAGCTGTGAATTTATTTATTTGGTAAATAATTATTGAGTACCTACTCTGTGCCAGGTACAAAGGATACACAGCAAACAAGACAGAAAAAAAAAAAAACAAAACACCTCCCTGCCATTACAGCCCCTGTGATTTAGTGTCTTACTACAGAAGTTCCTTATAGAGTGCTGACCTGGGTTCCAATATCCAAATAAATCATTGGGATTGCTCAAAGCCTTATTATTTACTTGCAGCCCTCATTGGGCTAATCTACCAAATTCCTCCAAGAAAACTGACAGTGTTTCATCTCTGTGGTGATGGGATGGCTACCTCAGATCTGGCTCCACCATACACTCGTACAAGACTCGATCATGCTGATTACTGGCCTTAAAGTGGAGGTGGGGCTGTTGTCCCACAGAAGGTTCATGGTCCTGCCACTTCAGTTCAATTCCTGGGTATTGTCTGCTCCTCTGACAGCAGTCAAATTCATGATGCAGTCAAACAACAGCTTCTTTTCTTAAAAACTCCCAGACACTCAAAAAGGTCTAACACCTATTGGGCCTCTTTGGGTTCTGCCCATGGCACATACCACATCTCTTGTTCTTTTGGCCTGTTTATAAGAAAGCCCACCAACTTCACCTGGGGACCCCAATAGAAATGTGCCCTGGAACTGGTGCAACTGGCCACACAACAGGCCCTTCCTCTAGTGCCACCCAGTTCCAACCTCTGCGTTGAGGCCCAGGGCACTGAGGAACACACCTTTTGGAGCTTCTGGACCAAGCATGATGCTTGCTGACTGCCGTGGGGTGCTGGGCCAGGTGCCCCCATCTCTCAGTCCCCTGCTGTATGCCTTTGGAGTGGCAATTTTTTTGTGGCTTATTGGGCATTGTTAGAGATCTAGGCTTTTAGACAGTGGAGCTCAGAACCCAAGTACCCCCCATGCCCTAGGTTCATGAAACCTCCCCCAGCAGCTTGGCCCAGCTACTGAATCCTCTCTGTTGAAACGGAAATGGTACCTTCAGAAGAGGGCTGAACCTGATCAAGGGCGCCTTACTAAGCTGCAGGAGGAAGTGTCCTCCCCTGTAATCAGCCCCTTGCTCCTTGATGATGGGTGAATGCCAGTGGCACCTCCATTGCCACTGTCCCTTGCAGGCGAGCAGCCGCTTGGGTCTAGAGAGTTGTTGTGCTTCACTGATAGCACCGGTCAAGTACCATCCCTTTCACCCCATGGCATCATGATCAGACACTCAGCCTGCCTCCTGTTCCCACGGCCCCAGCCAGTCACCAGCTGCTGAGTGCCACGCTGCCAGCTGCCCTGGGCCCCGACCGCCTGTGATTCCACCAGTTTGATACCCTGGACTTTTTCTTTTCCTGGAATTTGCAATACAGTACGTCTAACTTCAAACCCATCTTTCTCTCTCATGCAGGCCTTCTGCCAAACTGTGGGTGAAAAATCCACATGAGGATTGACACTCCCCTCGAGCCGCCTAGTGGTGCACTGGGCCGAAAACACTACTTGCCTAGTAGCTCCTCACCCTTCTCTGGAGGTCCCCACCCCTGCTTAAACAGCCACTTAGAGGCTGTCTCAATCCTCTGAGTCCTCCTAAACACAGAGGGGAATTGCTTTTGGTTGGGTCCAGCTACTTGCATTCCAACCCCAACTCCGGTCTCCACCTGCATGATGACCTGGTACCCGACAAGTACAAGGGGACATCTGGAGCCTCCCATACCAACCAGACGGTCCCCCTCTTCTTGCCAGATCTCTGAGCTTTAACCAACACCTCTCATGTGTATGTCCATCTCACAGAAATTACCACCCAGGCACTGCACGCCTGCAACTGCTGGGCATGCCGTACAAGCCCCCACCTGAAGACCCCCGCTACAGGCCTACACCACCGAGATACGGCCCGGTCTGCAAACCACCCAGTCCTTGGTCAGAAGGGACCAAATATCCTATCCTACGCCTCTCTCTCTGTCCCATGCTCTCCTGGCGCAGCCCAATTGTGCTCACCCCTGATCTGCACCCATCACAAGACAGGGAAGCAATATTACATCTTCTGCTGCTGCCCTGACAAGCGAGTTGTTTGGTTCACACTCAACTCTTCCTGATACGTAAGTGACCTTTGGCCAGGGAACCGTGTGCTCTTAGCCCCCTGTAGTAATATGATGCGGTCTATTGCCGTCCAAAGTAGGGGGGCATCTATACTGTACTGTATATACCTTGCTTCCTTTCCCATAGTCCTTTACCCCTGTCAATGTACACTGGTGACTCTGGGCTTATTTTTCAGTTTGTATAGACCCCCCTCACATCTGACGTCCCACCGAATAAAGTGCCTTTCCTGATTTCCTTGTTCATGGGGTCACCACCATCCTGGGCACTGCAGGCACAACACAAGGCACAGCAATCAAAAGTCATTAGTGCCAACCAGCGCGTGGTCATGGCCCTCTCCTCGTCCAAGTGCCAAGACTCCCGAGCCCCACACTCCTAACTCAGAGCCCAGAGTCTCTTGCCCATATGCTAGTAGACAACAGCTTCACCTTAGATGGCTCAGTGGTTGCCCAAGTTGGAATATGTTCATTGCAGGAACTCCTTGTTGCATGCAGATCAACAGTATGAAGCAAATGCAACAGTGTCTCAGGAAAATAAAAATTGACTTCAAGGCAATACATAACGTTACACCTGAAGTATTTGAAATACGTACACACCAATAGCCTAAGAAACCATTGGTCTGTTCTCTTGGCTGTCCCTTACCCCATGAAGCCAGTGGTTCTGCACAGGTTTCCAAACCCTGACAACAGTCATCATGTGTATATATATATGCCATTGGTTCTCTTTCTCTTGAGAATTCTGACTAATATAGAAGTATTCACTCTTTTTAAATTTTTTTGGAAGAGATTTTGTAAGGTTGGTTTTAATTCTTTAAATGTTTTGTAGAACTCTCCAGTGAAACCATTTGGGTCTAGAGATTTGTTTTTTGGGAGTTTTAAAATTATAAATTCAATTTCCTTAACAGTTATAAGGCTATTCAAATAATCAGTTTTATATTGGGTTAGTTGCAGTAGTTTTTGCATTTCTAGAAATTGGTCCAATTCATCTAAGTTGTCAAATTTATGTGTGTAGAGTTGGTACTAGTGTTCTTTTTTTTATCCATTTGCTGTATGTAGGGTCTGTATGATAGCTTCTGTTTTATTCCTGATGTTAGTAGTTTTTATATGTTCTTTCTTTTCTTTCTTTCTTTTGGTCATTCTTGCTAAAGATTTGTCATTTTGCTGATGTTTGCAAAGACCCAACTTTTTGTTTTATTGATTGTCACTATTGTTTTTCTGTTTTTAATTTCATTGATTTCTGCTCTTTATTTCCCTCCTCCTGCTTACTTTGGGTTTACTTTTACTTACTTTTTCTAACTTACTGAGTTGGGAGTTGGGAGTATTGATTTGAGACTAACCCTATTTTCTAATGTCTGCATTTCTAATGTCAGCACTGCTTTAGCTATTGATACGTACCATCAGAATGTAGCAGATTTTGGTATGCCATATTTTCATTTTCATTCATTTTAATGCATTTAAAGAAAATTTCCCTGGAGATTTCTTCTTTGATCCATGGATTATATATGTGTGTTGTTTAGCTTCCAAACATTTGAAGATTTTCCTGACATCTTTCTATTACTGATTTCTAGTTTGAGTCCATTGTGGTGGGAGAATGCACTGTATGATTTAAATTCCTTATGGAATTTTGTTTTATGGCTCAGGGTATGGTTTATTTTTAATATATTTTCTGTGGGAACTTGAAATAAATATAATTTCTATTGTTGGGCTGAGCATTCTATAAATATCAATTAGATTCTGTTGGCTGGTGGTGCTGTTGAATTCTATATCTTTGCTGATTTTCTGTCTTGTTCAATTGTCTTGTATCGATTGTTGAGAGAGGGGTGTTGAATTATAGTCTCCAACTATAGATGTGGATTTGTTTATTTCTCCTTTCAGTTGTATTAGCTTGCTTAATGTGCTTTGTAGTTGTGTGATTTGGTGCGTACATATTTAAGATTGCCATGTCTTCCTGGAGTGGGGGATGCAAGAATGGGTCACCTCATTACTGCCAGGTGGGGTGGAAATCCAGGCTTCCTATGTGGTTCCCACTGTTGGAGAGGGAGGGCTATTATTGCCCATCAGAAATAAAAGTTCCAGTTTCCCACTTGACTTTTCTTTTTAAATTTATTTATCTCATTTATTTATTATTTTTGGCTGCATTGGGTCCTCGCTGCTGCGCATGGGCCCTCTCTAGCTGTGGCGAGTGGGGGCCACTCCCCGTTGTGCGTGGGCTTCTCATTGTGATGGCCTCTCCTGCCGTGGAGCACGGGCTCTAGGCGCACGGGCTTCAGCAGTCGTGGCACGTGGGCTTCAGTAGTTGTGGCACACGGGCTTAGTTGCTCTGCAGCACGCAGGATCCTCGCAGACCAGGGCTCGAGCCCGTGTCCCCTGCACTGGCAGGCGGACTCTTAACCACTGTGCCACCAGGGAAGCCCCCCACTTGACTTTTTTTGACACTGCTTCAGAGGGGATGTTGGGACATCCTGTGACAACCTGGTAATGGGGGAACTGTAGGCTCTCCACTACTATAACCTCACCTGAGCTTCATCCACATGGATCTTTTGTTGGCTCAAGTATTTCACAGAGTTGCGGGGGAAGAGGGTAGGGAAGAGGTGGATAAAAAAGGTAGCCTAGATCATGGACAATGGATGATACTAGAATAGTATATAGTATACATTATAATAAATAATGATAATGAAATAAATAGCTAACATTTACAAAATACTTATTACATGCCAGCCATGTAGTCTACACATGTGTAGTCTACACATCTTCACTTAATCTTTACAAAATTATTATGATATAGTTCAGTTATTACATCTATTTGATAGGTAAGAAACTGAGCCTTGGAAAGATGAACTCCCTCAAGGTCACACAGCCAGTGAGTGGCAAGGCTAGGGCTTGAACTCATGGTGTGACTCCAGAATCCGTGCTCTTAACTACTAATCATAGGCTGCCTTATATGATTTCCACTAGTTGTCAAAGTATGGCGGGGATCTTAGAAAAGAGAAAAAAAGAAAATTGATTTCTTTAATCTAATTTCACCTCTAAAGTGACAAGCAGATCTAATGATAAAACATTCAGATTTAGAACTCCAAGTACACTTCTAGCTGGCTCAAAATTATTTGCCTTTGTAGTGGAGTTTGTTTTGTGATTCTAATTAAACTTTTGCAGTTTCCTTTTTTTATACATCTTTATTGGAGTATAATTGCTTCACAATGCTGTGTTAGTTTCTGTTGTACAACATAGTGAATCAGCCATATGCATACATGTATCCCCACATCCCCTCAGTTTTCTTAAAGGTTGGTTAATCTCAAGATTTAGAAAATAAATGACTGTAATTTAGGCAGGTAAAAGATCAGTGTACCACTAAACACACAAACATAAGTATGTGTAACTTTTTCATGAGAAGACTCAGTCAAGTTCATGTGTAAAATACATTCCTTCAACGTGCTGGTGTGTAACGACTGCTTTCCAGAAGTCCCAGTGTCACTAAAATTTCATATTTTGGGCAAGATTAAACTTTTTATTGCTCTGGCTACTGTGGAGATGCTGCCAAGAGAATGAAATCTTATGAAAACATTTATTTTTTTCAAGAAATATATTGTGTATTTAATTATGATCATAACCCTTTGTTTAGAATGTATTTATAGAAAAGGGAGAAAAACAGACTCTGTAATTAGTTTTCTTGTATCTAGGACAAGCTTGTTATAACAGTCAAGGGACACATTTGACGGGTGCTATTTCAGTATTGACTATTTTGAAAACTAGGAGAAAGATGCTTTAAAGTCAATATTATCCAATTTAAAAACACTAAGTTGGACCATATACCATAACATATATTTAACCATATCAAATCTTCTGTGAATCAGGTATGTGCACCGACTTTCCATTTTAGCGGTGGCTCAATTATCTTGGTATTCTTACATTTTTTACAAATCGTGTCTAAAAAGATTACAGTACTATTTTTTCCCTCTCTCTTAGGAAGCCTACTGGAGATAGTGGCTAAATCTTAAATGTTCTTTGTGTTCCCCGTCCTGCTTATGATAATATTGACTCCTTAGGGGATACTAATCAACTTTAGTGATTGGACTGGCCATCCTCCAGGCCATCACATGTCAGTAACTCTCTTCCTTTCCCAGTTTCCTTTCCTCCCTCTGTCTTTCTCAAAAGTTGGGATATCTCTAAAGATAATATACAGATAATACACAGAAAATGGTAGGTGACATGAGAGGTACAGCTAAGTACTATGGGAGGTCAGGTGACACACCTGGGTTGGGGCAAACTGGGGAGACTTGCTGCATGAGGTGACATCAAGTTAAATGACGGAGGCACACAGAGCTTAGAGGAAGGCTTTCCAGTATGTGAAAGACATGCGGTCTACTATTTAAGTATTTGTTAAGTGGAAAAAAGGATATTTCAAAAAATGAAATAAGCACATATTCAATGAAAGTGAAAAAACCACCAGGTTCCTTGAGGGACTTCGATTCTTGGCTAGATATTCTTAGACTGGAACCATTCCCTATACATGGGCCTCTGGTAGACGAGTTCCTTGAAGGAAGACGTTATTTTCCCTTCAGCTCTTTCCCAGAGGCTCATGGTCCTGCCAATAAGGCCCTTTGGAAGCAGCTGTAACTGACAAGAGAGATGAGGAGGTAGGACGTCAACTGGCTGTCACAGCCCTGTTACATCTGTCATTGTCTGTCCTCATAGCAATTTGAGAAACTTGCAGCACATATCACAAAGGCAACAATGAATTATTTATTTAATTACTGTTTTAATGTCTGTCTTTATTGCGTATCTATTGAGCCTTGTGTAGTAAAGGACCTGATTGGTTTTGTTTAGCACAGTGCCTGGCACACAGCTGGTGCACAGTAAATAACTGTGGAATGAATGCTTTGCCTTCACCCATTCATAACCGAGAATGTTGAAAGAATGAAACTACAGAAGTTGTTCTATTTGTCTAAAAAGTATGTTATGTAGTAGGAGTAATGAGTGATTATGTTGGGAAGACACTGCCAGGACTATCAGAGGTGAGTTCTTTTTTAGGAGTAGGGTTGCAAGCCCCACCAGTGACATCTAGAACCATATATCTAGGAAGAGTTCACTTGTTCATTCATTCATTAAATAGCAGTGATTGAGCACCAACCATTTGCTAGGTGCCCTAAAAAATATCAAAATGGATATATATAGAATATATATTGAATGAAGTTCCCATTTGCAAGATGCTTACAGTCTAGTGGGAGATGGAGCTAAATACCAAGTCAGTATGGGGCACTAAAATGAGGATAAGCCCAGAAATTCTGTGGGCCCATCACCTTCATTGGCCTTGGAAAAGCCACGGGGAGACATTCTGGGGAGATGTATCACCTAAGTTATGTCTTGAAGGATGGGGAGAGCTAACTAGACAAAGAAATGAGAGGGAGGGGAAAGGAAGATTATTGTAGGTAGAAAAACAGTATGTTCAAAGTCACAGAACTGAGGGCCCCATTAGTGAGCCTCAGTACACTGGAGTGCCTTGAATAGGTCATCTCAGTGCAGATACTGGTGCCTCCTGGTCCCTGCAGCAACTTCTGCTGTTTATCTCAATGTTTCATGGTGGGTAAAAGGTGGAAAGTGCTGATCTAGAAGCTAGAAAGAGCATGATACATTTAGGGAATTGCACAAATGTTGGACTATTTGAGGCATGGGAAGGGATGATGGCCAAGTGTTGGTTTTCCCATCACACTTACATGCATATACAACAGTACTGTCATCAGTACTATAATCTTCAAGCTAGCAAGGTCAGAAACTACAAAAATCGGGATAAGATTTACTGAGTGAGTATTACAAACTTCCAGTATCCCAACCAGTATTTATATATGAAAAAATAATTTTATTTTTGTCTCCTTTGTCTGTCTACGTCCCTGAACTTCAAGGAGCATTTGGTTGTGTGTGCTTGGTTCTTGGACTCTTAGGGGTGCAGAATTAGGGGGCTACTGAGAGAGGGACAGGTTTAGAAGGACCAAAAGAAAGGGGAAAGGGAACCAGTGGCAACAACTGTACTGACTCTGAGCAGGAAGAATCTTGAGGGCACAAGAGAAAACAGGAGTTGGTGTGGCTGTAGAGTGTAAACTGAAACTGAGTAAATCTCCTTTAAGATTTGCAGGTGCAGATGTTGGAATACTTTAAAAAATGACTTTGGAATACTGGACTCTTCTTCAAATGTGACACTGAAGAGAGACTGGGCTGTATGAAGCATCAAGATTTATTTGAGTTGCATGCTTCTAGAGAGAAGGAGGTTTAGTGGAAAGTGGGAAATAACCTCTGGGCTTGGAACCTGAATATATGATTCCTGCTTTTGACCTTTAGTCGTGGCACGACTTTGGATAAGCCTCTATCATTTCTTGGAGGCTTTCTATACCTCAATCTCCTCGTAAGTGAATGGGAATATAGTACCTTTCTGTATATACCGAATTATATAGGATATATACTCATATAATATAGTACCTCATTGGGTCAGTGTGAATAATAAATAAGACATGAAAGGGCTATGCAGATTATAAAGAGTCACCGAGAGTTTCATGATAGCAGTAATAATAGTGAGGTTAATGTTAACAAGAGTATCTTTTAATTTTTTTAAACAGTCTAGAATTACACCCTTTGTGGCTTTTGAGAAATGATAGTTGGTGGTGCTAACAATAAAAATATAACTTCCCTCAATTTGGGATGGCAATGGCTTCAATTTAGAGAAAACTAATGGCTCCTCAGGGATGACTGAACTTGTGAAGAGTACAGTTTAAAATCATTGCTGTTTCCTTTTAAACATTCTTCTTGTACATATACAAATTCTTATTGTTCTTCTGGAATTGCCACAATACAGTCCCTGTGTTCTCTGGTTCTGGCATGCTGCAAAATCCTGTGATAGCAGGGTAGCTAATAAATTATTTGACAGGAAATACAGAAAAAAAGTCTTCATAATTCACAGTTCTGACATAATGAAAAGCTTATAATTCACTAGTGTGACCTCACAGCTGTGAATTACAAGTTTCACTTGACTCGTTCACAATTTGTCTTTGAATTTATACTATGAAAAGTGAGAACCATATTGTCAAACTGTCACTCCATATTGATATATTACTGCTGAAGATTAAGAAACATTTTGTCAAAGAGCAGGAAAATAAAAATACCCGAAAAGAAGATGAAGTTTTTTCTTTTTTTAATTGAAGTATAGTTGACTTACAGTATTATATTAGTTTCAGTTGTATAGCATAATGATTTGATATTTTTTATACATTACACACCATACAAAGTTATTACAATATTATCAACTATGTTCCCTGTGCTGTACATTATATCTCGGTGACTTATTTATTTTATAACTAGTAGTTTGTACCTCTTAATCCCCTTTACATATTTCACATTCCCCCCATCTCCCACCCCTCTAGGAACCACTAGTTCTCTGTATCTACAAGTCTGTTTCTGTTTTAATTGTTTTGTTTTTTTAGATTTGACATATGTATAAGTGAAAACATACAGTATTTGCCCTTCTCTGTCTGACTTATTTCACTTAGCATAATACCCTCTAGGTCCATCCATGTTGTTGCCAATGGCAAGATTTCATTCTTTTTTATGGCTGAATAATATTTCATTATATATATATATATATATATATATATATATACACACCACATCTTCTTTATCCATTCGTCTTTCAATGGACACTTAGGTTGCTTCCATATCTTGGCTATTGTAAATAATGCTGCAATGAACATGGAGTGTATATATCTTTTTGAATTAGTGTTTTCGTTTTCTTCAGATAAATACCCAGAAGGGTAATTGCTGGATACTGTGGTAGTTCTGTTTTTAATTTTTTGAGAAACTTCCATACTGTTTTCCATAGCGGCTATATCAGTTTACATATAGCACTGCACGAGGGTTGCCTTTTCTCCACATCCTTGCCAGTACCATACTGTTTTGATTACTATAATAGTATAATTTGAAGTCAGCCTGATACCTCCAGCTGTTCTTCATTCTTAATACTGCTTTGGCTATTAAGAGTCTTTTGTGGTTCTATACAAATTTTAGAGTTGTTTGTTCTAGTTCAGTGAAAAGTGCCATGGGCATTTTGATAGGGATTTTATTGAATCTGTAGATTGCTTTTGGTAGTATGGATAGTTTAACAATATTAATTCTTCCGATCTGTGAACAGGGGATATCTTTCCATTTATTTCTGTCTTCGTTAATTTCCTTCATCAGTGTCTTATAGTTTTTAGAGTAGAAGTCTTTCACCTCCTTGGTTAAATTTATTCCTAGGTATTTTATTCTTTTTGATGCAATTGTAAATGGGATTTTTTTTTCTTAATTTCTTTTTCTGGTGGTTTGTTATTAATGTATAGACATGCAACAGATTTCTGTATATTAATTTTATATTCAGCAACTTTACTGAATTCATTTGTTCAAATAGTTTTTTGGTGAAATCTTTATGGTTTTCTATATGTGATATCATGGTATCTGTAAATAGTGACAGTTTTATTTATTTCCTTTCAATTTGGATGCCTTTCATTTATTTTTCTTATCTGATTTCTATGGCTAGGACTTCCAATACTGTGTTGAATAAAAGTGGAAAGAGTGGGCATCCTTGTCTTGTTCCTGATTTTACAGGAAAAGCTTTCAAGTTCTCACCATTGAGTATGATGTTAGATGTAGGTTTGTGGTATATGGCCTTTATTATATTGAGGTATGTTCCCCCCTACCCATTTTGTTGAGAATTTTTGTCATGAATAGATGTTGGATTTTGTCAAATGCCTTTTCTTCATCTATTGAGATGATCATGTGATTTTTATCCTTCATTTTGTTGATGCAATGTATCATGTAGATTGATTTGTGAATATTGTATCATCCTTTTATCCCTGAGATAAATCCCACTTGATCATGATGTATGATCCTTTTAATGTATTGTGGAATTTGTTGAGGACTTTTGCATCTCTGTTCATCAGGGATATTGGCCTGTAATTTTTTTTTCTTTTCTCTTTTCTCTCCTTTTTTTTTTTTTGCAGTTTCTTTGTCTAGTTTTGATATCAAGACAATGCTGGCCTTAAAGAATGAGTTTGGAAGTATTTCTTCCTCTTCAGTTTTGTTTTTTGGAACAGTTTGTGAAGTGTAGGTATTAACTCTTTTTAAATGTTTGGTAGAATTCTCCTGTGAAGCCATCTGGTCCTGGAGTTATGTTTGTTGAGAGTTTTTTGATTACTGATTTTTTTTTTTCACTAGTCATCTATCTGTTAATACTTTCTATTGATTCCTGATTCAGTCTTGGAAGACTGTGTATTTTAAGAATTTATCCATTTCTTCTAGATTATCCAATTTTTTGGAGTGTAATTATAGTAGTCTCTTGTGATTGTTTTTTTTTCTTTTCTTTATTTTTTTAACATCCTTATTGGAGTATAATTGCTTTACAATGGTGTGTTAGTTTCTGCTGTATGACAAAGTGTATTTCTGTGATATCAGTAGTAACCTCACTTTCATTTCTAATTTTATTTATTTTGGCCCTCTTTTATTCTTGGAGCATGGCTAAAGGTTTTTTGATGTTGTTTATCTTTTAAAGAATCAGCTCTTAGTTTCATTGATCTTTTCTGTTGTTTTTTGTGGTCTCTATTTCATCTATTTCTGCTCTGATCTTTATTATTTTCTTTCTCCTACTAACTTTAGGCTTTTGTTTTTCTTTTTCTGATTCCTTTAGGTGTAAAGTTAGGTTGTTTATTTGAGATCTATTTTCTTGAGGTAGGCCTGAATATCTATGAACTTTCCCCTTAGAACCGCTTTTGCTGCATCCCATAGATTTTGGAAAGTTGTGTTTCTGTTTTTATTCATATCAAGGTGCTTTTTGATTTCCTCTTAGATTTCTTTACTGACCTATTGGTTTTTTAGTAGCATGTTGTTTAGTCTCCATGCTGTGTGTGTGTGTGTGTGTGTGTGTGTGTGTGTGTGTGTGTTTTCCCCAGTTTCATTCCTGTAATTGATTTCTAGTTCTATATTGTTGTGGTCAGAAGAGATACTTGGTATGATTTCAATCTTCTTAAATTTATTGAGACTTGTTTTGTGGCCTGGAATATGATCACGCTTGGAGAACATACCATGTACACCTGAAAAGAATGTATGTTCTGCTGTTTTGGGGTGAAATGTTCTGCATATATCTATTAAGTCAGTTGGTCTAATGTGTTATTTAAGACAGTGTTTCCTTATTGATTTTCTTTCTGGATGCTCTATCCACTGATGTAAGTGGTAAAAGAATATGAAGTTTAATACAAATTTGAAGGGGTTTATGAGGCAAAGAAAAAATGCCTAGAAAAAAAGGAGCATTCAGTTTTTGTATCTGTCCAGGGACTTGTTTTTAATTCTCTCATTTAATAACCATGAAGTCCTGTATAAAACTCAATATATGCCAGGCACTCTTCTAACCATTTTAGATATAAACATATTTTAAACTCAAGAAATCCCTTAGAAGTAGATATTATTTTATTATTTTTTTCTTTCTCTTTCCCCCTTCATCCCTGCCTCTATTCCTCCCTCCCTCCCCATCTCCTCCTCTGCTTCCTTTCTCCCTTCTTTCCTTTCTCCCTCCCTTCCTTCTTTCCTTCCTTCCTTCCTTCTTTCCTTCCTTCCTTCCTTCCTCTCTTTCTCTCTTTCTTTCACAGAATCTGAAGCACAGGGAGGTCAACCAGCTTGCCTAAGGTCACACAACTAGAAGCGGTGGAGCTAGGATTCAAACCCAAGCCTCATGGGTCCAGAGGTCAGACCCCCAAGCCTCTGTGCCACATGGTCTTTGTGAGGATGTTGTTGTCAAAGATAAAGTTGGCTGATCCTATAATAATCTTTTATTAACATCATTTAAAAAATCTCTTTGATCAGATCTTTTTCTTGATAGTAGTACCTCAAAAGAATGGAGGGCAAGAAAGAGAAAGCTAGTACTACATTTTACTTGTTTAGATTCAGGATAGATAAAGGATCTCTATACTGGACACACATCTAATATTCTTTTCAACTTTTCAAGAATCTTTAAGTAAAATATGCAAAGGGGATTGTCCTTCTGATAGTACTTTTCTTTGTAATCTTTAATTTTAATATAATTTCAAACGTACAGAAAAGTTTTAAGGATAGTACTACGAACTGTTGTATACCTTTAGCTGGGTTTATAAATTGTTTAAATTTTGCCTCATTTGCTTTCTCTGTCTCCAGAACCATTTGAAATTAAATGGTTCTTCGTCCCTGAATATTTCAGTGTGCATTTCCTAAAAACAAGAACACTGTCTTACATAATCAGAGTAAAATTATCAAAATTTCACATTGAGAGTTCACACTGACACAAAACCAACATCTGACCTATAGTCCATATTAAAATTTTTCAATCTCCCCAGTAGTGTTCTTTATTAAGTATTTTTTTCTTCATTGGAAAGTCTTTTTCCCCTTCTGTACACAAATGTTTATGGGAACTATATTTCTTTTTCTTTAAATAATTTATTATTTTTGGCTGAGTCGGGTCTTAGTTGCGGCATGAGGGATCTTTTCACTGTGGCGTGCAGGCTCTTCACTGTAGCACGTGGGCTTCTCTCTAGTTGTGGCACACGGGCTCCAGAGTGCATGGGCTCTGTAGTTGTGGTGCGCGCGCTCCAAAGCATGTGGGCTCTGTAGTTGCAGCACGCAGGCTCTCTAGTTGTGGCGTGGGCTCAGTTGCCCCACAGCATGTGGGATCTTAGTTCCCCAACCAGGGATCAACCCCACGTCCCCTGCATTGGAAGGCAGATTCTTAACCACTAGACCACCAGGGAAGTCCTGGGAACTTTACTTGTAAAGTCTAAGTTGGAAACAACCAAAATGTCCTGCAATAGGCAAATAGTTAATAAATTTTGGTACACTTATTTATTTGTGACAAAATGGAATAGTATTGTACACACAGATTTTACCAGTGTCAATTTTCAGGTTTTGATATTGTACCACAGGTATATAAGAGGTAATCATTGGAGGAAATTGGGTAAAGGATGCATGAGATGATTCTGTATTGTTTTTGCAACTTCCTATGAATCTATAATTATTTCAAAATGGAAATTTAAAATAGAAGCATTTTGTGACAGATACAGCACATGAATTATGTAAGAGAGGTCTTTAATACAAATTAATTCTTCAGAGGACTGAAAATTATGCATACCAGGCAGAGTGATTTTGTGTGTGTGTATGCACTGTCTACTTACAGTTACTTTATACTATGTTGTATCTTAGAAGAGTTATTAATTGCAAGTGTTATAAATAGCTGGGTATAAAAGTAACATCAGAACAAATAAATGGACAGAATACCAATGTCATGATGACTCCTCAGTTATAGTGAAATCAAGTTCCTCTCAGCTCAAAGAGTTCCCAGAGTGTGTCTCATGTGGGTTCATAAGCTACTCATTTTGTTTTCAGCAGGGCATCTAACTTTTTCTCTGGCCTGCTCTGGCTTACTCCAGTGATCTTTCTATGCTCATGCTGTTATTGCTGCAATTGGCCAGCTATCTGTAAAACAGATTTCAAGATCTGAGGTGGTGTTCTCTTTGACTCTTCTTTAGCCTAGATATATGCTGGTTGGCTCCACTGCTCCAGCTGCTGACTCTGTTCTCGTCTCCTGACATTCCAATAGCAGCTGCACTTTGGAGGTATCCTTTGCCTCCACTTTAATATACATCATTATATATTTTAAAAAGCAACCTGTTTGGGGCTCCAAATAGTTTATAGAAATTTCAGTAAGAGCCCATGTAGTTTGTAATGGTTTTTATAGAAACTCTCCCCCATGATTCAAATTTGAGCCATGGATCAATGAGAAATATGAGTAACAGACACCATACTGTACCTCAACTTGACCCTCCTCAAACTCCACTCTCTCCTCTTTCTAATGTCTCCTCAAAATTGTTGCCAATTATTCATTCATTGAGCACTATTGAATGCTTTATCTTCTTAAAACTCACCTTTGATAGTGGTTCCTAAACAAAATTACACACATCTGTAATTTATAGTGTGATCTAATTTCTACCTTTATCTGCTACAGTGTTATTCTATGCATTCTGTTCGTCCATAAACTTGGAATTCTTGTTCTACCCTAAAGAAGCCTCACACATCCCTCTTCTTTGGCTTTGCTCAAGGTTTTTTGTTCATCTGGATTTTGCTTTCCAGAGCATCTGTAAAATACCACTCATCCCTGGTTGCCGACCTGTAAAATTATCTTATCCAATGATGCTTTCCTGATGTCTTTAACTAGATAGTCTCTCTCTTTGGAACCTCTGTTGCTGTATCCCTGCTTCTTTTGGCCTATGCATTTTGGTTTTATAATTGCTGTTTGTAAGCGCTGGAAGGGCAGGGACTGTGTCTTATTTCTCTTTGTACCTAGTCTGTCCTCACTATATAGCCTTGCAGTCCCCAGCCTTGTGTAGGCCTTCATTGTTTCTCACGTAGACTCTTTAGTAAACTTACTCAGTATGGGCAACTAAAAAATAACTTAAAAATTCAACCAATGTTTTCAATTTTTCACCAGGTATAATTGGCCCATAATTAGAGTCAAGTAGACATTAATTAATGTGGGCTGTTTGGGGATGATTATTCAACTAGCTATGATTATACTTAACTGTAGTGTTCATTATAAGAATTGAGAGGATGAGGTTAGTAGATAGTTCTGAGTTTGAATTTCCACTCTTCCAGTTAGTAGTTACATGATTTAGGGCATGTTATTTAATTTTTTAAAACTCCATTTTCTTCATGTGAAAAAATGGCTATAGGGAATAACAATATTTACCTCCTAGGGTGGTTATGAACATTACGCACTTGACATCACATCTGTCACATAATAAAAGCACAATAAATAGCAGTCCATTATGTTGATCATTATCTTTTTAACCAAGATATCATAAAGAGTTTGTAAAATATATCCTGCTAAAAAAAAGATACATTATCAACTTCAGACATCTTCTCTTGTAATCTGTCTGGTTCCCTAAGAAAATAGGAAATAAGATAGTTTGATGTACTTGTTCATAATGGATCTATGCTAAATCCTAGTGAAAACCTTTGTCTTTTCTAAGGAATAACTCATTCACCAATCCATTTAGGAATGGGGCCATTGGGGATTAATACATTTAATGGGAAGGGCCAGAGATAGCATTTTCCCTGTTTGGTGATAATGGGTATTTTCCCTTGTGAAATCTCTAACCTCTTTCCCACCTTCTATAATTCTTTGAAAATTACCAATTGTGGTTCTCTGATGCGTATGGAAAGTTCATATGTGCTCTGGAATACAACCCAACCAGGTTTGAAGTCTTTAAACTCTTAAAGTGGTTATATCCTATCTCAATATGTTTTCTTTTCTTTTAGGGTTCAATTCTCTCTATTTTTATTCTACACATTTTACTTAACAGGCATATTTATCCCCCCCATTAAACTTCTTATTTTTTTTACTTATACATTTATTTGTTGTTTATTTACGTACATGGGTATAGACTCATGGATTCCTGTTACTATTGAATGAGTTAAAAATTCATTACTACTGTCTTGATGTTCAGATTGTCTCAAGTTTGGCCAGCAGGAGCCCCTTCAAGCTGGCGCTGTGTCCTTTCGATACGTCTGTGTCATCTTTTGAGCAGTTCCTTTCCGGCACACCTGAAAAGTTTCAGCTCATTCTGTAATACCCTCTCCCAGCTCTGGAATCTGCCATTTCTGCAATGAGTCCTGATTCTTTTAATTGAAAAATTGCATTTACAAATGAAGATCAGGGCGCTAGGTGTGCTCACTGCTGTTGGGGTACACTCCTTTCAGGCCTTCTCATTGGACTGGCCCAGGTAACGTGTGCGTATGTCTGCACACACACACACACACACACATGCAGTTTGTATCTGTGTGTATTTCTATGTGTGTCTAAATATGTTTAGAACCACGAATTCACACTGACGGTTTGAATTCCGATTGAATACCACACAGCTCGTGCTTGTTTTCTCCTTTTCCATGTTTGCAGTTCTTTTCTTTGACAGTGAGAAATCTGACTCCTGTTTGTCCCTAACACATTCGCTTGTTTGATCAATCCCCGACTGTAGCCAAAGTCCTATCACTACCCGCTCCATTCCAGTCCCTCATGGACACCCTGCTCTGTCCCTGACTCCCTTTGCTGGGTTTCCCCTCATACCCTGTTCGGGCAACATGTTACCCAGCTCAGATACCAGCGTGATGTCACCTTTCTCTAGTACACCACCTTATCCCACTTGGGCTCCAAAATTCCATGCTGTGCCAGTGCCACCATTGCCCCCCACCCCGTGAACCCTCCTCCTCACCCTTTCACTCTGCTCAGGTTCTGACAGGTGGCATTAGGATGCCCTCCTGGGGTCCAATCTCCTCTCCCTGCTCGAACTCAGACAGTTGGCTCTGGGTCAGCCCCCATGTTGGACACTCTCTTTACCCAGATGAGCTCTGACAGTCCGTGATGGCCACCACCACCGTCTCCTGTCCCCTTTTCTCTCTAAATGCCCTCTTCTCCCTGTTAGGGCTGTGATATGCTGTACGAGGCCATCCTTTCATGTGGATGCTTCAGCCCTGCTCAGTCCCAGCACCCCTGCTGGGTGGCTCATCGCCCCCCTCCTCCCAATTTGGGCACACTCATCCTGCTGAGGCTCTGACACCCCATTATGGGACCCTCTACCTAAACATCCTCGTCATCCAGCTTGGGCTCAGACACCTGGGCTCAGGTGCCCTCTTCAGGATACCTGCCTCTTCCTTCTGGGGCTCTGGCATCTTATGCTGGCCACTGCTGCCTTCCCCTCCATGCATGGAGACCTCGTCAGGCCCCTCAAGCTCCACCTCGGTACCCTCATCACAGACATCTCAGGCTCCAGCACCCTTCCTCCTCCTGGGTGCCATTCTCACCTGGCTTGGGCTATAATCTGCTACTCTGGGCCACCATGACCTGCGCCCTTCTCCTCTGCTGATACCTACCTTGCTCAGCTCTGGCTAATGGCTTGTAAACTAAATTGCTCTGGAAAGGAAGGGAAGGAAGGGGAGGGAAAGGGAGGGAGAGAAAAGACTGGAAATGGCTTTTGACAGAGCTTACTCAGACCAAGCTACAAACCCAAGGACATCATTCCTATTTTCCTTTTGTTTTCAGAGGTATTCATTCTGTGAACAGTTGGAACATTTAGCCAACATTTCAATATTCTGTGCCTTCCTCAGGGTACTGGCGAGGCTTATTCTCCGCAAACAGCTGTTCAGTATGATACCACCAGGGTCCTCCAGTATATTTATAGCTTTGGAATTCACAACTACCTATAATTTATACACGCATAGTTCTTCAAAAAAATGCAAAAATTAAATCCTTCTAACTTATAGGGAGTATGCAGTCCCATCAGTTTTAGCAAGCTTTCCTGTATATTAATTATCATTTATTTGAATGCGGTTTTTAAAAACCATAAATCTGTAAAAACTTCATTTTGTAACCTTGATCCAACATTATTTCTAAGCTCCTCTTGCAATTTGGGATTTTGGAAATCCTGGAACAAAGAACAAAATGTCATAATGAAACTAGTTTTCATGATGAAATGGCAGTTATGATATAATTATTGTAATTAATGCTAAAATCTGGCCATAATTCAACATGTTTGACCATAACACTTCTACAGTGACTCAGGTTGTGACAGATTTACTCCCAAATAATGTGATCAGCTGTGGCTGGATGTTCTCCTTCATGTAGGCAGTGTAATGGTTTATTATAACAATTAGAGGGCTGTGGGGGCAAAGCTTTCAGACCATTGTATTTCCTCCTAGGAAAGAATCTGAAAAGAATATACTACTTTGTGTATCAACCTTTAGTGTTTCTCATAACCAAGATTCCCTGAAAAATGAGGACCAGCTGCCGTAAGACCTATTCTTCTATATAACAAGCTGCCATAAGCTAGAAACTGATGACTGGTGTTCTGCTTATCGCGATAGGCTGAAGAACAATTTTGCATGTTCAGCAGGCAGGAAATACAGCTGTGATTCCTATTATTGACAAAAGACAATATAGGCAGGATTCCATAGCTTCATTGCTTCAGTCTGTGACATTAAGTTTCAACCTCTGCATGAGACGCATAAATATTCCTTGGATTTTCTTCAGTAAGCACCCCCTAGAGGTTAATAATGTGGGGATGTTTGATTCCCTGCTGTTTTAAATAATTTCATGGAAAATCTAATGCAGTAGGACACTAGTTTAGAGAGGTTATTACCCTCATCAAATGATAGCACTTCTTTCCTATTATTTTCTACCAATTTCTTGCCCTTAACAGCTCCTCTCTCTTCATTTACCGCGAATGGTTCTTCAAAACGGCACTCTGTGGTTGGGTGGAGACGGGATTGGAGAAAGCTTAATCCCTAATCAGGGCCCTGTCAGAGCTGGTAGGACTGTGGATCTTTCTTCCTCTTCTGCTTGCTAGAGCTTAGACAGGATGGAGATGCACACTCATTGGAAGGGTGTCAATGGAACCCAGTCCTTGTCCCTTTGCTGGGGCCATTTTACACAGGACCCTGGGATCCAGAGCCCACAGGGAGCTTCCAGGCAGTTACAGTTTTAATAGACCACCCCAGCTTTTCTCATCTAAATGGTGCTCTGAATTGCTAAATTCTTGAGTCATTATCACCTCTGTTGTGGCAGGTACTTAGAATTGAACCCTACGAATGCTCTTGGGCTCAGAGTAGAGTTTTAGGGTTAAGGAACACTACGGGGTTCCAAGGACTGTGCCATTCCAGGCTCACTAAGTGTGAAAGATTGCCTGTTCCTCTTTTGTTTACCGGGACACAGTGTTTTGTTAGGTGGCCGTGTGCATTTCCCAGCCTTCCTTGCAAATGGGTACCATGTGACTAAGTTCTAACCAATGAGGTTTGAGCAGAAGTTGTTAGGGTAGGACCTTTGGGAAAGATCCTTAAAACAGTGAGACAGACCCAGCTGGCTATTGCCCTCTGTTTGGGGTGAACAATTGTCCTGGTTTGCCTGGAATTGTGGGAGTTTCAGAGGCATGAGACTTGCAGTCTTTTTTTTTTTTAACACCTTTATTAGAGTATAATTGCCTTACAATGCTGTCTTAGTTTCTGCTTTATAACAAAATGAATCAGCTACATACATATATCCCCATACCTCCTCGCTCTTGCGTCTCCCTCCCACCCTCCCTATCCCACACCTCTAGGTGGTCACAAAGCACCGAGCTGATCTCCCTGTGCTATGTGGCTGCTTCCCACTAGCTATCTATTTTACATTTAGTAGTGTATATATGTCCATGCCACTCTCTCACTTTATCCCAGCCTACCCTTCCCCCTCCCTGTGTCCTCAAGTCCATGCTCTACATCTGCATCTTTTCTGTCCTGCCCCTAGGTTATTCAGAACAATTTTTATTTATTTATTTTCAGATTCCGTATATATGTGTTAGCATACGGTATTTATTTTTCTCTTTCTGACTTACGTCACTCTGTATGACAGACTCTAGGTCCATCCACCTCACTGCAAATAACTCAATTTTGTTTCTTTTTATGTCTGAGTAATATTCCATGTATATATGTGCCACATCTTTATCCATTCATCTGTCGATGGACACTTAGGTTGCTTCCCTCTCCTGGCTATTGTAAATAGAGCTGCAATGAACATGGTAGTACATGACTCTTTTTGAATTATGGTTTTCTCAGGGTATATGCCCAGTATGGTATATATGCTGGGTCGTATGGTAGTTCTATTTTTAGTTTATTAAGGAACCTCCATACTGTTTTCCATAGTGGCTGTATCAATTTACATTCCCACCAGCAGTGCAAGAGTGTTCCTTTTCTCCACACCCTCTCCAGCATTTATTGTTTCTAGATTTTTGGATGATGGCCATTCTGACAGGTGTGAGGTGATACCTCATGGTAGTTTTGATTTGCATTTCTCTAATGATTAGTGATGGTGAGCATCCTTTCATGTGTTTGTTGGCAACCTATATGTCTTCTTTGGAGAAATGTCTGTTTAGGTCTTATGCCCATTTTTGGATTGGGTTGTTTGTTTTTTTTGATATTGAGCTGCATGAGCTGATTATAAATTTTGGAGATTAATCCTTTGTCAGTTGATTCATTTGCAAATATTTTCTCGTATTCTGAGGGTTGTCTTTTCATCTTGTTTATGTTTTCCTTTGCTGTGCAAAAGCTTTGAAGTTTCATTAGGTCCCATTTGTTTATTTTTGTTTTTATTTCCATTTCTCTAGGAGGTGGGTCAAAAAGGCTCTTGCTGTGATTTATGTCATAGTGTTTGGCCTATGTTTTCCTATAAGAGTTTTATAGTGTCTGGCTTTACTTATAGGTCTTTAATCCATTTTGAGTTTATTTTTGTGTATGGTGTTAGGGAGTGTTCTAATTTCATTCTTTTACATGTAGCTGTCCAATTTTCCCAGAACCACTTATTGAAGAGGCTGTCTTTTCTCCATTGTATACTCTTGCCTCCTTTATCAAAGATAAGGTGACCAAAAAAAATAATTAAAAAAAATAAGGTGACCATATGTGCGTGGGTTTATCTTTGGGCTTTCTGTCCTGTTCCATTGACCCATATTTCTGTTTTTGTGCCAGTACCATACTATCTTGATTACTGTAGCTTTGTAGTATAGTCTGAAGTCTGGGAGCCTTATTCCTCCAGCTCTGTTTTTCTTTCTCAAGACCGCTTTGGCTATTCAGGATCTTTTGTGTTTCCATACAAATTGTGAAAATTTTTCTTCTAGTTCTATGAAAAATGTCATTGGTAGTTTGATAGGGATTGCATTGAATCTGTAGATTGCTTTTGGTAGTATAGTTATTTTCACAATGTTGATGCTTCCAATCCAAGAACATGGTGTATCTCTCCATCTGTTTGTATCATCCTTAATTTCTTTCATCAGTGTCTTATAGTTCTCTGCGTACAGGTCTTTTGTCTCCTTAGGTAGGTTTATTCCTAGCTATTTTATTCTTTTTGTTGCAGTGGTAAATGGAAGTGTTTCCTTAATTTCTCTTTCAGATTTTTCATCATTAGTGTGTAGGAATGCAAGAGATTTCTGTGCATTAATTTTGTATCCTGCTACTTTACCAGATTCATTGATGAGCTCTAGTAGTTTTCTGGTAGCATCTTTAGGATTCTGTATATATAGTGTCATGTCATCTGCAAACAGTGGCAGCTTTACTTCTTTTCTGATTTGGATTCCTTTTGTTTCTCTTTATTCTCTGATTGCTATGGCTAAAACTTCCAAAACTATGTTGAATAATGGTGGTGAGAGTGGGCATCTTATCTTCTTCCTGATTTTAGAGGAAATGGTTTCAGTTTTTCACCATTGAGAATGATGTTGGCTCTGGGTTTGTCATATATGGCCTTTATTATGTTGAAGTAAGTTCCATCTACGCCTACTTTCTGAAGGGTTTTTTTCATAAATGAGTGTTGAATTTTGTTGAAAGCTTTTTCTGCATCTATTGAGATGATCATATGGTTTTTCTCCTTCAGTTTGTTAATATGGTGTATCACATTGATCGATTTGCGTATATTGAAGAATCCTTGCATTCCTGGAATAAACCCCACTTGATCATGGTGTGTGATCCTTTTAATGTGCTGTTGGATTCTGGTTGCTAGTATTTTGTTGAGGGTTTTTGCATCTGTGTTCCTCGGTGATATTGGCCTGTACTTTTCTTTTTTTGTGACATCTTTGTCTGATTTTGGTATCAGGGTGATGGTGGCTTCGTAGAATGAGTTTGGGAGTGTTCTTCCCTGTGCTATATTTTGGAAGAGTTTGACAAAGGTAGGTGTTAACTCTTCTCTAAATGTTTGATGGAATTCGCCTGTGAAGCCATCTGGTCCTGGGCTTTTATTTGTTGGAAAATTTTTAATCACAGTCTCAATGTCAGTGCTTGTGATTGATCTGTTTATATTTTCTATTTCTCCCCGTTTGTCCATTTTATTGGCATATAGTTTATTGTAGTAATCTCTCATGATCCTTTGTATTTCTGCAATGTCAGTTGTTACTTCGCCTTTTTCATTCCTAATTCCGTTGATTTGAGTCTTTTCCCTTTTTTTCTTGATGAGTCTGGCTAATGGTTTATCAATTTTGTTTATCTTCTCAAAGAACCAGTTTTTAGTTTTATTGATCTTAACTACTGTTTCCTTCTTTTCTTATTCATTTATTTCTGATCTGATCTTTATGATTTCTTTCCTTCTTGTAACTTTGGGTTTTTTTGGTTCTTCTTTCTCTAATTGCTTTAGGTATAAGGTGAGGTTGTTTGAGATGTTTCTTGTTTCTTGAGGTAGGATTGTATTGCTATAAACTTCCCTCTTAGAACTGCTTTTGCTGCAACCCATAGGTTTTGAGTAGTCGTGTTTTCATTGTCATTTGCTTCTCAGTATTTTTTGATTTCCTCTTTGATTTCTTCAGTGATCTCTTGGTTATTTAGTAGTGTATTGTTTAGCCTCCATGTGTTTGTACTTTTAAAGAGTTTTTCCTGTAATTGATTCCTAGTCTTATAACACTGTGGTCAGAAAAGATACTTGATACGATTTCAATTTTCTTATATTTACCAAGACTTGATTTGTGACCCAAGGTATGATCTATCCTGGAGAATGTTCCATGAGCACCTGAGAAGAAAGTGTATTCTGTTGTTTTTGTGTTTCCTTATTTATTTGAATTTTGGATGATCTGTCCATTGGTGAAAGTGGGGTGTTAAAGTCTCCTACTATGATTGTGTTACTGTCGATTTCCCCTTTATGGCTGTTATCATTTGCCTTATGTATTGAGGTGCTCCTATGTTGGGTGCACAGATATTTACAATTGTTATATCTTCTTGGATTGATCCCTTGATCATTGTGTAGTATCCTTCTTTGTCTCTTATAAGAGTCTTGTTTTAAAGTCTATGTTGTCTGATATGAGAATTGCTACTCCAGCTTTCTTTTGATTTCCATCTGCATGGAGCATCTTTTTCCATCTCCTCACTTTCAGTCTGTGTGTGTCCCTAGGTCTGTAGTGGGTCTCTTGTAGACAGCATACATATGTTTCTGTTTTTTGTATCTATTCAGCCAGTCTGTGTGTTTTGCTTGGAGTATTTAAACCATTTACATTTAAGGTAATTATCAATATGTATGTTCCTATTACCATTTTCTTAATTGTTTGGATTTTGTTATTGTAGGTCTTTTCCTTCTCTTGTGTTTCCTGCCTAGAGAAGTTCCTTTAGCATTTGTTGTAAGGCTGGTTTGGTGGTGCTGAATTGTCTTAGCTTTTGCTTGTCTGTAAAGATTTTAATTTCTCTGTTGAATCTGTATGAGATCCTCGCTGGGTAGAGTAATCTTGGTTGTAGGTTTTTCCCTTTCATCACTTTAAATATGTCCTGCCACTCCCTTCTGGCTTGCAGAGTTTCTGCTGAAAGATCAGCGTTAACTTTATGGGGATTTCCTTGTATGTTGGTTGTTGCTTTTAATATTTTCTCTTTGTATTTAATTTTTGATAGGTTAATTAATATGTGTCTTGGCGTGTCCCTCCTTGGATTTATCCTGCATGGGACTCTCTGTGCTTCGTGGACTTGACTGACTATTTCCTTTCCCATGTAAGGGAAGTTTTCAACTATAATCTCTTCAAATATTTTCTCAGTCCCTTTCTTTTTCTATTCTTCTTCTGGGACCCCTATAATTCGAATGTTGGTGGCTTTAATGTCCTAGGGGTCTCTGAGACAGTCCTCGATTCTTTCATTCTTTTTTCTTTATTCTGCTCTGCAGTAGTTATTTCCACTATTTTATCTTCCAGATCACCTATCCATTCTTCTTCCTCAGTTATTGTGCTGTTGATTCCTTCTGGAGATTTTTTTATTTCATTTATTGTGTTGTTCATCATTGTTTGTTTGCTCTTTAGGCCTTCTAGGTCCTTGTTAAATGTTTCTTGTATTTTCTCCATTCTCTTTCCAAGATTTTGGATCATCTTTATTATCATTACTCTGAATTCTTTTTCAGGTAGACTGCCTATTTCCTCTTCTTTTGTTTGGTCTGGTGAGTTTTCACTTTGCTCCTTCATCTGCTGTGTATTTCTCTGTCTTCTCATTTTGTTTAACTTACTGTGTTTGGGGTCTCCTTTTACAGGCTGCGGGTTCTTAGTTCCCGTTGTTTTTGGTGTCTGCTCCCAGTGGGTAAGGTTGCTTCAGTGGCTTGTATAGGCTTCCTGGTGGAGGGGACTCATCCCTGTGTTCTGGTGGATGAGGCTGGATCTTGTCTTTCTGGTGGGCAGGACCATGTCTCGTGTTGTGTTTTGGGGTGTCTGTGAACTTATAATGATTTTAGGCAGCCTGTCTGCTAATGGGTGGGGTTGTGTTCCTGTCTTGCTAGTTGTTTGGCGTAGGGTGTCCAGCTGTGTAGCTTGCTGGTTGTTGAGTGGAGCTTGGTCTTAGCATTGAGATGGAGATCTCTGGGAGAGCTCTTGCCGACTGATATTATGTGGGGCTTGGAGTTCTCTGGTGGTCCAATGTCCTGGACTCCGTTCTTGCACCTCAGAGGCTGAGGCCTGATACCCGGCCAGAACACCAAGAAGCTGTCAGCCACATGGCTGGTCACCGTGTGGTTCTTCACCGAAGGCCGAGTGGTGGCCTACTCCATGCCACAGGTCCTAGGTCCAAGCAGTGACCTTGGACCTCTGCTTTGATTGGGTGAGTGGGCAGCAGCAGCCAGTACTGAGGAGGTGGAGTGGAGAGGAGGAAGAGGTCCTTGAAGGTTTGCGCAGAGGCTGAAGGCCTTCTCCCCTCAGCCCAAGGTGGATTCTTTTGCCGGTTCCTATAGTCCCGGTCTCCCCTGTCCTGCAGTGCAGAGTGGCGGCGGGGCCGATTGGCATCTACTGAGAGACAAGTGCCTGGGACTCTCTGGCTCCAGTCTGGACCCGGAGCCGGGCTTCTGCCTCACGCTCAAAGGCATTTGTGAGTGGGACTCAAGCAGTGCTTTATAACTGATTCATTTTAGAGGCATAGGGAGAAGGGAATTAACATTAATTGAATGCATACTTTGTGGCTTTCAATATACTATTTAAAAATATATACATCTCTTTATTTATTTTTGGCTCCGTTGGGTCTTCGTGGCTGTGTGCAGGGTTTCTCAAGTTGCAGCAAGCGGGGGCTACTCTTCGTTGTGGTGCACGGGCTTCTCATTGTGGTGGCTTCTCTTGTTGCGGAGCACGGGCTCTAAGTGCATGGGCTTCAGTAGTTGTGGCTTGCAGACTGTAGAGCGGAGGCTCAGTAGCTGTGGCACACTGGGTTAGTTGCTCCGCAGTATGTGGCATCTTCCCAGATCTTCCCATGTCCCCTGCACTGGCAGCCCAACTCTTAATGACTGCACCACCAGGAAGCCCCTCAATATATTATTTGTATCACTTTTTATTTAATATTTACTCAAACCCTGTGATATGGATGGTACCACCCCTATTAATTTTTCATACCCATTTTATAGATGAGGAAATTGAGCTTTGGAGAGAGTAAGAACCTTACCTACAGTCACAGTGCTAAAAATATAGGCTCCAAGAAAAATTTAACTCGAGTTCATGCTCTGAACCACTGCACCGTATTGCCTTTTTTTTTTTTAACATCTTTATTGGCGTATAATTGCTTTACAGTGGTGTGCTAGTTTCTGCTTTATAACAAGGTGAATCAGTTATACATATACATATGTTTCCATATCTCTTCCCTCTTGTGTCTCCCTCTCTCCCATCCTCCCTATCCCACCCCTCCAGGTGGTCACAAAGCACCGAGCTGATCTCCTTGTGCTATGCGGCTGCTTCCCACTAGCTATCTACCTTACGTTTGGTAGTAGTCTGCAACTTTTTTCTCACTTAGCCTATGTATTTCATGGATTTTTTTCAGGTTAATAAATAATAAATGATTCATTATAAAATACATAACTTGCCACAGTATAAATATACTCAATATGTTCAGCTGTCTACTCCGCCTGCACGTGCATATCACTAATGATGCTGCAAACAAATTTTTTTTGTACATATATTCTTATATACCAGTATGTTGATTTCTATTGGTTAGATTCCCAAAGGTGGAGAGGTGGAGATGAGCCAATGGATTTGGATATATTTAATTGTAGTAGCTACTGCTAAATTGTTATTTATTATTATTATTAAAATGGTTAATTGTGATAAAATACACATAAGGTAAAATTTGCTAGATTATTTTTATGAAACATTTGTAGCAATTCACACTCCCACCACCAATATATGAGAAGGGGGTTCTGTCCACTTTCTTACACCAGCACAGCATGTTTGTAATTTTGTAAACTTTTATCAAGGCAGTAGGTGAATATGGGTACTTCTTCGTTGCTTTAATTTGTATTACCCAGACTTCTAGTGAGATTAAGTACCAACTCATCTATTTATTGGTCATTCATATACAAGAAAGCTGAATTTTCAATCTGAAGGGTTCAGAACTTTAAGCTAAAAGAATACATTTCCATTTAAGACTTTGGGCATTAAAAGCAGATAAAGGGGGTATGAATGAGTGTATGTTTAAAGTGACAGCTTTCTTGGGAATTCCCTGGTGGTCCAGTGGTTAGGACCCAGAGCTTTCACTGCTGTGGCCCGGGTTCCATCCCTGGTCGGGGACTAAGATCCCATGGCCATTCAGTCAGTCAATCAATAAAGTGACAGGTTTGACCTCCTTTCCATGGCCCTGAAATAAATTATCCTGCTTATAAATTAGCCTGTAACAGTGGGTGCTTTAACGGTGAAAAGAATTATCTTCCACGTGGATTTGGAAGCTGTAGAAAAAGTGGAAAATGAAAGTGGTTTTGCGATCAGTCACTGTCCAAGTTGTGTGGACGGAACATAGTTGAGTGTTGTCCTCCGTCATTGAAGATTGTAATCTATGAGATGTTCCAGAATGCATTTCAGCTCACTATGTAAAGAGCCTTCTGCCGAAGAATTAGATGGAAGATGACCTTACACTTTGTAGATGTGAAAAGAGAAAGGCTGAAGGGCTCAGGGCCCATTTGCAGCGGGGATGTGGCTGTCTGCTAGGATGACATGGGAGCTGCTGTCCTTCATGAGGACCGCTAGGAAAGAACTCCTCCAGAAAGTGAAATGAGCTGAATTTTATATGAAGTTCTGGTCAACAAGGTAGAAGAGAGTTGGGCCAAACTAAAGAGTTGTTCCCAGGAGATGTTAAGACTGGAAAGAGAGGGAGCATCCCTTCCCACCACCCTCCACAAAGGCAGCATCCATTGGATCACGGGTGAGGTGTTTGGAGTAGGTGGACTTTGCCACTGGGAGCCCCTTACACAAAAATGACATTCCATCAGCCCACCAGTGAAGATTTCTATTTGCATGGAGAGACAGTGCCCTACCTATGAACCACATTTTAAAATGCATTTTGAGGTTTGAGCTAATAATGTGAATGACATTCAGTGAGATTGCCAAATGCTGGTAATTTACTCTCATTTTCACATTAATGTGGGCCCACCTGTGATGAATTGGAAACTAAATAAGCACATCAGTTTTAATTAGATATTTCGGAGACTGGATCTAGTTAAACAGCAGTATTCATTCTTATCTATTAAATAGTGAGAGTTTAGCACAGTCTTCAGAAAAAGTTTACGCCCCTCCCCCCCACCATTTGTCCTTCTCTTTTGTTTTGCAAATATTCTTTTCTGCTGGAAACTTTGAGTTAAAAAGTGCCTAGCTTGGTGCACATAGGGAGGTCTTTTTAAGTCTTAAAAAGCTAAGCAGTTGATCTAATTCATTACTTGTTTGTCTTACATTAAGAAACATGAATTTGGGAACCTTTAGAAAAGACAAATCTAAGATTGTGGTTGCCTGGAAGATACTGACTCGGGGACTAAGCATTCTGTGTTCCTCAAACACCGATCTACAAATCAGGATCTAAAAATACCACTAGGGTAGGGCTAATGGGGTATGGCTGAGTGACCTTCTATCAGAGAAAGGAGCCATTTTTCAAAATTCAAGACAAGATATTACAACCCTAACAAAGGGAAAATGTTCTCTGATGCATATAGGGTCTAAGATCTAATGAAAGAAACAGTATAGATGTGGGGGTAACTTTGATTAACATTCGTGAAAGATGAGGAATTAGTAGTAGACAATGAGGCTTAAAAACCTGTAGCCCTGAAAAAATTATTTATAGGTGCAATTTTTGTGTTGGTACTAACATCATTCTCCAGTGTCATTTCTCTAACTGTTTCTACCCGGTTAGGTTGTGAACTCAGGGGGTGTGAGACTGTCTGTCTTGCTGTGGTTATACTCCCAGCACTTAGCATGGCTTTCCATGGTAGGTATTTAATAAACATTTGTATCTCTCTATGTATTGCTAATCCCTAGTTCTAAAATATTCTCTGCCTGAAGATTTTAGTCATTGACTAAAATCAGTCAGTGTCCTGACTATCCTTTCACCAAAAAGGATCATGGCTAACTTTTAAAAAATATTCTGGATGCATAAGAAAGAAAAAAAATTCAAAAGGAGTCCATTTGTTCTCAGAAAATTGAAGATGCTTAAAATGTTTTTTATTATAGTATTAATTATGGTATCAAAGAAAAGCAAAAGCAAAAAGAAAGAACCAATACTAGAGGATTAATAAATTATGTTAAGAAAATTATAGTACTTTCATACAGTGGGCTTCTATGCAGTCATTAAAACAATGTTTTAGAATAATATTTAAGGACGAAATAATTCTCCTGTATTGTTTAAAAAAAGGAGGTAACAAAAAAGCATTAGAGTATAACCACATTTTTAGAAGGGTTCTTTCTTATAGAAAAAAATGAAAGAATTTACATCAAAACTTCTCTATATTTTTCCAAATTTTTGACTGTAAAATATATTACTTTTATACACAGAAGACATGTTATAGGAAGTATAGGATTTCTTTAAGTAGAAATGTCTTTTGTGGGATTTAAAGTGTGACATGGTTTCCCAGGAGTCTAGCTCTGTAGGAAGTTGAGTGGGCCTATGGGAGGGGAGGTTGTGGTTTGAATAAAGTAAAGACGATAGTGTGGGGGAAGATCTTGTGCTCTTGGGTATTGGACTATTTTGAGACCTGCTGTGCCAGTTTCCAGATCTCCCTGGAGCATTGCCACAACACCCTATGGAGAAAAAAATGTGCCTTCAGATTGTCCCTATACAATTACCACAAAGAATTCACAAATTGAGACTGAAAGAGGAAGTAGCATTTAACAGTTCTTCATACCAGCGTCTACGGCTTAATTTTATACATAGAGCTTTCTTTCACCCCTGAGTGAATGGCTTGGAAATTATTTTCAAGTTTACTGTTTTAGTTCTTCCCTGTCTGCTTCATGAGTGATCTTTTAAGAAAGAAAATCTGATGCCAGCTCTGCTTAAAATCCTTTAACGGATTCTGTTTGCCTTTGAGGTCCCATCCAGACTCTTTATTACGATGCACACACGTGACACTGGTGGACCATCTCCTGCCTTCCTCTTCTGCTCATCTCCCATCACTTCCTCAGATTTGTCCTAGACTTCATCACACCTGACATCTCACAGCCTTTATGTGTATCATCCCCATTATTCAGGCTGCACTTCCTTCTAGAAGTGTCCTTAGAACCCCCTTCTCCATGTGGCTTCTTCTTCCTCCCTGCCCTCATACCTACCTTAACCACACACTCACCACATGGCATTGTGGTTGGTTGACTTTCTTGTCTGTCACCTTACTGCCAGCTTCTGCAGTTCAGGGACCAGTACTTGGCCATCTTTTATTTTAGTACTTACCATGAGACCTTCGGTCCACAATGGTTTTTCAATAAACCATTGTTCAGTGACCGTGTGAGTGAATGCCTGAGACATTTTAATGGCATGTGCACACAGATACCAGTAAATTCACTCCTAGTCTTGTCTGAAGCTTTGTTTCCTAGCTGATATCTTTCTAGTAGGCAGAGAAGAGGGGCCTATTGGATGTACACTGTGGCCTCTGTCTAGTGAAGGTAGGTGTGGTTGGCAGAATAATGGTCTCCAAAGATGTACATCCCCTAATATCTCATCCCCTAACTTCTGTGAATATGTTTTTGCACTTGTCAAAGGAAGTTTGAGATGAAATTAAGTTTATAGATCTTAAAAAAAGGAGCTTATTTCAGTGTATCTGGGGTCCTTAACAGCAGATGTGGCAGGCAGAGGAAGACAGATGCAATGGGAAGAACAGGCAGGAGAGATCTGAAGTGTGACAGGGGCTTGACCCACCACTGCTGGCTGTCAAAATGGGGGAAGGGGACCATGATTCAAGGAGTGTAGGCAGCTTCTAGAACCAGGGAGCAGACTTCACTTGATATCTGTCAGGAAAACAGGGACCTCAGTCCTACAACTTCAAGGAACTGAATTCTTCCAACAGCCTAAGTAAACAGAACATGGATTCTCCCTGGAGCCTCCAGAAAGGGGCAACAGTGCTCGACACCTTGATTTTAGCCCAGGGAGACCCATGTTGGACTTTCGACCTATAGAACTGCAAGGTAAATGTATTGCTGTAAGCAATTAAGTTTGTGGTAATTTGTTACAACAGCAATAGAAAAGAAATACAGAGTTTAGAGCTGTTTTAGAGCGTATGTGATCACCTTGCTCCTTGACTGCCCACTGGCTTCACCTATTCTTAGCAGAGCAACCCAAGCAAAAAGAAGCAAGAATAGACCATCACTAATCATTAGAGAAATGCACGTCAAAACTACAATGAGGTATCACCTCACACCTGTCAGAATGGCCATCATCAGAAAACCTACAAACAATAAATGCTGGAGAGGGTGTGGAGAAAAGGGAACCCTCTTGCACTGCTGGTGGGAAAGTAAATTGATACAGCCACTATGGAGAACAGTATGGAGGTTCCTTAAAAAACTAAAAATAGAATTACCATATGACCCAGCAATCCCACTACCAGGCATATACCCTGAGAAAACCATCATTCAAAAAGACACATGCACCCCAATGTTCATTGCAGCACTATTTACAACAGCCAGGTCATGGAAGCAACCTAAATGCCCGTTGACAGACAAATGGATGAAGAAGAGGTGGTACATATATACAATGGAATATTACTCAGCCATAAAAAGGAATGAAATTGGGTCATTTGTAGAGACGTGGATGGACCTAGAGACTGTCATACAGAGTGAAGTAAGTCAGAAAGAGAAACATAAATATCATATATTAACGCATATATGTGGAATCTAGAAAAATGGTATAGATGAACCAGTCTGCAAGGCAGAAATAGAGACAGAGATGGAGAGAACAAGTGTATGGACACCAAGGGGGGAAAGCGGGGGTGTGGTGGGGTGGTGGTGGTGGGATGAACTGGGAGATTGGGATTGACATGTATACACTAATATGTATAAAATAGATAGCTAATAAGAACCTGCTGTATAAAAAAATGAAATAAAATAAAATTCCAAAAAAAATTTTTTCTCAATATATTAAAAAAGAAAGACCAACAAGAATAGAGGACCCTTCACAGTTGATAAAAAAAAGGAGGGGGAGATTAAGTACCCTTTGTTAATATGCATATCTTAAGTTCTGCCATTAATATAATTTTAAAGGCTTAATTTGGCTATTCATCTAAACTCCTTTCCTCTATCCCTCTACCTTCTCCTACCACCTACATACATTCCCTCTACCTTCACGTGTTTTTCTCTCTCTGTTGTCCCACTGTCACTCTCATGCTCATTCTCAGCTACAACTGGGCCATTTACCCAGATAACCCTTAAGAAGTACAATCGATGTAATGCATGTTAAGAGTTCTGAATAGCAGATGAAATTCATACTTTCCTCTTGACGGTGACTACCTTTTTCACAAAGCCTAATAGGTATAAATTGGTATTTCTAAATATAAATTTCCTGCTTTTGTTCTTAATCACAGTTTTGGATTTTCATTCCTCGATTTCACCAGGTTTACAAGTAATACACAATCTCTAAGGGAGCCTCTGATAAACTGAATGAATTTAAGTGGCACTACTCTGCTTCTTTTATGATCTGTGTTACTTTAGAAGATGGCATTCTCTTTCTCATGGTTGTTGCCCCAAATGTTCCAAGATTGCTATCTGTGCTAAAACGTGCTACAAGGGTACAGAAGAAAGAGCGTTGACCTGGATGGGACCAGACAATCAATTTCAGCTCTGACCAAGGCCATCTGACTTCAGAAAAACATCCATTCATTTTATTTCATTGTATATTCACTGAACTCCAACTATACACCAATACTGTACTGGTCATGGAGGTTACACAGACAAATTAGAGGTAGTTTGCCTTTCTTCAAGTTGCTCATAGTTTAGTGATGGGGAGAGATAAGTAAAGAAACATTTACAACACTGTGTGATACATGCCATTATGGAAGCAGACACAGTTTACAATGGGGCTTCAGAGGAGGTGGTGATTCTTTTACTTTGCTCAGGGTCAGGGACGGAAGATGAGCAGCATGTTGAAGGACGAGTTGAAGTCACACACACAGTGTCACCAATCCACGGCCCTGCATAGCCAATTACCTGGAGACAGCAAGTTGTTGGTCTGTATGCTCTGGCCCATATGTTGATATATATGCTAAACAGACATTTGAAGGAACAGAGGCATGAGACTAAAAAAATGCCCAGAAGGATGAAATCAGGGAAAATGACTTTTGAAGGACTGGCTTTTCTTAGTTATGAAATGTTATTTGCATGGGCCCTCCTAGAGGTAACATTATACAGATCAAATTATGATTATTTCCTATTGTGAATTATACTTTATAATTGCATGATACTGAAAGAATTCCCATGCATAATCTTGACATAGGTTGCTGTGGAACTGAGATTTGTATATGAGATATATGGAAACTAAGACACAAAGACATTGTATGTTTAAGGTCCCATACTCCTTGGATTCAGACTTAGAGTCATTTGATTTATTCTTTCAGAATGAGAAAACACTAAAACAAAACAAAACTCCAACCAATTAATGTAGCCTTATTTAAGGGTCAAATTCTCCAAAACAGGTCTTATCAACTATAATGTATGCATGAATTACCATAGGGACATATTAGAATGTAGATTTGAATTCTGTAGGTGTGAAGTCCGAGATTATGCATTTCTAAGAGGCTCCCAGATGATGCTGGTACTTCTGGGATTTGAGACCACACTTTGAGTAGCACAGCTCTAGAGCTTCACTGACCAATATGGTAGCCACTAGCCACTCGTGGCTACTTAAATTTAAATGAATTAAAATTAAATAAAATTCGGGAGTTCTCTGGTGGCCTAGTGGTTAGGATTCCGGGCTTTCACTGCCATGGCCTGGGTTCAGTCCCTGGTCAGGGAACTGAGATCCAGCAAGCCATGTGGTGTGGCCAAAAAATAAGTAAACAAAATTTAAAAGTCAGTGTCTCAATTGCACTAACCAGTGTTCAAGTGCTCAATAAACATATATGGCTAATGGATGTCATATTGGACAGTGTAGGTAAATAAAACTTCCATCTTTGTGCAAAATTCCATTGGACAGTGTTGCTCTTGAGAATATTATGAACAACCATTTAGTAATGTAAGCTTTCCCAAAGAACTGCTTATCAACAGTGACTATGTTAGTAAATATTTGGAGTGATGTTATCAAGATGGCAAAATAGGAGACTCCAGCCTCTCGCCCCCAACCAAGATCAACTGTTAGACAGCTTTCCACAAGCAAAAACAGCTCTGGGAGAGCTTAGGTATCTACTTATGAAACTTCTGCAACACAATGGAACAAAACACCTGAGAATAACCACACAAAAAGCGAAAGAAGAACAGATGCATTTTGCTTGCATCATCCCATCAACCAGGCCAGCACTGCGCAGCACCAAGAGAGACTTTCTCAGCTAGGAAGACTTCCTCTTGCCAGGAAAGGGAGAGTGGGGTGAGCAACCAGCTTCTCTACTCCTGCAACTTTTGGGACACTGTATGAAGGACCTGCTTTGGTTTCAACTAGAAACTGGCAAAGCTGAGATGTGTAGAGGTGGCTAGGAACAAGGAGGAAGGGCAGGGGCTACCAGTATTAGCCACACAGTGGAAGTGGTTTCCAGTGACCTGCTCTGCAGAGGACCCCAATGACCAGCACAATCCTGCAGATTCCACTGGTTTTTGCCCTACATGTGTTCACCTTCACCGATGCCAGCTGCCTGATTCCCTCACCACTCATTTTTCTCCTCCAGGCCCAACTGGAGCCTGAGAGTCACACCAGCAGCCAGTCCAAGACTCTGTGGCTGCATGAGTGCAAGATGCTAACCTAGATGCTGACCCCTCCTGCTGGGTGTATGCTTAAGGTTAAGCCCCTCCAGCTGTGCATCTGCATGCTGCCAGCCTGACTCTTGCCATGGCCTGCTGTCTGTATGTGTCCTTGGTGAGATCCTGCAGCCACAGAAATACATGCTAACAACCAAGGCCCCCACAGTTGGCCTAGTTTTGGCCCCATCTTTAGTCACTGGCTTATACCACTGGGCTCACTTGCAGCTAGCACTTCTTTCAGCTGTGCACCTACATGCCCCTGAACTGACCCCCATCAGTGACCTCGAATGCTGCACGTATGCTCAAAGGGAGAAACTTCAGGAACAGGAATGCCAACATCCAGGGGCCCTGTAGCTGGTGAGCCCAGCTCCAACCCTAGCTCCTGTCACTGGCCTGCACCACTGAGCTAGCCCCTCCTGGTATGCATCAGCATCCCATTGGCCCAGCTCATGTCACTGGCCTCCAGTGCTGGGCGCGTGCCCAAAGTGAGACCTTGCACCATAGGAGTGCACACTGGCATCCAAGGCCCCTGCAGCTGGCTCTGGCCCTTGCTGCTGACCCTGGCCCCCACCACTACATGTGTGTCTGCAACCACCCCTGCCACTATACAGGCACCTGCTGCTGGTTCCCGCAGCTGTGTGCACATCATAACTCTGGCCACTGCTACTACCTTCCCTGGTCCCTATCCACTGAACCTGGAAGCACCACCAAAAACCTTAACAGCTCTTGTAGCTATTGAAACTCCCCACAGTACTTGCTAAAGACCAAGCAGTTGTTGATGTTGTGGGCTTCAGTGTCTTGAGCTGATGAAACATCCCACACCCCTGGACCCAGAGATGCCACATGGCCCTATCACTAGACTTAGGGTAACAGCATGCTCCAGCATGCCTCCATCCACAGTTGAACATCTTTCCTTACCAAAGTCTGTCCATAAAGTCTAGAAGAGGTGACTCTTCTTCAAATATGCAGACACCTATACAAGGCTACGGGAATCATGAAGAATCAGGAAAACATGATACCACCAAAGAAACACAGTAAAGTTCCAATAACTGACTTCAAAGAAATGGAGAAACATGAATTGCCTAGCAAAGAATTAAAAATAATTGTTCTAAAGATGCCCAGAGAGTTACAAGAGAACACAGATAAACAATTTAACAAAACCAGGAAAACAATACAAGAACAAAATGAAAAGTTTAATAAAGAGATAGAAAACATTAGAAAAAGGACCAAACAAATTTTGGAGCTGAAGAATATAACGAATGAACTGAAGATTTCAGTAGAGAGCTTCAACAGCAGACTAGACCAAGCAGAAGAAAGAAGTAGGGGAGCTTGAAGACAGACATTTGAAATTATCCGGTCAGAGGAGCAAAAAGAAAAAGAAGGAAAAGGAATGAAGGAAGCCTATGGGATTTATGAGACACCGTTAAGAAAAACAATCTATGTATTATTGGAGTTTTAGAAAAAGAAGAGAGGGAGAAGGTGCAGAAAGCTTATTTACAGAAATAATGTCTGAGAACTTCCCAAACCTGGGGAAAGATTAGGACATCCAAATTCATGGAGCTAATATGTCACTCCATAATTTCCATTCAAAACAAACTTCCCTGAGGCACATGACAATAAAATTGTCTAAAATCAAAGAGTGAATTTTAAAAGCACAAAGAGAAAAAATTTCTGTCACACAAGGGAGCCACCATAAGGCTTTCAGTGGATTTCTTGTCAGAAATCTTGTATCTAGGAGACAGTGAGATGATATATTCAAGTGCTGAAAGAAAAAACTGCCATCCAGAATACTGTACCCAGCAAAATTGCCTTTCAGAAATGAAGGCAAGGTAAACACTTTCCCCAGAGCAAAAGCTGAGGGTATTCATCACCACTAGACCTACTGTAAAAGAAATGCTGAAAGGAATTCTTCAAGCTGAAATGAAAGGACACTAATTAGTAACATGAAAATATACAACACACTGGTAAAGGTAAGTATATAGTCAGATTCAGAATACTCTAATACTATAATATGGTGGAGCGTTAACTACTTTACTATGAAGGTTAAAGAACAAAAGTATTAAGAATAGCTATAGCTAAATATAATAATTTGTTAATTATTATATTAACAATACACAATAGAAAAAGATGTAAATTGTGACATCAAAAACATAAAATACAGGAGAGTAAAAGGTTAGATTTTTGTATGCAATTGAAGTTGTTGTCAGCTTAAAATAGACTTATATCAATAAGATGTTTCAAGGAAGCCTCAAGGTTACCACAAAGCAAAAATTTATAGTAGATACAAGAGAAAGAGAAGGGAATCAAGTGTACTACTATGGAAAGGCATCATTCACAAAAGAAGGCAACAAGAGAGGAGCAAAGGAACTATAAAACAGCCAGAAGACAATTAACAAGATAACAATAATAAATCCTTACCCATCAATAGTTACTGTAAATGTAAATGGATTTAATTCTCTAATCAAAAGGCATAGAATAGCTGAATGGGTGAAAAAAAAGGACCCAATTATGTGTTGCCTGTAAGAGATTCACTTCAGCTTTAAGGACATACATAGGCTCCAAGTAAAGGGATGGAAAAAAAGATTCTGTGCAAATGGAAGCCAAAAGAGAGCATGCGTAGCTATACCTATATCAGACAAAATAGACTTTAAGTTAAAAAAAGGTAGCAAGAGACAAAGAGGGTCATTATATAATGACAAAGGTGTCCATTCAACAAGAGGATATAACAATTTTAAATATATACATACCAATATCAGAACACCTAAATGTATTAAACAAATGCTAACAGGTCTGAAGGGAGTAATAGACAATAATACAATAATAGCAGGGGATTTCAATACCCCACTTTCAACAGTGGATCATCCACAGAAAATCAGTAAGGGAACACTGGACATGAACTATACTTTAGATCAGTGGACCTAATAGACATATACAGAACACTAGGCTTCAATGGTGATGTTAATATGCACTCACAGGGCAACCCTAACCTACTAGCTGACTGTTGATTATTTTGGGAGGAACGAGGGTGGTCCTTGGAGGCTTCACATACTTCCTTCAAGAAAAGCAATGCAGCAAAGACTGTGTCCTCTCTAGAATGTATTCATTCTGCTGCAGGAGTATCCTCAGAGCATCTAACATGCCATAATTCTAGAAACAAAAATTGCTAGCTTTTAAAAAATATGTATTTTCTTAAACAATTAGAACATTTATTACCTAACTTAAGAAGTCTATAGTAGGCAGTTCCAGAGTTGGTTCTGTAGCTCACTGGTACCTTAAGGACCTTTTCTATCTTTTGAGTTGATCATCCATTTATTAAGAATATATCTTTTACAGTTACCAGATGGCTGAAGAAGTTCCAAATATCTTATATTCATGCAACAAAACCCTTCCTGGTGTTCTCCATTTCTACATGTCATTCTGTATTTCTATCAGGAATTATCTTCTATTACCTTAAATAACTCTTCTTAGTTTATTATTGTAAGACGTATCTGCTTGTGATTAATAGCATATTTTCATTTTTTATGAAAAATATTTATTTTATTTTAATTTTTAAAAGATATTTTTGGCTTGGTGTAAAGTTCTAGCCTGATGGATTTTTCTTTCTGTATTTTGAAGATTTTTCATTTTACTTTGGGTTTCATAGTTTCTGACATAAAAGTTAGTCAGCATTCAGTCAATGTTGCTCCTTTGCAGGCTCATTTGGAGAATTTTCTCTGACTGCTTTTTTTTTTTTTTTTTGCGGTACGTGGCCTCTCACTGTTGTGGCCTCTCCCATTGCGGAGCACAGGCTCCGGAAGCACAGGCTCAGCGGCCATGGCTCACGGGCCCAGCCGCTCCGTGGCATGTGGGATCTTCCCGGACCGGGGCACGAACCCATGTCCCCTGCATTGGCAGGTGGACCCTCAACCACTGCGCCACCAGGGAAGCCCTCTGACTGCTTTTACGGTTTTTCTCTTTGATTTTGAGCGTTTGACTAAGATGTGACCTTGTGTGGTTTAATTTATATTTATCCTGCTTGAGGTTCTTTGGGCTTCTTGAGGTCCTTGGAATGTTCTCAGCAATTATTTCTTCAAATATTGCTTCTGCTTCTTTCTTTCTCTTCTCTTGTTTTGAGACTCCAGTTGCACACGTTAGAACTTTTGAGCATGTTTCTCACATATTTATTATGTTTTCTCCCTTTAATCTTTTTTTAACCTGTGCTTCAATTGCAATATTTTCTATTATTATGTCTTTAAGCATATTAATCCTGTCTTCTGATGTGTCCAGTTTGATGATAAGCTAACCCAGTGAGGTTTTGATTATAGATGCTGTATTTTTTTGTCCCTTAGTTTTACATAATTGCAAACTCGTTCAATGTCAGATTGCATTCCTAAATTATGGCCATCTATTGAGAAAGTGCATTTCATCAAGCTCAATAAGGTCTGATTTAGTGTTTATCATTATGAAAATTAGAAAAAACAAGTAAATAATGTGCAACGTTAACCTTTATATAGGACTTTACATTTTACAAACTACCCTCATATTCCTGTGCCATTTGAAATTCACCGTGTAAGGAATGTAGGGAAAAGTATTGTTTTTAGTTCCATTATAATTATAAAGAAGCTGATTTCGAAACTGGTAGAGCAAAGGCCCTGTATTCTTTGACTAAAAATTTATTGCTTTCATCTTTCACATTAGGATGCTTCAAAGCACATATCCTGAGAATGGGGAAAGAAGGGAATAATAATGTCAAATTAAAAGGATAGTGCATTTTCCTCTAATGATTATTACCCAGTATATAGTCATAGAGCTGGAAGAAACCTCCTCAGGAGATTACCTAATCTGTGTCTTCATAGTATTATATTGTCTTAGTCAAATATTATCTCCTTAGCTACGGACCCTGTATCTAGAGCTTGCAAGATAGGGGAAATCCTGTGTCATCTTTCACTTGTCTGTTTATCTAAAACCATGGGGTAAGTTACTAAGCAGATTTTAATTAGTATTTGCTCTTGATTAATATTAGAAGTGGTCAGTTACTGACAATGACACAATATTTAATATCTGGAGATACTGTTTGTACTGAGTTCTTAAGAAAACTAAAACTAAAGTTATTTGAAACCTAGAGTTCAAAAGAGATGGTGACATAGCTGTGTAGTTAATTGTTTTTCAAAATGAATGCTGAGTAGTTCATTATAACTTTATTTAATTTTATTTAGTTTTTATAACTTAACTATATAAGTTTGTACCTATATTTGTTTTCTAGTTCTGTACTAGTTTTTTGTCTAAAGCAACAAAATTAGAACTTATAAACTTCTCGGAGAAGAGTTCATTGGTTCTCTTTATAATTCTATTTAATTATCATCCACATATAAGGAATTCTTCTTTACAATCATTCTTATTTTAATACTAATTTACTGAAAATAACATTTTACCTTAACCAATTTAATTTACATACAGGATATAATGTACATAATGTGCTTCCTTGCTTTATAGTGTAGCATACAACATTTTTAAAAACCTCAGTCTGTAGGCTATGCAAATTTTGTTAGTAAAAAAATTAACCTTGATAGTAATAATAATCCACAAACTTTAACCTATTTTGCTATAATGGCCCCAGTTCTGGCTAACTGTGTAACAAATGGCGATATTTGTCACCAGCAATAAGAAATGAAAGCATTTCAGCAGCCATGTGTGACCTCATTACCACTGCCGGAGAGATGATCCAAAGAGAAAACGCTGTCACGGGGTATAACAATAACATCATCTTTGGACATAAGATATACATTTGCTGCACCATAATAACTTCCACTGTGCATATATGTAATTGGTGAATGGATTATCTTTATAATTCATTTGAGGCTGAGACAATTAAGGCTTTTACTTCAGCAAGGTTATTTACTGTGAGATGATTAACTCATTGTGGTGCGTGGATATGGCTAGCTACATAGGTACAGAAGAGAATACTGCTGTTTGCTTCATCTGGGAACCTTCTGCCTCCATCGTGATCTTGAAGACATCACTGTAAGAACTTGTAAAAACTCAATGATTGGAACCCCAGATCCAGATCTCTTCTGAAGGCAGAACATTAGGAACATACAAACGCTGGTGATGGGGCAGAAAAGGAGGTGTTGTCAGGCTCTTACGTTTGCCATATGGGTAGAGCACCCAGTGCTCATTTTTCTACTTACTAAGCCATATCAATTTCAATCCAGCATGTGAAAGCAACTATCTGTGGAGTATTTCTGAGTATTCAATGCCAGTTTCTAGTTTTGGCAAACCCTAAGGAAAAGAGGAAATATTATTCATTCATCTCTCCCTCCCTTTCCTTCACCTTGCTTGGGGCCCTGCCAGAACCAGGGTTAGATTGCCAGCCCAGGAGGTGCACTTCACACTCTGAGAGGTGCTACTCGTAAGCATATTATCCTCTTCTATGACTCCAGACTAAATCCACAGCTGAACAGTAGGAAGCTCCTTGCTAGTGTTGATCATTCTGGCAAAACAGACTGTCAGTTCTGCAAATCAATATAAGTAGTAAATCTTGTTTGCAGCGGAAACACCTAAATTAAACTGATAGTCTTATGTATGGTATGCAGTGGTTTCTATTCCTGTCCTTTTCTACTTTTCCCTTCAGTCTTTGTGCCCCTTCTTTCTTCCTACCCAGAGACTCATTTCTTCATACTGAAATGAGAACATAGCTGAAAGTATTATTATCAGAAAAACAAGCTTAGATGCAGTTTAGATGTATCTAGATGATTAGTCTGTTATTTGTTTTTAAATTTCCAGCAAAAGAAAATTAACTGACTATCCATTGTTTAACATTGGCTAACTCTGAATGAAATCACGATCATTTCTCCAGCAGATTTACCTTCCTAATTATGCTTGGCTTATGTTTACACTGACTGATGGAAAAGGATGGGGGCTGGGAGAATGCCAAATGGCAGAAGGAAGTCTGACCTGAGACTAAAAATGTCCAAGGGTAAATTACTGAGTGGACAGTCTGCAGCAAGACAATAAAAAAGAGCTGATGATCTGAATATCATTAGACCTTCAACTCTGTGTCCACTTCTCCCTTGATTTTGAAACAAATTTCTTGGCTGAGATACAAACAGTGCACTTTAACCTTGGTGATATCTGAGAGGAATAAAGATATTTCCTATGCCTCCAGAGCTTTAGCACAAGATTATGAAAAGGAGCGATGTTTGCAAATGCTGCTAGTATCCCAGCCTGTCAGGGAATGGCCTGATTTCCACATTCTATAGCTCTTATCTCTTCACATCTAAGTCACTTGACCCCTGACTGCAGTCTCCATGGTCTCAGAGGCCCTGGGTCTAATCCTGACTATGGACAGAAAGAATTACAGGGACTTAACAGTCTAGTCTCTTGGGCCTCAGTGCATTTATCAAAACAGGGCCACGGCAGGGAGGGAAAAAAGGGGAGGAGTCTGGTAATCTGGATCCTTATGAGTGTGGGCTGGGCAATGGGAGACAGATTCCACTTTAGGTAACTAGGCACTGAAATTTACTAAAAGAAAAGAAGGGAGACCAGCCACTCTTTCTGAACCCATTTTTCAAAAGTGACTCATAGCCAATGCTTTTAAAGACTATGATTAATGTCAGAGGAGGCAGTATGAATCGAGTGGCTGAAAAATCAGTGATTAGACCATGAGATGTCAAAAAAATAGTGTGATGTTGGCAACGTTTGTGTGTTTGCTCCCATGCCAGTCAAAGGCACAGGCTCTGCTCCCAGACTTGCTTCCCCTGGTGGTAGAACCTCCTATGTCTTTGGATGAAGTCTAGTCTGAAAGGTAGACGTGTGATCTGGAGACCACGGCTGCAGACAACAGGTTGCTGAGGTGTAGTTTTTGGGTGGGATAGTCAGAAAGAAGTGGATACAACATGAAGTAACTGGTGTCCTCAACACCTCGATTTTAACATGTTCCAAACTGAGCTCAATCCTTTCCCTCAAGCTTGAACCTCCTCCATAGTCACCATGCATTTAATTGTTAATTACATACACACATACGTACACACATACAGTAAATTGCTAACCAAATCCAGGCACTCTTATTCCAGAGATGCCCCCTGTCATTGCTTTAGTCTAAATTCTCATTGTGTGTCATCTGGACTCTGGGGACAGCATCCTTCCTGACTTTTTCCTCATCCCCAGCAATCTTCCAGCAGGTGCACTAGTATGACCTTCCTTAAAATACATTTGATTATGTCATCCCCCCCCCACCTCCCACTGAGCTCCAGTATTTCCTCCTTGTCCACAGGACTCTTTAATTAGTATGACAAACAAGACTTTACAATTTGGCTTTCACTTACCCGTCCAGCCTCATTTCTTGCCAGTCTGCTGTCCTTACACTGTGTACCACGGCTACACGGACCTTCTGCCCTTTTCCAAACTGGCCACGCCCGCTTCTCACTCTACGATTCCTTCTGTCCCTTCCTCCAGCTCTCCTTATCTACCAAATAAAAGTGAGACAGCATGGCTTTTTCCTCATGGTAAAAGGATTATTTAGGATGAAAATAGCCACCTTACCATAGTAAGGTACCCCTTACTAATGCAGAATGAATTACTAGTAAATCACAAGATGAATCCCAGGTTATGTTGAGATATTGATTTGCCTCAATTCGATAGAATCATTAGAAGAATAAAGAGTGAAGAGAAGTTTAATTCTCTGCTCTCAGGAGTTCTTTCTGTGATATCTTTAGTTTGTCAGATTTTAAAAGGTTTAACCATCCAATGTCTAAGTACTAAACATAAAACTACTGGTAAACTAATTCTCAGGCAGTATGCTATTAAAAAAATTCATATGGTCTGAATAGTCCAGTTGGGTAGCTTCTTGTATCTAGAGTCTTTATCTGAAGAAAGAATGCTTAGACTTGAAGCCTAACAAGAATAAAATTTAGACGAATAATATGGTATTAAAATCTGTAACTGTAAAAATAATACATGTATTTCTTCAAATGTATTCACTTTTCACATTTTGTTTCCCATTTCTGATAAAGAATCCTAAACATGGAACTAAAATCAACACCCTAGCAGTTTACCTTAAGGAATAAGTGAAAGGAAAAGGACTGGAATGCCCCCGAAAGCAGTTTTCAAGGCAAAAGTTACGCTCCTGATGCCAGTAGGGTTGTGACATGCTCTCTGCAGAGCCCATTGCTCCTGGTTTTTCAATTACAACTTTGAATCATATTCCTTGATTAGTAACAAGCAATCAATCATAATTAATTAGTTAAAATGTTCAACCGTTAAAATCATTACCATTAATTAAAATAATTATCTCTATTTTGGCTGCACTTCATTACCATTTCTGGGAAACGCATTGCTTTACCATACTGCCGTTCTCAGTGCAGATTCTCGGTGAGTGCAGTGCATATAATAATCTATGAACTGCTTTAAAAATGACTACTGCAGTAAGGTTTTGGACTTCTTTTTTTTTTTTTTTACTGTTGTTGTTGCATCTGGGGAAAACATTTTACTATAGCGTCATGAGCTTTATGAACAGAGCTGTTTGAAATGAACATTAGCTTATCACAGGATGCTGGGAAGTGAGAATTTTTGAAAGAACTTATGCCTTGGAAGGAAATGTTTGCCCTGTAGGTTAAACAATAGTCTAGATACACAGGAGGAGAGGACTCGTGAAGTAAAGCAGATAGTAGTGTTGCAGGAAATGACCTGGAAATCACTACTGAGACATAAAGAGTTGGAGAAAATGAAGATAAGTTAAGAGACATGGAAGATGAGAAGATACAATGAGAAATGACAACTTTTTCTATTAGAGATACAGAACAATAAAATAAAAAGAATAGAAAAGAGAGCACTGAAGAAGTAATGATGGACAGTTTTCTAGAATGGGAAAAATACATGTGTCCCAAGCAAGGTAAATAGAAACAAATCTATCTCTAGACACATAATAGTTAAACTGCAGAACTTCAAGAAAAAAGAGGGAAGGGCTTCCCTGGTGGCGCAGTGGTTGAGAGTCTGCCTGCTGATGCAGGGGACGTGGGTTCGTGCCTCAGTCCGGGAGGATCCCACATGCTGTGGAGCGGCTGGGCCCGTGGGCCATGGCCACTGAACCTGCGCATCCGGAGCCTGTGCTCTGCAACGGGAGAGGCTGCAACAGTGAGAGGCCCGCGTACCGCAAAAAAAAAAAAAAAAAAGTAAAAAGAGGGAAAACATTTATTTAAAGACACCGGGGAGAAAAGACAGGTTACTCTCAAACTTAGAAACAAATGGCAATTAAAATTATAGGAGTTAATTACCAGGAACAACGGATGCTAGAAAATACTGGAATCCTGTACCTAAGCACTGAGGGAAAATAACTTGAACCTAAAAGTGTACTAAGAGTGATGAAGACACTTCCAGATATACACAGATGAAGCACATTCCTATTTTCAGACCCTCATTGAAAGAAATACCCATGCAGACACTTCAGCGATGAGGAAAATGAGCTCAAATGCAAGAAGAAGTCATGACCAAAGAAATCAACCAAACATGTTGCCAAGTCAGCCCAAATACATAATGGCTAATAAACAGTGGCACTATTAACTGATTTGGGGAGGAAAATGGTTAAAATGACAGTTAAGATACTAGGCATCAATTACATGAAAGGTGTGAACATGGGATGCTATTTGGAGAGAAGTTAAGACATTTTAAGATTCTTACCTTGTTTGGGAGAGGGTGGAGATATGTTAACTTGTTAAAAAAATGTAAAATTAAGTATGCATGTTATATAGGGTAACTTCTAAAAGAAACATGGATTTTGTGATGGTGCAGCCTGTGTGAAGAGGGGCTGGGAAGGGGAGACTGGGTGTCAGAAAGTGTGTGATGGGATTTCACTGTTATCAGAGGCAGCTGTGTTGTGGACAGCAAGGTCACAGCTTCTTGGGAATGAATGCCAGCTCTGCCTCTGTTATGTGCTGGCTCGTGTCCCCCGAAATTCATATGTTGAAGTCCTAACTCCCCGTACCTCAGAATGTGTCTGTATGTGGAGGCAAGACCTTTAAAAAAATGGTAATTAAATTAAAAATGAGGTCATTAGAGTCTGTCGTAATCCAGTATGCTGGTGTCCTTATAAGAAGAGGAAATTAGGATACAGACACACACAGAGGGAAGACCATGTGAGGACACAGGGAGCAAACAGCTGTCTACAAGCCAAGGATAGAGGCTTCAGGAGAAACCAATTTGGTAGACACTTTGCTTGCAGATTTCTAGCCTCCAGAATTATGAGCTAATAAATTTCTGTGGTTTAGGCCACCTAATCTTTGGTACGATGTTCCGGCAGCTCTGGTGAACTAATACGGCCTCTTAAATCTCTGTGGCTTGGCGTGATCTTAAAATTCTACACCTCAGTTTCTTCTCTGTAAAACTGAGATAATAACAACCCTCTCTCATAGGGTTTTTGTAAGATTTAATCAAATTAATGTATGTAAAGAACCTGGAATACTAACTAGACATGGTTAACCCTCAATAAATGTTAGTTATGATTTCTTTTATCAAAAAATGTTAAGTGTGGGGCTTCCCTGGTGGTGCAGTGGTTGAGAGTCCGCCTGCCGATGCAGGGGACATGGGTTCGTGCCCTGGTCCGGGAAGATCCCACATGCCGTGGAGCGGCTGGGCCCGTGAGCCATGGCCACTGAGCCTGCGCGTCCGGAGCCTGTGCTCCGCAACGGGAGAGGCCACATGAGACGCCCGCATACAGCAAAAAAAAAAAAAAAATGTTAAGTGTGACAAACTATTACCATTGATTAATTTTGAGTGGTGGGAATATGGTTATTTGTTGTACTCCATATTTTTAGGCACATTTAAAAATTATTCTGAATAAAAAGGTAAATTTATTCTCTATATCATATAGGAACTTGATAGAATAACATTGCAACTGATGTCATGGTACAGGGTTTATTAACAGCGTTTTTTACTTGGGAAATATTTTTAGAGCATTATTACCTGCCAGGTGCCAAGCGGACTCTTTGAGTTTTATATCTTGACCAATTGCCTTTCCTTTCTGAGAGTGTGTTTACAACCAATAAAATAGATTTCAGAACTTGTGATCTGTTCTGTAATTCCATGTCTGCCCACAGCTTGGCACATGGGTATTTGCCTAGAGGAGCTTATTACAGACAGACAGCCCAAATCCTCTGTAGCCTTGCTTAGAGGATTTGATGCATCTGCAGTAATAATAATTTTAAAAAGTTACCTGAGAAGAATGAAAGATTTTGCTAATCAGCCTATTAGTTGGAGTTATCAGGTCTCCAGAAACAAAGGCAAACAGAGTAGGTGACAGTGAGACAAGAAACATCTCGGGATGTTAGAATTCATGATGTACAAACCCTGGTCCTTTTGTGGTTCTCATCCAGATGCCCCCAGCTATAAAACAATAATGCAAGAACTCATTAATTGGTAATTCTGTACAACTTCAAAAACAGATCTCCACCACAAGTGTGAGTTTTCTTACAACCTCCTAATGCCTCAAAGTTGTGAGGGAAGGCTTTGTCAAACCCATGACTCACCATGATAGCTCAAAGAAACACCCAGTAGGGCCTGGGAAAAGCTCGTCTCACTGAAAAATGTGTCCATCGCTAAAACCCTTCGCTTGGTTTTGCTGGAGTCACTCTCCAGTCCTTATTTCATTCAGCTGCTACCTCACAGTTATCTCCAGTAACATTTCTTCTTCTTTTGACCATAGTCACATGGAGACCCAGTAACGATTGTAAGGTGTCAGCTGTCCATGAAGGTGGGGGGATATTGACACCAGACTTTCCAGCCTCCTCTCCACCCTGTCTGCTGCCCACTAGGACAGAAACTTTAAGTGACTAATGTGAGTTGGTGCTATTAAATAATAATCATGTGAAAAGATGTTAAAGATGAAATATAAACCATGGTTTACGTGGTGTTATTCTTACTATATATGAACCTCTCTGCAGGTAGTAGAGTGCAGTGTAGACACCTCTGATGTGAAAACAGACCTCCCATTTTAATCGGAAGATGTGGATTTTGACCCTGGCCCTTCGCTTCCTAGTTACGTGTTTTTGGCTGAGGGTCCCTTCATCCTTTCTGAGCCTTGGATTACTCATTTGTACGCTGACAGTGATAACGCTTACTCTTTATGTTGGCGTGAGGATCAAATGAGATTGTGTATGTAAACGTGCACAGTACAGTTCCTGGCTTAAAGAAGATCTCTTTTTTTTCTTTTCTTTTAAATTAATTAATTAATATTTGGCTGCATTGGGTCTTCATTGCCGCATGTGGGCTTCTCTTCATTGTGGTGCATGGGCTTCTCATTGCAGTGGCTTCCCTTGCTGAGGAGCACAGGCTCTAGGCACACGGGCATCAGTAGTTGCACTGTGTGGGCTCAGTATTTGTGGCTTATGGGCTCAGTAGTTGTGGCTCGCAGGCTCTAGAGCGCAGGCTCAGTCGTTGTGGCTCACGGGCTTAGTCGCTCTGTGGCATGTGGGATCTTCCCGGACCAGGGCTCGAACCCGTGTCCCTGCATTGGTAGGCAGATTCTTAACCACTGCACCACCAGGGAGGTCCTTAAAGGATGTCTTAACAAAAACACTTCTGGGGCTTTCTAACAGAAAGATTAAACTTTTTCTGTTTTGCCAATTTCTATAAATCCACTTCAAAAACAGCTATGAGAGCCTATTCTTAGCCAGGTACTGTCTTAGGAGCTGGACATGCAGAGATGTGTAAGATGTAGTTTTCAGTCTGGTGGGGAACTAAAGTCAAATACAAATACCCTCTGAGTTCACCACAGAGAAATAGACAAGATGCAAGCAAGTGAAGGATCAGCTTTGCCTGAGAGGCTGTGAGCCTTCATAGATGGAGAGGCTTGGGTTAGATCTTTTAGAACAGAGTTTATCAAGTGGACGAGAGGATAAAGCCTCCTTAAGACACAACTGCAGGGCAAAGGCATGGGGGTGCAGCCCAGAATGTCACCTCTGGGGAACTAGAAGTGGTCAAGCAGTGCAGCGTGCCATGAGCCTCTGGTGGCAGGGAGGGTGGGCAGAAAATGCCTTACCAGGAAAGTCACATCAATGAGGAATTGTCTTAAAAAATACCATAGCCATTAAGATTCTGTTAGAGAATCCGTGTCATTCCTCAGTGAACGGAGGGCACATGCGGGCTCAGCACCATCACTCAGCACAGCTAGCAGGGCGTGCTCAGGGCTAACGTGGCTCTAGGAGTTCCCCCAGCTGTCCCCTCCCCGGGGAAGAGGCTATTTGGCTGACTCCTTGCAGAGGCTATGGTTTCAGGCACTCCAACATTTTGATCGCTGCTCCCTCAGGAAGCGGGTGAGGGAGATAAATGTGCACAGGGGCCTAAAAAGGAGGACACCTCTGTTGACCCATCTTGCAATTTGAAAAAGGCAAAATGTGTGAGGTGTGTTGGGGATGGCGATTCCGACATTTTTGTGGCGGGAGACAGTAATTTAAGCTTGGATGGCCCAAATATATGTGGGTCATGTAGGCAGTTATTACCATTGAGAAATGAGCCCATTTAGGTTTTATTATACGTTGTTTTTGCTGTTAAAAGCAGTGCATTTCTGTTGGTGGGAATGTAAATTGATACAGCCACTGTGGAGAACAGCATGGAGGTTCCTTAAAAAACTAAAAATAGAACTACCATACAACCCAGCAATCCCACTAACTGGGCATATACCCGGAGAAAACCATAATTCAAAAAGACACATGCACCCCAATGTTCATTGCAGCACTATTTACAATAGCCAGGACATGGAAGCAACCTAAATGTCCATTGACAGATGAATGGATAAAGATGAGGCACATATATACAATGGAATATTACTCAGCCATAAAAAAGAATGAAATTGAGTTATTTGTAATGAGGTGGATGGACCTAGAGTCTGTCATACTGAGTGAAGTAAGTCAGAAAGAGAAAAACAAATACCATATGCTAATGCACATATATGGGATCTAAAAAGACGGTACGGATGAACTTAGTGGCAGGGCAGGAATAAAGACACAGACGTGGAGAATGGACTTGAGGACACAGGGGGTGGACTGGGAAGCTGGGACAAAGGGAGAGAGTAGCAGTGACATATACACACTACCAAATGTAAAATGGATGGCTACTGGGAAGCAGCCGCATAGCACAGGGAGATCAGCTCGGTGCTTTGTGACCGCCTAGAGGGGTGGGATAAGGAGGGTGGGAGGGAGATGCAAGAGGGAGGAGATATGGGATATATGTATATGTATAGCTGATTCACTTTGTTATACAGCAGAAACTAACACAACATTGTAAAGCAATTACACTCCAATAAAGATATAAACAAACAAAAACAAAAAAACAAAGAGGGCTTTAGCTGCAGCCCACACCCTGGTTACCACCTACCCAGATGGACTGTCAGACAGTCAGTGAAAAGGCAATAATAATTGAGTACCACCTCTATACCATCTTCTGGAGGAAAATAAAGGCAAAAAAGATACTTTGGAAAAAAAAAACAAAACCCCAGTGCATTTACGTACATGTACGGCTGGCGCTAAAGTGATTTCTGTCAACCAAGAACATGAAACCTAATTGCCTTGGGCTCTCTCTTTCTTTCAATCTCTGTCTTTTTCTTCTTTTTAGGAAGTTGCTCATTATGTAACTATGATAGGGTTACTTTTCGTTGTTAGTCTATTTTGTTTCTGAAGGGGAAAAAATTTTCAGAGAACTTTGTATTGCCTGTTTTATTTTTTAATTAAAAAATGTGGAGAGAAGGCACTTATCTGGGATTAAATAAGGTGAAAATCAGGCTAGAACACTTACAAAAAATCTTCATAATTCAATCTTCTGGTGAAATTCTCCTTGCCCTCTGCTCTCTCCCTCCCCCCACCACTTCCTTTCCTGAAATGTTACAAAATGTCTCATTCATTTCTGGTCCAGCACAGTCAGAGGGCCCTGAAGATGCCCTCCAGACTGCCATGGGCAGGCGGGCCCTGTGGATTTAGGTTCACCTTGTGACAAGTTTGCATAGTGGCTGGTTCACATTTAGATGAACTTGAGGACCATGCCACTTTCTCAAGATCTGTTCATTTATTTCTAATGAAAATTAGATTATATACGCTTCTAGGACAATCACTAGGTGTTTGGTCCTAATATTGTTCTTCTTACCCCAGTGTCCCCTGTCCCTTCCCTAGAGGTCTTAGTGCCTCATGCTTTTGCTCAATAATTGTGTTTCTTTAATACTGTCATTATTTTCTACTGCCAAACATTTGCTGGTAGCTTTGTCTTGCTGTTCCTCAAATTGGACATATTTTCTTCCTCAGTGATATGGCTCTTTAAAGAGCACTCAAGTATCCAGAGTTCCTTTGGGTTCTCAAACAGTTGTCATGGTCTCTTGGTCCTCCCTCTATGGAGGGTTTTAGAACATATTTCTGAATAGGTTAGAAGATGTTTGAATGAAGCTCTCAGTACGTTCTCTGGGTGTCCTCGGTCCTGTATGCTAGGTTACAGGATGGGCACTGGTGCTTTGTCTGTCTCGTACCTCTTGCTAAATTAGTTTCTGGCCTTTCAGAGACATCTTCTATGAAAACCTTTATCCTTTGTCTTGGATTTAAGAGTCTCAGTTGTGTGACATGACTATGAGTGTCAAAAAATTCTTGATCCCACTTCTGTGGGGCATGGTACTTCACACAGGATTCCTGGTCATCTGACTTGATTTTCTGGAGTTCCTAACTTGGATTCACCTGACCTTGACCAACTAGGATTTTAGTCATCTGATTTAGGCTTGAAAATATTTATTGGCTTTAAAAAAATAGGACCTCCCTTTTAACTGGAATACACCAGGGTTTGGAATGTATTTTTATGGGTGAACATTTAGCCTCTAGGAAGATTCAAGAATAGGCAAATAAGGTCCATGAAGAGAGAAACAATGTTTGTGTTGTGAGATAGGATATCCTAAACACTTAGTGCTACATCTGGCAATAGGCAGCACTAATTAAACATTACTATGGGTGGTGTGAAACAGTCACAGTTTAAAGAAAATATATTGCATTCTCAATAAGATGTATGATCCTATTGGTTCCTCTTTCATTGGTCAGAGAAGTTAGGCGTTGCCAGTGGACGTCCCTTCTTGTTTCCTGGTCATTGTTAAGTCAAGTGCAGTGTTTGTGATAATGGGGTAAGTGTTAAAATAACCTTCTTCAGGCATTCATTTGGAGGGAGGGAAGAAAAGTTCCTAAGAGAGCGTCATCATCTACAAAACCATGGTGCTGAATGGCACGAGGTCCAGAGACAGCATTTCCATGGACTGGTAGAAAAGTGTATTGCATACTGTTGCTAGGCAACAGCCCATGCCAGCTTCTCTTGAGTGACCGCCAAGAGAATCAACAGAAACCAATGGGCTTATGAGGAGAAGGGGGTTTTCACCCAGAATACTAACTTCTGTGTTCGTTTTGCCATTACAGATCATGTACGTCTTGACCAGTATTTGGTGGGGAGGGACTCTATACGTGGCAACAATATACCAAATTGTCCCCAAAACCATTTCATGACGTTTTGCTTATGGCCTAGTATTAATTATATGATTTGTGTATAAAATGTAAATTCAGAGAGAAAGAACACATTTCTCTACATGATGTTCCATTTACACCAATATGTAGCCACCCACCTATTTTCCCCTATTTGAATATTCCATTCCATTCCTTTCTCACTTCGGCTACATGTTTCGTGCAGAGTAGATCTTCTCTAGACAGCATGTTCAAAGTACAGTTGTAACTAGACAATTCTTTCTTTCAGCAGGTGTTCAGGGTGCTGTGGTTTGCCACGGGTACCTTAACAAATCCATTACTTTTGTTGCCTCCATGGAAGCATTCCAGTGGAAGAAACTGTGGCTATTACTGTGTTGCAAACTGCACCCGAAACCTAGAATCACAGAGTAATGTCTCTTGCCTTAAATCCTATTTTATTGAAGGTTCTGAATGAATCAGGTACCTATTCACTTAAGCTGTATTGCATACCTACTATGTGTTAGACATGGTGCTTTCACATATGCAAATTGTGTGCATAATGAAGTCATATTGGTAAACACATTTTACAAATTCTGGTTAAAACATACCTAAGGTTTATTTCCCAGCTTGCCTTTGTCTTATAGTCAAGCCTAAAGAATGGGTTCTTTTTATTTTGATTATGTTGAATGGGATGGACACCGGACGTTTTTCTGCCATCGGTCATTGAGTTACGGACTTCTAGAGCTGCTTCCAAGGCTGCAGTCAGAGTGGGGAGAGGAAGAACCAAAAGCAAGTCTTGGGGCCTCCTTCCCAACACTAACCAAAACCACCTTGTTTGACCCTTTTTACAAACTTTTTTTTTTTTTAAATAAGATTTCATTTGAGAAAGTCCATAAACCTTTGGTATAAACCTTGATAACTCGGGAAGAACAATCTAGTATTTCTCATAAGGTGGTCCACGGCCCTGCATGGACCACCTGCAGGTGCGCCTGGGATGTTTGTTTAAAAAAGCTGAACCTGAGGTCTCCTCTTACTCCCCAGACCTGCTGAAACACATTCCCCGAGAACTGGTCCTGTTAATATATGTTTTAAACAAGAATTCTTATGCACACTAAATTTAATAATTTGTGTATGAACTTTATGTCACGTACAAAGGAATATATGTAACATACGTACATTAAGGACCCCATTTGCCCACTACCCAACTTAAGAAATAGAAGATGACCAATTCCTTTGAGGCCTACCATATGTCCCTCCAAAACTGCATCCTCCTCTTTCCTCACTCCCTGACTAGCCATTATAATGAATTTTGTGTGAATTATTCTCTTGCTTTTCTTTTTAGTTTTACTGTATGTGATTGTATGTAACCTTAAACAATGTATTGTTTGATTTTGCCTGGGTTTGGCAAAATGGAATTATGCTCTATGTATTATTTCGTTACCTGCCCCCTTTTTTTGGTAAGTTCATGAGATTCATCCATGTTGACATGTATAACTATGGCTTATTCATTTTTATGTGTATTGTAATCCAGGTGCGAATGTTCCAGAATTACCCAACTTCCTGTTTGTGGGTTTTAGTAGTTTCAGTTTTTGCTTTCACAAACAGTGCTGCCATGTACATTCTTATATATCTCTCTTAATTGTGAAAAAGTTATGGGTATATATTTAGGATATATAGTAGGGTATATACCTAGGTGTAGAATTACTGGGTTGTACGTGCAAGTTCAGGTTTACTAGGTGCTGCCAGTTTTTCCCCGCTGTGGTTGTATCAGTTATTAAAGTATAAGAAATTCTGTTGATTTCATTGATTTTATCTGGTTTATTGTACACATTTCAAAGAAAACATGGGAGATTAGGGATGGCATGATTCTGTTTGCGTTGATCTGGTCAATGCCTTCTCAGAGAATCCTGTTCTTGCCTTGGCTACTAATAGTTAAAATGAAGATCTTGAACTTTTAAAGATCTATATATAGAAACTTCGGCATGGGGCCTTTAATGTCTCACCTTCCATTTATTATCCTTATCTTCAGCTTCTCTGTTCATTGGTGAAAATTCATTTCTGCAGAAAACTAGTAAGTAGCAAAGGTTGCTCATGGTTTTGTGGCAGTGAATTGAGTTTCCCAAGTCTAGATCCCTGAAAATACTGTATATTCTCATAGTGCCCACCTACATGCTCTAAACTGAATGATAGATCCCTTAATAATTGAGAATTATTGGTGCCTTTATTAAAGAGGGTATGGTATACCTGCCACAACTGTTCTTCTTTTCTTCCTATACAATTTCAAAGTAATTAAGACACTCAGAAATATTACTGATTGCTACCCTTTAAACATTCTCCATACTGTAGAGGGAAGAATGGCTGACAGTGGACAAATCTTTCCCTTCCTCTTCACAGGGTGCTTGTCTGGGTGGTAGAAATATTACAGATCTGGGAATAGGACAAGGGCTCTCTCAGTTAAGACTCCTTGGGAAGTCCAAACCAGGACTGCTCACTTGAGCAGTCCAGTGAAACATTTACAGTTCTGGAGAATAAGGCCAGGTGTTCTGAACTGTCACCAAGATAATGGGCTTAGGCGGATAAAGCCAATAGAAAGAAGCAACTATTTCAGGCCAAGAAAAGGAGAAGGATGTGATTTCAGAGGAATACACAAAAACTTTAAATTGTTTTGAGATGATTTATCTCTTAAGAATTACTTTCTTGTGATTCTTCTGTCATGCGTTATGTATATTCAAAAAGCATGCTATCTTGGAATTGGGTCTATGAAGAAATAAATAGGAGGAATTAGATTGCCACTAAAAGATGTGTATTTTTTCCAGCTTTATTTTTAGTGAATTTTCTTGGATGAGGCGCGTGGTGCTTGGGTGGACAGGGAGTTTCCTGATCCAGGAGACAAAATGGGCAGATAGGATCTTACATTGCATATGAAGTCTAGCCATGTATACCAAATAACAGACTGGATGGAAAAACCCTTTTTATACCAAGCAGGGAAAAGGCTACAATTTATGAAGCTCTAAATGAGTCGTCAAGGTTTCTCTTTATGGAGGGAGATAATATTAACAGCTGTTCTGTTGGACTCCATTTGCTCAATTCAAAAGGACTACTCTAATGGTTTACTTATTTAATGTTGTACATCATGTAAATATTTTGGTCTGATTGCAATATGCATTTGTTTATCACATTTCAAATTTATACTTTTGCAGTGAGGTATTTTTAAACGTGCTTTTTTATCCCAGGAAATTATTGAAGCAGAGTGAAGCTGTATTTAAGAATAAAGGGTTGATGGAATGATTATCATATGAAGATCAAAATCCTAGTGACTTTTTCCTGTTAAATTGGTGACAGATCCCTCACTGCCCTTTAACTTCCATGATCTCTTTTCCTTGCTGTCTTCTCAGTTTCTCTCACTGGCTTCTCTAGTTAGTCAGGGTAGACTAGATTATGCTCTGGTAACGAAAATTACAGTGGCTTAAAAGGACGAACATTTATTTCTGGCTTCTGTTACGTGCCCCACGTGGGTTGGCAGGAAACTGCTCCAGACACTGGGGGCCCCAGGCTTAGAGAGCCTCCCCCATCCTGTGGCTGCACTATTGGAACAAGTAGTCACTTTAGTTGTCAGCGCAGGAAAAGGGATCTGGAGAATCATCTGTGGGCTTCTCTTCTTCTCAGCCTGGAAGTGACACATAACGTGTATCCTCTGTTGGCCAGAATGAGTCACCTGGACCCACCTACCTGCCAGGCGACTGAGAAATGCCTGCAGGGAGTGAAGACCAGGTGCCGTGAGCACTTGTAATGTCTGCCTCACTTGTCTTTTTTCACCAGTGCCCTAGTGAATTGACTAACTGGCCAATTGGTCTTTTTTTTTTTTATATTTCTCTCTATTGTCTTAATTGTTTGTATTCATCCTAGTATTTCTTGGAACATTTAGTACAATGCTTTCTATTTCTTAGGTGCTTAATAGTCACGGAATTCACTTGAGCGGTAGTCAGTGAGTAACACTGGCATCTCTGATTACAAAAAGTAAGCCTGCCATCTTGGATTTTGTATGCATGGGGAGCTCTACTGTTTTGTTTTGTTTTTTTTAACATCTTTCTTGGAGTATTAACTGCTTTACAATGTTGTGTTAGTTTCTGATGTATAACAAAGTGAATCAGTTATGCATGTATCCCCGTATCCCCTCCCTCTTGCATCTCCCTCCCACCCTATCCCACCCCTCTAGGTGGTCACAAAGCACTGGGGAGCTCTACTGTTGAGTGTTATGTGGAGAGAGGCAGTTATGTGGCAAAAGGGGTGGACAGAGGAGAGGAACTTACTGGTGAGGGTAATTGTTCTCGTTTATTGGTCAGTAAACAGAAAAGGAGAAAAAGAAACAATCAGATGGGTAGAAAAGTCATAATCTAGGTATAAAAAATCTGGGTTCAAGTTCTGAGTGTATCACTAATTCTGATGCAGCCTTGATGAAATAGCTTCAACTCCCTGGGTTTCATGGGGCCTGGGGCCAACATAAGGTGTTGAACTAGCTGATCCCTGAGTTCCCCTATATCTCTACTTCCCTTGTGATTATTTATTGATCTTTGGGAGTCTTGGTCAGGACTGCAGCCTCTAGGTCTTTCTCCTCCTGGTGCCAGGCTCTTATCTATGTAGGGGGCTGTTAGGTGGGGTGTTAACCCACCTGGAAGTCAGGGAGTGGCCAAGTGAGCAGGGCTGGCCTGCTTGCTCATCCCTTACCTGTGGTCTTCCTCACCTGTCCTCAAAGCTGGCAAGGTACATGACTTCATGAGTGTGGACACATTTTTAATTTTTCCATTAAACCGTGGAAGCTTTTAGCATCCCAGTCGAGGATTTCAAAATACCGGAACATCGTTCAAGATGGACAGCTGAGCATAGGTATAACTTCCCCTGTTTTCCTACGTCCTGTTGAAGTGCCTGAAAAGATGCTTAAAAATAATGAATGAAAGTAAACAAAGGCATAACAATGCTGGAAATCAAGGAACGGGAACAGACAGCAGACCAGAAGATTGGAGGACATTTTAGAAGATGAAAAATGGATTGGGTCAGATTGAGAGACAACAATAGGGAAAATGTCTGTGTACTGGAGGTAAGAGCCATAGTGCCAAGAATATTCCAGGGAAGAGTGAAGCTCAGAAATAAGACCAGGAACGGAGCATGAAGCAAGGGGCAGTCACCAGAATCACATCTCACACAGCTGAGCCCACAGGGCCACTCTTCTCAGTTTGTGACATGGAGTGGTGGTTTTAGCATCAGACTAACGTCCATCGACACCCTGGGTGGTCTGCCTGAGAAGGATCTAGGAGTGGGCTTGAGAAGGAGCTAGAGCAGAGTTGAGGCAAATCCACGGCAGCCACACCAGACACTAGGCAAACTGAAATGAAAGGGCAGCTCCACCTAACAGTGAAATACAGTAAGATACTAGTGATTAAAAAAGAGTCACCAGGAGACAGTCTCATTACCTAGGAGCTTGGCCATTCTGCTCACAGGGTCATGTTTTGTGGCCATTTCTACCTGGTTAGACCCTCGTCCAGACCTGGATGGTCAGTTTGGCTGCCATTTCCTTGTGGACAAGGAGGTCTGGGTGCTGTGCAGGGCAGTCAGAGGAGCAGCGAGTCAAGGCAGAGAGGAGCCTCTTACCAAAGCTGCCTCACGGCAAAGCCAATCTACTAACACCGGGTTTTGGTTAAGGACATTACAGTGTCCTTTTGCAAGGTGCCAAGTAAGGAGAATGGGCAGCTCATGCTCAAAAGCTCCGAACTCAGTAAGCTTTCCGGGAAGTGCTTTTAAAGGCAACACTTGGGGAGAGGGCTGCAGGGTGCATGACCTTCTTCTGATTGGTTGGTGGTGAGGTAACAGGGTGGAATTTCAGAATCGTCAAACTTCGAATTCCAACCAGTCTGGGGTCTGTGTGCTTGTGGTCAGCAAGTAGTCACCGTCCTCCACTTGGGTGGGGAGGGGTGCTATCTTAGTTTCTGCAGAATGACTCAAAGATGTGCATTAGAGTGCATCAGGTTGTTAGGTTTATTCCTTGAGGAGGAACGACGTCTGTTTATTGCTGAACTGTTATCATTACTTTTCTGGTTTAACTGCTTTTCCTTCGTTTCTGCACTCCCGCACTTCCCTAATTAGTCAGTGCTTAAGTCTGCTCTTTGGAGCTCAAGGAAGGTCTAGGAGACTAAAGCCTTTTACTACAAATAAGAAACAGGGGACACAGAGGGGCTGCTTCTGTCCCTTAGAGGGCCCCACAAGGTCCTGCTGGGTTTCAGCCCCCCTTTTTCTTTGATACTCCTCAATCCTGAGGGGAACAGGGGTGCGACGAGAAAGGGAATAACGTTCTGGATAGAGAGGTCAATCATAAACTCAGCAGGGGAACTTGGTTTTAGGGGGACCCAGTTTCAGGTCTAACTTGGATATGTTACAGTTTATCAGTGCAATTTGACTAGTCTCTTGGCCCTGGCTGCCTCAGTTTTTTCACCTGTAGAATGGGGAGGTCAGATTAAATGAGTACATTTTAGACTGCTGAGCTCTAGGACTGAAGATGAAGTACTTGAGTGGAAGCTCCTGAGAATGAGGGGGATGTGGGGGAGGGATTAAATCCCGCCTCCAATTTTACCAGCACAGTTGTGCTTTGACCTGTTTTAAGCTTTGGGCAGTGTGTTAAAATGGTGTGAATTCCATGGGGCTTGATTGGGGGGGCGCCCTACCCCCACCCCCACCCCCAATTCTTTAAAAAATTTTTAAAAAAATTTTTGGCTGCATTGGGTCTTTGTTGCTGTGCGTGGCCTTTCTCTAGTTGCAGCGAGTGGGGGCTGCTCTTCACTGCGGTGCGCGGGCTTCTCATCGTGGTGGCTTCTCTTGTTGCGAAGCACAGGCTCTAGGCGCCTGGGCTTCAGTAGTTGTGGCTCATGGGCTCTGGAGCGCAGGCTCAGGAGTTGTGGCACACGGGCTTAGTTGCTCTGTGGCATGTGGGATCTTCCCGGACCAGGGCTCGAACCCGTGTCCCCTGCATTGGCGGGCGGATTCTTAAGCACTGCGCCACCGGGGAAGCCCCCCCCCAACCTCCAATTCTTTGAGCTCTAAGACCCTGTGATTCTGGAAAAGACAGTCATGCACAAAAAGAGACTTATCAAATATCAACAATCTTTTTTTTTCATTCTGTTTGAAAACAAATCCCAGCAACAAAGGATAAAAGATTCTTTTGGCATAAATACACATTATGAGACTTAGGAAGAATATGTAGCGTTAAGTACAGTGTCCGATTTTCAGCTCAGGTCATCTTGTAAACACCACTTCTCACGTCTGCAAAGCTTTTGTTTACCAGGCTTCCTGATATGCATACTACTCTACTCACCGGCAAATTTATAGTTTTTTTTTTTTTCACGTTCAAGGAAAAGATATGTAATAGTTTAATGAAATCTCCCCCTACTTACTCCATCCTAGTGCTTCTTCACCATACATTTTCCTTTTCTCTGCTGTCTGTGAGATGATAGAAATGACAGAAAGGAGAGATACTGCTTGGGCTGTGCAAATGCCTGGATATAAATTAATCTTGAATTAATCTGGAAAACATTAAATTAAACTAATATCTAATGAAGTTTAACTTTTGGGAAGTAAATTGTGATTTGTGCCCGTATTTCAGCAAGGGGGGCTGTGGTGGTGTAGGACCTGAGCAATTAGATGTCACACTGCAGCACAACTGTGCTGGAGTATCAGAGGCTGGGATTTCTATTGGGTATTTCTCATTTTCTAAGCTACAGAAGAAACCTCTTTTTTTTTTTTTTTCCTGTGATACATTAATCTTTGCCCTGCTTTTATGCAAATCGCTTCTCTACCTAAATTTCATTCTTTCAGTTATTCATTCATCATATGTTTGCTCAGCGCCCACCCTGTGTTAGGTGCTGGGAATGGCAGTCTATCAGAGTTTACAGTCTGTTGGAGAGTCAGACTGGTAAGCACTGGTAAGCACTCGTGTGACAAGGGAGTCCAGGGCACTAGGCATGCATGAAGAAGGGGCCTCCAACTGGGTCTGGGAGTTCATGTCCATAACCACCAGGTGCCCATCTGCCTGACTTGGAGGGGTCCACAAATAGCCCACACTGGCTGCCGCGGTTATTTGGTGTTCATGGTGGTCGAGATCAAAAGGGAGAAACACATTATCTAGTCCTCACTTCAGACAGAAGGTAGCTGGGATGGTCACTCTGCCAAAGCAGGAGGAACCCACCCGCCGACCCAAAATTTGTTTTCGTCGACATTGGTGATGGCCCACGCACACCTAGAGTGTATAGAGGATTTGTTACTGACGTAAGTGAGGTCTCGGGGGAGAGCACGGCAGGCCTCCAGCAGGCCGGAAGGGCTTGAGAGAGGAAGAGCAGGAGGCTGGACTGGGTTTTCACTGTGGTTAGAGGTGGGGCCTGGTGAAGCCCTGTGTTGTCTTAATCTCCTGCAGGTGCCAAAGCAGAGGCTTTGTTATCAGCTGGCCCAAATGAGGGCACAAGGGGAGGGGAGGGGGTTAAAAGCCGTCAGCCTTCAGAGATCAAACGTGGAGTCAGATTTCTCCGTACAGCCAATCCACTTCCCCAGATGAAACTAAGCTTTTCTGTCCCTTGATTTCCAAAGCAAATTGCTTACAGACGGCCCACGTCTGACAGTGGACCACATCCTTCACCTCAACACGATTTTAATAACAGATGCAGGGATGAATTTCCCTTATTGTGAAACTGCAACTCAGGGAGAACACGTTTGTGAGGGACTTAAATAATATAGTTCCCAGAGGTCGAAGGATAGAACAGAAGGAGATCTGCTGTGTACCAGTCAGAGAATTTTCTTGTTTGCTTGTTTATATAGCTTTTAACAGCAGGAGTTTTGATAGGAACTGGGTAGCAGATAACTTAAAAGTGGCTCACTGATGATGCTTGGAGTATTTTGTGTTGTTGATTGAAAATAAATTCTTACATTATTAATTACAAAGCAGTTAGTGATATTTATAACGTGCTGTGAAGATTGGGGGATTCAAACAGAACTACTTCGTCTTAAAACAAATTATTACAAATTTCCCTCCCTCCCTCCCTTCCTGTAGGTGGTAGTGGGCAAGGAGATGGAGGCATGGGAATATAGATTGAAAAATAAATTTTTAGACATAGAGTAGTATCTGCATTTGACATTATGCTTTAAAAATTTTTCCACCACTCGATGTGTAATGATGACAATCCAGATTTAGATTGTTTTGCTTCATATATTCCTGGAAAATCATCTTCTGGTCAGTTTTCTTTGGTCTTTTATCAATGCTCTGGACATGAACCTACCTTGGAAACAAACCTGCTGCAGTTCAGGTCCAGCTGGCACACAGCATGCTGTCTGCTCAGGAGAAAATTATGTGCAAATCAAGTAAGAATAAGGAATGGAAATATTTGGGGAAAACATTGGACAGCTTTGAAAAAGGGTACATTCTCTTCCAAACTGCTCAATTAACCCTGAAAAATCAGGGAGGTATTTGTATTGTGAAAAATGGAAACAAAATCACAAATTTGAAAGCAACTGATCCCATTGCCAAAGATTCCATTATTCCTAACTTGCTTAGTCACACGGCATTTAGAGGGGCCGGTGTGAAAGCCTTGTTGCTCTCCTTAGGCCGTAGTCCATTTTGGTGCCCTAACAAAATACCATAGGCTGCGCGGCTTATAGACAGTAGAAATTTGTTGCTCACCGTTCTGGAGGCTGGGAAGTCCAAGTCCAAGAAGGCCCTGGCAGATTCTGGTTCACAGACAAGCACCTTCTGGCTGGTTTTTTACGGAGTGGGAGGGGCAAGGGATGTCTCTGGAGCGTCTTTATTTATAAAGCACTAATCTTGCTCATGAGGGCTCCACCCTCACAAACTGAGCATCTCCCAAAAGCCCCACCTCCTGATACCATTAGATGAGGCATTAAGATTCAACATATGAATTTGGGGGGAATGCAAATATTCAGTCTATAGCACCTTGATTCAAAAGTTAGCTTGTTCAGACAAGCCTGTTACAGTGTAAGAGGAAGCTGGCCAGAGAGCCCAAAAAAGGTGCGGTAAGCATAGTAGTCCTCTTTCAAATATGAAAAGGGAGTTCAGCCTGGTAGGAGTTTTCCAATTTCTGTTCAATAGCAACAGATTTGCATCTCATTTGCATAGGGCTGGGTCTCTGCTGCACATTTTAAGATGAGCATTGAAGTGTGTTTCCTTTCTTGAGTTCCTTCCTTGAAATCCTCATGGCGAGACAAAGGTATGTTGTTTCTCTCGTACCACCAGGTCTTTAGCACAATCCTGGCCCGTTCCTGGAAGAATTACACTATCTCCATAAACATAATCTCTTCCTTAGAATGAATAGGATGTTATACTTGTGCATGTGAATAAGCCAGACATGAAATGCATGTCTCTTTGTGAGCTTCACTGCCTTTAGAATGTTGTGATTCGGGGGAGTCTGGGCCCTGAAAAGATGGAAGAGAAGCCTCCCAAGTTTAATTTCATGATATTCATACTTTTTTAAACAAACTTACCATATGTTAGATACTCTGCTCAACGTTATAAAACATGCAGAGAGGAACGAGGCATAGATCCTGCCCTCAAGGGGTTGACAACACAGCTGAAAGAATGTGTGTGTGTGTGTGTGTGTGTGTGTGTGTGTGTGTGTGTGTGTGTGTTTGATAAGGGTAACAGCAGAGGCTGAAACAGCAAGTTATGAGAGTTCCATGGAGATGCTAAGTGAGGGAATATTGAAAATGTTCCAAGGCGGGCTTCAATAGATGGGGCAAGAGTGGTGGATCAGCAAAAGAGTATTAGTATCAGAGGGGGAAGGAGATGTGGGAAAATAGACAAGCTGCCTAAGAGCCCTTAAAACTCGTCAGACTCTCTCAAGCCCAGAAGAGGGAAATTGGAAGGGTTTTTTTAGGTCAAGGAGAAAGGCACGTGACCTAAAGTTACCAGACAGTATATTGAATTGGGAGTTCTATGAAAGGCCCTGATTGGGATTTTGTAATAATTACAACTGAGAAGTAAAAATGTAATCGACCATGGCATGCGTTCAGAATTGTGTAATGACGAGGTGGATGTTTTTGTAGTATGAGATGAAAGTACCAACTATACTTGGGATCCACAGACCTAACCCACATGGGAGTGGGGAAGAGAAAGGGCGAGGGGTGAAACAGAGCAGGAGAGCCTTCACGTGTGCTATGTACCCAGAGAGATACCTGAGGAGTCCTGAGGCCAGGCCAAGCATTGTGCTCTTTGAGTGCCTGCTAGCAGATGAATCTTCCCTGTCACCTGGACCTAATGCTTCTCTGGAACTACTGTCAGATTGGGGAAGGTGTAAGGATCCGTCAACTCTACCCTTCCACTCTCCATGACTCCCCACTCTGGGCCAGCAAAGAGGAACCAAAGGCCTTCTATGAAGATACCAGGTGAAAGTGGATTGTCTTCATCTCTGTAAGCCTGTCAGTTAATGGCTCAGTTATTGTATAGCTACTTGGAGCTTCTCATAGTAAAGCACATACAAAGTATTCAAGGATATATCAGGACCTATTGAGTTGAATCGTGTCCTTCAAAAAGATACCTTGAAGTCCTAACCCTGTGAATGTGACCTTATTTGAAAAGAGGGTCTTTGCAGGTGTAATCAAGTGAGCACGCGGTCATTCCGGATTAGAATGGGCCCTACATCCAATGACTGGTGTCTTTATAAAGACAAAGAAATTTGGAGAGACCCAGAGACGCACAGGGAAGAAGGCCACGTGATGACAGAGGCAGAGTTTGGAAAGATGCAGGTAGAAGCCGAGGCGTGCCAAGGATTGCTGAACCGCCAGAAGCTGGAAGAGGCAGGGAAACATTCTTCTCTAGAGCCTCCAGAGGGAACATGAGCCTGCTGACACCTTCATTTTGGATTTCTGGCTCCCAGAACTGTGAGAAAATAAATTTCTGTTGTTTTTAGCCACTCATTTTGTGGTCAGTTGTAATGGCAGCCCCAGGAAATGAATTCAGAGCCCTTAGGCTGTACAGTGGGGCACAGAAGCCAATTGTCTCCTGCATCCTTGATGCTGCACCTGTTTTTGCCCATGACCACCTGGGATGCAGAACTCCATCCCCTGCCAGTTTCCATAAGAAATCTTGTCACGCTAAGCACGTGTGATTTGGGGTATGCTTTAATGAGCATCTGAAAGATCATTAGAAGGGGGTCACATTATATTCGGTACCACATTCTATCATTTATTTTGACCCACCTCTCCCTTTTTCCCCTCTGCTCACTCTCCTACTCCATCTCAAAAAAATTGCAACTTCTTCTTATTTTACAGTTACTGGAACACCTTTGGTACTTGAGTCTGCTTTTGCTTATCAAGGTATTTCTTTCTAGTAAATACAGGCTTATTTTATGAGGGATTCTGGAGAATAAAATTTCTCTGTGTTATTACAACTGTGCCCATTCCTCATTTAGGAGAGAATAAAATGGGCTAAGAGAGGTGAGATGACCTGCCTGCTATAGTTCCCTCATGTGCTGGGGCTCCTCTGTCCTCGCTGATGGACCACGGCAGGAGCCCATTCCTCCTCCATTTTCTTTCATCCTGAAGAGCCTCAAAGGCCAACCTCAAGCCTCATCTCACCTACCTACTGGCCCTTTATTCACATCTCCAGTTAGCTTCACCTCCCTAAATTTCCAGGGATTTCATCATAGCACTTGATGATGCCCTGTCATGTCTCTAAGTAATTTCATGTATTTCAGTGGCATCTTCCCACTCTGGATTCTAGGCAGTGTGTGTAGGGAACATGGCTTTCAAGTGGAGAGGGATCTAAGCAGGGGATGAGAACACAGGGCCTACAACTAATTACACCGTGACTATTGGAAGGTCTTTTGACTCCTCTTGTGTCTTGGATTCCTCATATATAAGCAGGCGTGTTAATCGTTGGAAAGTGTTATGTTGCCAGGCCTCACGTTGTCCATCAATTACTGGACATGGTCAAGTTGACCTGATTAAATCAGGTTAATGTTTAGACATGAGCAGGGCTACAGAGCATTGACGGTACGGCTTCTGCACATATGTGTGGCATGTGATTTTTAAAAAGTCATGGTTTAAATGCTGGGGTCTCAAATCCTGGTTGACTTGTTTATCTTCATCTCTGAACAAGCTTAAGGATCAAAACTCTTTATGGGAGAAATTTTTGATAGAAAAAAATGGCTAAAGTCAAGCCTCAGAAATAGGTGACAGGGAAATAAATAAAGCTCTATCATTATCTCAGAACATGAGCATAAAGAAGGGAGCATGATGGGAACAAGGGTCTGTCCTGACAACAGACTCTTGGCATATGTGAGACTGACCCAGTGCTCTTAAACCAGAGCCAGCCTGTTGTCACTCATGTCAGTAGTGGCTTTCACAGTACAGGACAGCCATCCAGGGCACACAAGATGATGAAACTGTTGGGTTTTTTTAAAATTATTTATTTATTTATTTTTGGCTGTGTTGGGTCTTCATTGCTGCGTGCGGGCTTTCTGTAGTTGTGGCGATGGGGGCTACTCTTTGTTACGGTGCACAGGCTTCTCATTGAGGTGGCTTCTCTTGTTCCAGAGCACGGGCTCTAGGCGCGCAGCCTTCAGTAGTTGTGGCACGTGGACTCAGTAGCTGTGGCTCGCGGGCTTAGTTGCTCCAAGGCATGTGGGATCTTCCCGGACCAGGGCTCGAACCTGTGTCCCCTGCACTGGCAGTTGGATTCTTAACCACTGCGCAGCCAGGGAGGTCCTGGTCTGCTTTTTATTGTCCCATTTAGCAGCAATCTAAACAATGTCAGTAGCAAAATACTCTGAAAAAAACCTTTGTGATCTAAGTTCTGACAATTGTTGGGCTTACTGTTGAGTTTAAATAGTATTTTAATCAGCACATTGCTATACCTTATCCTCTAATAAACGTGATATTCTACACTGAAGTTAGTTTAAAGAATTCCTGGTTGCACAATAGGCTCCTGACATGTAAACACTACATGTTCATTTCAGCAGAAAGATCTTATGGTTCCGAATTGTCCTGCCTTGCTTTGGGTGTAGTTCATATGCCCATCCCTGGGGTGTGACACATCCCTGAGTTTAAAAACTAGATTAGAAATAAACAACAATAACACAGTGATTATCAAGATGAAGAAAGAGAATTTGCATTTCTTTAACTCTATCCATTCTGTGTGACAGCTTGGAGTTTTTATTAATATCTACAATTTAAAGCAGTAAAACCAAGTACAAATGGCAAGTGTAAGATTTTTGTTGGTAAAGATAAATTTTAGCTCTGCATGAAACATTTTACTGAATTTGAATATGCATTTAAAATGAAAACATATTAAAATGTGTTTAAATATTTTAATATTAATTAAAATTATTAATTTCTTTAGATCTATTATAAAATCAAGAAAATGAAAAGTTACACAAGTGGCACTGTTTAATAATTCCTAAATTGTACTTTTTGCTGACATTTTGGTTTTATTAAAATTTATAAATTATGTACCGGACAGTGATTTACATAAAATATTATTATATCAAACTGTAACTAATGGATCAAAGTTCAAACTGTTAGGTACATTTAAAAACCATTGGATAGATAGTTGTGCTTTTATCCCCCTTTTTTGTACTATGATATTTATTCTAATTTAAAATTTTTCATGTTTTTCCTGGCATAATTATATTTATGCAGTACATACACATTTTTTCATTGTTTGCAATTCTTTTCTGGCATTTATCTTTATTTGTTTCATGTCATGGCTACTATGAATATATTTTTGCTGTGTAGAGGACTAGGGTGTTACAAAACAACCCTCTCTAGATATCGAATTGCTCTCACTTGGTGTGCCATGCTCCCATCAGATGGTGAAACTGGTCTTGTGGTTCAAGTTCGCCAGCAAGAGAAGCATGGTCTGGGTTCAGGATGGAGTCTGCCACCACCTGGCAGCGGAATCTGAAGTTGCTTGATTATCTCATTCGTCATAATCAAGGGTGTGGAGGAGATGAATTCCAAGCTGCTCTCCAACTCTGGGAGTTTGTGATTGAGACTGATTGTTGTGTCCATAATGGACACACATACCTACAGCGTTGGGGGGCTTTCCAACTCAACATTCATTTTAAGAAATTTCTGTCATGACTTTTGACTCACCTACTGTTTAGATGGCTGTGAAAGTGAGCCGTATCCGTTCTTGTTCCTTGGCCTCGTCTATATTCCATTCTAAATTCAATGTCATTTTCAGTATAAAAGTTATCTGCAAATGCCGTTGTTGTTTACTCAGACTTTTGGGGAAATCTTTTAATGTGTCAGTTTGTCTACATTCTGCCTGCTGTGAATGGCATCCAAGCTACGCTTGGGTTTCTGATAACTCGTATCAGTACGATTTCTTTCAAATCTTGTTGGCCCATCTCTTAGCCCAAGAGACCAGCTCTAGGGAGCTTCGCACGCTTGTGGAGCAGCAGCGGGAAGGTGCCCGCCTTGGCTGCCCTGTCCCGGGCGGGGCTGATGCTCCGTGTGGGACAGCCAAAGAGAGCGCTCTTCACTCACACATTTGAGGCGCAAGGAGTTAATCCCCGTGGAGCTCTCTCTGACCGGCGGGGAGTAGAAAGTGAATGCTGCGACTTTCTGTCGCTTGCAGTCAGAGGGTCTGGTATTGGCTTTCTCTCCTTCTCTGTCTCCCTCCTCCTGACCCACAGAAGCCTTTGTCCCAGTCTCTGCTTGCGGTGGGAATTGAGGCCAGTGTCCCCTCGGGTGAAATTTTGAGAGGGGGAGACCCAAAGAAGGGAGCAAATTAAGGAGGTAGCGCATTTCCCTAAAGCTTTCGTGCTGCTTGGACCCAAGGGCTTGGTCCACATTCCAGCGGACCGGCCCCTCCATTTGCACTCCCTTAAGTGCCTCACCACCTTTGACAAGACCAGGGAAAAGAGGAACTCGACTCTTGCATTCCTTTTGCAAAAACTAAATTAAAGATGACAGGACTGTCCTCCACACGTGAAGCCTCCCATCAGGGATGTCTGTAGGTCAAGTGTTAGAGTATTTATCACGACTCCACTTAGCGTCCACTCTCCCGACTGACTACAGACTGGTGCTCGCAAAATTAAGTCGCTTCTGCATTTTACCTGCAGGTGTGGATGCCTGGGAGGCTTCAGTGCATCCAGCCTGCGTGAACTTGCTTAGATGCCCCTGGCTTGCTCCTGTAGCTAACTCACAGCCTGTCTTTCTCTGAAATGCTCTACCTGGCATGTTGGAGCAAATGGCTTTCTGAGGCCAAGCCCAGAAGTTTTCCAAGCTGCTTTGTTTTTTTCCTGACAGACTAAAGAACTTAGCGGGGCTATAATGAAAGGCAGGCTGCGATCGCTGTCTTGTCAAGAGCGCTGCAGTTGGGAAAGTCGACATGATTTCATGGCTAATGATTCACTCGCTAATATCAGTGTGGGCTGCAGTGAGGATAACCAAGTTGAGCTGTCTTAGATCAAATGATTCAATTAGGCCAGCTGTCCCTATTTGTCATGGCTCAACTCGCTTTCAAATTACCTTTCCAAAGTGCATACGTGCCTTAGCATAGAAGTTAACAGCTTAACTGTTTTACGAAAAAGGGATACTTAGGCATGATTAGAAAAGAGTCGCCTTTTTTCCCCATCCACACAGGCTTCTGCCCCTCCCCCAGCCATTTCCCATAGGAGATACAGTGTATATTTGCTCAGCTAACCCTGCAGCATCCTCATCAGCTATTGTCAGTGTGCTTTTGCCTCTGAAGCCTTTTGGGGCATCTCTTGGCAAGAAATTGTTCGTTCTAAAAAGGAAGGCTTGGTCCAGGGATCTCGAAGTTGCTGGGGGAAGTCATATCAAGGTTAAGATATTTTTCTGACCAACCTCGAATCCCTCCATTGGCAATTGAGCAAGTTTAGGGTCAGAGAAGAGTTTGTGTTATGTATCTGGATTTTTTCCAGAGCTGATGGTAAGACTCAGGGGTGAGAAGTAAACTGGTAGCCTCAATGTGGCTTCAGGTCAGCAAGGGAAGATATTACAAGAGACAGTGGTATAACTAAGTGTCATTTAGAAGGTAAGAGAGGTCCAGGATCTTAGTGTTTCCATGTGAGATAAGTGAAGAGTCCCATTGCCCTGGGGGAGCAGTGGCCCCTGGCCACACATAACCTGCATGTAGGAATGAGTCAGGTACCATCCATGTGAGGGAGACGCAGTGGGGAAATGGAACAAAAACCAGAAACCTGTTTTCTACCCCAGAGGGGCTTACAACTAATGACTGTGAAGTCTTATAGTGTATCTGGGGATTGTGTCTATCAAAAGGATGGAGGGAAAATTGAAGTGAGTCGGAGTGGAACAACAGATGTGGGCAAAGAAACAGAGGGCTTAATCTGAAAGGGAAAAAGGTAAAGAAGTATAAAAAAAAATCATTCCTTCTAATGTAATGGCAAAGGATGGAATGTAACTGCTTACAGACCTAGAGGTACTATCATGAGAAGGACAGGTGGGTAATTAATTGCCGTGTAACGGGGTGAACTAGAAGCAAGGAGATAAATGGCATTGGACTCTTGAAAGTTCTCCGTTTTGAAACGTTCTCAAAAGGACAGTGAGGAATACAATGCAGACGGTTGCGGAGGACATTCATGGTAGGTTTGTTGAATGAATCACCATTCTTCCTTCCGTCCACTGCATTTGAAGTCAGATTTGTCTTATACGCAACTCAGGATACAGGTAGAAAGTGTGCAGTCCACTGCTGTGTGACCATCGTAGACTCTGCTTCTCCGGGCTCTTGTTTCCCACGTATTCTCCCATTTTTTCAGGGAGCAGGGTGATTTCAGCTCTGTTTCAACCCCTCATGACTTTCACAGTCTCAGAGAAAATAGAGAGCATATGTGCGAGTTTCTTCGTGGCCACAGGGAACGAGCATTTTCTACATGAGAAGAGGAAGAAAAAGCGTGATCTAGAACAGGGTTCTTCTGGATGCCACGGGTATTTCAGGTGGTGGTTACAGTCATTTGTTGATTGGATTTTAACGTCAAGATACTCCTGGAAATAAGGAAGATCACACACCAGCAGCTTCAAACCCCAGGCACAGCTTGGGGGCCTTCCCGAGCTGGAGCCATGTGGGTGTTGGACGTTCGAGTAGAGTCCAGCCCGGCCCTGGGGTCCGGGTTTTTTCCTCTCCGCATCAGCAGGGCTGTGGCTCTATCCAGAGCACGTTCTGCGGACCCTGCTCTCCTAGCCTGATCCTTTGCTTCTGCTTAACTAAGATCCCGCTCAGTGTTTTCTTCATGTCTTGAGTTCAGACTACCCCCAAAGAGCCCAAGTGGGTCCAGCCCATCATCCCTGCTTGCAGAGCTGTCACGACAGAAACTGGGCCACTGGGTGACAGAACCCTGGGAGCTCATTGGTCCCTTCCTATCAGGGTCATGTGGCACCAGCAAAGCAGGTCATGGAGCAGGAACTCCTGAGAAAAGCCTCTGGGGGGATGTTGTGGGCTGAATCCTATCCCCTCAAATTCATATGTTGAGAACCTAACTTCTGGTACCTCAGAACGTGACTCTGTTTGGAGACAGGACCTTTAAAAAGGTAATGAAGGGGGTTTCCCTGGTGGTGCAGTGGTTGAGAATCTGCCTGCTAATGCAGGGGACACGGGTTCGAGCCCTGGTCTGGGAGGATCCCCCATGCCGCGGAGCGGCTGGGCCTGTGAGCCACAACTGCTGAGCCTGTGCGTCTGGAGCCTGTGCTCCGCGGCAAGAGAGGCCGCGATAGTGAGAGGCCCACGGACCGTGATGAAGAGTGGCCCCCGCTTGCCACAACTAGAGAAACCCCTTGCACAGAAACAAAGACCCAACACAGCAAAAATTTATTAATTAATTAATAAACTCCTACCCCCAACATCTTCTTTAAAAAAAAAAAAAGGTAATGAAGGTAAAATGAGGTCATTAGGGTGGGTCCTAACCCAATATGACTGAGGTCCTTATAAGAAGAGGAAATGTGGACACAGACATGCACAGAAGAAAGACCATGTGAAGACACAGGGAGCAGACGTCCATCTGCAAGCCAAGGAAAGAGGCCTCAGAAGAAACCAACCCCGCTGACACCTGAGTCTCAGACTTCCAGCCTCCAGAATTGTGAGAAAATAAATTTCTGGGGGATCCTTTGTTAAGGCAGCCTTAGTGAGCTTATACAGGGTGCCAGGCAGTTTGAGGCAGAATGATGTGAAAGAGCTTTGAATGGAAAGTTTTGCCATAAGGTGTTTACGGTGATTCTCCCGCCGGGAGACCTTAGGCAAGTGTCCTCATGTCTCGAGTCCTCAGTTTCCCCATCTGTAAAATAATTAGATGAGTTGACACCTGTGACATGCAAGCCTCCTAAATGACCCCATCTGAGGTCTCCTCTGTCCTGCTTCTAGAAGTTCGTCTGAAATGCGAGGGCAAAAGCTCTGGGGAGGACGGACCTCTGGGGAATTCATTCACTGCTCACTCACCATCCTGTCGTGGCCCACACTTTCCTTTCCATAGCAACTTTCCTACTTATGCCTACGTTCCCCTGAAACTAGGGGAATACCTGCCCGGAGACATAATTAGCCTAATTCCCCCACTGGCAGGAGGGTGACTGCAGGCGGGTGACTGCAGGCGGGTGATGCTGTGCTGGTGTGACTGACCGAATTCGAAAATAACACTCGGCCATGGGCTCTAGCCTCTCAGACAGGGCAGGACCAGGTGACCCCCGTTCCTCCTTCTCTGTCCTCCTTTCCCATCCTTACGTAGCCTGGGGGCTGGAAAGAGCCTGCTTTGCATGGTTCGGGAGGGCTGTCTGACCTCCTTGCCAGCTACAGGGGCACACTAACAAACTGCTCACCTCCGGGGGCCCTCGCTCCACCTTCTGTGAGCCAGTGAGTAGGACAGGTAAGATGCCAGCGTGGAGGAAGGCGCTCCCTAGGGGTTCGAGGCTGAAAGGGAGAGTTTTATTCTTTTTTATTTAATTAATTAGTTAATTTTGCAGCAATTAATTATTTTACAGTAGGTCCTTGTTGGTTATCTATTTTAAATATAGCAGTGTGTACATGTCAGTTCCAAACTCCCGGTCTAAGAGAGTTTTTTTTTCTTTTTTGTGGTACGCGGGCCTCTCACTGCCGTGGCCTCTCCCGTTGCGGAGCACAGGCTCCGGACGCACAGGCTCAGCGGCCATGGCTCACGGGACCAGCCGCTCCACGGCATGTGGGATCCTCCCAGACTGGGGCACGAACCTGCGTCCCCTGCATAGGCAGGCGGACTCTCAACCACTGCACCACCAGGGAAGCTCTAAGAGAGTTTTATTCTTATGCCGGGCTTTTCCTGTTGTTCCCTGTCCCTGTCACCCTGAGGTCCTGGCTCTGGGGGCTGGATGCTGGTCCCTTCCACTCACAGGCGTCATTAGATGGTTGTTGCTGCCGTTGCTGCTCTGTGGGGAGAAGCAGGAAGGACGTTCCCTGACTCTGCCTTCTAGGAGGGTTTTAAGGGTTGAACTGTGCCCCCCCAACCCCATTCATATGTTTAAGTTCTCACTCCCCACTACCTCAGATTGTGACCTTATTTGGAAATAGGGTCATTGCAGATATGATTAGTTAAAATGAGGTCATACTGGAGTAGGGTGGGCCCCTAATCTAATATGACTGATGTCCTTATGAAAAGAACACCTGTGAAGAGAAAAAGACATGTACAGAAGGAAAATGATGTGGAGACACAAGAAGAACACCATCTGCAAAGAATGTCAAGGATGGCTAGCAAACCCCCAGAACAGGCTCTCCCTCACAGCCCTCAGAAGGCACCACCCCTGCCGCCATCTTGATTTTGCAATTCCAGCCTCCAGAACTGGGAGACAGTACATTTCTGTTGGTTAAGCCACCAAGTGTGTGTTATTTGCTATGGCAGCCCTAGCAAATGAACACAGAGGGAGTCCTTGGGACGTACACTCTCCCCAGAACTCGTGATAGTTTTGTCATACACTTTTACGTTACAGCCTTTCTGTCCCAGTTCTAAAAATAGGTCTTTTGAGGAGAGTATACACAAGTGCTTCATGAGGTTGATTGGCTGAAAATAACTGGGTGTGGCCCAGTCGCTGCTGCTCCACAGCTGTCTCCAGTCCTACCCTGAGCCACCTCGTGTGTATCATGCCCCTCTCCAAGTCCCTGCCACCCTCTGGAGATGCAGGGTGTCCTATTCACTTACATGCCCTGAGCACTCAGGTGCTGGTGCAAGTTAAGTCGTATTGTCCAATTTCTCGTCTCTGGGAGTTTAGCAGAGGCTTCAACTTCCCTGGAAAGCCTTTCCTTACTCCCTGTCCACATTGATCTGGGCTAAATGCCCGTCCTACACGCTCTCCTAGAACGTTAAACTTTTCCTCTCACAGCAGTCACTACACTGCCCCTTAATTGCTTGCGTACTCATCTACCTCTTCTTCTGGATTTTGAGTCTAGAAACTGTGTTTTGATCACTTTTGTGTCTCCAGAGCTGAGTAGAGTATCTGACAGCTAGTCCACTCTCGATTAGTATTTGTTGAGTGAATGAACCAATGAACGACTAGGTTAGGTTCAGCTCTGAACCCAAAAGCTGCACCAGCGCCGGGAGAGGACGTGGCTCATTAAGTAACGCTGCTTTCTGGTGCCTGAAGAACTCAAAACAGCTTTGATTCAAAATGTTGGCAAAATAGACTGCCTCCACTATTTTGACTTTTTCAGAAATGAATTGATGAGGTAATACATTTTGAAGCAATGCCACAGAAATACACCATGCTGTGCTTTTGAAACTGAAGTACGACAACGAGGTGGTGCTTCGGGCTTATGTCCTTGTCAGAGTTTAAAGGAATTTATTTACTGCTCTCAACTTATAACTGCAGACCCAGAACTGGCCTTCCTCTCTGAATGCTTTTTTTTTTTTTTTAAGTCTTTATTGAACTTGTTACAATATTGCTTCTGTTTTATGTTTTGGTTTTTTGGCCACGCGGCATGTGGGATCTTAACTCCCTGACCAGGGATCGAACCCGCATTGGAAGGCATTGGAAGGTGAAGTCTTAACCACTGGACCTCCAGGGAAGTACCTGGCCTTCCTCTTTGGAGATTGGTTTCTCTTCCCTCATAGGTGAAGGAAGAGAGTTGGCACATGAAAATATGTAACCTGCTAGAAGGAAGCAGCCTGCCAGGCTGTCCGTGGCTATTGTAACAGTCCTCCAATATTTATGAATATTTCCTAAAATGATCTGAATACTTGATTGTGAAGCTTGAGTGTAGAGTCTCCGGGGTTCTAGAGCACCTAAACTACAACCACCCTTGTGGAGAGGCCCAGTTGCAAACAATGACCTGAATTTTCTGGGTGCAAGTATTAATGTATGCAGCTCTGCAAAGTTAATTTCAGTCACCCAGTGAACATGTGGCATGATATATTCCAGGCCAGGCTGGCTTTTGCTCTGTAGTCTTGCATTGTTAATGTGTTTCCTACCTTTGCACATTTAATTGCATATATAAATATAACTGCACTTTAAAAAATCTCCCCCTAGGGGATAAGGCAGGGAGGGCAGTGTGTGGGGCTTGCGCCTCCATTTCGTCCTCCTCCATCTGGGGAGGCTTCACTGACTGATAATATAGTAGCATCCTTTCTGCCACATCTGAACGCTGTCTCAGAGTTTCCTACTTAGAACTTTTGGCAGTCAATGTCCATCACGAGAGATCAAAGCCTCCACCTCTGAGCTCAGGTATTATTACACCTCATTAAATAAAATAAATCAAATCAATAAAGTAAAAGAAAATCATTTTCTTTGCAGCTCATCATTTAAAATAGGTCACTAGGGGACTTCCCTGGCGGTCCAGTGGTTAAAACTTCGTCTTAGAATGCGGGGGGTGCGGGTTCTATCCCTGCTCAAGGAGCTAAGATCCCACATGGCTCAAGGCCAAAAAACCAAAACATGAAACAGAGCAATATTGTAACAAATTCAATAAAGACTTTAAAACTGGTCCAATCAGGGCTTCCCTGGTGGCGCAGTGGTTGAGAGTCCACCTGCTGATGCAGGGGATACGGGATCGTGCCCTGGTCTGGGAAGATCCCACATGCCGCGGAGCGGCTGGGCCTGTGAGCCATGGCCGCTGAGCCTGCGCGTCCGGAGCCTGTGCTCCGCAACAGGAGAGACCACGACAGCGAGAGGCCCGCGTACCGAAAAAAAAAAAAAAAAAGGTCCAATCAAAAAAAAATCTTTAAAAATAAAATAGGTCACTAAACTTCTTCTGTAGAAGGCCAGACAGTAATATTTTAGGCTTTACAGACACATATGGTCTCCTTTGCATAGTCTTGTTTCTGTTTACATTTTTGCTTTGTTTTTTGGACTTTTAAAAACAAAATTGACCTTTGAACGACATGGGCTTGAATGCACAGGTCCACTTATACACGGAATTTTTTCAATAGTAAATACTATCGTACCACACGATCCATGGTTGGTTGAATCCGTAGTTGGTTGAATCTTTGGATGCGGGACCAGGGTTCGGGAAGGCCAACTGTCAAGTTATAAGGGGCTTTTCAACTGTGTGGAGGGGCAGTGCCTCTAACCCCTGTGTTGTTCAAGAGTCAACTGTTTTTAAAACTATAAAAACCATTCTGAGCTCCTGAGCCACATAGAAATGGACTGTGGGCTATATTTGGCCCACCAGCCATAGTTTGCTGACTGCTGATGTGAAACATTGTGTTTTTCAAGTATGTGACGATGATCACAGTGTTTACCATTGAAAGCTTTCGTAGATATAACTCTAAGAAGGGCTGGAGTACCTGTGTCATGTGTAGGATTATATACAATTATGAAATTCTAGCATGCATAATTCATGTTACGTTGAATACTGAAAATATAATGCTTCTGTAAATAGGACATGAATCATAAACTCTTATTGGGTTTTCAAGTTTGCAGCTTAGGAAGTGCATAATTATCCCCAAATCTGACGGCTTGGAAGTAACTTTACAATCTTGTTTTGTCTGAAGCTGTTGCACAGGTGGAATTTGGAAGTCCAGGCAGGGCTTTGCGTGTAGACATCTGTGAATATCCGTTGGCATCAAAAATCATCTCACAGTGGGTGCAAGTTTAAATTGTTGTGGAGAAGTGACTAATGTTCTAGAAAAATCTGTCTGCCCTGAAATATGAGATCTGACTTTGAGCTAAGAGGCTTCAGGAATTTGCATTTGCTCCAGGAAACACGTCATTGGTGCTCTCTTCATACAGCACTCGTTTTTATCTCCTAGTTGCCATGAAACTTGAGAAACTTATTGCACGTGGCTGTGTGTCTGCCTCTCATCTGATATCACTTTCCTTTGTTTTCTGAAGGGAACTTCGGTTCTTCGCTGTTTAATCTGTAGAAACTGGTGATTCCAAACTTAGTGCTGTGTTTCCATGCGTGTGTGCCTTCTTCCTTGGTGCCCTTAAATTGAGCCACTCTCGTGGTTACCTGTGGCCAAAGTGAGGACCGAGAGGTGAATAAAAATATATACCACGTAGAGAGTTATAGAAATGTTAATTAATTTAATTTAAACATAGATTGGCAATATTTCTCCCCTCTGGCTTCTTGCCCGGCAACTCTTCCAGGCCCCAGAGATCCGTGCTGGCTGTTTCCATAAGACATCGGTACAGATGAAGCATGTGCTGGCGGCTGAGTTCTCCACTTCCATCTGGATGCTTTTGGCATCGTGCAGACATTGTTTCAGCGTGCCGAAGTCACCATGTAAGCTGATCTTTTTAAAAAGTCCCCACACTAGGTTAGCTGCATGTAGTCCGTGCTCGCTGTTCAGGTTCTTGTCCTCTAGAAACTTACCTTCTAAGACTTCCTGACCCACTCACCCATCACAGGTAATGCCATGGGGAGACGGCTCTTTCATCTTCAGGAACACACTACTGTTTCCCTCAGTGGGATTCATATCCTCAAACATCCTGACAGAGAGGCATTGGGGAAACTCATATATCGAATAACTATGCTTCAGAAGTTAAAAAAGATGATAGAATATTCTCTAATCAAGAAGTTACTGTTTAGGGCTTCCCTGGTGGCGCAGTGGTTGAGAGTCCGCCTGCCGATGCAGGGGACATGGGTTCGTGCCCTGGTCCGGGAAGATCCCACATGCCGCGGAGCGGCTGGGCCCGTGAGCCGTGGCTGCTGAGCCTGCACGTCCAGAGCCTGTGCTCCACAACTGGAGAGGCCACAACAGCGAGAGGCCCGCGTACCGCAAAAAAAAAAAAAAAAAAAAAAAAAAGAAGTTACTGTTTAGACGTGATAAGTACTTAATGGTGATGACGTGAGTGATACCGTTGAAGGAAAGGGTTTGGGTCCTTAAAACTAGGCCACCTAAGAATGCCAAAGTCGTAGGATTGAAACAGGGTGGCAGACAGAGCTCAGGGTCAGCCATCTAACTCCATTCAAAACATGGAGCTCTCACTCTAGAGAGAAATAAACTCATCTGCCGGGAAATAAATAAGTTCAGGGACCCAGCACTAGTACAGGGTCTTGTGTAGTCAGCACTATTTGTTGACTGACTTTATTTATTTATTATTGGAGTATAGTTGCTTTACACTGCTGTGTCAGTTTCTGCTCTACAGAAAAGTGAATCAGCCATACGTATACATATATCCCCTCTTTTTTGGATTTACTTCCCATTTAGGTCACCACAGAGCACCGAATAGAGTTCCCTGTGCTGTACAGCAGGTTCTCATGAGTTATCTATTTGTTGACTTTAAATAGGTTAGAAGTTGCCTGTTGGCCCCTAGTCAAGAACACAGACCCTAGAATCAGACGGTCCTGCTTCTCCGTCCAGCTTTCCCTCCTTCCAGCGCTCAGTTCATCTACTCCTTTCATTACACCAAAGAACCAGTCCTCTTCCCATGACCCAGCAAGCCTGTGCGGACATGGCTGGGGAGATGGGAGACCTGGGTTTTTGCTCTGCATCAGTACCAGCTAGGAGTATGGTTTTAAGCCTCAGGGCTTTGGTTTCATCATCATCTGTGTGAAGAGGGGATTGAGCTGGACACCTCCTGGGATTCCTTCTTTTTTTTTTTTTTTAACATCTTTATTGGAGTATAATTGCTTTACAATGGTGTGTTAGTTTCTCCTTTATAACAAAGTGAATCAGTTATACCTATACGTGTATCCCCATATCTCTCCCCTCTTGCGTCTCCCTCCCACCCTCCTTATCCCACCCTTCTAGCTGGTCACAAAGCACTGAGCTGATCTCCCTGTGCTATGTGGCTGCTTCCCACTGGCTATCTGTTTTACGTTTGGTAGTGTATTTATGTCCATGCCACTCTCTCACTTTGTCCCAGCTTACCCTTCCCCCTCCCCATGTCCTCAAGTCCATTCCCTAGTAGGTCTGCATCTTTATTCCCATCTTGCCCCTAGGTTCTTCAGAACCATTTTTTGTTTTTTTAGATTCCATATATATGTGTTAGCATATGGTATTTGTTTTTCTCTTTCTGACTTACTTCACTCTGTATGACAGACTCTAGGTCCATCCACCTCACTACAAATAACTCAATTTCGTTTCTTTTTATGGCTGAGTAATATTCCATTGTATATATGTGTCGCATCTTCTTTACTGGGATTCCTTCTTGATTATATTTCTGTACCATGGGTATGTTGTCAAGGTAGGATGTGCTGAGTTCAATTCTCAGTCTTATTGCCCAAAAAAGTCTATAATGCAGGCAAGTAAGTTTTTAATTTACTGTTCATTGATTTGTGCCCCTCCGTCATCCTTAGATGTATAAGTAAAGCTGGTAGGTTTTTTTGTTTTCATTTACCTGCAAAGTGTGCAAGTGCCACTTAGAATGGGACACATGATAATACCAATATAGGGGGCAAGTCTAGTCAACACAGTCAATTCTCATTTTTCACGATAGTTAGGTTCTATAAAATGGCCACAAACACTGAGTTAGTGAATAATGAACCATCACTTTCAGGGGAAATAGAGGGTTAGGTTCTCGCAAGCCTCTGGTTACAACATTTTCATCAACTAATCCTACATAACTTTGTTTTATGTGTGTTTAAAGACACCTTATTTAATATATGTTGTTGATTCACTAGCACTGAAGCAGGGCCAACAGCTCTTTATCGCTCATGCCAAGGAACCTTATCTCGTGGATTTTCTCTGTAAGGCACATCACAACCTTTTGTGCTTGGAAACACTTAGGCAGTGCTTCAGCAGTATGCCTGGGGGCCATTCTGAACAGTGGAATTCCCACCCCAAAGCACAAAAATGTGGCACAGAATATATCCTGAAAAGGACACTTGAGCAGGAACAAGAAGGCCCAGTGTCACCTTGTTCAATCTCCACAGGGATCGGGCAAGTTAGGAAACTCACAGTTTTCTCTGCTCTGTGAATGTTCGCGAATGACTGTGAAAGGGCCACGAGTTTGGATTTGGGGTTACAAATACATTTCAGCGAATAGGTGAATTTGCAGATACGGAATCTGTGAATAACAAGCATCAGCTCTACGTTATATGAGATTATACTGAGTTTTAACTTAAGGGAACACAATTCTTTGCTTTGTTCGAAGTCCATGTGTATTATTATTATTAGTTAGGGTGAGGCCTAATTGCTAAACAAAGAGGATCTATATTAAAGTGGCTTAAGGAAAACAAAGGTTTATTTTTCTCTCTTATGAGACCGTACAAATGCCCCAAAGTGAGCTGTCCTGGTTGGAGAATAGCTCACCCTCATCCCTGGGTTGCAGGTACCACATTTGTGTCCCAGCTCACAGGAAGGGTAAAGAAAAATGAATCCAGGACAAAGGATCCCTTCTTAAGAAAGTGACGTACTGGGAATTCCCGGGAGGTCCAGTGGTTAGGATTCCATGCTTCCATGGTAGGGGGCACTGGGTTTGATCCCTGGTCGGAGAACTAAGATCCCACAAGCCATGTGACCAAAAAAAAAGGAAAGTGACGTGGATGTCATGTCACATGTGTCATGTCACATGTCACTTCTGCTTACATGCTAATTTACCAAAAGCAGGTTGGGAAACGCGTTTCTCATGGGGAAGTCACATGTCCAGGCCGAAGTGTCAAATGGATTTGGGGGGTCAAATAGCCTCAGCAACACTGTATAGAAATAACACTGGACTGCGTCAACTGTCCTCAGTGATCTCATTCATTCGAGAGCCACGAATCAGCAATAACAGTACAGCAGTGAAACTGACAGACTGAATGCCATGCTGATCCATTCTTACAACTTGCTTTGGATTTTTAAACCCAAGAAGCCTCCGCTAAGCATCTGACATGATAATTATGTTTATAATAAGTCCTTGATCAAACATCAAAACAGCAGCTCTACCTGGAGGTGTTTAGCTCAGATACGCTGTCTGTTAAATAGTTAATAGCAAACTGCTGTTCCCTACATTTAACATAACAAATTCACGTGTCAGGCACGTTATCTGAAGAGAGTATTATCAGATGCCAGAACAATGAGCATGGAGGGAGAAGAGGCCCAGGTGGAGAGGAGACGGATGCTCTGGAGATGCAAAGAGGTTAAAAAGTGACCTCCTCAGTGGTGGGGAGGCAGGAGTGGTGGGTGCCCAGGCTTCTCAGCCTGGCATCCCGAAGGCCTCTCACCAGTCTCTTTGGGCCAAACACCTAGGAGAACTTACTGCTCATTTATTATTATTTTTTCGTAGTCAAGGTGGAGTATAAGTTCTATAAGACCCTTCAGGGAAGATGGAAATTCCCATGACCAGGAGTTAAGGACCTGGATTCGCCAGACATTGCAGCAAGGATGTACCCTCTCCAAGTCTCAGGTCCTCATGTGCAGGCTGGGGTTAGTGACAGCCTCTACCACCTGGGGTTTTGTGAGGATTAACTGAGTTTATTGTGAAGAACTAGTACTGCGTCTGGCAGGTGGTAAGTGCTTTTTAAGTGTTAAAATGGGAAAATGGTGCTAAACAGATGACAGATAATTTCACACTTCTGGGTTGGACATTGCCCTGGCTCCAGTAGTGAACATGCTTATCTCTGGCTATATGAGTAATTCATCCTGTCCAATTAGAATAAGTCTCAGAGTTTTTCATGGGACACTAGTAAACAGGCTTCTTCTATTTTGCTGTACTTGAATCTGGGAGGGCAGGAAAGTAAAGAAGTAGGAGTCATCTTGCATTGAAAGGTTTAGAACTTGCCTGAGAATAATGCCCAAAACTCAGAGGAGAAGAGCTAAGCCAAGAGGTCAAGTTCTCATGACTCCTTCGGGCAGCTGAATTCAGCCATGTCTGAAGCTAATGCTGTTACCTGACTTACCAATCTTACGAACCAAGAGATCGCCTCTTTGCATAAGCCATTCGGGTTAGGTTTTCTGCCACTTGTAACTGAAGACCAGCTAGAAGATCATGGTAATAGGCCAGTTTCCGTTCCACAGGTGTTTATTATTGGAATACAGTAATTAAGACAACATAGATCCTGATCCTTAAGATCTCATTAACTAGACACATTCACAGCTAACTATAATCCCAGCAAAAGAAAATCATCCTTGATGTCTCAATTTTAGCCCAAATGAATTAAGCCTGACCAGTCTTGAATGTGTCAGAAAATCCAAAGGTGGGACACCCTTGGACCCACACGGCAAAGAGCAAATAGACTTGTCTCTGTTGTCCCAGAGGTTCCATGGTTCCTCTGAAAAGTGACCCACCGTAAACAATGGTGAAAGTGAAGTGGAATAGAGGTATAGATTCAAAAATCTGGCCATGAATAGTATTTTTCAAAAGCAGCTGATTCCAGAAAAAGGAAATCCTTCAAACCCAAAGCTTTGTTACTGCACTTTTCCCTCCTTTGCTCTTTTACACCCTCAGCAAAATGTTTTAGTGGAAGCATAGGCAGATTGACCATCATGGGTTCAGAAGGTGTCATGGGGAAGTGGTAATCTTATCTTGAAGGTACAATAAAGATTCAGTCTTTCACATCCTCTTGCAGCTCTTTAAGTGGAGGGATATCTTTTGTTGCTGTGTATGCATGTATACATGTGAATATATGTACAGTTGGCTTGTGAACATGGCGTTGAACTACACAGGTCCACTTATATGCATATTTTTTTTCAATAAATATGTACTGCAGTGCTACACGATCCCCAGTTGGTTGAATCTGCAGATGAAGAACTGTGGCTATAGAGGGCCAACTGTAAAATTATACCGGGATTTTCAACTGTGGAGGGTCAGAACCGTTAACTGTATATATGTCTATTCTTACTGTTGAAGTGAGTGGCAATAGTGCTGGACACCTGGTCTTGCTTGGTAGCTTTTTGAAAAGTATGTGCTCATAGTACTGTCTGGTAGGCCATGCTCACTGGAGATGTGAGCTCCAGAAGAAAAAGAAGATTTGGTAAAGCTCCATTCACAGATGACTTAACCTGGAAGGTTGTTTCTCTATGGGCAGTGCTTATCTTAATCAAAGAAGAAAACATTTGGGCAAACTCATTCATAACTATGACTCAATATTATTAAATGTCATTCCATGGAATAGATTGAATCCAAAGGGAGATTTTAATTAAGGAGCCAGTGTTACACTTAACTAATTGCTTGCTTCTCTTCTTCCATGAGCAGATTTCTTGTCATGGTGGAAAATGTATCACTGCCTTTCTCTCTCCATATGACTGCCTCGAAGTCGCACTGTCCATGGACTTCGCTAGGGAGAGCCCGGTGTTAAGGAGGCTGGTTAGAGCAACGGCCTTACTTATATGAATTAGGTAAAATAATATCCATCTCAAATTAGAGGTGAGAATTAAATGAAATAACACATATTAAAAAAAACCTGGAACATTACAGAACCTCAGAAAAAAGTGTTGTTTTCCTTCATTCATTAAATACATTTGCAAACAAACACTGAGGGCTGATGATCTCAGGTAGTTTTCCTGTTCTCTGACGTTGAACACCACCACTACAGATGCTCTTTTTCCCTTTTCTTTTCTTTTTTTTCCAATAAGTGCCATCGTCAGTCCTCACATATTTATGAGGACAACTAAGTGTAAACCATTGTGATAGTTGTTGGTTGAACAAAATAATTTGGGCCCTCTCTTCATGGAAGTAAGAGTTAAGTGGGAAAGCAAAGAGTGAGTGAGGAAACAAAGTATATATAATTAAAAATTGTGGAAATTACTGAAAAGGAAAAGAACAGAGCACAATAATAGAGAATAAGGATGAAAACCTCATTTAGGTAGGGTTACAGAAAAGATCTCTCCTTGGAGGTCACATTTAAACTGTGAGAGAAGTGACATTTTGGTAGAGAACTAAAAGGTGAAAACAAGAGAGCCAAGGTAATGTACGAGTAAACAGATTTTGGGCATGGGAACACAATATTTACATCTGGAAAAGAACTTGATGATTCAAGGAACTTAGAGCTGGTTGGTGTGCTGCTGCATGATGAGTAAGCGAGGCAGAGGATAATATGAGAGGAGTTTAGGATGCAGCAGGAGAGAAGTTATACAGGGTAGGGGCTATGGAAGGCATATACATGTTATCTAAAATGCCATGGGAAGCCACTACAGAGTTTTAAGCAGGAGAGTAATGTAATTTACTTTAAAGTTTTAATGAGTACTGTAATTGTTGTATAGAGAAGTAATTAGAGGGGGAAATAGTGAAAGCAGAAGGTAAGATAAAAGGCTGTTTTGGGAGTTCAGAGAAGAGATAGTTGTTTGAACCATAGTGGTTGCAGTGGAGCAACTGAGAAGAATATGGGATGAAGAATTGACAGAGAGTTGGTAATACATTTGATGTGGAGAGGTAGAAAGCGAGAATTTGGAATCATGGATGATTCCCTGTGGTTCTTGATATTAATGTGGAGGAAAGGACCATATACTAGAGGGGAAGAGGCAAGAGGAGGAATTAATTTGGTTGATGTGAAGATCAAGATTTTAATTTTGGACATGTTTGAGATGCTTGTGAGATATCTGAGTTCACTCCTCAAGAAAGTCTTTAGAAACACAAGTATGGAGTTCAAAGTAGAGGTTCGAACTATTGGTTTATATTTGGGCATCACTGGCATATACAGGCTTGGTTAAAGCCATGGGAATGGATGAGATCATCGAGGGAGAAAATATGGAAAGATAAAAGTACCTAGGGCTGAGCCAGGCAGCAAAGAAGAAGATGACACCTTGAGGCAAAGATTAACTAATGAAAATTAGAAAGACAGAAGAGTTTGTTGTCACAGGAGCCAAGACTAGAGAACTTTTAAAAGGAGGGTGTAGTTAAATTTGTTAAGTAATGCTGAAAACCGAGTAAGGAGACAAAAAAACTGCCTGCTGTATTTGGCAACGTGACTGTCATTAATGACTCTAACAAGAGTAATTTCAGAGCGTGATATGGATGAGAACCAAATTGGAGTGAGTTGAAGAGTGAATGGAAATTCTTCTTCTGGTAAGACAATGGACCAAAATCATCGTAACATTCTCCTGCTCAAACATTTATATATACTGGATAGACTACAACAACATTAATTTGCATGCATGGCTGAGCTTTCAGTAAATAAAATGGAAATTCCCCAAGTGCTAGAAATTCATATGAGAAATAAAATAAAGAAAGAAGCATGCAAGCTAATTTTGGGGCTATTCTGGGAGAGACCGTCCATCTTAATCATCTAGGAACTTGGGTTTTAATGACCATGTAGCAACAAAAGATGAGACTTTAAGACTACATGAGGTGAGAAGTTAGAACTAAGGTATTTGCACAAAGCTCAGATTGCGTTGTCAGTGAACTCATCATCATCATCATCGTTATCATCATGATCATCTCATAAGAGTTTAAAACCCCCAAACTGAACTTCATGAGGGGTTGAGGTTTATAGTTATACTATTAGCATTATTTAGAAACTCTTAAGCCAAGAATTCAACATGAAATTTGGTACCAGGATGAAGCAAACATTAAACTCTGGAGGGACATTTCCTCAAACGATATCACAGAATTTCCATGGTAAAGACTTAGTGCAGATGAGCTCAGAGTCCAAAATTACAAAACATATATGGAAGTAATCCCTAATGAACAAGAGTCAGCCAACACACATGCACAGACTCATATATAAACAGGGAGATTAGAACCTTAGTAGAATAATCTGTTGGAGACTGTATATTTATTATAATGAAAAATGTAAAAGAAGGAATCAAAAACTTAAGAAAAGAATACGATATGAGAAATAAACAGACAAGAAGAAAATAAAGTAAAATTTCTAGAAATGCAAATTAGTCTGTTAAATTAAAGACTCAGTTGTTGGCTTGTTGGTTGGTTTGCATCTGCAAATGGACAGCTCTGTGCTGTGTAATGGAGACATAACTGTGAGACCCTATACTTACTCTCACAGAGCTTGTAGTCTTGTGGGAGATGATTGGCATGATTCCCATCACCAGAAAAACAAAAGCAGTTAGTTAATCCATTGATAAGTTATTAGAATAACTGAATAAAATTGAAGAAAGTATTAACACACTAAAAGACATATCGGAATTAGAAAACAAAGAAATAATTCAATTACCTAGAATATCATTTGAAGATACAAATAGATACAAATGTGAAAAGAAGTTTTAAAAATATGGAGGATAAATTTAGAAAGATCAACATACATTTAATAGGAGTTCCAGAAAAGGAGACTAAAAGAGAAGAGACAATATTCAAAAAAACAATGGCTGAGAATTTTCCAGAACTGATATACAGACATGAAGCTACCAGTTCAAGAAATACAACATATTCCAAGCAAGATAAATAAAAATACATCCACAGAAATAGATCATAGCAAATCTGCAGAACACCAAAGACAAAAAGAAGATTGTAAAAGTAGCCAGAGAGAAAAGACAGATTTTCTAAAAATGAAGAAAAGTTATACTGGAAGCAGATTCTAATTAGTAACAGTATAATGCAGAAGACAATGGACGATCACCTTCAAAATATAGCTAAAAAACTGTCAACTTAGAATTTAACACATACCTAAAATAAAACTCAAGATTGAGGGTAAAAGTATCTTTAGTAAGACTAAGATCCAAAATCAAAGAAAATACTTCCCAAATGTCTAGTTGACTCTAAGCTATGTGTATAAACGAGAGACACCCCAAGGGCCCAGAGAAAAAGCACACATAGATAATAGAGGTCTGTCCTTGAAAGGCAAGATGTTCATGATGAGGGTGTGTTTGCTTAGACTTTTACAGATTGAGTTCCCTACCCATCACAAGGCTGATACTGAGTATATCCCCTCCCAAATCCTTGGGTGATCACTAAATTACTAGGAGGAAGGGAGGTGGCCAGGGGGCCAGGCTAAAAATTAGAAGCTGGAAGGGAAAAACCTAAGTAGAGACATCTGTGGCTGTACATCACAGCTGATACAGATTCTTCATTTAGAATCCAGGAATTAATTACCAGTTGTCAGTAGAACGCAACAGAATCTATAGTCTCTCCCATATATTATGTACAATTTCAAGTTTGACCAAAACTTCCTAGACATCCAAAGAAGCAGGAACTTGTGAGCCTTACTCAAGTAGAAAAAAATATAGTTAATAGAAACTTACTCTGACTGGCTGAGTGGGTCCAGATATTGGATTTAGCAGATGAAAACTTCAAAGCAAGTCTTATATTTGAAGAAGTAGATTAAAATATGTTTAGTGAATGAAAGCAAAACATAATAAGATAGGAGAAATAATGGGCAATCACAATGGCAAAATGGAAATTGTGAAAAGAACCAATTGAAAATTTTGGAGCTGAGAACTATGTTAACTGAAATGAAAATCCACCAGATGGACTGAAAGAGGTATTTGAAATACTATAGAAAAGAATCAATTAACCTGAAGATAGTATTTATTTATTTATTTATTTATTTTAAGGCTTGTCTTATTTATTTTTTTAACATTTTTATTGGAGTATAATTGCTTTACAATGATGTGTTAGTTTCTGCTTTATAACAAAGTGAATCATATCTCCTTATCTCCTCCCTCTTGCTTCTTGAAGTAGGATTTTATTGCTATAAACTTCCCTCTTAGAACTGCTTTTGCTGCATCCCATAGGTTTTGGGTCGTTGTGTTTTCATTGTCATTGGTTTTTAGGTATTTTTTGATTTCCTCTTTGATTTCTTCAGTGATCTGTTGGTTATTTAGTAGTGTATTGTTTAGCCTCCATGTGTTTGTATTTTTTACAGATTTTTTTCCTGTAATCGATACCTAGTCTCATAGTGTTGTGGTCAGAAAAGATACTTGATACGATTTCAATTTTCTTAAATTTACCAAGGCTTGATTTGTGACCCAAGATATGATTTATCCTGGAGAATGTTCCATGAGCACCTAAGAAGAAAGTGTATTCTGTTGTTTTTGCGTGGAATGTTCTATAAATATCAATTAAGTCCATTTTGTTTAATGTATCATTTAAAGCTTGTGTTTCCTTATTTATTTTCATTTTGGATGATCTGTCCATTGGTGAAAGTGGGGTGTTAAAGTCCCCTACTATGATTGTGTTGCTGTCGATTTCCCCTTTTATGGCTGTTAGCATCTGCCTTATGTATTGAGGTGCTTCTATGTTGGGTGTATAAATATTTACCATTGTTATATCTTCTTCTTGGATCGATCCCTTGATCATTAGGTAACATCCTTCTTTGTCTCTTATAATAGTCTTTATGTTAAAGTCTATTTTGTCTGATATGAGAATTGCTACTCCAGCGTTCTTTTGATTTCCATTTGCATGGAATATCTTTTTCCATCCCCTCACTTTCTGTTTGTGTGTATCCCTAGGTCTGAAGTGGGTCTCTTGTAGATAGCATATATATGGTCTTGTTTTTGTATCCATTCAGCCAGTCTATGTCTTTTGGCTGGAACATTTAATCCATTTACATTTAAGGTAATTATTGATATGTGTGTTCCTAGTACCATTTTCTTAATTGTTTTGGGTTTGTTATTGTAGGTCTTTTCCTTCTTTTGTGTTTCCTGCCTAGAGAAGTTCCTTTAGCATTTGTTGTAAAGCTGGTTTGGTGGTGCTGAATTCTCTTAGCTTTTGCTTGTCTGTAAAGATTTTAATTTCTCTGTCAAATCTGAATGAGATCCTTGCTGGGTAGAGTAATCTTGGTTGTAGGTTTTTCCCTTTCATCACTTTAAATACATCCTGCCACTCCCTTCTGGCTTGCAGAGTTTCTGCGAAAGATCAGCTGTTAACCTTATGAAGATTCCCTTGTATGTTATTTGTTGTTTTTCCCTTGCTGCTTTTAATATTTTTTCTTTGTATTTAATTTTTGATAGTTTGATTAATATGTGTCTTGGCGTGTTTCTCCTTGGATTTATTCTGTGTGGGACTCTCTGTGCTTCCTGGACTTGATTGACTATTTCCCTGAACATAGTTTAATAGAAGTTACCCAATCCAAAAATCAAAGAGAAAAAAATGTAAAGGAAAATGAACTGTCTCAAGAGCTAAGAAGCAATATTAATAATTCCAACTTATATGCTATTGGAAATCCAAAAGGAGAAGAAAAAATTATATAGAAATAGTTTGATGAAATAAAGGCTCAAAAATTTCCCCAAATTTTTCAAGAACATTAACTTACAGTTCTCAGAAGTTCAATAAATTTCATGTAGGATAAAGTTCAAGGAAACCACAGCTTAATCACCTCACTGTAAAATTGCAGGAAGACAAAGATTTGGGGAATTATGAAATATTTTGATTACTGTGGTAGTCACATAACTATATATATCTCCCCAGACTCCTCAAACTGTACAGTTAAAATAAGTGAATTTTATTTTTCGTTAGCTATGCTAAAACAAAACTATAGAAAAATATACATGTGTAATACATATATGTATATGTTTATCACATGTATCTTTTTTTTTTTTTCTTGAGGTACACGGGCCTCTCACTGTTGTGGCCTCTCCCATTGTGGAGCACAGGCTCCGGACGTGCAGGCTCAGCGGCCATGGGTCACGGGCCCAGCTACTCTGCGGCATGTGGGATCTTCCTGGACTGGGGCATGAACCCATGTCCCCTGCATTGGCAGGTGGACTCTCAACCACTGCACCACCAGAGAAGCCCACATGTATCTATTTTATAGTTAATTTGGATTTATCTCAAGAAAACAAGGATAGTTTAGCATTAACTTTAGACAAATCCTTTATTTTAAATTAGGACATAAAGAGATTAAAGGAGAAAACCATATGATCCTTTTATAGATACAGGAAGAGTATCTGATAAAATTCAACAGTGACTCATGATAATCTTGTCTAGTAAACTATGACTAGAAGGACTTTTCCTCATCCTGAGAAAATATATCTTCTGAAAACCTGCAACAAATATTTTAAATCACGAAACTTGAGAAGCATTCACATTCACTGATACCATTGATCTCAGCCTTAATCCAACGTTTTACTGGAGGTCCTAGCTAGTGAAATGAGACAAGAAAAGTAAAAGAAACATGTAATCATTAAAATGGAGGCTAAGCAGCTTTTCTTTTGGAAAAAAATGATCTCAGTAGTTCAGTATTCCAGACTGCAAACCTCATCAGTCAGCAATATATGTGTTCCTAAAAATCCCCCCACCGTGCAAAATCTCACAGTAAAAAGCACAGGGCTTAGGAGAGAAGTGGAATCAGGGGGGCAACACGCAAAAACTTCATCATTAACACAGAAAAAAAAGATAGGGGAAGAAACTGGAAGCACTTTTTCAGGTATTAAATGGTTACAAAATACATAAATACTACAGTGAATATGGCCCTTTACCTTGGGAAAAAACTGACAGGTTGCTTGTGGAGCAGCCATGAGAAGAGTTTCAGCTGGTGAATTATGGTGAGGCAGTGGAAAGAGGTTATCTGAGGTCTCCTGGAAAGTTGTAACACCAGATGTAAACAGGTGTGGCATATAACATACCTGTGATCGGAGGTAGCTGGTAGATGTTTGAGGTACACACATGCGTGCGCTGTGTGTATTCCTACACAGCCTGGTTAGGCTGTGTGCTGTTCTCTGCATTTACCTAATGTTTCTAGCTGATGGGCTTGTACAGAAGCAAATTGGATATTTGTATTATGCTCATATTTTTTCTTACTGTAACAATTGTCTTGGAACAAATTTACACTTTCAAAACAGACACTGTAGCCGAACTGATTGTATAAGAAAATACAAGAGTGTATGTTTATTTTAGCATTGTTGTATGGGAAAATAATTTTCCTAAGTAAGACACAAGAAGTAAAAGCCATAAGACATGGATAGATTTGACTATATTCAATAATAATAGGAATAATGATGATGATAAAACTTTACACATAGCAAAAATGATATAGCAAAAAACAAAAAAAATAAGCCATTGACTGGCTTAGAGAAGGTGATACTATTTATATAGAACTTCTACAGATCAATAAGAAATATGCAAACAATCTAAAAGAAAAACAGGCAAAGGCAATTTACAAAGCAGATAAAACAAATGTCTAATAAGCATAAGAAGGGCTGCCCTACCCCTCTAATAATTAGGGAGATGAAAACTAATTCAACAATAAGCTACCACCTACATACCAGTTTGGCAATTAGTAAGTTTGATTGCACCAAATGTTGGCAAGAATGTGGGAAACAGGAACTTTTATAATTGATGATGAAAACAAGAACTGTTATAATCACTTTGGAAAGCTATTTGTCAGTCTAGTAAAACTGAAGATGCTGATAGTTTAGGACTGGTCCCCACCCTAGAGAATATATGTCATATGTATATATGATCGAGGATGTTCAAAGCAGGAATGTTTGTGATAGCAAAAACATGGAATAATCTGTCTCTTATTAAGGGAATGTATAAAGCTTTGTTTATTGAAATGATGGGAAAGTATAGAGCAGTTAAAATTGTGCCCTAGATCTATGGATATCAACATAAATAACTTGCACAAAGAAACACAATGTTGGGACTTCCCTGGCGGTTCAGTGGTTTAGACTTTGCCTTCCAATGCAGGGGGTGTGGGTTCAATCTCTGCTCGGGGAGCTGAGATCCCACATGCCTTGGGGCCAACAAACCAAAGTAAAACAGAAGAAATATTGTAACAAATTCAATAAAGACTTTAAAAATGGTCCACATCAAAAAAAAAAAAAGGAAACAATGTTAAGGGCGAAATATATGTAACTGTTACATAGAGCATGGAAAATATTCATGGAAAATATTCAAAAGACAAACTACTAGTATCTATATGTTTTATGGATACATGTGTGTATTAGAACACTTGGGAAGGGAATAAGGCACAGCAACTTCAGAGTTGTGGTTAACCGGGTAGAGGAGGAATGTAGTGTGGGGTCTGATGTTCCTGAAACATTTTGTATCTTATTTTTTAAAAAAGAGAGAGTCATTGGATGCAAATTGGCAAAATTTGCTTAATCTCAGTGGTGAATCCATGGGTGTATGTCTTGTGTTATTTTCTGCATTTTTTGTTTGTTTGAAATTTATTCAGCAAATATATATTGAGTGCCTTATTTTATGCTAGGCAATTTTAGTAAATGAAAAACAAAATATAAGGGAGTGGATGGAAAGGGAAGTCTTGCATTGACACATATATAGCAACATCTAGCTGGAAGTGTGTTTGGGCCACCTGGGCTCGCAGGGGGCGTCCTGCAGTGTAATAGGGCTGTGTGAGCATTGCCTCTGTCAGCAAAGACATCTGAACCTGAACCCAGTGCTTATGTCTGTGGAGGGCGCTGGAGATGTGAACAAGTTGCTTTTTCTATTCAGAGCACGTGTGCAGGCTTTCTTCCTTCAGGACCGGGGCCAACAGTGTGCTCGGGGAGTGGACAGCGGGCCTGCCTTTGGGTCCCCACGGACAGCAGGATGTTAGGACAGCTGTGTCTGAAGATACCTCTTGTTTAGGGAAACGGAAAGGCTCTGGGATGCAGGGAAACAAGGTGGTTTATATTTCATAGCCAGGAAGCTCTGAATTTTCTAACATAAAGACAACTCTGCCTGGAAATGCTGAGAGTCGTCCTTCCTGACGGACGCAGGGAAGGGTCAGAAGGCCTTTGACCACTGGTTCTCTCTCTATTGGCCTTAACCCTCTCGCAGCTGGACGAGAGGATCCTGGGAAATAGCACATCCCAGACGAAGGCTCCTGGGATGCCAAGGGGTTAACAGGCACTTGGTGTGAAGTTTTAATATTCCACAAATGAAATGTGCATGTGAAATGGGAAAAAAAGAGGAAAAGATTATATTTGTCAGCTGGGCTGCCATATGCTGTTCTGGCCGGAGCACAGCAAAAATGGTGACAGTTCTTTCCTGAATGAGAATCTCTGTCAACTCCTGATTTCATGCCTTTCTTTGGACAAGCAGGAGCTCTCTTCATGACCAGGCAGTCTAAGATTGTTGTTTTTGTGGGGGCAATCTGTGTCTACCCCTAAAAGGTAGAACGTTGGCATTGCTTGGCTTGATTTTTCAGGCAGTCGAAAAATCATAAAATTCATCAGCATATTTTCTTCTTCTTCTTCTTCTTTTTTTTTTTTTTTAAATGAAATTGGCCCTTAGGGTAAAAACAGTCCTCCGAAAGAACAAATAGCTAGCTGAATGACACATGGAGAGGAGGTTATGTTGGCAGATCTGTTAGTTCCCACCAAAGTCATCATCACACAATTTTGCAGAATTGACTTTGTCACACAAAAGGCTTTTCTTATTCATATTTGGTAAGTTATGATGTATGTTAGTAAAAAATAAATATCTGAGTCTTTGTGTTGTAAGAAAAACAAATAAGATTCAGTCTTGATGTGAGGAAGTAGCTCTTTTCTAATTATATATTTCTGTCTTATTTTGCATTTGAAAACGCTAAACTGGACACAATTACTTTTTTCTTTAAATAATGTTTTATGGATTCTGTTTGCTGATTGCCTAAGTAATATAATCTAGAAGATTTGAAAGTTGTAGAAAATTTAGAAAACAAAAATCTCCCGTAATCATACAATCTAAAGATAATACTAAAATATTTAATATATTTTTCCATATTATAAATAAATAAATGTATAAATGATTTTTACATAGTTGAGGTCATATTATTAAAGGTTGTGTTATCAACAGAATTCTTAATAGTTCCATATATCCTATTGAGAGGATGTTCTGTTCATTGTTAACTATTCCCTATTATTGGGCATTTGGTTTCTTTCTAAGTTTGTCTTCCTCTCACTGACAAGTAAGACAAATCATCCTTTTTCTTGCATGACTATTCTTTGCAGAAGATGGCACTGTTTGCTAGAAAAGCAAGTGAAGTTGCCCTTGACCAGTTAAGGTAGAATTGAGAATCTTGCAGAGATAGTGCTCACCGAGCTGAGATTCTCTGGGAAGAGGAAGCATTAAGAGAAGTGGCCATGCGAAGGGTCTGGAAAAATGAGAGTGAAAAATGGTGGCAGAATCGGATGGTGGTGAAGATCTCCAGGATCCACACTGAAAGGCGAGATATAATCTGAAGTAAAAGGGCATCACCGCAGGGATGAGTTCCTTTCCTTTCCGCACTAAGTGGAGTGAACCCGGGTACTGCAGATCGTTTCCTGAAATCTAGGAAGGGAGAGCAGAGAGCAGGCACACCCCGGCCAGGACAGCACGGCGCCTCTGCTCAGTTGTCCTCTTCTTCCCATGCTCTTCCCAGGCTGTCAGATGACGCACAGAACACTAAACACTCAGCATGAAAATACCGGTGCGAGGAAACAGGACAGAAAAGAAGGATGCTACGGAAGACAGGTCAAAGGGAAGTCAGTCATGCCATATCAGAGAAAATAGAAACCAGAGATGAGCAGCTAAGATGAGCGAAGTGAGAAGGGAGAGCGAGGCAAATAGGCGAGAGTACTGGGAGGAAGGAAGGGGAAGAGAAGTGGGGAGGAGAGGAAATGATCACTGAATGCAGCCTGTCAGGGAACTAAAAATAAGTCCCCGAGAGCATTTCCCACGTTAGAACAACCTGAGTCCCTCTGTTGTACACCTGAAACTAACACACTATTGTAAATCAACTATACCTCAATAAAACAAGAGGAAAAAAAGAAAATAAATAGCTAAAAGATGATAAGGAAACAACAAAATGAGAAGAAAAGGGAGATAGCAGAATTGAGAAAATAATTTTAGAATCAAACCAATATCATGAATGGGTTGATGAAGCAAATAATAATAGCAACTAACCTTTGTTGAGCATTTAGTGTGTTCTATACCCTGCCCTAAATGCTGTATATGGATTACTTCCTTTAATACCTACAAAAATACTATGAATAAGTATCTTCATTATCAAATGAGGACACTGAGACACAGTGTGGATAAGTCATGTTTCCTCACTAGAAAGTGGAAGAGGCAAGATTTTAACCCCAGACATGTTCTGTGACACTGTGCACGTGTGGTTTGATCCCAATTATTAAAAGACATAGTTTGCATCCATCCATCCATCCATTCTTCTATCTTATATATGCAAAGATGAAATTCACCTAATACTAATGGTGCCTATTTCTGGATGATTTTTTTTCTTTATACTTCTCTGTACTGATTGAATTAAAAATAATATTTTTATCAACTTTAGAAAGCAATTGAGTACTTGATATAACAACAATATAGTAAGCTCTTGCGCTCGTATTTCTATATCATACACTTAATAATTCAGTTCCTTATCTATCTTCCAATGACGTAAACTTTTTACATCAGTCACTTCCTAAACAAGGCTGGTGATTCATTGTGATATGATTTCTTTTTAGCATTTGAAGATGTCTCAAAACATCAGTCAAGTCCAATTTTAGTTTTAGACATTTTTCACATTTGAACTGAAACTTCTGAACCTGAGTTCCACCTACACTCCAAAGTTTCCTATTTTCCTTCTCTATATGTGTGGTGGAATTTTCTTTTTAAGTTATTTTTCTTCTCCACCAGAATGTAAGTGAAGGCAGGCAAGTTTGTCTGTCTTATTGTATCAGCAACACCTGGAATAGAGCCTAGTACATAAAGTGTGCCGTACATGTTTGTTGAATGAATAGAAATGGAATTTGTTAACAGAAAGTAGAGTGGAGAAAGATTCATGGAATTATTGAATGCTTGAAGTGAACTTCACTTTTAAGTACCATTCAACTTGATTTTAATTGTTAATATGGCAATTTTCCACATTTAATTAATAGAATACAACAAAAATATGCAATAAATACTTATTTCATAAGCTTAAAATATTTCAAAGCCTGCATATCACACCCACACATACCCACAAACACTCCTCTTAAAAAGTTTCCTTTTTGAAAGGATGAGATGTAAGGCAGAAGCAAGTGTTCCTGGCTGTGAGAGAAAAAGCCCTGTGTTCTTCTGCAGCCTTGTGTCAGTCAAAGATTTTCTCACAAGAGTCTCACACTGGCAGCCCCGAAGACTAGGTTTGGTTTGCAGAGGTTTCCATTTGATTTCATTGCCAACATTAAACAAAAAAGATTAAAAAAAAATGCGGTTCTCTAGATTTTTTTGAAGGCTGGCAGAACTGGCTACACTGGATCCACAGTTTCACATGGCTGGCTGTTGCTCAGTAGCTGCTGCCACTTTTAGCTGGAGCACAACTCTGCAGTTTGCCTCAGTCCACACCCTGTCCTAGTGACTTGCTGCCCATCTTCCTGAGTCACTTTGCTTATTCACATCAGCTGCCCTTTCTGGTAGGCACTTGAGTTTGCCATCCATGCTCTATTTTTTTATTGAAGTATACTTGATTTACAATGTTGTGTTAACTTCTGGTATACAGCAAATGATTCAGTTATACATGTGTGTATATATATTCTTTTCCATTATAGTTTATTATAAGATATTGAATATAGTTCCCTGTGCTGTACAGTAAATCCTTGTTGTTTATCTATTTTATATATAGTAGTTTGTATCTGCTAATTCCAAACTCCTAATTTATCCCCCCCTCCCTTTTCCCCTTTGGTAACCTTAAGTTTGTTTTCTGTGTCTGTTCAGTCTCTTCTGTTTTGTAAATAACTTCATTTGTATCTTTTTTTTTAGATTCCACAATTAAGCGGTATCATGTGGTATTTGTCATTCTCTGTCTGGCTTTCTTCACTTAGCATGGTAATCTCTAGGTCCATCCATGTTGCTGCAAATGGCATTATTTCATTGTTTTTTTATGGCTGAGTAATACTCCATTGTATATATGTACCACATCTTCTGTAGCCATTTATCTGTCGATGAACATTAGGATGCTTCCTTGTCTCGGCTATTGTAAATAGTGCTGCTATGAACATTGTGGTGCACGGATAGTTTTGAATTAGAGTTTTCTCTGGATATATGCCCAGGAGTGAGATTGCTGGATCATATGGTAGCTCTCTTTTTAGCTTTTTAAGGAACCTCATACTGCTTTTCATAGTGGCTGCACCACTTTACATTCCCACCAGCAGTGTAGGAGGGTTCCCTTTTCTCCACACCCTTTCCAGCGTTTATTATTTGTAGATTTTTTAGTGATGGCTGTTCTGACTGGTGTGAGGTGATACCTCATCGTAGTTTTGATTTGCATTTCTCTAATATTTACATGCTCTGTTTTGTATATGCACCCGCCTGCCCCCATGATTAGTTGCCTCCCTGGAGCTCTGTCTTTCTGCTTTTTCTGTTTTTGATGGAATATTTTCCTTCTTTAAATTTCATCCTATTATGCATATAATTTTTTTTAACATCTTTATTGGGGTATAATTGCTTTACAATGTTGTGTTAGTTCCTGCTGTATAACAAAGTGAATCAGCTATACATATACATATATCCCCATATCCTCTCCCTCTTGCGTCTCCCTCCCACCCTCCCTATCCCACCCCTCTAGGTGGTCACAAAGCACCAAGCTGATCTCCCTATGCTATGCGGCTGCTGCCCACTATCTATCAATTTTACATTTGGTAGTGTATATATGTCAATGCCACTCTCTCACTTCGTCTGAGCTTACCCTTCCCCCTCCCCGTGTCCTCAAGTCCATTCTCTACATCTGCATCTTTATTCCTGTCCTGCCCCTAGGTTCTTCAGAACCAATTTTTTTTAAGATTCCATATATAATGTGTTAGCATACGGTATTCGTTTTTCTCTTTCTGATTTACTTCACTCTGTATGACAGACTCTAGGTCCATCCACCTCACTACAAATAACACAGTTTCATTTCTTTTTACGGCTGAGTAATACTCCATTGTATATATGTACCACATCTTCTGTAGCCATTTATCTGTCGATGAACATTAGGATGCTTCCTTGTCTCGGCTATTGTAAATAGTGCTGCTATGAACATTGTGGTACATGGATAGTTTTGAATTAGAGTTTTCTCTGGATATATGCCCAGGAGTGAGATTGGTGGATCATATGGTAGCTCTCTTTTTAGCTTTTTAAGGAACCTCATACTGCTTTTCATAGTGGCTGCACCACTTTACATTCCCGCCAGCAGTGTAGGAGGGTTCCCTGTTCTCCACACCCTTTCCAGCGTTTATTATTTGTAGACTTTTTAATGATGGCCATTCTGACTGGTGTGAGGTGATACCTCATCGTAGTTTTGATTTGCATTTCTCTAATATTTACATGCTCTGTTTTGTATATGCACCCGCCTGCCCCCGTGATTAGTTGCCTCCCTGGTGCTCTGTCTTTCTGCTTTTTCTGTTTTTGATGGAATATTTTTCTTCTTTAAATTTCATCCTATTATGCATATAATTTAAAAAATCTCTTTCAGGGTTTCCTAAGGAACGAGTCTTTGTTTCTCTTTTCAGTTTGACTTAGCTCGTTGCATGTATGTTTTGCCATTTAAACCTGGATTTGAGATGAAACCCAAAGACACTTCTCTCCCACAAAGTTTAACCACACCCTTGTAACCCTGACTGCCTGCCTGCCTTCCTTCCTCTCTCAATAATCTTCTATGTTGGACCTGGAGAAGAAAAGTAAAGGAGAGGTAGAAAGAAGGCAAGGAAGTACGAAGAGACATTCTGGAGGAATTTATCATGACTCATGAGTGGGAAAATTGAATTAAAGCCATTTGCAGAAGAATCATGTCAGCACTCCTTTTTCTCCTTATCTCACCATAGGTACTTCAATGCTTTAAAAACATTTATTTGTAAAAATATTTTGAATAATTTAAAAAATACTTTAAAATAAAATTAAAATATTTTAAAATAGTGTTTAAATATTTAAAAATTTTATGAGTATATATAAATTTTTCCAATGTTGTTGAAGCAAAAATAAGACAGGGATTTACTTGTTCACATCTTTGTATCACCAGCACCTGGCACAGTACCTGGTCCAATAAGTGTTCATGAAATGATTTCCCATCCAATCTTTATTTTGTGTAAAACTGATGGATATGAGGGACACAGTCTCATTTTATTCCTGGCTAGTCTCTTGTGGATAATACCTAATAAGAAATAAAATGGTTTATGAAGTCAGGTAGCAGAAGGAAGCAGAAAAAGGGGACCAATGTTGTCTTGGTAATACTGAAATTAGGTAATCAATAGGGTGACCATATGTCCTAATCTGCCGGGGACAACCCCAGTTTATTCCTTCTGACTTGGCACAATTATTAATAGCATCACTTTTCACTCTCAAAGTGTCCTTGTTTGGATGATAAATTATATAGGCACTCTATTAATCAGGGCCTAGATAATCAAAAGCTATTTGTAATCTAATTGCAGGGACTTAGGGTTTTGTATTATTTTGGTGGAAAATGAGGGTCTAGATACCTATATAAGATGCATTAACACCTTTTAGAGATTTTATACACACACACTGTATGTAAGGCACTTTCATAACACTGCTTTGTATTCTAATTATTTGTATGATTATTTCCATTGGTCTCCTTAGGGACATTCCTCCACACTTAGGAATATACTCATTTTTATTTTCTCTTAATGCCTTGCAAACAGTTTTCCACTTTGTAGACATTCAATAAATATTAGTTCAACGTAATTGAAGAAAACAAAATCAGATTGTTAAGTTGTCCCCTCGGGGATAATTTGTATTGGTTTATCTTCCGATCCACAAACTGGGAGGAGTCAGCATTCCACTATAAATTTTTCGTATCTGGCAATACGAAAGTAATTCTTTTGTGCCTTTTCATCCTTGCTCTGCTGTTTCCTTGAAAGCTCTAGTTGTGTATTGTTGCAAAGTGTTTCCTTCCTGATACGGTTAAAAAAAGTTATGTTCATTGAGGCAAAATGTCCACCAGTGGCTTTGATTTCTTTGGACGTGTTGGACAGATATGGTATCGGGTTTTTTTTTGTTTGTTTGTTTTTTTGGCCAAGGTTTCCATCAGAAGGACAACAGGGGACTACCAATAGGATATTGGCCATAACTTGCAATTTTCATTAGTCAGAAATTCAATGAATAATTTTCTGGCCCTGTAAAGATTTCAAGAGACTCAAATAAGACCAACAGAGAAGACCAACCTTTGAGAATCTGTGTATTTTGTGTTTGAGTACTAAACTCCTGGCCAACTGGCAAGGCACTGAGCTCTTCTAACAAGTTATAGGGTGGAAATTATTTCTCTTCTCACCCATCTGCTCTAGGAGCCATAGCTCAGATTTAGAAGTAGCACTACTTACAGTGAGGAAAAAAAAGACCATCAACGGAAGTTAAAAAAGAAGAATAAAAGGCCATCATCGAAATAATAGCAAATACAACAGCAAAAAAGGAAGACAGCTCACTGTGTAATACTCATGCGAAAGTCCAAATTTTATATTATCACCACCTGGCATAATCAGTCTACAGAGGTTCCTGTACTACCTCTTGGAAAAACTAACAGACACTTACTTTTAATGATATGTGAGAGTATTTCTCTGTGAAGAAAAAGCAATAGCCCTTCATTAAGTACTTCAGCTGAGGCAAAGCAGTGAGGGTTGAGCTACAGAAGGAGAGTCACCATAAATGAGGTAAATATTCAAAGAAGGAAAGAGAGCAGAGAGGGTTGGGAAAGAGGATAACTAATGAAAACAGTTCTCTCTATAATTTTCTTTTGTCAGCTTTGAGCCACTGAAGTTCAATCACATGTTTTCTTAGCTGACTACATTCCTTAAACAGGTAAAAGCCCTCTGCAGGAGGCAGAGAGAAATGACCTTTTAAACCCCTTCTGCTGCTGCATTTACAGATGATAAAACTCTTCAGTGGCTCAGCCTAGTTGAACTGGGCAAGTCAACCTAAGCTAAGAGACTTGGCATATAGCAACTTCAAAGAGCCTATTACTCAAAAGGATGGAACATCCTATAGTAAGGCAACTTTTCTTTATTGATATAAGACCATATAAGTAATTATAAAGTAATTTTCAAGAATGATCTTGTATTAAGAATCATATGGCAATACTTCTTAACCATTGTCTTAAAATACTAACGTTTTGTGAAACCAATTGTACTCAATGGTGTAATGAGTGATATGACTTTTAAATAGATGTGTTTTCATTTTAAAATTATCTTTGGTCGATTGTTGAATCCTTCATCCTTTCATACAACGATATATTGATTTTATCTGAGAGAAAACGGTACTATTAAGCCCCTGGCCTAGAAGATGAGAAGAAACAAGATCCAGATAAGATATGTTGTTTTAAAGAGATTCTTCACAGTGTATATCGTTTTTATTTCTTGGAATTTTCTCCTGCATTTGTCTTCTGCTCTCATGACATTTGATCTGCAAAGGGTGTTGCTTTATATTTTTTTTTTCACTAGTTGAGGACATCTCTCTTGATTGAGATGTTCTAAAATGTTGTCTGCTTTGCACACGTGAGTCATTATTTAAGACCCAAGCAAAATGTCACCTCCTCTGACGTCTCCCCCGAGTCTCTCATGGAATCAATTGCTCTCTCTCCTGGGCTCCAGCTGCACTTTACCTATAATGCTATAGTCGAGTTATTAGGAACGTGTGGGGAAGGCCCAGATATGGGCCAGCTTTGCCCGGGGGAGTCAGGAAAGGCTTCCGAGAGGTGACACAGGAGCCTGATCTAGGAGGAAGTGGGCTTTGCCAGGTGCAAAAAGCATACACTTAGAGTTCAATGCTGATAAGCCTCTCCTTTATGCATAGAAAAGAGTCCCACAAGAATATCTCCAGCAATTATATGGCACGTGTAAGTACTTGGTATTTGTTGCTGGAGAGTTGATTGAATGAGTGCTAAGCTGAGGTGGGCATGTTCCTTTATCATCCAGTCCCTCAAATGGGCTCATTTCCTTCTCTTTCATTTCTTCATGTATAATCACAAAGCCCCTATGGATCTGGAAGTGCCAAGTGGCTTCAAATATATTCAGTATCTCTGTTTATCTCTCTGCTCCATCCAGAGGTTTTCAGTGAGAGATTTTATCTCCAAACATTCTGAAAGGTATTGCTAATGATGCCTTGTTATTCGATGTATGGTTCATATAACCTGGCATTGTTCATTATTGAGGGTAATTGTCAACATGTTTTAAAATGTCATGTTAAAAAATAGCGTGTATGGCCTTGTACTAACGTGATTTTAATATTTGGATTTTGGCTTGATGAGTTTCAGATTTTAAAGAAAGGCAGGACAAATTTATTTGGATTTCACCACCGTATAAGTGACAGGGGGATGATTTTAGTACCTCTCACTGTGACTAGATCAAGGGATGGCCACATGGCTGTGCTCATATGCCATGACTGTTCTATAGGAAACTTTGAAATGTGTCATCTTGATCCTAATAATTCATGCTCCCTTCAGCCGGAGACATAACTAGAAATGGGAAGATACCCATTTTGGGTGGGTTTTGTGTTGTCTTTTGCAATGCAACATTCCCAGATTTTTTTTGAGTGCTTGATACAATCATTAAAATATATTTTTTCATATCCTCTTGATCTTCTATCTATCGCTGAGAAAACACTCTTCTTTTCTGCAACATAAACACAAGTAAGGAAAGTGAGAACTCTTCCTTAGGTAACCTCAGAACAGAGGAACTTTGTGCATTATGCAGCCGAGGCCATGCCAAAATGCAATTTGGAGGGTGTCCAGCCCTTCATTGGAAAGTAATGGTTTTCACTGAACTGAGTTATGACCAGCTGTTTACAGACAGTCTGTGACATACTGATAGAGCAGAACACCGTATGTTGCTTTCCAAATCAAATGATACAAGAAGTGTGACAGAGTGGAGAAACATCTGTCATTAGCAATTTTCAGCACGCTTCACTAATTCTGGACAAAATACGAGTAATGAACTTACCGCAGGAAACTTCAAATACTACCACTGCTGAAACAAGGATATAAACAGCAAGTCCTCCTAAAGGCTGCTAATTTAATTCATTTGCAGTAAGAAACAAACAAAGCGGGTTATTTGTTTTTGATCATGGGGTAGTAAATACTAATGCTGATCACAGATGCCTATTTTAATCAAAGAATATGGATTGCAGATGTAACTTTCTTCAAGTTCAGATAGAAAGCTTTATGCCTTCTTCAATTGTTGAACAGGGTGGGTTTTTGTTTTTTTGTTTTTGTAGGTAGAGTTGGAGAATGCCTCCTAACAGGGATGAAATCTTTTCCGTGTGCTGAGTGTGACAGTCTGAGCCTGGGGTGGCTGGGGTTCTGACAGATTTGTTGGACCTGCGGTGATATTTACATAATATTCAGTGTTCCTAGTCTTTCTACTAAGAAGCTTGTATAGAAGAATGTGTTAGGTCTGTCTCAAGCTGCTTTCCCTCTACCACGACTCATCTTGCTGTTTTTTTTTTTCCTGGCTGGTAATTTTCATTTTGCAGTCCCACAAATTTTCACAGTTCTGTAACGAGCGCATGGTCCTCATACAGCATCCACATGGTTCTCTACCGGTCGACGTCACACTGTTGATGAGATCTCGGAGCCAAACCATGTGAAGGCTGCAATCTGTGAGCATTTTTCTTTTGTATCTTTGCAATCAATTGAGCTATTAAGCCGTTAACATTCAAGGCCTACTCAGTCGACTCCCGGGTAGCGCCAATCCGGCAAAATTGCTAAATGGACAGAATTGGGTGTGACTTACAAAGAAAAAAAAATAAAGAAAGGTTGTTATTCTTCATCTGCAGTTTCGACTAATGTTCAGAAAAATGGCAATGGAAAATGCAGACATGAGATCTTGCCCATCCGTTGGTGTTCTACCGATGGGACCTACTTTGGACTATGTCCCAGAACAAAAAGACTGAGTGCTATTCGGAACTGATGACTGTAAAATGAGTGTAGGAGGTCTTTGAGGAGCTCCTTAATTACAAAATTATTCATGATAAAAGTGGCACTGATCTCAAATTCCCAGCTTCTTGTAAATTTTACTATGGTACCATGTAAAAATGGTCTATAGCTTTTTAACATCTTAAGTAAACCAGATCCAGCCTCGGAATGTTGCGGAGGAAATTACCTCCCAATAACTCTAAATGTCTCACTCTTCTTCTTTTTCCTTCTTTCTTTCATTTTTTTTAAAAAAGGGAATGACACTGATTTATCTATCTTTTCTTTAAGCGATCCCTTAAATTATTTAAGCAGTTGAGAAGAAAATACTCTCAGATATATAACTGCTAAATTCCTCTGGTTTTTATAGACATCTGCATTGAAAAACAAAACAAAGTGAAAATATAGATGCCATTGAAACCCATCATTACGTTTGTGATCTAGATAATAAAGTAAGCAGACCCGAGCAATTCGCTAACACTAACGCTATTCTTTACATAAACAGTAAATGTTTAGATTTTCCTGTTCACTGACTAACAGCACACATATCATAAACACTAAGCTGTTATAGTACGTTTCGTGTGTTGATTCACTTTAACAGTTGTTAGTGTGAAGACAGGAAAAGAAAAGTGGGTGTAATGAGACCATGTGCAGTATGCTGTGAAAACAGAGGCCCTTATTTGGCATAATGGGTTGCACCATAAGGGCCATAAAATTGTGCATGTGTTAGTATCATTTTAATTATTACGGGTGCCACATGTTAAGCAGAATAGCGGAACTACTAAAACAGCTTCAAAATCCTTACTGCTGATCGCTGCATTTAATTACAAATAGGAACATTTGGAGATAGGTCACCATAAAACCCTTCTGTTGTCAAATGAGCTCAAATCTGATTTTTGTAATTATGTTTTTATACCACAGATCCTGTTGAATAACTATAGGGAATAAAATTTTAATAAGTGCTGATTAAATGTAGGTACATCTTGCTTCCTAAGAATATTTATGAATGCTCATCACACTTAAATCAGGGTACTGTCACTATTTTCCTGTGGACAGTGCTTTGATCATTCAACCTTAATGCAAATAAGCTGAATAAGTTTATGTGCCATGAAATACTGTTTTTTTTTCATTGAAGCATAAAAGCTCTGGATTTCAATTATTCATTCTGTTTGTGAGCACTGTGTACTATACTGTAATTCTCTAGAAGCAGAGTGTTTTCATTACCCCGCTACATGTCAGACTCAGTGGGATCTTGTAATTAACTTTTCTAAGGCAGGGTTTTATCAAGGAAGATGACAACTTATATCGATCTTTTGTTCCCTCCTAGAAGAAATGTGGTTAGAGATGATAAGTTCAATTTTTTTATCTTTCTTTTCTTTGGAATTGTTGGTTTGTTTATTGGTTACTTGAGCTCTCAAATCACAGACACGTTGTGTTCGCCAAGAGAAATGGGGCTTTGGGGTGCTTCACATGTGTCACTTTCCTGTCTTGTGAAAGATGGTTGTGAAACTTTGCGTAGTGGTTAGGCCTTCTAGCTCTTTTGAACATGAAATTATCACTGTGCTTCCAATAGAGATGAGAAATGTAAGATGAACTGAAGAAGGAATTGCTAACGGGTTATGGCACGTGGAAGTCATGAGTTGTCACAAGGAAAAAAGTCAGATACAGAGCTGTTGTGTTTTTAAATTGATATCTGTTAATGTTGGTATGTGATCTCACAGATATTGAAGCAGGTACACTTACGAGCCACCCATATGGATACATACATCTGTGGTCTTTGTTAAGTCCAGAAGGCATAAAGCAATTCTTACTCTATGGAACACAGGAATTTGATCCTTTTTACCAGTAATATTTCTTTGGAATAGTCACATCCTTCTGTATATTTCAGAAGTTGCTCATTGAATTTGGAGAGTGGAATCTACTTTTCCAGCAAAGATATTTCTCAAGATCATGAGAGAGTTCTCTTTGCAAAACTCCCTCAGATTATCTGTTGTTGTTGACTTAATACACATTTTAGACAGCTGTTTTAATTTCCAAGTAGTTTTGCAATGTAATCATTCAAAGAATAGTACATGTGCTCCCATCCATATCTACATAGCCCCTGTTTCAGATAAACATCAAGGCAGTAGTTCAGTAAAGACCTGGAAGGCTCATGTGCCACTACGAGACAGATGCCATCCCTGCTGGCAGCTGGATATCACTCCCTGTATACATCATTCGGATCCAATACCCAGAAACAGCCTTTAAGGCTGCAAAACGCAGACAGGGGAACAAATCGTGCTTCTCTTTGAAGTAAAAATACAATATATATGAATGGTCTTCAGGACGTTGGGTGGTCCCTACTTGAGGTTTGCACCTTCCCCAATGGCCTATGTTTATCATTTGGATCTGTAGTCTTATAGTAATTGTCATCTCTAAGGAATGGGGGAGGGGAACTCAACCAATGCCAAAGGCAGTGATTGCAAAGTTCTGCCTCTATCATTTGAAAGCATCATTTGACAGTGTCAATTTATTTCGTCAGCTCAGTACTGAGAAATGAACTGGATGACTCCAAAACTCAGGAGGTACCGTTCTGAACTCTGGTAGTGTTATACTGTAGGAGCTGCTAAGTGTTAGTTAGAATTTATGAGCAAATTAATTAATTGTTGTGGAAAATCTGAGAATCACTGAAATCATTCATGGGAATGGTTAAGGAGGCAAACCCTGCAAATATAAGAATCATTTACCAGGGGCAGTGTTCAGCATAGTAAATCCATTAATTTATACCCCTATAACATAGGAGCAGGGTTTTTTTTTTTTAACTAAATTTATTTATTTATTTATTTTTGGCTGTGTTGGGTCTTCGTTGCTGTGCGCAGACTTTCTCTAGTTGTGGCGAGCGGGGGCTACTCTTGGTTGCAGTGCGCGGGCTTCTCATTGCAGTGGCTTCTCTTGTTGTGCAGCATGGACTCTAGATGCACGGGCTTCCGTAGTTGTGGCACACGGGCTCAGTAGTTGTGGCTCACGGGCTCTAGAGTGCAGGCTCAGTAGTAGTGGCGCACGGGCTTAGTTGCTCCGTGGCATGTGGGATCTTCCTGGACCGGGGCTCGAACCCATGTCCCCTGCATTGGCAGGGGGATTCTTAACCACTGCCCCACCAGGGAAGTCCAGGAGCAGGTTTTCAAATCAATAGGAATAAAAGGAAAGGTGAATGGCAGGTTGGTGAGAGAGAAGAAATGTCTTGTTTTCTAAACCATTGGTGCCTCTTTTCTAATATTTAGCTTTAAACAAAGATTGATCACAAACTTTGTTTTAAACAATTTTGTAAAAGGATGCAGAATTGTTAAGCTAACATATTTACTGAGAAACTCCTCTTTCTGGGGGTGGTGTGTGGCATAGAGCACTGAGCCGCTCAGACTGGACCCCTGCTTTCTGCGCACATCCTCTGGGACCGCAGGGCATTCAGCCACCACTAGATGTTCACCGTGTTAGTATTTAGAGAGATTTTCCTTGCTTGTAGAAGAAGGGTTTGGATGAGCATCCTGATGCCTTTCCAGCTCTAAATCCCTTTTATTCCTTTGGAACCTGGAATCTGCCTGGTGCTGGAGATGCAGATGATTAGCCTGCATTCAGGGACCCGAAGAGACAGAAAGACCAGAAAACCTATCAGCTGTATCAATCCAAGAAAGTATGTGTTAGATCAAAGTGATGTGGCCATGCTTACTTCCTGCTCTGTTGGACAGGCTTCATCACAGCCATCAGTTGTAGATCAACAGTTCAGAAATCAAAAGCAGCTTCACTTCTGCATGTCTTCTCTGAGTTCTCAAGAACTTTTTGCTGGAAATCTTTGTCTCCTTTGAGAAAAATTGATGATTTACCCCTACCACAGAGAAATCAATAGGAAGCATTGATAATTTTAAGAGGAATTATCTCATAATTCTTTTCTTCATGCCTTTGGAGTCAAGAGACCCAAGTGCCAGAGGAGAATCTGTTTCATAGAATCATTTGCTTCGGAAATACTCTATGTCTCTTGTTATTTCTAATGGGAAAGTTTCTCTGTTTCTATTTTCATTTTGTATTTTTTAAATTAGAGGACATAACTACTGGTGAACTTGGTCAGAGAGGTTATTAGCCAGTTGATAGGATGTTTTGGATCCCTGCCACTTCCTGGCCGGCTGACTGTGCTTGAGGTGAGCCATGCTAGCGGAGAAGCAACAGGCAAATGGTATCGTGGTTTCTGGCTCCCTTTCTGTCCTGGTGTTCAGAGTTCACTTGAACATCTTTCACAGATAAAACAGTTCACATGCTAGGTTTTTGTAAAAATTTTCGACACTGTAAACTAGATTATGACTATTTCATACAACCTCTCAAAGTTTTTACTGTCATGAAATTTGTTTTCCTTTTTAATGGGAAATTTGATTTCCTTTATCTTACATGGCTTTCTTAAACTCATAAATGACGGTAACTGCAGTTTCATTTTCCTAGGACAAAGTGTACAGTATATATGTCAATATACACTATTGATACTATGTATAAAATAGATGACTAATGAGAACCTACTGTATAGCACAGTGAACTCTACTCAATGGTCTGTGCTGACCTAAATGGGAAGGAAGTCCAAAATAGAGGGGATATATGTATACGTATTGCTGATAAACTTTACTGTACGGTAGAAACTAACACAACATTGTAAAGCAACTATACTCCAATAAAATTTTTTTTTAAAATTCTGGATGCAAAAAAAAAAAAATAGTGTATATATGTCAATCCCAGTCTCCCAGTTCCTCCCACCCCTGCCCCTTTCTCCCTTGGTATCCATACGTTTGTCTCTACATCTGTGTCTCAATTTCTGTTTTGCAAATAAGATCATCTGTACCATTTTTCTAGATTCCACATATGTGTGTTAATATATGATAATTGTTTTTCTTTCTAACTTACTTCACTCTGTATGACAGTCTCTAGGTCCATTAGTTATGATAACTCTTAACTAAACAGAATAAACCTTCTCTGGAGATTTGATTTATCAGATTTTCCCTCTACTGACCTTTTAGGAGAGGAACAAATCAAAAGGAAACAAGCTGATACTGGAAATTGTAAGAACAGCTTCTAGAAGGTGTCCTGGGTTAGGACCTACTCAGGCCTCTGGAATTTATATCCCTTATGGAAAGAAGGCTGCTTGACACACTCACCTTTGCTCTGTCCCTTTCGCTAACCATCCTGGTCAGTTCCCAAGTCTTGCATATTCTTCTGTTGTTCCTCTTCTTATTCTGAATTACAGGTCTTTTGTACTAGCCCACTTTTTTGTCCCAGCGGGTGGGTTGCCATTAACCTTTCCTTCTCCCTCCCATCCTGGTACCTTCTCATCCTCGCATCCCCAGTGCCTAGCATGGTGCAGAGCCTACGGTAGTTACTCAGTGCTTCTGTTGGGTTGAACCGAGTTCCAGATGTTGAGCTAGTTGGTATTACCTGAAAGAATTAAGCACTAAGAGTGAGCTGGTTTCCACTTAATTGAACTTTCTAGTTAACTAAAAATTAACGACAAGTTTGACGTGTGTGTTTCAGCCCTTGCTGAGACATGTTCCTGCTGAATTAGGAAAGGTATAATTAACATGTCAGCTCTTCTACTGAGTATGAATGAGTTTCTTTTAGGTCCAGACCCACATTGGACTCACCTTTAAATCTGGAGCAGATCACGGTGGGGCACATCTCAGGGGCTTAACAATTATTTGTGGAATGAAAGAGTTGGTTATCTTATTTATTCCGATAACAGGTGTTTTTTGATTGCCTGTATTCTGCTGGATTTTCAACGAATAGGATTGGTGAAATTATAATAAATCTCAAAGAGAAAATTCAGTTTGTTGAAACCATGCCCCCACTAAGCTTTCAGTTGCCTCAGTGTTATAATAATTGTGGCTTTTTAAAAAAACTTTTTAATTTTTAAATTTTTTGGCTGTGTTGGGTCTTCATTGCTGTGCTCAGGCTTTCTCTACTCACGGTGAGCAGGGGCTACTCTTCGTTGCGGTGCGTGGGCTTCTCATTGCAGTGGCTTCTCTTGTTGCGGAGCACGGGCTCTAGGTGTGCAGGCTTCAGTAGCTGTGGCACGCAGGCTCAGTAGTTGTGGCTCACAGGCTCTAGAGCACAGGCTCAGTAGTTGTGGCGCACGGGCTTAGTTGCTCCGTGGCATGTGGGATCTTCCCGGACCAGGGCTCGAACCTGTGTCCCCTGCATTGGCAGGTGGATTCTTAACCACTGCGCCACAGGGGAAGTCCATAATTGTGGCTTAAAGATTAAGATTTTGGCCAGAAATACTTACTTTAAGGAAGACATAAGTAGAAAGTGCCTTGAGGACAGGGATTTCAGATGCTGGTTTGTACACCGATCTTCGACAAAAGGAATGTTGGTGAGGATCAGAAATGTAAACGTGCTTCAAAGACACAGAACAGAAATTTTAAGTTGACACCAAGTAAAGATATACTTGCATGTGTGGTGGATTTTTTTTAATTATTAAAAATTGCACCAAACTAGAAAGATGTTGAGGCTCCCATTTAATTTTGCCTTCATTCACGTTTCTTCCAACCTGCGTGTTGGTTGACAGTATGTTGCATGACTGTTGCCCATAAGTGTGAAAAGTCAAGATGAGAGTTCACAGCAGGATGATGGCCTGGAGATAAGTCTGTCTGAGGACACTTCAAAGTTGTAAAGGTATTATTCTCACATGGAGTTATTTCTCAGTGGGTGTGAACAAAGCTACTCATCAAGCTGGTGTAGTGTGAAATAGAGTTTCCTGAAAAATGATGTGCAGACATATGCAGAAAGCCACATGCTTAGTACATGCACAGACTGCCTGCCTAGCTTCCAAGTGTGGGAATAGTTGCCACAAGAGGAGCTACAAACGCAAAAGTCCCTATCATAAGTAGCCGGGGAGAGGCCCGGCTTGGAATTACCACCTATACGTTGGGTTCCAGGCACGCACGTGTTGGAGAATAAAGAGGGAGCGGTGCAGCTGCGTCGGAGGAATAGGAGGGATCTGGTTTTATACAAGACATCGGAAGTCTTTCTGTTAATGCTTGAGGACCTACCACTGCGAGGAAAACAATGTTGTTCATCCTGCCATGCACGGTGTCACAATTTGGGGGTCACAGCCAGGTTTCATTAATCTCCGCTGCTGAATGAAGAGATACACGTGCAGAGGGACACCCATGCCCACTGTGCTGTGTGTCTGCTGAGAAAGTATGTGTCCCAGGTCACACGTGGCTCCCCAGGTCCCGTGCATTTGTAGTAGATTTGTCTGCACCTCTTCTCCAGACAGCTCAGGCGCTGCACACAGACCTTTACATGAATATTTTTCTCAGCTGCCTGGCTCTCAGTTCGGGGAGTGGCTAGCATGACGTGTGATTTTGAATAAGACATAAATAAAGCGATCTACCTGGAATGGGGGTGGGGCTTGAGAAAAAAATCCAAGTGTTTATGTATTTATTTTACCCCACATGTTTAAAATAGTTTTCGAGTGGCTTACCAAAAAAAAAAAAAAAAAAAAAAGGTTACGTATGCCATAAGGCCTATGCAAATACAAACAGAAAATACAAATTTTGAGGAGGTAGACTCAAATATGCTAACCACGAGGGTTAATGAGAATAACGATGACTCATCTCACTACCCAGATGGAGGTTTACTTCTGTGGTTTGGTTGGCAGGTGTGCCGACTCCTTGGTGTTAATCTCCAGGTTTATTGTGTGGGAGGCCCTAGTCAACTCTTTCCTTCAGTTAGAAAAGACCCAGCTAAAGAGATGCAACTCGGTAGGAATCCTGAAACTGGGCAGGTTGGGGGTCAGCTGTTGCTTCATATTCTAGAGCTGTCACTTGCTGTTCTGCGAGGCTTTGATTGTCGGGCGACAAGAGGCGGCTGACCAAAAAAGTATATACCGGGGCAGCGTTTCTCATTCTCGTTGGCATTCGTTTATTTTTTTAAATAGCTTTTAAATTATTGAAGTAACACATGTTCCTTGCATAAGCCCAAACAAAAGTACAAAGATGAGGATAAAGATCTGTAAAGCACTTAGTCAGCGGCCACCCTGTTATCTGGGGGGACGCGTCTCTTGTGCTTGGGGCTCCTCGTGTGCACACACTCCTGCTTAATAAAAACCTCTTTGACTCTTCACTTTCTCTCACACCCAATATCCAATGTATCCTGCTTTCTTGACCTTCATTATTCATAGACTTGGAGCACTTTTTCCCACCCCCATGCTGCTAGCACCTGCTCTGAGCCATCATCGGCCCTCCCCCAATGTACCCTGCCATAGTCTCTCTTCAACACTACGTCAGAGCGAGGCTTTGAAGATGCAAGTCCAATCCTGTCTCTCCCATGCTCGAAAATCTCCAACGACTTGCTAATTCACGCAGAGAAAAAGCCCAAATTCTGCGTTATTGTAGCCTTCTAGGTCCTACACTATCTGGTCTACCCCACCCATTCCCAGCTGGCATTCCATTGTATTTTCATTATTGGTGACATAGTATTCCAGTTAACAACTGTGCCATAGTTTAGTTAACCAACTGCCTATTCATTAATAGCCTCGCTTCTAATTTTTTCCCAATATAAACAAGGCTGAAACAAACATATTGGCAGGCACCTGATTGCACAGTTCTGCAGTTTTGCCTCCCTTTGTAGAAACTTTATACCAGTTGCACTGCTCCCAACCCGCTTCTTTTAGAAGCCGACTCTGGTTATAGTTCAGCATCTCTGGCGGCCAGGGCAGACTAAGCAAGTCTTGGAATTTTGCATCTGAATTCCTATTTTGATGGTGGTGAGATTTTGAACTACTGTTGGCATCGAATTCAGTGCCAGTCTTCCTGCTTTGCCTTGTCAAATTGGACAGGGAGACGGCTGTCTTGCAAAAGTGGAATTGTCACTAATTGGCCACAGAGGAAAGATTCAAAATCTTGCCAAAAGTCTTCTGCCTTCTAAGGGAATAAAATCCTCCATAAAACTTTCCCTCTCATTAAAAAGAAACCAACCCAGTATGAAAAGCACGTTGTAAACTCGAAGGTAGCATAGAAATGCAAGGCATTGATATTCTCATTGAGGTGCCGCTGGTACAGCCGCTGTGTGAGGAATGCTAGTGGGGCTCACGAATGCACAGATCAGGAGGCCTGTCTGTCCAGGTTTCCCTTTTTTTTACCAGCTTGTTATGTCCTGTTAAGAAATGTCAAGGAAGAAGCAACAGTAAATAACTTTTGACTTCACTTTGGCGTTTGCGTTTAGATGAAAGCTGAGCATTTCAGGTGCCGTCTACATGCAAAATGCATGCTCTATAAAATGTTTTGTCACTTGTAATGTTTGGAATTCAGGTTGGTTTTCTTTATCATGACAAAATGAATTTAGCGAGAGGTAAACATCGCTTCATACTGAGAATGACAACGACTTATTTGTGTCCACTGAGTAGATACGGTGGAAAAATTCAGGTTCCATAAGAAATAGAGTTAAATCGTTAATTCCTGCTCCTAAGTAGCATGAATTCGATAGTATTTTATTAAAAACATTACATATAACTTATAAAAATCAGGCCAGATGATACTCTCTTGAATATTTCAGAGAACCGGATTTTAACAAATCTATTTCTGTTTAAATTTAAAAGAATGCAAATATGTTTACAAGTTGAGAAATATGTATGTTGGAGTTTAAAATGTGATTGAATAAATTTTCAGGAGTTAAACCACTTATTTTTAGAATTTAAAGTAGGTTTTAATTTTAGATTTTCCTAAAAGGAAACAAAAAAAGACAAATGCTGCCTTTATAAGATGTCAGAGTTTGGGGGGATAGTTAATCTTTGAATTATTCACTGAGATAAATAATTTATATTAATATATAAATTCCTTGCTTTTGTCTTATTAAAAAAATTTTATGGCAACTCTGACTTTGACTTTGGATACCTCTTGGCTACACCTAGCAGGGTATCCAGCTTACCACAGTCCATTCTTTTCAACTTGCCAACATCAAAACTGGAAAAGGAAGGGATGAAAAAAAATAAGTGAAACATATGGAAAGGATAAACCATGACATTTGTTTTGGATTAATACATATTCCTAGTCCAATAGTTATGATTTAAATAACATGCAAGATTGCTAAAGATCCCTCTCCCCATTGTTTCATTGTCAAGTTTTTGCGTGCAACCGTAAATAATCTTACTTTGGAGAATTCTGAAAAGTTCGTTTAAAAAGTAGTTTGAAATTTTAGATTAAAATAAAATAAATCTTTTGTTTTACTTCATGAGCCTTTAGAGATCAGAAGAATCTTAAAATAACCCATTCTGAGTTTCTGCCTGATTAAACTCAACTGTCCATCCCTCCCGGCCTGGGCCAAGGGAGCTGAAAGTTGATGGAGGAAATGACACCATCAGGATAGCTGAAATCACCTTAACTTCATGGCCATGAATATCAACTAGGCACTCAGCACTGCCAGAAATTACACTTCCCACCACCACCACCACAACAAAACAATGACCTCCCTCTCGCCAAAGACAAGGTTCGATACTCTCTTATTCGTACAACAGCACATGTTGGCCCTCTCTTCTTGGAACGCATTCTTATATCCAGAACTAGGACACAACACATGCCTCTTCTCTTCTTTTCTACCGAATTCTCTCTCCACTTCCTTTGCATCTTTTGCTCATGCTCTCTTCTAGATCTGCATGTTGGCAAGTGTTAGTATTTCTCTTCAGCTCTTTTATTTTCTCTGCATTCACTCTTTTTCTCAAAGCCATTTAACTCCATGGCTTTTTCTATCAACATTCTGATGGTTCACAAGAGGAGACAGACTCAAGAGGTGATTCCCAGACTCTCCCATGAGCTCTAGACTTATCGAATCCACTGCCCCCTTCGCATCTCCATTCAGATGTCCAGTGATGGCTCAGTCTTAAGGCTGAAACCTCTGCAGTCAAATCCACACCCTTGCCCAAGCCTCTCCCACCTCAGTGTTCGTCCAGTGACTCAGGTTCAGTGCTTAGCGATCATTCTTGATGAATTTCTTTTCTTCACTCTCTACATCTAATGTGCTGGTGATTCATTTTGGCTGTACCTCCAAGACATACCTGACTTACTTCATTTCACTGCCACAACACTGCCCAAACCATTGCCTCGCTCACCTGTACTATAGAAGTATCTTCCTAAATGGCTTTTCAGCTTCTGCCCCCCTTTAACAAAATCCCTCCTCCATATGGCAACCAGGTTGAACTTTCTAAAGTATACAGCAAATTATGTCAACTGCCTAAAATGCTGTGATGTTTTTGTGTTGCAGCAGAATAAAATTCAAACTCCTGCAAAGCCCCGTGTAACGTGCTGCCTGCTCGTGTCTCTGACCTCATCCTTCCCCTCCCCCACCTTGTCACTCGGTCTCAGTCACTGCTGTCTCCTTCATCCTCTTTGAACACACCCAGAGCATTCCCGCTGTAGTGTTTTTGATGTTTCTTCCCCTTGGAACGTGGATACAAAGTTTGCCTCTGTGTCCAGTTCTGTTCTCAACTGATGTTTCCCTTCCTTGGAGAGGTCTTGCCCTTCTACCTGGGCTGAAGTATCCTCCCTCCCTCATCACTATCTACAGTATCACTTATTTTATTTTCATCATGGCATTTCCCAATAGTATCTGAAATTGGTTTTTGTTCATAGATTTATTGTCTGTTTATTCTTTCTCTCCTTTCTAGTGGGGATGTAGGGAAAAGGGGGCAAAACTCTAGTCCTGTTCACCAGTCTGTTCTCAAAGTCTAAAACAGGGTGGAGAATAGTGCATGAAAATATAACTGTAACTAACCATTCCATCTCCTAATTTTAAAGAGCAGAAAACCAAGACCAAGAGAAGTAATTTGCCCAAATTAGTGAACAGAGCTGTTATTTAAACACATAAGTAAATTATTGATTCAAATAGAATTCGAATAGAATAGAGATAGAGGTGAAGTTCCGTGGGCACTCAGGGTGAGGAGGCATTGCTGAGCCTGGCGGGACAGGAAATGTGTGTTGATGAAAACTGCAGGAAGAGAGGCCACGTGAGCTGGCACGAGGTTGAGGAGGGTGTTACAGGCAGGAGGTACAGCCTGTGCACAAGCCCGATGAATTAAGGTGTATGGGTCCTAGAAGAATGCCACATACTCTAGTGGTTTTCATTTAAGAGAGTGACATGATCAGAGCTGTATTGTAGACAGATAAGCTTGGGGCATAAGAGCTTTTCAAGATGGCAAAGACGACAAATGCTATGAACTTTATTCTTATGTGTGATGACAGGACGTTCTAGAGCCTTCATGGAAAATACTGGTCACCTAGCAGGTACAGAGAAGAAATACGCACGTCGTGCCTTGATAGCTGGGCAGGCTGAGGACGGACGCTCTCCTCCTCAAGGACGTGCTCTTCTAGCTGCTGTGAATATACATCTTCATTCTGGAATCTCTTTGGATATAACAAAGAGTAACCTCATCTTTGACTGAGTATTGCATTCAAAGGCAGAGCCACCCAACAGCAGAGCCCAGGCAAGTCCTGTTGGATTTACACCCTGGGCAGTTTGGGTCTGGGTCAGCCCCACCATGACCGGGTAGAACTCATTTCACGTTCCTGATCTGTCTTCTGTAAGCAGTCATATAGCAATTGTCTTCCAGGCCAACTTATTGAATGTATATTTCTCCCTTTCTGCATAATTTAGTGCTTATCTGAAATTAGAAAGGAACCCACGAAGAGAGGTCCTCAGGAGTGCTGAGGGATTTGTCTAGCTGCTCTGATTGAAGTCAAGAGAGTTACTTTTCCTCTTTGATTCAGGGGGCAACGCATCGTCTTTTATCATCTGAAAGGGAGCTGCGTTGAGAACCTCTGCCAGTTCTTTCTTTCCAAGAACCTGTCATCACTAAACCTCCCTTAATGAGAGTCTGTGTGTAAATTTCTCAAATTTTTACTTTTATAAATTCCAACCACAATGCAAATTATACATTATATATATCGTACACATTCATGCCTTGATATAGTATTATCACATTTATTTTTACTTTAGATAATTTGTCATATGTTTTTTGTTATCTTAATTGTCAAGTGTTTAAAAAAATCTTTGTGAAGATTCTATATAAAATATTCTTCTGTCCTACAACATATGTACTTTACTCAAGAACCTGGGGTCTGTGTAGGCAAGAAAGACTTAACTATCCCACAGATTCATACTTTGACTTTGAATATGTTTTGGCACAAAAGGAGCATATAAGATTGAAAGTAATTTTGGCTTCCACACTTGATTTATATTTGTTTGTGAACTATGGTTCCATTGGCTGAAATGCTTTGAAAACTGATGCTAATGAGATTCAAGTCCCTGTGAAATCTGATTCTCAGATGCCATCATGTTCTAGAGTGTGATTTTTCTTTCGATTTTTCAATTTTTATTTTGAAAATAATTATCTTAATCTATTTCCAACAATCCAAAAGAGGCTACTAGCTTTAATTCCATAATTCTTTATAAGACAGGCAAGGAGCAAGCATAATTAACCCTTAATCACTATCTTAGACAAATGGAGCAAAGATCAGTAAAGGACTTTTCCAAGTGAAGTATAATATATACATATCTACAAGCAGCACTAACAGGTGATCATTCTAATAGATAATATTCTCTTTCACCTTTAATATAGAAAATGACCAGGTAGTTGTACCATATCTTCGTGTCCGTGCTTCTGAGACTTTCAATGGACAGACATTTTGGAGAATTGTCAATTCTATATCTTTTGAAGCTGCATTAAAAATAACAACTTAGGGGCTTCCCTGGTGGCGCAGTGGTTGAGAGTCCGCCTGCTGATGCAGGGGACACGGATTCGTGCCCCGGTCCGGGAAGATCCCACATGCCGCGGAGTGGCTGGGCCCGTGAGCCATGGCCGCTGAGCCTGCGCGTCCAGAGCCTGTGCTCCGCAACGGGAGAGGCCACAACAGTGAGAGGCCCGCGTACTGCCAAAAAAAAAAAAACTTAGGTAAACATCTTGTCTAACCAACAAGACAAATTTTGATATGCTGAGTTTTTGTTTATTCAAGAAATACTTATTAAATATTTATTATATGCTTGCCTGTTCTAGCCAATGGGAGCAGAGTAGCAAACTAAACAAAATTTTACCCAGAGTTTATGTGTTTATATCTAACCAGATCTCCTTCCCCCACCCTTCCCTCCACAATTATTTATTTGTTTGTTCAGCTATGTTTCATGCTGAGCATGTAAAATCAAATAAACATAAAGTAAAAACTGTCTTGTTTTGTGAATTCTTGCTCTCTATTTCCCTTTTCCAGCTTATACCTTCCAAGTAACATGTGAATTGAATTACACTTTTATGATGATATCTTCCAAGGCTAATTTTAGACCATAAAATACTCTTTCTTATCCTTTTTCAAGATGGCATCTTTAGGACAGATATAAAGCAATCCCTAATCTAGAACTTACATGACTGTATCCACCTTTTATTTATTTTGTTTACTTAAAATATACAGTTTCGGGCCATATCTGAGGCAGCCCTGATACCACATACCCCTAAATTCAGATCTGAATGTTGGGGCTTTCATTTTGCTGCCCATCCTGTTTGGCTTGAGATGTTTTGGGCAATAGGATATTTGACTGCTAGGGACTCAGAATTGACTACCATCTTCACGGTCACTCTTAAGAGAGCCAGAATTTGTATCTAGAACCATAGAAATAAAAGACAAACATGTAAACCCAAAGAAACAAGTAGCTTCCCATTACAACATTTTATCATCCAGTCCTGTGTAGGTCTGTGTCAACACAGATTGACAGAGTCGTAGAATTTTATTAGACAATGTGAAAACTCATTGGCGAATTTTATGGCCGTCCGTCATCGCTGGCATTCACAGTCCAGAGGCTCTCCATTGTTGTGAATAACAATTGGGAGCAATGGCTGGCTATGGCCAACCTAGATGTTGCGATTTCTCACCGCCAGGTGTCCTTTCCTAATTGACTCCGTTAGTTCCTGTTTATTGCAAGACTCCATGTCCTGATTCGTATTCTCTTTACCGAACACCAAACCAGAACTAACAGCTCCAATGTGCAGTGAGACAGTCATCCTCCCACCCTCCACGGACTGTTTCAGTCCAGGGGTCGTTGTCAACAGGACTGTCCTGAGTGTATGGTCTGATGCCTAGTTTTCTAACCTGGGCAGGACTTCAGGCTGCAGGGAAAAACACTGCCAGTGGAAAGTCAAACCAAGGATTCTGTTATCTGTGAAAAGTGCTAACGAAAAAAGACACATTCTTTGGAGGGGGTGGGTTTGAGCTGAATGTCCTAGAAAGCCAGACCTACACTGCCACTCAACCAGAGCAAACAGCAGTTGTCCTGGGGTGCAGATTCTGCAGTTCATCTCAAGGCGATGCTTTTCCTAAGTATTCGAGGAAGAAAGCGTGGCTTGTTTCTTGGATATTTGTTCAATAAGCAGAGGCCTTTAACAGTATTTAAAGTACCATTTTTATAAATCATATTTATTTATATAAATTTTGCATTGTATATACTGCTTTCAAACATATTATATAACTGCTTCCCTATGAGTTCCTATCTACTTTTCTCCCTCCCTTCCTTCCTTGTCTTGTTTTTTCCTCCTCCTTTTTTTTCTTCCTTCTCCTCCTTTGTTAACAGATAAGGAAAGAGGAGGGTCCTGTAGGTCAATTCATTTGCCTGAGGCTATACAACTTTTAAGTAGATGAGCTGGGACTAAAATCCAGCCCGCTAGATTCCAAAGACTATACTTTTTCTGCAGTCCCATAGGTCCTATTCCATAGAATGTTTATCAAGGAAATGATGACAGCAAACATGCAGCCTGTAACCTTCATGTATCTAAGTTCTTGAGTATCTGTTACTACACAAGGGAAGCATAGAAGTGACTGACTACATTTTTTATTTTCCTGTGAACAGGGTCTGAATTTGATCAGTCTTAAGTGTTATACTCATGTATAAGGCTAAGTGCTATACTCTTACTGAAGTTCTACGTCTTTTTCTTTTCTTAGCCAAGGGTACCATTTCTTCAGCCATGGCCCTGCTCTTTTAGGAAATAGGTCAAGGAGAATTACAAGATGAAGCACAAAGGACTAAAAAAATGAAAGTCAGATATCAACAAGGAGTCAGACATCACAATATATTGGGGTCAGAAATTTAAAGTGCCAGTGTTTGGAGGTGTTTTGATGTTACCATCGCAAAGAAAAATGCTATTTCTTCAGAGCAGTTGGAGGGGGCAGAGGTGTACAAGTGGCATGGATGAGTCTTGGGCAGTGGCCTCTCAAGGTCATGTCAAAGACATTGCTCATTCTTGGACCGTGAGTTTTTAGGCTTTGCAATATAAATCTCAAGTTACCGTACTGCTATATTTTGCTGTTTTTATTCTCTTGGTATTAAAAGACAAAAAGTCTGGTGCTGCGTGCTTACCTGAGCTGCCACAGAACAATTCATTATGTCTAAATCAGTGATTAGCTTAAAATGGAATGTGGAGTCAGGCTAGCGGGAAAAGAATTATAGCAGGGAGTGGCAGGATGTGAGTGTGTGAATGTCTGTTTCTCTACCTTTGACTTATGTGTCGCAAGACCAGAAGTCTTTGCTGTTTCAGCAGTAATGTCCTTTCAGTTCCAGTACTATTCCTTACAACTGCTATGACTCCTTTTTGCTTGTGTGGGGAACTTTAAATGGATATAAATAGTGCACATAGCAGAGTGGGTTGCCTGCGGGATGTCCTCTCTTAAGGCGGCTTCTTTCCCTTTTTCATGCTTCCTTTCATGATGCTACCATCCTCTCCAGCTTCTCTTACTGCCTGACATTATCCTAGTTCCTCCACTACTGCTCTGGTCCCCTCTGTGATCAGCCTACATCACAGAATAGCTCCCACAGAGAAGTCCTCTAGTTAGTTTAACCACCTGCAGAAAAACTCTACTGTTTTCTCTACTGGTAAGCTTGTTATGTTCTGGTTTATAACTTCAAAAATATTTAGAATTGTTTAAAGGAGGCTCAGCCCCTTTAAAAAGCCGCTTCAGCAAGCAGGATGACACAGGCAGTGATGAAAACCAAAGCTGTTGAGAGCTACAGCTGTCTGGTCCTTTCGTATGCAGATTTATGGAACGAGGAGGGGGGTTTGAGAAGGAGATGAGGGAAGACTCACAAGAGAGTCGGCAAACACACAGTGAAGAACAGGGGCTCGGGCTTCAGTCTCCTAGGAACTGCAGGCAGACTCAGGGAATCAATAGTGTTTACCGTTGGACAGGACTTTTATAATCCCAATAATGTGATCTAGTCCAATCTCCTTATTTTACGGAAAGGGCAAATGTTTTGCTGAAGGTCACAGAGCTAGCAAACACAACTTGAGGAAGCTTCTGAGGCCAAGTGTCCTGTTCTTTTCACTCTCTCTCGCCCTGTGCTGGACACATAGTAGGTTGTCAGTATTTACGTGTCTAATGGATCAGTGATTGGATAAAAGCATTTATCCAATGGGTGTCTTAAACATCTGGCATCCTCCTGTACAATTTTAAACAAGTTAGGCATTGAGCTGAGAAAAGGTAGACAAGTAAGTCTTGTGGCATTGGCATTTTTGTCTAGATGAAGTCACATTTATTTGATGGTTTCATTAATTAAAAACCGGGAGTGTTGGCTTCCCTGGTAGAGCAGCGGTTGAGAGTCCGCCCGCCGATGCAGGGGACACGGGTTCGTGCCCCGGTCCGGGAAGATCCCACATGCCGCGGAGCGGCTGGGCCCGTGAGCCGTGGCCGCTGAGCCTGCGCGTCCGGAGCCTGCGCTCCGCAGCGGGAGAGGCCGCAGCAGTATGAATGTGAATAAAGGTAAGCAAGCAACTCCAGGTTAAAGGAAACAGATCTTTATAAATGTGCTTCCCCACAGCCACACGGTTCTCTGATTTTAGATGCCTTTAAGGTGGCACGTCATTTTTTTTTTCTTTCCTGATGGAGTAAAATGTCTTACTTATAATCATGTCCTGCTTATTTCTCAACTTGATCATTGCAATGCACTTCTGATGCCAACTACCCAGAGTTAGGACAGAAGTCCCCTCACTTCAAACACCAGCTGTAAATTCAGGGGTTCCCAGGCCACTCACATTTCAGACCAACTGGTTACAGATTTGGGTGTTTCCATCACCCCTTCAGGTTTGTTAATTCACTAGAATGACACAGAACTCAAGAATTCAGGATTACAGCTTTGTGGGTTTTTTTTTTTTTTTTTTTTTTTTTTTTTTTGCTTTAAACAGCAGAAATTTATTTCTCACAGTTCTGGAAGTTGGTAAGTCTGAGATTAAGGTGCCAGCAGATTTGGTGTCTGGTGAGAACCCATGTCCTCGTTCATAGATGGCCATCCTCTTGCCGTGTCCTCACATGTTAGAAGGGACAAAGGAGCTCTCTGGAGTCCCTTATATATGGGCACTAATCCCATTCACGTGGGCTCCACCCTCGGAGTACAGTCTTATTATAAAGGTTATAAATGCAGACTAGGCAAAAGAAGAAGTCTGGCAGCATCCCAAATATGAAGCTTCCATGACCTCAGGCTGCATCTCCTTCCCAGAACATCAACATGTATCACCAACCAGGAAACTCATCTGAGCTTCAGTGTCCAGAGTTTTTATTTGAGGTCTCACTATGATGACATAAATGACTGATTCATTGGCCACATGTTTGAACTCAATCTCCATCTGCCCTCCCCTCCTGGAGGCTGGGCTGATCTCATGTGGCTCAAAGCCACACACTCCAATCACATGATCGGTCTTTCTGATGTGGCCAGCCCTCATCCTGAGTCACCTCATTAACATAAACTACCTGGGCCCGTTATGAATAACAAAGACACCCTTATCACTGGGGAAAGTCCAAAAACTTAGAGGGTACCTCCCAGGAACAAATTCTTTATTATACAATAGTCATGTTAGTCTGTCACTACAATATTAAAAAATACTTTGTTTAGAAAGAGGAAAAAATAAATCTGTGTCAGTAATGGCCCTGACCCTCAGGCCTTTGAAAGGGAAGACGGGCCACTTGCTGTGCTGCCCGTTAAGGCAGTTTTGCTCTCTAGTCCCAATCGTTGGAATTTATAGACACCAGATCCCTTGATTATTAGAAAATGTGGGGCCCCGTGCCTTGCTGACTCACCACTGCAAATGACAAAATACCACGGTACCAGCTGGAAGATTTGGTGCTGCAGCTGGGAGAAGAGGGGGTTCCAGGAGAAGAGGGGGTTTTGCACCTCCAGCCGCAATACTCTTTTACTTAATGACAAAATACCATGGTACCAGTTGGAAGATTTGGTACTGCAGCTGGGAGAAGAGGGGGTTCCAGGAGAAGAGGGGGTTTTGCACCTCCAGCCGCAATACTCTTTTACTTCTCTGGCATTCTCTTCCTGTTCTAGGTTAACTCTTACGCAGCCCATTTCATCAGCTTTGTAAAATAAACAATAACGTTATTAAATTCTGCAACTATTATAAAGAGCTGACATTTGTTATTCACTTGCTCTGTGTAAGATTCTGTGCTAAGTTCAGCATATACATTAGCACATTTAATCCTCAAAGCATCCTTCTGAGATGAGGGCTACTCTTATCCTTATTTGGCAGATGGAGAAGTGCGTGTCTCCAGAGCTTAGGAAAAGGGACCCAGGTCCCTGAGGTAGTAAGTAGCAGAGCTGCCAGGGACCCAAGTTCCCATCTGGCTGATGCCAGGAATCTATTAGCCATGTACTATACTGCCTTCAAGAGACTGTACTGGGAGGCCATATAAGAGTGTAAATCATACGTAAGAGACAAATTTTACACAAAAACGCTACTCACTTCGGTATTATCTATTTCAAGTTTCTGTAGTTATTTCTAACTGTTAGTCCTAATTCACCTTTACTGCTAAGGGCATTACAGTGTACTAATTAAGAGCAAAGACTCTACTGCCAGATTATTTGGCTTTACTTAATAGCTGTGTGACTTTGAGCAATGTTCTTAACCTCTCTGTACCTTAATTTTCCATCTGCAATGGCATAATAGTAATATTTGTTACATTAGGTTGGCGTGAGAAAATTTAATGAGCTCTTAAATGTAAAAAACATAGACCAGAATCTGGCAGAGTGAACACTATGGAATTGTTAGCTATTGTTATTTTTTCTCCAACATTCCAAGGTGGGACTGTATAACTTTAATATTTTCTAACTTTAGGTTTCTAAGCATTTTGACTTTTAAGAGGAAATCATTTTTTCCTTGTCCAGAGCCAAAATGTTGTGTTAAACCTCTCTCCTCAAAACTATCCCCATTACTCCATCTTTTCTGTTAATAAATTCCTTTTCAGTCTTTCAAAATCCAACTCAACTGTCATCTTCTGTAAAGCCTTCCAGACTTTTCTGCTACCCTTGAAGTCCCACACAGAATGCATTCCACCCTCTACCAGTCACACAGCTCTTTGAACACTCACTATTCCTGTACTTGTCATGACGTACTTCTCATCAATGTTGGTTTGTAATCTGCCTCCACCAATGGAATACAGGCTCCAAGAGCCAGATCCTGTGTAATGCGTGCCTCCAAGTCTTCAAGGCTGAACGACAAAGAGCACGAAGTAGATTCACAATTAAATTCACAAAGTTTCATCTAAAAATATGGCCTAAATTAGACTCATCTTTGGGCAAAGCGTTCTCTGCTCTGTGAGGCTACTATAGCTCTAATACTTTTTGCTCCCCGATTATCTCTCTTTGATTAATCTCATCTTCTATTTCATATTCAGTTGTAACATATTTATTGAGTTCCTAATCTAGAGGGCTAACAGGGGAGCCTGAGTATTCACATCCTGGAATGAAAGGATGGTCTCCTAACCTGTGGGCATAATGACCTCTCCGATAAAGTATGTAGTATCAGCAGCAAAAGGCCTAGAAGTGATCAAGGAGGAAAGGGGATGCTGATTTTTTTTCCCCACCCAAGTGTATAAAATAAAAAGTGACACATACTTTGGATCCAGTGGTGATGTGTCAGACTGGAGGGGTGCAAGTGTGTAACGGATCAAGTTGATGCATTAAGCAGCCTACTATCCAATGAGAAAGGCTTATATATATATATACATTAAACGCCCAGTTTTCTTCATTATTAACAATATGTCAGATACTGGACATTTGTCTCTCTCCTGAATTGCCATATTCCCAGTGTAGAAAAGTGAAAGCATCATAAGGATTTAGAATCAGACAGACCTTGTGTCTTAGTTTAGGTTAGTTCTGAAGTAGACTCTGAGACAAGTAGTTTGTTTGCAAGGGGATCCCAGGAAACCCTGGTTGGGGTGGGGCACAGTTTTGGATAGTAAAGGTATCCAATGAAGGGTATGCTATCAAGTAAGTTATCACTATGGGAAACAAGTTTGATTCCACTAGGGAAACCTGGGAGCCAGTGTTATTCCCCGCAAGAGTGAGAGAGCTGGGGTATTTGTATACCAATTCCCGTGCGTTGTTGGTCGAAAGCTGATCCAGAGGGGAGTTATTTCCCAGGCAATTCTGGCCTGTGTCAAGAGCTGGTGAAGCAGGGAACAGAGGGAAGAGAAATCATCAGGAAAAGAAATGCCGTTGTGGGTTGGAAGTTGGAAGTCAATGATAGGATTAAGAGGATATCAACAAGGCACCAACAGCCTTTACTACAACTAAGTTTGAATCCTGGTTCTGCCACTTACGACTTTGGACAAGTTAGTTAATACCTCTGTGTCCCGGGTCCTCGCTTGTAAAATGGGGATAAGAACATCTGCGTTACAGCAGTATTTGTTAGGATTAAATGGGATCCTGGGTGTAAATTACCAGGCATATAGTGAAGCCTCAGAATTCATATGGTCTTATTAAGTCAGTGTTTGATGTGTGAGTATTTCATTAATTGCCTGAGTAGTTCATTCACTTATCAATTACCTGCTTTTCCAGGAGGATTATTACCCAGCGGCATAAATATCTCAATAGTTTTAGGCTTTAGGCTTTGGGTGTCAAGTTCTGGAGCCCTGGAACATTGTGATGTTTAGTTTGGAGTGACGGATGGTGTGGCACCATCCCCCGTACTTGAGGGGCATGTAGCGGGCATCACCTGGGATATTTGGGATCTGATTTCAGTTGTAGGCTTGTGTAGAAATATGTTTTCCCCAATTTTCAGGCTAACGTCGCTTATTGGTCATTTTTTTCCCACTGATTGCTGTGCCCACATTGTTAAGACTTTGCCACCTCAAGGGGTATCTCAATTTAAAGGAAGAATTACTTCAGCTTTCCTCATTTCCTGGGCAAAAAGAATGCCAAGAAAGAGCAATTTACCTGGAATCCCCACGGAGAAAAACTTTTCTATAGCCAAGTTATAATTACAAACAGAATTTAGTAACATAATCTCAAATAGCTTATTGAAGATTGGAGGGTCAGTGATGACCTTGAAATGCTAAATTGTGGGAACTCTATGTTGACTTTTGTGACTACTAATCTAATTTACTGTAACTTTATAAACATTGAACACTAACTATTGAAAACATTAAGAAAAATGAGCCACATGACAAACTGTCTTTGCTAGTCATCCCAATTAGCGAGGTCCTGAAAGTAATTAGTCTAGGCTGAAGAGAAATCAGGCAACAGGGGAGTGAAAAATTTAATCAAACTTGAAATTCTGACCTGTTAAACTAGAACAGGTTTAAAACCTCTGATTGTGCTACTTTTCACTTTGGAGCCTATTTACTTGACTAGACCTGCTAAATTTTGCAGCGAATAGATTAACTTTAGACGGCAGAGTTTTCCACTCCATGCAGTTGGTTTCGGTGCCCATTCTGTATCGTAGAGTCTGTCCCATAGATGCAGACTGCAAAATCTTGACATATTTTGGAGCTTTAAATGAAACAACTCACCCCCAGCAATTCCTGTAGCCTGTGATTAGTCACCCCTGGTAACTTTAAATTTCTTCCTTCTAAGTTTTCTTTTTAAATTTGTTTTCCTCTCCTTTACAAAGGAATTTCACTGTTGCTGGACTATATAACCTCTCAGTAATTCTGTTTGTAGAAATAGAGATATTTCTGAAAAATGAAACAATAGAAATTGAGTTATAAACATGGTAAATGAATGAGAAATCTTTGTTAATCTTAGTGCTATTTATTTCGTTATGTTTCATTTTTTAAAATTTTTATAATTTTCATGAGATTTTCAAACCTATATAAAATTAGAGAGCATAGTATAGTGAATTCTCTTTTACCCAACACCAAATTTCAACAAGATGTATTTTAAATGTGAAAAGAGCCTCTGTAAATTTTCATCTCCATCTCCCAAAAGTAAAAGCCTGCAATTACATTTTTCAACCCTATAAAAATTTCTTAATTCTTAGAGATATTACATTTTCAATTTGTTAATTGTCTATGGATGTGTTAGAATCTTGTTGTTTATTTTTTTCCTGGGTCAAATGCCATCTGTGTCTCTGCTTCTATGGCTTCCTCTCTCTCTCTTGTTGGCTGGTTCAGCCTTATACACCTGGGGCTTTCCATGGATTAGAAATGGCCTAGAACACATTACCTTCTCCTGACCCGTGGAATGCTCCAAATCCCCCTTGATATGAAGACAGCAGCTGGTCAAGAAGAAATGACCAGAATGGCCAACAACCTGGGACAGATTTCCAAGGTCACTGAGGAGAGAACCGTATCTCTTCAAACTTTGCTTAACTTGAGGGGGAAAGGTTTCCGGATCAGTGAAGAGTTTCCATTAGAGGTTGGAGATGACTCTTCGTTTCTTTGGGGGTAGGTTAGCCATGTGCCCATCAGAATATGTGTTTATTGTGAGTCATGAATGAGAGAAAAGGAGTTGGGGACGCCAGAATATTATTCTTGTATTTCACTGGGACTATTTATGCTGAGCTGCTTTCACTTACTACCTCCTGCGCTGCCACCTGCCAGAAGCAGCCTGCCTCATCGGAGCGCCGTCTGCTATTGCTGGAGCATGAGGGCCTTGGCCTCCCTGCGAAGGTGCTGTATGTTGGCACCGCGGGCCAGCAACCCCTCATGCTTGAACGTAGTTGGCACCCACAGGATGAACAGGAGTCATTTATTTTCTGGTCCAAGTATTCTAGCGAAACCATATCTACTTACTATGAAATCACAGAGTGATAGACAAAATATGCAGCCTTTTCTGAAATGAATATATCTCGCTATTTAGAGAGTAATGTGTAATTTATTGGTGAGCTAGCATAGGGCTATAATGTGTGTGTCTGTGTGTGTGATAATGGCAGCTTTATTTTTACTTCTATCAAAATGTATTTAAGTGTATTTTGGAGACAGAGTGAAAGGGACTTTGAAAAGCATCTTCCCAGTCTTTTGAGGCAAATGAGTAGAAGGTGAAGAGAAGAGCTATAGGTAAAAACAGGAATAAAATAGTTCTTTTGATAAATGTTGACGGCTACTCTGGTTAGGTCTAGACAAACTTCAGTCTCAACAGTGAGCCTGTGGCAGTTTGGAAAAGGTAACTGTATTCAGTTTTTCCCCAGCTTTGGATTCCTGAATGCAGACAAAAATAATACTTCTATAAATGATCATTCACTTTTGCTATCACTTATTTGACTGTAAACATCTAAATGAGAATGAAATCTTTGATTTCGTGATGTTTGGTGTTTTCTAACAAAAGCAGTCATCTACTGACTGCAGATAGTGGTGGTTTATGACCCAAAAGGGAGACTTCTTTTTCCAACATTCAGTTCTGTCACTTAGCATCCTAAAGTTTCCTCTGTACAAGGTGCAAAGACATTGATTAATTTGGATAGACTTTCTGTTACAATAAATAGACCCAAGATCGCTAATGGCATATGCGGAATAGAAGTTTATTTTTCATTTCTATAAAGAGTCCAAGACAGATCTAGATGAGTAGGGGAGCTCTACTTCACACAGTCATTTTATGACATTTGACAAGGTTTCTGCTGACTTTTGATGACTTTGTGGATGTCACATCCGACAGCAGGGAGGCTCTCTCATGAGAGGATTTTATGACCAGGCTTGGAAGAGGCACACTTTGAGTGAGTTACTATTGGCTGAAAGTTAGTCATGTGGTCTTAACTGCAAAGGAGGCTGGGAAATGTAGTCTAGCTGTGTGTCCCAGCAGAAGAGTACATCTCTGCCACACTATCTTTCCTCAGTCACTAGGATAGGAAGAAGACGAGGACACAGTCAACTATAATATGAGGTGGAAAGTTGAAATTCTACATAGCAAATAATTGGTAAGTATGTACATTCAAGGCCATGTGCTCGCACCAAATAGAATACAAAAGATGAATAGACACTGGAGTTTACAATTTAGGAGGAGGGATACTGTAGTCATACTGGCAGTGCTGGGATGAAAACAACATGAGAGCAGGGCTCTTGTCCGAACTGTTTCCAGGTGAGTCCTCGATGTCCAGCACGCTGCATGACGTATATTAGAATTTAGTAAATATGTGATAAATAACGAATGAATTCTAAGTCAAGGTAGATCATCCCTCAAATTTAAAAAAAAAAGGATAGAATAGACATGATTGTATTAAATTAGCTTTTGGAGCTGACATCACAACCACACAAAAGAAGGCAGCTAAAATCATTTACTAATGCTGAATTTTAAAAAAATTATCAAGGACATGGTTTTTCTTCTTCTTAATGAAAGCAAACTTTTCTGGACCTTGACTCTACCTTTCATGCAAACTGAGAAGCCTCCCGTGGAGGTGCTATAATGAAGGTAACTTACTCAGTGTTTTCAGGCAATAAGAGTCTTCTCTTATCACTTACCACATCAATAATATTTAAAGGACCCTCTAAAGGCATACTTATTAGTAGACAAATGAGGTAATAAGAATTTCTTTTACTTAAGCATGGCTACAGACTGGATTCATCTCCCCAGCATGGGTCATTACCAATGTCATAAGTGTTTCCAGAAAAGACTTCTGCCATCATTACCAAGTCTTTATTAGCACTTGCAGCGTGGGAAATGTGACAACAGGTTTTCTGCTCAAGTCTGGATATTTCTCATCATCCCATATCCTCAGTGACCCCAGCTCCAAGACCCTCTTTGTGCTTTCCAGATTCTAAAAGGTGTTCACTCTACTTTCTAAGCAAGCTTTGTTAGGTCCGTGGTACCATAACCCAATGCACTCAGGAAATGCATGGTTTGAAGTTGTGGGTGTCATTGGAATGAAGGAATAAGGATCAGAATTTGGGAAATTTAATCTCACTATTTCTTCATTTGTCTCTAGAATATAGCACAAGTGGAATTTGTATGATTCCATTCAGGATGGAGTTGAGAAGTGTTTTCAGTTTGGAGTTCAATGTAAAGTTTATTCCAAAGGGACTAAATTAAACCTTCAACTGGCTGCTTTGGGATTTTGATATAAAATAATCTCATTCATTGAAATTTGGTCAATAAAAAGAAAAATCACTTTAAATATCCAAGCTGATTCAAACCTTGCTGACTCTGTATGTTTGTGTCTTTGATCAGGGCTGTCTCTCTTAGAAATCCTACTGTTCCACATCTTTGACCACATCCTGTCTGCTGGGCAAGGCTCATGGTAAATGTCTCCACCTTTCCCAAAGCCTTTCCAGATTGATCTCTTCCTCTTTTAAATATGGTTCAATCCTGTCTGACAGTTATTTTCCTAATTCTCCCTCACCCTGTTACATCATAACGTCTTTGTGGATAGGCATTGTTTCTTCATCTTTTCCTTTCTCCCAGAATCTAATCACTGAACCTGTCATATAATAGTGATGCAAATACATGGTCAATTGAACTGAAGCAAAAGGATTTGTATTTGAAATGTGGACAGTTTTAAAAATTCAAGAACACAGACTTATGGGGTCCTCATTAGTAAATCTAATTACAGCTCCGGGATCTGATCGCACTTATTGGGGTAAAAATTTGACTGTCCTTATTTGTACTGCTGAAAGAAAGACGTGAAACTGTGTGCTCAGGACAGCCAAAGGGAGAAATACCATGGAAATTCCAACCATACGCTAAAGAAGCAGCAGCTCTTGATGGGTATTTCTATAACATTTTTTCCCCAATAAAGCACACCTGAAGGATGTGAAGCTCTCCCGTCAGTGGCAGCTGTTGAGTAATGACTCTCAAATGGAGAGGCACACCCCCTATCAAGGGGCAGATCAGATTCACTTTTGTATTTTTCATTTGTTTCCCATATGCGTATGTAGTCCACAGGCACAGCTGTAGAGTATATGCTACATTGAATATCATTTTCACACTTTATATCACATAACAAACAATATTACAAGAATCTGGTAATATTGGCTTTGTTCTATTTATTTAGAGTCCAGCACTCTGGTTTCCCATGTTCTGTGTATGAATGTGAAGGAATGAATGCAACTAAAATAATTATTCATCACAATATCTTCTCGCAAATCAATTTTTTTTAACTCCACTTCTTAATTCTGCCTTCTAACCTGTCCTATTGACTGAACTAAGATTTCTCTCTGGGATTTCAATGACTATTCCAATCCTCACTTCTGTGACTTCCTTGGAATATAGTTAAGCCTATGGTTTCTTCTTCTTTGCTTGTTCCATTAATACAAGGTGGTACAGCCATTAAAAGCAGCGTTTGGCAAACTACAGCCTGTGGGCTCAGTCCCACAGCCCGTTTTTGTTTAATAAAGTCTTATTGGAAAAGAGCCACACCCATTTGATTACGTATTGTCTACAGCTGCTTTAATCCTACAACTGCATGGTTGAGTAATTGCAAGAGAGACCATATGACCCACGAAACCTAAAATATTTATTCTTCTGATTCTTTACAGAAAAAGTTTCTGAGCTCTAGTTAAGAGCGTAGATTCTAGAGACAGGCTGCCTAGGTTCAAATCCCAGCTCTACCACTTTTTGTTTACTTTTATTTTTTTAATTTAATTTAATTTATTTTTTTATATAGCAGGTTCTTATTAGTCATCCATTTTATACACATCAGTGTATACATGTCAATCCCAATCGCGGAGTTCATCCCACCACCACCACCACCCGCCACGGCTTTCCCCCCTTGGTGTCCATATGTTTGTTCTCTACATCTGTGTCTCTATTTCTGCCCTGCAAACTAGTTCATCTATACCATTTTCTAGGTTCCACATATATGCGTTAGTATATGATATTTGTTTTTCTCTTTTTGATTTACTTCACTCTGTATGACAGTCTCTAGATGCATCCACATCTCTACAAATGACCCAATTTCATTCCTTTTTATGGCTGAGTAATATTCCATTGTATATATGTACCACCTCTTCTTTATCCATTCGTCTGTCGATGGGCATTTGGGTTGTTTCCATGACCTGGCTATTGTAAATAGTGCTGCACTGAACGTTGGGGTGCATGTGTCTTTTTGAATTATGGTTTTCTCTGGGTATATGCCCAGTAGTGGGATTGCTGGGTCATATGGTAATTCTATTTTTAGTTTTTTAAGGAACCTTCATACTGTTCTCCATAGTGGCTGTATCAATTTACATTCCCACAACAGTGCAAGAGTGTTCCCTTTTCTCCACACCCTCTCCAGCATTTGTTGTTTGTAGATTTTCTGATGATGCCTGTTTTAACTGGTGTGAGGTGATACCTCATTGTAGTAAAGGTAGAAAAAGAGAATACACTGTGTGATTCCATTTACATAAAATTCTAGAAAAAGCAAACTATAGTGACAGAAAGAAGGTAAATGATTGCCTGAGAAGGGGTGGAGATTACAATGAATTACAAAGAGGCACAAGAAAACTTTTGGGGATGGAAATTTGTGTAGTTCTGACTGGAGTCTGGTTTCATGGGTGTATATGCATGTCAGAAGTGGTCAAATTACCCAGCCTGTATAGCAGCAGTTTATTTTATTTCGATCATATCTCAAAAAGTTGGGAAGTGTTCCTCAATTAACTAATTATATACTAACAAACTGGTCTCTTATTCCTTTTTTGGGTGGCAAGGCATTTGGTACTTTTCCCTTGTCCTCTTCTCCTGGAATGTCCTTCACCTCCCAATTTTCATCAATCTTTAACTTAAAAAACTCCATACATTTGATTAATCTTCTTATTTTAGAAACTTTATATTCTCCTTCTGCTGTTCTGATATCAACATTTTTCCGATAGTATTTGTAATACTTCTCATTCCACTAGTGGTGAGTGTTTGTTTGGTTCCTACTTTAGTGTTTATAGCCTGTTCTGCTAAATCACAGCTTCCTCAATTATGACTTCCTCCAGTCATGTCTCAATGATGTGAACGATGTGGAGAATAAGTTTTGCAGACGAGGTGGTATATTTTCCAACCATTGACAAATCTGAGAATACCCCCCCTTTTTTTTCATATATGAATGACAAGTTGGAAAGGAAGAGGAAAGGAAAATACATTTAAATATCTGCTATATTTTAAGCACTTGAAAAAGCCATTGTCTCATCTATTTCTTCTATCAACCCTGTGAGATAAGTATTTTCTCTATTTTACAAGTGAAAAATTGTTAATGCTTGGAAAGATGAAGTATTTTGTTTATATACCTAGTAAATCAAAGAACAAGGGACATGATTTGAACCCTGGTGGTTGTACTCCAATCCCTGCTCTTTCCTCTCCATCACACTTCACCATGATTTGTTTTCACATGTGGAGGCATCGATCGGTCAGTCCTTGCCTTCCTCAGGCCCTCTCGGCATCAGGCATGTATGTCTTCATCCTGCTGGCTCAGAACCAACCACTCACAGATCCTCACCAGGCAATCCGTTAGCAGCTTCTCAACTAGAAGAAGCTGGAACAATAATAGCCATCACTCATGGAGCATCTACAGTGCTAGGTGTGCTGCCAGGTGTTTTACTCTTTAGGTACATACTTTCTGTTTTCCAGATGAAAAAACCGAGACTGCCTATTATCATCTACGTGGTCGGTGGTAGAGGCAGGATTAGCCCGTGTCTCTGCAACTCCAAAGCCCATGTCTTAACCAACATGTTACTTTGCCTTCATAGAGTCAGTAGCTGGTGTCCTTGGGCACACATATGCCTACCTAATCAAATTCTTATTTTCCGTAGTGTTGGCTTATGAAGAAGACTGGTTGAATCTCTACCTTGGCTCTCTCATGAGCTCTCAGTTCCTCCTGTTGAGTTTGGAAGTTTACCCTGCATCTCAGCTTGTTTTGTTGAATGTCATGTCTGACCTGCTTTCTTCTTGCCGTTATTTTTCACTCTGCTGTACACCTTCAGCCATTGACTGGGGGCACTGGATCTGGAACATGTTGCTACCTGCTTGTCTTCTAGTATCTCCACTGGCTAGAATTTTTCCTTCCGTGATATAACTCCCAGATGGGACTAGCTTGAATATCATGCTGAGACACCATTTGATCTCCACAGCCAAGTTTAGTCTCCTTGCCTTTGTTCTCCATGTAGTCAGAAATAAGTCTTCCTGATAATTTGAAGATAAGATGACCCTAGAGCGTGACTAGTAATAATGAACCCCAAAGCTATTTAAAGCAGAAATACACATAGATTCTACATGTCAGTGGGTTCACAAGGATGACTAGTCCTAGAGAGATATCAGTACAATTATTTGTAAGATGAAACAAGTTCAATTAAATTGTGCATTGAGAGAGAAAGAGAAAGTAGTCATCTACAAGGTATCTAGGATAGGAGAATCCACCACCCAAGAATTTGTCATTGTTTATCCAGCATTAACAAAAGGGGAAAGACAAAAATATCTGGTCATTCCATTGAGGGCTTGAGGTAGTTTATCAGGGTTTACCCCGTCTTGATGAACTTACCCCTGTTGACTATGACATTTCTTTTTCTCCAATTCTAGTTACAGAAAGAACCTTCTGGTTATGAAATTAGACTCTCAAATGTCTTAAAAAAAAAAAAAAGGTAGTCTAGAGAAGGCAAATACTACATGCAGCAGCAGAATGTTTCTTGTACATTGATAAATCGGTGTTCTCACATATATAGAAGAATATACATCAGTCCTAGGAAGCCGTTTGACTTTAGGTATTGTAACAAAATTGCATTTGAGAACCAACAAGGCAGAGGTTTAGACACTGAGATACCAGTTACTACCGTTGCTATGTCAGAGTATTGCCCCTTCATGGACTGTCTTCTGAGTGCCTATCCATTTTCCTTCCATTTACTACTCTCTCAGTTCTCTCAACAATGAAAATACAACCCAGTAGAACTCACGTTCCTTTCTCCACCCTGCATTGCCGCTGGGGGCCCTCAATGCTTTGCGCTTAGGTCCATGCGAATCATGAAGAAAGTTATGTACGGAGACATGAAAGCACGTTCTGTGGATCTAAGATGAAGTATGAATTTAATTTTATTAATAACTAGATTCTAGCTTAAACTGGAATGGCATCTTATTTTGCAGTGTATCTACAGCACTGATTCTCAGATCTCACAGGGCTCTCTTGACCTGGGACTCTTTAAAACCTCTATCAGAATATTTTTGTACTTGGCTCTTCAGAGCTCTTAGTTATAATGGCAATTTAATTTTGTTTCTAGTGTTATATGACAGTGAGAATTATTAGTCTTTAATTTTGACATCATTTCTTCCTTGGAGCAGAAGTTAATCCTATGAAAGTTTTCTTTCAAACCTCAACCATAAACATTGAGAAAGAAAAATAAACTTAAATATTGAGCTAGAGAAATGTAGAGGCTGAGGGCATCCTCTGGTCCTGCCTTTGACAGAGGCGAGGACTCAGCTGGAGGCATCGCTGTGGTCAGTCCTGCCCTTCTTCGAGCTGGGTCCATAGTCTGATGCTACAGCCACCTGGCTCTGCTAGCTCCTGGCACCCACTGATTGGCTGAAAACATGAATCCTGGACGATAAATAGCACAGTGCCCCGAGGACTATCTTCAGACACTACTTAAATGTCACTTTGACTAACTGAACAACTTGACTCAGTGCTATTTGCTTTCTAAGAGGAGAACTGAGCTTAAAGTTTCATACTGCAGTGAAGAAATCATTACCCTTCAACCTCTTTATTCCTTCTAACCCCAAACATCCCAACCATGGCATCAGCACCCTCGGAACACTCTACCTTCTGACTGATATGGTGTTACCTGGGAAGGTTCAAGATTGAGGAGGAGAGAAGGAGCAGGGCTGGAGAGTTTCTAATACTGTCTTTCCCTTATTGAGATATTTCACTTGCTAAGTCATTTTCATGAACACAAGGAGGAATAGGCCTTGTTGAATGAATAAAGCCCGTTAATTGAGAGTGTAGATTCTGACAGCATGTCATGAAGTTAAATATTTGAAAATCTGAGTGTAAAATAAACATGCCATTTTTCTAGGTTTCTCTTCTCACAGTATATAGAGCTCTGCATAGCATTCATGATGTTGAAATTTATTGATATTTTGGTCTAGTTTTCAAGGATGTGAACTCCTTAAAGAAGCTAAACACTGTTTGGATCACTGCTTTATCTCCAAAGACTCACTCCATAAATGTTTATTGAATGAATCACTCTAAAAGGAATATCCTTACAAGGCAAATAATTATAAATATTTAAACAATACCTTATTGCTAGCTTTTAAAGTAATTTCTCAACAGATTTAGTGAATGAGACAAGACTGTTGAACAAATTGTAGTATTCAACCCTAATTTTCCCATCCTTAGGGCTCTGTCTTCTTTTTTAAACTGTGTGCACTGATTTGGTAAGCTTTTCCACGAACTTCAACCTTTTGTTAATTTTTGTAAGAAAAAATTGTGGAGCACGGTTAAAATTGAATCATGGCATATACTTTAAGAATTCTAGGCTATGAATAGCAATTTTCCTAGAGTATATTCATAGTAGTTCTCAGGTTTGGAAATTTTATAAAATTACTTACTTGCTCTTTGTATTAGTATGCTATTGACACCATAACAGATAGCCACACGAATTTATCCTCTTATAGTTCTGGAGGTCGGAAGTTGGAAATCAGTTTCACTGGGCTGAAGTCAAGGTGCCACAGGGCTGGTTCCTTCTGGTGTCTCCAGGAGAGAATCCATCCCTGCCTCTTCCAGCTTCTGGAGGCTGCCCGCCCTCCTTCCTTCATTTTCAAGGTCAGCAGTGCAGGCTCTTGCTTCTGTTATTGCATCACCTTCTTCTGTAGTCAGATCTTCCTTTACCTTCTCTTATAAGAAAACTTAAATTACATTTACTGCCCACTCCTATAATTCAGGATAAGCTCCGCGTCTCAAGATCTTTAATCACATCTGCTAAGTGCCTTTTGCTATATAAGGTAACAATCACAGCTTCCAGGAATTAGGACCTAGATATTTTGGAGGGGCTGTGAGGGTCCATGATCCAGCCTACCTCACCCTTCTCTATTAATTTATTTTCTGTACTGAACCTATGATGCTCTTCCAATAAAAAAAGTTTTTAAATATGTACTAAAACATTTATTTTTATTGATGCTATTCACTACTTTGTGTTTAAAGAACAAAGTAATTTCAGTGACAACACGCTAAATTACATTTTCACAGGAAATGTAAATTTTTATCAAGGTGTCATCTCCAACATATCCTGAATCTGTTCTTAGTGGTGGGACTGTAGAAGGCTGTGGAAGGTCAGAGGGTTGGAGAGTGGGTTAGTTCAGTCAGCGTACTCTTCACACCTCAGAAAACAGCAACAGAAATTGACATTTCTTTCTTTCATCTGATACTTCTCCCCTTCTGTTAGCTTTTTTCTTCGTGAAAGATGAAAATGTTAAAAGCAGAAAACATACGTTTACTCAATTTTACATTCCCACTTGGACTACAGCATTGTTCTGAAAATGTCACGCCTTCTAGAATGTCCTTCGCTTTCCTAGGCTGGCTCTGCACCTCTGAAAAGCTCTGTCATCTGTCTCCTTCACCGATAGCACTTTCTGAGCCTTCAGCACATACCTGGGGAATGAATCCCTGTCTCGGGAAGCCTCCGTCAACCCCTCCCACACGAGCTCAGCTCACCTGGCCCAGTCACCTTCCCATCACTCATCATCCTGAATCGCAAATACCTATATTCATCGGTCTGCCTTTTCTTCTAGATCGTGTGCACCATAAGAGTAGAGGCTGTGCCCTTCAGACTATAACACCTAACGTTCTACCTGGCACAGAGTGGGTGTTCACTAAATGTGCGAGAATAAGTAAAGGCTCATTCGGCAACTGTATGCTGACGGAATGAAATTTCATTTACTGATGAGTTTCCTAATTTCACTCACTTTTCTAACATTGCAACTTTTGACACCTGCACATTCCATAGAGTGTGAAGTGTAGTAAGAAAATGGGGAACGTTTCTCATTTGTCAATGCTGATATGATAGAAACGTAAATCCGTAAACTATTTTGTATGTTTTGGGGGTGGGATCACATGGACCACATCATGCATGAATTTGTGGTTCTGTCCAAATGGGGTAGTCAAGGTGGAACAAATAGGTGTCGTTATCTCTCTGCAAACAGTATCAACCTGTCGTACAGATTCCACCTAAGAACTCTGACCAAGGAACTATTTTTACATAAGGGTACTGCAGTTACATCTGTTATCACACATAGCTAAATAAAATTTTCCTTCCAGTGAAATCACTTATTGTTTAATGCTTTGGTAGCTAAACCAATAAATATACTTTAAAATAATCCTTGTACAGTCTCCAGATACCGGGACTGTGAGTGACTATAGAGATCGTTGATTTTACTGTGTGTGTGTTATTTTTAAGATGAAGACACTATGCTGATAGGAAATTGGTTCGCCCCAAAACATAGAGTCGCACGTGGAACTGGAATCCAGTCCTCCTGCCTGGTTAGTCTATTGCCATCTCTACTACGCCATAATAAAGTCATTTAGACAAAGTTTTCAGAAATCATTAGGTCTTCCCAAGTTCTGAACCAGATATGGAATTTGCATTATTCTCCACCTCGTGGTGAGAAGCCGTGAAAAGAACACCAGGTTGGGATCACACAACTTGGGTACGTGGGTGGAGGTTCTGCGTTGCAGCCTACAGAATTCACCCTAGCCAACAGAGGTGGAAAGGGAGGAAGTTCCCCAAAACCTTGTAAAGCAGCCCCTATGAGGCAGCTGCTGCCCCTGCCATGCTGCAGGATCAGGACTCCGCCTCTGCCTTGAACAGGAAGCTGCTGAATTAGAAAACTGCTTAACAGATCAGGAAGTTGCCACCACGACTGCTGGCTCCCAAATCCTGCTGCTTCTGTCACGGTCTGGTGCCCCCAAAATGGATGCCCTGCACCCTGCCTCTCTCTCCGTGCAATTCAGATCTCACACACATGCATCCGAATGGCAGTGCCTAAATCCTGCGCAGAACCCTTGCTTCCACAAAGGAGTCTGGGAGATGGTGTTTTCAGCATCAGAGAGAGACCCGCTAGAGTGGCTGGTGAGTGAGCCAATCCCCGGCACCCAACACACTGGTTTTCATCTTTCTTGGATATTCACGGGACAAATTTAACCTCTCTAAGCCCCAAATAAGACAATGGACGTGAAAGCAGTTTGTTGTAAAAGATGCAAAATGCCAGTCATTTAGTATTATTCTCCATGCTATTTGTACCCTCCTAGTTATTCCTCCCTCTGTTTAGCTTATGTGGAGTTCTAGTAGGATGAAATACAACTATCTTACTAGAATACCACTCTTTTATCCAATCCCTGAATATATCTGCCCATGAAAATAGTACCAAAGGGAATGGGGAATATATCTTTAGCTTGGACTTATTTCCATGGCTAAGTTTAGAAAAGTGTTTTAATGAGTGTTCTTGTTAGCAGGCTATAGCTTAATGCCATTTGGCTCTCCCTGAAGACTCTCCTAAAATTATTCCTGATCTTGAGACTTATTTTACTTTAAAGTAAGCTGGCATGCTCTGAGACTTCAGCTGGTTCATTAATTGCCTCACCTTAGAAAACTTAATTGGTGTCCTTTAGCAGCAAAATTTTGGCTTATTAAGAATATTTTAAGACCACATTGAGGATCTAAGTTGCTGGCCTGGGGAAACAGACCCTCCATATGGACACTCACCATTTTCTAGCGCTCTGGGCTGTTTTGTGCCCTCTCTGATGGTCCATCTTGATCTCAAGTTGCTGCCCTTTCTTCACACCTGCCTTCCACCGCCTTCCCACAGTCTTTGCCATGACCTCCCTCACTTATTTTTATTTCTAGGGCTATGTAAAATAAAAATGTCAAGTACATCCCTGTATATGCTCTTTAAATTCTCTTGGATAATGAGCCATCGTTCTTGTAAGTGAGAAAGATGAACACTGATTCATTTTGTGGGGAAAACATGACACAAATTAATTTTCAGCATTGGCAGGTATTTGTACTTACACTTCCCTGTGCTTAAAATAATACTTCTTGCCATTTGAGAAATGTATTCAACATCATAATTTGCAAATATTGCTTGTAAGGATTATAAAACTTCCTGTAAAATGTATGTTTTCTCAACTGTGATTGCACAGCGATAATCCGAATTCTTTCTTTCTTTTTTTTTTTTTTTTTTGTGGTACACGGGCCTCTCACTGTTGTGGCCTCTCCCGTTGCGGAGCACAGGCTCCGGATGCGCAGGCTCAGTGGCCATGGCTCACGGGCCCAGCCACTCCGCGGCATGTGGGATCTTCCCGGACCAGGGCACGAACCCGTGTCCCCTGCATCAGCAGGCGGACTCCCAACCGCTGTGCCACCAGGGAAGCCCCTGAACTCTTTCTGTTGGTGCTCTGGTCCTTGGGCAGTCTCACTGGCCTTCCTCTCCCATGTGTATAAAACAAGAGGAGCTTCATCTCTAACTTTCTAACAGGCTATGAATCAATGACTAGGTACCCAGTTCAATGTGATGACTCTTGCTGACCTCACCAGTCCATCCCTAGATGAGGATATTAACATAGAGGACTACAAAGGGCATGAGTAAATCCTCTTTTCTCTCTTTCTCCTCCTTCTCTGCCCTCCTTCCCCGCACTAATAGATTTTAAGATGAAAAAGGTAGACCCTGAAGGGTGGCCTTTCTTTACATGATCGGAACAGGAGGTGGACAGGGCCGTTAAGATGTAAGAGTGGAATTGTTGTTGAGTCTCACTTTTCCTTAAAGGAAGTCACAGGACATACCTCACCAGAACATGTCAACAGGGCAAGTTGACACTTTCTTCCTTAGCCTGGTAGCTCATCACGACAGTTACGTATTCAAATGAATCTGTCAGGGACAAGACTCTGGTGCTTGAGTTCCTACTCGGCCGATGACATTGATTTGTGAGCATAATGCTCGGCTGCGGGATGTGTGACAGATAAATTTTATCAAAATTAAGGCACAATTAAACATTTCATCTTCCTAATTACCGGCTGTAGATTCAGCCTGATGACCGTGTGCTGTAAGGAATCAGCGACCATTACACATTTTAATGGAGCACAGCTGTCTTACAGCTTGGTAATATTTGCACAGTGCCACAGAACTGTAATTTATGATAAAAGGAAAAAATGTGTATCGGCGCTTTTTTGCCAAAATAGATTAAGGATTCATATACTTTAATGAGATTTGGACCTAGTCTTGGATTATCGTTATAAATGATTTATGTGCATGTTGGTGGACCCCTGGAGTTCAGAGTTGATTTGTGTTTGGGTCTACCAATATGGAATTCAATATTTATCCTTGAGCCAATATCTATCACTTTCCCCCTTTTCTCTTTCTTGCGTGTCTTGCATTTCTTTGGCCTCTCACAAAGAAGGACAGATGGGAAGGGAAACAAAGCAAAAAGGCAATGGCAGCAAGGACCTTGTTGAAAAAAACTGTAGCTTCTCTAAACCTCATGGGGAGCAAGTTTAGGGAAGGGAGGAGGTGCTGCTCATGGCAGGAGCAGAGGCGGCCCATGGGCCCCTCTTCCGCAGCCCCGGCCTTCGGTGCAGCCACAAAGCTCCGTGCCCGCTGGGGCAGATGGACCCACAAGGAGGAAAACTGACTGCGGAAATGGCCTTTGCTCTTCTGAGAAGCGGGCTGACTGACAGTTAAACTCTCCTCCTCTGTTTCTTCATTTGTAGAATGCGGTGGGGGGAAAGACTCGTTTCACCCCATTAACTGGCTTCATAAGAGTACAATTGAGGATGATTAACAGTTATTTATAATTATAGAAGGCAACGTGGCAGAGCTGCATCTCCTTACTACTACTGTAAGGGCTTCTGGGCTGTGAATTTGACACCACTTGCTGTTAATCACTGTTGGTATTTGTCTCTTTATCATCATTCTTACTGAAAAAAAAAAAAAAAAGAACACTTAAAAGTGCATATACTTGTGAATGAACTGCCTTCAACAGATCGGTCACCAGTAGGGTCATGAGTGGTCCAAACACGTACGTGCAAAGTGTACGTAAACTGTCTGTGCCTGGTGCATACTTGTTGCTAATAAATTGGGGAGTGAATGTAACGTGTTATATCTGCTTAGTAATTATTATGATGATTAAATTTGTCCAGGCACATTGATGCCATCGTCTCCAATCCTCCTGATATGAAAAAGATGCCTATCTCTTCAGAAATATGTCTTTTCAGAAAGCACACTGTGGAGGAGAGAAAAAGGCGAGATACCAGAATCTACATGAATCTGCTCAATTTAGGTGTTAACTTGCCTACTGAAAACAGAGAACATATCCTAATGAATTCAGAAGGCCTAAATATATATCTGCAACAGGGAAAGAAGAGCCCATCTTTTGATCATCCCGATCTTCTCCAGGCTTGATTTATTCCGGCGCTCAGATGCTGGAATGTTTCGTACTGTACCAGGTTGCATGTGCTTGTACACTAATTCTCAATTGCCGTATGCAGTTTGTGACAGCCATCTGCTTCGACCTCCCTTTGAGTTCTTTCTCCCACTCAGCCCAGCTGAAGTAAAAATATGGACAGAAACAACTTCTGGGAGATGAAAAAGTTAATAGGAGAGTTAAAGTTATACTGTGTATCTGCCTTTCGCACGGATGTGCTCCTGCAACTTATGCTCCACTTATCAAATATTTGAAGTGCAAAGCCTGACACTTAGCAGAAAGCTGTAAAAAATGCCATGTTTCCTCTGACAGTCTTGGCTGTGGAGGAAAGGTAATAATAAAATATGTACATCTAGCGCACATGCCAACGCTGGAGCCCACTGGTGCTACTCCAGCACCTAGACTCACAGTATGTAGCACCTTGTCACTTACCAGAGGGCGGGGGGGGGGGGGGGGCTTGGGAGTGGGCGGTGCACGGGAGGGGGATGGAGGAAGAGACAGGCGAGCAGATTTGAAAATGCCTGAAAAAATCAACACCACATTTTGGAGTTTGATTTGGAAAGGAGGGTTGATGTATATCTCCTAAAAATTATTGACTTGGGATATGGGAGAAAGAACCCCCATAATTGTGGAGCTCGGATCTCATATCTTTGTGTATGGAGCATGAAGACAGAAAACAGGGAGAGGTGTCTGAGAATTTTAAAAACGGACCTTAAGTTTGTGTATCTGTGTTTGACAGAGAGATTTTTTAAAAGTGCTTGAGTTACTAGAAAACATACCACTGTCATGGAAGTGGTTGTATTTATTGTAAGTCATCCAATCAAAGGCACCACCAATTATATCAGACCTGATCTCATGAATGCTGAAATGTGAAATAATCATGTCTTAAAATCAGTGAAGAGTAATCTATCTATCATCTATCCATCATCTCTTTCTATCATCTATCATACAGATACACTATATACTACATCTAATCTGTATCTGTATCTCCTAAAGTGATCAAAGGGTCAAAGTACGGTATCTAGACCTTTCATACCATGACCGTGTGTCTAACTATACAAACAAAAGAAAAATGACCTTGGGACCATAAGAAGAATGGATGGTGTGGGACATTTATGGGAGAAGAAGAAGGAAAGAAGAAATAACAGGAGGATGAGAGAGGAGGAAAGAAAAAACTGGATATGTAGAGAGAAGACTGGAAGAGCATCTGGAGTAATGCTGGTATATTCAGAAGACTGCCATCATAGCCTCTGTCTTCCCAAATCATTAACATGTCTACAGGAAAAGCACAAAGCGAGACCACGGGATGAAATTGGCAGATAAAGAAAAAAGAGATGTCTTGGATATAGTGCTGATGAGTTTCAGATGGAATCAAATATAAAGCCTGGTGAATCATTACTAAAATGGGCAGAATACAAGTTCAGTGTGTTCTTGTGCCATCTGAACCACCAGATTCTGTCTTATTATAATTGATCAATTCTTAAAGCCACAAGTCATACAAATATTGTTTGTTTCACTTTACCTTTCCCTTTAAACGTAGTGTTTTATCAGAAGAATTTCAGTGAAACTATATCAGAATCAGATTGTATGGCCAGAATACATTACCTTACCATTATTGAGAGCATTTTAGAATCCTTTTAAGAAATCCAGAGGTTATAGTTAATGATCAATTATGTAATGGTTAAGAGCATGGACTTTAGAATCAGACTGGGTTAAAATTCAGGTAGTTTTGCCTCTGCCATTTATTAGCTTATGAACTTAAGCCTCAGTTTCTCTATTTGTGAAATGACTAAAAAGAGCACCTATCCTATTGTTGTTAGGATAAAGTGAGAAATGTAAATCACCTAACACACTGGTTAGTGCATAGTAAATGCTCGATAAATGATAGTTACTCCTATTACTGTCAAAAGTCTGGAGGGAACAAATGAAAAAAAGCTTCATGGGGTTGGGAGGGGAAATGCTGAGGAATGACCAAGGACAGTTTGTGGTGAATGGGGCAGAGTTATTTCTCTGGAAGATAGGGACGTGAGACGTTAAATCTGGTTATTTGAGAAAATGTGATCTTTTGTCATCATATGATGGTGAAGCTTAAATATAAGGCTAACATATGCCATTGATTCTTCAGCAAATATTCTGTGAAACCATAGCACATGGTTCCATTACTGGGAATGTAATTGCTCCTCTACCAAGCAGAACTGGTTTATCTTATGGTTTATCGTAAGCTTTTTGCTATGTTTATTCATTAATGCTTGAGCTCACCTGAAATATATGTGTGTGTGAATACACACGTATTACATATGTGAATACATTGGTACATGTATTTCTTAATATTTTTTAAAAACCTTTTGTAATTTGGATTTTCAAAAGTGGCCTCTATTTTGTTTTTCAGTCTCTTCCAGAAATGGAAAGGCTTGCTCACCCTCATTTTAAATTTCAGCTAACTGGTCTTATCTACTTTGATGTGTGTTGTGCAGCAGAATTTTTATATCCAGATGCCTAAAACACATAGGTTAAAAGCAGGTCACTTTCAATACAAGACTATCATTTTACAGTTTAGTGAATATATTTACAAATTCCATAGTAACAATCCTGCTGACAGAGGCACAGTGAAATTATTATCCACAACAAATAATCGCATACAAAAATGTTTCCTTCAGACCCAGTGTACCTGTCAGTCACTGATGAGAGCCCAGCCCCTGACTGTAGGGTTTATGAAAGTTTGAAGTAGAGGAAGAGGAAGCTGTAGCTTAGGGCTCTTGTTAATGACTACAGAATCCTCACTCTGCAGCCAAGGCCGGCAAAGTCCACGAGAAACAGCAGGACTTAAACAGCTCACTGCTAGTCCCAGCAGGGTTCTTGTCAGTCAGATACATTCGCTGCGTACCTATTGTGTGCAGAACACGTCTTTTCACTTGCCAACTCAGCACTGAGAGGTTGGTTTAGCTCCTTTTATCTTTATGACCTGCAGACTGGTAACAGCATTTCTAGCAGTGTGTTCATTTTAACAGTAATTTATTGCAATAAAATAAGGTGGATGTTCCCTAGATATAACCACCATATGCCCTGAATTTTCTGAGATAATCCTGATTTTATGTAATCTTATTTTCATTCCAATAAAGGCAATTGGTGAAACCCATAATGAAATGCGATTTCAATTTTTTATGTTATTCTGAGATTTCATATAATGATTTGGCATATCAGAAAAAAATAGTTTGCTAGATTATGTTTATGGACTTCTAGATTGGAAAATGTGAGTAGGCCATGGTATTCCTGAAGAAGGAATTTTATTTTTTTGCTTGTTGCACAAAAACCGTGGTATTTCAGGAAGGTGTGCTATAGCACCTATGTACTTCTGACACCATTGATGACTTCTTAACTCCTCTATCTGTTCCCTCAGGGACCACTGAGGGATACTTCCTGATACAGTCATGGATCTTACATCTGTTAGGAATCTTTAAGTTTCAAGTAACAGAGACCCCAACACAAACTGACAGAAAGAGCAGAGGAGATTGATTAGGTCACATACTCGAAAAGGCAAGTCAGGGCTGGAATTGAGACTTAATATAGAAACTTGTATGATGTCAGCAAGGACTGACTTAATCTCAGTTTGTCTGTCTTCCATGTTGATTTCATTCTCAGACTCCACCCAGGGCCTCTGATAACCCTCAGTTGCCTCATGGTCTCAAAATGGCCCAAGCAGTTATAGACCTTACATTGTCACACCTCACTGGCAAGAAAAGGAAAGGTTTCTTTTGGTGGCCTCTGTGGAAGAGAGATGCTTTTCATCCCTGGAAGCCCCAGCAAACATTTCTTCTGCTTCACTGGCTCTGCTTAGGTTCTGTGCCCTTTACTCAACCAATTCCTTGGCTAGAGGGATGGGATTCACCCGTGGGTTTAAGCCAATCAGACTCCACTTTCAAATTTGGGGGGTGAGGTCAGTTGTATCTGTGCTCTGCCATGTGATTAAAAATGGTTCTTCCAAAGCAAAGTTCGGGTTCCGTTACCAGGAGAGGGGGGATGCTGCGAAGAATAAAACAACAAACGTCTACTGCAAGGCTCTGTGATTGTGCATACCATTAAAACACAATGTCCTAAAATAAAAGAGCATGCAATGCAAAAACAGTCCAGTTCTGTCATCTGAAGACGCTGAGTGGTCAGCTAGACTCCCACACTAGCTGCAGGTTTTTTTCTCAAAGGCCAGGCACATAACTCATAAGATTAAATTTCATGCCTGAGCCAAAGTGCTCTTTAGTTTCAAAATTACAAATGTTAAGTCAGGAAATTCCAAGTGGGCAGAACAAAGAAATATAACAACATCAACAGTTCTTTTAAAAAGCATGTGAATTCCAGAAGTCCTTTGATCACTGAACAGGGAGGAACATTCTAGAATTGTGGATCTAAGGTAGTATAAACCTTTAATGTGGTACAGTATCTCCCAAATTTGCTCCATTTTAGGTGACCCCTAGGGCAGCTGATTTAAAACATCAATGCTTGGGTTCCACCCCAAACCCTCTGAATCAGTATCTCCATGGGAAAGATCTGATAATCTGTATTTTCAAGGACAGGCAAATTGAGGAAACATTGACTTACACCTCCCACTAATCGACTGTAAAAGTCACATGAATTTATGAAGAACTGGGAGGGTGCCACTTGGCATTGCCTCCTTCGTTCATTCATCCAACAAAGATCTATTTTACATTTATTCTGACACTGTGCTTCTAGTCAGTAAATGTACAGAGTCAGATACAGCCTCTGGTTTCATAGGATTTATGGTGTTATAGGAATACAGTTAATAAACAAGAAATACATAGATGTATGAATACAACCGTGATACTGAAGAAGGAGAAGTCTGGGATGCTAAAAGAATGATTAGGAGACCTAGCATCATTGGGATATCCTTAAATATTTATCCAAAAGTCTGTCCAAGTATGGGATACAACTGAATCTCCAGTAGTAAATGACCAACATTAGGATAAGTCCAAGATAGACCAAACTCCACTGTAGCATGACTAGGGAAGCACACCAGCCCAGATAGTGTAAACTAAAGAACATCACAAAAAGAAGTCTTGAAGTAACAACTCCATCACTGGTGTCTAGCTTTATACATCTCCCTAACGTTTATTTAAACTGAGAGCTGAAACTATCTCCTGATTTCAAAGACCAAATTCCTAGAACCAAGGGACTGTCGGTTTTACCATCTTTGGCATTTACAACGGCAAAAGTCAGGCTCATGTATGTAGATATAATAATAATAATAATAACAATAGCAATAATAATGTTGATGCTATGTGTTTGAAACAGGCCTTGCAGATCATTGCAGTTTAGTCAAATAAATCAAACTTTCTTTTGTTGTTTCTCCCACATAAAATTTGAATATCACAAAGGATCAAAGTAGGAGATGTTTTGTCACTTGCATTCACGAGAATAGATGACTTTCTATCCTATGTCTTTTCTATTATTACTGTTGCAATGTAATGACTCAATAGCAAGTGAAACAATGCTATTATAATCCTTCTTTTGTAAATGAGAGTTATTGTTGGAATATATCACAAGTTTTCATTTTAAATACAAAAGTCCTTAGGTTTGTTGATTCAAATAACAGAGTAGAAACGAATATTTTGACTTTCTGAATTTATTTTCAGCTCTTAAGTTGGTATAGAAAACTGTAATTCTATTAATTCTACTAAGTTGAGATTAACATATTGTTCAGTAAAAATGTTATTTTTTTTTGCTTTTCTTCCAGTTTTACATCATAAAGATATAGCTGTAGAAAATCCCTATACTTAAGCAAATGAACATGTTTCTCTTTCTTGTTGTACAGCTTAGATAAAGGTGACTATAATTATATACTTGTTGACAATTATTTAACAATCTTTTATCTCAATAATACCTGGCTTAGAGGCTACAGTATCAGCATAATAAGATTCAATTCTTAGAGGGAAAACGTTGGGGAAAAAATAAAAAACAAAAACAGAAAAACAAATAAAATGATTGTTTACTTATGAGTACTGGGTGTTTGGGGGTTCAGATGGTATGCTGTCAGTACTTGCAGGCAGGAGAGGATGGGCAATAAACAAAAGAAGACAATTACAAGATGAAGAGACAGAGTCCTGATAATATCATTTGAATCCCTAGATCCAGCCATGCTATATGCAACTAGTCTCCAAATTAATGAGCCAATAATTTTTTAAAAATTTAAGTTACTTTGTGTTGGTTCTGTCAATTGCAGCTAGTCTCGACTAATATATCAGATGTTGAAAAAACTACCAATGATGCAAAGTTCTATTTGTGGTTATGAGAGAATAAAAATACAACACAATGTTATTATACGTTCATGATCATTCGTAGCAATATTCTAAAGCTTGATAAGATACGTTATTTCCTTATGGAATGTGAATGAATGGAAAACTAGTCAGTTAGAAAATGGGTTAAAGGTGATGACAGTTTTATTGAAGGCAAAATAACAAACTAAGAAAAAGCTTTTACGCCTTTAATTTAATAATTACTTTTGTAATTACATGGTATAGGAGCCTCTGACAAAGCACATTCTGCAAACTCTTTTTATAAGAAAAAGACAAATGAACAGAATTCACTCCAAGATGTATTATGGTTGTTTACAGTGTTTAATAGAGAGTCAACTTAATGTTCCCACACATCTGCCTCTATAACACAGATGACCCTAAATTCAGTAAGTTTTGTTTACTAACACATAGAACTGTGTACTATACATCTTGGAAAGGTTGCTAGTTAAAAAAGGAAATTAAAATCTCTGAGAACTTGAACTATCCATAAAATTATTGACTCATCCCACATAACTGAGATCTTGTAGAAAGATGACAAATTTTAATGACTCTTAGGCAAGAAAAGTACAACTTGATATGTAAGAAGGACTGTAGAATCCTTGGAGCTTTCTTCTTCTTTAGTATTTATTGCACACATGGAACAAATATCTTTAACATTTTAGTCCAGTGTGTGTTTCCTCACACCTGTGTCATTAAATGACAGTTTGTACTTTCTTTATATGCTTACTATAAAAGAGACATACTACTTTGTACCTTATTGGATAAATGGACTTTGTTTTCATACCCAACTTCACCTCTAAACCATGACCGTCACAGGGAAGCAAGCCATCAGGTTCATCCCTAGCACCAAAGAGAAGGTAAAGGATGCTCAGATGTTAGAGGTAAGCTAGGGAGCCACCTGTCAATCCCAGGTTCCCTCTTTGGACAATTTCTTCTCATCTGGTAAACATGCTTTCCTGCAAGAGGCTGCATATGCTCCTTAAACTTGCTCTATTCCCTCTGCTTTTTTTAAAAACAATCTTTGCTTCTTGCATTTCCATGTTCATTGTTCGTTTCTTCTTTCTTACTGATGATGTGGCTCCTGGTCATAGCTAATAATAAACTTCACCAATTTTTATTTTATTAATTTTTGCTTCGTTTCTTCTCACACTCACTATAATTTTTATGATTATGATTATTACTAAAGTACATGGTTAAATTTGACTATGTATTGGTTATTAAAATAAAAAATTATTTGGTGAATTAGTTCAAAGCACAGGATGGTGCTGTCTGCCTCTACAGAGAGTGTTACAGATTGAGGCATGTCTGCCAAAATTTCACATGTTGAAATTCTGACCCCTAGCACCTCAGAATATGAACTTATTTGGAAATAGGGTCATTGTAGATGTAATTAGTTAAGAAGGGATCATACCGGAGTAGGGTGGGTCCCTAACACAGTGTGACTGATTTCCTTATAAAAGGGGGTAATTCGGACACAGGTACACACACAGGGAAGACGTCATGAAAAGACTGGAGTTATGCTATCGCAATCAAGGAGCTACCAGAAGCTAGGAGAGAAGCCTTCCCTAGAACTTTCAGGGAAAGCACAGCCCTGCCAACACTTTGATCTCAGAATTCTAGCCACTAGAACTGTGAGATAATAAATTTCTGTTGTTTGTGGCTCTTTGTCATGGTGGCCTCAGCAAACTATTAATACAGAAGGTGTGCTTTGCTTGCACTTAGGCTGAGAATGAAGAAAGCCATGCCTTTGGGTAGCAAGGACAGCTTAAGCTTAGAAGTTGATCTTCTTCAGTTCATTTAGAATCTCTCTTTCCCTCCTTCAACAACCTAGTAGAGACCGTTCCTGAGTCAGTAGTCAAAGACAAAAGCTGTTCAAGGGCAAAAGAGCACAGCCATGGGCAGACCCTTCAGCTCTGGATTTAGCACTGTTTTTCTGTTGCACGTTTACATGTCTGTGTTTAGAATCTCAGGATTAGTGAGTGTCTCTTTACCCTACGCTACTCAGCTTGAGTTAAAATATGCTTTCATGAGAAGGCCCAGATATATTTATGGTTTAATGAGCCAAATAGCTCAGTTTCCTAAAGATAGGTCATTTGAAAAAAGGGTTCAATACACTTTTTCCAGCCAATTAAATATTTTTAAAAATAGCTCTTTAGTTAGACAGCTAAAGTTAAATTTTCAGAGAGACAGTAAAAGCAGATTAATAAAGGAAACAAGGCTTTAACTATAATTAAATGCTTTATTAATTGAAATTTAACTTACATTATTAACTAACTTAATTCTAGATTTTATCCTGGCTTGAGCAGAATATGTTTGCAAATTTGACTGACTTTCCCTAGTCATCAGGTGACTTTCTTGGCTGCCTTTTTTCTACCTGTCATACATCATCCGTATCCAGTCATAAATGTCTACATGTATATTTCTTAGCACCAGATCTTGAACCAAAAGCAGAAATAATAGCGATACCTTCTATCTGTAGAATGCCTTATAATACACACGGCACTTTATGTAACAGAAGCTCTCTGGGACCACCTACACTTACACACTCTACTAGATGAAGAAAACTTTTCATTTATTTCTTGGCACACTGGGGACCCATGGACAGTAGCCCCCCTCACCAGCAGGCTGCTCACCGTTGTGTGCCACAGTGGAGCAATTTCTACCAAGTTCTGTTTATGTTCAAAATTGCTTAAGTAAGTATTATAATTTAAATATTACATAAACCAGTGACATAGGAGTGCAAAAGAAAAGAGAATTGTATCTATGAAACCTAAGTCACTATTTCAGAAGGACCAGAAAAGGCAAATCACATCAAAAATTAATTTCAAATTGGTCGTGGGACAAATATAAAATTGAGAAACAAATCTGGAAGAATTCAACCCAAGTTGCTTTCCAAATGTCTTCAGATGATTATTCTACCTTAAAGGTACAAACTAGAAATTACAGACAGCACACTTTATGTGTGATTCATGGAGGAAAGAAAAGTCATCTCCAGTCAGCAGAACCATGCTGGCTGGACATTATCAGAATAATGTCCCCACCCGCCACCCCAAAGATGTCCATATCCTAATCTTCAGAACCTGGAAATAGCTTACCTCACATGGCCAAAGGGACCTTGCAGATTTGATTAAGTTAAGGATTTTGAGATGGAGAGATTATCCTGGTTTATTCAGTTGGACCCAAGATGATCCCAAGGGTCCTTCTAAGTAAAAGAGAGATAGGAGAGTCAGTCAGAGAAGGAGATCTGACGAGAGAAGCCAGGTTGGAGGGGTGATTGCTGGCTTTGCAGAGGGGGGGGGCCATGAGCAAAGGAATGTGGGTGGCCCCTAGAAGCTGGAAAAGGCAAGAAACATTCTCCCCTGCAACCTCCAGGGGAGGCTTCCCTGCGGCCGTGCTGACACCTTGATTTTAGCCCAGTGAGATCCATTTTGGACTTCTGATCTCCAGAATTATAAGATAATGATTTTATGTCATTTTAAGTCACTACGCTTGTGGTAATTTGTTAACAGCAGCAATAAGAAACGAATACATTATAATCTAATGTATTAGTTATTAAAGGAATAATTAAAGGAAACTTTTGGCTATCCACATATGGAGAATAAGTGTATATTCATGTTTAAAAATAAGAATAAAATTATTGTAGTATGCATGTATCATTTTTAAATGATTTTTAAATTTACCTGACTTTTTAATTAATTGACCAACTACAGGCTCCAGTTGCTATGAGAGGACAACTATTCTATACGGTATCACATTTTATCCAGTTTTGTGGAGTCCATTTCACACCCGCATTCAGAGTTCTAGTCTTGTGTCTGTCTTTGGTGACATGGCTCAGGTGGAGAAAGTCATTTCAGTTGTTTCTTATTTTCATTTATGAAAACTAGGGGCTTCTCTAACACTGTATGGTTTTAAAATTTTCCTCAAATAATCTGAAGTATCTTCTCACCTGTTTGATTTGTAGCTGAAGCCCTTGGGTTTATCTGTGCTTTAGCGCTGAATTTATTCGAAAGTAAAGTCCATGTGCTTTGCAGCTGCTGGCTGTCCCTAACCAGGGAATTATGATGGAAATATTTGAAGGACAATGGAGTCAAGAGACCAGGATTTCAGACATGATTGACACTAACTAGCCGGGTGTCCTTTAACAAATCTTTTAATCTCTCTGGGACTTACTTTTCTCATTTATAAATTACAAAGTTGGAGTCAATAATTTTTAAGGTCCTTTTTAGCTCTACAGTTCTATGATTCCCTAATTTTAATTCCAAAAAAAATCAGTTCTGAATAATGTTGAATTTCTCTCCAAGGTGGGAAGAAAGATATTAAATGGCTCATAGGCTACCTATGTTCTTATATATTCCCATGAGTATCTCTTCTAAGGAATTGAAAGTCTTTGTTTAAGTCCTATAATGTGCCTTATTTCCCCCTTATCATACAACCCTAAAGACTACATTGAGATACAAATTACTTTTCATTGGAATGACTCTGTCTCAGTCATGAATCTAGCCCATTCCTTTAGGCAGAGCAAGTTCCCGTGTGTTACGGGCGTGGAGCTGACGACTGGGAGAGCTCCAGCATCTCACCCATTGGGGAGAATCAGACTTGAAGACAGATTGACTATAATATCACCTGGAAGTGCTGTGACTGGGGTAGAACCCAATGCAGAATAAGGGCAAGGGGGTAAGTGGTTCACCTTATCTGTAGCAGTGACAACAGCTTTTGGACCCGTGAGACGCATCCTGAAGGTGCTGAAAAAGCAAGCTTGGGGTTGGGGAAGCATTTCAGGCAGAAAAAATAGCCTGTTCCAAGTGCAGAGGTGTGAAAGGCGTGGCCTATTTTGGAAAAGGTGAAAATTACATGTCTAAATAGCAGGTGGGATAAAGGACTGGAAATAGGTGGAAGAGAAGACACAAAAAGTACAGGCCATTTCATTCCAGGCTAGAGGTGGCAAGGAATAAAGGAAGTTACATGGTGAAATGACATGATCAGATGTTATTTTTAGAGTTAATTCTGGCGGATATTGGGATCGTGCAGATTGGCGGGTGAGTCTTCGTGGAAGGAACGGGGAGACGAAACTTCAAGAGATAATGAACACTGAACTACAACAGTGTTGTCTGGCATCCATTTCAGAAAAAGAATGCATTGGTTTTATAAATAGGTATCCTTTTCCAGAGCACTGCCCTCCAACCCAGGAGGGCTGCCAGGTCACCGACTGAGTCTTCGTTTGTTCTCCAGAGCAATGAAGAGTATTTCACAATGCAGAGCTCCTGACCATCACCACTGATAGCACAAAAATATATTTTAAAAACACATGTAAATGGAATTTACAAGGATTCAACGGATTATAAAGTGGTTTCTTATCTCCTCTCAAGGCTATGAATACATTGCAAAAATCTAGGGCAGTTAGATACTGTATTTAAATTCAGATGTGATATTTACATATGTTTCTTACTCTTTTTATAAAGATCTGCCTTAGTGCAATTTAATCAGCTTTTGCAAGTTTATATACTGTGTGGATTGGGAGGTTGGTTTAAACTAAGCTGATAGTTTTAACCTGACTAAATTCTCCAGCCAGCCTTACAGCAGAGAGATGCATCAGAACCAGGTTTCACTACAAGTGACAGAAAATCCAAATAGCAATGTCTAAAAAAGATAGAAGTTTTGTCTCATGGGTAAATAAACATGATATGCAGCACAGAGCTGGGAGTAGGTAGAGCAGCCATCAGGAACTGAGGCTCCTTCTGTGTTATGGCTCTACCATCCTTAGCCCATGATTTCCTCCTCATTGTCCAAAATGGCTGCTAGAGTGCCAAGCATCATTTCCTCCTTTGCCAGTAGGGAAGAGGAAAGGATGGAGACAGCCGCACCTCTTTAAGGACTTCTCAGAGTTCACTCCTGCTTACACGCAATTAGAATATTTTTACACGGCAGCTACGTAGCTGAAAAATACAATCGTTATCCCAGATGGCATTATTCTAATAGTTGGATGATCTATAACTAAGATGAGCCAAATATTCATTTAAAGATAACTATACTAGCAGTCTCTGCTGGAAGGAGACACTGGACAAAGTGTGATAATAATTGTAGGGACAAAATTAATTGCTTCAGTAGTCTAAATGGCATTTAGTAACCAGTTAGTTCCACAAGTTAAAAAAAAAAAGTCTTAATAGTTTGGGCACAGTTGCCTCAGAGGTCCATCACCTCTGGGAACTGAGTGGTTTAACCACTCCAAGTTTCTTACCTTGTTGAGATATGTATATGGAAAACTATTAAGTCAGTTTCTGTCTATCCATCTATTTTTCATCTATATGGCATATATTTAAAAAAACCATGACAATGAGAAAGGTTGGTATGGTAGTTTATCTCCAAGATGGGTGCCATCAATTCCTTCTCTCTGTATATACACAGATGGAAAACTCTTCAATTATTTGTATTCTTTGGGGAAAAGAGAGTTGATAGGTGATATATATCCTCTTGACTCTGGGCAGATAAATATTTTATATTGTTACATCACCCTCACATCCTTGCCAACACTCACCAACCGCTATCCTCCACATCACCCCCTCCTTCCAGACCAAAGAACATCACAGCCCGAAGCTCCCCCAGGTGTCGTGTGTCACACCCAGGTCTGCCCACTCCAAGGGGTAGCTGCTCCTCCCACACCCTTTCCCTCCACTCTGTACTCTATTTACCCCCCGGGGAAAACCAAAAACTTATCTTAATAAATTGACCTGCAATTCTGGATTAAGAAGCACTCATGTTGGGTTGGCCATGTCTCTCTCTCAGAACACATGTAAGCTTGTGCCTGGCCTTGCACCCACCAGAAAGATGTTAGTGACTCAAGTCAGAGACCCAGGAGGCTGGATAAAGGGTAAAGGACACGGCTTGGAGTGTCAGGACCTCATAGTGATTTGAATAGTTTGCCGTGGGGTCAGGTGGGGCTCATTTGTTCTTGAACATAGGCCTGGCAGGAGTGTAATACCCTGTATATTAGGTAGGCAACTATTAGAAATTTTAAAAAGGGAAGAAAAGTAGAACAATGGATCCCCCAGACCACCCACCCCAGCTGGGGTCGCATGGATCAGGACGACCCATCCAGCCAAGCCCTTCTCACACTCCTGACCCACAAAACTGTGAGCAAAATAAAATAAGTGTCTGAACTCCCTAAGGTCTGGCATAGATAGATGCCTGGAAAAGTAGGTTAAAGAAAGACTGTAAAATAGGGAAATGTGGATGGACAATAGCAAGAGGTAAGATAAGGCTGAGGATTCAAAATGATCTGGAAAAGTATGCAGTCATGGGTATGAAGCTGAATTTCAGTGAAGGAAAAGGCCAGTGAGAGGGACCCAAGTCCAAAAAGTGAAAGTAGGAAAACTAAGAGAAAAGTAGGTTAACATAAAGAAGGACACACTCAAAAGGAAAACAAGAATCTTAGGAAAAGGGAGGCTTCAAATAGCACCACAAATCATCTGGACCTACTCACCCCAGAAGAATTGTGTATAATGCAAAAGAGGGATTTGGGGGGAAAAGTCTCCTTGACACCATCATTCACATTCTATCAGTAATATCTATTTATTTGAGCATTACTATGGGCTAAAGGCTGATGATTTATCGATGGAAGGAACATAATTCTCGCCTTTATGGAACTCATGAACATATCATGTCTAATTTTTGTCCTAGAATGACAACATGGTAACCCATCCCATTATGAAGAAATATTAGAACCTCTAGTTTGTAAGGGAATAAATAGTAACATCTCCGCACAGTAAATATGAAGCCATGCCTTTAAGGAAAGAAGACAAACATATTAAGAAACTAGAAAAGCCAGGCCTGGAGGCTACAGTCTGCAGACTGGAATGATGCTAACATAGGGCTATGCCTTCCAGGAAACCTAGTAAAGGTTTGTCTGTAATTGATGGTGAGGTTTTGCAACACTGGGGATGTAAGGAAGTTACTCAGGGAGCTGGAGGGGAGCCTGCTACTGCTTTTTTGAAAAAGGAAAGAGGGTTTTAAACAAGAAGCACACAAGTATATCTTGTTTCCTGCATTCCTGAAAAATCTTAAATAATTGGACTCTGCTATAAAAACCCCAAAATATTTGTTGTCTAGAATCTCAGAGTAAATCTTACAGAGTCTTGTTAGGAAAGCAAAAGCTCCCCAGACATGCGTGCCTTCATTTTTTTTTTAAACATTGATTTGGATCTTCACATTCAAAATTAAATTTGCTGAAAGTGGACTCTTCCCATATAGCAATGTAATGGGGAGAAGAATCCATTTTTTAAAACGTCAAAATTTACATCAACAGTAAAGAATATTGTGTCTCCCTTAAATACGATCACTGACGTTCCTACTCATTTGGTAGTTTTAGCCAGTTTCTTGCAGAGACTGTATTTTCCTTCCCTCTCGATCCACCTAATCTGTTCTATAAACTTTGGTTCACTCTCGCCTTACCGCTCACCCCATCCATTGCCGCATCCCTTTACCTGTGGCATTTTACACTTGAGGGGAACTGTGCGTGGTTGATGACAAAAGGACTGCTAATCGTCCCAATTAAGAGGTGTGACTGTCACCCATTACCTATCAGCTTTGTTACGGAACATGCCAATTAGTAATCGTACAGGTGCAGGCATTTAAGTTCATCAAGGTTAACACTGCCACACAGCTTTGTTTTGGCTGTTTGTTTAAATATTGAAAAATCATGGGTAAAGGGCTGGTTTCTGTTGAAGAATGAACAGATGTCATTGCTATACTTTCTCAGATGGAAAATCTTTAGACTGACTTAAAGCAATAAAAGTGACCTTCGAGAAGTGATCCTCTGTGGTCAGTTTATGAAAGGACAGGTGTTTTGGGTTCTCTTGCCCTCATGAAGGAGCAGGGAACTTGTCTTTATGTCACAGGACTCTGGAACTCCACTGGAAGGTCAGCTGAGGGCACTATACTAGAAGCCTGTAGAGTTATTTAAGGGTTTTCTGAAAGCCCAGAGTTTCTATATATTAGTCTCTTTCTGAAAGCTAAACTCATATCATTGAATAGTGTTATAGATACATCCTCTAGACTTCCCTTTAGAAATTTTTGATAGAACACCTGGAGGAGGGAATCTGTTTCAGAATCCCACACCCTCAATTTGACAGAAACCAAGAAATCATCCTGACCAGCCTCTAATTAGGGAAGGTAACAAAAATTCATTCTACACAGGGGACTGCTGAGGTCCGAGACATTTCATGACTTGCCCAGGGCCATTAAGCCAGGATGAACCTCGATTTGCAGAATGAGATAGATTTGGGGAAGAGCTAACCTTCCATTTTTCTCTAGCAGAATGAGTAATTCCTATGAGGAGCTGGTAATTTTTAGCTTGTTCTCAAGCCTACTGAAATATCTTTGCTCTTTCCATGCATCTGTAAGAGCAACTGTTGTTTTCAGTCATTCAGGGGGAAAGTGTGTGGTGAGGGCCTCTTCTATTTTTGTGGTAGACTCCACAACAAATAAAGAACGTCTCTCTGGAACCTAAGCTGCCAGGTTTGGAGAACTGCTGTGTGATGGTAAAACTAGTTGATCGGTTTGAGATCAGCGCCCAAACCATGTTTGAGGGAATACATTGATCCAGTCCAGGATGAGGGGTGGTCCCCTTGCTCTTACTCAGGATGGGCCTCACGCGTTACCTGACGTACAGCAAGGGGTAAAGTGGAGATGCGAATGGCGGAAAGTCCAGGACTCTGGGCTGCCCTTCTCTCTCAACACAGGGCATAAACCCAAACCTTAACCCATTTTAAACAAACAAATGCACTCCAGATTCTTAGCATGTGCCTGGTACATTGTAAATGCCCAAGAAATGGAAGTCATTATTGATAGAAGCTTACTTGCCTCTGGGGACATTTGCATTTTATATTTATTAACCATAAAACAGCTAACATTTCCATTGGACTTAAGCCTTTTCTTTTTCGTGAAGCTGGGGACTCTTTTCTTCCCTCCATTTTGCATTTAAATTTAATTTTTGGCTTCTTGTTGTTTTGCCAAGACATGAAATATTCATTATAGAAAAGTGTAAAAATACATGTCTTTCAATAAAAAAACTTATAATCATACCTCTCAGGGATAATTACTATTAACACTTTGGTATATAGCTTCAAGGATTATATTCTATACATGCATAAACATTTAAAATATTAAAATGGAAATGATGATGCAAGTTAGTTTGGAAAATTTATTTTCACTTATTATTATATTTAATCATTTTCTTTAAATATACCTATTTGTTTCCATCATAATTTTTGTTAACTGAATAATATTTCCTTTTGTGGATTTTCCATAATCTAACACATTGTCTATTTTTGTATATATTGGTTGCTTCTGATTTTTCATAATTAAAAAATACTGTGGCTAAGTTTTTTAGATAAATTCTTAGAAGTATAATTTTGGGGTTAATACACACGTATTAGTATCTACTGCTGCACACAAATTACTGAAACTTAACAGCTTAAAACAATACACTTTTGGGATCTCAGTTGCTATATGTTAAGAGTCTGGGCATAACTTAGCTGGTCCCTCTTCAAGGTGTCAGTCATCATTTGGGGCTGAGGTCTGCTCTGAGGCTATCTTGGAAAACATCCACTTCCAAACTCAAGTCGTTGGAAGAATCCATTTCCTTGCTGTTGTAGGACTGAAAGCTTCATTTTCTTGCTTGCTATAGGCTAGAGGGTACCTTCAGCTCCTAGAGATAGCCTGAAAGTTCATTGCTATGTGGCCTCCCAACATAGGCAGCCCACAACACGGTGGCTTGCTTCTTCAAGCCAGCAAGGGAGAGAGAAACATACTCCAGCAAGAAATGTTACAATCTTATGTAACGTAATCATGTAATCATATATGTCCTACTTCGTTTGCAGTATTTATTCTATTGGCTAGACATAAGTCACAGGTTCCATGATACGCCAGGGAAGAGCATGACTGAAGGGCGTGAATACCAGGAAGCAGGGTCGTGAGGGCCATCCTAAGGACCTGCCCACAATAATCCATGTTTAAAACTTTCGTTGAATATAACCAAACTTCAAATATATCTCTATTAGTACAGAATTAGTGTGCACTTTTCCCTACCACATTGACCAATTGGTAGGAAGTAAATTGCCGTTTGATTGGAAAAAAGATATATTTTAATTTGAATATATTTGTTTATGAAGACAAATACATACGTTCTTATGTTCTTTGGTTATTTGCATACTTCACTTTTGAAAATTGCTTTCCATGTTCGTTGGGTAGAGTATTCATATTTTTCATTGTTACACTTGTTGCAAGTATTTCCCCCCTGTTGGTATTTCCCCTGTTGGTCTTTGTATTTAGGGCATATTATTTAGGAATGTGGCTTATTTATTTTATTGTAGTCAAATCAGACATTCTTAACCTTATTGATATTCTCTTCACCACCATGTAGAGTGTTTTCCTGCCCCAGGATTACATAAATATTCTAAAAAATAATACAAGTGGAATCCACACACAAAACAGAAACAGGCTCTCAGACGTAGAAGACAAACTTATGGCTACCAAAAGCGAAATGGAGGAGGGAGAGGGATAAATTAGGAGTATGGGATTAACAAACTACTGTACACGAAATAGATAAACAATAAGGATTTACTGTGTAACACAAAGATATTCAATATCTTATAATAACCTGTAATGGAAAGTAATCTGGAAAAAACATATTTTAACTGAATCACTTTGCTGTACATCTGAAACTGACACAATATTGTAAAGCAACCATACTTCAATTAAAAAAGTTATAAAGTAATTTTATGGTTATTTAAAAGTTTACATTTAATCTCTCTGATATTGATTCGGTATAAATATAAAACAGAGATGATTTATTATTATTTATTTATTTTAACCAGAAATGGTGGGTAAATTTCAACTAGAAGAAGTGGTTAGAAACTGATCAAGACTAAAAAGCTTGAAGGATCTGAAGCCATGAGTTGGGACTTGTAGAACTGGTAGCATCATGAGGGGCACATAGAACAGATGTTTATTTAGGAAATGGGAACTTAGGTTATTCCTGTGGGAGCTGTCTTCTCTGTATACTTGTTAAGGTCCCTCTGGTGTGCCATGAGTTGACTTTCTGTCTGAGAATGTAGGAGAGGGGTACTGTAATCCATCCCAGGGTAGTTACTGTGAGGTCAATCTGACAAAGTGTGGAAGACCTTCCACGGGTCCCCTTCTTTCCTGGTGTGGCAGAAGTGGCTAACTGTTCCACAAAGTGAATTCACCTCTTCTTCCTCTTAATAGTAAAACCTCTTGAGTTGGAGCAGGGCTCGTGAACTTTGTATGGTCTGGCCCCATAAGAAGGCTGCTGTCTTGCTTTCTGTACATCCACTGCCTGACCTGGCCCTGCCTCCCCTCCTAAGCTGAAGGTTTAATCAGTAACTGCCTGGTTGATTGCCAGACCCCTAGCTAGTGATTGTTCTATTCCTCAGACCAGAATGGCTCCAGTATGTTCGGTCATCAACAGGAAATATCGGCCCTCGCAAGGGTTGTTAACTCAAAGATCTTTGCGGGGGTGCGTTCCTTCAAGCAGTGCCCCTGGCAACCAAGGGGCCCTTCTGGCACCATGCTCCCTATACTATAGTTGATAGCCTCCGCCTCCCCTGTGTAGTGAAGATTGCTGCCCTGTCCTGCCTGCCCATGGGCCGTACACGGTGAGGTGTTGTTCCGGGACCTTTGCCTCTGACTTGTAAGATTCCCTGTCCGATAAATCACAGATGTCTCTGTTGCTGACTCCGGGCTCCTTCTTCCGTCTCGCAGCTGGGCAGCTGCAAGGACTGCAGGACTGTGGTGCACAGCCCAACAAACGTCTATATTTCCCAACTTCTTTTGCAGCTAGTCACAGCCCTGTGACTAAGATCAGGCCAAGGGGAAATGAGTGAAAGTGAAGGGTACAGTTTCTTGATCATATACTTAAAAAGGCTTTTTCCCTTTTCTCTTGCTCTGGAACTTGCATTTGCAGGAGATTCAGCTTTGACCAGGAAGGCAAAGACAACACAGCAGAGTGTGGTTCTCACTGTGGGGTTTCCAAACCACCAGTATCACCATCACATGAGTACTTGTTAGAAATGCACATGCTTGGGTTCCACTCTGACCTACTGAATCAGAAACCGTGGGGTGGGCTCAGAAAGCCCTCCAGGTGATTCTGATGCTCTAAAGCAGGGACTGCGGCAGCTGGCTTTTGTATGGTCAGTGAGCCAAGAACAGTTTTCATATTTTTAATGAGTTGCAGCAATCAACAACAACAAAGGAAAAACAAAAGCAAAGAAGAATATAATTGAGATTACATGTGAGATGCAAAGACTAAAATATTTACTATACTGTCCTTTACAGAAACAGTTTACCAACCTCTGCACTGAAGTTTGAGAACTACTGCCGTAGTAGTTAGTACCAGTCAGTGAGCGAGAAGGAGCTTAGGTCCCTGAATAACTAACACTGTGGAGCAGACGTGCTCTGTCGATTTGGTCTGTGCATCTCTGGACTGCTAAGCAAAGGAAAAATAAGCTTCTGTCTTATGTGAGCCTCATTATGTGAGGTCTTATGTTAGAGCCGCTGAGCCCATGCCCTAATGGGACAGGTAAGAAGAAGCTGCTATATAATACACTGATTTCCCTTTGCACACCTCACCATTAGCCAGTGGTCTGTGGTTTGCTCTTAGTTTCCCACATCACATCTCTCCTGGTGGCCGTCTTCAGAGATTCAGATGTTTGATTTGTCTAATAGTCTTCCACATACTTGCAGCTCCAGAGGCTCAGAAAAGTTTACTGGAGCTTCAAGGTCAGGTTCAACTTGGCTTAAATGTTTTCCACGGAAATAATTCCTTCAAAACAATCAGTAATCTTACAGTCAGTAATCTTGTACTTCCATAGCCTTATTTTGATATACTGAGTTAGAATGCTTGGTGTGTCAGCATTGAACAAACGATGGTGACCCGTCCTCTGGCTTGCAAGCGTTCATCCTTGTTTGAAATGGTACATTGAGGGGCATCCCCTCCTAACAGATGGAATTGGATGGTGATAAGTCCGTGGCTGTGGGCTGTGGGGTTTCTTTGCAAGAGGGCAGTTATGATTTAGGCCAGACACAGAAGACGATTGCAGTTAGGGAGGTCACTAAGAAAGTAAATGACCTTGAAAAGAGAGGGGTCTGTATTCCCGGCTATCCGTGTTCCCGACCGTCCCGTCCCCAAGGGGAGATGGTGCATCGGAGACTCAGTCTCAGGAAGCGTTATCAGAGGGGAAGGAAGCGAGAGGTTGGTTTCCAACGACAAAGTTCAGTTGGCAAAGGCAGCTCTTCTCTGAGTCCCTCTGGAGGGGAAGACCCCAAAGAGCGAGCACGGCGCCACAGCCTGATTTCCAGCGGGAGCTCTGTGCCCCAGGTAGGGCGCGGCACGCAGGAACAGAGCTCAGGTTTGGGGTACCGTGGTGGGATGCGGGGTGCGCGGGCTGGAAGAAGGGGTCGGGATCGCAGGCCGAGGCAGCGGCTTCGCCGCGCTCGGTCAGCGCGCAGTGACCACAGACTCGCTCGTGGCATTCTGTGCGCAGTAATGAAGCCAGGCGAGAGGTCTCCGGCTGGCCCCGAGCCGGCTGTTGTCCTAAAAATGCAAACGATCGCCTCGGGCCGTGGAATCTGGAACCGGCGGAGGACAGAGGCTCCGGCTGGGCGCCCCACTGCTCGCCCTCCCTTCAGCACTCGCGACTTGGACGTAGGAAGCTGGTCTTTATCCTTGTACATAAGGACACAGAAGAAAGGGATTTCTTTTTTTTTGAGGAGTCCCGGAGGCCAGTGGTTTTATCGCGACCGTTTGCTGAGCTGATATTAAAGACGGGGGAGGGGGGGGGCTGCCAACCACCAATCCTCAGGTCCCCGTGTGTTTTCTCATGCAAAATAAGCCCTTTGAACATGAAAGCTGCATTTGCTCCTGGTTCTCCAGTGCCCCCCTGCCCCGCCTCCATCCCCTTTGTTTTCTCTAGAGTGTAGGCGAGTCAATTCGCAGCCTCCCCCGCCAGTCTTTTTTCGAGGATGGCTCGTTAATAATCGGTGGGCCGGGCGCACGCTGGGTTTCCCAGCCCCGGGGCCGCGGCCGCCGCAGACCCCCCGGCCCCGAGATCCCGACCCGCTGGAGCCGGGCCGGGTCTCCAGCAGCTCTGCCTGGACCCCGGGTCGGACTTGGCCCTTTCTGCAGTGCTTGCTTGTGGCTTGTTTTTGTTTTGAAATGTTGCCTTCGTGCTTCCCAGGCAGCCTGCCGGTCCCGAGGCTGCAGAGACATCCTTGACTCGGGACCGGCGATGTCGGTGACCGAGTTCGTCCCCTGCCTCTGGGGGTCTTTGTTGCTCGCTGCTCACGTTTCAGAAATCCGCTCGTCAATCTCCTTGGAAGCAAACCCTGAAGTTGGGGCGGGGTGGGGGAAAGCACTTTTCCTTGTGTTTTGAGGCATCAATTATTTCTATGGAATTCTTGACCGACAACAAAGGATTAAAAAAAAAAACAACTGTGGATTTTCTGCTGTCAAGGAAACAGGCTGTTCTCCGCATTTCAGTCTCCCTTTTGGTAAACGTGGCGAAAACTTAAGAGGTGACGACCACAGTCTCTCAGAGAACTCACTTGGAGTTGTTTCTAGAGCTTCCGTACGCGGGGGGAGAGCCTGGGGAACCCAGGACTGTGGATCCTAGCTCTCTGGCGAATGCCCCTGGTTTTCTGGAGGACCTGGGGAAAGGGGCGGAGCCAGGAGGGCCTTCACACAGAGGATGGCCTCCTGCACCCCTGGACTCAGTGGCAGGAAGGCACGACTCCAGGTCTGTGGGGCGCAGGGGAGTGGAGGGTAGAGCCCACGCAGTCCGCTGCCCCAGTTGGGTTGCAAGTTCTGATAGCACGGAACCCCTTCGTTCTCGATACTTCTCCGTCTTCATTTTGCACATTTCCCCCTCTACTCGCCATTGCTTAATTGCTCGTCACCTTCCTTAAAATTCTACCTTCCAGGCAAATTCAGCAGGTAGTCCCCGCTTTTTCTCCTCACTGTGCTCACATCCCCATTGACTGTCTCCTGGTTAAGAGCCGATCTGTCCCAGGAACCACCCTGACTTCAGTATAATTTAATAAACTTGAACGGTGACCACGCTGGTAGTACTCTGTCTTGTTTAGAGTGATTTTAACTGTTTTCTTACTGGACCCGGTTAAAGGTAATTCGCAAATTCAGACCCATGGACTGGAGGTGCGGTCCCAGGGGCCTGGCCCAAGTCACAAATCTAAACCTAAGTCTGCCGGCGCTTGTTGAAAATATCTCAGTGTCAAGGAAGCTACCACACACCAATCACCATCTTCCCACTCGGCTTTAGCGAGCTCAGCTCGCCCTAGAAAACAGGACCTGCCGGTCTCAGAAGGAAATCCCCGACCTCCCAGCCAGTTGTGACCTGTTTTCATGTTGCTGCTTCTAACCTCTGTAAAACTCACTCTTTCTCAGTATCCCTGGGGAAGAGTGCGTCACTGCTTGTGAGGCTCTGTACTCCCCAGTCTCTGCATTGTTCCCCCTTGAATAAAGGATATCCAACTCGTTACTAAATTGCGTTATTGTTGTCATTTGACAACCCTCACAGCAACCCTGTGAGGTAGGGATTTTCTAGCTCATTCTCGAGGAAGGCAGTTAAAGCCCGACTAAACTGTGAACTTGCCCCTCCCTCTTGATCCTGTGCTTCTCCTCCACTCCCAGGCACCTGCCGGGCAGCTGGGCTCTGTTCACAGATGCACGAGGCTTATCCTCTATTTTTGTGAAGCCTGTAAACCAGCAGATAACCTGTGATGTGCAGGAAAAAAATGTAATTCAAGATAGAATTGTATTCGCATGAAGAGAATATGAACCGAGTACTATACTGTTTCAGAATAGGGAGAAATTCTTTTTGGTGGAAGGATCACGTACAGCGGTTGGTTAAAGACATGGTCTCTAGCATCCTAGGGCCCCGGGCTACATCAGCCTCGCTATTTGCTGGATGCTGTCATGGGACAAATTATTTAACCTCACCGAGTTTCAGATTTATCATCTGTAAAACTGGGTTTGTTATACTTGTAGCACTTCCATGGGATTAAATGAGATAACGTATGTAACTCTCAGGGCCCAGCACAGAGTGAGAACTCCACAAATGGTAGTAATTATTGGAATTCTCTGCATGCCTAGGATTTTGACAGCTAGAGATGGGATGGATGATGGCATTTCTTTTCTTTTTTTTTTCTGAGTGTGATAGAAAGAATTTTAAGAAGGGGTAACCAGGTCACATTTACATTTTATATAAATCACTTTCTGACATTTTTGTAGTCCTAAAATTGCACTGAGTGATACAAGTTGCTTGCAAAGAAGGTAATTACAAGATAGTTTACAATCTGACCAGTACTTCACAAAGCACTACCACAACTTCTCTACAACAGTGTGAACAGAAATTTCTGTCTATCCTGCTCAGGACTTCCTTCTTTGAGACCATCCTGGGTGTCACATTTGCCTAGCACTTACAGTATCCTAGGCATTACTTCCAGCACTTTTACATTTTAAGTCCATTAATCTGTACTGCATTTCCTGGAAGAAGGTCCCGTCATTATCCTGCATTTGAGGGAATTGAGGCACAGAGAAGGTAAGTAACTTGCCCAAGGTTTCACAGCATGTGCTGGACCTCTGCATGGCACTGTTCCCAGGAAATTGAGCATCACCTGGTTGTGTGCTCTGCATTCTCCAGTTGCCCTTCTATGATTCCTTCCACCTTGTTCCAAACTAAAGAACCAGCCTGAGGTGCATAGGTAGTCAAGAGGCGCTGGCAGCAAAAGGCAGCTCACCTCCGCAAGGAGATGGTGGCGGTCAGTGTTTGAGCTGCACATTGCGGTGCATTTCCAGGCTCCCTTTGATGAGGAGTGATGTGGCCCAGAGGCTGCACACATAAAGGCACTGGTGCAGCTGGGGTGGGGTGTAACATGGGATTTGGGACAACAGACTGGGCTGGAGACCAGTGTAGCCATGGGGACTTGCTTTTCTGGAACCTTAAGCACATCCCTGAAAATCTGGGGGGTCTTAGTTACTACATCTGAAAAAACACCTGGGGGTCATAGGAACACTTTTCCTACATGCCTCACACGTTGTTCTGAGAATAAAATAAAGCGATGAGTGACTATGCAATTGAAGACTCTAAAGTGTATGTAAGTATGAATCACCAAAGGACACAAACTATTTTTAATATCAAGTAAGATCCTGATGTGCCTCATTGGCTAGAAGGGCTAGTGGATATAATTTGTTTCTATAACTAAACCCAGACTAGATCTCTGGAGACCAGCCTTCTTTTAACCCACCTTGATGTTTTCATCCACTGAGTTCTTAATTTAATCCAATTGAGTTATTCTCACTTCCACCTAAGTAGGTCGTTAATGATTGCATCGCATTCCTAGCCTTAGGAGAGGATCCGAACCCATGGGTCTCTTCAGTTTAACGCCTTTATCCAAAGAACAAAGAGGAGATGCTTTCCCTGTTCCTGACATTAGTAATAACTATAGTCAGTGTGCCTCCCTCACCAGGTTAGGGTATAGGATGAGGTCACAGTTATTTTATTATTCAAATTATAATAACTGCATTTCATCCAATTTCCTCTTTCCGGTGATGTTCCATGACAAGGCCAAGACCCTTAGGAATTTGCTCAGTCCAAAGAGCTTAGTCTGCATAGACATATCACCTTACGGAGGAAGAGACTAGAACATTCGGCCACACTGCAGAAGAGCCCCTTTCTCTGCTGATGTTCCTACATCAACAGCAAACCCCGGAAGTTTAGAAGCTGACACCCTGCCTATTGACATACCACTCTGTCAGGATGGTCGTGGGGTCACTGGTGGTTTCTCAGCGTTTGGACCAGGGAAGGGCGGACAGCATGCCCAAGCCTCCAGGATTAGAGCGCCCTATGAGCCACTCCCTCGGCTCTCACACCTGTAGCCCTGCCCTGGGCACACGGTGGTTCCAGAAGGGCATTGAGCCTTGGCCACCTCAGGGCCTCGCGCCCGTCCTCCCCTTTGGCAACCCGGCTCCTAGAGTTTGGGTATCAGTTTTGGACCCCCTTTTCCTCTTAGGAAGTCCTTTGTCTCTCCTGCAAGTAGCCTCTGTTGGAGTCACCCTAGCCCAGGGGTCATCCAACAGCCCAGGGCCACGTCCAGCCTGCCGCCTGTTTTTGTAAATAAAGTTTTATTGGAACACAGCCATGCTCATTTGTTTCCATATGATCTGTGGCTGCTTTCGTGCAGCAGAGTTGAGGACCTGTGATGAGACCCTGTGCCCACAAAGCCTAAAATAGTCACTGCCTGTCCCTTTATAGGAAAAAATGTGTGCAGACACCAGTGACCATCAAAAGTGTTCTAGCAACATTGACTGTCAAAGTAAAATGTCCTTGGACGTGTTTCTTTCCCTCCTACAAGGTTCTGTAGTCAGATAAATGGATGCATGTAATTAATGCATGTGTGGGGGATCGCTCCGAAGCAGCCACACCCCAGGTTCTTGTCAAACCACCACCCTCACCAATTCATTTAGACTTTTTCTACAGAGAAATGATTGTTTTCCCCCCAGAACAAAGAAGATGAGCTCCAAGTTGACTTGATATCTCCACTCCCAGAAATAGAAATAGGTAGCCAGTTTTTAAAATAGAGAACAGTCTGACTCATGAGTATCCCAAGCACACTCCCAAGGAGAGGAAGTGCTCTCATAGGAAACAGCCAATGGCTTTTCAAAATAAATAAGTACCGGTAATAATAGTGGCTTTAGGTGACTTCGGACCATCCAAAGATCAAGAGACATGAAGTCAATCTTTCTTGAAAGATTTTGTGAGCGGTAATCTTTATATTGAAAAACATTCATGAGATAAGCCTAGATTTTAAATAGCACTAGAGTTATGTTGACCCAACTGATTAAAAACGAGAATATTCACAATGTAGCTTGGCTTTTCCTCTCTCCCTTCAAGAGCCTTGTTGTACAACAGCCTGAGCTAAACATGCTGTGTCAATCTTATCTTTTACATTTCCCGGGTGTTTTCTTCTTAGATCATGCAACAACCCTGTCATTATTTTAAATATTTTTGCCTGTAAATTTCAGAATACTTGATCTGATTTTAATAGGACCCATGTGTGAAATCCTTTATTTTTTTTTTAAATCTATCGCTCTAAGTCTTTCTGCTCTTTAGTACAGCACAGCTTGGTAGCACTAGGTACGTCTTGTTGAAAGTATGTCCATAAATATGTCCCTTGCAGCACAGAACAGCTTGTTAAATTGGCAGTCCTCAGCAGTTTGCCTAGAAAAGTTTGCCTCACTTGCGATAGTCCAAATGTAGGGCAGAACACAGCGTAACTTTTTATCTAATTTTACCAATTGACATATTCTTCAAATTTTTAACTACCTCGTGTCTTTTCCTTCCAGTGCCACCACCTGACTTGAAAGTGGCTAAATGTTCTCACAACTGCCACACGTGGATAGGGAAATTACCTTTTATTACTGGATACTAATTTGGAGGGAAATTAAGGAAAAGAACGCTGTAATCTAAAACAGGATGCTAAAGCCACTGTGGGGAAAGCATCCTGACAGGCTGAGGCCACCGATTTCTATTCCTGAGGTCGGATTGGTACTGTTCTTCCTTATGGCAAGGGTGGGGCGCGCCAATTTTAGTCTTTCAAGTTTTATTGGTGTACTTGATTGGTTTAGAATACCTAATGAAACCCCATTATTGATATATATTTGATATATACACACACACACTTTGGTATTTTATTGATGTGTCGATATACTCTGATTTTCATCTCTCTCTGGTCAGGGTCCTGTTAGAACTAGGGAGGACAAGTACAGAGGACCCTCAGTTCAAAACTTAATGTCACAAGGATGAGCCTCGATGTCACAGCTCTCTGCTCTCACCTCTGTGAGAGGAAGCCTGCTTCTCTCCGTCCCTAGGTGTATATCAGCAACACCGCCTCTGTTTCCTCAGAGGCCTCAGAACATCAGGGAAACCTTCCTCGTCAGCTTGTAATCGTCACTGTTTAAAATTTGCCAAACCTTGTCCTGGGGGGAAACAGCACAACAAAAGAAGACGAAACAAAGCACGTGTCTGAACGCAGCACCCGTGGAGGGACTCAGGGCTTGGGATGGAGCACAGCACAATGGCTGTGTTCAGTGACCGTTTTGGTGGCCACACCCTCCAGATGGTCCTACGTGCTTCGGGGTGCGTGGCCTGAAGAGAAGGCATTTTCTGTGCTCAGTTCCTGTCTGCAGATTTTACCTCCCAGTAAAAGATTTGCCTGTTCCTGAAGAATCTATTACTTTTGGAGCCATTCTTGAAGAAAGCCTTTTTAAAAATTCAAAGCGGATTTTTTAGAAATGACACCCGACTTTCTATTCTCTTCTTAAACATGCTTTCCTAGCTGCAGGTGGGTAAGGACATTTTCATGGGTGAAAGTTTATAGTTCACGTCTCTCTGAAGATTAAGAGAGAATCTGAAGCTCTGTTTCAGCAGTTCTCAAAAGGGGGCTTTAAGTTCCCTCATTTCAGAATCACCCTGGGTAGACATTCCAAGTGCACATTTCTGGGTTCCACTTATAACTCAGTGAATCAGTTGCTAAGGTAGACTCTAGGTGATTCTGATACACGTGAAAAATTTGCCATCATCACATCTGTCGCCCTGTACGTAGCTGGTGTTCAACACATTTTTTTGTGGAATGAATCAAAACAATTCAAGGGAAGAAAACAAAACCATTCAATCAAACACAGTACATTCTTTTTTTTAATTACATGTCCTTCAGGCTTTATGTTGATTTAACCACGTTAAAACTGTGACCAGAGACATTCTAAATTGTGGCTCTGTGGATGATAATTGAAAGAGAAAACCTCTTGGCTGGTATCTTGAAGAATATTTTCTTATACTCCTGGAGGGGTATGTAAAGCACAACTAAAATAGCTATTCCAGATCATTCTACTTTTTTAATTAAAAAATTTAATTATTGACAAAAGCTATTTGCTGGAATTGTGTAAAAAATGTTTACAGATGCCTTAGGAAGAAAACAGCAGAATGTGGAACTAATTGTGTTGATTCAAGGTAATTATGAAACACAAATGACCATTACTTACAACAAGTCCCCTGATGATCAGTGGTTGACTCCAGGGATCAGGTGCAAATGAAGGAAAATAAAATAAAATAAAAAAAGAGTGGCAATATATTTATGCGGTTATAATCAAACTAGAAATTGTGCCCTATCCCCAAGTTAATAAAGGTCTTTCATGACATTTCAGTATTCGAATTATACATGCTATATTGTTACTAAGTAAAGCTTTTTTTTCTAACTTCAAAGGAGCATAGTTCTTTTTTTTTTAATCTTGACTTCTTATCACATTGAATTCTGGGAATAAGAGATGAATGAGTATTCTATTTTCTGACTTCCCTTTACAGTGGAAAGTGACATATTTAGGTATGAATTGTTTTAATTTCTTTTCCATCCTAGGTGGTCAGTGGGCTTTTTGTTTTTTGTGTGTGTGTGTGGTACGTGGGCCTCTCACTGCTGTGGCCTCTCCCGTTGTGGAGCACAGGCTCCGGACGCGCAGGCTCAGCGGCCATGGCTCACGGGCCCAGCCGCTCCGCGGTATGCGGGATCTTCCCAGACCGGGGCACGAACCTGTGTCCCCTGCATCGGCAGGCGGACTCTCAACCACTGCGCCACCAGAGAAACCTGGTCAGTGGGCTTTTATGCCCGTATAGTAGGAAGAAGCCCAGAAGAGATCTTCTGGATGTTACAAGATGTCTTGGCACAAAAGTCCTGAGCAACTCGAATGTAATTTAGATCATCACAGGGACGTGCAGCAGGCTGTCCCCCACCTACATGAGCCTCTTGGTCTACTGTGTTGTGACCATCCTCTATTTAGTGTGGAAAGGTGGAATTAAAAATGTAGAAAAGGCCAGAGGTTTCAAGTGGGAATCGCCACTGACAAGAAATGCTAGGGGACCGAATGTGAGTCTTCAGTTGAACAGTACCATTTAAAAGAGAGAATCTTCCACCATTGCAGGAAAATACCAGGCTTCGTTTCACATGACCAGCTGAAAGAGAGCTGTAAGTCAACATACAAGTTCTCAGACCAACATTGTCTAAGAGAAATAGAAGGTGGGTCACAGATGTAATTTAAAATTTTCTACTAGCGACTTGAGAAAAAGTAAAGAGAAACAGGTGAAGTTAATTTAATAATAACATATTTTATCTAACCTAGTATTTCCAAAATATCATTTCAACATTTAAGGAATATCAGAATTATCAATGAGACTTCTGAGATGCTTTTTATCTTACTAGGTCTTCACATCTCAACTTGAATTAGCCGCATGTCAAGTGCTCAGTGGCCACATGTAGCCAGTGACTCTGCCATATTGGGCAACTTAGCCCTGGACTGGTAATCCTCCAACCACATATGAATTCTCTAAGAGGGACTCTTGTGAAAAATGAATTATTTCGAAGGCAATAAAATGTTGTCATTTCCATTGTGCTCTTCGGGCCTGAAGCTGTAAGCATAAGTGGATAAGTGACTAGAAGAAGGAGTGAGAGTAGGGAAGTCTACTTTCCATTGATATATGTGAAGGGTGTCCTTGAGTTTGCCCAGGTGCAGAGGCTGGGCTTTTCCAGAGAAGTCACTTGTCATTTGCTGCATTTACCAGGTTGGGCTGTCAACCATTGCAGTTTTCCGTGTTCTATGGTCCTGCAATACTATTGGATTATTGGGTATTACTCTAAGTTATCTTTACTGGGTGTTATCCCCCTTTGCTGCCTCACTTCATCTTGCCATCTAGCAGCTGCTTATGCATCCTGTTAAAGATGCTGAGCCTGTGGACTGGTCCCGGTCTAGGCTCTCAGTGTTGGCTGGTAACCAGAGAGACGTCTCAAGGAGCCAGGTGGGATGTTCATGGCAAATCCAGGTGTCACAGGCAGAGTAAAGTTTAAGCAATACCACAACTTAGTGCTTAGCTTTTAATCTCAATCTTAGGTGTGCCTCAATGATAATGTCCTATTGCCCTAGAAACTTACCAGCTTTCTTGGACTGTTGTAGTTTATTTCTGGATTTCAAGTACAGAAAGTTGTTAATTATACTTCTTAGTCCATGACACCGTATCATTGGTTTGCACAAGCTTCTTTCTTGACCTATCTCACTTACATGTTATCTATCTATCTATCTATCTGTCCGTCCATCCATCCCGCCATCCATTCATCCATCCATCTTTTTATCTATCTATGTATCTATATACCTACCTATCTACCTATCAGTCCATCTATCCCTCCATCCATGCATCCATTCATCCATCCATCTTTTTATCTATCTATCATCTATCTCATTTGGCCTCTATTTCTCAATTGCTCACTGCCATTCTCATTCGTCCCCCTACCACAAGCAGTCATGTGAATGTGTTTGATGATATCCTTTTGTTTTCATGTGTTCTTATAAAACACTTGTTCATGTATTCTAATTTATACAAGTATCATTATGTTAGATAGCTCATTCTATTTTCTCTTTATTATTATTGCCTATTGTTTCTAAGACCTACCCATGTGGCTGTGTAAACATCGGCTCTTTGCTTCTGATGGCTGCAGAATACTTTACAGTTGGCATCTACCATGTTTTACTTACCCACTAGTGACAGACACCATGATTTCCTCCCACCATCACAAGCAACACTATGATAAGTGTCATGGAGCATGCCCCCTGGTGTGTGAGAGTATTTAAAAAAATTATATTCAGGAACTGTACTGCTTATTATAGTGAATGTTTAATTTAACTAAATATTACCAGGTCGTTTCCAGAATGTCTGCACCAGTCTATGTTTAAATCAGCAGGCATGTGAAGGTTTCCACATACCCATATGCCCAATAATAATGGCATTATCCATCTTTCCAATTTTAATCAATCTAATGACTTTCTTGAACTTTTTAATGCTATTGTGTCAAAGTGAATGGTAAAAACATATACTTGGGAAGCAAAACTAGGTGATAAAGTCTAGTTTTCTATTCCTTTTTCAAACATTTGACACATGCTGGTTGCTATAGTACTAGAGGCAAGTAATTCACTAGTGTCAGGTTTTAGAAGAACCATAGGCTGATACAAGGAAATACACTGAAGATGTGTTGTGGCCACTAGCCACTTCTGCATCTCAGCCTAGAAAGTGGACGAGTGCATTCTTTAATAGTCACAGGAAGCCTATTCTTGGTCTGGCTGGTCTTGGGGGACTGGGGGTCCTCTAAGGATCAGTCAATTCTAAAAGAACCTCAAAACCAGTAAAATGTCTATAACCCACTTCTGCTTTCTTACATTCTTCAGACATCTGCTCTAATAGGTCCTAGTAGCATAACTCAGGAAAGACTGTCTATGAGGACATTGTTAGCATGAGTCAAAGGGAACAAATAGGATGCTGAAACCAGATGGGCAACGGGGACTGACCTAAATATTAAGCTGTCTCTCAGGCACTGAAAGAGTGACCAGTATGTAAACAACAGTGTGCAATGGGTCACAGTGAACTGGAACAGGATCTAGGTCAGGAAAGATGGTCTAATCTGATGGTTGAGGTGTGGTTGGAATCCCCCAACGATGGCTATTCCAGAAGTTATGAGGATGGTAGTTTCTTGGGAAATCTTTCTGTTTTGAAGGAAGCTATAGTCGTTGACCAAAGGTATGGAAAACAGGGTCCAGGACCATCTAAGAAAGGACTGGTAAGAGCTAGGCAGGGTTTAGGGGCTTAGTCAGTTGGGCTATGGCTTGGAGGGCCTGGATGTTGGAACTGAAATCAAGCCTGGTTATTTAGCCTGAGCAAATGTACATAGTCTTAGAGAAGATCTGGTGCTCGATGGCCATTTGAGGACTCAGAGCCCACCCTAGATCCCACATTTATGAACATGAAGGTTTGACCACATTAGACATCACTGACGGGAGGAGCCCAGCTTATGTTCTCTCCTGCTCAGAGCTTGGATGGAGCTGAATCTGCTTGTCTAAACTCCCGTTGCCTAGAGGCGAAGGGCTAGTGAAACAGACTGATAAGAATCTAAATTCTGGATCCAATGTAAAAATAGGCTCTAACACCCTGTAGTCTGGATTTCCAATTGGCTCTGGAATTCACTGGAAATAGATTTCAAGATCTTGAGATTTCCTAAAGGTCACTCATGCACTTTTCCCCCTTCTGACACTTTAAGACCTCCTGTTCTCTCAGCAAGGCCTCTCAAGATTATATCAGCATATATGGCCTTTTTCAAGAGTCAGTAGAAACTCAGAGGAAGAGGTGGATCTGAAGCCAGATGAACAGGCACAGCACAGTAAGAGGAGAGTGGGGTGGCTGTGACCCTCATGCGTTATCCTCACCAAGTATGCTTTTGTAATGGTCTTTGAGTCTCAAGGAATGAGCTAGATGGAGACTGAGTGACTTCACATTGCTTTTGGGCCAGGCCTCAGCACATATAACATCCATGATTCTGTGGTCTCTTTTATGGACTCTACGTGGAATGTACCAAGGGGATCTCTGGATCATTTTATGGTAGTCCTATTTTTAATATTTTGAGGAAAGTCCATACTGTTTTCCATAATGGCTGCACCATTTTGCATTCCCACTAACAGTGCACAAGGGTTTCACCTTCTCCATTTACTTGACAACACTTGGCTTTTGTTTTCTGATAACAGCCATACTGTTGGGTGTGAGGTGATATCTCATTGTGGTTTTGACTTGCATTTCCCTGATGATTAGCTGAGCACCTTTTCTATACCTGTTGGCCAGGTGTATGTCTTCGTTGGTGTTACTAATCAAAGGGCATAAAGTTTCCGTCAAGCAAGATGAATAAGCTCGAGAGATCTGCTCTTCAAAGTTGTACCTAATGTCAACAAGAATGTGTTGTGCCCTCAAAACTTTAAGCAGGAAGAGCTCATGTTAACGGTCCTTACCACAATAAAATAAATGTTTAAAAAACAGAAAATTAAGTGACTTACATGGAAGAAAAGAGAAGGGAGGTAACATATTAAAAGGGCAAGCAGATAAAAACACAAACGTAGAAATGTAGAGGCCTGAGGGGGAAAAAAAAAGAAAGAACTAGGAGAGAGAGGAGAGAGTAATGTTAGTAAAGTCAAGGGAACCAAGACTTTGCAAAAAGAAGACACAAAGTAGAAGGTGACCAATTAGCATAGTGAGGGCAGAGGGCAGATATCAATGGTTAAAAAGTAAACAGGAAATGAAGAACATGTAAAATTGTTAAAGATGGGAAGAGAAAGGGAAGTAGCTGGGGGCAGAATAGGATCACTACTCTGGTTGGGTCATTTTAAATCATAGAATCTTGATGTCCACGCACTTAACAAACTTTCAGTAAACAGTTGTTGAATGAATGAATGAATGAGTAGATGAATGGCAGAAGAGAGGGCTGTTAACTTATATGCCATGTAAAGGCAAAAGAGTGCATCTGTTATTCTGTAATATGAGTAATCATGATTATGAGAAGGTAAGAACAGGGTCTAAAGACAATCAATTAGAGGATATGTACAAAAAGAAAAACAACACTACAAATGGCACAATTTATATGCATATTCTCTTAGATATTGATTCATAATTAGGTTCATTGTAAAATAATTTCAGAAATGATCTTACTCAGTTGGTAAACACTGCTCTGTGGTGAGCCCTTACTCATAAAAGTAAGGGCTGGAACAAAAGCACAGCGGAATCATTTCACAATTTGTTACCAATATGGGATTTATCGTCAGGCACTCACTCCTCAGCCCCACAGTTCATTCATGGAGGTGGCTGAAAACTATTCTCCATTTCCCAGTCAGTTCTTTAAAGTCTTAGAAGAAAATCTGCAGAAAACCTTAAACCTCCCCTTGTGACTTTGGGTCACTCTCAGTCCAGAAGCTGTAATGGGGTCTGTGGTCCTCAGGGCCCCAGCAGTGGTCCTGCCCTTCAAAATCAGGCGATCGAATCTCTACCTCTCTTCCCAGACTGGCACTGATTCTGGAGCTGCACTCAGGGCTGAGAGGGGTCTTCTTCCTTTGCCTCCTTTCCTCACATCATGAGGAATTAAGGGATAAAACAGACTTTCTGCTTTTAAGGGTTGGCCAGTACTTGAGTTAGACCAGATCCCCTTGACTCATGTTAAATTAGTAAGTGAAGTACTTGACTGGCAAATTAATGTCGTCCAGCAGGTTTGCCTTTCCAGTAGATATCAGTGAAGGTTTTTAGAGGCAGGGGATAATTTTCATAAACAACTGATGCAAAAAATATTTCAGGCAAATAAATTTACAGCACATTCTGGGCTATGGACATTAAAAACTTCTGATTGGCCTGATACGTACATATTTCAGTTAAAAGTAGGTGGTCAGATGCGCCAAGCAGGCAAGTCAATCGGTTTAAAAGAATTTACTTTTTACTTTCCTTGGGTAGCAGATGAGTCACCACTATCCTCCTTCTAACTACCTCCGCACACTATCTTATCTCATTGTTATTATTAGAATTTGGCGCATAATGGTAAAGCAGCCTCAAGTCACTTCAATTCACTTGACCTGGCCAAAGCTAAATGCAGGAACAGCTGAAGCGTGGTCCACGGACTGAGATTATAATGGAAGGATGTTCATTTTCCTGTTTTTGTGATTCTGCAAAGATACTTGGCAATTTTTTGCTTCCGAGATAGTTTTCCAAGTATAAAATGAATATCTGATTTTAAACACTTCTTCTCCGGAATGAAATGAGAAGCAAAAGGCAGTATCCATTAATTTATAATTAAACTGGTTGGGAAAAGGGAAGCACATGCTAGCAGATTGGTCCTCCGTGACTGATACGCTCCCTGCTGCAGAGCCACTGCTGGAGGATGATTTATGATTTTTTCTAATGTTTCTCATTCTCTCGTTTCAGCTGAGAAGGTCACCCACAAAAGACAGGATGTGGGAAAGAGGTGGCACAGTTTGACTTTGGGTGGCTGCCTTTTTCTCCTTCCTTTCACTTAAATTTCGGTATTTACAGCTTACCAGTCTTAAATTTGACACTCAGCAGACGTAAACTGTATTCTTGAGAGGATTAAAGGATTATTCACTCACTAACTTAATCAGATTAATCAGAGATTTTGAACAAGATATCTAATGCCATTCACAAGATGAGATGTGTGATCACTGCCTGCTAGTTGAATTTGGTTTGAACACACACACACACACATACATCACAATTGTACATGCACTCATGCACACACATATATACACACTAATTTTTATTTTACTCATTATGATTTATTATTGAAAAATACTTTCTTATAATCATGTTCAATTAGCTTCTAATACCTACTTTATCTAATGACAAAAAGGAAAGGTTAGGTGCCTGTTATGTTTCCTAATGTTATTTAGATTTGAATTACTTTGTTCATTATAGGTTATTTGAATTTACTTTTAGAACTGCCTTTTTATAGTCATACCTTTCCTTAAAAGAATCTCTGGAACTTTTTAAGGAGAAATAATTATTTCTATTGTTTGCATTCATATGAAGTAACCCTTGAAACTTGACTATCACTAAATTAAATTACAGTACAAGAATAAGAAATATCCTGAAAAATAGTGTTATTGTTTTTTGTTATTATTATATCAATTATTGCTTTTCCATTCCTATTAGAAGCTTAAATTCTATTCTACATTTATTTTAATAAGCTCCTTTTTCTGCAGAAACAGGAGGCAGCAAAGACCCTTTGTACTGCAGACATATTAAACCAGGATTGGGACCAACTGTCCCATTGTATGAGCTCTTATTTTAAAGCAGCCTGAGTTAAGCAGATTTTGTTGGATTTACTTTTATTTGGGTCTTATGCTATTTGGGGAATAGACATTGTAATATTGGAAATATTCTCAAAGAGAGGAAGAAGCAAAATTAAAATGTGAGTCCTGTTCGTCCACTATATTAATCAGCATCACTTGATCCAGGAACGCCTGAAACCCCTGGGAGCAGAATTTAGATGTATCTCCCCGTATCAGCATTATGGTTTAGAACACAGTGAATTTTGATGTCCTTGCTTTCCAGCTAGACTTGAAGTTACTTCTGATAAAGTCTTCATTAATCTGTTTATAACACTCATGAATGTTTGGCGGTGAAGCTGTCTTTAACATATAACACCAACACCTGAAATTTAAGCCTGTAGAGTGCCTCATATTTTTCAAAGACTTCACAGATTTGATCTTTACAGCAACCCCATGAAATGAAAACACATTCCGATACCTATTTTACAAATGCAGAGAGAATACGTGCTTTACCCAAGGTTAAGTGATGGAATTAGGACCAATATCCAAGTCTTTTCATTTTGAGTCCAAAATAATGCCACTCCTTTTCCTATTATACTTTGAGGTGTTTTCCCAGTAACAACTGTGGGTTTGGAGAGCTCCAGCAACACCCACCCTGAATGAGTGTGTTTGTGTGTAAGCGTGTGTGTGTGTGTGTGTGTGTGTGTATGTGTGTGCATGAGAGAGAGAGAGAGAAGTGACACAGCTTAGCAAGTTTATACGTATGGTTTGTAGCCATGAAATAAAATAAACAATAGTTCCAACTTAGCAAACATTGAAAACCAAAAACATCCAATAAAAGTGAACAATGGATTTTGGTCAGTTTCCTGGGCTTCTGAGGAGCAATAAGATTTTATCGCTACATCACAGCCAAAAGTTAGTAAAGGATGAAATCGTGAGCTACTGTTTCACAGGCATCAGAGCACTCGGAATGCCGGCTAAGTTTTATAGTGCTTATCATTTGCCAGGCACCTATTATCTCATCTAATTCTGAGATGGGTTTTGTATCGTTTCCCCCTTTTTCAGGTGGAGAAGCTGAAACACAGAGAATTTCAGTAACACGGACAAGGTCACGCCAGTTACCAAATGGCAGGTGAGTGGTGGCGGTGTTCTTTTCCTCATCACCTGCCCCCTTTGCTCCATCAAATATGCATTGACCACTCTGGCTGCTTTACAAAATATGGTTTCTACATTGCCACCTAATAATCTTAACTATTGCATTGTATATGCATTTGCAGCACTATCTTTTAACAGAAATGGTGACGTTTGTTCTGGCCTGATCTGAGCTGTCAAATGCTTTAAAGGCTTAGTATGTGCCAGATACATGTGAGATGTTTCCCCCTTCATGGCAGTTAATCCTCACTTGGGAGATAGGAATTGTCTTTGCTCATTAGCAGACAGAGAATATGAGGCTGGGAGAAAGTAAGTAACCTGTCCAAGGACAAGGCCAGGTGAAGAGGCTGCAGTTCAACCCTAGCCTGATTCCATGCCCTCCGGCCTCTCCCTGCACCTGAAGCCGAGGCCAGCACTGGGGACACTGCGTTGAGCTTCTGACCCCAACCTCACTAGAAGTGCCAGAATCAGAAATGGAAATAAAAACGTTCAGTGTTTCAGACTTGCAGCGTTACCTTCTCCCCACGTGGGAGCCAAGAAGTCTTCCTGTATCTTACGCACAATTCACCAACAGGAAGTCATCAAACCCAGTTTCCCTTTCCTTTTCCTGGGCCTTAGCAGTATTTTTCACCTTACAAGACCACATTTTTATTTTTAATCAGATTCACTATGTTGTTTCTGATGATCTTCTTTCTTTCTGAAGACTGTGAGCTGTGTTTGGTGATTTGGTTTTCAATGCCTCCCTATACATGGTTTTTGCTCCAAAACCACAGAAAAAGGTGACGTTACAAAGGTCAGGATCATCTGTTTACCCAGGTAGAGCTAATCCCAAACGTATTCCTCTCTGTGCTGGGTAGAAAAATGAGACATACTGAGGAGAATGCTGGAAGTCCGTGCGTGTGCTTGAGTAACAATCTATCTGAGGTTAACGTTCAGGGAACAGAAGTTCTTTTTGATAGGCATGACTGCTTTTTCTTGTTTGTGTCTTTAAATATCACTTGCACAATATCTCAAGTATAGTGAGCATACAAGCCTATCAAATATACACATTTCCTGCACACACTCAAATATTTACACAGTGTTATGGACACACACTTCCTGATGCCCCAAAGTAAAAAAAAAGTTTGAGTAGGAGCTTATCATAAATCCCTCTTCTGAGAACATTTGTGTCGGATTACACACTAAATTTCTTCCTCTTAAAAATATTTGTGTTCTATTATAACAACTGTTTTTTTAATCATAGAAAATGTAAACAAAGTAGCACCATCATGAAAGTTGATGGATTGAATGTTTTACCAAAAAGTAGAGTTCGTCTGTTTAAACATTATTGTCTTCTATTCTGATATCCACTGGAAAAGTCCCTAATGTGTCAACCAACATGTGGAATAACTTTTGGACTTGTGTTCAGGGAGAGACTTGGACTCTGTTACTTTGGGAAGAATATGGGTGTGTAAGCAGCTTGTTAGTGTGTGTGTGTGTGTGTGTGTGTGTTCCCGGTGGGATGCCTTATAGTCATTTTTTTTCACAACCACTCTGTGGTAGCTTATCCTGTACTCCCAACAAAGGCTGATACTTCTGGAAGAGCCACAGCCCCTTGTAAAATGGTGTGTAAGAGAAGGCGGACTTATCATTTCACGGATAGAGAAATCCCACATCATTTTAACCTAAACCATAAGGTATCATATGACTGTGCAAGCAGGCACAAGGGTCACTTGGATTCAGTGTCTGAGCAGAGATACTGGATTTCGGTAACTGTGACCATCGGGTTATGCAGGGGAACAAAATCTGGCATCTACCCATCCCAGTGTTTGTGGATAGAGGGCGTGTTCCCAGAATAGGGCTCGCCCCAGAGAGAACTGCAAAAGAATATGAGCTAAGCAGGGCGGGAGGAAAGTCAGGCAAGACTTAAGGATGAGAGTCCCCTCTGCGTCCCACTGTCCCTGCAGGGCCCAGCAAACAGTCTTTTGCTAAACATTTGTTTGCTTTTCCATCTCCAGGTCAATTGCCTTTCTCCTCTTTAAAGACCCAGTGCACCACCCCAAAGTTCCTCTTTTGTCTTTAGCTGAAGATGTTATTTAGGGTGAAGCTTTAAGCCATTTTGGTGAGTTACTCAGTTTTCCTGGGTCTCGCCCACATATACGTGTTGTTAAACTTTTGCTTGATTTTCTCCTTAATCTGTCTCATGTCAGTCTAACTCTTAGACCAGGCAGAGGAACCTAGAAGGGCAGAGGAAAATTTCTTCCTCCTTGACAACTAACATGGCAGTTATTCTAAATGAATGACCCTTGTAGGCGAGATTTCAAGGTTATAGGTCACTGGTAGGGGCTTTCCCACATAGCGGAGGGCTCTTGGCGGCAAAGTCCAAGCACTGCTCTCTTTCCGTCTCTCTTCCCTCTGTGTGTGTGTGTGTGTGTGTGTGTGTGTGTGTGACAGAGAGAGAGAGAGAGTTCTGTACTGTTGATGGAAAAAGCATTGGAGGCAGCAGAGGTGGACTTCTTAGTGAATCTGCTTATGAGCATTTATTTATTTCTTTGTCACAAGTCCGCTGGAGTTCTGGAAATGTCCTATATCTTGACCTGGGTGAAGTATTTATATGCAAAGATTAAAATGTACAGTTAAGATATATGCATCCTTATGTAAGTTATATCTATAAAATAAAAAAGTTGAGAATCACTTTCTTTCCAGCTAATGTATGTTTATTTTGTCAGTATTTATTTTTGCATGTGTTGTAGTTCCACAGAGGATTCCTTTAGATCCTCTATGGATTCCTAAGAGTAAGTGACAATGGTGGTTTGGAAGGAAACACACGTTTTTACCAGCCATCCCCGATCTGCTCAGCTAGTTCTCTGCGCTGCACTCACTCGGCCTTCCAGACCTGTTCCTGGCCTTCCACGCTGTCTCTTTCCCACAGAGAGTTTACTGAGGGGAATTTTTCTAGAGTTCCACCATCCTTGGCGTCTTCCAGTCTTGCCCGTCATCCCCAGCCCCCAAGTCCCTTCCTGGACCCTTGTACCTTGGCCCTTATTGAGACACAGGTGGCCCCCTTCCTGGGATCATTGCAGCAAAAATAATGTAGCATTTAAAAATGTGTAAAATAAACAGAAAATCCTTAAATGGGAAAGCATGAGGCCAATACAATGGAAGCCATCATCCCCATAACAGAAAACAGGACCATGTCACTCACTTTGTTTCCTGATCTCTTAAAAAAATCAACACGGTTAATGTTGCATTTGCAAACGCTCTCATTTTTACCTAGTGCCACAGTCAGGCGAGTTGGGGGTTCTAGGAGAGAAAGGACGGTGAGGCCAGGGTTGGCTTGGCTGGACCCTCTTCCTTTCCCGGCTTCGGCTGGTGGAATTATTGTTTATTTTTTTAATATTCAGAGGTAGGCCGATGACAGCTGAAGAAGACTGTATTTGCCGAGGAGCAGCCTGATGGTAGAGAGGGGCAGAGCTCCTGAGGGAGACCTAATGGTGCCTCTCCTTCCTGCACGGAGATAAAGACTTATAATAAGCGTGCATGTCCGCCATCTGGCTCTGCGCATGTGGTCCTTATGGAGGGGAGCGCAGCACAATCTGTAAGTGATCAGGAGCCACGGCGCTCTCTCCAGAGGATCCACGAGGCAATCAGGGTGACAGATGGCACGGCCACTGCTGTGGCCTCACGGAGAAGATCAAAATCACCTTCAATAAACTCTGACTGAAATGGACACGAGCACCTCGGAAAAGTCAGTTTGTCAGTCAAGCTGCGACAGTGAGGGGCATGGGGGACCAGAGCGGCCAGCTCTGTTTTCAGTCGTTTCCGTCTGACTGGGCCTGAACTGTGATCCTTCTCAAATTGTCCTTTCTGTGTAGCTGAAGCAGGCCAGCACATCGCCGGATTCGTTGCTTTATTGAAGGAAATTGAAAACACGATGTCCTCAATTCTGAGGCCGCGTGGCTGGCAGAGGCTGGGACACCCACGCGCCTGCAGAGAGTGGACCCCCTGTCTTCAGCCCAGGTTCGCTCAACTTCAGGCAGATTTTTGGACACAGAGGATAAAATGCAAATGTGTGCCTGGCCCGCGAAGCTCAGCTGGCAGTGGCTGTGGAAAGGGTGTTAGGTGCCCAATAAATGTGCGTAGAATTAATAAATGGTTGAACAGAGAAAGAGGAAGGAAGGAAGAAGGGAAGGAAAGAAAGCGTATCTCAGTGTTGTTAGAACTATGTATGCTAACAGCAGGCTGCTGTCTCCATGACTGAGCTGATACCGGCTTCCATTTCTATGCATCTTTATTGCATGTGGGTTTCTGTGAACTTGAAGCCTTGGACGTAAGGTCAGTGAAACGCAGACGTATTATTTTGTCCTAAACAAATTATAGAGAATTTGTAGGCGTCAGCAAGTTGAGACAAATTTCCATTCCTCCCCTGCCCCTCCATAGTTAAAAATTTTTCAAAAGCTCCAATGGCTTATAAAAGTTACCTGTAGTGGGAGAAAAATATACCACTGTCTTTTCAGAGGTGAGGGCACTGATTTCGGGTCAGAGATGACGGATCTTGATGAAGGAACTCTCCCCCTCCCCCTCCCTCGCCTCCCTTGGCACAGTTCCACTGTTGTTCTTCCTCCCAAGCTCCAGGAAATGTAGATTTCAAGCAGAAGTCGAGTTTTCCAACCTTGTGTTTCCCCAAGAACTCAGCATCTTTTATCTGATACCGGTGTTTTATAGTATAAGCCTGTGAGGAGACCTCAGCATTCCCACTCCCCATGGATTTTCCTGCTTGACACTGTCATCGTCTGGTTTTGCGTACTTGCTTTATTGAAAATCCAAATCCTGTACCTATCCAGTTTTCCCAGCACCACTTATTGAAGAGGCTGCTTCTGCCCCGTTGCCATCCTGTACGATGTAAATTCTTTGTTTGACAGCTGAGAAATATCTTATTGTTGGGTCCTGTTTTCTCATAAAAGTCGATTCCTCTTGTAGGTGCTTCTGAATGCTAATGTCCTGCTGGAGAAATTTACAAACATAACTAAAGGGCTTCATCCCTAATCTGTGTACACCGAATGAGACAAACTATTTAAAAAGGGCTCACATTTTCAGTGACAGGAGTAACAAGAACTTTGTATAGGGGCTGTCTTTTTACTGGGCGTGTAAGTGTAGCTGCCTTGTTACGTATCACAGTTAAATGTGGTCTCCTGGGAGCAGAGGACTGAATTTATTCAGCAGGAAATATCTGTTGAGGGCTGAACACCTACTATGTGTAGGCTGTGCTAGGAGCTGAGAAATAAATCTTCATGAAGGAAGAGTAGGTGTTAACTGGCATGTTTATGGGCACTGTGCTCTGCTGCTTCTCCCCTCCGGCTGGCTGGCTGGTGAACAGGCTTGGCATCCCCATCTGGATGGACATCAGGGCCCAGACGGACATGTGGCTGGTGGGAGCGTGTGCCGTGTCCCAGGAGACGCAGTGTGTACTCTCTGTCCTAAACTGTGGCCCCCTGGAATGACGGGCTCTGTAATAGACAAGTTCATCAACGTGGCCACAAGGAGGGGTGGCAGGACGGGTCATTTCTGTCTTTCAGCAGCAGTTTCTGGCCCCAAACTCCACTTGCTTCGAGTAGTAACGCTTCAGAAAGGCAAATGGGTCTAACCCTTCCCTTAAGGGTAAAGATTGGGGAAATTCAACAGGGGCCAGGTGTTAAGGGAGCTTACAGTGGAACGTGAAGGCTCTGAGACATCCATGTAGCATGAAATGTAATAATCAGAGCTTGACCTCCATTCAGACGATGATGTTCCAGTCTTCTCTGGAGTGGAGTGTTACCTGATCAAATGCAAGTTGAGTAACCATAGATCATTACTCTCCTTTACGTGCCATCACTCTTAAATAATAAATTGCTTAGAGAAAGATTCTCTTGTGGTAATTTAAAAAGTTACGTCTGTCAGCAGAGCTGTTCCTTTCGAACGCTGCACGTAGGCGTTTGCTGCATCTCCCTGTGAGGGCGGCAGGTGGGGGGACGTGTGGACCTTCAGGGTCTCCAGCCCCTGGAATTCACAGAGGAGCAGGCACAGGAGAATGGCCTGCAGTCATAATAGGGACAGTAGCTCCAAGATGGACCAAGTAATTTTTAATTGTGGAGAATGCCTTTTATTTCTTTGAAAGATAGATACAGTGTTGAAAGAAGTTAAGCAGAAATTTAAAAACAAGGACGCAAAAGGATAGGCAATCTTACTGAAAACTCAGATCTCTGAAGCATGCCTCTGGCCTGAAATGGCCTTGCTGTAAATAATAGTAAATGAACTTTAATTTCCCAAGCCCTCTATCCACTAGGCCGTTCGGACTTCTCTCCAAGAGGGCTGTGCTCTCTTATGTCAAACAAGGGAGGGAATGGCTCACTACAGACTTTCATCACTGTTGTTAAAACAGCCCAGACATAGCTCTGTTGATTTTGAAGCCAAACAGTGGAACGCTGTCTCACGTGTTCAGGTGTCACCGTAGGAGCGCACACCAGCTCTAACTCGGGTATGTGGAGGCTGTTGCGTTTTGGGGTCAGATTCCAGTTCAAGCCCTCAGTGTCTGCATTTTTTCTGTCCTTTCATATCTGACCAAGAATGATGTGAGTGAGGACGCCACCCAGTACATGGATGCATCCCAAACTGCTTGTGTGTTTCTGTTCCGCTTCCAGGATTTTTTATAACCAGATTTGTGACTTTTAAAAAAATCCTCTCAACAAAATATTTCTGTTATAGCATGATGTCTTGCTTAGAAAGGTTAATAAACATTTTACAGAATATATTCCTGTTTCGTTCTAGTGATTCCTTGACACTCATTTTTATCTTCATCAGGCAGGCAGTGAGCAAATGCTTCCTGTTTCCCGCTAGATTCCTCCACCCTCTGTAATGAACGAGCTGTTGATTTGATTTCAATGAATCCTCTTTGGTGAACAATCCACTATAACAAATGCTTTCTTTGGCCATAAAATCGTTTCTCCTCCATACAAAAATGCTATGTCTGGGGCATTTTGAGCTGATGTAAGGCATAATTCTTTTCTTGGGATTCTTGTCGTCAGCAACAACCTGCTTACCTTTCTCCCCCATGAGATGTACAAAATCCTTTAGGGAGTTTTTTTTCACACTTCTCCGTAAGTGAAGACTCAAACAGCACCGTCCAAGGGGCATTTAATACAAGCTACAAATGGGAGCCGCCTATGTCATGTTTCCTTTCCTAAGAGCCCTATTTTAAAGAAGCAAAAAGAAACACATGGAATTAATTTTGATCATAGATTCTAGTTAACTCATTGGATAAACAAACTGTGGTAGATCCATACAGTGGAATATTATTCAGTCATAAAAGGAATGAAATTCTATATACATGCTGCAACACGGATGAACCTTGAAAACATGCTGAATGAAATAAGCCAGATGTGAAAGGACAAACATTATGTGATTCCACATACGTGAGGTACCTAGAGCTGTCAAATTCAGAGAGGCAGGAAGTAGAATGGGGGTTACCAGAGGCTGGGGGAAGGGGGAAGGGGGAGTTGGTGCTTAATGGGTACAGAGTTCCACTGTGAGAAGATGAAAAAACTCTGGAGATGGATGGTGGTGAGGGTTGCACAACACTGTGAATGTTCTTAATGCCACTGAATGAGACACTTAAAAATGGTTAAAATATTGTTTTATGTGATGTATGTTTTACCATACACACCCAAAAAAGGATCAGATCCTTCTTTGCTCAGAAGCCACCACTGTCTTCCCATCACAGTACAAACAACATCCAAACGCCCTTTCCATGACCTCTGCACCCGTGATCCGACCTCGACTTCTCCAGCTACCTCTTCTTGCCTTTGCTACTTACAAGCCATGTGACCTTCTGTAACTTACTTAACCTGCTTAAGCTTCGGCTTCTTTATATGTGAATTGGCGATAATTCTGGTATCTGTCACCTGCATGGGATCGGTGAGGATTAAATGAAATAACGCATGTGAAGCGCTTAGCACAGTGCCTGGTGCACAGTAAGGTCTAAATGAAGACTAGCTGTTAAAATCTGTGGATGCCATGTGCATATTTATTTTCACGTGAAATGTTTAACACATTATTTATAATTAACTTCTATATAAGGTCTGGAGAAAAGATACAGCATACAAATGACCGGTGTGTGAGTAGAGATGGGGTAAAGTGTTTGTTAACAGGGTTAATTGTTGAATGGTCAGTGTAAACATCCTGACATGGGGATCAGAAGAACGTGGTCTAAAATTAAAACAAACACAGGGTTGAAAATAAAGCTTTCTCTAGAGCAGATTATTTCCATGTAGCCAGGATTTCAGTGGTCACGTTCTGTTGATCTGGTTATGGGACATTTTTCAGGCATTTCGCAAAGCATTCAGCTATGGGCAGCGGAAAACTGAACCATATCAGAAGTATCAGAAGTTTTCACAGTTCAACACTTTCCTGCAAACCACATTTAGAGAGTCCATTGTTTCACAAATATAGGTAGATGCAGCTTGCATTCACAAAGAGCTATTCATGAGGGAGGGTTCATTGGCCCCCAGCTCACCTCCGTGACCCTCACTTCACCCTCACCTGCAGCCAACAGGTACCACTGAAACGCCTGACCTGGGCCGGTGTGGAAGTGGTCAGACAGGTTTACCTCTGAATGTGACCAAATATTCTTGTTTTCACTGAGATGAAAACTGGAATCAGTACAATGTGGTTATGTTATAGTTTTGGTTTTTTTGTTTCAAAAACTTAGAAGCAACCCTTTGGAACATTTAAAGGGTAATCATTTTGTTAACTAGCGTAAGCGCCATGAATGCGATCTAGCCCTGAACATCTAGGATCTGAACACCTTTACTCTCAGTCTCTCAGGGCTCCTTCTCTGCTTTCTTCTACTGCTTGGCATTTGGCATTTCCCTCCAGAGCTGGGCAGCAACAAAGGGACAACAGAGAAACTCAAACTAGTTGAATTAATTAACAGGTTATGAGGAAATGGTGAAAATAAGCCTAAAATGAAGTATTAATTCTGTGATCTGTTTGAATCTTAGAAGCGGCATTGTGTTCTTCTAAAAGATCACTAGATTGTTAAAAAAAAAAATCACTAGGCAAAAAAATGGAGAAATGCACCTCCAGATCCTTTTCTAGCCAAGTGTCTGGCCAAGTATTTTCTCTGTGGGGCTTGGTTTCCTTCCCAGTTAACAGTAGTATTGCTAGTTCTATAAGAAGTGTTAGCTATACTGTAACTTTTATCATCCTATAAGCTAACTAGGAATCAAACACCCCAGAATGAAAGTTTGAACTTCTTTACCCACTTCTCCATCATCTTTACCTTGAAAGGATGGGAAAGTTATTTAACCTAAAGCATTACTATCCCACAAGACTACTGTATTCATAGATTTGCATGTGGGTGGTAGCTGAGCACAACTTTACATCTTCTTCTGACAATTCAAGTTTTAAGCAGTTCATTACTAGTAAGAAACTGTCAAACACACAAAGGATTTGAAACTCTTTGAAAAGTGTGAAGGAACAGTTAAGGGCTGAATTAGATGAACAAAATGAGATCTGTGTTTTAGCTAGTTTACTGGTATTTCACATTTGTTCGTTATCTCTTAAATTTGGCAATAATTGCAAAAACAAATAACTGATCCCAACTCTATTTTGCAGATAACTAAAGAGTTTCAAGATCCAACTTAATTTTATTTATTTGTTGGCTATGTCAAAACAAAACTCTAGCCAATAAACATCTTATCAAAAGGGTATAATTTCCATAATTGTTAGGAGACTTCATTATCAGAAAATACATGGTGTAGGCAGAAGATTTAGGAGGCTGTTTATAGAAACCTTGAGTACAGAGAGTCAATTATAAAAAAGTTATTTTATATAAAAATAAAACTAATGTTGTTGGGCTTGAGAATATATAACAGTTTTGGTTTTATATTTCAGTTGATGACAGGCTTTTACATTGGACTATAGAATAATGGAAGAGTGAAGAGTGTGGAACTGTGGAAATTTGTGGAATACCTGGCAAATTATTTGCTTTTTATTTTTGTCTTGTCAAAGGAAAGGTAGCCTTCTTGTCTGTTTTGCAAATAATGAGAAAAGTGAGAATATACACAAACACGGGAAAGGAAGCCATCAGGTCTAGAATTCAATATAACTCAGTCTCAATTTTTGGAGAAGATTTCTCGGTTCGGTGTTCCCTGCCCAACAGACCAGAGCCTCAGGGAAGGAACCGCAGGAACCCTGGCCTCCAAGCACATGTGTGGGTTGTTGCTTGGGGTGACCATCTCTAGGTGCACACCTAAAATTTGTAAAAGGCTCTTGGTAAAACGATGACAACAAAAACACGCTCCTATTTTAAATATTTAGGCCTGTATATTCAGCTCCTCTGAATAGGGTACAACTGTTTCTATAGTTTCTTCTAGTGGTCAGTGCAGGCAGGGACCACTGAGTCTTGCGTACCTCAGCCAAGTGCAGCAGAGGAGTGCTTTTTGTACAATGAAAGGTGTTTCCTCTGTCAGACAATCCTTTCGTGTGCACGTTTTCCAGATGGCCATTTCTCCAGGGATGAACAATATAGCAGCATACAGAAGATAAAACAGTATTTTCTCCAACCTCTATCCTCCCCAACCTGCTCTGTTTCCCCTTTAAACACATTAAATACAACTAGAAACTATTAGAAACTATCTTCTTTCAGAAGATTTTGATTTATTCAGTGTGTTTCTTAGGGTTTGGAGGAATGGAAGCCCATAAGGCATATAGATTTCTTCTTCCAGATACAAGGAACTTCATAGTTCAAAAGAAAAAAGAAAACCAAAAAGAAACATTTGAATAATATGTGATGAGATTTTTCTAGTGAGTTGAGGAGAGCCCAGATGTTTCTAGGTGATAGAAATCTTCATTCTTATTTCTATTTGGTTAGCTCCTGAGTGTTCAAACTTATTTAATGTATTCATTTCAGAATGTTTCTTTATTAACGACTTTGAGTGAGGAATATGCATCAGAGAGAATGCAGCATATTAAGAGAAAAATTAAAGCAAAAGTAGATAATGGCATTAATAAATTCATAGCTTAGATAGCATGCTACAAATTTTATGTTCTTACAGATTCTCTTTGTCATGCAAACAATAATGAAGCAATATTATAAACATAAGAAAATGAACAAGTGAGGTATTTTAGACACATAATTATTGATATTTTAATTATTCAATGTAGTTTAGATTATTAGACTGCACAATACACATCTGAGCTACATATAAAATTGGTCTTACTTTATTATAAAAGGAATAAGCTACTTTTCTAATTCAGAGAATTTAAAAAGTTAAAATATTGAACTAACAAGTTGAATAATACAATACATTTTGGAATGGAATAGAAAAAAACTAAAGACTCAAAAGGCTAAATTAACATACGCACATTTTTTTCTTCCAATCCCCAGTTTATAACATCAAAAATATAGTTTTCTTTCTTCCTGTGCTCCTTATCCTGAGGAGAGGGTAAGGGGATGAAACAGGGACCCAAGATGAAGATGAGAACTGATTTTGGTTAAGGACAGAGAGGAAGAACAAGGATTCCCAGCTCTAGTCTGGACTCTACATAGGACTATCTGATCTTGTGTGAGTCACTCACCCTTGTTTTTTGTTTCCTGGGATAGCGGTGTGTAGGGAGAAGAAGCACGGGCTTGAGAAATACATATACTTCATTGGAATCTCCATTTCAGTTCTTACCGGCCATGCGACCTTGGGACAGGACTTAATCTCTTTGAGCCTCTGTTCCCTCATTTTCGAAGGGTGAATGTCAACAGCCACCCTCCAAGGTTGTTTGGAGAATCAATGAGATTATATAGTAAAACACCTAACACAGTGTTTGGTACGCGGCACATACTCAATAAGTAGAGCTTTTCATTATCTTCAAAGTAAGTGGTGAGATCAGTTCCCTCTGAGCTTACTATTTAGTGATTCAGGAACTGGTTGACTATTTCGTGATTCAGGAACTGGTTGACGGGTATCCACATTTTGTCTCAGCAACAAGTAATTTGCTGATGCCCCACCCTCGTCACGTATGTGGTAGCTGTGCCCTAGTGGAGTTCCTGGTCACATAGGGCAGATCATGTTACAGGCACAGACACTGGCACGGATGAGTTTGGTGCCTGGCATGGAAACCGGACTCTTCGTAACTGTTCGAACACTGGGTTGCTTGAGCCACATTTTAATCCTCCACCATGACTGAGTGATCTATTTTTTCCAAGGCTGCTATAAAATCAGAGATGGAAGCTAGCACACTGAATCGAAGCACTGTGCTTCTTTGTCACGTACACTCTCTTGGTTTCTATCCAACCTTATTTTAAATATCCTTAGGGATGGGCTTTTATCACTTTTCTTGGAAGACCTTTCTTCAGTAATCATTTTTTACTGTCAGAAAGTTTTCTCTCTCATTCAGGGTAAATTTTTCTTTCCTTCCTTGTACTCTTCTAGCCATCCTGCCCTAAATCTGATTAAATAATTCCTCCTGCCTGTTCAGGATTTCTCCTGTCAGATTTTTGTAGTCAATTATTGGTCCCCCCTCAGTCATTACTTAGCAACACCAGACATAATCTTTATCTTTAATCATTTCTCATAACTCACTCCTCCATCGCCACAATCATGATTCTCTCCTCTCTGAATTAATCCATCTGCTCTTCTGAAGGTAACCTCTATGTCTTAGGTGCGTGCTCCCTTGGAGGTAAAACACATAAGCATATTTATTTGAAATTTGTATTGAAATAATGAAAACAAAGAAAAAAATTAACCTGCTATGCTAACGTAATGGCTATTGTTACTTTTGTCTTTTCCATTTTAATCTTTTCCACCATAAATACCTTATGCTATTTAGTAGAAATTTTGTGTAAGGCACTGTGCTAAATCCTTTATGTGCATTGTCCTGGTTGCCACCATAGCAGTTCTGTGAATGAGCTTTATAAACCCATTTCACGGATAAAGAAACTAAGGTTCAGAGAGGTTTAGTGAGTTGCCCAAAGTCTGGCTCCAGGGATCACTCTCAACCATTGTGTTATTCTGCCCATCCATCTTTTCCCATGTTGTGTCCTAGGAATTATTTAATGGCAGTATATTGGGTGAAAAATAATTTAGTTCATCATTCCCCATCGATAAGTCTTTAGAGGGATTCCACTTTTTCGCTACTACTGAAGTAAACTTTTCTGAGCAACAAATACCAGAAATTTAGAGATTGCCTTATTTTCCCCTACTTTATACTTCTAAACATTATTTAAATCAAGGAATCATAAAAGGAAGTATTGATGAATTTGATTAAATTATTATTTTAAAAAAACTTGAGTTCTGACTGGCATAGTATACCATGATGAAGACTGAAAGACAAATGATGAACTGGAAAAAATTACCTGCATAAAACTTGACAAGTAAATATTAATTTCTCAATGTGCCAAGAGTTCATATAAATGAATTTTAAAATGTTCTAATAGAAAAATGAACAGAAGAGGAATATAAATGACAATAAACACTTGAACTAATGTCCAACCATACTGGTAAAGAAATATAAATATATATACACATATAAAAACACTAATGGTTTCACCTGAAACTAACACAATATTGTAAATCAACTATATTTCAATAAATTTTTTTTTAAAAACTACAAAACCCCCACAAATAGTTTTTCCTTATCTAATAGGCAACACCAAAAATGATGACAATATCCAGTGTAGGCAAGGGCATGGAAAAGCATGTTTAACCATATAATGTAGGTGGGATTGAAATCAGATACAGTTGTTCTAGAAGTTAAATTACAATATATATATAGTGGCTCTGAGTGCACATATGTCTACTTGTCTCTTGGGTATGAAACTAAGGTGGATCCACCACACCATAGGGTACATCTTCAACTTTAGTTGATAATGTCAAATTCTTCATCAAAGTGGTGATATCAGTTGCTCTCCTATCAGCAGTAGGAGTTCCAGTTGTTTTATATTCTAGCTAATATTTGGTGTTGTCAGTCATTTTCAATTTCTTCTCTTATGTGACTATATAGTGATAGTTCATTATACTTGTTTTCATTTGCATCTCCTTGATTACTAATAAGACTTTATGGTTCTTTGGGTTGTGTCTCTCTCTCTCTCTATATATACATATAGTCTCTTTCCCATTTTAAATTTATTTATTTTTGTTGATACATTTATTTTAATTTATTTTTGTTGAGTTCTAGAAATTCTTTTTATTTTCTGGATACAGGTCCTTTGTCAGTTACATGTGTTGCAAACTTTAATTGACGGAACATATTTTAGTTGACATGTAATTCTAGGTTGCAGTTATTTTATTTCATCACCTTGACACTATCCTCTGGCTTCACTATTTCTTTTGAGAACTCAATTGTTTATCTAATTTTTGTTTGTTTGGGGGTTTTTGAAAGTAATATATCTTTTTTTCTCCCTCGCTATATTTTCTAGTTGCTTTTGGATCCAATATAATGTGTTCAAGTGTACTTTTCTTTTCCTTTGTCTAGCTTTGCATATGATGAGATCCTTAAATCTGCGGGTTGTGGTCCTTCTTAGTTTTGGAAAATTATTAGCTACTATCTCTTCAAAATTGTTTCTGTGGCAGTTTCTCTCCTGTCTTTCTGGGACTCTAATCACATAAATGTTAAGGCTCCTCTCAGTATACTTCATGTCTCATACTTTTTATTCTGTATTTTTCATCTTTTTCTCTCTCGGAGTTTCATTCTGAATAATTTCTTCTGGCCTGTATGTCTTAAGCTGCGTTTAATATTCCATTCATTGAGTTTTTAATTTCAGCTTCTTTTGGAATTACTTTTTTTTTTTTTTTTTTTTTAATCTGCAAAGTCACTTTTCACAGCTTCCAGTTCTCTGCAAATCTTCCAGGTCTCTGTTGAAATGTTTATTCTCGAATATGACACAGACACCCTAATACTTTATAAAGGACACCATGTTCATTTTGTTATCTCCTCATGAGCCTGGTTATTTTAATATTAAAACGTTGAATTTGAAAGTGTACTGAGTTGATACCTAAGATGATGTTATCTTCCTCCTGAGAGAATTTTCATTTGTTTATTCCAGGTGCTGGGGGCACTGGTGATCCCGGATCATCTTAATCTGATTTTAGGAACTGCAGATGACAAGCTCAGATGAGATCCATGAGAGGGTTAGTTACTCCTGATTCACCTTTACTCATCGGGTGCAGCCCCTTGGGTTCCCACCTAATGAATGGGTGATTCCCAGGCCCCCATCTTTAGTTGGCTGATTCGTCAGCTCTTACCCCTTTAACCCCACAGGACTGTGAAAAGTAGTGCTCAGCTTCTCGGTACCCTCTTTTGCTTGTCAGCAAATAGCCCCAGGGAAAGATGGCCCTAAATGCTGAGACCACTTCTCTAAAATCAGTCTTATCCTGAACATTATCCCAGTCATTCTTCATTACTTTTTTTTTTTTATCTTATACAAACTTTATTGCTCTTTAAAAATGAATAACTTTAGGGCTTCCCTGGTGGCACAGTGGTTGAGAGTCTGCCTGCCGGTGCACGGGACACGGGTTCGTGCCCCGGTCTGGGAAGATCCCACATGCCGCGGAGCGGCTGGGCCCGTGAGCCATGGCCGCTGAGCCTGCACATCCAGAGCCTGTGCTCTGCAATGGGAGAGGCCACAACAGTGAGAGGCCCGCGTACCGCAAAAAAAAAAAAAAAAAAAGAAAGAATAACTTTAAATTTTACAGAGGTATATATAAATGTAGGCTTCAAACTCTCAGAACTGAACGAATTCCCTCTCTTCATTACTTTTTAAAGTTTTCCATTATTTCAAGCACATTTCTTTTTATAATTTTGTCTAGCTTTTCTTATTGTCCTAGATGGAAAGATTGGTTCAAATTACCTAGTTTCCCATTAAAGGAAGAAGAAATTTTGTAATTGATATTCTCTAATTAACCTGTGCCATCTTCCCCAATACATTTGTTGAAAATTTGATCTGTCTTCATTATTCTCTGGTAATTTCTTTATCTATATAAATAGATACACGCTTATAAATAATATATACATATTTACCGCATATTTCTTCATTGTACATTAGATTAGCAGTTTGGTATAGTGGTTAAACACAAAAGTTTCTGCAGCCAGAATGCCTAAATTCAGATCTCAGCTCTAGCACTTACTGTGTGACATAGAGCATTTTGCTTAATGGCCCTGTGTCTCCATTTTCTTATTTGTGTTGAATAAAATGAGGGAAATGACAATATAGTACCTATACCAGTTTGAACCTTATAGGTTCAAATGAGTAAAATATGTAAAAACCCTTGGAAAAAATACCTGGCACATAATAGTAAGTTCTCTATAGTATTAAGTGTTTTTGTTTTTGTCTATTTTAGATTATAAAATAAAATTTATTATTTATTGACTGTGAACTAAATGCAAGGTGTTTTAAACATATTGTTTTCTAATCATGCAAAGTAGACACAGTTATTTCATTTTCTTGGGATTTAGAGTGATCTAGTAATCTCCCCAAATACAGAGCTATTAAGCAAATTAAGTGACAGAGCTGAGGATCAGACCCAGTACAGTCTTCCTTCAAAATAAAATTTTAAAAGTTTCCAAAAACTTAGAAAAACATGGATTGCTCTGTAACCATGGTAATAAGTAGCTACCAGAATGTATTTTAAACCTGTTCAATTAATCAGTGACAACTCAATTCAGTGAACATGCTTTTGCAAGTCAGCCAATCAGTGTCAATCTCTTGCTTCTGTAATTTAGCTAAGTAGAGATAGACTTGGTCTACAAAACACACCACTGAGGGCTAATCCGTCAACAGCAGTCACACATGAGCAACCACACTTCTGACAATGCCAGCCCCCTTCTGAAAGCCCATCGGTCCCCAGATTCCATGTTTCTCCAAAACCCAAATAAGATTAGCACTCTGCTCTGCTCAGAGAGAATGTGTCTGGCCAGCGTTGCACTCCCTTACTACAGTAAGCAATATGTGCAAATGTGCTTATTTTAGGAGTTAAATGGTGGCCTCATTATTCTTTGACAATTCTGAAAGTTCCACTGACATAATTTAGAAGACCCCTGCGTGGCAGCATCCCAGGCAGCCCTTAGGTGTACTAATTTGGGCCCTTGTGCCCAGACTCCACTCATCCTTCAGATCTGCTGCCAGGGATGTGAGTCCAGCAACGATCTGAGCTCTGACTGGTATCACTGAGCTCTCGTTGCTGAACTCGTTTTGTTCTCCTAGGATCTGTAGCCAAGTGAATCTTTGCATAAGACCATCAGACTCAGTTCTTTGTGTAAGGTAATGAGGTGTCGTTTTTTTCTTTATTCAGTAATTAGCTCTTTGATTTGGAAGTGCAACATTTGCTAATTAAGCCTATGTCTTTGTACAAGGTAACTAGACTTTTTGTTTTGGAGTTATACCATTTGATAAATATATTTTCCATTGACCTGATTATTCTCCTGCTGCTTGCTTTGTTTTCGCTTTTGTTTCTAAATACAAAGTTTTGTTTTGTGTGGTTCTGTTTTGTCCTGGAGTTTCTGTTGAATGTATGGATAAGAGTGGATTGAGATATCTGTCTAATGTGTCTCTAATCCAATCCAAGTAGGTCCTGACTTTAGAGGTCTACTAAACCAGCAACAAATTTATGGAAAAGGGAGTGGCCAAGCTTTGTAGGTCCCTACAGAACTTTCATATGTGTACTCCTTGTGTTGTCAATTTGTGGTCCTTTATCAATCATGTAGCCCCTTCCTCACCTCTGCCTGGTCTGCAAGCTGAGTTATCATTGATGCGCACGTATTGTTGACCAACCGTCACGGCTCCTTTTTCTAGTTCATCATGGATCTGTTTATGTCAAATTCTTGAACTTCTAGAAAAACTATTTTCTATGTAAAGTTGCACTATAATCTTAACTATTGCGCTTACCTTGGCAAATAGCAAAACCTTTTTTAAAAATTTTAAAACTTGACTTAAAATACCAATTTCAAAATAACGTTTGATATTTGAAATGTCAAAATCGGTAAATATGTTTAAGAGGAGCGATTAACACTAAATAGTCAATAGCTTTTCGAATAGATATTCTAAATCTTCTAAACAAAATTCTAACTCAAGATAGTCTTTCTCCAAAACTTTGAACCCTTCTGGAACTTACCCTCCCTGCATCTCTCTTGTTTTCTACTGAGCTTTACCTGATCTTCTAGCCAAGTTATCTTTTCTTCAAGGTTTTATAAGGAAAGAACCCTCACATTGTAAACTTGCTTGACAGAATGCAGATCTACAGAAGCTGAATTAAAATGCTCTCTAGAGGCAAGTTAATGGCTATAATTAAGCGGTTTCCTAAACTCCAAGAGGACAGGCAGAATTTCCTATAGAATTCAGGACTTTACTAGACACATTATCCTGAACTTAAAGATCTATACCAACTCATCAATTCATTGTTGACCCCTTAGTTGGTAAAATATTTAAGAGAATAGGCTAGAAAAAGGAAGACTGAGAGAACATAATTGTTTAAAATTTAAAAAATAAAAACTAAAAATCCCTAAGCCTTTACGATCTGGCAAAACCTGAATAACCACCTGGAAGCACCAAATAAAATCTCACACATACACTTGAAAAAACCCTCCACGAAACAAAACATCACAAAAGGACAAATTTGCTACAGTATTAAACACTGATTGGCACACTTCTGTAGGATAGCAGAGGTCACAGGCAGTTCATGCTCTGTCTGTAGCTAAATTAATCTGGAAACGCTATAGAGGTAGAGCATGGACTGGTTCCATGCCTAAGGCACCGTTTGGATACTTCCAAGTAGATTTTAGGCAGTTGCCTTCCTCTATGGGTTCTAAATATGTAGTAATAATAGTAAACTTGTTTTTTTCTGAATGAATCCAAGCATTTTTTTGTTGCAAACCATGACACCCACAATGGCTAAAATGCTATTGGCTTTTTTGTGTTTCCTACTTAGACATTCCAGCTTACTGGTCCAGTTAGATGGGGCACATTTAGCTGAAAGTTATCCATGTATTTAAATTATGCAAGGCTTTGCTCTTTACTCAGAAATCTGTCTCCACGACTTCCAAACTTCTGGAAAACTGAAAGGAATTTAACTGACATGGAATGTTACAACCATGAGAGCCTAAACAGAAGTTCTCCAGTCACCAGAAGTGAATGATCCTCAGAGCTTGGTGGCTGACACAGGAACAAGCTGGGACTCACATGAAGCAGAAAGCTTCTGCCCAAGACCATCGGAGCAAGATTCTTCTATATGTCACACTCATCTTTGCATACTCTTGTTTATTATCATTTCCCTCATACTTCTTTCCTAGTTTAAAGTTATTGCACTTCTAACTTAGTTTACAATGTTTCCCTTACTGATAACAATAACTTGCCTAAGTCCAGGCTTTAAGTAAAACGTCTTTGCATTGGGACTTCCCTGGTGGTCCAGTGGGTGAGACTCTGAGCTCCCAATACAGGGGGCCCGGGTTTGATCCCTGGTAGGGGAACTAGATCCCACATGCATGCCGCAACTAAGAAGCCCACATGCCGCAACTAAGACCCAGTGAAGCCAAAATAAATAAATAAAATAAAAAACAAACAAACAAAAAATATGGCTATTAGGCCAGGAGCTAGCAAATACTTTCTGTAAAGGGAAGACACAGTCTCTGTCATATATTCTTCTTTGTTTTGTTTTAACATCTTTTAAGAATGTAAAAACCATTCTTATCTTGTGGTCTGGATTTGGCCTACAGGCCATAGTTTGTCAACCCTTGAGTTAAGTTCTTCCAGAGATGTGACTACACAACACCCTCAAAGCACTATACCTCTCTACAGAGAGTCCAAAGGGTGAGACCCTCCTCTCACCCGCTGCCTTTTTTGGGAAAAGACTCCTGATGACAGGGACTCCGTCCTAAGGAGATGAACAAATGAGGTGGTCATCAAAAATTTGTTCCCTCATATTGACTGACATAGTAAACAGTATGGCCTAAAGATATAACAGACCAGTTTAAATTCACTAACTAAAGTAGTTATGGATAATAAAATATCCATGGATTTTCTTTTCGCCAACTAGGGAGGGATCTGTACCATTGCTGCCTGAATTAACACTCCCCAGGAGAAGAAACAACTGATAGCTAAGCTAAAGAAAAGCCAATCTGGCTATTTCACGTAGACACAAGAAATTGTTGGAACTTATCTTTGCCCCTCTTTTTAAAAATAAGAAACTTCTTATTCGCCTCATTATTGTTCAATGTCTGTTGCACAGAATCTTAAATGCTTCTGGGCAGTCATTGTGCTGACAGGTGATTCAACAAGTGATTCAAGCAAAAAGCCAAAGAAATCACACTGATCAACTCTCAAACTAAAAACCAGATGTCTATAAACAAAGGCTTATCTTCAAGAATTCTTTACCTGTGGTGAAGACCTGACCAACCACTGATCATCTCTCATGCAGTTTTGCCTGAATGAAGACTGAAAGAGAAGCAAAATAAAACAGTTCCTGCGAACTTAGGAAGAAACTGATTGTTCAGTAACCATGGCAACAAGTAGTCCCCCAAACCAATCAACACCAACTTACATCAGTGAATAGACTTTGGCAAGCCAGCCTACCAATATATTTAAATATATATCTTTAAGACATTCCAACTTACTGATCCAGTAACCCTTAACTGCTTGTTTCTGAATCTGAGTTCTTTTTTGAGAAAGTAAAAGTTGCCTGCATTTCTTTTCACAGAAGTAAAAACTTTGTTCATAGGTTATGAGGCAATTAGGCTCATCTCCCTGCTACCTCAACCCCTTCACAAGCTTTTAAAATTTTATCTGGGATGATAGTTCCATCACATTATTATATAATTGAATATATTTTACTTTGAAAAGAGACTTGGACACTTGTATTCTATGGTGTTATATATTTACAATAGCCATTTATAGCTTACAGTACATATTTAATCTATGCCAGGGCTCACGTCGTAGGTACTCTGACTTTGCCATTCTTATTTACAGGCATCTTATGGGTGCACTGGTCTATTTCTTCCGGTTGCCTGGGGGAAGAGTGCTCATTTTCCAAGTATATCCCTGTTGTTTTTGCACCTAGGACAGCTTGATATCTAATTATTTGATCAAAAATTTGCTCCTGTTTGGGTTGAGAAGGAGAAGGCTGAGAAGAACCTTATTTTGGTTTCTTTGTAAGTTGCCAGACACGATGCCCTCAGGGTTCCTCTTTGTTCAGGGAAAGGGAAGTAAGGCAGCGAGCGGGGAGGCACATGTGTGTCCACCGCAGGGGGTGTGCCGGGCAGAGGGAGGAGAATGCGGAGGACAGGGCGTTCCTGGGGACGCTGGCGGGACCCTGCCTAACAGGTGGATGACAAATGACACACTTCATTGCAGAGAAGTCAGTGGCATGGTTTGTGCAGATGGCACACGGCCAGAGCTCCTGCCAAGCATGGGTGGAACCCGGAATTCCTACAGGTCTGTGGGGACGGGCAGTCAGAAGGTAACTGACTTGAGACCCTGGGCAAGGGGAGAGGGGACCCGCAGCAGGCTGGGGAATCTGGGGGATCTGGCTGAGATGAGACCCAAGCAGCCAGAGAGAACCAGAGGTCCCGGGAAGCCAAGAGAAATCGAACCCTGCACTCTTTGGCCCCTGATTTCAGCACGTTCCCTGTAGAGTAATAACCACCAAGCAAAGGTGATCACTCCAGATCCTGAAGGAATGACAGGAAACAAGGTGGATCCCCAGAGCCCTCGTCAGCTGTGGGAACAGAGGAGGCCCCTGCTGATTGAGCAGGTGGAGGGCTGGGCTGCGGAGGAATCTGAAAAGAATCTGTTCCAAACTAACTGAATTAAAACTAAAAAAGACTGTTCAACTTAGTGAATCAGATTCGGGTTTTCACCAGATTGGACTAAATTTACTACACAGTGAATTGTGAGAAAGGGAAGATAATTTTAAAGAAATAAATGAGCTATATTTTCTTTATAAAAACAACATCAAAAGGCAAGTTTCACTGTACTCTGAGTGTGCTTTTTTCATTCATTTTTCCTGGGGCTCAGATCGCTCTTTGGCTTGTAAATTCTTCAAATGAGATATGAAGGCTATGAATACCTAGGATGATCATTTCTGTGTCGTCGCACACATCCTTTCTTTCGGTTTTCTGTGCTTTAAAGCAATTATCTTCTCTCAAAGCTTCCTCTGTGTTTCATTGTTTTTTCTGTATTCTGGTTGAGTACCCCATGTTTGTCTTCTATCATTGATTTGATTTTCTGCAGTGTCAAGTGTGTGCTTTCTAGCCTCCAAAGTATCTTTCAGTTCTGCTGTTGTTTTTGAACATTTTTAAAGAAAATTTCTAAAATATTAAGAAGTATCTAGTACAGTCACATGTACTAGCTTATGTACCAGTGATGTAGCCAAGGAGGTGAGCCCTTCATATCTCCATCTCCTGGAGGGAACTTGCACTTGAGCTGGAGGAGAGCAGTTAGCTGACTCTCCAGATGCAGCTCCTGGCGGCCTCCAGCCAGTGAGTGAGCGCAGCAGGGGGCGAGGGCCCCGCGCGCATGCGTGTTGTGTGTGTGTGTGTGTGTGTGTGTGTGTGTGTGTGCGCGCGCGCGCGCGCACGCGCTCGCGATCTGGAAGGGAAGCCGCCCCACTGAGTTGGCCAGCACTGTCAGATTTGCAGCTCAGTCTCTTCCTGCCTCTTCCCTCCCAGGGTCAGGTGTGTAGCACGCTCCGCGGGTTTCCCTCACTCATCCTGCTTCCTCCCCCTTTACCTTTCACAGGAATTACCCCCCGAGAAACATCTGTCCTCCAGCTCTACCTCAGCATCTGCATTTGCACCACCTGCCACTCGTCTGCAACAATTTGGATTTCACTACACTCACGACGTGTGTCCATTTTCTAATTTTCATTTTTTTGCTGAAGTATTTTTAAAATAAATCCCAGGGATCCTGCCATTTCACCTCTTTGTACTTTGTTTTCCATTGCTTAAAAATATGGAAAATTGATTATATGTTCGTAATGCACATATAACAACATTAACACATTTCTCAGTATCATCCAGTACTTAATACATAATCAAATTTTCCAAATTATTTAAAAAATTTTCTGAATTAAACCTAATATTATAATTTTACGTATCTTAAGTCTCTGCTATTACAGTTTAAAATTTGCATGAATACGTCAGCCAGCTCAGTGAAAATCTTTTTCATTACTTTTTTGCATTTAGGTTTTTCGTTTTTTCTACATGGTCCATATTCTCCTGTAAGTTTTGGAGGACATTAATCAAATTTCTTCTAAAATTTTCATCTTTTTTTTTTTTTTTTAAAGAAAATAAGAGTCAGAAATATGATCTTTTTAACCTTCAGAGCAGTGGTTCCTTTGCACTGTACCGCTACAAAGTGGATAATTTTTCTTTTCTGCTTATATGTATTGAAAAGGAAGATCTATATTTATTTCTGGAGCTTCTCACAGAAGAGTAGAATAGTCTCAGTTCCTTTACTACACACTTGTGCTAGATTATCTTCCCTCTCAGATTTAAACCTAGAGTTCGGAGTTGGTGGTGTTTACAGTGGCTGGTTGTCATTCTTCTAATGCAGGTCTCCTGGATTGAGGATGGACCTTCCGATTCAGTCATAGGATTTTCTGACCCATCTACATAGGCGGACATAGTTTCCAGTTCTTTGAACAATCTGGAGGCGTGTCAAAATTGGTTTCCCCCAACTCCTTCGAAATGAACTGTTCTGCTTGATTCAGAGGGTAGAATACATGATGGTCTATAGTCCAGAACTGTGTTGATCAAGTCGTCTTAATCAGCATTGCAATTAGTGCACATTCCACCTGGACTTTATATGTCATCTTCTCTTATAGCTAGTGTCTAATGCAGTTGCCAGTTTTGTCTTTTGTGATATCTTCATGGGTATTTTCATGGGAAGTTGAGCAGAAACGTTTCAGGTGTGATTCCATTTTATCCCGGATGTCTATAAATACCATCATTACCCTTTATTTGCAGGAGTCTGCCAGAGTACAGAAAAGTGATACGATAAATGAAGTACAAAATTTAGAAGGAAAAACTGTATACATTCTTTTAGGAGGAAAAAGCTAATACAAAGCAAAGAAAGAATGTGACAGAAGTAAGATCTGTTGCCTTTCCCATGAGAAAGGGGGAAAAGCAAAACGTAAATATGAAACCAGAAGGGGCTGTATCAGACCCGAGGTTGTGACACATGCTAAGAATTCATCAAATATTTCGACTTGAAAAGTGTGCATGGTTATAAACTGATTAATTCCCACTGAAACTATGTATCTAATTTAGGTGGTGATTATATATTTCTAATTGGCTGATGATTATGAAATGCCTTGTTTATGACAGTTTTTATCAATGGACAGGACTTTTAATAAAAGTGAGGTGTATGCTAAGCACATGATGCAATTAAGCTTGTTTTCTTAAATAAGAGACTTTTAATGGAAATAATTGCATAAAACCACATATACAACTTTTCAGGGGAATACTTGTATCTAAATATATTACTATTTATAACTTTTTCTTTTACTAACATTTCAAAATGTTAAATAAAACGAGATTTAAGGGAGACATATTTAACATCTCTCCATCTGCTTGTATCATCTTTAATTTCTTTCATCAGTGTCTTATAGTTTTCTGCATACGGGTCTTTTGTTTCCTTAGGTAGGTTTATTCCTAGGTATTTTATTCTTTTTGTTGCAATGGTAAATGGGAGTGTTTCCTTAATTTCTCTTTCAGATTTTTCATCATTAGTGTGTAGGAATGCAAGAGATTTCTGTGCATTAATTTTGTATCCTGCTACTTTACCAAATTCATGGATTAGCTCTAGTAGTTTTCTGGTAGCATCTTTAGGATTCTCTATGTATAGTATCATGTCATCTGCAAAGAGTGACAGCTTTACTTCTTCTTTTCCGATTTGGATTCCTTTTATTTCTTTTTCTTCTCTGACTGCTGTGGCTAAAACTTCCAAAACTATGTTGAATAATAGTGGTGAGAATGGACAACCTTGTCTTCTTCCTGATCTTAGAGGAAATGCTTTCAGTTTTTCACCATTGAGAACGATGTTGGCTGTGGGTTTATCATATATGACCTTTATTATGGTGAGGTAAGTTCCCTCTATGTCTACTTTCTGGAGGGTTTTTGTCATAAATTGGTGTTGAATTTTGTCAAAAGCTTTCTCTGCATCTATTGAGATGATCATATGGTTTTTCCCCTTCAATTTGTTAATATGGTTTATCACATTGATTGATTTGTGTATATTGAAGAATCCTTGCATTCCTGAGATATACTCCACTTGATCATGGTGTATGATCCTTTTAATGTGTTGTTGGATTCTGTTTGCTAGTATTTTGTTGAGGATTTTTGCATCTATGTTCATCAGTGATATTGGCCTGTAGTTTTCTTTGTGACATCTTTGTCTAGTGTTGGTGTCAGGGTGATGGTGGCCTCATACAATGAGTTTGGGAGTGTTCCTCCCTCTGCTATATTTTGCAAGAGTTTGAGAAGAATAGGTGTTAGCTCTTCTCTAAATGTTTGATAGAATTCACCCATGAAGCCGTCTGGTCCTGGGCTTTGGTTTGTTGGAAGATTTTTAATCACAGTCTCAATATCAGTGCTTGTGATTGGTCTGTTTATATTTTCTACTTCTTCCTGGTTCAGTCTTGGAAGGTAGTACTTTTCTAAGAATTTGTCCATTGCTTCCAGGTTGTCCATTTTATTGGCATACAGTTCCTTGTACTAATCTCTCAAGATCCTTTGTATTTCTGCAGGGTCAGTTGTTACTTCTCCTTTTTTATTTCTAATTCTATTTGATTTGAGTCTTCCCCCTTTTTTTCTTGATGCGTCTGGCTAATGGTTTATCAATTTTGTTTATCTTCTCAAAGACCAGCTTTTTGTTTTATTGATTTTGCAACTGTTTCCTTCATTTCTTTTTCATTTATTTCTGATCTGATCTTTATGAATTCTTTCCTTCTGCTAACTTTGGGGTTTTTTTGTTCTTCTTTTTCTAATTGCTTTAGGTGTAAGGTTAGGTTGTTTATTTGAGATGTTTCTTGTTTGTTGAGGTAGGATTGTATTGCTATAAACTTCCCTCTTAGAACTGCTTTTGCTGCATCCCATAGGTTTTGGGTCACCGTGTTTTCATTGTCATTTGTTTCTAGGTATTTTTTGATTTCCTCTTTGATTTCCTCAGTGATCTCTTGGTTATTTAGTAGCATATTGTTTAGCCTCCATGTGTTTGTATTTTTTACAGATTTTTTCCTATAATTGATATCTAGTCTCATAGCATTGTGGTCAGAAAAGGTATTTGATGATTTCAATTTTCTGAAATTTACCAAGGCTTGATTTGTGACCCACGATATGATCTATCCCAGAGAATGTTCCATGAACACTTGAGAAGAAAGTATATTCTGTTGTTTTTGGATGGAATGTCCTACAAATATCAATTAAGTCCATCATGTTTAATGTATCATTTAAAACTTGTGTTTCCTTATTTATTTTCATTTTGGATGACCTGTCCATTGATGAAATTGGGGTGTTAAAGTCCCCTAGTATGATTGTGTTACTGTCAACTTCCTCTTTTATGACTGTTAGCATTTGTATTGAGGTGCTCCTATGTTGGGTGCATAAATATTTACAATTGTTATATCTTCTTGGATTGATCCCTTGATCATTATGTAGTATCCTTGTCTCTTGTAATAGTCTTTATTTTAAAGTCTATTTGGTCTCAGATGAGAATTGCTACTCCACCTTTCTTTTGATTTCCGTTTGCATGGAATATATTTTTCCATCCCCTCACTTTCAGTCTGTATGTGTCCCTAGGTCTGAAGTGGGTCTCTTGTAGATAGCATATATATGGGTTTTGTTTTTGTATCCATTTAGCCAGTCTGTGTCTTTTGGTTGGAGCATTTAATCCATTTCCATTTAAGGTAGTTATCGATATGTATGTCCCTATTACCATTTTCTTAATTGTTTTGGGTTTGTTATTGTAGGTCTTTTCCTTCTCTTGTGTTTCCTGCCTAGAGAAATTCCTTTAGCATTTGTTGTAAAGCTGGTTTGGTGGTGTTGAATTCTCTTAGCTTTTGCTTGTCTGTAAAGGTTTTAATTTCTCCATCGAGTCTGAATGAGATCCTTGCTGATAGAGTAATCTTGGTTGTAGGTTTTTCCCTTTCATCACTTTAAATATGTCCTGCCACTCCCTTCTGGCTTGCAGAGTTTCTTCTGAAAGATCAGCTGTTAACCTTATGGGGATTCCCTTGTTTGTTACTTGCTGCTTTTTCCTTACTGCTTTTAATATTTTTTCTTTGAATTTAATTTTTGATAGTTTGGTTAATATGTGTCTTGGTGTGTTTCTCCTTGGATTTATCCTGTATGGGACCCTCTGTGCTTCCTGGACTTGATTGACTATTTCCTTTCCCATATTAGGGAAGTTTTCAACTATAATCTCTTCAAATATTTTCTCAGTCCCTTTCTTTTTCTCTTCTTTTTCTGGGACCCTCTATAATTCGAATGTTGGTACATTTAATGTCCCAGAGGTCTCTGAGACTGTCCTCAATTCTTTTCATTCTTTTTTCTTTATTCTGCTCTGTAGTAGTTATTTCCACTATTTTATCTTCCAGGTCACTTATCCGTTCTTCTGCCTCAGTTTTTCTGCTATTGATTCCTTCTTGAGAATTTTTAATTTCATTTATTGTGTTCATTATTGTTTGTTTGCTCTTTAGTTCTTCTATGTCTTTGTTAAACATTTCTTGTATTTTCTCTATTCTAATTCCAAGATTTTGGATCATATTTGCTATCATTACTCTGAATTCTTTTTCAGGTAGACTGCCTGTTTCCTCTTCATTTGTTAGGTCTAGTGGGTTTTTACGTTGCTCCTTCATCTGCTGTTGTCTCTCTGTCTTCTCATAGTGCTTAACTTACTGTGTTTGGGGTTTCCTTTTCACAGGCTGCAGGTTCATAGTTCCCATTGTTTTTGGTGTCTGCCCCCAGTGGCTAAGATTGGTTCAGTGGGTTGTTTAGGCTTCCTGGTGGAGGGGACTGGTGCCTGTGTTCTGGTGGATGAGGCTGGATCTCGTCTTTCTGGTGGGCAGGACCGCATGCAGTGGTGTGTTTTGGGGTGTTTGTGACCCTGTTATGATTTTAGGCAGCCTCTCTGCTAATGGGTGGGGTTGTGTTCCTGTCTTGCTAGTTGTTTGCCATAGGGTGTCCAGCACTGTAGCTTGCTGGTTGTTGAGTGGAGCTGGGTCTTAGTGTTGAGATGGAGATCTCTGGGAGAGCTTTTGCTGTTTGATATTACGTGGAGCCGGGAGGTCTCTGGTGGACCAATGTCCTGAACTTGGCTCTGCCACCTCAGAGGCACAGGCCTGACACCCGGCCGGAGCACCAAGACTCTGTCTGCCACACGGCTCAGAAGAAAAGGGAGAAAAAAAGAAAGAAGGAAAGAAAAATATAAAATAAAGTTATTAAAATTTAAAAAATTATTAAAAATGGAAAAAAAGTATAAAAGAAAAAGAAAGAGAAGGAAAGAAGAGAGGGACAAAGCCAAACAACAAATTCACCAATGATAGCAACCCTAAAAACTATACAAAACAAAACAAAACAAAACGGACCGACAGACAGAACCCTAGGACAAATGCTAAAAGCAAAGTATACAGACAGGATCACACAAAGAAACATACACATGCACACTCACAAAAAGAGAAAAAGGAAAAAATATATATCTATATATAAAAAAGCAAAAGGAAGAAAGCAACCAAATCAATAAACAAATCTACCAGTGATAATAAACTCTAAATACTAAACTAAGATAAACAGAAAACCAGAAACAAATGAGATGCAGAAAGCAAACCCCAAGTCTACAGTTGCTCCCAAAGTCCACTGCCTCAGTTTGGGATGATTCGTTGTCTATTCAGGTATTCCACAGATGCAGGTGCATCAAGTTGATTGTGAAGATTTAATCTGCTGCCCCTGAGGCTGCTGGGAGAGATTTCCCTTTCTCTTCTTTGTTCTCACAGCTCCTGGGGTTCAGCTTTGGATTTGGCCCCGCCTCTGCGTGTAGGTCGCCGGATGGCATCTGTTCTTCGCTCAGACAGGACGGGGTTAAAGGAGCCGCTGATTCGGGGGCTGTGGCTCACTCAGGCCGGGGGGAGGGAGGGGCACTGAGTGTGGGGCGGGCCTGTGGCAGCAGAGGCCGGCGTGACGTTGCACCAGCCTGAGGTGCGCAGTGCGTTCTTCCGGGAGAGTTGTCCCTGGATCCCAGGACCCTGGCAGTGGCAGGCTGCAGAGGCTCCCGGGAGGGGAGGTGTGGATAGTGACCTGTGCTCGCACACAGGCTTCTTGGTGGCAGCAGCAGCAGCCTTAGCATCTCATGCCCGTCTCTGGAGTCTGCGCTGATAGCCATGGCCTGCGCCGGTCTCTGGAGCTCATTTAGGTGGTGCTCTGAAGCCCCTCTCCTCGCGCACCCGAAACGATGGTCTCTTGCCTCTTCAGCAGTTTCAGACCTTTTCCTGGACTCCCTCCCGGCTAGCTGTAGCACACTAGCCCCCTTCAGCTGTGTTCACGCAGCCAACCCCAGTCCTCTCCATGGGGTCTGACCTTCGAAGCCCGAGCCTCAGCTCCCAGCCCCCTACTGCCCCGGTGGGTGAGCAGATGAGACTCTCGGGCTGGTGAGTGCTGGTCAGCACCGACCCTCTGTGCGGGAATCTCTCCACTTTGCCCTCTGCACCCCTGTTGCTGCGCTCTCCTCTGTGGCTCCAAAGCTTCCCCCTGCCCACGCCCCCACCCCCCCACCCCCGTCTCTTCCAGTGAAGGGGCTTCCTAGTGTGTGGAAACTTTTCCTCCTTCACAGCTCCCTCCCAGAGGGGCAGGTCCCGTCCCTATCCTTTTGTCTCTCTTTATTCTTTTGCCCTACCCAGGTACGTGGGGAGTTTCTTGCCTTTTGGGAAGTCTGAGGTCTTCGGCCAGCGTTCAGTAGGTGTTCTGTAGGAGTTGTTCCACGTGTAGATGTATTTCTGATGTATTTGTGGGCAGGAAGGTGATCTCTGTGTCTTACTCCTCCGCCAACTTGAAGGTTTCCCCCTGTATATATTTAAAACATGATTATACCTGAGCTATTTTTTATTCATTTGCTATCATGACTCAGCCAATTATCTAACTTAATGGCTGGAACACAGGCTCTAAAAAAGTTTAGATTGGAACTCTAAATCATTGCCTCAAATTAACACAAAAGCACATTTTCTATCACCCCATAATTGCAAACCCCGAAAGACACTGCAGGATAGTTGTCTTGAATTGATGTGGTATCAGTGCTTCGTTAAAATGATATACATGTAAAATTCTTTAATATTGATTACTATGATTTTAAGTTCCTGATTTTCTTTGGTCTTTGGAGATTGTAAAACATAAACTCTATTTGTTTAAATTGTAGTGTCCTTTCTGGGGGGAGGGGTTTATTATGTTTTTAAACAAACTTTTTATTTTGCGATAAGCATAGATTCACATGCAGTTGCGAGAAAATAGTGCAGAGAGATCCTGTGTATCCTTTAGCCAGGTTTCCCCAAGGTCACACTTGCAAAACTAAGGTACAAGATGACAACCATGCAGTCAAGATACAGAGCATTTCCATCACCACATGCTCTCATGTTGCCCCTTTATAGCCACATCCACCTGCCTTTCACCCTCTCGTTGACGGGGTCTCCTTAACTGCGTCCCCATCAATCTGTTGTTGATGACTATAGTTTTCTCATTTAAAGAATGTTATATGAGTGGAACCATACGGTTTGTAACTGAGATGGCTTTTTTCTTTTCGTATAATGCTCTGGAGACTCATCCAGGTTGTTGCACCGTAGGGCTGTTAGCATAACTGACACCTCCTTGGGTCCATACAGCTCCTCCTGTATTTCCACTGACCCTACGCAGGACTGTACTGTTCAGTGAATCATTTTTCTGTTGTCGAGGGCTTTGTAGTTAATAGATATTGTTTAATAATCATTAGGACCAGGTGGCCTGTATGCTCTGTTAGTCCCCAAACAATGATGACGACCTTCACTGACATATTCCCAGGGCCCACAAGACTAGTTACTCATTCATAAATCTTGACTTAGGAATACACACCCTATTTCCAAGCATGTAACCCCATGCCCTAGGTTAACTATAAAATTGTCCCAGTGGCCCTGGGGCAGTACAGAATGCAGCTGTGAATGCTTCCACATCACTGTTTGCCCCATCCACCCCTTGAGTAAGTAACCCTGTAATAAACTGACCCATTAATTACATGCAGCTGCCTACCTCGTTTTTCGGTCCCAAGATGGCTTCTCAGTTCAGTGGGCACTTTTTGTTTCCTCTGTCCTCCAGTGTGTCTGTATCAATAGTCCATTCTTTTTTGCTGCACAGTGGTCTTCCATGATGTAGATAAACTATAGTGTGTTTAACCAGTCACTCGTTGAAGGACACCTGGATTACTTACAGTTTGGGGCTATGAGGAATAAAGTTGCTATAAACATTCACTATAGGTTTTGGTGTCAACGTAGTCTTCATTTTGGAGGAATATCCAGGGTTATAATCGCTGGGTCACATTATATTTACATATTTAGTTTTTTTAAGAATCTGGCAAACTGTTTTCTAGAATGGCTCGACCATTTTACATGACCTCCGGCAATCTTTCTTCAGTTCTCCACATCCTTTCTACCACTTGGTATCGTCACCATTTCTTATTTATCCATTCCAGTGAGTGTGTAGTAATATCTCACTTTGGGTTTAACTTGCATTTATTTAACGGCAAGTGGTTTTGAACATCTTTTCATGTGTTAATTTTCTATCTGAATAACTTCTTTGGTGAAATATCTGTTCATGTGTTTTGCGTATTTTGTAATTAGATTATTTGGTTTTTTACTGTTGAGTTTGAGAGTTCTTTATATATTCTAGACATTAGTCCTTTGTTGGATATGTGGTTTGCAAATATTTTCTCCCATATTTTGCTTATCTTTTCATCCTCTTAAGATATTTCACAGAACACAAGTTTTTATTTTTGATGAAGTTCAGTTTATCATTTTTTCCTTTTTGGATTGTGCTTTGGTGTTGGCCTAGAAACTCTTTGGTCCTAAATCACAAAGATTTTCTCCAACATTTTTTTGTGAAGTATTTATGGCTTTATAGATTATACATTAAATTTCATGATCCATTGTGAATTAAGTTTTGTATAAGGTGTGAGACTTAGGTTGAGAAAGTTTTTTTTTTTTTTGGTTTTGGTTAACCTATGTTCATTTGTTCCAGCACCTTTATTGAAAGCCTCCTTCCATTGAATTGCTTTTGCATCTTTGTCAAAAATCAGCTGGGCATATTTGTGTGGGTCTATTTCTGGGTGTTCTATTCTTTTCCCTTATTCTATGTGTCTATTCCTCCACCAACACGATATAGTCTTAATTACTGCAGCTATTAACAAGTCTTAAAATCAGGTCGACTGACCCCTCCCACTTTATTTTTCTTACTCAAAATTGTTCTAGCTATTCTAATTCCTTTGCCTTCCTATATAAATTTTAGAATAATCTCTATATCTTCAAAAACTCTTGTTCAGATATTGGTAGGAATTGCATTGAATCTTTATACGAATTTGGGGATAACTGACATCTTTACTATGTTGAGTCTTCTTCATGAACATGGTCTATCTCTCTGTTATTTAGATCTTCTTTGATTTCCTTCACCAGTGTTGCGTAGTTTTCAGCATTCAACTTCTGTAAATGTTTTGGCAGATTTATACCTAAAATGTTTCATTTTTATTAGCAAATTAAAAATGGTATTATATTTTAAATTTTAGTGTCCACATGTTTAATGCTAGTATATAGAGATACAGTTGATTTTAATATGTTGATCTTTTATCTTGTGACCTTCTGAACTCACTTATTAGTTCTAAGAGTTTTTTGTAGATATCTTCGAATTTTCTATGTAGATAATTATGTCATCTGAAAATAGGTACAGTTTTTTTTTTCTTTTTATCTTGATTTGTATGGCTTTTATTTTATTTTCTTGACTTTAATGCAGTAGCTAGCCCTTCCAGCATTATGTTGAAGAAGAGAGGTTAGAGCAGATATTCTTGCTTTGTTGCTTATCTTGGGAAGAAAGCATTCAGTCTTTCACCATTAAGTGTAATGTTAGCTGTATGTATCTCTTAGACGCTCTGAATGAAGATGAGGAAGTTCTCCACTATTTTTATTTTTCTAGGAGTTTTTTTTTATCATGAATAGCTTTTGATTTTGTCAAATTATTTATTTGCATCAGTTGATATGATCATGAGATCTTTTCTTATTTAGCCGTTAATATAAGGGATTATATTGATTGTCCTTCAAATATGGAACCTGCCTGGCCTCTCTGGAATAAACCCTACTTTGTCATGTTATATATTTCTTTTTATACATTACTGAGTTCTATTTACAAATATTTTAAATGGATATTTATGTCTATTTTCATGAAGGATATTGGTTTGCGGTTTTCCTTCTGTGTGCTGTCTTTATCTGGTTTTGGTATCAGGTAATAATAACTTCATAAAACACATTGAGAAGTGTTTGGTCCTCTCCTATTTTCTGGAAGAAATTGTGCAAATTGGCATTAATTCTTCTCTAAATGTTTGGTAGAATTCTCCAGTTAAGCCATCTGGATCTGGTGATTTCTTTCCTGAGAGATTTTAAATTATAAATTCAATTTTCTGAATAGTTACAAGGCTATTAAAATTATCAATTTCAAATTGGGTGACTTATGGTAGTGCTTTTTTTTTTAGGAATTGATTCCTTTATTCTAAGTTGTCAAATTTATGTGTGTGGAGTTGTTCATAATTCTTCCTTATAATCCTTAGTGATAGCCCTTGTTTTGTTCCTAATATTGGTACCTTTGGTGCATTGGTATATTTGTGTCTCCTTTCTTTTGTTCTTTAGATATATGTCAATTTTATTCATCTTTTCAACGTGAGTTTCTTGTAGGTAACATGTAGTTGGGTCACGTTTTTAATCCACACTACCAATATCTGTCTTTTAATTGGTATACTTAGACCAATTGAATATAAATATTGATATATTAGGGCTTAATGATTTTCTTTGTTTCTTCTTTTTTTTCTCTCTGCTTTTCATGTCTCTTTTCTTTTTCTTGCCCTTCCATTGGGTTACTTAAACATTTTTCAGAATTCTACTTTTATTTTTCTATAGTGTTTCTGAGTGTGTATAGCTCTTTTAGTCATTGCTCTAGGTATTACATTATCTATGCATAACTTATTGGTGTCATCATTTTACCAGTTCAAGTGAAGTGTACAAATCTTATCTCCCCGTATGTAACTTTACCATCCCCTATTCAGAATATAATTGTTTTAAATATTTCCTCCACACACATTTATAACCACATCAGATGGTATTATAATTTTGCGTCAACCATTAAACATAATTTAGAAGACTCAAGGGGAGATGAACCTATGGTATTTACTCATACTTTTGTTTACCACATTCTCTCTTTCTCCCTGATGTTCCAATTTTTATTACTTATCATTAGCATTCTATTTAGAGAACTTTTTCTACCCCTTCTTTTAGGTGAGTTTCCCGGTGACAAATTACCTTAGTTTTCCTTCATCTAACAATGTCTTGATTTCCCTTTCATTCCTGAAGGGTATTATCTCTGGATACAGGAGTGGGAGTTGACAGTTCTTTTCTTTCAGTACTTGAAAAATGTTGTGCCACTTCCTTCTGACCCATGGTTTCTGATGAGGCACTTGCTTTCATTTGAATTGCTTTTCTCTTGTAGGCAAGTTGTCATTTCTATCTTGATGCTACCAAGATTTTTTCTTTGTTTCTAGTTTTCAGATATTTGACTCTGATGTGTGTTGGTGTGAATTCCTTGGATTCATCCTGTTTGGGGATTTTTCTCAGATTCTTAAATCTGTCCATTGAGGTTTTAATATCAGTTACTGTCTTTTGAAGTTCTAAAATTCCCATTTAGTTCATTTTTATATCTACTATTTTTGGCTGTGATTTTCTAGCTCTCAGGTGAGACCCTATTTTTTCACTTGTTTCAAGCATGTTCCTAATTGCTTGATGAAGCATAGTTATCATGGCTACTTTAAAATCTTTGTCAGGTAATTCTAACATTTCTGTCATCTCATATTGGCACCTATCGGTTGTCTTTTTTTCCAATAAATTAGAGATCTTTCTGGTTCTTGGCATGACCGGTGATTTTTGGTTGAAATGTGGACATTTTGGGTATGATATTATGAAGCTCTGGATCTTATTTAAATCTTCTATTTCAACTTGCTTCCTCCAACACTACTCTGGCAGGGGAAGTAGGGGAGGGGCACTGCCTTGTGATTGCCATGTAGGACTAAAAGTCCAGCTTTTCCACTTGGCCCCCATTGACACCCAAGGGTGTAGCCTTCTCCTTACTGCTGAGTCAGGATGAGAGTTCTGGCCCCCCCTTGGTCTCCACTGATACCTCCCTGGCCAGGAGGGGTATGAGCATCTCATCACCAGTCCCCATGTGGTTTCTACTGACACCACAGGAAGGGGGTGGCCTCATTACTGGATGGTGGTAAAAGTCCTGTCTCTCCTCTAGGCCTCTTCTGACACCATCACAGTGGGTATGGGGAGGGCATTTCATTACTGTTCAGTGGGACCAAAGTCCAGTCTCCCCTAATGGTGTTCACTGACATCATGCGGGGTGAGCTTGTTACTGGATGGTGGGGATGACAGTTCTGGCTTCCCATCCAGACCTCATCAGGGACTTCTGGTGCCCTGTTACAGTTGGCAAGGGGGGAATGCCAGGCTCCCCACTTAGTTCTTATTGAATTTATGCTATGTGTCGGGCATGGCTCTAAGATCTTTCTATGTATTAAACCGTTTAATTCTTACAACAAACCATCAAGTAGTTACTACTATTTTAACACAGAGAGGTTAAGTAACTTGCCCAAGGTTAAAACACAGTTCTGCAGGGCGGGGGGTGGATACCAAGCTATAGAACTACACCGAGCAGAGAGTTGTTTCTTTTAGGAGTCAGGAGCCCTGGGAAAAGGAATAATGCAGTCAAACTGTGTGCCTTGATAAAGCCTGCCCCTCACAGCTGTGGAAAGATGATCTATGCCTCTGGTGCAGCCGCTACACTAAACACAGACAATACAGAAAGTAGAAGTTCTCTGCAAGGTTAATACACGTGGCTCCTTTTCCCGCTCATCTCAAACTGCTACATCACCTAACTGAAAATGGAAATATACCTCGAATTGCCTTCTGGCTTGAGATCTGAGAGAATGATTGCAATGAAGAACATTAGCAAATGTATCCACTATTGTAGGAGCTAGCATGCATGCTTTCATTTAATCCTCAAAACAAGTATGTTTGAGGGCTTCCCTGGTGGCGCAGTGGTTGAGATTCCGCCTGCCGATGCAGGGGACGTGGGTTCGTGCCCCGGTCTGGGAAGATCCCACATGCCGCTGAGCGGCTGGGCCCGTGAGACATGGACGCTGAGCCTGCGTGTCCGGAGCCTGTGCTCCACACGGGAGAGGCCACAACAGTGAGAGGCCCGCATACCGCAAAAAAAAAAAAAAAAAAAAAAAAACAAGTATGTTTGATAAAAATTGTTATCATCCTATTTTATGGATAAGAAAATCAAGGTTGAGAGAGTCAGTAACTTGCCCCAGGTGACAGCAATCGTAAATGATGGAACTGGGAGTCAAAACCCCATAACTAGCTTCTTACGTGGTACCAAGTGCCCTTTTCCCTCAGAGAAGTTACCTTTAGAAATACTGAGACAGTCCTATTTAATTAACCATTTAATGTGGAGAAGAGAACAATCTTAATCTTCATTTACAATAAAGCCTCATTCATTTAGAGAAGCCAACACCAAAAAGAAAAAAAAAATATTCTGACAATTAAGGGGGAAAATTACTGAATTTTTTTTCAGAAAATTTTATCTAATCATTAAGGTCCAAACTCATGATTTCTCAGATAATAGAGTTCCTTCAGAGGTCTGTTTTGTTGAATAAGACTGTTTGGAAAGGAGTTTATCAATCGCCTGAAGGCAAAATGTTTCTCAGGTGCTTGAAATGTTTGTCCTCTAAGAACTTGCTAATAATCCCATTATAATTTTGTTTATAGAATTCGCAGTCCTCCATCCATGAAGAGGGTGCTAAAAGAAGTTTAATCTCAGTGTAGACTTTATATAGATTTCCAAATAGTCTTAATTATTTAGGAATGAGTCTATGAAACATTACCTAAGATATAATAATGGACAAAGAGAGCGTGTGAGTTAAAGGATGTTCTGAGCCCCTGTGTGCAGCGCAGTTTCTTCTGCTAGAAGAGATTAGGAGCTGGTTTTAACGTGTACGCAGCAGAGTTCTCCTTTGTTCTGTATTCCTCCTCTCTATTCTTTATCCAAGCACTGTTCATTAACAATTTCAAAACAGAGAGGATAAGCGTGAGTTCTTTAAGAACACGTTTTGTGTCTTGTTCATCTTTGTATTTCAACCTCTAAAAATTGCTTGGCCTCTAGTGGCTACTCAGTATTTTCTTGCTAAATTGAATTTAACTGCTTGAAAAATTCATGTCATGTCCTTATCTTCACCATATCCTTTAGTGTAATCAGCCTGAAGAGAATTCTTCTCAAAAGATATTGTTTATAAACTGACTATTCGGTAGAGGACAAGCTTAAAATGAGTGGAGGAATGATGTGTAGATAGCTATGTTATCCTTCTTTCTCTTGTGTAGGAATAAGAAAATGGGCACATGTCTAAACTCTTCTTTCTAAGATATAAGAATTTTTATAACAATTTAACGCTGTATAATAATGGACTTGCTATTGCTATATTTTAACTTGGGTTACTCAGAAATTGGAGCTTGGTGTTCTGTCAAAATTATGACCTGCACCAAAAAACTCAAAAAGAGTTAGAGTCTTTTTTTGCCTCTTAAAAGATTATAGATGTTTTGATCTAATTTGCAGATGCTCATTTATTTGAACATTAAAGGAAAGTTTTCTAAAAGATCAGTGTGCCTATAGACTTCAGAGTGAATTCAATTTAAATTTGAATGTATTTCTCCTTGCTTTTGGGGTATATTTATGTAAACATTGCTTTGTGGAAAAAAAAATTGGCAATGGTGTGTTTATAATGAAAATAATTCATTATATTTATTGAAATCATATCTTCTGTAATGGCAACATCCTTAGGGAGGGGATGGAAGATAGTACTCATTAGATACTTTTCTTCATTTGTGAGCCAGACAGTATATTAGTTTTATCCCATTGCCATCTGCCATCCATTTTATATACAGTATGCCTAAAGAGCTCACTCCATATAAGAGTCTAGAAGATAAAGGTAGACCATATTGTATTTATATTTTTAAATACTGTATGCATTAAATTATAAATATTTGTGTGCCATTAAGGTTTGAATAAAGGAAATACAGAGTTGAAACAGACCCGCCTTTCTTGCTCAGAGCTGGGGGTTGAGGATAAAATTTGGCTAGAAGTGTGGATCATTTGTGTATACAATTGCATTTGTCATAACTATTTGAATGTGTCACTTTGATTTCATTTTCCATTTACTTTGCTCAGTACCGATTGCAAAGTAATAGCAAAGAATTTCTATGTCAATAGAGTTGATTTAAAAGAGTGAACTGTTGAAATATTCATGGTGTAAACTCAGTGATTTAATAGATCTAATGAGGAAACACATTTAATAAATTTTTTAAACATTTAAAGAATTAATTTTTTATTATGTGAAATTATGTAGTGATATTACACAATAGCTAAAGCGATAGATTCTTTAAACACAGTGGCACATATCGTTTTTGAGATGGAAAAGCAAAATTGTTTAATTTTTTGCAGTTGTATGCTTTTACTCATACATAAAAATATTTTCAGTATAAAATATTTGCTACAATATCCATTTCAGGGAAACCAAACTTTAAAAAAATAATGACAAAGGTGAAAAATGAACCCTCATCTAAAACACTCCAAAAATTTTTTTTGCTCAAAACAATCTATGTAGACTTGCAAGAAAACTCTTACTCAGTTTGAACTTTTGAAAATGACCTCAATGTTAAATGTTAATTGATGAATTATTATGAATTTCTACAGAGGCAGGAATAAGGTTATTTTAATGGACCTACTGGGATTGAGTGGATTATAGCAGTGCCGTTATAATGTGACAAAGGTGTGTGTGTGTGTGTGTGTGTGTGTGCGAGTGTGTGCACACGTATGTGGTGTGCATGTGTACAGGCAACATGGCACTCAAAATCAAAGGAAATGAGCCAGAAGCTCCTCACATTCTGTTGGCATCTGTGGAGTGTCACCATATGAGAAGCATATGACTGCGGGCAGATTGGCATGTCAGCTCAGGCATGTAAAACTTGACCACACTGAGCTCAAGGTTTATCAGTTTATCACAGGAATATTGATACAATGTTAACTGCACTGTTTCTGTGCAAGGACATTTCATCTTTTCCCAGTGTCTCTAATCCCAGTCCCACCCTTTGAAATCAACCCCAAGCAGAAATGAGACATATATGGTTTTCCAATAGAATTTAAAATGAAAATGAACTGCTGAAAACAGCAGCAATGTACTGTGTGTAAAACTGGCTTTTCCCCTCCTGTGTCTGCAAACGCTGATCACCATGTTCCGTTCTCAGTCAGAGATTAGTTTTCAAAAGGAAAGCGTTTTACCACGATGACTAAGGTAGGACTAGAAAGTGGGACCATAAACCTTCTTCTAAATTGGGTAAAGGAGGCCTATCTTGGTGTGATCTCCACTTTCCACAAGTGGAATCTCTTGGTGCATTGAGTGTCTAGTATCTTTGGACAGCAAGAAGATGGTCTCAATGTTTGATATTTGCAGGGTAAGAGAATAGTGGATACAAAGGGAACAGTTTCTATCATCTACACTGTTCAAAAGGTAATTGCATTCTGTTGGTACAGTCTTAACTGGCCTATCTTTCAACGAGTGGCTATTTTGAAATAGAATGTTTTATTTCATCTTCATAGCCAGGAAAGAGAGAACAGAGAGGCCATTAATCTGTTTTTCCTGGGGTCTACTAAAATCATATTTCTGGTTATTGGTATGAATTAAAAATGGAGATGACAAGGGCTTCCCTGGTGGCGCAGTGGTTGGGAGTCCGCCTGCCGATGCAGGGGACACGGGTTCGTGACCCGGTCCGGGAAGATCCCACATGCCGCGGAGCGGCTGAGCCCGTGAGCCATGGCCGCTGAGCCTGCGCGTCCGGAGCCTGTGCTCCACAACGGGAGAGGCCACAGTGGTGAGAGGCCCGCGTACCACAAAAAAAAAAAAAAAAAAAAAAAAATGGAGATGACGAAACTTAGGCCTCGTCCTTGACAGACTATCGAGTGGGCAGACCTGGCTCGGGCAGAGCTCCACACCTCGTCTCTTCGGGTGGCCTTGTTTCAGGACAGGGGTGGCAGATAGCTTCATGCACTGGCTCCCCTATCAGGTATAACCACTCCGTCTCTCTGGTTTGCATCCTTGGAAGCTTTCTCTAAATCCCAATCACCTGACATGCAGAAGCGAAGTAAACACCTTGGGGACAACCCTCAAACAGCGGGGCAAGGGAGTAGGTGGGTCAGTGCTCCAGTCTTCCCGTCCTTATGTAGCACAATCTTTTTTTTTTTAAAGATTTTTTTCATGTGGACCATTTTTAAAGTCTTTATTGAATTTGTTACAATATTGCTTCTGTTTTATGTTTTGGTATTTTGGCCACGAGGCATGTGGGATCTTAGCTCCCTGACCAGGGATCGAACCTGCACCCCCTGCATTGCAAGGTGAAGTCTTAACCAGTGGACCACCAGGGAAGTCTCTGTAGGACAATCTTGAGGCACGTTTCTGTGTTCCTCAAAGGGCTCCCATAGGTGTTGAGCCCAGTTGTCCTGAGCAGTAACTGGTTCATTAACACACCTTTCACTGGCTTTTTGCCATCCCGTTTCATAGGCCCCACTACCTCACTTCCTGGGGTCAAATTCAAATGAACTACTTGTACCCAAGTCTTTATCCCAGCCTCTGTTTGGGGGAGGACCCAAACTAAGACAGGAAGTGCGTCTTGTGTGTCCTATCTCCTTTTATATCTTCTTCGGGAGGATCTATCTGTAGATGACTTGCATCCCTTGATCAGCGTGAATTTGGGCTCCATATTCTGCTGTCTTTAGTCATCTTCCAGCTGTGAACTTTGCCCAATTCTTTCATACCTTATAGAAACTTCTCTATCTTTTTTGTTGTTGTTGAATTGCCTTAGGGATCCTGAATTCTCCAGGATGAAAGGTTTAAGTATGTGTTCAAATGGCATTGATAGGCTACTTGATTTATGGTACTTGATATATCACGTTGAAATTTTACCAAAGCCTTAACCCAAAGCAGTGAGTCCACTGGTAGGAATTTGGGTTCCCTCCAAGTTTTGTCAAAGAGGCGAACAGCAGTGCTGCTGACATAGGGAATTTGCCCTGCCAATACCCACCCTTCTGCAAGAAACAAATCCCCAAATGTGTGAGTCAAATGGGAAACTGGAGAGCATAATGAAATGCACGATTCAGATATCATTGTGCATGTTGCGTTTTATTCAAGGAAATCTTGTTAGAATTATTCACTAGAGCACCTGATACAGGAAAACACAAAGTTACGAACTTGGCCAAGGCATGATTCTACTCACTACATAAAAAGGTTTCTGTGCTTTACAAAACATTACCCCCTTTATGGCGCCCTTTACAATATAAATATACGATATATTATTTCCTATAGTTATTTACCCTACAACTGAATGCTCCCTTGAGGTGAGCGGATCATCTTGCCCATTTCTTATTTCTATTACCTAATCTCTTGCTTAGACATTGGGCAAATATTTGTGAAAACGAATGTGTGAAGTACCTAAACACTTCTGTTATTTATGTGGCACTAACTACTTAGCAAATTCTGTTTAGGGTTGGATGAGGGCTCTCACAGTGCAATTTAAAATAGTATTAGATGGTACTGTCAGCTGACGATCACTCAGAAATAACCCATTATTTTCTGAGCTGGAATAGAGCAAGGGCCTGGTAAGCCTCAATAATAGTCAAGATCACTGGCTTAGAAACCAGGCAGACATCGGTTTCAATCCTGCTTCTGCCAATTCAGAGCTGGGTGACCTTGAACAATATACCTGACATCTCCAAACCTCATCTTAAAAATGGGATGATAATAATACTTATTTCATAGGGTTATTTTTTTTTGTAGAAGTAAAATAAGATAAAGCATATAAAAACCTTAACACGTATCCATCCTTAGTCTGTGCTCACTAACTCGTTACCCCCATAACTGTTTTTATCTCTGTTATGCAGTTTCCCTGGCATCACACAACTGGTGCTTGATAGATCCAGGACAAGAGTCCAACTTAATGATTTGCAAACCATTTTTCTTTTCACTGTAAACACTGGGTCAAAACAAACATCTCTGAAAATACAGTCTTAGGTCTTAGTTGAAGAGAACAGAGGATTTGATACATTGGTATTTTTCTGAGACATAACTATAATCTAATGTGTCCTCTGATTGATCCAATCCATTAAGAGATCCACAGACTACTAGGTGAGGCAGACAACAACCTTCCGGATTCTGTTCGGGGGTTCAGGTAACTAACTTATACCCCTTACCTCATGGTAATAGGTCTCTAGATGTCTCTTCCCTTACGAAAGTACTAGCTTAACCCATGTCCTTGGGAAGACAAAAGAGATACACTTGGCCACAGGCGTTGTAGTCCAAGGTGATGAGCTGATCTAGCAACTGTTCTACAGAGGCCCTTTGTACCACTGCCTCACGATGGATTGTACAAGGCCCAGGACCTGCTAACATCAGAGCTAAGCTTCACATTGCTGTTTTCCCCAGTTAAGGAGAGGGTGACCACTCTTCACTAGGAGCTAGACTTCAGTCTTTTCAGTCTCTTTGAATTCAGGTTTACCGTTGGCATAAAATCTGTAGCTGGAGCAGATGTGGCGTTGTCTGTTCTGACAATGAAATTAATCGAGAAATCTAGAATCAAATATTTAAAAAGTGTCTCTGTGACAGTGGGTCTGGTTACACATTAGATTCAGACGGAGACCTATTAAAACTCCTGATGCCCAGGCCCTACTCAGATCTATTAAAGAATCTCTGGGCCAGGGCCCAGGCACTTGTCTTGTTAACTCCACCCTATGTGTGCACTCAGGCCCCAGAAGAAGGACTTTACCCCACCTTTCCTCTTACTGCCGCACCAAGGGACAGGAAGCCATAGGAGTATGGCCAGGGGAGTTCCACCTCAAAGCTCACTCTGTGTTACTCAAAGGGCTGGACTTGGAGATTCCAATTTGCTTTGGCAGGTGAGTTTCAGGAATCAGAGAAGAATCCAGGCCAAGTGGACTTTTAATTAATTAATTTTTAGAAAAGCAAACCTATTTGTCCTTGCTTAGGCCTACAAACCACTTAGAATCATGAAACCTTCCATGTGTAATGGGAATTTTGACTTGGCTTGCGGAATTCTACAGACCAGAAACGCACTGGAGAAAGCCTGATACTTTAGCTAATTTTTTATAAAGATGCCATCAAGAATAAGCATGTAAATCCAAGATATCTTTGGAACATTTTCTGGCCTCCCCTGTGCTCCTCTCTGGCAAGAAGATGCCCTTTCACTCAGCCACAGGAGAGTCCACAAGAACAGCTGTGGGTTCAGCTCATCCTCTTCTAAGCTATGCATAATCATTAATTAATTTTTTTTTTTTTGGCCTCACCACACGGCTTGTGGGATTTTAGTTCCCTGACCAGGAATCGAACCCGTGCCCCACTAAGCTATGCATAATAATTGAGCTGCCCCCTTTGTGCATATTTACCCACTCCTTTCTCTGAATAGCTTCAAGGCATTTCTTTATACCTCATTCCAGATTGATGAGTCTCTGCCACTGTCATGAAGCCCAGCAAAACAGATATGCCCCTACTCTCTCCATTGACAATGGTTGGTCTACCTCTGTAAGAGACAGGCTCTTGCAGCCTTCTGTATTGAAAGAATGGGTTTTGTGAATACATCCAGTCAGAAAGATCAAGATACCTCCTTTTGGAAGAAAGAGGAAGTCATATTGCAACAAAAATCTGCCTTTTAAAAAGCTATTTCTAAAAAATCTGTTCAATATGTATCAAAGAATCAAATTACACCCATCTGGAGAGATGCATGTGAAATAAAGAAAAACTGCATTAAACAGCAAACCACATCTATAGTGCTTCTTGCAGCAAACAAAGAAATGCTGGGTGTATCAACAGGCAGAGCCTCTTTGGATTAAAAAGTACTTCCAAGAAGAGGACAAATCAAGCTCTTAGCCTTTCTGGTTCTTTTCATAAGGTGAGGACGGTGGGGATGGGGGACAGCTGCACGTTGTACGTAATTCATGCAGCAGAAAAGTCATTTTCAGTGGCCTGTGGATGGCTTTGAGTGAGAGCAGATTTCCATGCAGAAATGATCTGTGGGCCAGGGATTACACCACCTTTTGCTCTCACAAGGACTGATTGCATGGCCCCCAGCTGGAGCTAATCCAGATAGCTGTTTAATTAAATAGGAGCTGTCATTCTGTTGCATTACATCAGAGCCCAGGAAGGTGACATGGAGGTGAGATGGCAAATGTAAATTTTTAGCCCTTCGTTTCTTATATAGTGAAGGGATTAAAAATTCTGGTTTTCAGCAGGGTTTTCTTTATGCGCGCGCGCGCGTGTGTGTGTGTGTGTGTGTGTGAAAGAGAGAGAAACAGAGACAGAGAAAGAATAGAAATATAATTGAGACATCTGTGACTATTTCAATTTCCCATCAGGATCATCCTTCTTCAAATCATATATTTTTCTAGGGCATGACGTTTGGGAGGATAATTCTAAAAAGAATTCACTGAGGCAATACTTTCCTTCGAGAAAAATCCACTGAGTGCCTTCTATAGAAATGGCATTACAGGGAATATGACGGGCCCAGCCAAGAATGAGATTTGCTAAATAGAATACCGTAAGGGCGCTGTTTACATATTTGAGCAATTTTGGGTAACAGAATGTTTATTATACTTGCTATTTGTAGTTCAGATGTTTATCAGAACCATACCTGAATGAATGTATTTACACTTACATTCAAACAAACAGAAGATAATCTCATTAAGAGAGCAATCAATATTTTAAAATAAGGATTACACATAATTTACTACATTAGCTTTAACATGACATATACACATTAAATATATCAAACAGAAAATTTTACAAATAACGATTCTGATATTAACTGTCTTCCCACTAAGTGATTATGAAAACCCTTCCCCAGGTGTGGCTAAGAGAAATCTTTCTGTTAGAGATAGTTTTCTAAGACACTCTCCTTTTGCTGTCCATGTTCACCGAACTCCATGCCGTATGTATTCTGTACCATTTGTGATGGAATAATCACTTCCATATGACAAGGTCTTTATTATTAGCTTGAGAAAATGCAGATTCTGTCTGCATTTGCTCAGATTTCTGACTTTAAGTTCAAAGTCTTCATGAACTGTAGTAACAGCAGATTTGTGCAACCATTGCAATTTAGAAGGTTTCCTTTCCTTTCATGCACCCTGCAAAATGGCCTCTCTATTGGATTGACCCATCTAAGGGTCTCTTTGTTTGCACAACACTGTCGCCGTTTGCTTTTTTCTCTAATCTGAAAACTGTAATCACTACACTTTAATTTTCTTCTTCCTGGTTTGATTGGGGAAGGGGAAACACAAAAACCGGGTTAAATTCAGAACAAAACCACAGGTAGCAGATAGTTATCTGCTACCTACCTATATCCCAGAATAGTTGAGAGTGTGCATTCTAAATCCCGTAAGCCTGGGTTCATTTCCAGGCCATTTACTAGCTGTGTGACCTTGGGCAAGTCACTGAACCCTTTTGATATAATAGGTGATAACAGCTGCTATCACGTGGTGGGAAAGAGCAAAGCAGCAGGTCTGTAACTCAGTTCCTCTCTCCTTCAGAGATGCCTCAGGCAACCTGTACTTGACCACATAAAGCATACACTTTTTTTTTTAATAGTTGAAAGACACAGGAGGGGCTGTTAGCATTTATTCTCTTCCAAGTTCTTATCTAAGAAGGATTTTAGGACAATATACTGGGTCTGTGTAGACTTCTTATGATAAACTGATCTGTAAATTGTAGGTTTATGAGTCACAGCTCCCCTGGGGAATAGACATTGGTAACAAACATGGACTATGTGATTAACATGGAGCTATGTGATTAAGGAGATATAAAAACGGGGACACCTTGAAAATACGCGGCTTCCGTGGGCTCACGTGTACTTCACACATAGTAATTACCTGTTAATTCAAAAGCTAAAGTGTATCTCAGTCCAGGGAAAGGAAGCTCCCCCAGAATTCAGGGTCTCCCAGACACTGGTTCTGTATCAATGATGGCTGCTTCTTGTTTCTTTCACTGGTCATTTGTAAAGCTCTGTGCTGGGTAAGACTTGTACTTAATGTGATTCTGTTTGGGTCAGTGCATTTCCCCATAGAGCTGTTGCAAGGAGTAAATGACTTGATTTATGTAAAGCTCTTGGAATGGTGTCTAGTAAAAACGTGTCATGCAAGTGTCATCTATGAACAGTATTGCAGTTTAACAATTTCATAAAACAGTATTGTATAGGTTACTCTAGATGCTGGGTACGAGGGTTAGAGATGGTCTCTAATGGTCCATCTTTAGAGACCATTAAATGGTCTCTTTCCACAAGTAATTTAAATGAAGGAGAAAGACATTTAGAACAACAATCACATGAATAGGTGTTTTGCAGGATTTCTCACATTATTTCTTCGTTGTCCCGGGAGCAGACCCTGAGACCAAGAAGGGAACGTAAGGAGTTTATTTTGGAGGCAGTACTAGGAAACAGCGGTAGGTGGGTGGGGGACATGAGACAGGGAAAGCAAAAGCAGCCGATAATGGGTGAGTTCTCAAGCAAATTTCCATTGTGAATAATTGGGACTTATTCCCACTGGGCAATTCTTGGAGCCAGTGTAGAACATGCAACTCAGAGTTACCCCAGCCACAGAAGGAGGAAACTGGTGTTTATATACCTCTTATCAGTCATTGGTTGAAGGGGGAGTTAACTGCCTAGCCCTTCAGCCTCCCCAGGTAGGGCAGTGAGAGCTCAGAGAAGGCCCTCAGGCAAAGGGGCGCAGACGCTGACAGCCGGCGGTTGGCCAGTATATAACCACAGTGGTAAGGCTGGAGTGGGTACCCTCAGGCCAAGGGCTGAGGCTGCTCTACTCCACAAATACTGGCATTTTATTCCAGAAAATAGGAGGAGAATCCCCAGTTAAAAAGCTTAAGACCTGATTAGAACAAAAATAAGGTTGATCGCACTTAAGTCCGGAGAGTACATGTGAAAGTTCTTGTAATACTTGTCTCTGGAAACAATACAATAAAAATGTTACAGTAAATAAAGAGTATAAATATGTTATATATTTTATATCAGCATAAATAGTAATTCTGTGCTCAGTGATGTTAATGTCTACCTATAGGCACTATTGAATGGGAACTATTTGGATCTTACCTGTGGTCTCAATGAGCTGTTCATGTTAGTTTATTATTACTTTATTATCAATTATGTGCATAGTTATTTTACCCTTGCATCTGGCCTCCCATGCAAATATTGAAGGCATTTCGATTTTATGACCTAGGGGTTGTTGTCTCCTGCTTCAGGGAAAGATCTACTTCATGCCTTGGGGATCCACTTCTGAGCCCTGAGCCTCACTTCTTAAAACCACAGGTCATTCCCCTCACCTTCTACCTCCGTGATCCCATTTCAGTAAATACTGGTACCCATGTCAGAGCTTCACACATTCCAGACCCCACTAAAGAACTATTCTATCATGAGCTGCTTCTTCTCTCATTTGGTTGTATCTTTTCCAATATATCGCCACAAAAATATCTACTTCCTTACTCCCATTTTACATCCCTTTCCTATCCCAAATACTGGTTTTAAGTCTTTATGCAAAATGGAGCATGATTTTACAAATGTCTTCTATTAAGCACTAAGTGTTATGGAGGACAAATTGCTGATTAAAATGTACAAGACAGGGACTTCTCTGGAAGTCCAGTGATTAAGACTCTGTGCTTCCATTGCAGGGGCACGATCCCTGGTTGGGGAACTAAGATCCTGCATGCTGCACGGTGTGGCCAAAAAAAGAAAATAAAAATAAAAAAAATTTAAAAAATGAAGGAAGAGGCTTTCCCCTCAAAAAAAAAAGAAAAGAAAAAGAAACCACTTTCTTTGCTAAACCATAAGAAGCAACTCCTCAACCATTAAAGTTTTAATAATGAAAACTTTTGAAATACTGTGAGAATTACCAAAATGTGACACAGAGACGTGAACTGGGGAAATATTGTTGGAAAAATGGCGCTGGTAGATGTGGCTTGATGCAGGGTTGCCACAAACCATCAATTTGTAAAAAATAAATAAAATAAAATAAAATAGACAAACCCTGCTCTCATAAGGCTTAACATGTATTGGAGAGACAGCCATTGAACAAACCATCGCCAAAATTAATCTGTATTTGAAAACTGTAGTAAGTAGTATGAGGTAAAAGGCTATGAGAACAAGTAATGGGACAAATCTAACAGTGTCTTGGTATGTGCGTGTGTAACTAAGTATGTGGAGGTCTCAGGGAGGACTCTTGGAAAACATTCCTGACTTCTGAGCTGTGATCTGAAGGATAAATAGGATTTAATTCCTTCCCTGGCAGGAATGCTCTATACAGAGAGAACAGGTGTGTGTACTGTTCTGGTTCCTCAGGTGGGAAAGAAAGAGCCTGGCCCAGGGAGGAGCCTGGGGGCAAGTGCAGTGTGGTGAGAGGTGCAGCTCTAGGGGCAGGTGGGGTGATCAGACTGAGACCTGTGGGCGGCTGTCTTTATCGAAAGACCAATGAGAAGCCATTAAAGAGTTTTAAATAAAGGGATGTCTGATTGGAAAGTTGTTTTAAAATGAGCGCTTCTGTATTGAGAATGGATTGGAGGAGTGCGAGAATGGATTGGAGGAGTGCGAGAGTGAAAACAGGAAGGCTCATTGACAACATGTGCAAAAATCCATGTGAGAGATGACGGTAACTGAGATTAGCTTGGTGGGTGAAAATGGAGTGACGGGCGTGTTCAGGAGATATTTAGGAGGTTAAGCCCACAGAAATGAAGACATTCTAAATAGCAGAATGTATACAGGCGTACTTTGTTTTATTGCACTTTGCTTTATTGTGTTTTGCAGATGTTGCGCTTTTTTACGAATTGAAGGTTTGTGGCAACTCTGCGTTGTCAGATGATGGTTAGCATTTTTAAGCAAGAGAGTATTTTTTAATCAAGGTATATATATTGTCTTTTTTTAGACTACAGTGTAGTGTAAATCATAACTTTCATATGCACTGGGAAACCCAAAAATTCGTGTGACTTTATTGCCGTTATGTGATCTGGAAATGAACCAGCAATATCTCCGAGGTGAGCCTGTACAGAATGAGTCTGAACTGTTTCATACTTTATGATATAAACTGAGTCACATTTTAAAATTTTTCAAATTAAATAAAAACTAAGTGAAAACCCCAGATGCCTTGCTGGCAAGAAGTTTATTATCACACTCTCGGGTCTACCTGTATCACTGAAAGACCCCAGGCCTTACACAGGCCATAAATGAGGTGCACTGGTCAGCCACATTCAAGTGGGGAATAGGCCGTTGTCATGGCTGCCTACCTAAGCTCCGCACTGCTCCACAAGCTGTTGCCCGATGAGTCTGGTGCTGCTAGCTCTTGCTCTAGGGAATCCTGAGGAAGCATCCTCCCTACTCTGCTTGGCACTTAGCCTCCAGCACTCTCAGGGCCTGGAACTTTTGTGTATGTGTCCTCCTTTTCTAAAGTTCTGCCAGTTAAAACATGCGTGGCCTGAGTGAATTGAGGCTTCTGTCCTGTGAGGGGCATGCACTCATGCTTTTGCTAATCCCAGGAAGCCACCCCGGGGAGCTGGCTGCTTTCCTTTATGAATCCACAAAACGCACAGGGCTTATTCAGTGACTTCCTTCTACAGACAGCTTGATTTCCCTTCAGGAAGCCTCCAGTCATTAAAAATGTATGAAAACATAAAAAGGCTGTTTACTCTCCTTGAGGTGGGAAAGATGGAGGAACACTCCTATTTCTTCCTGAACCTCCACATTTCTACTGCTGCTTCTCCCAAAGACAAAAATTGGATTTCCTTGTACTCTCCTGCAGAAGTAATGCAAAACAAATCATAATTTAATTTTCAGGCCACTGAGAATTCATGCATGTGTTCAGATGTCATGTGCTTGTGGCTGAGGAATTAGTATGTGCAAATAAATTGCTACGGAGTTCAGAGGAAGGAGCCATGGATTGCGCTTGAGGGGGGTGGGAGGTCAGGGGGCTAAGGGTACCTTGCAGAGGAATAGAATTTGAGTTTTACCTTGCAGGATGAATAGAAAACGGCCATACACAGAAGGAGAAGCAAGCCAGGCCAGCAGAGGTAAGTAGTTCTCAATTCCCTTGTAGAAGGGAATTGAGAACCAGTGCGTCATCTGCTGTGGCAAGAACGTAAGAGGATGGGTGACTGGGATGCAGAGTGTCAGAAGATGATTCTAGAAAAGTAAGTAGCAACCATATTGTGGAGGGCTTTATAATGGCATATTTAAGAGTTCAGACTTTTCTTTCTCCTTAGGCAATGGGAAAATATTGTAAATATTTTTTCTGTATTTAGTTTTTAATTGGAGACAAAATCAGATTTTCATTTCAGAGACTTGGCTCTAAGAAGAACTTGCAAGATATATTAGAGAGTGTAGCATCTGAGTCAAAGAAATGCTTAGAGGCTATTGCAGTTGTCTAAATGAGACATTTATTTAGCATCTTCTGTGTACCAGAAACTCCGTAGGTGCTTAGCCTATGCAGCATAGCATGGTGGTTGAGAGTGTGGTTGCTGAATGACTCCACCCTTACTAGCTTGGGGACTTTATGCAAGTTACTTAACTTACTTGTGCCACCATTGCTTCATCTATAAAATGATGGTAATAAAATACATACATTGGGATTGTTGTAAAGACTAAATATGAGAGTACATCGAAAACACTAGATATATGGTACTTATTTTTATCTATTTTATCCAAGAATACAAATAACACAAATAATTATTCTCACTTTGCAAATGAGGAAACTGAGTCTCATAAAGGTTATATGCTTCACTCAAGTCACAGAGTGGGTAAGGAAGAGACGGAGCTGTACCTGAGCCCAGTTCTCTGATTCCAAAGTTCATGATGTTCTCCTGTCACTTTCTCTCTTTGAGGGATCCGTGTGAGGCACTAGTCTGGGACTGGGAGAAGCTAGTGCATTTAAGTGTCATGAGGATAGAATCTATAGGAAGAGAGATGGCTTCTGCAGTCACTCAAGTAATGAAAGGGAGAAAGCTCCGATTTCCAGAGATCTTTCTCGGCAGTATAACATGTTCTCTCTAAATCAAGGCTGAGGTAGTTCTGCACAGAGACTAGCCTGGATCTAGGCCAGGGACCATGTTATCTGACGCTGATGCGTTTTGTTGATCTTGGATTTACACAGTTATCAGAGGTCACATGATTACAGGGTACAGCACATACTCTTAGGAAGGAGCACAGTGTCATCCATCATGCTCAGGCTTTGATCTAATAGAAATTGTGCCAAATGCATTCCTGAACTTAGAGCTACAGGACCAGAACAGGGTCCGTTCACAGATTATTCCGAGAATCGTGCTAGCACACTGGCCTACAGAGTTTATCTACCTTGACTTCAACAAATGAAATATTCACGAGTTTCAGATCTGGGAAAATAACGGAGTAAATATTTTTGGAAAGGGTGGTCTGTCATTGTCCCTTAAAAATGAGATAATGTAATTAACGCCACAGTCATCATGTTCCCAGAACCAGCAGACGAGATATTCAGAGAGGTAGTTACGAGATACTAACACACTGGGAGTTGCCAGTAGAAAAGTCACCACCCATCAAGCTCTGATTCTAAGCTCTGCACATTCAAAAGCTTAATGTTATCAATTTGTCAGGTTATAGGAAAGAAATTCTTGCTGCCCAAATTCAAAGAAAACATGACATAAATAATACTGTCTTTGAAAATCATTTTGTGCCCTCCTATTTTTTTTACTCTGCTATATTTTCATATTGATTTTTCTCCATTTTAATTTTCCCTTGAGAGTTTTTCTTCCTCCTTCCCTTTTTGCTTTCTTTCCTTCCCTCCTTTATTCTTTTTTTTGTTTTTTTATACACAATTAGAAAGAATTATTTCTTTAGAAAGGCAAAAATGTCGTGATCTGAATTTCAATATATTTCTTCCAATATATTTAAATTTCTAATTTCACAATGTGTACAGTGAGGGCAAAGTAACAAAGTGGATTCAGACAGAGGAATAATGGGAGGTTAAAATATGTCTTTCCAATAAATGAAGTTTCAGTGTTAGAGAGTCATGGGTTGCTGTGTAATCTCTTCAGCAACAAAATGTGAAGCTCTAAAAGCTAGTGCTGAAGGTTATTTAGGGTGGTCGTGAACTTGAATTTAAAATTTTAGAGGTGGGACAGAAGGAAGTAAACTATATGAGGAAATGAGATTTATGTAATTAAATGTGATTAGGTTGGTCAGTTTCCATATTTAATTTGCATATATAAATCTGAAATATAAAATATAAATCTAATATACACCTAAAATATGAATTAAAAAGAATATTACAACTTTGTCTGAATTCTTTCATTCATTCAAAAACGTTTATTGAACATCTACTTGCTGTCTATCTTGGGTCTGGAATTTACAGCAGGTAACAGACCTGCTGTAAATTCCTGCCCTTACAAAATCTGCATTCTAGTCTGAATGCTATTTTTGTGAAAACATACAAACAAACAAAAAACTTTGTTTTGCTATGTCCAATGATACAATATGCTGGTTTTCTGAAATAACTCCTTTTTCAATACTTAAAAAAAATGCTTAAATGTTAAATATTTTAAATAATGCAAAATATGCATTTCCTTTCTTAAATATATGGTCAATCAGATGGGAAGAATTTTAAAACACATGCTTGTGTGTGCCTATGGATAGAAGAGAATTGACAAGGAACTAACTTGAAAAGGTAATGAAGAGTTAGAAAGAGAAAGCAGACCATGACTTTGAGAGAGAGAAAAATCTAGTAAACCATTTGTTTACTAGAATTCTGTTCTTAGTATTTTTTCAAGTTCATCAATTCAACATTTTCTTTATGATTTAAGTTCTTAAATTTTGTGCTGGATCTTTGTTTAAATCCAAGAAGTGTTAAATTCTAAGAGAGTATTTCTGACCACTGGTGATATTAAAATTACCTTTTCATAAAATAATAAAATCATCAAGGTTAAATTAGAATGTCCTGTTTAAGCAATGATGATGCTTCTTTAGTGTGGTCTTCTGCTTTGCTGAAGTTCTACATCTTTTAAACCCACAATGAAAAGATGTTATAATGTCTCACTTGACTTTTTCTTCATATTTTCAAGCCAGTAAAGTTTTGAAAAAAAAGTAGCATTTTGAAATTTTTACTTCATTGGAAGGAAAGTGTTTTGTGCATACCAAAATAAAAGTTTCATAATGAAAAAGATCAGAAATGTGAAATAATGCCTGTGCAGCTTAGAATATGAGAGCACTGGCCAGGGAAATTATGTAAAACACTGTGCTTTGCAAGGTCCCCTGATGCATTGTGGGAGCTCAGATAATGAAAAATAGCAAATGAGGATAATTCACAAATTCACAGTAACTCTGTGGTATTTTTCACACCCAGAATCTGCTAAACTACCCAGGAATTTAGGAGTATATTTAGAAAGGAAAATACAAGTCAAGTGTATTCCCCTCATGTCTATTTATACTTACTAATTCTGGTCAAAATCTTTTCTCTCTTAAGAAAGTTAAGAGGCCTGATTATTTGGTTCACATCACATATAAAAATTAAACCAACATGATCCTTTTACTTACCTTTTAGCTGTTTAAATGATTAACTCCTAAACTTGGTTTATTTTCAAGAAAAAGACAAAAAGACACAAACCTGGGTCTACTTTGTAAAAAGAAGTAACTGCTCTTCTTCTAGAAGAGATGGTTGCTCAGCAGCTATTCAGTTTAATAGGTTAACAAACATTAACTAAAAGATAATGCTTATCACCTGCCTAGTTTAGTATTAAATAATTTAGCCAAAATGGTCTTTAAAAACAGACTGGCCATCCATCCATTCCATCGCCTGAGGGGTTACCTTAGGCTGCATGGAAGCCACATGCATCATTAGAAGAGCCAGCAGAGGTCACTCCAAGAGGCAGAGCTGGAGGTGAAAGACCATGACTTACCTAGGCAGAGCCTGGCACTCCATCATTTTAATAGCTCACTGATTCCGAAAAGTTTCAACACTTTTGGCCTTGACGCTTAATTACTCTCATTTATCTTCCTAATAAATGATGCCAGAGCTTAGACATGCAAGAAATTTACCCATGGTAAGTCCATAAATGAATTTGGGGGCTTGACTATATTGAACACCAGACCTGCACATGACTTAGATCATCCTGATGCCAAAATAGTCAGGGAGTGAAACACTCCACCTGAAATCACCTGCCATGTGATTGCCACCCTTTCAACTGATGTCTCAATAGCATTGGCTGAGACTACACCCTTTGGCACAATGTAATTTTAGTCCTTAAATAAACATATACAGAGATGATTAAAATGAATCAATCAATGAAATAATTCCATTTATGTCTCCAAGAGGTGGAGACAGATTTGATTTTAGCTGTTTCTACTGAAATTTAATAGAAACAAATACAAAAATGGAAAAGAACTAGCAGTTAGTAGAGATCCTATAATCAAAAATGGATTAAGTAAAAAGAACTTTAGAGATTGTGTAGATCAATGACCAGCTCAAGTCAAGGGGAAAAAGGTCCAAGGAACAAGTAAGATTTATTCTGCTTGGAAATGCAACTGGGCGCTACAGAATATGAAAATATTCACTTTATAAATGTGAGGCTCTATTCTTTCTTAAAAAACTATTAGTTCATTAAAATGGTAGTGAAATGTCAAAATGCTTATTAAAATTAAGCCCACAGGGCTTCCCTTGGTGGCGCAGTGGTTGAGAATCTGCCTGCTAATGCAGGGGACACGGGTTCGAGCCCTGGTCTGGGAAGATCCCACATGCCGCGGAGCAACTGGGACCGTGAGCCACAACTACTGAGCCTGCACGTCTGGAGCCTGTGCTCCGCAACAAGAAAGGCCGCAATAGTGAGAGGCCCGCACACCGCGATGAAGAGTGGCCCCCGCTTGCCACAACTAGAGAAAGCCCTCGCACAGAAATGAAGACCCAACACAGCCAAAAATAATAAATAAATAAATAAATAAAAAGTATCAGGATGAACTTATTGAAAAAAAAAATTAAGCCCACAGCGCAGACATCTTCTTACTGGATACTCAAGTTTTTCTCTTCATCATGTTTCTGTTTTCAGTCACTAGAGGAAAGACACACGTTTACATATGGTCAGCATTAGTCTGAAGTGGTCTGTTAGCTTTTAAGTTCTCTCATTAAATTCCTTGGATGGATTCCTATCCAGCTTATCCTACCAAATCTAAAGTTTGCTCAGGTGTTGAGACTGAAGAATTTCAAAAGCAAGTAAATAGCCTCATGAGCTGTCACTAAAACACAAGCACCAGCCACACAAGCCTCATGTGTTCTGCGTGGAGGCTGAAGGAGAAAAACAGCACAGAGGCTGAACACTGAGAAGTAAGAAAAGAATGAGGAAGACGATTGTAAAAAGGCCCACCGTAGAATGGGGCTCGGTAGCATTTTACTGAGCTCTGAACACCCAAATGCTAGCACAGAGCCTGGAATATTTTGGTGATGACTAATACTAGTTACATTTATTAAACATTTTCTCAGTTGTGCCCTTTCCTAAGAGCTTTGTGTGTATTGACGTATTTATTTATTTATTTTTAAAGCCACTTTTATTTGGGGTTTTCTAAATATGCAGCTAACATAATTCTAACTCATACACAATCTTCTAACTTTTTATTTTAAATTATGAAACGTTTTTATGTTTCATAAATCATAATGATACAAACAATAATGATGATACATGTTATATTCTCACTACCTAAGTTACACAGATATTGACACTTCGCTTCTGCTCTTTTTAAACTGGTAAATAGGAGAGCTGGGGTTAGTAACCTGTAATACGTGATACCCATTGCATAGTAATTCTCTCCAGGGAGTAACCCACTGAGAGGGAAGGTTTTCTATACAGTAATTTGTGTTGAAAAAGCAAGACAGTACTCTCTTCTGAAGTCTGTAGCTGGGCATATGAGAGTTTTGTCCAAATTCTGCCAATTCAACTCCATAATATTTACTATGACCTACTGCCAGTAAGGGATACTGTGCTAAGTATAGAGGGCACAAAGATGAATCATTTGATAGATTCTACTTTTAGGGCTCACGATCTAAGTTTTTGAGCAAATCAACTGGGAGGCTAGGGCAAATAAAAAAACAGTAACTGACACTTACTGAGCCCCCACTCTGAAAAAGGTATCAGGCTTGGAACTTAACATAGTTTATTTCACGTACTCTTCATAGCCATGCTATGGGATAGATATAACAGCGCTTACTTTGCAGATGAGGAAATAAGCTCAGGTAGGTTAAAGTCACGTGACCAACCTCACACAGGTAGTAAATGACTGAGCCAGGATTTGAACACCACACGGGCTATAAATGAACCTTGAGAGCTTGTGTGGCGGTTCTAGCAGGCGAGTGAAGTGACCCTTTTATCCACGACCAAATGGTCCTTCTTTGTCTGGGAATTCTGTACTCTTAATGGAGCGGGTAACTCTCAGAAGAAAGCATATAACACTGTTGGAAGGAAGGGGGCATCCACCTAGGTATTGTATCAGCCAAGTAACAGGCATGGCGGACTTGTTACTTGTATACCCTGGCAGTCTACCATAGAGAATGCAGATTTAGCTATAAGCTAGGATGGCATAAAAGTCAGTGCTTCTCTTTTCCACACACCCCTTTCTCAGATCTGAGGGGTCCCCCATCAATTTGTTCCTAAGGTCATGCGATATGTTTTTGTAAGCTTTGCCAAAGCAAGCCAGGCTAATCACAATCTCTTAAGACCACTGTCTCTGTCACTGCAAAGTCCCTTCCAGGACTTCCCCTTCTACTCTGTGACCTGGAGGGCCATAGAAATTTTAGGGCTAGAGCTACGAAGTGGTTGAATTAGGAATACATTTAAGTTGCGTTTACTGGGATATATTTCTGTTTTATTTATTTATTTTTTTGGTCACATCTGTTTATAATTAAGTTAAAATTATTCCTACCTGTCCCATTATAGGAAGAATGTCCCAGGACATTCCTACAGCCCACTGTGCCAAGTCATGTAGTGTGTGATGTGAATGTGCTGACCCGTCAAGATACAAGTTTGTCCTGGACAGGACAAAGGTGGGTCATGGCCGATGAGTAAAACTTGAAACACAGGGAGCAAGAAGCCAGTCTGTGAGAAACACTTCCAGATACTAGACATGTAAAGCTGTAAGCGGAGTATTTGGTTCTCACTATTCCCTAGTTGAGACAGAATTGTTTTCTCCTCACAGGAGTATGTTCGAAATTCAATGAATACAATTATAACATGCCATACATTCTTTTCCTTTGTGATGGGGAATCATGTGAAGTAGAAGTTAACAGAAGTTCTGTGTTTGCAGGACAGAAACCTGAACCAGTACTCCAAACAGTATGTTGTGTATGAAGCTGCATGTTTCATTCACCCCAAATATCAATAATAAAACACATTTTGATCAGTTATACTAGAAAGACTGACTTATTTCTGTTCTCTCTGTAGAAAATGATATAAAATTACTATTATATAAAGAGGTCATAAAAGAGTATGCATCTAAAAATGAAGGGAGGACTTCCCTGGTGGTGCAGTGGTTAAGAATCTGCCTGCCAATGCAGGGGACACAGGTTCGAGCCCTGGTGCGGGAAGATCCCACATGCCGCGGAGCAATTAAGCCTGCACGCCGCAATGACTGAGCCTACGCACGGCAACTACTGAAGCCCGCTCGCCTAGAACCCATGCTCCGCAACAAGAGAAGCCACCACAATGAGAAGCCCGTACACCTCAACGAAGAGTAGCTCCTGCTCGCTGCAACTAGAGAAAGCCCGTGTGCAGCAACGAAGACCCAACGCAGCCAAAAGTAAAATATAAATAAATGCATAAATTTATTAAAAAAATAAAGATAAAAAATAAATGAAAATGAAGGGAAAATGAAGTTTTAGAGGTATGCTATGCAGTTAATATATATCAGTAGAAATATTATATAGTTTTATGTATAAATGATACAAATAATTATAATATGAAAAATATAGCATATTACATTAATAAAATAAACATTTAATTATTTTTCTGTATGTCGTGAAGTTTACAGATCTAGCAGTTTTAAAATATATTATTATACATTATTTAAATGGTATTATTTTTATTCATATTCTAATTCTAAAATACTCAGCTAATAATTAGTAATTATTCATTTATTATTTAATTTTTAGATAAAATTCATATAACATAAAATTGGTCACATTAGCCATTTTAAAGTGTACAATTCAATGGTGTTTAGAATATTCACAATGCTGTGGAAACATCGCCACTATCTAATTCTGGAACAATTGCTTATATGGCAGCTCTATGTTTAGTTTTTTTTTTTTTTTTTTGCGGTACGCGGGCCTCTCACTGCTGTGGCCTCTCCCGCCGCGGAGCACAGGCTCCGGACGCGCAGGCCCAGCGGCCATGGCTCACGGGCCCAGCTGCTCAGTGGCATGTGGGATCTTCCCGGACCGGGGCACGAACCCGTGTCCCCTGCATCGACAGGTGGACTCTCAACCACTGCGCCACCAGGGAGGCCCTATGTTTAGTTTTCTGAAGAACTGTGAAACTGGCTTCTACAGTGTCTACAATGTTTTACAGTATCACCAAAAATGTGTGAGGGTTCAAATTTCTTCATGTCCTTGCCAACACTTGTTGTTTTCCATTTTTTAAAATGATAGTCATCCTAGTTGGTGGAAATTGCATCTTACTGTGGTTTTGATTTGCATTTCCCTAATGACAGATGATTTTCATGTGCTTATTGGACATTTGTATATCTTCTTTGGACAAATTAGGTCTATTCAAATTCTTTGACTATTTTTTAATTGGGTTGTTTCTCTTTTTATCACTTAGTTGTAATAGTCCTTTATATATTTGGGATACTGGACTCTTATCAGATACATTATTTGCAAATGCCTAATCAAAGGTCAACAAGATATAGACCTATGTTTTCTTCCAAGAAACATAGTTTTAGCTCTTAGGTATAGGTCTATGGTACAATAGGAGTTAAGTTTTGTATATAGCATGAGGTAGGGGTCAAAATTCATTTTTCTGCATGTGGGTATCCAGTTGTCCCAGTACCATTTGCTGAAAAAAATTGTTCTTTCTCCAATGAATGGCTTCACTTCCTTGAAATAAATTGACCATACATGTATGGGGTTGTTTTGGGTCTCAATTATACGCCACTGATTTATATGTTAATTCTTATGCCAGTACAAGACTGATTACTGTAGTTGCATATATAGTAGTATAGCTTTTCCAACTTCATGGGTATTTTTTTTTTCCAAGATTGTTTGGTTATTATGTGTCCCTTGCATTTTCTTATGAATTTTAAGATAAGCCTCTCAATTCCTGACAAAAAGTCAGCTAGGCTTTTGATAAGGATTATGTTAAATCTGTACATCAATTTGGGGGAATACTGCCTTCATAACAATACTAAGTGTTCCAATCCATGAACATGAGATGGCTTCCCATTTATTTAGGTCTTCTTTAATTTCTTTCAACAATGTTTTATGGTCTTCAGTGTACAAGACTTGTACTTCCTTGGTTAAATTTATTCCTAAGTATTTTATATTTTATTCTTTGTGATGGTATTGTAAATGGAATTGTTTTATTAGTTTCGTTTTTCGATTGTTCATTGCAAGTGTACGAAAATACAACTTATTTTTTAATATTGATTTATATCCTTCAACTTTTTTGAACTCATTTATTAGTTCTAATAATTTTCTCTCTCTCTCTCTCTCTCTCTCTCTCTGTGCATGTGTGTGTTTTAGAGTTTTCTAAATATCAGATCATGTCATCTGCAGATAGAGATTATTTTACTTTTCCTTTCCAATCTGGATATTTTAAAATTTTATTTTCTTGATTAATTTCTCTGGCTAAAACTCCCAGTACAATGTTGAATAGAAGTGGCAAGAGTAGACACCCTAGTCTTTTTCCTGTTCTTAGGGGAAAATGCTTTCAGTTCGTTGTGGTGTACTTTTTCAGGTTGAGGAAGTTCCCTTCTATTTCTATTTGGTTGAGTGTTTTTATAAGAAAGGGTGTTTGATTTTGCGTCAGTTGAGATGATCTTGTGAATTTTTTCTTTTAGTCTATGAATATGGTATATTACATGGATTGACTTTTGTACGTTTAACTAAACTTGCATTCCTGAGATAAATCTCATTTGGTTAAGGTGTGTAATCATTTTAATGTGCTTCGAGATTTGAGTTGCTAATATTTTGCTGAGGATTTTATGCACCAATATTCATAAGGTTTATTTATCTGTGGTTTGCTTCCTAGTGATGTGATGTCTTTATTTGTCTTTGATACCAGGGTAATACTGCCTCCATAGAAGGAATCCGGAAGTATTTCCTCTTCTTTTATTTTTTAAAAAGTTGAAGAAGCATTAGTGTAAATTCTTCTTTAAACATTTGGTAAATTTCACCAGTGAAGCCATCTGGTCATGAACTTTTCTTTGTTGGAATTAAAAAGAAAATACTGACACATACTAAGCTTGTTATATGTCTATTTTATTTTCTATTTCTTCTTGAGTCAGTTTTGGTGGCTTGTGTCTTGCTAGGGATTTGTCCATTTTATTTAGGATATCTAAATGTTGGCTAAAAATAGTTTACAGCATACTCTAATAATCTTTTTTATTTTTAGTAAGGTCAGTTGTGATGTCCTGCTTTTATTCCTGATTTCAGTAATTTGAATCTTTTCTTTTTTATTCTTCTCAGTCTAACTAAAGATTTGTCAATTCAGTTGATGTCTTCAAAGAATCAACTTTTGGTTTGGTTGATTTTCTTTATTGTTTTTTATTCTCTATTTTATTTCTCCCTGCTCTAATCTTTATTATTTCCTTCCCTCCTCTTGCTTTGTGTTTTGTTTTCCTTTTTCCTAGTTTCTTGAAGTAGTTTAGGTTATCGATTTGAGATCTTTCTTCTTTTTTAATGTTCATGTTTACAGCTGTAAATTTCTCTTCTGTACTGCTTTCACTGCATTCCATACATTTTGGTATATTGTATTTTAATTTTGTTCATGTCAAAGTATTTTCTAATTTCCAAATTAAATTCTCTATTGACCTCTAATGTTTGGAACGTGATGAGGGAGATAAGGCTGAGGAGGTAGGTCAAGGCCTCAAATGCCCAGAGTAGAGGGTTCTCTAACAAGTCTCATTATAAAAAAAAATAATTGTTTCACCCTACATCTTCTTTTACCCTCATGTCAGAACCTCAGTCTATTCTGTAAGTAGAAGTGTGATTTATCCTGGCATGTACCTCTGTCGTCATCTGCCAGCCATGTCTTACTCAGTATTCTCTACCCTTAAATAATACAGTTGGGAGGAAGCTATAAAGCCTTATTGAAACTAAACATAATTTTAAAACCCTGTATGTCTGGAGGAGATCACATTTCAGAGGTTCATTCATCACCTCTCTAGATGAACGTTTAAGTGCTGGGTGTCACGATTCTGGAGTCAAAACGGACCATGACTGGGAAAGAAGAAAGTGTGAGTGTGACAGAATTACAGATAATTACTCAGAGCCAAAAAGAAACACAAAATTCTAAAGTCTAATTTTTGGAACTGGTGAGGCTTTATAATAGCTATTCACTTCTAATCATCCTCAAATAATAAATGAATAGAACAGTCAATGCTATTAGAATAATTTACTATTCATCAAGAATAATAAATGAGGGGAATAGGTTGTTATTCAAATTTCTCTAAAAATAGCGAAAGAGGAGGAGGAAGGAGAACTACTATTGTTTTTCAGTCTGGCAACAACTTGTGCAGTGGTGGTAGGATTGCTGGGACAGCGAGGTTGGCAGAGGGGGAGATGCAGCCAACTATGCTTGCAGTCAGGCCTCTGGCTTGGCTAGACACCAAAGTCAGCTGAAACAATGATGAATCCTCCTGGTTATTCCAGCTCCAAAAAGCAAAAGACCTTCTTGCTTTACTAATGTTTTGCCCCCAATGGGTTGCCTTTTCCTCTCATTAATCTTTAGTTTATGAACTCTATTGGCAAGAGGCACACAAATCATCCACAAGTCACACACAGAGGTAGATGGCGTTGACAGTTCCTGGAAACGTGGGCAGTTCATCCACTGGCTGTAACTCTGAATCAGTGTCAGCCTCTACATCACTAGTTTAGCCACACAATTCAGATGTGATGCAGATGTGGTTTGGTTGTAGTCTTCATCTGTAACTCCTTTCCAAATCCTCTCAATGAAAATAAGAAGCGGGGATGAGCACAGGGGCACAAAGTTGGGCATGGGAAGAAAGGGTAAGAATTCTAGACCAGCCTCCCATCACTTAACCTACAGGTCTTGAATTGCCATTAGCACCGTCAGTTGGCTGTTAGTGGCAACTGCTGAGCGCCCAGCTGAAGCCCCAGTAAGGAGCTATTCTAAATTTATCCCTTGCTCTCACTAGTGAAGATCCTGAGAATTCACGCAGTCCAAGACAAGCCAGAACCTGTATCCATCCCCCTTTTGCAACTTGGCTTTGTTGGTGGAGTTAGATCTTCAGGCCAGCTTCCATCAGTATTGACGGCGGTGAGTTTCCTATCAGGGGCTCAATTGTATTTTTCTGCAACCCAATCGGATGGGCTGGGCCACCCCAGCCAATCATTTTTTAAAAAAATTAAACTTTCTATGGGGCTAATGAAGTTCTAAATCAAGATCTAAAATTTTTGTACACCCAATAGGCTCCTCCACACAATGTAATTCACTAAATCTAACTTATGGGAAAGGGATACCGCCCAGCTCTCTCTGGCAACATCCAAGACCCAAATGGCAGGGGATTTGTTGGGAGTGGAGAGTTGATAGCTTAAGTCATCTCTAAATGCCTTGTTACTGAAGTGAAATTTCTATATGGCCTGTACTAGCTCACAATATCTGTGGTTGAATATTTTTAAAAGTAACTAACAAGTTCATCTTTCTAGCACAAAGGGGTAGGATTCTCAGATAAAATACAGAATGCCCAATTAAATTTAAACTTTAAATGAACAATAAATAATTGTTAGTATAAGTATGTCCCCAGTATTGTATGAGACAAACTTATACTAAAAATTTATTCATTGTCTATCTGAAATTCAAATTTAACTTAGTGTCCTATATTTTAATTTGCTAAATCTGGCAATCCTAGAAAGGGGATGATATCACATAAGTATTTGCTCAGTGTTGGAAGAAATGCTCCTTTGTGTATGTGATTAGGAGCCCTTCATGGAATGTGTACCTTGTGGAATTACTCATGAACTTGTTGAAAAGGCAACGCTCTAAAGTCTCTTAAACTGTTATTAACATGTGACTTATATTGTGAATAAAACACCAATAAATATGTATTATGCTAAAATAAACAGCATACACAAATGGTTCCAAACACAATATCATTTGATTCCTAATGCCGTAATCAAATGGTTTCATGCAAATGAAATAGCTCTGGTAGTTATCAGGGTAATGAAGTCGTGTAACAGCCCTACTGTCAGGTAACCTTATCTTTTATGCACTTTTCAAAAAGCCTAAAATGTCACACTAGAGAACTTCTGGAATTAAATAATGGCTTGCTATTTCTGAGGTGAGAGGCCTGATGAGTTTAAATCATTAAAAAAAATAAAGAAACGCTGGTAATTTTTCTATAAAATTAGGTAGTTAGTTATCTGATTCCATGAAAGAAATACATTAACATATCTTAGGTTAAACTAAACATTTTGGTAAGTGTTTAGCTACAACAGTCAATAAAACGATCATTTCTAAGCATAAATCAAAAGATTGAGCTGCAGAGTTTGAATCTCTCTGTATAAATATCCGGAAGGTCTTAAGATAAACTGAGAGTTACCATTGCTCACTGAAGGGTTTTCTACTCTTTTTTTTATTCAGCAATACTGATGCTTTCCTGGCAGGCTCTAATTCCTTCAATCTCTTACCCACTCCATTCCTCCCTGGGGCCATTTGATAATTTTTGCTAGGTACACCCCATGCTAGTCTCAAGCACTATAATCCCAATCTAAGGCAGGAGAAAATTAAGGAAATCTGGCCAATATTTGGTGATTTTGCATCTCATCACCATCCTAGCCTGTCTACTCCTGGTCTTGTGCCTCCGTAACAGTAATTATGACTGGCTTGGCTCTCAGATAAGAAACTCAAAGTAGATTGTCCACCTACGCCCTATCAACAGGCGGTTCCATGAGTTTCCAATCTTCAAAGTGATCTTTTCCACCCGGTACCTCTCTCCTTATTTAAGTAAAGTTCCTACAATTTAGAGTAAGACAATAATACCATAAGGTGGTAAAGCGAAGCCCCACATAGTAATAGGGAGGGGAGTTTTTACAGGTCTAGCCTTTCCTCATTATGATACATACTCACGTTTTAGCTAGTTGCAATCTTGATACATACAGGAAAGAGAAGCTCAGTTACAAAGAAAAATTTAAAGATAACTCAGGTGAGTGCTGTTCGGTATGGAGGAAGAGAACGAAGAGAGGACACTACCGCGCGGAGCTCTGAGCACCTTGAGGCTGGCATGTTGCCAGCTTGGGAAGGCTTTGCGCTCTCGGGATTTCACTGAATGTACAGGAAGAAAGCACCACAGACAGTTTTTCTTTTTTACACATTTCGCCTTGAACTAGCTGATTTTGTTCATGGTTATGAGTTACATTTTCCTACTTCTCTGCAAGTCTAGTACTTATTAAAATTCAGATGCTAGATATTGTCAATGTTACAATATCCAGTGTTTGGATTTTCTTGTTTTCTTTTCATTGTTGGGATTTTGTGTCTGGATCCTGTTGTTTCTTTAAAGAGTGTTGATTTGTCTGACAGGGCATGGATTTAGTTATAGATTAGCTTGAAACTTTTTTTTTTTTTTTTTTTTTTGCGGTACACGGGCCTCTCACTGCTGTGGCCTCTCCCGTTGCGGAGCACAGGCTCCGGACGCGCAGGCTCAGCGGCCATGGCTCACGGGCCCAGCCGCTCCGCGGCAAGTGGGATCTTCCCGGACCGGGGCACGAACCCGTGTCCCCTGCATCGACAGGCGGACTCTCAACCACAGTGCCACCAGGGAAGCCCCTGTGATTTTGATTTTTAATATTATCTCTACCAGGGCTGCTTCAGGATATATGGAGCTTTGAAGCATGGATATTTTAGTCAGAACTCATTGTTCACAAGGATCCAAAATTCATTTTAGCTGACTCTGAAAAGAGGGACCTATTGTAAAACAAAAAACAAAACCCCCCAAAACATCTCAAGGGCACAGTAAGGATGCAGCCAGTTCTCAGGAGAAGGGGCATGGGAAGACGCCAAGACTGGAGCTTCTCTCTTGTCTGCTCAGAAGCCATGTGGCTGCAACTCCCTCTGATTCTTGCTGTCTGTTCTTACTTTCAATCAATTTCCTCTGTTTGCAAATGAGCCAACCTGGCCTCCAGCCCTGGCCTATTTGTCCTCATAGGTCCAACAGAGACCCCATCGGTGACCGAGGTCTTTGTGTCTCTATATCAACATTTTCAAGAGGGATTCTGTCTCTCAGGGTTACTCAGAGTTACTGACTTGTCAATTGATAGGATGAACTAGATAAATGTCTATCAAAGGCTAATCTATCAGCTGTAAACAGGGAAAGCTGAGGTTACACAACCATAGGTGCCATAAATGATGATCTTTTCCAGAACAAAGGACTGCAGATGGATATTACATGTCTATCGCAAGAGAAATCAAAGGACCCCTTTTTAATATGCTTTCTATCAATGTCAATTTCATGTTTTTGATTAAGTAAACAGGAAGGAATTTTAACATCTTTATTGGAGTATAATTGCTTTACAATGGTGTGTTAGTTTCTGCTTTATAACAAAGTGAATCAGCTATACATATACATACATCCCCATATCTCTTCCCTCTTGCGTCTCCCTCCCATCTTCCCTATCCCACCCCTCTAGGGGGACACAAAGCACCGAGCTGATCTCCCTGTGCTATGCGGCTGCTTCCCACTAGCTATCTATTTTACATTTGGTTGTGTATATATGTCCATGCCACTCTCTCACTTCGTCCCAGCTTACCCTTCCCCCTCCCCGTGTCCTCAAGTCCATTCTCTATGTCTGATACAACGGAATACTACTCAGCCATAAAAAGAAATGAAATTGAGTTATTTGCAGTGAGGTGGATGGACCTAGAGTCTGTCATACAGAGTGAAGTAAGTCAGAAAGAGAAAAACAAATACCGTATGCTAACACATATATGTGGAATCTAAAAAAAAAAAAAGGTTCTGAAGAGCCTAGGGCAGGACAGGAATAAAGAATGAATTTTTTAAATTAGATTTTTTTCAGTTCGCTTTGTATACAGACTTTCTGCTAAAGCTGCAGGTGATAAAGGCAACAAAGTTAAAACAAAACTGAGTTTTACCAAAAAGCTTAAAGAGGAACAAGGAATCTATGCAAGGGGAGGGGGAAAAGGGCCCGAGTGAATATTTTAATTAACTCACATGCAATTTTAATTAAAAACATAATGTGTCAGGAAAATGAGTAATGCCTTAGGGCAATAAAATAGCTGGGTTTCTTGCTTAATCTTCTGCTTCATCTCTCTCATGGCATGTGTGTATTATGGTTAAGAAAAGATTTTCTTCTTCTTCTGTTTCATAGTCAAAGAGAAACCCTGCTGACAAAAGGAGCTGAACAAAATAACAAAGTTGTAGAGAAATACCCCGCCTGAGGGCTCTTCTTAACTAGGAGTCCCTGATTTCCTTTGGTCACTTCCTCTCTTAGAAAACGCCCTTTCCAGAAGCTGAGAGTGGATTTAATCAAGGCCTCTGAACTCATTCTTGACAATATTTATTATCCTTTTGTGATTAGGGTTGTAACGAAAGGGCAACAATCTCTTCCCTCCCCTACATGCTTAGTGTCCAAGAGTGCCTTGTTCCCTGTGTGGTGCGAAAATAGCTCTGACTTGCAGTCATATGATTTGGGTTGTACTTCACCTCTTTTCGCAAACTAACTGTAAAGCTTCCTAGACTTTAGTTCTCTTTCCTATCATCTACGGAGAGTAATTCCTACCACCCAGGGCTGCAGAGAAGAGTACCTGGCACCTTGTACCCGGAAGTGGTCACCTATCCTTAAGGATTTTACTCTGGTGTAATAGAAATATTTTGTTGCTTTGTTGTTGTCTCCTAAGGGGAACTGGTCTCTGCATCATTAATAGGGGAGGATGGGAACCCATACTGTGTGCTCGAAGAACAGAGAAGAAAACTACGGTGGGTCCCAGTTAGGAAGGTGAAAGTTTGGAAAACAAACATATCCAATGAGCATTTTTAAATGATATACTGATGATGTCTCCCTGGTAGAATCTGCAGAAAATTCCACATTGCTCACTGTCGATCTGTGGGCTGGTGAATTCTTTACGGAGACTGCACGGAGCTACAGAGTCCTGTCCCAAGGAGTCTGGTAGAGAGGACAGCTGACATCTGAGTTTCACTAGGATTGTGACAACTGCCTGACCCTTCTAACAAGAAGGACTCACCACCATGATATTCTGTCCTCTAATCCCAGTGACAGCTCCTGTTGGCTTCCAGGGCCAAAGAAGACATTGTCCCTTGCCATCTTGCCTTTTAGAATTACTCTTGGTTCCTGGAAGTCCCAAGGTCCCTCTTCTATCACCTCTAAAAGCCAAATTGTGGAAAATACAATACTCAGCATCAATAATTGCGTTGCCCAGTTTGTCTCCAGAACTTGTCCAAAGTCTGGTGGTTAAGCCAGGAGGACAAATCTTTGTCATGTCTTCTTCTGAAAAATTCTGAGGCTGGAGTAGAGTGAGCTTACCTAACCTACCTGAAAGTACAGAGGATGCCAGCACGAGAGAAATGGACAAGATCAAAAGTCGGGCTGGAGTGTTAAGGTCTGAGAAATCAGAATTGGTGTCCATACATCATGAAGGCCAAGAGATCCAGCAGCTAGTAGTAAGGTCACTGAGTCAGCAATATGGGCTCCCAAAGGGTTCACCTTCCTAGGAGTCACAGCTGCATATTCCCTTATGAACCAACCATGGTATAGCCTATGGGTGGCTTGGCCTTGAATGAAGGGCCAGCATTGCATAGTCAACTATGCCCTGCAATTTTTCACTTGTAGCCCCCTGGCCAGGTCCCTTACTCTGCACTGAGGGAGAGCGCAGACCCCTTGGCTCTCCCTAGGCTCAAGGGGAGCTCCTACAGTCTGGAGGGGTGCTCTCTGTTCCCTACTCCCCCTCTGAAGCAGTGATGTCATCACCCCAGTAAACCCAGGGGACTTGAGAAAAGCCTCTGCTTATTTCTTTCCATAAAGCACTTGTTCAAATTAGTTCCCCAATCTATCTTAGTTACCCTAAACTCAGTATATAGATATATACTAAATCCTAGTACTTTTTCCACATTTTCCTAAGGGAAGCATCCTCTATCTTGAATGAGATCTTGGGACTTGTTGCTGACTGTTGGGATTTCATAGTAATTGTATTTTCACCCAGATGTATTGAACAGATAACAAATAAGAATAGGTAGATAACGTGGGGACTTTTTGCCGTGATTTTGCCAAATAAATCACAAATTAGAGATGAAAGTTCACACTTGAATTGGTTGCGTGCTGAAAAGATAGGATTAAATTTTCTATTGATATTATAGTTCCTGCTATTGTGATCATTCACTCCAGATTTCCTTCTCCTCCTCCTCAGGCTGCTCTCCTGAGATAGGGTGGAAGTTCCTTCAAAGAATTGTTAATTCACTATCAGCTCAGTATCCTCTGGGCTAAAGATAAAGAAATATGAATACAAAAGTGTGATTAGTCACAACTTCCTAAAGTGTGCTTCTCCAAAAGTGGCCAATGTAAAGTTTGGGGATTTATATTTTATTGGTTCCCAATCCAAGTCTCTAATTTTTAAGTCCACTGGCTAGAATAAGAGGTTTTCACTGAATGTTAAAGGTAGAGGCAAAGAAAAACCATGAAGTCTCAGAGTTTCCTTCAGAGAAATAACAGTAGTGCTTTTCTGCCAGCATGGTGACTGGTACAACACAAGTCCACACACATATGGGAACCAATTCAGATTGTGTCCTCTGTGAGAGAGGTAGAGTCTGAGCCCTTGAGGTTTTCGTATGGCTTGCTTTGAGCCCTACAGCGCCAGGTGACCTTGTGACCTCTTCCTTCCTATTTCCTGTAGCAGCCCAGAAAGGCAAAGGACAAATCAACAGAGAAGGTCTGCTGGACTTCCCCTTCCATAACCATTAGGCTCTTTGCCTTCAACTAGGGCCTGCCCAAATCTGCCTTTGAAAAGAACCTTCTTCTGTGCCAGTCAATTAGAGGTAAACGTTTTATTCTGAATGTGGAGCTTTCCATTTACTAACAGTCCTTAAGCCATTCTGGCTTCACGTCAATCAAAAGTATAAAGCAATTTAAAATATTGCACAGTCTCAGTATTGCATGGACATTTCCAGAAATCATCTGGGTTCTCTCCCTATGCCTCCTTTCTATACCCCAAATTTCAGTAGGGACTCCATTACTATTAAGATAAATCAATTAAAATATATTTTTACCTCTAAAATTCATTTACTGTGTTTCAATCAATATTTTGAAGAAGTCAGCAAGAATAATGACATACATTTCATTGTATAGTAACCTGGGCCCTGGAAACTTTACACATAAATGAGGCATGTGAGTCTATGTCACCTGTACTTAGCTACATGCCTAAATTTCCTCCAAAGGACCTTTAATTGGTTAGCTTGGAGGGATTTGATTCTGCTCGCAATGCAAATAGCCCTTAGTTTTCAATCTCTACCCTACAGCGTAGCTAAATTCCTGAAACTTTCCTGAGCTCAGCTTTTGGTAGAACAAAAGTGAAGTGTGTCAGGCTCAGGTGAGACCGAATAAGAAGTGTGAGCCTAGGGATGACTGGATTTCACATTCATCACAATCTTGACTATGACTCGCCTGAAATCAGGGATTTCCCAGGAAACTGCCGGTTCGGGGGATGCTAACAGCTCCCTTGGCAACCACTCAGGGCTGTCTGGGACAACCAAAGCTCAGGATGGACCTTCAGGACATACATAGCTTCATCTACTGGCCTACTGCAGGCAAAGCAGCATCATTTACTAAGGATCCTATTTCTTCTCCCATTACCAAAGAGGATGTTGGCGAATGGATACCTGTTTGTCCTTCCCTTGAAGCCACAAATAAATGAACTGTCCTGAAGGTCTGGGACCACCTTTTGGAGAAAGGGACTCTTAAGGAGAAACGTCTGTGGTACAGAAACTCAGAATGTTCACGCTGCTTTGGGTGCGGATTCTTGTCGCTGCCATGGCAATGGGAATAAAATTATTTTCCGACACACAGGGGACTTTCCACTTCCACTGGATATAAAGTAATTTTTATTAGATTATTATCATTTTAATGAGTACTAATCAGCTGGTAAACATATGGGCAAAGCTTATATCAACACCTGTTCTCTGCTGGTAGGGAGATCTCTTTGCAGCGTTCCGCATACATAGGCTTAGTTCATTAAATACTAAATACTGTATTAATAATTGACTTCCTTGGAAACGAAATGCCCCCAACGCTATGTGTTCTGCTTTGATTTTCTTTGTAGAAGCACAAAACACATAGAAAGCTGCTCGTACAGGGTATTTTAACCAAGTAATCACAATTATTACTGCAAACCACAGTTCTGACACTTTTTTGCTGATTTCCAGGGACTTGTGAAAAATTCCCCTTTTTTTCCCTTTGCGAGACTATTCATTTCATTTAGCTTTTAAAGGCTATTTGTATCCAGTTTCAGCTGCAGGATCTCGCTTTCTGAAACTAAAATACAACCTACTTTTTCTTTCCTTTTTTTCTTTAGGCAAATAAGAAATTAGAATCTTATCTACTTAGCTCAATTTATTAAATAAATTTACTAAATAGCTGCAATTTGGATTCAACGTTATTATTATTTTTTTTTTTTGCGGTACGCGGGCCTCTCACCGTTGTGGCCTCTCCCGTTGCGGAGCACAGGCTCCGGACGCGCAGGCTCAGCGGCCATGGCTCACGGACCCAGCCGCTCCGCGGCATGTGGGATCTTCCCAGACCGGGGCACGAACCCGCATCCCCTGCATCGGCAGGCGGACTCTCGACCGCTGCGCCACCAGTGAAGCCCCAACATTATTTTTTAAAATAATTTTTAACTCTTCATTTGATATTTATTTAATTTGTAAGAATAAGGATAAAACAAGGAAACTAAAATAGAGAAATAAAGTCAAATGAAGCCAGTAAAACAGAGAAAACTCATTCTTTAACCAGCACGTCATGGTAAATATGTTCCATCTTCGCTCCCACTGGGAAGCGTAATATAATATTAATAATGTGAATGCTAATGATCATTTATTTAGTGACTACTGTGTGATACACACTATGCCAGGTGCGTTGTTTAATTTTTTTTAAAAAAAGCCTATAAGTAGCTATTATTATTTCCATTTTTAAGATGAGTACACTTAGGTTCAGTGAGTTTAAGTTCTCTGAACTACTGAGCACTAAATTGGGAATTAACCTAGGGCTCAATCCCATGTTCTTCTACTATCTTATGCTGTTTTCTCTCCCTGACAATAATAGTTACGTTTACAGTCCTAAGCTTCTACTCTGTGCGCCAGGCATTGTATAGCTATCATTTCTAATCTTTGTAGCAACCCTCTGAGATAGCTATTTTAATCTGTCTTTAACAAGAACGGGTTCAGAGAGATCTAATTTCTTGTTCAGATTTGCACAGTTAGGAAGAGGGAGAATAAGATTTCAAACCTGGATCTGCCTGACACCAGAACTGGAGTTCTTTCCATTTGGTATCACCACCTCATCAGGGGTCAATGGTGGATGGATGGGGAAGAAGAATACACTTCTCAAAACTGACCTTGCAGCTCACTGCCAATGATAAATTAAGGTATTAAGAAATAAACACTCTATCTATAGGATACTTTTCACAGGTCTAGTAAATTAATCAGAAAAGCTTTTCAGCTTATGGATAGGTCAAAAGGTAACCCAGCATCTTATAACTACATGAAATGCTTGCATCTCATATTTCATTTTTCTACCAGCTCTGTTGATCTTAATGCCTGTTCACTATCTACTTGGATATTGGGTAACTTACTGAACATCACAAAATGAGAAGAGAAGCTCCATTTCAAACCTGAGGTTCTTGATTTTCAAAACCAACTGGTTCTAAAGTACAACCAATCCTCTCTATCAGCTATTTGGTCTTTCATATTTTAAGAGCAGAAGACTTGTAATTAATGCTCTGGAAATATGGAAGCCAAACTCTATCCTTTAGGATACATGTCTTAAAGGAGATGTGTATCGTAGGATTATGTTTCTGAACTCTGAAGATACTAAACAAGAATGACATAATTCTGTTTCCCCATGTTGTTGACATAAGACGACTGGTGGGGCTATGTGTATGTATTGGGGGTGGGATACAGTGGGATACACAGAAGATTAGGTCTTTCTTAACAGATGGGCACCTCTATGACCTACAGTATGTAAGTCCCTATCTCATTTCCCAAGCCTTTGCCTCACAATTAGAATGTGCAACTCTGCCCAGTTTGAGAGGCAGTCATGATGTGCCGAGAACCATCCTCGTACGACCTCAGTTCCCCACACTGGGCTAGGGAGCCGCCACTGAATCAAGGTATCGAGTCCCAGCTCTCCCCATCCACAGGCAGCCAATGGCAAGGCTTGCAGCTTTGTTCTCACTTTTGTTTGGACAACTCAGGTCTGTAACTCGTTGAGTCACTGGAGGCTGCTTCTCTGATGGGTGAAGCCAGATGGTGACAGCCCCCTACTGATTCTCATCCGTGGGTCACACTTTCTTGTTGTGACCTTGCTGCCACCTTTACAAACCACAATGCTACTTGAATTACTGAATTAGTATTAAATTTACCTTAACCCTTGGACAATTTCTTTGGCCACTTAATAGCACCCCAATAGCCATCTATCAAACCTGTTCAATTCTAGTGTACCACAGTCACTGTCTCTCTGCCCAAGGATGCCTCAATGGTTCATTGTGTCTCAGTCTCAAGATGGAAAAAAATAACTTTGTCATTCTCACTCTATCAGCCTGAGTGTCTATACCACGAGTATGAGTCTCATTGTAGTTATTTTTCCCCATAGCATTACTTTGCTTTGGCATTTTATTTATTTACTTTCCTTTATTAAATTTTTTTTTTAATATTGGAGTATAGTTAGTTAACAATGTTGTGTTAGTTTCAGGTGTAGAGCAAAATGATTCAGTTATACATATACATGTATCTATCATTGTAGTTATTTTAATACAATTCTTTTTCTTCTTTTATATTAGCCTCAGTTTTCCCTGATGTATTTTTCAAAATGAAAATAAACTAGTTAAAAATCTCTGAAGATAGGCTCTCCATTTTGAGCCTGATATAGCAGCTTAGTTCTCTAGTTACACTTCCATGGAAGAAACCTGCATCCGAGTAACAAACGTGTAACGGCACTCACCCAGGAGAATTATAGTGGGTTGAGGCTGACAATTTATTGCTGCTGATAAGAAGGTGTGAGTGAGTTGCCACCCCTCTAGGCTACAGCTCAATGAACAAAACAATCTTTTTCTATGTCTTCACAGAGCTGGCATGGCTGGCAATATTCTGTTTATTTAATTAACTTTCAGTTAGTATTTCTCAGGGGTAGATAGAAATGAAAATTCTAAAGTTTTCTTATATGAATAATTCCTGGCAAATACTTTTAAACAGGAAGAAGAACATAACTTCAGTATTTCATAACTTTTGTTGTCAGTTCAGTATTTGTCTGCCTTCTCAAATCAGACCCACAGCTGTTTGATGATGACTCGCAATGTACAAGGCACCCACTATGTACGGTTCTGATGGGACCTTCTCAATTTAAAACTCTGCCTCTTCCAGGTCAAACACCTGCTTCCTCCATGTTTTCTCACAATGATGCTAACTGGCATGCCTCTCTCTTTAAGGGTCACAATAGCACCAGGGACAATTTGGAATTTCAGTGGCCACTTTGGGGGGTTCTTGATAGGAAAGAGATTATTAAATTGACATTAGCTTAGAACAGAAAGCAAAGATGCTTTCATGAGGAAGCTCTCTCGTTTGCCTAAAAGATTACTTTGTTTAGGAAAGGAGACACACCCTTCTCTGCTGATTTTTGCTGCTATTGTTGTTTCTTTTTTTAATTGAGGGATTATTAAATGATGGCTTTTTAATTGTAATTAAATTGTGATGAAATTGTCAAGAGCCCAGGCTATGTCTAAATCAGCTGTACATCATTCTCTTTTGTGTGTATGTATGTCGATATTTTTACAGAGGAAACGTAATTGCTTTTGTATATTAATCTTCTATCTTGCAACCTTGCTATAGTCACCTAGTAGTTCCAGCAGTCTTTGTTGCTGTTGTTGTTGATTGTTTTATTTTTTCCCTACATAGACAATCATGTCATATAATTACTTTTTACAGCAATAATTTCATATTTTTTTATGAAGCTGACTCCCTCTCATTTGTTTTCTATTCCTCTTCCTCCTTTTTCTACTCTCTCAGGAAACATTCAAGGTTAACTGATTATAAAAAGTCAGTTAAGTGCTTACTCAAATATTTAGTCCAGATAAGTAGTCTAAAATGTCCCAAAGAAAGGAAAAATTAGTTACTAAGCTGTGTTTCCCTTTGTGTTTTATTTTGTGTTTCTCTTTATGTATTTCGTGTTTCTATTTATGTATATTTATATAGTAGCCTGTTACTATAGTTATAAGAAAAAGCTTTAGTTCTAAGATAAAAGATGTACTTTAGTATGATTCAAAGGCTTTAAAAAATTAGTTTACTGTATAAGAATAATGTCACCACCATAAATTTCTCAAGATTTAACCTTCCTAAATATCCTGCATTAGTTTGGTGAATTAAGTAGAATGTCACTGTTTTCATAGCTTGTTTAAAATTTTTAATTATATGTATTAAATTGTAATCAACTAAATGGAATGATAATGATGAATAACTTTTTAAAGGTTTAACTGTATGAAATTCTTACAATCCTACAAATCATATGATTTAAGGTGTTAACTAAAATTAGTAATTTTCAGATACTTAACTAAATTTAGATCTTAGACTCATGATTAAGTTAATTAATAAGTAATCTTTGGAAGCCCATAAAATTTCTAAACAAGCCACAGACACAAACATTGGTTAGTTGAACCTAATTTTAATTTACTCTTATTTCTAAAAATGGCAATAGATTAACAAAATACGCAAATAATTTTGATGACTTTATATATGTTTATTTTTGCCTTCTTAAATAAGTGTTCATGTAAAAGAATAGCTAAACACTTTCACAAATTTTTGTTCCCTGGTTTTCTCTTGTGTTTGGAGAGAAAAAAATTGCTTTTTTCCCCTAAATAATTACTTTTTTTTTGCGGTACGCGGGCCTTTCACTGTTGCGGCCTCTCCCGTTGCGGAGCACAGACTCTGGACGCGCAGGCTCGGCAGCCATGGCTCACGGGCCCAGCCGCTCCGCGGCATGTGGGATCTTCCCAGACCGGGGCACGAACCCATGTCCCCTGCATCGGCAGGCGGACTCTCAACCACTGTGCCACCAGGGAAGCCCCTAAATAATTACTTTGATTAAAGATAATCTGTATAAATGATTATTTAAAGTAGGTAGAGAAGCTATAGAAATATACAAATGTGTATACAAATCAATGGATTTTTTTCTAATTTTTTATTTTGAAACATATGATACACTTACGCTATGCGTGTTACACTGCATTATATATTATATTATATTATACTGTACATAATATTAAATAATATACTAAACTTCCAAGGCCCAAAATTCTGTCATTAGCCTTCACGGTATTAAGACGAATCCTTTCTAGGATGCACAAGTTATCTCCTTTGTTAAGAGAATTTCTCAGGCTTTTAGGAATTAGTTGTAGACTCTGCCCCTTTTCAAGCTGAGAGGACTAATTAATGCAATAGACTTATATGATACCTAAGGTTTTGTCACCAATAGGTAGAAGCTGCCTTTCTAAAACATCCATCTAAGTAGTCATCTTAAAAGCTACAGCATACCCTATGTTGAGGGTAACTCAACATCTCATCCTCCAGTAGAAGGAAAATGATGGATTAGCCCTTGTACAAGGATTGACTCTGCTCTCTGGACACCCCTCTTATCATGATCAACAACATCTTGGCAACGGAGAAAATCTTAATATCATGGATTAATATCCCATGGTCTGTCTTTTTCTTTCCTTGGTCAAAAAGGAGGACTGAAAAAGAAAAGCAGGACCTGACAGCTGAAACCTGGCCTGGAACTCTCCATCTCTGGTGTAACTAGGAGCTGGCCCGGCACTCACAGCTAGGCATTAGTGTTTACCTGTTAGATGTAAGCAATTCCGCTAAACACCCATATTAGATCAGGTCACTTCTGCGACCATGAGGGATCAAGACAAAAGCAAGAGCACTTCATAATCATGTCTGAACACAAACAAAACATGAACATTTTTTAAAACCACAAAATTATCAAGCATTTCCCTATCGTGACCAATATATGTAACCACTGATACTTTAGCAATTACAGCTTTAATGTCAGTCTGTATTTTCCTCCTTCTAGTTGAGATCTTTTAAGATTGTCAGTCAGAATTACTTCTATTTCAAGTCAGTATCAAATCCAAAACAAAGACTTGCTTCCCTAAGTACTCCCCAAAAGCACCTAAAAACCCCAATGTGATATATATAGTTAGTCCTAACACTTCAACATGCCCCATGGTGAGTTTTCTTCCTCTTTGAAATAGCAATCAACCCAGCTTCAAATAGCAGTAAACCCAACTTCAACACAGGTGTCTCCTTAGTGGACATCAGAGGACATTGACAGTCAATCAATAAAATGCAGTTCCTGATTTAAGACATGTCCTATCCAATGTGGAAACAGGCGACTATTTATCAACATTTATTATATAAAGTTACATAAAATGGTAAGTTAAAAGCAGCACTACTGAACTCAGGGACCAATAGGATATGTGAATTGAAGATAGAGAGGACCAAAAGCTGACTCTAGCATGAAGTCTGAGGAAGATATAAATTCCTATTTGGATCTGTTAAGATTGCTGTATATTGGAATATTCAGATGGGAATATGAAAAGGCTTCTGGAATACAGATTTGGAATTTAGAAGAGGAGTCTATTCTGAAGAAAGAGATATGTATGGAGGTCAGAAATGAAGATGAAGCTTCTCGTGAAGAGACAGTAAAATAAGTAGAAAGTTGAGGACTGAAATGCTGAATTTTGGAGGATCCCATCAGTTAAGGGGCAGACAGAAATGAAAGAGAATGTTCAGAGAGATGAGGTGACAGCTAGCAGATAAAAGGGTACCCAGAACAGTTTATGGAGTGTGGTAAACACAGTATATTTTTTCTCTGAATGAATACACAAAAGTTATAATTTCCAATTACAATTTTACCTCTCAAAATATCAATATTTCTCCACTTTTGGTAAAATTTCCTTTATTGTGATTTTTCTGCTACCTTTGGTTAATCTAAAACTCTTGCCTTGATCAATGTCTGACTCAGACTTCCCCTCTTTGAGAAACAGTGGCAAAGCAAGTACACTCAATCCTATTTATATTTTTTAAATTACTTGCCTGCATTGTACTGCCTGAGTAGTCAAGAGGTCCCAGAATATCTGAAATACATAAACAAAGAAACAGGAAATAGTTAACGGCTGCTTCTGCAGCAGCTCGGTAAATTAGAATAATCAAATGCATCTTGGAGTAAACTCATGTGCACGTAGCTGTAAACAGTAATCTCCATTCTTTTAAAAGTACAAATCATTTATTACAACAATTCATAATCATTCTCATTTCAAGTTCTAGATGAGAATAAGTCATAATGAGAGAATTTGTACTTTCTAATTAGAGTTGATTTTTTTTTAAAGCAGAGAAATGAAATGGTGAATTACTACAAAGGAGAGGAAGTCTACAGTCAATTAACTGAAGAAAAAGAAAGAGAACTTAAAACATGTCCAAATCAAATGAGATAAAAAGTTTCAGTCACTCAGGGAAATCCACAAAGTACATATCCTTTCTCCCAGAATCCCGTAGAATTTTGTATAGTAGAGGTAAGACAGTACCGTGAGTTGCTGTGGAAGAAGAATTTGGTGGGTTGGCCATGCTTTGAAAAGGCCTCCATTTTGGGTGTGTGCCAGGTTTCCCCGAGCACTCAGTGCACACAATTACTGCATTTGCATGTGTAAATTGGGTAATGGCGTGCCTAACTATCAGATTTGTATGTGAAAATGCTATCAGCATATGCACTATTGGTTGTGTGCCCACTGAAAGAGGACTTTTAATGGGGTTGCACTAGTTGGGGAGCAAAATTTCTAAGAATCTGAGAGCAGGTTCTACATACCTGGATCCAGCATAGACGCCCCTATGGATAACTGGCACCCCCAATAATTACTTTGTTGTTGTATATCCTCTCAAATACTATCTAGGGGAGGAAATTCATCAGAGGACCATTTGACCAATTCTAATTAGCACAGAGCAAAACTGTACCCAAGTTACTCTTGGCAGTGCCTATCTGAGCCAGATGAACAGACTGCTGTGCAACCAGTCCATTCATCTTGGCCATCGTAACAGTCAACACGGATCTTTGTTAAATTGACTTAGGTTCTTTTTCTCCCTCCCTAAGATACAATATTTCTCAGACATCTTTTTTTGTCACATCATTTTACTTTTCTGAAGACTTCAATGTTTCTCAATTACATCATAGAAGGAAACAGACAAAACTGTTGTCCCTCCGCCTTCCAAAATAGGTAAAACGTAATGATCATTCATTCACCCTACCTCAGTGGATTTCTTTCTTCTAGAAGTTTCCACGCTTATTTATTAGTACCCTAGAATGCAAAACATAGCCTGTCTGAGAATTTGCCCAAGAAACATAGCCATCATATTTCCTGAATCAAAAATTGGTTCACATGGTGTGGGGATAATAGAATCGAATATTTCAAATTGAGTTTGATAAAAAAAAAAGCTGGGAGGTTTGGCTGTTGTAGCTCAAAGGTGCCTTCTGAGTAGCGCCCTTCTGGTAACCCTTACTTCCCCTGCCCTCCTCCCCTCCAGGAAAACCAACCTCAATGTAAAGCAACTGTCACAATACATCTCTGAGAGCCCTGCTTTCTGCTATCGTACAAATTGCTCACCTTAACTCGGGATTTAATCTCTTAATATAATCTTCTGTCAAACTGCTCGGAACAAACTGATTATGTATATAACTTGGTCTTTTTTTTCACCCATCCATCTTTCCAGCAGTCTTTCTCAAAGTTTGTTCTGAGTAACATTTAATAAGAAATACCTGGAGAACTAATGAGAAATGCAGACCCTATGCCTCATTCCAGATCTACTGAGTTAGAAGTTGGGGGAGTGAGACCTAGGAATCTGTAATTTAACGAGTTCCTTGGGTGATTTTTACAGACCAAAGCACGCACGTTGTGTAGTTTTATCTTAGTTGTGTTGTTTGCCTTCTTCCATTTAGCTGCGAGGGGGGTCTCAGTATTGAGTTGCAACCAATCAAAAGCAGGCGTTGCATACTTCTCCTTTAATACAGACGGGACCATTCTATGGTTGTAGTTATCAGAATGAAATCTTAGCAAGAAAATACAACATGAGTATTCAAAATAAGTGTCATAACATAAAACACGCTTCTGTCCAGGGAGATCACTGCCTTATTCAATCTGCTGGCTTCACCTACAGATATTGTCGAGAAATGGCAGACTGAAAGACCCCAGATCATCTCTACTTAAGGTTTGCCATGTATGGGTATCTCTCAAGCAGTTATCCCTGCTCCAAGAATGCATGCATTAGGTGATAAGCACAGACTGATTTATGATCACTCAATATCGGAAAGGTGTAGCATTCCATTTCACCAATGGTATTCTGCTAGATTAGAAAGTATCATAAACACATTGGAGAATCCCCAGCCCAGGAACCATAAACCACTGTATTTTTTCCCCTACTTTTTAATTTAACTATGTGTTTTGGATTACATAAATAACTATGAGCCTATATTTTCTTTATAAAATAAATCAGTCTCTCTACGTAGGAATCACTAGTTAGATTGAATATTAGGGCATGTATAAAATTGCATGCTTAAAAGACACGAAAACATTTCTCAATGAGAGAGAAGCTGCTCACAAGTGACCTTCATGTCGAACAGTGGGGGGGGAGGGGTCAGCACTGCCACTAAATCATTTTGATTCACAGATGAGATCAACATATTCATATTTGTTTGCCAAATGTGTATTTTAATTTAGGCTTTTCTGATTGATGCGTGTAATTTATGCTGCCCAGAACTAAGGCGTCATATTTTTCTTTTTTCCTAACTAACAGGGGGAGACTTTCTTGGAAACAGATAAAGGAAAGAGTCCAGTAATTTGTAGCAATGTGACTACAGCCACACATGTCCTAGAATTAATGTTCTTCATTAGGATGAGTAGGATCAGCTGTATGTATACATCAGGCTTTTAATTAACTCAGTCCCCACAACAGGATTCATGATTCAAACTGTTAGCGTTTTTTTCTTAAATCACAAAATAAAAAAATTGGGTGGCACATCTTTTTTACATGCGAAAAAAAAAAAGGAAAGGATGCTCAGAGAAATCAAAGGCTCTTTGTATTACACCGAGAGTGCTCAGAAGATCTGTATAATCCTGTGTAAATCAGCTAAAGGAGAGCTTGGCATTGAGTGAGTCCAAAGGGATGGTGAAGACTCGACCATTGTGACAGTTTCCTCTCTGCAGAATAGATACGATTTCAGTTTATTTGTATTGATGTCTTTAACGAACATTTGGAATTTGTTAGATATTTTTAGCTGCCTTGTTCTTGCAGAACTCACCTAGTGATATTTTAATAAGACACCACCAGTGTAAAGAAACTTCAGTAAGGCAACATGAGGAGCTTAAGTGAGGGGTGAGGGGAAAAACTTTTTATAGCAGCTTCATTCTCTGAGATCATATTAACATAAATTTGACAGTTAATCTCCATATTGCAAAAAGGCTGCCCAGACTTATTTAATTAAACTTAGAACAAATATGTTTCTTTATTTGCCAGGTACAGCTTTTATCTTAAAATATCCACTTCCAATTATGGTGCAAGATTACGGTTTAGGGCAGGAGCATGGGGCAGGGGATGGTAAGGCCAGAGCCGGTGGAGGGATGCACAGTTACGTACAGATCCCGGCTGCTGATGCCTGATGCTCCTGGCACCCGTGATCCCGAAGAACTCTACGAGAGATGCTGATCGTTTGTAAAAGTTATTTCTTTGCTTCAGATTTCAAGTGACAGAATTAAAATTTGATTGAGATATTTTTCCCAGACACATTTAAAATCTATTCTTTAATAAATGTTTGCTGGACAGATGTCCAAACTATTTATCCAAAGAACTACGGAAGAATGAACCTCCTTCGACATCAGGAGGCACTGCATTTATACTTCGGATCCATTCCGTATTGAACGGCAAATGATCTAACCTTTATGAATCTTGGGTGCCTCTTCTGCTGAGATTATCTCATAATTTTTGGTGAGGAGGAAATAGGATTCATTCATTCGAAAAATATTTATGGGACACCTTCCTTGTGTCAGTCCCTCTTCTGAGCAGTAGTGAACAAAGTAATATTCCTGCTTTCCTGGAGCTTACATTCTAGTGGAGGAAACAGATAGATAAATGGATTCTATAATGTCAGGCAGTTTTAAATTCCATGAAGCAGGACTGCAGAATAAGATTAAGGGTGGTGGCAGTGGGAAGTTGATGTTCAGATAGGGGCGGGAAAGGTCTGACAAAGGGACGTTTGAGCAGAATGCATGGGAGTGAGAAAGCAAAGCCTGAGAATTAGGGGGGAAGAGAGCTCCAGGCAGAGGAAAAGTAAGCTCAGAATTGCTGACTGGGAGCTGACTTTGCTTACTGAAGTAACAGCCAGGACAGGAGTGGGTGAGCATTGAGTGGGAGGAAACGAGGTTTAGCAAACCTGACTCCAGGCTGACTTTCTCACCTCCTTTCCCACCACCCCTTGTGGAATTCAGTCCCACTCCCTGATGGGATGCCATTGAAAGACGGATGGCAGGGAAGTGACAGGATCTGTTTGCATTTTACAAACATCATTTAGGCTGCTATGTGGAGCACAGACTTGTAATACGGCCGGGGCGGGAGGAGAACAGGAAAGACAGATGTAAGAAATGATTGCTATTTTTTTAGACAGGACATTACAGTGGCTAGGGCTGTGTTAAGAAGGATGAAGGAGATAAAATTGATCATTTCAGGATATATTTTGAAGGTAGAACTGACGGGATTTGCTAACGGATTGGATCCCGTTCCTCTTGGACAAGCTACACAAGTAAAGATTATATTTACCTAAGGTCACTCTGCTACAAAGTAAACCAATAAGAACACCAAATGGTTTCAGAAATACAGCAAACAGGCAAGCCTTCTCGAGAGGCAATAGTATGGTTGGGTATCGCACAGGACTTGTCCCATTGTTACAGAGCCGTAGAGGTGATGGAAAGCCTCAGCCTTTCGTTAACTGTTAATATCCTAAAGTACCATGAAACATTTGGAAAATCCCTGCAGGGGTTCCGATGTACGTACATACTCGTTGAGGTAATATATGTGCCCCCCCTCCGCCCACTGAACCAACAAAAGCAGCCATCCAAAAGCAGGGACAGTAACATGGAAAGAACATGATGGTGGAAGTACTCTTCTCTGCTACTCAGGTAGAAATAAGAGGTCAGATCAACCCAGTGGAATTTTCACACCAACAGAGCATAATCCTCCATGTTACAAACCCCAGGAGAACAAGACTGTCTATTCTTCATACCATCAGGGACTACTTCATGCTACATGGCCAATAATATTTGTTGAAATGAACAAAAGTGAAAAATACTAGGGCTTTTCAGGAATAGCTCATAAAACAACTTTCAGATATCTAGCCTCTACAAGCAACATTTTGGGTTTTGGTGAGACTTGAAGTAATTGCCATTTACCAGTTACAGATACAAAATGTTTGTGGTCTTTTTATTCCTCTCAATAAAACGTCCTTCTGTCATATCATAGCCTGGGCACTTGACAATTTGGAACTATTGCCAATCAACTAGGATGCCCAGTTTCCACATTTCTCAGTGTGGCCAAAAGAATAACTTGAACCCTTCATACCACAAACGTGTCCAGCACATGGCTTCCGTTATAATAAGTCTGGTCATCTGTCAAAAGTGGAGAGCAGGCGGTTGTAACCCTGAGGAAAGAAGATGTACTAGAGGGAGGTAAGTGTCTCCATACAAGACACGAGTGGGCTGGTCATGAACTTGGCTGCCGACACCCTGGAAACAGACTGCTGAGTGGTAGATTTTCTGCTCCTTATTCCCATATAGTGTACCCCTAACTTCTTGACTCTCTTCTCTATTGAGTTTCAAGCCCCCAGGAATACGCCATCATACAGGAGATTGGCTGAGTAGTTTTCTGGGGACTTCTTAGCCTCCTTCAGAGAAACTGGGAGGAGTAAAGAGAGAGAATTCTCTCCTTTTCCTTGAACACTATTGAGCCATTGTGTCTTGGGAATGTAGAAGAGGATGGTAGAATATAAGAATCAGGAATAAATTAACTTTCCCCCTTAGAATAACATCCCAAATAATATATTTATTAGTTTCTCACCAATTGGTGAGATATAAAATCAAAATTATGATCATACTCTGGGCAGTCATACTCTGGGCAAACAATATATTTATTAGTTTCTCACCAATTGGTGAGATATAAAATCAAAACAATGATCATACACTGGGCAAATAAAAGGTATGTTACCTTTTGTAACATATATCACTTCACTTTTGACAGAGTAATTTTACATGCATTTACTTGTTTGATAAGGGTAGACGGGATAGAAATTGTTTCTGAACGAGTTATAGATATCAAATATGCTCATCCAGACTCAGTGATTTGCCCAAGGATATGCCGTATACAGTGAGCCAGGACTCGACGTGGGTGTCATACCTGACTGGGTGCAGAAGCTTTGCGGCGCAGTGAGGAAGAGCAGAGTTTATTAATGTCTGGGCATTCTATAGGTTTTTAGTTCTTAAAACTTACTGTATTTATTATTGTGACAACTTTTTGATGCACTATTGCGTACATTTCATAGGCAGAAAAGTTAAAAGTCAGGCTGTAATAAAATCAGGTAGTAATGATGGAAACAGGATTAGAAGCCAGGCTCCCCGCATGGGAACTTTACAGTGCTCATACTCAGGTTTTGTCTACACTTCTCCCTATAATTAAAAAAACAGAAATAGTAATAATTGCAGATAAATTAATATCCACAGTTGATCTGGTTTATAAGTGACTACATTTCTCCATTATTTCTTTCCTCCCCGACATGGTATGGTGTGCATTCTACCTCATCAGATAGGATCGATGTTTGTGTTTTGAAGGTCAGGAGATTGGCAGCAGTAGAAATTAAATTCCAGAATCCATCCGTCAGCCAGGTCTATTGCAAGCAGATGCTCTTTTTCTCTGCAATTGCCATGCCAGTGGCCTTAACCCTGATTTGGAAGGACAACTCAATCAACTACAGAAAGGAAGGCTTTCAGGGATTCTGGAGCCGTCTTGGACTTCTCCTGAATATCACTATCGTGAAACAAATGGCTTATCAGGAGCTGCTTCTCCAGCAGATCTCTATCATGGGTATTCTGAAAAATGTCCAGTGAGGCACTGATAAATTGGGAGCATTTTACAAGGTTAAACAGTGACCTTCTTTTGGCTTTGAGAGTCAGGAAGATACAGGGAAAAAGTAGAAATTAAAGGCAAGTGAGAAGAAGCATATCAGGTAAAAGGCTAAAGGGAGCTTACAGGCTACAAGGTGTCAGAAAGAAGACAGCTGGAAAAAGAAAAAAAAAAGAAGAAGAAGGAGACAGATGAGGCCACTGGTCCTTAGCAGAAACTGCAGGATTCCCACATTCAGGTCAAAGGAGGGACATCTGTCTGGGGTTAAGTTTTACAACTTATAATTTAGAAACGTACACACTTCAGGACGTATACCCCTAAAGCACAAAATCTGAAAAGTATTGGATTTTGGACTTAATGTGATTCTATGACCAGCAGGCTGCCGTCAGGGCTAGAACATTCAAAAAAGGCAGTTTTCAATGATCACCACCCATGAGTCTCCTACACATGTTTTTAGGTTGCAAGAGAAGTCTCCAAGCCTGGCCAAGTCTCTTCTCAGATCACACCTGAGTCTCTTGTCCTGGGAATTGTCCGTTTATCATTTGGCCTCTTCATGTTCATGGCCCATGTCACCCTTACTTGCCCATGATTGACACAGGTGATTTGCCTGTACTTGCAGTACTGGGTCTCGCCCAAAGCCTATTTTGGACTTCACTGTTCTCCTAACTAGTCTGAGTTCTGACAGAAAGAATTGGGAGGTAATATTCTATTTTCAGCTCTCTAGTTAACTAGCACTGTAACCCTGGGAAGTCAGTTTCTTAACCTCTCTTGGCCTCACTCTTCTCAACTGCACAATGAGGAAATTTGGCTTGAACAGTGAAGCTCCTCAGAGACCCAGGGAAAGGATTACTTCCATGCACTCTTTGGCCAGATTTAGCTGAGTAATATTTTAGAATTCTGTATAAAATTTTGTTTGGAAAAAGGCTTGGCCACTAAAAAGCGGTTTGCAAACTTCTGAACTAGAGGGTCACCAAATTCCATTTGAGATTCAGTAATTTAGTCCTTTATCCAATCATTTAATCTCATAATCAATCTTCATTTGAAAACTGAAGATCTAGCATTGCCTGATGAAAATATCTGGGGTTGAGGTGAATTATAAGCAACTCAAGAGCAGAGAATATACATTTTAGTATCTGCATATATATATATATGTATATATATATATATATATTTATTTATCATGGGGTAAATTGTACTGCAGACACTTAGTACAATTCAGTAAACACTTACAGAGTGCCTGTTTTATACCAACACCTTCTTATTTCTAGGGATGCAAAGACGAGTCAGGCATTCTTTAACAGATCCAGTGGTCAGATGTTGGCAGGATGAAGAAATGAATATAAGTAAAAGAAGAGGGAAAACTCGGAGCCAATTTTCAGCCAAGTTGACATAGATATAGATTGGTAACCCACTTAATGGTGTATTTTATTATTTATCTAAGTTTCAATGCAAATTAAAAAACTAATAAGATTGACCGTACTAATTTTGCTTGAGGAAAATTTTCCTTTCTTGGCTTTTTCAAACTCAGTAGAAGTCCTAAGTGTTATATTCCACCCTGCAAGAGAATAATTTTCATGGCTGAGGCTGTTGTAGCTGACCCCTAACTACTCACAGAATTTACCAATTTAAGGAGAAGTTTTGATATTACAGTGTTCCTCTTGAACTCCTCCTTGAAACACCCTCTGAGCAACTGTCTGTCCACCGTCTGGTGGCCCATTCTGGTAGCTCTCACTGCAACAGTAAGCAAACTCCAAAGGAAAGTTTATCAGTTCCATAAAGTCTTAACCGTCTACTTGTTTTTCTCAGCCAAATGACTCCCAGAAACAGTATCACGTGCAGATATACAAGCATAGCCTCTGAAGCCAAACTATTCTTCAAATGCTTGTTCTTCCCTGGTTTCCTAACTGAGAAATATAGATAAAAAATTGTACAGTCATCCCCAGGTATTCATGGGGGATTGGTTCCAGGACCCGCCAGGGATACCAAAATCTGCAGGTGATCCAATCCCATAGTCAGTGCTTGGTATCTTCAGGTGCTACATCTGCGAATACAAAGGGCTGACTGCTCCTGAGAGGCTGTTTGAGGATATGATAGATGGGAAACACTCAGAGTGTTATTGCACTTAAGAGAGCCCTAAAAGCTGCAGTTACTATTATCATTATCAAAATGTTTTTTAAAAACTCAGTGAGTTCAACACGATGTATGATGTCTACGTGGAAGATTTCTCATACCTGCCTTAAAAAATTTCACACTGAAACTGTGGAGCCCTCTGGATGAAAAGTCAGAGTGGGAAATAGCAAGGGCTTGGGAGTCAAGGTGCTTGGGTATTGGCCCTACTTCTACCGCACTCAAGAATCCCCAGAGATGCAGTAAAACGCAGACTCCAAGGTCCCACCTTAAACCTCTAGAGTTGGAATCTCTGGAGGTGGAGCTCAGGAGGCTCAAACACACAGCAGAGCCTCACACACATTCAGCCGCCCAGGGTTTGTACACCAGCTCTGCCATTTCCCTGCCGCTAGCTTGTGATCTGGGGCCTGTTGCCTGATCTCTTCAAAACCTGTTTCCTCACTTATAAAATGGGGCTGCTTGCTCACAAACACATTGTAGAAATTAAATGAGACACTGCATGGAACATGCTCAGCTAGCTGGTCTGGCACAGAGGAGGTATGTTTGATATATGATGGGTATTAGGTCCTTTAAGCTGTGTCCCTGTGTAGAACTAAATCATCAGAATGCATAGAAAAAACTTTTGGACGGTACTAAAGTACGCACTGAATTCTGTTGAAGAGTAAGTGCGCAGATCACTTTTTTTGCTGAACCTTGACTCTTTCTTGTGGTGGGCTTGGAGGTGGGCTGGGAGGACACCCATCCTTCTGTAATAAACAGAGCACAGCAACTGGTGAGGCTGAGTGTGCTGAAACCCTTTGTTGTACTGAGGCAGAAAAACCAACGTTTGAGTACCACTGCCCTAAATGGACTTGTATGATTTTTTTTTTTTCAGGCACTATCATCTATCTCCTCACCCTCAATTCAGTCTTTGCTTTCATCTTCCACTCTTAGGGAACGTGGGGCCAATTACAGTAACTCACTTATCCCAAATCCCTGGTTTATTTGTCTCTCCCCTTTCTTTAAAGTCTTCTAATATTGACTGAAATTTAAAAATTTGGACTGTCTTATTTTATATTTATTTTAGGAAATTAAATCAATCAATTCAATTCATTTATATAAGAATGAATGAAAAACATACAAAATAAAGTCATGACTGTATGGAAAATATTCGTGTTCCTTATCTAAGAAAGCTGAAACAAGAGTAAGAAGAATCAAAACACTGATGGAAATAAACCTAGGTCAGAGCTCAACAGTCAAAGAGAAATGAAACTTGTAGTTTAACAATCAGGAAAAAATAAACACATCAAACAAAAAGCTGTTGTTAACAGAGTACAAAATACCAAACAAAAGAAAAGGCAATGAATAATCAAACCAAGATTTTATTGTAACTATGGCTATAGCTAAAATTGCCAAATATCTAAATAAAATAGTTAATGATTTCTAGTTACTCTTTTCTAAGTGATGCCAAATGTATATTAACAAACAGCTGAATGATTGAATGTTGTGGTTTTCATCTGTATGTTTGCTGTCATGTAGATAAATACTCAATCCAAAGAGTAGCATATTAGCAAATTCAAAAGCAAAGCAGCAACTCACTGAAGAAAGGATGAAGAATTTTTCTTTTTTTTTTTTTTTTTTTTTTGCGGTACGCGGGCCTCTCACTGTTGTGGCCTCTCCCGTTGCGGAGCACAGGCTCCGGACCCGCAGGCTCAACGGCCATGGCCCACGGGCCCAGCCGCTCCGCGGCACGTGGGATCTTCCCGGACCGGGGCACGAACCCGTGTCCCCGTCATCGGCAGGCAGACTCTCAACCACTGCACCACCAGGGAAGCCCAGGATGAAGAATTTTTAATCCTTGTTTTATAGGTAAATACCATGGAGAAATTTCCAAATCAAAACTCCATTATGCACCTGTTAGCGTCATTTTTAACTCTTGGTTGTGCTTTTTCTGCATTGATGAATCTTGAACTCTCAATATGCCTATTTCACTCTTATTTACATTTTAATATTATAATGTATATTTGTTAATGAAATAAACTCCAAATACAGATTTAATAACCACCCACTAATGTAGGCTTCCACACAAGGCTTTTGTAAAAATGGGGTTTCTTTTTAAGCAAAGCAAAATAGAAAAGTAATTTCTAAAATTTACTGACAAGGACTACCCAAAAAAAGGACACTTTTTACATATACACACGAATGTATGAAGAATGGCTGGTCCATATTGATGTTCCAAGCTGAATATACATAAGCATAAATATTAGGTCTGGCATCTCTGTCTTTAAAGCAGTAAGGTTTTCTCTTCGGGGTAAAAGGGGAAGTTCTAGGAAACATAGTAAAATGTTTTATCCTTCCCTTATGTCCATCTTTCTCCCTTTCTCATCCTTCCTACCGTCGCAGCCTGCTCAACGCACAATACATAGAATGTCAGGCGTAGGTCAACGGGGGTCACTGGTGGCAGAGGGTGAGGGATCTTCTCATCACTTCTCAGTGCTTGGTGTCACACACACATGTTTTAGGTTCAGGGATCCTGAAGATCAACACATGCATTTGCATGTGAACTTTTTCCCACCAATTAAACCAGAGGCAGTGAGAATTTTTTATTTTAGTATATTTGAATGTTGTTCTGGAGAAAAAGAGTATCCAGACACTTAACTGGCACAGAACGTTCAAGCTGAAGGGAATTTGTATGCATTAGGCAACAATATGCAAGGAGTCAATTCCCAATCCTCTGTGCCGATGATGATGCAGACTATCACAAACTGTGGATGATCTAACAGCCATTTGGGCTTGGCATTGATACGCTTTTGTAATTTAGTTTTGCCAGACATTTTCCTTGTCGTTTAGGCAAAAATGAAAATGTAGTATTTCTTGAGTATACAGGAACGATGCATATGAATAACAGATTGAGGGAGGATGATTCAAAGCATATAATCTGGCCACTGTTAGAAGTAAACCATTTAATTTTTGATGTAGGGGAGACAGAGAAGCAGCCAGTAGTTATTGGATATCTGTGCTATATCACGCCTTTTACATTCAGTATGTAAGAAAATCTACAAGATAACCCTAGGTTATATTTGTCCACTTTGTAGATGAGAAAACCTATTCTCAGAAAGTTCCATTCACTTACTTCTACCATTTTTCAGAACTTATGTCAATGAGGTGCTTTACATTTTGTTCTGTTTTTGGATTATTGCTGTTTGCAGGTATTGCTTTTCTACATGGAGTTGGGCTCTATGTCTTCATCTTCTTTATAGTTTTGTCTTTCGAGAACATAATTGTCTCAGAGTGGGCCTGTGAAAAACCCCAAGGGCTCCCAGGAGCAGAGCTGAAAACTCATATACCAGGCCATTCTTCTTCTCTAATTAAAATATTTCTACCATAACTCTTATTTTTATGATTTAATTCTTAGAGCAGTTTTAGGTTTATAACAGAATTGAGGGGGAGGTACAGAGATTTCCCACATACCACCTGCCCTGCACATGCATAGCGCTCCCGGAATTAACGTCACTCTCCTGAATGGTACCTTTTTTACCAAGGATGAACCTACATATCATCATGGCCCAAAGTCCACAGTTTACATTATTTTTATTTATCTATTTTTTTTAACATCTTTGTTGGAGTATAATTGCTTTTCAATGGCGGGTTAGTTTCACTGTATAACAAAATGAATCAGCTATACGTATACATATATCCCCATACCACCTCCTTCTTGCATCTCCCTCCCACCCTCTTTATCCCACCCCTCTAGGGGGACACAAAGCACAGAGCTGATCTCCCTGTGCTATGCGTCTGCTTCCCACTAGCTATCTAATTTACATTTGGTAGTGAATATATGTCCATGTCACTCTCTCACTTCGTCCCAGCTTACCCTTCCCCCTCCCTATGTCCTCAAGTCCATTCTCTACATCTGCGTCTTTATTCCTGTCCTGCCCCTAGGTTCTTCAGAACCAATTTTTTTTTTTTTTAGATTCCATATATATGTGTTAGCATACGGTATTTGTTTTTCTCTTTCTGACTTGTTGGAAAAATTTTAATCAGTTTCAATTTCAGTGCTTGTGATTAGTCTGTTTTTTTTTGGTGGTGGTGGTTTTTTTTTTTTTTTTTTTTTTGCAGTACGTGGGCCTCTCACTGTTGTGGCCTCTCCCATTGCGGAGCACAGGCTCCAGACATGCAGGCTCAGCGGCCATGGCTCATGGGCCCAGCCACTCCGCGGCATGTGGGATCTTCCCGGACCGGGGCACGAACCCGTGTCCCCTGCATCAGCAGGCAGACTCTCAACCACTGCGCCACCAGGGAAACCCCTCAATTCTTTTCATTCTTTTTTCTTTATTCTTTTCTGCAGTAGTTATTTCCACTATTTTATCTTCCAGGTCACTTATCCATTCTTCTGCCTCAGTTATTCTGCTATTGATTCCTTCTGGAGAATTTTAAATTTCATTTATTGTGTTCATCATTGTTTGTTTGCTCTTTAGTTCTTCTAGGTCCTTGTTAAACGTTTCTTGTATTTTCTCCATTCTATTTCCAAGATTTTGGACCATCTTTACTATCATTACTCTGAATCCTTTTTCAGGTAGACTGCCTGTTTCCTCTTCATTTGTTTAGTCTGGTGGGTTTTTACTTTGCTCCTTCATCTGCTGTGTATTTCTCTGTCTTCTCATCTTGCTTAACTTACTGTGATTGGGGTCTCCTTTTCACAGGCTGCAGGTTCTTTCTTCCCTTTGTTTTTGGTGTCTGCCCCCAGTGGGTGAGTTTGGTTCAGTGGCTTGTATAGGCTTCCTGGTGGAGGGGACTGTTGACTGTGTTCTGGTGGATGAGGCTGGATCATGTCTTTCTGGTGGGCAGGACCATGTCCGGTGGTGTGTTTTGGGGTGTCTGTGCACTTATTATAATTTTAGGCAGCCCCTCTGCTAATGGGTGGGGTTGTGTTCCTGTCTTGCTAGTTGTTTGGCATGGGGTGTCCAGCACTGGAGTTTGCTGGTCATTGAGTGGAGCTGGATCTTAGCAATGAGATGGAGATCTCTGGGAGACCTCTTGCCAATTGATATTACATGGGGCTAGGAGGTCTCTGGTGGTCCAGTGTTCTGAATTCAGCTCTCCCACCTCAGAGGCTCAGGCCTGACAGCTGGCTGGAGCACCAAGACCCTTTTGGGAAGTCTGAGGTCTTCTGCCAGCATTTAGTAGGTGTTCTGTAGGAGGTGTTTCACATGTAGATGTATTTTTGATGTATTTGTGGGGAGGAAGGTGACCTCCACGTGTTACCCCTCCACTCTCTTGAAAGTCCTACAACCTATTTTGTTCAGCCCAGAAAACCAGCTTGAACTTCGGACCAAGGGCTGTGGCTCACCATTGCTGGTCTCTCATTCCACAGTTTACATTAGGGTTCACTCTTGGTGTTGTATATTCCATGGGTTTCGACAAATGCATAATGACATATATCCACCATTTAATATCATACAGAGTATCTGCACCCTAAAAATTCTCTGTGTTATGCTTATTCATACTCCCCCCCCCCCCCCCCAGAAACCACTGCTCTTTTTACTGTCTCCATAGTTTTGCCTTTTCCATGATGTCCTATAGCTTTTCCATGCAGTATGTAGCCTTTTCAGTTTGGCTTCTTTCACTTAGTAATATGCAGTTAAGGTTCCTCAATGTCTTTTCATAGCTTCACAGATCACTTCTTTTCAGTATGAATAATCTTCCCGTGCATGGGTGTATCACAGTTTATTTATCCATGCACCTACTGAAGAACATCTTGGTTGCTTCCAAATTTTGACAATTGTGAATAAAGTTACTCTTAACATCCTTGTGCAGGTTTTTGTGTGGACATAGAGTTTTCAGTCTTTTGGGGTAAATCCCAAGGAGCACTGTTGATGGATCATAAGGCAGGAGTTGTTGAGTTTTGTAAGAAGCCGCCACATTCTGTTCCCAAGTGGCTGTCCCGCCAGCAGTGGATGAGCGTTCCTGTGGCGCCACATCCTTACCAGCGTTCGGTGTTGTCAGTGTTCTGGATTTTGGCCATTCTAAAAGGTGTGTAGTGGTTGCTCATTGTTATTTTAATTTGCATTTCCCAGCTACCACTACTTGTTTGTATGTTTATTTGCCTGATATATAAAATACACAGTTAAATAGTGTTACTCTCATTTTATGTGATTCTCTTATAAAAGATATATAATAATTGTAATAATCATCAATAAAAATACTAACTAATCTTTATTGAGCGCTGGCCATGCTCCAGAAACGAATCCTATAATTTACTTACTTCTTAATTCTCATTTTACATATGAGAACTTGAAGCACAAAAGAATTGTCTAAATTTACAGTTTGTATTTTAAACACTAATGTATTTTTATTCAACTTATAAACTTTGTATTTTAAGAAGGGAGTTTAGCCTATTTATTTATTTGTCTATTTTTGGCCACACTGCACAGCTTGAGGGATCTTGTGGGATCTTAGTTCCCCGACCAGGGAGTAAACCCACACCCTGGGCAGTGAAAGCACAGAGTTGTAACCATATATTTTTTATATATGAATGAAAAACCCTATATTTTTTATAATAGTAAGCGTTTGGGGTTTTACTTTTGTCATACTGTTTTTGACTTCTATTTTTTTTGTTTGTTTTGGGGGTATTTTGGTGCTTGCCTTTTGTTACTTCTCCAGTCTCTCTTTTGCTAAGTTACTTTTTCTAAATATTTTGATTTGGTTTGGTTTGATTATCTTTTCTTTGATATTTTCATCTTCACTTTGTTCTTCCGATTTATAAGAAATAAATTCTGTTGAATTAAACTAGATTAGCTTTTGGTATTAAAAAATACATTTACATTTATATTTTTCAATAGATGTCATTGTAAAGAGAACACTCTTCCCTTTCAGCTCATACTACCACTTCTTTATACACTTCCAATCTCTTGTAGATAATATCTGAGACTTTTTAAAACTAGGAATTACTCATTTTTTTAAAAAACGTCATCTATTGTATCTTTTAAGTATATGTTTAACTTCTGAAGTTTTACATTGTATTTACAATAATTGTTTACATAAACTGTTTAACTGCTTTTATATTCAATTCTGAGGCTTTTTTGTTTGCTACAACTCCCCCATTTTTATTATTTAATGTTTATTTACATTTGGGTAAGTTAGAGTGTACCTTCACATAGTATTTTAAAGAAGTATACACGGACGTTTATTTTCTGAATTCATGTAGACCTGATAAAGTCTTTGCTGCTATTTCTGTTCATTTAATTTATAGAGTTAGCTTTTCCCTACCAACATTATAAACATCTATTGATTTTCTTCCTACCCATATATTGCAGGTGAGGTTTGTAGTGGTTTTATGGATAAGCTGTTTTAACTGCACGAGTCTTTAGAGAATATTTTCATTTTCCTGGCAGTCCAAAAATTTCAGTAGGAAATGTGTTGGTATATGCCACTTCTCATTAAACTTACCTGTTTCATGATGGGAACTTTCAGTGTGCATGCTCTTGTCTTCCTTTAGCTCAGGAACTTCCATTATTATGCCATAATTACTGATATTTAGTTCATCTTTTTCTTCTTCAGAAACATTTTTTGTGTATTGAGTCTCCAGACTATATCTTAAAAAATTGTCCCATCACTTTTATTTTTATTTTTTGACTTTTTCTCTGAGTTCTAAGAAAGTATTTCAAGTTCATCCTCCCTATTACAGGCTCTATTTTCTACATTGGCAATTCTGCTTTTTATTGACCCCGGTGATGATTTTGCATTTCTTCAGCTTAATCATTACTTAAAAAATAAATTTATACAATTTGTATGTGAATTTAGTAGTATGTTATAGTTTGTATACATGTAATTTATACATTTTAAATTAAGTTTTTAATTTTCCAAGCCCCGATTAACCTCAGCCTGCAGCTCATTAACTAGTTTCTTTTCAGCACAGTTCACTGACTTCTCAGGTCTATTTTTACTTACTTGTTGTTAGATAATTTATTGCAGTACAGAGAGGGGTTAAGAAAATGAATATAGTGAACTCAAGTTAAATTAAGGCGAGTGACAGAAGGAGCTATTTAGAGTTAAATGTTACTGTGACTGTTCAGCCTTTACAAGACAACTGAAGAATCTCTTGTATTCTGGCTGGTGGTGAAGTTAATTGAGGAGGGAGAGAAGAGGAAAATGGCATTAGAGGCTCTTCAAGAACTATACAGGAACACAAAACCAGAAAGTAAAAACCTACATCGTGCCTTGGTGATACAAATTAGTGTGAATATGCCCAACATCCCATAAGTAACCTAGAAAATCTCTACAGAGATGGAAACCTAACGTTAGTCTGATGGGGTCACTATGCAGATAGAACTTGGAAATTCATGTAAATATAGCATCATGTGTATCATAGGTTGGCAGGACCTATGGGTATAGGGGTTGTAACAGTAATCCCAACATGACAACACATCCTATTAAATTATCCCAAACACTTACTATGATGCTTTTGCAGTCATCACATCAAAACTCCCAGCCTCCCTCTCTCCCCATGGAGATCAGCTAGGCTCAGAATGGGCTTTAGACTTTAGGATTGGAATTGCAGCCTCCACCACAGCCTCTGTTCCCAAAGCTGGGTGATTTCCCAAGTTTCAAAATATCCATTTTCAGCTCATTGTCCTTTCTGTGTTTATTGCTCTTCTATGTGGGAAACCGGACAAATTTGTAAAATAAACTTCAAGTTTCTTCCCTTTCTCTCTCTGCTTCTTGCCACCATTTTTGAGTAAATATTTTTGAATCTGAGTTGGGAGTTAAAACAACTGGGAAACACTCACAGCCTCTGAAAGTTATTGGCTCACTCCTTTTCCATCACATTCTTGTTCCTGTTTAGACTCTTCTGATACTGGGAAGCAAGGAAATGAATCACTTCTCCGGAATTTCACGGCTACAGTGCCCCCTTGTGCAACTTGATAAGGGCCAGAATGGCGGAGATCCAAGAGAAACAAAAAAGGCTAAAATAGGATTATTTTAAGGTTTTTGTTTCCAAATATATAGAGGAGCCAAAATGCATTTTCACACACAGCATTTTTTTTTTTTTTTTTTTGCTTTCATTGCCTATATAAAGGAAAACACTTTGTTTTTAAAAAGGGGAAATCCACCTCTGAAATTATGGAACACTGACACAGCATCATTCATCTTGGCAGAAGTTGACTGAGCAGATGATGTAGATCCACTTAACTTGGACTCAATCAAAGGTTTTGCTATTTTCATTTCACAGGCCAGATGTAGCTCATCATCGGTTGGAATCAATTCCAGAAGAGGTGTTAGAGTCTGTTGGTCCAAGAGAAAGTCTGATCCAGGCACCAAAAAGAGCCATGAGGAAAACGGATACTATCTCCACTGATCTCCCAACAATGTAGTTAGTCCAATATTCAGTTCAGATTAAGCAGTGGGATCACCTAGAAGTGATGCTATTTTGGTTAATTTATAAGTGACTAAGTCCCCAGTCATTGCGAAATCATCTCCTACATCCTGTCTCTGTGAAGACACTGTCATATCCGAAGGGATAGGAAAACTGAATAATTAATAATATGCACTCTTGGTTTCCGATAAATAGGAAAAGCTAGAAACCAATTACATGCTCAGGATGTGTTTAATTGGGCTACTTGAGTCATCTGTGTTAACTTGAATCTGACCACCAAATACTTTATAATTTGTTACTGCAGCTCCTACATCTCAAAAGAAAACAAATGGTTAACTTATTGGATAGAATGCAATGAATCAACTTTATATGGCTGAAATAAAAAGTAGAATCTTGTTTTTTTCTTATGCATGTTCCTATCAACTCATTGAAGCCTTTCCTGACAACCATATCAAATGTTACTTCTTTTGTTCTCTATCTTAATGACATTACATTTTAAATTTATTAGTTTAATGAATGTCTCTTTCAGTAGAATGTAAGCTCCAGGAGGGTAATACGATGTTTCCCTTGCAAATATAGACAGTATTCTGTACACAGTGCTAATTTAATAAATATCTGTTGAATTATGAATCCAGTTCAAAAATCTGATGGTTAAACTGAGACTCAAAGATGTTAAGTGACTAATTGGTTGACCCCCTTCCTTTTATTTACATTTTTGCAAGGCCAGAATAATTGGAAAAGAAGTAAAACAATAAAGAGCTTTGTTGGCTGGGAGCAAGGTAAAGAAAGTACAGTACAGAGACATTTCTAAGTTTTTAGAAAGAAGGTGAAGAGCAGGACTGAGCCAAAAGAAAAAATGTGAAAAAGAAAAAAAATGTCACCTTCCATATCCTTTTTAAAAAATAAAGTCAGTATTTTGAATATGATTCAAAATTTCTATGTCTGTTTTACATCAAGTGCATTTTTTTTTACCTTTGACATCCTTCACCCATTTCTCCCACACCACACACACACCCCCACCCTTTGTCTCTGGCAACCACCAATCTGTTCTCTGTATCGATGAGCTTGGTTTTTTCTTACTGTTTGTTTTCAGATTCCACATATAAGAGAGATCATATGGCACTTGTCTTTGTCTGACTTATTTCACTTATCATCATGCCCTTGAGGTCCAACCATGTTGTCACAAATGACAGGAATTTCTTCTTTTTTATGGCTGAGCAGTATTCCATTGTGTATGTATACCACATCTTCTTTATCCATTCATCCATCCCTGGACGCTTAAGTTGTTTCCATATCTTGGCTATTATAAATAATGTAGCAATTAACCTGGAGGTGCAAATATCTTTTTGAGTTAGTGTTTTCATTTTCTTCAGGTAAATACCCAAAGGTGAAATCGTTGGATCATTTTTTGAGGAACCTCCATACTGTTTTCCACAGTGGCTGCACCAAGTCATACTTCCTGCTAACACTGAACAAGGGTTCCCTTTTCTTCACATCCTTGTCAACACTTGTTATTTCATCTTTTTAATAACAGCCATTCAAACAGGTGAGGGGTGATATCTCAATCTGGTTTTGATTTGCATTTCCCTGATGATTAACGATGTTGAGCATCTTTTCATCTTGGCCATGTATATGTCTTCTTTGGAAAAAATGTCTACTCGATATTCCACCCATTTTTAAATCAGATTGTTTGATTTTTTATTATTTACTTCATTCTCTACTATGTTTCATATAAAATATCCTACATATAATTTTTTTTTTAATTTCAAGACAATAAAGCAGGGAAATGTTATGTATGGTCATGAGGGAAAAGAGTCAATAGAAGATAAACCAGAGATGACCCAGATGTTGGGACAATAATATAGGAATTTTAATTTAACTACAATAAAAATCTTTAAAGATTTATATGGAAAAGATGGACCACATATAAGAAGAGATGAGGAATTTCAGCAAAGACTTAGAACGTATAGTGAAGATCCAAATGTAAAAGTTAGAAGTATAAGATGCTGTATCAAAATTGAAAAATTTTTTCATTGCTTTGGACTCCACACTTCCATTGTAGGGGGCACAGTTTTGATCCCTGGTCAGGGAACTAAGATCTCACAAGCCACCCAGTGTGGTCAAAAACAAGCAAACAGGGTTTCCCTGGTGGCGCAGTGGTTGAGTGTCCACCTGCCGATGCAGGGGACACGGGTTCGTGCCCCGGTCCGGGAAGATCCCCCATGCCGCGGAGCGGCTGGGCCCGTGAGCCATGGCCACTGAGCCTGCGCGTCCGGAGCCTGTGCTCCGCAACGGGAGAGGCCACAACAGTGAGAGGCCTGCGTACTGCAAAAAAAAACAAAAAAAAAAAACAAAAAAAAACAAGCAAACAAAACCAAAAAAACCACAACTCACAAATTTAAAAAAAAAAAATTTTTTAGAGAATTATCAAACGGACTTTATAGCAGACTGGACACAGAAGAAAAGTAAGTGAATTTGAAAACAGATTAGTAGATTGCATAAAAATTGAAACACAAAGAGTAAAAAAACCCAGAAGAGTCTGAAATATGTGGGATAATATCAAATAGTTTAATATGCATGTAGATGGAGTCTTAGAAAGAGAAGAGAGAAAGGGAGAGAAGAAATACGTAAAGAAATAATGTATGAGAACTTTCCAGAACTGCTGAAGGATACCTACTCACCTACCTATAGGTGATACCTATATACCTACCTATAGAAAGCTCAGTGAAAATTCTTAGTTAAATAAACAAGAAAAAATTTCACAAAGGCATCTTAATCAAAGTGCACAAAAAAACAAAGATGAAATCTTACAATTATTCAAAGAAAAAAGACTAGGAACAACAACATGAATGACAGTTTACTTCTCACCAGAAACAATGGAGACCAAAAGACAATGAAATGCCATCTTGAAAGTGTTGAAATTTGAAAATTGTCAGCCTACAATTCTTCAATCAGTGAAAATAATTTTCAAAAGTCAAAATCAAGTGAAGACATTTCAGAGAGACAAAAACTTAGGTGATTTGAGTCAGTTAGGTGATTTCACTCTAATAAGTACTAAAAGATACAGATCATTTCCAAAATGAAGGAAAATTATATCAGATGGAACTCTGAATCTAAAGGAAGAAAGAGGGAGCACCAGAAATAAAATTATCTACATAAAGTTTTATATGTATTTTCAAGTTTTTTCACAATATTCTTAACTATTTAAAGCAATATTTATGTATGTATTATATATGTGTTTGTTCTTACAATATATATTTCTGTGCATTTATCCCTAAAAAAGTTATAATATATTTTTAAGTTACAACTCTGTAACATATTTATAAGTGTACTATGTATATCACAATATTGTGGAATACACATAATTACATGAGCAAAGTATTTATTATATTATACAAAAGTAGTATACAAATATTGCATTTAGAAGACATAAATATATTAATATATTTACAATGCAGTGTTTTGTGTGTTTTATAAAATGTATAAGTAGAAAAATATTTTAATGGTATTATTTGAAGGTATATTATTATAATTAATTGGCTAAAGTGACCATCAAAAAAACAAAGAAATATAGCTAAGAAGTCACTATACTATAGAAGATAACCATAAATACCACTCAACAAAAGAAAGCAGAAACAAAGGAATAAAGAACAAGTGGAACAAATAGAAAATAAATTCCAAATGGTAGACTTAAACCCAGTGTATTCATAACATTAAATGTAAATGGGTGAAACAGCCCAATTAAAAGATAGATGATAAAATAAAAATTAATATCATCCTATATATGATTTAAAAGAAATACACTTTTAACATGAAAATACAGAATATAAAAGGGCAGAAGAATATAGATCATGCAAACTTAGAACATAACAAAGCTAGCATGGCTATAATAATATCAAAAAATTAGACCTTAAGATAAAGAATATAGCCAAAGATAAAGACAAAATATCATAATAACCAAAGGGAACATTTTATCTAGAAGACAAACAGTCCAAAGCATATATACCACTAACAGCAGAGCTTCAAAATACATTAAGCAAAATTTGGAAGAACTAATTGGAGAAATAAAAAGTCAACAATCATAAATTGACATTTTATTACTCTCTTCTCAGTAACTGATAGAAAAAGTAGCCAAAAATATCAGTAAAGATATGGAAGACCCAAACAACCTTAACAGCTGCTTTGAACTAGTTGACATTTATAGCATACTCTATTGTGGAGCTAAAGTAGTACCTAGCAAAGCATCAAAGTACCTAGCAAAGCATCAAGGTACATCAAGGCATCATACCAGCTAACTGTTGTCAAAGGGAAATTATCATCAAAAGTAATGAGGACAGACAGTTATAACTTATGTGTTCAGGTTATTTAAGTATTTGGTCAAATAAAAACTTGTCGGACTATGGACTTTCAGCTTTTGGGTAGTGCTGATTGAAAACATCACTCAAGCTAACAGACACTGTGTGGTCTGCCAAAAAACTTGACTTTGGTTCCTACTTGACTTCTTTGGGATTTTTTATTGATTTAGCTGTCTCCACAAAGCTGGGAAGTGTAATAAAGAAACAGAAACCATAACAGAGAACCAAACTAATTCCTGGTGCTGAAGAATACAGTGATTGATGTGAAAAATTCAGTAGAGAACTTCAACAGCAGAATTGATCCTATGGAAGAAAGAATCAACAAACTCAAAGACAGGTGGTTTAAAATTATCCAGTGAGAGGAACTAAAAGAAAAGAATGAAAAAGGTGTGAAGAAACCTATGTGACCAATGGGACACCGTCAAAGGAAACAATATATGCATTACAGCAGTCCCAAAAAGGAACAGAAAAATAGGTACAGAAAGTTTTTTAAAGAATAATGGCAGAAAAGTTCTCAAAACTGGCAAGGGAAGTGAACATCTGGATCTACGATGCCCAGATAATCCCAAATAGGCTAAGTATCAAGCGATACCTTCACTAAGACACATTACAATCAACAGTCAAAACTCAAATACAAAGAGAATTTTGAAAGCAACAAGAGAAAAGCAACTCATCACATATAAGGGATCCCCATAAAACTATCAGTGGATTTCTCAGCAGAAACTTTGCAGAGTAGGAGAGAGTGGGATGCTATATTCAAAGTGCTGAAAGAAAAAGAACCTGTCAACAAGAATATAATATTTGGCAAAGCTGACTTTCAGAAATGAAGAAACAATAGACTTCTGAAGACAAAAAAAAGCTGAGGGAGTTCATCACCACTTGACCTGACTTATAGGAAATGCTAAATTTCTTCAAGTTGAAACAAAAGGACACTAATTAGCAACATAAAACTTATGAAAGAATAAAATTCACTTGTAAAGGTAAGTATACAGTCAGATACAGAATATTTTAATACTGTAAGAGTGGTGAATAAACCACTTTTAACTCTAGTATAAAAGTGCAAAGACAGAAGTATTAAAAATAACTGTAGCTCTAATAATTTGTTAATGGATACACAATATAAAAAGACAGAAATTGTGACACTAACAACCTAAAATGCAGGGAGGAAAGAAGAAAAAGGGTAGAGCTTTGTTTGTAATCAAACTTAAATTGATATCAGCTTAAAATAGACTGTTATAATTACAAGATGTCTTACATAATCCTCATGAGAAACACAAAGAAAAAACCTGCAGTAGCGGGCTTCCCTGGTGGCGCAGTGGTTGAGAGTCCACCTGCCGAGGCAGGGGACAGGGGTTCGTGCCCCGGTCTGGGAAGATCCCACATGCAGCGGAGCGGCTGGGCCTGTGAGCCATGGCCGCTGAGCCTCAGAGTCCGGAGCCTGTGCTCCGCAACGGGAGAGGCCACAACAGTGAGAGGCCCGCGTACTGCAAAAAAAAAAGAAAAGAAAAGCAAAAAAAAAGCCTGCAGTAGGTACACCAAAAAAAATAGAAAGAAATCAAATTATACTACAAAAAAATCATCAAATCACAAAAGAAGACAGCAAAAGATGAAGGAACATAGGAAGCATGAAACAGCCTGAAAACAATAAAACGTTTACAAATAATAAATGTTGGAGAGGGTATGGAGAAAATAAGAAACTAAAAATAGAGTTACCATCTGATCCAGGGATCTCACTCCTGGGGAAATATCTATAGAAAACTTTAATTTGAAAAGATACATGCACCCCAATGTTCATAGCAGCATATTTACAATAGCCAAGACATGGAAGCAACCTATTGACAGATGAATGGATAAAGAAGATGTGGCATATGTATACAATGGAATATTACTCAGCCATAAAAAAAGAATGAAATAATGCCATTTGCAGCAACATGGATGGACCTAAAGATTATCATATTAAGTGAAGTAAGCCAGCCAGAGAAAGACAAATATCATATGATATCACTTATATGTAGAATCTAAAAAAAAAAAATACAAATGAACTTATTTACAAAACAGAAATAGACTCACAGACATAGAAAACAAACTTATGGTTACCAAAGGGGAAACATGTATGTGTGGGAGGAATAAATTAGGAATTTGGGATTAACACATACATACTACTATATATAAAAAGATAAAAGCAACAAGGACCTACTGTACAGCACAGGGAACTCTACTCAATATTGTGTAATGACCTATAAGGGAAAAGAAGCTGAAAAAGAATATATATATGTATATGATATATATACATATATATATCTGAATCTGTGCTGTACACCTGAAACTAACACAACATTGTAAATCAGCTATATTTCAATAAAAATAAAAAAGTAAAAATAGCGGAAGGGAAGAACTGGGAACTGTCATGCCCTGTTGACCAGATGTAAACTTGTACAATCACTTTGCAGAACAAACTTATCGTATCTACGAAAATTGAAGATGCTTATAACTATCATCCAGGATCCTCTTCAAGCAAAATAAATGAAATAATGAGACATATACATGGACAATTATTGTACCAAGGTCTTAAAAAGTGATATAGTAATAAGTAGTAATAATAGTATGGCTAGTATTTTAAATGGAAACAATATAAATGCCCATTAGCAAGGGAATAGGAAAATTTTAAATATTGTATTTACATAACAGAATACTATATAGCAATTAAAATATAAACACCAGAGCTAACTGTACTAACATAGATACATCTAAAAAAGCAATGGCATATGAAGACCAAAAAAACAAGAATCAGAATGATACAGTATATTACCATTTATGCAAAATTTTAAACACACAAAACTATATACTTTTGGACATGTATTTGCATAAGTAGTAAAAATATAAAAATAAGGTCATGAAGGATACACAACAATCATGGGGTAGTGGCAGGTAAGGCAACATACTGCTTAAATACCATCTTAACTCTTATCAGTGTTATTATATTATCTTTGGTTGGTAATTATCTGATAAATCTTTCTCTATTAATTTTTAAACATTCTTTGTCATTTTTGAAACTTACTTCTCTTCTATGTGGCATATAGCTAGGTTTTGTTGTTATTATTTTAAATTAATCTGTTGATTTCTATGAAACAAAAAGCCAAAGACCACCCAGGCACCCAGACTGCTGCAGGGTAACCTCAACTGCACAGCTGCTCAGGTAGTTGCTGGGGAGTCTGCCAGGAGCCAGCTGGGGGTCTTTGGGATTATTTCACACAGTTGTCTCCCTGGGGTTAGGAGGGCATCATCTCGTGATGTTTTCCATTCCTAGGACATCGTTGCGGGATGCAATCACAAAATCCTCACCACATACTTAGGGGAAGACACGCTTTGAAAAAAAATAATGGCATAAGGAGAAATCTGTTGGAATCCCAGCTACATATTTAATCATAATAATATGATTTGATGCCTATTAAATCAAATCATGTCCTTATACAACTGTACATCGTTTTCCATTATGTGGAAAGAATGATACATAGAATTATCTAACCTAACATTTATTCACTCAGCACATATTAACTTAGTATTTACAGGACGCACGATGCTGTACTAGCCACTAAGGTGATGTAACACTTAAGACTGACTTGATCGTGACCTTCAGTTTACAGCTGATGAGAGAGATAAGGTGCACAAATTCACATCTGTATAGCACTGAGTTCCTTAAGTGTTTTCCCATATATTATTCCACTTAATTCTCATCACACTCTGTGAGATAATTTTTATTTCCCAAGAGAAGTGGGCATCAAATAAATCACATGGCTAGTAAGTTGTTAGGTCTGTTATATATCTTCAAATCTCAATCCTAAGTCCCACCAGGCAGCAAGATGTTCCCTTTGCAGTGAAAGGAGATGGCTCACCAGACGCTGAGCAGCCCATTCATGGCTTTTTCCTCTTCCCATACTCCTGGCTTACAGTTTCCCTACAATATCCAACCCTTATTCATTTTCAAGCTCAACTATGAAAAGCACCCAGATGTCATAAGGGAGAATCAGTTGCTACCCTCTCTCAGTTTCAACAGCTTTTTGGATACTTCTCAAGTTGCTGATTCCATTCCAGGGAGAAGAGAAGAAATTTTTATCCAGCATTACTAAAGTTCAGGCATACAATAATGTTATAAGGTACTATTCTTACCAGGCTGAAGATAAGTTAGAGCAGTAATTTAAAACAGAGGTTCTATAAATATTGCAGTCCCGGCTCCATTACTAGTCATGTTATGTTACCCTTAGTAAGATGGGATAATTAAAGCACCCAACTCCAAGGGCTTTTGTAAGGATTGGATCTAATCATGCAAACGAAGTGTCCGATTCATAGTAAATGCTCCATGCGTGTTAGCTATTGTTAGTTAACATGTGAAGAAACTAAGGCTAATAAAGCTTAAGTAAAGGTTATTTAAGCCTCCCAAGACTAGTAGGCTAATAAGTGGTGGAGATTGGATTGAAAACAGATTAGTCTAGCTTCTGCTTTGGAGTTATGCTTTTTTCTTGAGAACAACTGTACCCAAAGTTTTAAGTTACATACTCACATCACAGAAAAAAAAAGAGCATGTACTCCAAACATTTCTTATAAATGTTATCTGCAATACTCTAATAATAAAGTATATACATTACTAATAACACACAAAATTAGAAATCAAAGGAAGGCTATAAAAAATAAATACAAGTTTAGCATACTTTCACTTCAGATGATTATCCTTACTACCTCTAGGGGAGTGTTTGTCTAATTCTAGTTTGTATCCCTAACCCGAGTGTAAAATATAACGTCTTGCCTATAGCAGATGCTCAGTAAGTGTGGTGAATAAAAGAGTATGAGGTTTTACTCACAGCTGTAACATACGGATATATTTGAATGCAAATGTGCTCAAAAGCAGCGTCTTTGAATTGATTTTTAATGTATCTGCTAGCTTTCAGCTGCTAAAGGTCAAGCTTCAGTCATCTTCCTCAGAGCATTAGTTAAAAGAGAGTTTGTTATACAGCATGAACAGCTGGCATCCCAAAAGGGACATCTGCAAGGAAAAGGAGGAAGGTCCTCAAAGGCATACATAGCCCATTCAAAATTGTTTGCTTAATTCTCCTCTATGTAATCCTACAGAAGATGAATGCTGTTGCTGTCTCTTTAAAAACTCTAGATCTGCTGGGGAATTTGTGATTGTTTTATAACCACAGTTCTTGAATTTTTTTCGATGAATGGAATAAACTGTAGGTGGAGGTCTTCAACCTGGAGGTGATTTGCCTGTGGTCCGGATGGAAGTGTGTTTTATTTCCTTCCTCACCAGATGAGAGGGTATAAAAGCAGTCACCTGTCAACCCAGTCCAGCAATGAAATTCAGCAGCCTATTGTCCCAATCACTGCTCTCAATCACTCTAAACGGCCTCCAGAGGCCATCATTATTATAGGACATGTTCCTAAGAGTAGATAAATGGAACTCCACCTGCCAGCCTGCATAGGAAAAGATGGACATTCCTGGCCAAAAATATGAAAGGGCCTGGAGCTTTATTGACATTTCCATCAAAAATAGTTAGCAGTGAAAGCAGCTGTTGTGGAGTGCTTTCACCTCGACGTGTTTGGAATATGCTGTGAATTGAAATACAGACCTCCCGATAAGCAATTTACCTTCTGTCAGTCTCCATGTGCTTGCAGCATTACTGAGTACTCGCTGTGATAGGCCACTTAAAGCCGCACATGTGTACAGTTCGGATGAAAGATTAACTACAATTTGAGGCAGGAAGTAAAAAATTGTGGAGTGTCATTCATAATGGCCTACATTGTCATCTGCAGGGTGACACCCTAGCAAGAAGGTGCCTCTGTTGTGACTGCCTTATGGAATCAGATGTCATTCATTCTAACGAAGATCTGACTACAATTCTAACAAGCAGAGAGCAAGACAGCTTAGGACTAGAACCATTAATCTGCCTTGTTTGTTGACATTGCAGTTATGACTAAAATGCCATTATGCAAGAAATTCTTTCAGAAGTAATTCAATAGGGGCAATTGTAACACAGTGTATAATGGCCCAGAACAAAGGATGTGCGAGGAGTTAATTTCTGTATTTATTCTTCACAGTTGATGCAGTCCATTGAATTCTCCCTCCCTTTAAAAATTTCTACTAGATGAAATATATTATGATGCCCCATGAGTAAAGTACTGGTTGCTATGTCTAAGCAATATCTAGAATTCCAGTCTCTTCAATACAAAATTCTGTACCAAGTTTTGGTTGGCAATTTCAGAAAGCAGTGTAGCACTTACGATGAATAAGAGTAGATTAAATATTCAGCTGTTCTTTCCCTAAAGCTGTTGTCCCGAACCATGGTATCTGTCACTCTAGGAACAATATTTACTCAAATCTAAAATAAATAACTGATGGAGTTTTTCCTCCCTTGGCCAAGGAGTTCATCATTTTCAATCCGATAAGCTGCTCAACAGTGTAGGGTCAGTGGGCACCTGGCAAAGCTGATATTTCTATAGGAATCGAGCACCTTATGAGTCATTATCGACTGTACGAGTCATCATCACACATTTCTTTTGAAAAGAGGACACAGGGTTTCGTTTTCCTCGCTAAATGCTGAGAAGCTAGCTGCTCTGTGTCTCTTCTCTTTTGCTAACATCGGATTCCTTGCGTTCCTCGGGGCAGTGGCTAACAAAGAAATGATTCACAGCCGTTTAATCCTTCACAACTCAGGTAGGAAGAAGGCATTTAGTACAACGATGCCTCAAATATCCAATGCATTTGCTCTTATGACCGTGTCTCCAAGATCCCTACAGTTGGTCGTCAATCCTTGAACCATCCTGGAACACAATTTGTCACCCCCATTACCCCTGGAATCACAGACTGCATGTGTCCAGTATTTCTACTTCTGCTTCAGATCAAAGAATGGTCTAAAGCCCTTAGTAAGCTCAGGAATCTAGGCTTTCAACCTCCTCATGCTAACCAAACTGCTCTGGGAATCTAAAACCATCAGCAAAAACTAGTTGGGTTTTTTAGTTTGTTTGGTTGGTTTTTTTGGTTTTTTTACACTCTACTTTGTCATAAAAAAGAGGTGGATATTATCACTGATCTCTGATGTATGCTGAAAGGTTTGACTAAACTTACTTCAGAAGCATATTCCTGTTAATCCCAATTCCAAACATGTTTCCAGGAGTACAAATACAGGCATGTATTCCAGAGACCATAAATTCACGGCATCATTTGTTGTGATTGGTTCCTGGGTGTTTGGCGGCTAAAGCTGGCTCAGCACAGAAAATTTATGTGAGGTGAGCTCTAGCAGGCCTGCATGTAACAGATCAGAGGCGATACTGTGGGTGACTTTCACTTTCAGAGAAACTGCCTTAACTGAGTCTTTTGGTAGCTTCCAGCCAATAAACAGCTGAAGGAAATCACCGGCAGCTGTCTAGCTACTGGCAGACACAGGCTTTGAGGCAGCTATGCAAATTAGCATGTTCCTGGAGCTCCGCCCAAAAAACAAACAGGCTGCAAACACCAAAGTTTCCACTGAACGACTTTTGCCTTTCTGTTCACTCAGGCCTATTCCTAATTCCTGTTCCTATTGTTTCTGTAACAACTTACCACAAATTGAGTGGCTTAAAACAATACAAGTTTATTATTCACAGTTCTGTAGGTCAGAGTACAATGGGCCTCACTGGCCTAAAGTCAAGCGGTGGGCAGAATTGTATTCCTTCTGGAGGCTCTAGTGCTGAATCTGTTCCTTGCCTTTTCCAGTTTCTAGAGGCCACCTACATACTTTGGCTTGTGGCCCCTTCCTCCATCGTCAAAGCCAGCAATCCAACACTCCTCTCTCACTCTGACCCCTGTGCTTCCCTCTTTCCCTTATAAGTATTCCTGTGATCTCCCCATCCAGAACCCTTAACTTAATCACATCTACAAAGTGCCCATTGTGAAGTAACAGAGTCTGGGGATTAGGAGGTGGATATCTCTGAGGGGCCATTTTTATCCCTCCCACATCAACGTTATAGGAATGTTCTCTGAGTTCATTGCCTTTGTTCCAGCCTTCAGGGGTGGTCATGGCAGGGGAGACTATCACTCCCACGCAGTGAGTGAGTAAGGAAACCAAGGCTCAGAATACTTCATGACTTGCCCAACCCCATACTTGCTTAGGCAGAATCATATGTCTGGGGTTATAAAAGGAATGCAAAACTCATCGCTTTTTAAAAACTCTCATTTTTGCACCCATATAAGGAGAACTGGGCTATCACAAAGGCATGCAGAGAGGACCTGGTCCCCTTTGATGACACTGCATTTTAGTCCCAGTTTTTTCCCATGCCAGCCTCTCCCAGCTTGAATCTTTGCTTTCTTTGGAATCTGAAGCTGGATTTAACAGAGACCAAATCTTTTAATTAATTATTTATTTATTTATTTAACATCTTTATTGGAGTATAATTGTCTTACATTGTTGTGTTCGTTGCTGCTGTATAACAAATTGAATCAGTTATACGTATACATATATCCCCATATCCCCTCCCTCTTGAGCCTCCCTCCCACCCTCCCTATACCCCCTTCTAGGTGGACACAAAGCACCGAGCTGATCTCCCTGTGCTATGCGGCTGCTTCCCACTAGCTATCTATTTTACATTTGGTAGTGTATATATGTCCATACCGCTCTCTCACTTTGTCCCTGCTTACCCTTCCCCCTCCCTGTGTCCTCAAAACCTTTCACTTCCCTTCTTAAACCTTCTATGTGCTCTTGGCCTGTGAAGTGCCCATGTACCTTAATCCTTCATTTCCATTCAGATAATAAATATCTTTAAAACAAATATTATTTATGGGGCACTGCATTAGGTTGAGCTTTCTGGTAGACTGGAGATAAGAGTCACAACATCGCTAGTATAATAGTACAGTACTAAGACCTGGATTTGAACTTCAATACATTCCAAGAGTACAGTACTGAGACCAGGATTCAAATCTCAATACATTCTTTTCTATCCAGGTGACCTTGGCCTGATTACTTTGCGCTTCTCTAAACTTTAATGACTTTATTTTCAAAAAGGTGTAACCTGGCACCATTATTAATGATTAAAAAGGATGACATATGATAGTACCAGGTGTGTAGAATGATGAACATGTTTGTTCCTTCTTTTCCTCTCTTATTGCCCAAGAGAAATAGGAGAGCTGAATCGTGGAACCAAATTAGGGATATTTGCACATTAAAAAAAAACAAGAGGAGAAATTTTATTTGGCAATATTTAACATTGGGAATAACTCTAAAAATTTGGAATCTCAAATAGAATGGCAGGTGCAGAGGTGTTCCTAAGTGAGCAACTTCCAGATATTTGTCAAATCTCATCACATAGGTGTAGATCCCAGATTGCAGGGAATTACAGTCATTCTAATAAATTACATGGGAGATTGCTTCAGATATATGATAAAAAATGACTGGGTAATACAAATTTCTTTCCTTAATACAGGAGGATCATAGAGAAGTGAAAAACAGTATAAAAGTCCTTGTCCTATTTCCTTCATTCCACCCAAAACTCATTCATTCATTTTTTGCTTATGCATTAATTCATTTGATATTTCTTGAATATGTACTGTGTGCCACTTTCATGAACCTAGGAATACTATGATGAATAAAACAAGGATGTCTGCCAAAATGGCATAGACAAGCAGTAACAATTGAGGAAAATAAGTACTATGACAAAGTACGTCAAGGTGCTTTAGGTGCAAAGTGGAAGGGTATCCATTTTAGCTATTAAGGTAAAGGAGTCAGGGATGTCTTCCTAGAAAGAGAATATCTAATATGAGAACCGAATAATAAGTAGGAATTACCCAGGCAAGGAGAAAGAAGAGTGAGGGTATTCTAGGCAAAAGCAGAGCCTATGCAAAGATGTGAAGAAGAGAGCACATGCCATGTGTAGGTGAATGCAAGATGTTTGTTTGGCTAGAGAATTCTGTAAAATGTTAAAACTTGTGGAAATGTACTAACACTCTCTGCCTCCCCAACCTCAATAGCTCTCTTGAATAGCAAATGTGGAACCTTCTGCCAAGAGCTTCACACTCTCCCAGAGAAGGTACAGCTCCCCAAAATGTAACTGTTTTTCTGTTGGAGAAGATTTCCGCAAATGTTTTCGAATCTAAAATGTTTCCCTCAGAAGCACTGACCACTTTTCCATACCTCTGCACCCATATTTTGGGGGAAACAGCCTCATGCTTCAGACCCTACTAGAATGACTCCAACCTTATTCTGTAAGGCTAGAAAATATGGATTGAGAAAAAATGCAATGGGCAGTCCACCTCATGGCTACCTGAAATTAAGCAGAAAGTGCTCCAACTTTTCCTGTTTTTGTCCCCCAAACTTGGAAATGCAAAGTGTGATCCAGTCAGGAGAGTGAGTGGCTGTATACCTACTGAGAAGGTGTCACTTAGGGAGTCCACCTGAAAACTACCTCCTTTCCCCTGTCACTATCAAACTTCTTTTTCTATTACACAAGTAGATTGCCAACTTCTATAAAACAAGCAGACGAGAAGCAGAAATTAGGCTTTATAGGTGATCTATTTTTAACCCAAGGAAATTTACTCCACAGAAACAGATGGAATAGGAAAAGAAGACCCCAGTAATGGTACATAGTGGAGTTTGAGACTTTTATGTGCTGGGAGACCAAAAGCAGGAAGAGGTGGAGTGCTTTCTGCTTACTTTAAGATCTGTCCATTCATATCATCCATCTGTTGAGAGTATGAGAACCAACAGAGTAGAATACAAGGTCCCATTTCAATGCAGCAGAGCCATATTAGATGAGAGTGTTATGAACTCTAGGAGTTAGGTGATCTAGAGGTGAATCTGATTTCCAATAATACATCTAAAAATTGGATTTAATAAACCCCCAAATGGATAGGGAGCAAAACCACTGGAAACCTAGCAATTATTTCCTTATTGGTAATGAACAGATCTCTATAGCTGTCTCCAGTATGAGTGAAAAGAAAAAAAAAAAAAACACAAACATACATGTAATAAAATAAACCAAAGGCAAGGGGTTGAAAATAACTCTATAGAATAAGGGGAATGGAAAGCTCAGAAGAAGAGAACTCCAAAAGAGATTTACTGTAGCTACTAGGGAAAAAAATCTCAACAGTTTGAAAACTAAGTAATATATGAGAAGATATAGCCTTTAGGAAATGGGAACCCACACACAGAGAAGAAAGAGGAAAGGAAACAGAATGAAATGAAAATTATAAAAACATATTAAGGAAAAATAGAACTAAATCAAATCACATAAAATTACAATGAAAAGTATAGTAGACACTACATAAAATCAAATCAGCAATCAGCAGGACAAACTTAAGTTTGTCCTTTGGAAAGAAGGATAAAATAACAAAGGACTAAGACAAATTAGAGATAATCTGACAGTGGACCAGAAATAGAAACATAGCTTCAAAGTTATACTAGTGCTTAACTAGTAAACCAGAACAGCCATAACAAAAACAAAATTCAAAGACAAAATTTCAGAAAATTTTGGTGAGTACAGAGAAGACCTAAGGATTCAGATTTTAAAGTGCATACCAGGCTCTTAGCAAAAATCAATGAGAAGACATCAACTCATGGTATATACTAGCAATTTTTAAAATTATAAGCATAAAGAAGAAATCCAGACTTGACTAACTCAGAGACAAAACTGTCCATCTTTAAACAAATGAAAATCCATATTAAGTTTGCAATTTAGAAAATATCTAGATGGTCATAGAAACAGAAAAGGAAATACCCTGAGTGACATTTGTAAGATGGTAGAATAGTAGAATAGGAAGCCCTTGACTCCCCCCTCCCCCAATGCACTAATCCAACAGCAACACATGAATCAATTTGCTTTGTGAGAAATATAGAAACTTAAAAGACTCTTGCACCTTGGGTGAGTGCAAGTCCAGCCACATTGACACTACCCTGGGCCCTGGCTTCTCTCTTTCTTGTCTCAAGTTGCTGAGGAGGCCTTGCATACAACAGTCCCCTGAGGGCTATTGAGAACAAAGTGTTGGTTTGAACTGGCATGGAGGCACTTACCACAGCTCCTCCCCTGGCTCAGTGCAGAGCCAGTGAGCAATAAACCCCAGCTCTCCATGGGGAAGGAAAGAGTGTGACCATAGCTCCAATATCCCAACTTTTCCAGAGGATGCACAAAGGACTATCTTCTGTCTTGTTGGTCTTGGTGCACTAACCAGATTTGGCATACTCTGTCTTCGAGCTAGTGAGAACAAAGATGGTTGTTTGATTTAACATTTAACTAGTCGCCACAGCCTCTTCCACTGGCTTAGTGCAGAGAAAACAAGTGAAAAAGCCCAGATTTCAACTTCTCCTTGGGAAGGGAGAGAGTTGGGAAAATGTTCAGTAATGGATAGAACAACTAGACAAAAATCTAAAAAGAAACAGCTAAACTGAACTACACTGTAGACCAAATGAACCTAACAGACATATACAGAACATCAACCCAATAACAGCAGAATCTGTATTTTTCTCAAGTGCACACATTCTCTAGGATAGAAACATATTAAGTTACAAAACAATGCTTAACAAATTTTAAAAGGCTGAAATAATATGAAATACCTTTTCCAACCACAATGGAATGAAAGTAGAAATCAACAGCAGGAAGAAAGCTGGAAAATTTACAGATATGTGGAAAGTAAATAGTACATGTTTGAATAACCAGTGGGTCAAAAAAGAAATTCAAAGGGAAATTAGAAAATATCTCCAAACAAATACACAATACACCATAATTTATGGGATGCAGTAAACACAGTTCTAAGAGGGAAGTTTATGGTGATAAACATCTACATTAAAAAAAAAAAAAAGAACTGAAATGAACTAACTTGACAACTCAAGGAACCAGAAAAAGAATAACAAATGAAATCTAAAATTAGGAGAAAGAAATAAAAAAGTTTAGAGAAGAAATACATGAAAGAGAAAATAGGAAAACAATAGGAAAAAAATCAATAAAACTGAGTTGGTTCTTTGAAAAAAATAAAATTGACAAACCCTTAGCTAGATTAATAAAAAAGAAGAAGATTCAAATAAATGAAATAAAAAATAGGAGAGAAGACATTACAACAGATGTCACAGAAGTATAAAGGATCTTAAGGGACTGCTATGAATAATTACACACCAACAAACTGGATTACCTGGAAGAAATAGATAAATTCCTAGAAATATTCAACCTGCCCAGACTAAACTATGAGAAATAGAAAGTCAGAATACACCTTTAACTAGTAAGCATATTGAAACAGTAATTAAAACCCTCCCAACAAAGAAAACCCCAGAACCAGGTAGCTTTGACAGTGAATTCTACCAAATATTTAAAGAAAAATTAATGCCCATACTTCTCAAACTTTTCCAAATTTTATAGAGGAGAAGACTCTTCCAAATCATTACCCTGATACAAAACCCAAATGAAGGCAAATAAAAAAAATACTACAGGCCAATACCCCTGATGAACATAGGTACAAAAATCCTCAACAAAATACTAGCAAACCGAATTCAATAGTACATTAAAAGGATCATACACCATGACCAAGTGAAATTTATTTTGTACATAGTATGCAAAAATGGTTTAACATATGCAAATCAATTAATGGTATATACCACATTAACAGAATGAAGGATAAAAATCACACGATCATCTCAATAGATGTGGAAAAATCATTTGACAAAATTCAACATCCTTTTATGATAAAAACTCTCAACAGACTAGGAATAGAGAGAAATTACCTCAACATAATAAAGACCGCAGTTAATATTATACCCAACTATGAATGACTAAAATCTTTCTCACTAAGAAAGATTTCTCGCCTCGCAAGGTGAGGATTCTCACGTATCACTTGTATTTAACATAGCAATGGAGTCCTTACCAGATAAATTAGGCAAGAAAAAGAAACAGAGGGCATCCAAATTGGAAAGGAAGAAATAAAATTTCCCCTGTCTGTGGATGACATAATCTTATATATGGAAGACCCTAAAGATGCCACACACAAAAAAACTGTTAGAACTAATAAAATAATTCAGTAAAGTTACAGGATATAAACTTAACATACAAAAATCAGTTGTATGTCTCTACACTAACAGACTACCTGAAAAGAAAATTAGGAAAATAATCCCATTTGTAATAGCATCAAAAAGATTAAAATGCTTAGGAATAAACTTGAAGAAGAGATGAAAGACTTTTACAGTGAAAACTTCAAAACATTGCTAAAAGTAATTAAAGACAAAAAAAATGGGAAGACATCTATGTCCATAGATTGGAGTATTTAATGTTAAAATGTACATACTACCCAAAATGATCTACAGATTCAATGAAATCCCTAACAGAATATTAATGACATTTTTTATAGAAATTTTAAAAAATCTAAAATTCATAATGGAACCACAAAAGACCCTGAATAGTCAAATCAGCCTTGAGAAAGAACAACACTGGAGGACTCACACTTCCTGATTTCAAAGCTTACTACAATGTATAATAATTGAAACAGTGTGGTACTTGTATAAAGATAGACATATAGACTAATGGAAGAGAATAGATAGCCTAAAAATAAATCCATCAGTATAAGGTCAACTGATCTTCAACAAGACTGCCAAACATAAACAATGGGGGAAGGATAATCTAGTCAACAAGTGATGCTGGAAAACTGGATATCCACATGCAAAAAAATGAAATTAGACCTTTATCTTATAGCACACACAAAAGTCAATTTGAAACGGACTAACAATTTAAATCTATGATTTGAAATTTTAAAAGTCCTAGGAGAAAACAGGGGAAACATTTCATGACATTAGATTTGGTGATGATTTCATGACTATGACACCAAAAGCACAGACAACAAAGGAAAAATAGACAAGTGGGACTACATCAAACTAAAGAGCCTCTGCACAGCAAAGAAAACCATCAACAGAGTAAACAGGGAATTTATGGAATGGGATAAAATATTCACAAACCATATGTCTTTTAAGTGGTAAATTTCCAAAATATATAAGGAACTGCCACAAATCAATAGCAAAAACAAACAAACAAAAAACCCAAAACCTAATAGCCTGGTTAAAAAATGGGCAAAGGACTTGAAAAGACATCTCTCCAAAGAAGACAACCAAATGGCCAACCCGTATATGAAAAGGTGCTCAAAGTCACTAATTATCAGGAAAATGCAAATCAAAACAATGACACATTACCTCATACTTGTTAGGATGGCTATTACCAAAAAGACAAAAGACAGTAAGTATTGGTGAGGATATCAAGAAATTGGAACCCTTGTACACTGTTGATGGGAATGCCAAATGGTGCAGCCACTATAGAAAACAGTATGGAAGTTCCTCAAAAAATTAAAAATAGATCTACCATATGATTCAGCAACCCCACTTCTGGGTATTTATCCAAAAGAACTGAAATAAGGATCTTAAAGAGATATTGGCTTCCTATGAGATAATAATATTCCCACATTCATTAAAGCACTATTCACAATAGCCAACACATGGAGACAATCGAAACATCCATCAAGGGATGAAGGAATTTTAAAAAGCGTGATATACATACAATGAAATATTATTTAGCTTCAGAAAAGAAGTATATCCTGCAATATGTGACAACATGGATGAACCAAAGGCTATTATGTTAAGTGAAATAAGCCCGTCGCAAAAGGACAAATACTGCATGATTTCACTTACATGAGGTATCTAAAATTGTCAAACTCATAGTAGCAAAGGATATAATGGTGGTTGCCAGGGGCTGGGAGGAGGAGAAAGTGGAAGGTGCTAATTAATGGTATAAAATTTCAGTCATGCAAGGTGAACAAGTTCTAGGAATCTGCAGTACAGCATTATGCCTAAGGATGACAATATTGTGTTGTACACTTAAAAATCTGTTAAGAGGATAGATCTCCTGTTAAGTGTTCTTACTACAATTAAAAAAAAAAAACATACTGGCAAAATCTGAAAAATGTCTGTACCTGAGTAAATAGTATCATGACAATGTCAATTTCCTGGGTTTGCCAAAGTACTATGGCTTTGTAACATACAGTATTATCATTGAGGGAAGCTAGAAGGAAGGGAACATGGAAACTCTGTACTGTTGGTGCAACTTCTTGTGACTCTATTACAAAATGAAATTATAATTTTAAGAGAAGAGGAAGAAAGAAAGGACATGCCCCAGTGGCAGGAACGCATGAGAATTTCAAAGCCAAAGCAACAGGAATTCATACTGAATGACTCTTATCAGGTCCTCAGGAATATGATGAAGCCCTAGACCTAACTACCAGTTTACAGGAGGAATAGGGAACCTGGAAACATGATAAACACGACAGGGATGTCATTAGGAAACTCCTGACTGTGAGAAACTACAGAAAAACTACCTGGATTCTTTGATAAATTTCAAAAAAGGTGGGGGAGAGGCAGGGCTGAACAACAGTAAAAATTAAAAGATACTTAATAATATCAAACAATTACAATCTATGTTCTTTTTGGATCCTCATTTTACTTAATAAATAAATTGTTCAGTAAAATGGATCATGGCCTCAGTGTTGGGAGCTGCGGTTTTAATGCCCACAAAATAAGAGGTGAGTCATAAGCTCTGTGAATCAGGGAGTTGCAACTGGGCTTCCTGCAGAGTTGGGAGCCACAGAAGACCTGCTGGTCTGTGAATTAAGCACAGGAAATGCCTCTAGAGACTTGGGAAATGGTAAGGGAGCTGGTTAATTTGGGGGGTAGGATGGGGATATGTTCAAAATACAGTGCATCAAAAATACTCTGAAATTATCAGAAGATGAACGTGGGATAATTTTTTAAAAGGAGAATAAAAATGTTAATTAACTTCAGGCTATCCTTGGTATGCATATTAAAATTTAAAAGCAACCACTGAGAGAATGAAAGAATAATGCACAACTCCCAAAGAGAAGGAAGCTTTCTAGCAGAAGAAAATAAATAGAATATGGAAAATTCCATTAAATCTAATAAAAAACAGGAAAAAAGGAAGCAAACAAAAATCATGCTTTTTTCCAAGGAGAGTTGAAATAATCACAAAAATTGACCATATATGAGGCCCTACAACTATGTCACAAAGTTCTAAAAAAGCTGGAAATTGGTAATGAAGATATATTCTCCCAAACTCATATATCTGGAAACTAAAATGAGTCTAATTCAGAGGTAAGGAGAAAAAAAAAATCACAATGGAAATTTCAAAATATTCAGATTTCATTAACTGGTCACAAAAGAAGATGAAACTATTTCATTGTTCATCAGAATTTTAAGAGCCCACTGCTTTCCTGAGTTTTTGTTTGTTCTGCATCTTAGTGCCTCTTTGGGAGGCCTCAGCTCTATCCAGGCTGTCTGGTCCTCCAGCTTCTCAGAGCCCCGTGGGAGCTCTGAAGACTGTTCTCTTTACAGCTCCTGACACCTTTTGCCCTACCCAGCAGAGGTTTACCCTGTGTGTGCCCAGATTAGCGTGCAAAGACCAAGTCCAGACCCTATGCATTTTTGGAGCTCTTTCTCTGTGGCCTGCTCCCCACCCCCTCTGGTTCTCTGCTCCACAGATTCCAGCTCCTGAGTCTCCCCTGACTCCAAACTCTGTGGCTCTGACTCATCCAGCTGTCTGTTGGATCCCTGCCCTGCACACCAGTCAGGAAAATGCCTCCAGACAGAAAGCCAGGGCAGACATTCTCTGGGATCACAGTCCTGCAGGGCTCAATGTCTAAAAGCAGTCCTGTATATTTTTGTCCAGTTTTTAGTTATTTATAGCAGGAAGGCAAGTCCAGTCCCAGTTACACTCTTCTAGCTGGAAACAGCAGTGCTATCCATATTAATTTTAGCATTTTTCCCCATTCACTATGTGAGACTTTTCTTTTTCTTTCTCGTTTTTTTCCACCATAGTTTCAAGACAATTAGAAATTTGATTTTTTTTTTAAGTATAGTTGATTTACAATACAATATTTGTTTCAGGTATACAACAGGAATTTGATATTTTTACAGATTGTACTCCATTTAAAGTTATGATAAAATATTGACTATATTCTCTGTGCTGTACATTCATAAATGTACATTCATCCTGTATCTTATTTATTTTATACCTAGTAGTTTGTACCTCTTAACGCCCTTACATTCCCACCAACAATATACTAGGGTTCCCTTTTCTCCACATCCTCACCCACATTTATTTGTTATCTTTTTGACAATAGCTATTCTGACAGGTGTGAGGTGATATCTCACTGTGGTTTGGATTTACATTTACCAGATGATTAGTGACGTTGAGTGTCTTTTCATGTGCCTGTTGGCCATCTGTATGTCTTCTTTGGAAAAACTTTTATTCAGGTCTTCTGCTCATTTTTTAATTGGATTGTTCAGGGTTGTTTTTTTTAATATTGATTATATGAGCTCTTTATATATTTTGTATATTAACCCCTTATCAGACATTTCAGTAGGTGATATTTTTGTTTTGTTGGTGGTTTCCTGCACTGTGCAAAAGCTTTTAAGTTTGATTAGGTCCCATTTGTTTATTTTTGCTTTTGTTTCCCTGCCTGAGGAGACAGATCCAAAAAAGTACTGCTAAGACTTATGTCAAAGAATGTACTGACTATGTTTTCTTCTAGAAATTTTATGGTTTCCATTTTTACATTTAAGTCTTTAATCCATTTCGAGTTTATTTTTTATATGGTGTGAGAAAATGTTATAATTTCATTCTTCTACATGTAGCTGTCCAATTTTCCCAATAGCACTTATTGAAGAGACTGTCTTTTCTCCATTGTATATTTTTGCCTCCTTTGTCATAGATTAACTGACCATTTGTACATGGATTTATTTCTGGGCTCTCTGTTCTGTTCCACTGATCTATGTGTCTGTTTCTGTGCCAGTACCATACTGGTTTGATTACTGTAGCTTTGTAGTATAGTCTGAAGTCAAAGAGTGTGATACCTCCACCTTTGTTCTTTTTACTTAAGACTGCTTTGGCTGTTCAGGTCTTCTGTGGTCTCATATGAATTTTAAAATTATTTGTTCCAGTTCTGTGAAAAATGTCATGAGTATTTTGATAGGGATTGTATTAAATCTGTAAATTGCCTTGGGTACTATGGACATTTTAATATTAATTCTTCCAGTTCATGAACACAGATATCTTTCTATTTCTTTGTATCATCTTCAGTTTCCTTCATCAATGTCTTATAGGTTTCAGAGTATGGATCTTTTACCTCCTTGTTCAAGTTTATTCCTAGGCATTTTATTCTTTTTGATGCAATTATAAATGGGATTGTTTTCTTGCTTTCTCTTTCTGATAGTATGTAGAAAAATAAGAGATTCTGCATAATAATCTTGTATCCTGCAACTTTATTAAATTTATTTTTTAGTCTTAATTGTGTTTTGGTGGAGACTTCAGGATTTTCTACATAAAGTATCATGTTGTTTGCAAATGGTGACAGTTTTACTTCCCTTCCAATTTGGATGCCTTTTATTTCTTTTTCTTATCTGACTGCTGTGGCTAGGACTTTCAAAACTATGTTAAATAGGAGCAGCAAGAGTGGGCATCCTTGTCTTCTTCCTGATTTTAGAGGAAAAGCTTTCTGCTTTTCATCATTGAGTATTATGTTGGTTGTGGGTTTGTCATAAATGTCATTTATTTTTGTTGAGCTATGTTCCCTCTAATACCCATGTTGCACTGTGCCCTGGAGTCTTACAATCCTTGTAACTGCCAAGCTGCTAGACCAAAGAAAGAACCCAGCATCAGTGACAGAGACATCTGTGATTTATTGGACAGGGAATCTTACAAGTCAGAGTCAAAGGTCCTGGAACAATGTTTATGGTCAATGGCAGGTAGGACGTAGCAGCAATCTTTGCTCCACAGGCGAGTAGGAGGCTATCAGTTATGGGGGTATGATGTCAGAAGGGATCCTTGGTTGCCAGGGGGACTGGGGCGAGGGCCAGCATTTCCTGTTGATGATGGAACATACCGGAGTCATTCTGTTCCAAGGGCTAGAACAATTGTTAGCTGGGGGTCGGGTCAATCATGCAAGTGGTTACTGATTAAACTTTCAGCTTAGGAAGGGGAGGCAATCATGTGCATAAGGTAAGGGTGAGGCAGGACTGGGTTGGGCAGGGGATGTACAGAGAGCAAGAGAGCAGCCATCTTGTGGGGCCTGATCCTACAACCAACTTTGATGAGGGTATTTATCATGAATGGGTGTTGAATTTGTCAAATGCTTTTTCTGCATCTGTGATTTTTATCCTTCATTTTGTTAATATGCTGTATCACATTAATTGATTTGCAGATACTGAACCATCCATGCTTCCCTGGAATAAATCCCACTTGATCATAGTTTATAATCCTTTTTATATATTGCTAAATTAGGTTTGCTGACATTTTGTTGAGAATTTTTGCATCTATATTCATCAGAGATATTGGCCTGTAATATTCTTTTTTTGTAGTGTCTTTGTCTGGTTTTTGTATCAGGTAATGGTGACCTGATACATAGAATGAGTTTCAGGGTGTGCCCTTATGTGTTTGGTAGAATTTACCTGTGAAGTGTTTGGTCCTAGACATCTGTTTTTTTGGGAGTTTTATGATTACTAATTCAATTTCAATACTAGTAATCATAAATTCAGATTATCTGTTTCTTCCTGATTCAGTCTTGGAAAATTATGTTTCTAGGAATTTATCCATTTCTTCTAGGTTGTCCAATTTGTTGGTATGTAACTATTCATAGTATTCTCTTATAATTGTTTGTATTTCTGTGATATCAGTTTTAATTTTCCTCTTTCATTTCTTATTTTGTTTATTTGGGTACTTTCTCTCTTTTGAATGATCCTGCCTAAAGGCTTATCAATTTTGTCTGTCTTTTCAAAAAACTAGCTCTTGGTTTCATTGATCTTTTCTATTGTTTTTTTTTTGGTTTCTATTTTATTTATTTCCATTCTGATCTTTATTATTTCCTTCTTTCTGCTGACTTTGGGCATTGTTCTTTTTCTGATTTCTTTAGATGGTATGTTAGGTTGTTTGAGATGTTTCTAGTTTACTGAGGTAAGCCTGTACTGCTATAAACTCTCTTAGGACTGCTTTTGCTGCATCTCATAGATTTTGGAAAGTTGTGTTTTTTAATCTTCATTTATTTCAAGGTATTTTCTGATTCCCTCTTTGATTTCCTTGTTGACCCATTGATTTTTTTAGTGGCATTTTATCATTTATTCTCCATATGTTTGTGTTTTTTCCATTTTTCTTCCTATAATTGATTTTTTTCTTTTTTAAAAATTTAAATTTATTTATTTATTTATTTTTGGCTGCATTGGGTCTTCGTTGCTGCACGTGGGCTTTCTCTAGTTGCAGCGAGCGGGGGCTACTCTTCATTGTGCTGCACAGACTTCTTATTGTGGTGGCTTCTCTTGTGCAGCACTGGCTCTAGGCATGCAGGCTTCAATAGTTGCGGTGTGCGCGCTCAGCAGTTGTGGCTCATGGGCTTAACTGCTCTGTGACATGTGGGATCTTCCCGGACCAGGGCTTGAACCTGTGTCCCTGCATTGGCAGGTGGGTTCTTAACCACTGCACCAGGGAAGCCCCATGTAATTGATTTCTAGTTTCATACCACTGTAGTGGAAAATATGCTTGATATAATTTCCTCTTAAATTTGTTGAGACTTATTTTGTGGCCTACATGTGATCTCTCCTGGAGAACGTTCCATGTGCACTTGAAGGAGTGTCATTGTGTGGGAACATCCTTATGCAGTCTGCGTGTGCCTAGTAGCTTTGGTGGGAGAGCTGGATCTGAAGTGAACATGGGCCACATCTTCCGCTGGGGTGCACTGGCAGCTACTGCCTTGGTGAGAGGCAGGGCTGGAGATGGAGAGGGGTAAGAGCCAGAGCCAGGTGCGAGCTGGGGCTTCTCCTACGCTCAATGGCATTCACTGCCCTATTGGGGATGGGGAAAGGGCCTGAGGGCTTAGATCTGCACTTCTGTGCTGATTTCACTTTTTCCCTGTAAAAACTGCATGCCTTATTTAGAGGCTGGGTCAGGGCTAGAGGGGCCCTGACAGGGCTGCCTTCCTGTCCCTGAGTGCTCACACAAATGCATATTTCCCCGGAGGTGCTCCCTAACTCACCCGACCTGCCTCCCTGATCAGCCCTACTTATTCCCACAGCCCTGAAGGGGCACACACTTCATGATTAGGAAACCCCCTTGAAGCGCCTTCCCCTCACCTCTGATTGCCACGGAATGAAAGGCACTGGTGTAGCAGGATCCTTCCCTTGCTTCTGCCTAACCCAGCCTGCTAACACAGCAGGCCCGTCAGCAAACACGTGTCGGCTAGCACGCCAGCTTGACCACACCATCCCTTTCGGTGATTTACGACTACATGACTCACGTTTCGGTTACGAACATTCAGAAAGTGCCATGTGCTGACTGAAGGTGTGAGTGTCCTTAATCTTATGGCTAAATTTTAAACATAATCTATGCTCATCCCTTAATTTCATGAAAACCACTTAAAGGCAGCAACAAACATAATAAGCGTACTTGTTCCAATGAAGAAGTAAACAGGAAAAGAAAGAAGCTAAATGCTTGAGATAGTTTTGGTTAGGTTCATGATAGCTTATATTACAAATTAAGCCCCAACTTGGTAACAGAGAAACCTTTCTGTTTTGCTTGCGTATATTGTCTTTTGTTTTATTTTAATTGGGTAGGTAGTATTTTGGGAGGTTTTAGGTTAAAGATGATTGAAACATAACAATTGCTATTTGTTGAATTTCTTTATATCATTCCAACTCATTTTCTTGCATTTGACTAAAAGATTGAAATTAAACATACTATCCTCTATGTCCCATATTATTTTCAATTTTTATGGAAGATCAAAAAAATGTGCAACTTGCATCTATATACTCTCCATGGTAGAACATGGAAGAAAAGTTTATGCAGATAGAGGATATTAAAGTATAAAAGCTACCAAGGTAAAAAAGACAATTTATTTATTTACTTATGAAATGGCAATTAGAATCGTCTAAACTTTACAGTTTTTTTTTTCTTATGGGATTCCCAAAGAAACTTCATAATAACACTTGCAAATGTTTCCATAAGAAGGAAAGTTTATGAAACATGTTTAAATATTTATGGAATGTTAAAAATGAGGCATTAATTGGCAAACAACTTAATTAAAATGCTTTCTCAAGTAATTAGCAACAAATACTTCCCTATCTGTTTTGCATGCCATTTGTCTTGTGTTTGTTAAACCCGCCTGTCAGTCAAACTTTGCTTCAGGTAATTTTTTTGCTCTGTGGGGAAAATCTTCAAAAATTACATCTGAATTTAAAATCTTTTGATTATCATTTTTATCTAGCAAATTCTCTTTTTCACTTCATCTTCTATATGTCCCAGTAAACCACCATCCTGGGAATTTAGGGCCTGAAGATGAAATTCCGCATCAAGGCATAACTGAGTTTCCAAAAAACACCCTCCAGAGAACAAATTGAATCAATCTAGAATCAACAAACAGTGCAGTTAATTAATGAGAACACCATAAGGGAGCTTTTTTAAACAATGTTGACGGCTGCTGCCTCAGGACCAGTAGCACCAGAAGTTATTGCTGGTTTGAAAAAAGTGACTCTTAGGGGTTCCCCAAGGCACCTTGTGCTTACATTAGCTATTTACCACAACTTTTCCTTTTATTTGCACCCCAGGGGAAGTACAGTTATTTCCTAAATTACTTTTTAAGTGATGCTTATTCCTGCCAGTAGCCTGAGGTGCAACGAAGGTACCACAGAGTGAAGAAACACAGAAACCAAGTCGGAAACAGCACTGAACAGTCTGCAGAAAAATCCCTATACTGTAGGGTTGTTTTCCAAACCACAAATCCTGAGGTGGCACGAAAAGTGGCAGGGGCTCCTTTCTCCGGTTTGGTCTAACTGGGGGGATGAAGAGGGGAGAGCGAAGCTGGGGGGAGCATCAGAGGCAGGTGGTGGTGCTGGGTGTGAAGAGTTGGGAAGACGTAAATACTCATCTCGGGCAACAAGCCTTCTTAAAACTAAGGCAACTGAAAGATACCTTATAATAAAGTCATGCTACATCTTGTGGTTTAGTGGCACTGATCCACAAAATCTTACTGCCCACAGAATGTGTCTCAAAGGCAGGCAGCTGTCTTTTGTTCACTGATAACCCCCAGCTTCAAAAACAGTGCCTGGCACATGACAAGCACTCAAAAAATAGTTGCTGAATGAATGATTAGATGATCAATGACTAAAGTGAGTGGAATTTGGTAACAGAAAATCTCAGCTCTGCCAGTGATTCCCCCAGCAACTGAGGGGCACCTAAAGAAATCCTTCGTTTTTAGAATTAGCTATTTGTCATCAATGTCTAATGCATGCTACAAAAAAAAAAAGACCTATAAAATTCAGTCACTCCTTAAGTATTGATATAAAACCTAGTAGATACCATGTATTGTGTTAGACTTGGAGATCAACAGCGATTAAAAGACAATTTGGTTCCTGCCCTGAGTTTGTAGTCTGATGGGGAAAGCAGATATCAGTCTAATAATTATACCAATATATAATTAAGAAAACGTGATCAGTGCCTTAAAAACAATACAGGGGTCTACGAAAGCATATAAAAGCGTTCAGAAAATTGGAGTGGTTACATAAGGCCATTTTCTTATATGATAAAAATATTTTAAATGCAGAATAGATAATTTAAGGAAGATATGGGGCTTAAGGGTTCACAAAGCTAGACTAGTCATCTCCCATCTTTTCTTGTGAATTCCAACCTCATCGAAGCCTCTGAAATATGGTTATTCAAGATGTCAGCTGTTTCAAATTATGTTGTGCAGTTCCAAAACTTTCAAAACTTGTACACGCCCACAAGGACTATTTTAGTAGAATAAGTAGGCATTAAATTCAGTAAGTCTTAATTCCTTTTCCTATAATTAGGATTTTTAAATATCTTAGCAAAAAAGAGAAGATTAATTCTTTAATTAATGAATAACAAAATATGGTTTCTAAACTTTTCGACTTTAAAAAAAATTTAAGTTTCATATTAAGCACAGTAATAGGAAAAAAGAGATATTTGTTGACTGCTTTTTGTGCACCAAGAACAATGCTGGATTCTCTTACTCATTTTTAAATATTCAATTATAGTTTAGTTTGCTTTCTAGAAAAGATTCCTATTTTTATACTCTTTTTAAAATCTATCTATTTATTTATTTAATGTAAGAATGGATAAGGTGAAATAGTTCAAATCATGCTGGTGAACGTTTTTAAAAATTTAAAAAAAAAATGGACACAGACAGACAGTAACAATCAGTTATATTTACTAATGTGTGTCCAGTGCATAAACAGCGTTGGGCAAATAAAGATGCTCTGTTGTTGAATGAATAAGTGAGATATCTGGAGACCCCCTGAATTTTTTGGCTGTGTGTGTCTATGTGTGCCTGGGAGAGGTGGAGGTGGGGGAGGGAGACAAGCTGTTAGTATCCTACTGCTCATGCTTCATTCTTCCCAATTCCTTTATTTTGTAGGCTATGTACTACCTAATAAAGTTGAATTTTGTCAATGATAGAAGTTACCAGAGTTAGTTAGGAACTGTAGCTTAAAAAGTGATGGTGTCATGAGAACTGGACAAAACAAAAAGACAAAAGAGCAGCTTGGAGTTTTAGGCATAATCCATGGTGCACACAGGCAAATGTTAGAGAGCCTTCCTGATACTGAATAGGATAGCAGACTTCGAGGAGTACAGTGGTGGTGCGGGCGGGTGAGAGTTTACATAAATTGCTCTGTTTTACTCCACTTCCATTCAGAAATAGTCAAGTGCTTATGTCTCGGTGAATGTAGCACTTCTCTTCACCTTGGTAGTCACACACCCTCCTGATCTCTTCCACAAGTGTGGGAATTCCAGATGGTAAGGCATGTTACCTAAACTGCTATGACATTCAGATCAGACTTGAATCCAAGGAAGAAAAGGTCAGTAAAAGCTGGAAAGTTAAAGATCTCGCTTATTAAAATAAGTTTAGAAATAAAAACTTACTTCCTTCATCTCCAAAGAATCTAATGTGTACCAGTCAATGATCAAAACACTGAAGACCATAGAGAAATAATATATGTGTCACAGAAAAGGGGACCTGGAGAAGAAAAGTGAAAATCAAGGCATTTGAAAAATAATTTTAAGGTGACAATATTTAAGAAAAGCACTAAATGAAGTATTTGCTGAAACAAGCGTTAAGAGACCAAGGATGGTAGAACTGCATAAAATGAAGACCGTAGGAGAATAGGAAGAATATAAAATGTATTAAGAAAAGCAAGGGAGGAAAGCATTAGGAAATTATTTTTGAACTCTTTCCATTTACATAAAGACATGATGAGTCTCTGGCAAAGGGGAAGATTAATGTAATGCCAGGAAGCAATAAAAATGGACAGGAAATAACTATGCTTCAAAAACAACAAAAAAGTCACATTTTTTGTGAAACTAGTAATGACTACACACTGTCCTCTTCTCCAGTAACGAATCACAAATCAAGGAACTGAATTAACTGAATTAAGTAGTAATTGTTTCCAGACTTTCAAAGGAAACAAATAAGTAGCATTCAACCATCACATATCTTGGCACGTAATAGTCCATCTAAAAATTATGAAGCCAGGCCAGACTCCAGAGGTAATCTACTAAAAGAAGAAAAAAATAGAGGTATTAAATGCAATCATCATAACCTCTACAAAAGCAGATAATGTTTGGCAGTCTGTGTAAATATTAGCAGATAACTAAGTACCTTTAATCTTAAAGTAGAAGTTCCATGGCAAGCTTTACATGACAAAAAGAATGTCCAATGTAACTGCAATTCTGAAAAAAGAATCAATCTAATTCTACAGCATTCTGCAGATTCATGCTTGAATCTGAAGACTAGATTTAAGAGCCTAGGGCTCTGGGACAAGTCTTGGTTATTCTTATAGGCTGGGTTATATCTGATCTAAACCCATAAGATTCCCTTTAGCTTCACAGCAAGATGTGAATGAGGTTGTGGCTTTCGATCAAATTAGATTCCCAGAGAGCCTCTTTCTTTGTGGGCAAATTGCTCTTCTCTAGAATTCTATTGTTAGGGCTAGTCCAGAATTTAGCCAAACTCCATGGTGGCCAGGACATCTGGGCATTTACCTCAACGTGTTCAACACGTTGTCAGATCGAGAGGTATATATGCATCACAGAATGGAAACTTTTGGTTGCACAAAGCATTGGAAATACCTCCTAAGAAGAGAAGTGTCTGTTTGGATTAGATGGTTTCCAGTTAAACAGATGGGGTACCAGCCTCCTGGGTTTAAAACTGGCAGAACCTTTTAGGGCATTCAGTAAAAGAATCAACAGTGTTTAAAGAGGAAGCAGAAACACTGGGGTCAAAAACATGACATATTTTCTCATGACAAATAATAAAGTTAACATATCTACAAGTTAAATGTGCCGCAAAATTTGATTCTTTGACAAAGTACGATTATATAAAGTAATGGAAATTTTGACTTTTTTTAGATTTCAACATTTTTGTCCTATAGTCATTCAATTTAGCATACAAATTTCAATTTTATAGAAAACATCTACTTTTCTATAGCTAAGAGTTAGGATTATCCATGATAATGTCAGCCTTTTCCTTCTACCATTTAACTTAGTCTCAAACTATAAGTAAGGCTCAACCAAGAATGAGTTCAAGTTAATTTAATAATCACATATCGGCTACTAAATACGCTCCAGGTAGTACGCTAGTTTCAAAAGAGACTGAATAACACTCAGTCCCTTCCTTCAAGGATTCACCATTTAAGAATAAATTCCCCGCATTTTTCCTGTTTCCACATTCATCACCTGGGCAAGACATTCCAGAAGTGAGTTCTAACCTGGAGGTATGATCTTCTTGAGTCTGACTGACTATGGACTTTCATATCCTCCAGCCTCTTATCTGAATATTGTTGATCTAGTAGAAGGAAACCAATTTAGAATCCAATACTTATAACAAAGGCTTTCAAATGCTATTTAGAAATCTGAATCAAATCGAGTTGAGGGAAGACCATGAGTTCAGTTTTGCACGTGAACTCTTGGATTCTCTTGGGATATCCACAGAGACTACCCAGCATTCCATGTATCTGAGTTTAGGAGATAAATTTACATATAGATACAGACAGCAGGATGGTCCACATATGGGTAGATGTTGAAGCTCTGAATCCAGATAACTTGTGTGCGTTAAGAACATACAGAGGAAGCAAACATGGTAAAGGAGTCCAAGAAGTTAATATGTTGTAAACAAAAAATCAAAGGTAAAGTATTTCCACAAGAGATTTAAGTGGCTTCAAATTCAGAAGAGTTCAAATATGAGACCTGATAAGAATGGATTGACTGTGGCAGCTTAGATACAACTGTTGACTTTTGCCTAAGCAAATTTTATAGTGAAGTGAGGAAGGAGCCTAGATTTTACAGAGAAGTACAGAAAAAAAATGAGTATGGAACAGATAGATTTAAAGACTACCTAGGGACTTCCCTGGTGGCACAGTGGTTAAGAATCTGCCTGCCAATGCAGGGGACATGGGTTTGAGCCCTGGTCTGGGAAGATCCCACATGCCGCGGAGCAACTAAGCTCGTGTGCCACAACTATTGAGCCTATGCTCTAGAGTCCATGAGGTACAACTACTGAGCCTGCATGCCACAACTACTGAAGCCCTCATGCCTAAAGCCCGTGCTCTGCAATAAGAGAAGCTACCGTGATAAGAAGCCCACACACTGCAATGAAGAGTAGCCCCCGCTCGCCGCAACTAGAGAAAACCTGTGTGCAGCAACAAAGGCCCAACACAGCCAAAAACTAATTAATTAATTTAAAAAAATGAAGACTATCTTTTGTGTAACTTAACTATGAAGAGACAAAAAAATATATAAAGTGAGGACTAGAAGAGTATTCCAGTTTAAACAAGGAATCGGGGAGAGGAGTTATCTGTTGGTTTGCTTGACTTTGTTTGCTATTGTTATTTAACTAAAATTAACTTGAGTAAGATCATTAGAGAGAACTTGTTAAAAATGGGATGTTGAAAACCAAAAACTGAGAAATCCAGGAAAGAAAACACATTTTACAGAACTTCCCTTTATGATAGCAAAGGAAATTAAAGAAAAGAAGCAAAAATAAAGAAAAGGATTTTATATAAGATAGAGCTTTAGGAAAGCTCTAACTTCTGAAGACAAAGTGCAAAATATATCTCATTTTGGAACAAAAGTTTTAACAACTAAGCAGAAACTACTAAGCCAAGGAGTTAAAATCCATCAAAAGCACACAAAGGTCATTAACCTTTGTACATCCAATAACACTGCATTTTAATACATAAAGAAGACGGTGTTAAAAATGTAAGGAGAATTAAACAAAACCATGGTGGTAGTGGAACACTTTTTAAAACTCTTGTAGAATTTGGTAGGTCAAAAAATCAACAAATAGATAAACATACAGATAATTTGAATAACAGGCTTGATTCTATATACATGAAATATTATACAATTTAATAATGTACTAAAAAAGTGAATTGTCTTACCAGAAAAATGAGAAAGAATCATGAAAAGGTAACTCATAGAAAAAGAAGCATAAGTGGATAATATAAATAAGAAACATGCTCAACCTTACTATTAATCGAAGATGTGCAAAATAAAAACAGTTTGAAACCTTACCTCCTTATAGATCTAAACAGATCGAAAAACAATAATGTCCAGTGATGATGAGAATATGGGAATCTATGCAGTAATGTGCATTATTGGTGTGAGTATAAATTGGCACAGTTTTCTAGAGATAATTTGGCAATAAAACTAAATTTTAAACGTTCACACATTTTGGTCAAGCGATTCCACTTCTAATAATTTCTTCAGGAAAGAACAGTTTAAAGGTGTATGTACAAGGATGTTTCCTTAAGTGATGTTAAGAGAGTCATAAATTTAAATCAATGAGAAAGTGTTGCAAATATTAGAGATTAAATCAACTATTCTCAATCATGACATGAGAATATGATAATGATAATAATAGAGGAAAGCAGGTTAAGTGAAGAACAGTAAATAACAGTAAATAAATTATAATCGCACTTATGTAAATTTAACATTTACATATGTGTAGCAGATAATAGGTTTTTTAAATTGAAGGAATCTACTTTTATTGAGGGGATTGTGTAAGTGTCTCTTAGGCAGATACGGAGCTTTGTGTGATTCACTTAAGGTTATCATTTCCTGGTAGACCAAGATGGTTGTGTCTTAGGTCATCAACTGCACAAGATTCAGATTTGCTCCCTGAGATCTGAAGGTACTGACACCAGATGAAATGCATCAGAATTGCCTCACCAAGGTCTATGTCAGGGAAAACTCCTGAAATAAAATTACCTCAAAGAAAGAGTGAAAATAGGCTCATGAGCGGGGCTGAGCACAAGGATCCCAGGATTTATGGAGGAGGATTGTTCCAGCAGAACCTCACGGAAACAACTGGAGACCTCATCACACAGGCGTTTGTGCTCCAGGAAACCACGGAATGTAGACAGAGGAGGAATACAAAGCATTCATTCAACAAATATTTCTTTGAGTGTTTCCTCCATGGCAGTTATTGTTCAAGGTGCCTTTAATACAACAGTGAATGCGAAATACAAACGTCCTTGTCTTCCTGGAGCTTACAGTCTAGTGGGGAGAAACAGTCAATCAACAAACATATTATATTGGTGATATTAAGGTCTACAAAGTGAAATACTGCCAGGAGGATGGCTATTTTGTGCAAAGTAGTCTCTGAAGGCCTGAGAAGATGAATTTTGATGAGGCATCTGGAACAAGTGAGGAAGCAAACCATATGGATATCTGGGAAAGAGGATTCCAGACTGAGAGAACAGCAGAGCCATACACCCAGAATGTATTTCTTATACAAGGTACTTAGGAGGCCAGTGAGGATAGGATGAAATGAAGGGGGTGTGGAGATAACTGGAGATGAGAAATAGGAAGGGCCAGTCCTTATAGGGTTTCCTAGGCCATTTTTAGAATTTTGACTTTTACTCTGCAAAAGAGAGGAAGTCAGTGGAGGATTCTGAGTAAAGGCAACCCTTGGCTGAGGTCAGCACTGAGGAAATGAAAGTGTTATTGAAAGGACCACAGTGGTCTGCATAACGGCCTTGCTCAGCCACATTCACAAGGTTATGGAGGATATCCTTCAAGACAGCACGACACAAAAGCAAAAACAATAGCAATAATTGACTTTTAAAATCAATTATTAATTTTTGATATGTGTGGAGAATGGCTTTCACTCTCCCACTGAGTTTTAATCTTTTGCCATAATCATGTTATCAGACAAATAATAAAGTTACAATAACAAGCAAAATATAGACAAAGAACAATGTAACAAAGAAAAGAAGGAATCTAGGATCAAAATCCCAGAAAAGAGTAAAGGAAATATGTAATGAGTACAGAGGAAGGACTTGGTTTGAACAGGCAAAGGACACATCTTTCTAAAAGATGGGAAGAAAAATAGAAGTAGGAAATAGATGTGTTTTTAGGCATGTTGATGGGAGATTTGAGGAATTTCCATTAAGAAACTCTTAATCTCCTCTGTAACATATAAAAGAGGTTAATTTGCTTCGAGAAAGGTTCTAGATGTTTGAGTTGGGGACTTGAAGAGGCTGGCAAGCATTTGAAATAGCTGTAATGGGAAAGGGTGCTGAGAAGGCAGCTGAAATTGAGAACCATAAGAATATAATGTCGCCATCGCTCAAATTTATGTGAGTTTTTCCCAGCAGCCCCCAAGCATCTCAGAAAGAAGTAGAGAAGGCAGATGTTTGGATTAAACCGAGTTTCAGAAGTGCAGCAGAACAAGGAACAGCCTCTGGGAGACTTTAACTTCTGGCCATGATGTACTAACAGGGACTGGATTTGCCCGCACACCTTAAAAACTATACAGTTAGACAAAATACATGCAACAGCAATTTTCAGACAATTGACAGAAGCCTAAAAAGCAGTGATCCCTGAGAAAAGGAAACAAATGAGGTGAGCCCTATAGTTGTCCAAGCTAATTTCACACAGAAACTTTCAAACCTTCAGAGCAAAGGGAAACCCAATTAGAGCCCAGGGGTCTGGCTGAGTAGAGGAGACAGAGCTGGAAGTTCAGGAAGGCCGAGATGGCTAAAGTTTGTTGGGAGGCGAGGAACTCAGAGAAAGGAATTACATCAAGGTAGCTCCAGAGATCGGCAGAGGGTTTCTCTGGAGTGTGTGACTAAGTATTGATCTGCACCACATACATGGGAGGGATGTACCAGAGGCTGAGGCAAGAAGTATGAAGAAGAAAGAAAACCAGTGTGACAATATCTGGAGTTAACATGGGGTTGGGAAGAATCTGTGTTCTTCCAGAGTAGAAAGATTTCCAAATACAAGAAGAATCAAGTAGTATCTAGGATATTGCCTCAGAAGTGGACTCTGAATATGCCCCAGAAAAGCTTAGAAACAAGCCTTGAAAGAAACAAACTGAATCCAAGTAACTGTGTCCCAGAGCAAAGTCTAACAATATTTAAAGAAATATAAATTATAAAATTTATAATACCTAGTATCTAATAAAAGGAACCCTATTCATACAATGAAGCAGAAAAATAGAATTCAAAAACCAGGAGATAAATCAATCAATATAAACAGACAGAAATAGCAGGTTGAGAAAATTATCAGACTATTTAACACTCTCCGTGTTAAACCCACTATCTCAGGTATACTCCATATATTCAAAAAAGGAAATGATGAGCATGATAAGAAGAGTAACAGAATAAATAGAAGAGACGTCTAGAGTGAAAAATAAGATAATGTGAAATTAAAAACTCACCAACGGAGATTAAATGCAGATTAGACACTGCACAAGAAATGATTAGTGAATTAGAACACAGCAATAGAAACTATACAAAATGAGACAGAAAGATGTGACTGAAGAAAGTCAAAATGCCAAATGATTAATATACAGGTAGTTAGAATCACAAAAGGAAAAAAAATGCAAAGAAATAATGGTAGGTAATTTTCAAAATTTGATGAAAATTATACTCAGAATCCAAGAAACTCAACAAAGACTAAGAAAAATAAAGATGCAGAAAACTACACAAAAATATATCATAATCAATTACAGAGAATCAGTGATAAAGAGAAAATACTAAAAGCACCCAGAGGAAAAAAGACTTATTATTTACAAAGGGACAAAAGAATGAGAGCAGAATTTACATTGGAAACTATGCAGGCCTGAAGACTATATATAAATCAACAACTTTAAAGTATGAAGAACCAAAAATCTGTCAACATAGAACTCTATGCCCATCAAAAATGTCTTTCAAAAATGAAGGCAAGACTTCTGGCCTCCACTTTGGATGTAGAATTCTGAAAAAGAATTCATTCCAATATTTACAACAAGAAAAAGGCCAATAACCTAAAACCATAATTTTGTCTTTGAACATATTAGAAAGCTGAGGTCACAGGACAGTGAAGTAGCCTGAAGTCTAAGGAAAAAAGTGCCTCCAAAAAAAAAAAAGATTGGATGAAAGACCTGCTCTCCCAGAGCAAACAATGGGGACCATATAAGCTGGAAAGAAGAATTTAGGCTCAATTTTGACAAATTGCTAAGTGCTGAGTGTAGGCTACCGTGGAAGTATGGAACACACGAGAGCTACAGACAAAGAGAAAAAACAAACTCACTGGCAAGCTCTTCCCCATGGACCCTACCAGGTACTTGAAACACTGGGAACAAGGCAAGAAACCAGAGAAAGCCTCTCCTGTGGGGCTCTAGAGGAGGGGAACAGAAGGTGCTATAGGAAAGGCTCAAAGCTGCCTTGATACTTCTATCCTTTTTCCCCTACAGGAAAGAAAAAAAAAAAAGCCTGCCTTAGGCCGCTGAGAGGAGACCACATGTCAGGACACATAAGGACACATGGGAAGACCACACATGAAATCTAGAAAAGGGAACAGAAAATAAAGCCCTTCTCCTTATGGGAGAAAAGCAGGAAAATATCCTGGGCCCAAATCATTAGTGAACCCTCACTGGTAGAGGAGCAGGATCCTGAGAAGACCCCCCACCCTGAGACCCAGGTACACCTGCCCAAGGTACGTATCTACCCAGGATGCAGGCTCAACCAGGACGTAGAGAATGGTCCCTGTCCAGCCAACAAGGTCAATGTGCTAGAAGGGTCTAGTGAGGGGGTCCTTGTGTTCATCAGATTTACTAGTTTGAAGGTCTTTCCTTGGCTGGGGCGGTTTCAGTACAAAAATAAAGGCAAAAGCAAATACAAACATTTGTTTGTTCTCTATATGTGTAGGTTTGTTTCTGTTTTGTTATATACATTCTTTTGTTTTATTTTTTGATTCCACATATAAGCGATAACAGAGAGTACAAGATGGGGTATGGGATTAAGAGACGCAAACTACTATATAAAATAAATAAGCAACAAGGATATACAGTACTGTACAACACAGGGATATATAGCCACTATTTTATAATAACCTTAAGAGTAGTATAATCTATAAAAATATTGAATCACTATGTTGTACACCTGAAACTAATATTATACTGCAAATCAACTATACTTCAATTTCTAAAAACTCAATAAAAGATGAAATAAAAATTAGAAACACACAAGCAAAACCCCCAACATATTCCAATGAATGATAGAAGTCAGCTGAAAGTGGGAAGTAAAAGAATGAGTCCAGACTGCTCCTTGAGGAGGCCTAGAGTGAAAGAAGGAAGCTAGACGGGGCTAGAGAGACTAATATATCAGGGATAATGGTTTACAGGCTCAGTGCAGTATGTCAGTTCAACAGGAAGTCATTACTTTTTTTTAATATTCTTGTTCTGCCCTTGAAAAATTACAGTGCCATTTTCTTGTTTGCAAAGGTCTCAGTAACATTCCCCATTCCCCAGTGGGATTGAAGCCTCTAAATTAATTGTCATGCACTTAAGTGATATAGTGTGATTTTAAAAGATGCAAACTTTATCCCTAAAAATAATCTCAAAGAAAGTACTATTTCTAAATATTTGGCATAACACAGCTCCATCTTATTACAAGAAAGCATCAATTCAAATGTTCATCTTCAGAGTCAGTTTTATGAAAAGCCAGGACAAAAGCAGAATTTGTTACCATTGCCCTCCTTCTTCACGATCCTCACCTACCTCTCCTTTCTCACCCACCCAGATGCCCAGAGCCATCACAGGGCCCATGGCTACTCAGGCTCCCTTTCTGTAGCTCTGCATAGGTCTGGTCCTCCTAAGTATAACTCTAAATCATGGTCCTATCTTTCCATAGTCCCTCCTGTCAAGGAAACTTCAGTGGCTTCTTGGTCCTGAAGAGGGTTACTCTCAAAATATATTAATAACACAGGAAGGAAAACTGATTAAATCTATTCATATAAACATGTTAATGACCAATCAAGTGGAAGGTTTTGCCTAACCCCAAAGCACATACAATTTATTAGAGGTTATTCTCTTAGATGAATGGCATTATCTTTTATTGGCAAGATGTTATATCTCAATGGAGATTTAAACGAGCAATGTAAAGAGTTAGAAAAATGACAATTAGTTGTAAGGATTTAAGTTAAGATTTTTAAGCTTCTAAGGCTTTTATGATTTTCACGGATTTGGGGATTATGAGAGTATCTCAATTAAGTAAAATTCTTGGGTAAGGAAGACAAAAGATAGGACAGCTTAGTAGATCTGAGTCTCTGAGCACAGCTAGACCTTTGATCTACAGCAATGAACGTTGATTCGGTGTGTGTGTACTTGGTGTTTTGTTTTTTTATTAAGTAGGTTGTTCCACAGATATCCTAAGAAAACTATGAGGAGTTTGTTTGGTTTTTATAGCTTCATGATTGTTTTCTCCCTAAACAACAACATACATAATTCTCATCTGACATATTACCATGATGAGCACAAGCTGGAAAACATTCTCCTTTCGGTTCAAAGTTAGGGAACATACTAATCATGAATATTTAACACTTCTGGAATTCTAAGAGATGCCTAAGAGGCATCGATGATGAGTCTGCTAATTTTCAAAACTAATCACTCCATTTCGTTTACACCCATAGTCTGCACTGCACATTTAAGAAGGATTCTTTTCTTCACTGTTTAATTGGAACATGAGAGGTCTTGGCATCACTCGGTCCTATCCGGGAAAGACCACTCCAGACTGAAGAAAACCTGTCTAAGCCTAACAGGAGAAAAACAGAGAACAGAGGAAGGGTCCCCCTTCCTCTAAGGAAGAATGCTGAGACATCTGAATTTTTTTTCAGATGCTCTGTTTTACTGGTTCATTCACAAGAAATATAACCAGGAAAACCGTTTTTTTTCAAGAAACAAAATAAACTGTCTCTCTCTTCTTGCCTCTCTTGCTCTCTCTCTCTCTCATGCTTTCCGTTTTTATACTTTAGACATTTCTCATTATTTGCAACATAATACAAAACGTATTCTTCACTATGGGGATCTGAAGAAACAGAGATGTGGTCCTTGCCTTCAGAGGGCTCAGAATTTGGTAATAACATAGGTTTTCATGGGGCTGAACTCTGTGTCCTTGTTATCTAGGTTATGATGGCCAAGTTAGTTACCCTCTCTGGACCTCAATTTTCCCATAAGTAGAACAAAAGAATTGCACTAGGTAATTTTACTGCCCCTTACAGCTCTAACATACTAGCACTGTTTTGTTCTATTTTATCCCCATACCTCTGGTTTCACTAGTTTAGTGCTTTAAGCCCCTTCTGAAATATTTTGTGGAAAATGGAAGTACTCAGTATAAATGAGTATTAACTGAGTTAAATCTAGTCAAACTCATTATGTAATGATAAGGTGGTGAATTTGTTCTGCCCCATTCCCTCACCTAATTATATACACTAATCGCTATCTTCTATGAATACCACCTAGTTTAGTCACATTTCATGCTCAATAACACATACCAACTCTTTAAAAATTAAGAAATTACCATTTGGTGATTTAATTTAAGCTTTGGAATTTGAATATGTTTGTTTACTATAAAATCTATAATTGTTGATGTCTTTCAGCCATATCTTTTCATTTTTTCTGCCAAATACTCTGCCATCTACATGGAAATGCTGAGTGAGGACTGACAAGAAGGTTTCAAATCAATATCTGAGTTTCCACCTTGAGAAACCACGAAAAGAGCAAATTAACTCAAAACAATCAGAATAAAGGAAAAATAAAGGTAAAAGTAGAAATAAATAAAACTGGTACTGGAGGGAAAAAAATGAATGTGACCAAAAACTGGTTCTTTGAAAAGATCAACAAAATTGACAAACATATAGCCAAACTAGCCAAGATAAAAAGAGAACACACAAATTACCAGTTTGGGCAATGAAAGTAGAGACATCCCTAAGACTTTATGGACATTATAAGGACAGTAAGATAATATTACAAAAAATTTTATGCTTGTCAGTTTAACAAGATAGATAAAATGCATGAATTTCTTAAAAGACATAATTGCCAAAGCTCATTCAAGAAACAGTAGATAACCTAAATATTCCTATATCGTCCAATAAAGAAAACTTCAGACCCAGATAACTTCATTTGTAAATTATGTGAAACATTCAAGGAAGAAATAGTGTCAATATCCTACAAACTTTTCCAAGCAGTAGAAGAGGTAGGAACACTTCCCAGCTCACTGTATGAACCCAGCATTACCCTGATACTAAACCCAGATAAAGATCTTATGAGAACAACAACAATAACAAAACTGTAGACCAATATCCCTTGTGAATATTGATGCAAAAATTCTCAACACAATATTGTTAAATCGAATCTGTATAAAAAGGATAATACATCGTAATCAAGTGGACTTTATCTCAGGAAGGCAGGTTGGCTCTCCATTCAAAAATCAGTTAATATAATTCACCATGTCACAACCCTTTTACTTCAATAGATACGGAAAAAGCTTACCTTGCACCATAAACGAAAATTAATTCAAAGTGGGTCATAGATCTAAGTTTAAAATTACTAGCAGATAAATAGGAAAAATATTAATGTCACAAAAAACTGGTTCTTTGAAAAGATTAACAAAATTGATAAACATAGCCAAACCAGCCAAGATAAAACTATATCTAAACCCAGCTAAACGAAATCTAAAATTATAAACATTTTAGAAAGAACTAGAAGAAAATCTTTGTTAGGCAAATATTTCTTAGCTAAATCACTAAAATCACAATCCAAAAGGGAAAAATTGATAAATTTGATTTTATTAAAATTAACAATGTCAATTCTTTGAAAGAGTGAAAAAATAAGTCACAGATGAGAAGAATATATTTACAAGTCACATTATCTGATTAAGGGCTGATGTTCAGAATATATAAAAATGCTCAAACACCAAAAACAAGAAATGAAAAATTTAATAAAAATAACAAAATATTTGAACAGATACATTACCAAAGGAGAGATACACACCAAAAGATGTTTAATGTCATTAGTCATTAGGAAATGCACATTAAAATCACAATGAGATACCACTGTACATCTATTAGAATGATTAAAACTCAAAAAACCAACAATAACAACAAAAAGTGCCAATACCAAATACCAATGAGAATATATGCCAGCTAGAACCCTCACTTATTGCTAGTGGGAAAGCAAAATGGTAGAGACACTTTGGAACACAGTTTGACATTTTCTCATAAAGTTAAACATGTACTTATCATATGATAGGAAATTCCTTATTATTATTTTTTTGGGGTATTTTCCCAAGAGAAATGAACGCTTTCTTCATTTAACGCTTAACGCTTCACTTAACGCTTATGCAAAAACCTTTAGGCAAATATTACAGCTTTGTTCACAAACACCAAATCTGAGTACAATCCAAATGTCCTTTGGCTGGCAAACAGATAGATGGTGGTACAACCGCCGTTTTGGGAAGTTTTGGGGATTGGTGGACAGTTCTATATCTTGACTGTGGTGGGGATAGCACAACCACATGTATGCATCAAAGCTCACAGAAGTGTGTACTTTAACAGGTGAATTTTACTGTGTGTAAGTTATATTTCAATACAGCTGACTGAAAAGGGAATAACTGTGGAGATAATTATAAGTAAGCATATACCTATAGGCCAAAAATTTTTTTTTAACATCTTTATTGGGGTATAATTGCTTTACAATGGTGTGTTAGTTTCTGCTTTATAACAAAGTGAATCAGTTATACATACACATATGTTCCCATATCTCTTCCCTCTTGCGTCTCCCTCCCTCCCACCCTCCCTATCCCACCCCTCCAGGCGGTCACAAAGCACCGAGCCGATCTCCCTGTGCTATGCGGCTGCTTCCCACTAGCTATCTACCTTACGTTTGTTAGTGTATATATGTCCATGCCTCTCTCTCGCTTTGTCACAGCTCACCCTTCCCCCTCCCCATATCCTCAAGTCCGTTCTCCAATAGGTCTGTGTCTTTATTCCTGTCTTACCCCTAGGTTCTTCATGACCAAAATTTTTTGTACTTAAAAATATTTTTGATTCACCTAATGAAAATACACATACGTCCCTTGATGATTACTCCTACTTCTTGGACTGTTTGATACAGATATTAACAAAAAACATATGGAGACATAAGTATAAGCCTGTCTATTATGTCATCGTGGATTAGGGAAAAAACAAATTAATATATTCAAATATAAAGGACGAAATGACAATCATTACGGGAATGGTTAAGTAAATTATCGTGTGTGTATACACACACGAACAGATATATACATGTATAGTAAATATATTACATACACTATATACTATATATACACACTGTGGAATATTGTGCTTTTCCATTGCAGAAAAATGTGTACAAGTGTGACCCCCTCTGGAGGTTAGAAAAGAAAGAACAGAAAAGAACAAAAAAAGAGATAAACTGTTAGCCTAGAAAAAAGGTATAAAATATTGTACATAACTGATAACATTTGTCACTTCAGGAGGTTGATTTGAAAGAAGATGAAAGGATTATTAATTTTATACAAGTCTGTGTATTATTTGACTTTATAATATCATAAATTGCTTTGGTGTGTGACTAGATCTAACATAGTAAAAATAATTAAATGAAACATCTTTTTGAATACCATACCAAATAGAGTTGATATTAATGAAATCAACATGCCACGATATTTGGTACAGTGAGCTTTAACTTATTAGACAACTGGTAGCATCATGGTCAAGAACATGGACCCTCGAGCCAGACCTTTCAGTTCAAAAGCTGGTTCTACTACTATGAGCTGTGTTACTTTAGACATATTACTTAACCTCTCTGTGACAACTTCCTCCTCTATAAAAGGGACTAATAGTAACAGTACTTAACTCACAGGATTTTTGTGAAGACTAAATGTTACATGTATGTTAGTACATATAAAGAGCTAAGTACAGCAACACTCAATAAATGTTTGCTGTTATTAGTAGTAAGTCTGAGATTTCAAGTCATTCTACAATTTCAAGTAAAGAGTTAAGATCATGATTGCTTCAACTAGATTATCAGAATTTAAGCAAGTCTCTTTTTCTTAATTAGTCAAGTGAAAGAAACAATTAAAAATCCATATATCCAAAACCATAGTACTGAAATTGTCTTTTCACAAAAAGGGAAAGTACTCTTTACTCGTGATATAATCCTGTATGTTAAGCCTGACACCTTCCCTTTTCTTCACCGCCTTATCCAAAATTGTGCCCAGGTGCAGAAAAGGATTTGAGTTAGTAGAAGGGAATTCACGGCCATCTAAACTCCATATGGTCACAAGAGATACCAGAAAATGAAAGAAGGTTCAGTCAAAAAGACACTCGCAGTAAAACTGAATTTTTAAAGCTACATCTGTCATATTATTTGTGCCACATGAATCATTTGGTTGCAATGAAGACAAAAGGAACTCAGTGCTAGGACTACAGGATGTATGTGTATCTGTGTGTGTGTGTGTGTGTGTGCGTGCGTGCACGCGCATGTGCCTTTCCCACAGAACATATGTTATCCCACTCGGATTTTGCCAAAGGTGAAGTTGGATCATGTAACAAAATATAGTGATACACAATCAAAATGTTGGGGTTTAGTCCTCATCTGAAGAACAGCATTTGATTTGAACTTGGATTAGGCAGCTTTGGTGACACTTTCCTACGACTGAAAAAAAAAAAAAAGATGTTTCTATCTTTTCTAGATTAGCTCTTCTTTTTCCCTCCTCCCCTTGTCTGTGGCATTCAACGACAAGAAGGGGAACTTTGCAGACGATAAATGCGGCCGAACCATGAAAAATAAAATAAAATGGAATCGCTCTGCGACGTGAATGGTGCGGCTACAGCAAGGCAGATCCTGGAGAGCTGGAATCACAGCATCCCGAGCATCTGCAGCAGCCTCCTTGGAGAGTGCATACTAATCATCTCTCTTCATGGTCAGTAACCACATAAGGATGACACCAGACAGTGCCAGTGGTTTTGGTCCTGGAGCATTTGTATGCTGCCCTGCAAAGATAGGCATGCCAGATAATATTTGTCAGCCTCGTCCTTGGTCTTCTCTCCTGATGGAGGCAGATGTTTATTTTCCATCTGTACTCTATGTCAGTGCAACTGCAGCCTTCATCTGGCAAAGGGTGCCTGTAATATTACGCGGCCATCACATAAGCTGCTGGAAAGATTACTCTGGTGAATAAAATCAGTTTGTGGCTAAAAACATTTATTCTTCATGTTGATAAGCTCTTAACAAATGGAAATTTGCCTTCTTACACTTTGGCCAAGCAAAGGACTATGTTTATTTCTCGCTCTATGGGTCACGAAGGATTCCCAGCTGTTAGCTAGAGTCAGTTGTGCATTGCTGCACTCTACAACATCTGTTTCGCGAAAACAGCATCCAGCTTTTAGCACTCAGATGGAGGTTATACCATATGCCGGCAGACCACTCAGTTTTTACCCTGGGAACTAACTTGAGTCAAGGTAACAGAGGAAAAACTGAATATTTAAATGTTACCCGGCTTCAGTCACATCTTCATGTGTGCCTGTCATTTCCAACTATATATAGTAAAGTTAGTTCCAAGCATATACCACAAGCTGTTCCTCTGTTTAATTATTAACTGGAAGAAAGTTTGTTTGCAAAACAGTTGAAATGTATTTTGTGATAGACGCTGCTGTTGAAAGGAGTGCCATAAGGTGATTTCGCAAAGAAAGCATTCTGTTAAAACATCGATTAATATTAGCTATGGACAAAGCAGATCAGGCTTAGAGCCCCTAAGTAACGTGTGACATTATGGAAAATTACAGAATACCAAACATTTTTTTATGTTACAGAATAGTCTTCATTGCTTGACTTTTGTCTTGGTTCCCTTATCTTAGCCTATTATACTTTTTTAAAAAAAATAGAAAATAAAACTTGTGTTTTCAGTTTATGCAAAACTTAAACTTTAAAAAAACATATATTCAAATGCATATTGGTTTTCAAGTTTATATCCATGTTAGCACGGTCCTTAAATCTCTACAAATTTAGGTTTTAAGCTGATATTTAGCCCTGTTGGTTTCTAAGGCCCTTTCCAAGGGCTGTGATTCAACAGCAGTATATAATTATTACTCAGAAAAATCTGTTTTCCCCCATGGGCAGAAGGTTCCTTTGATGCTATAATAAATGCTAAGAGAAGCAATTTTCTTGAGTCAAAACTCCATTATGAGTCCACAGCATCAAGAGGGCCTTATCTGCATGGGAACCACCGGCCCTGCCCTGAAGGAGGAGGGAGCTGCCTGTTGCCTGACACACCTGATGGCTTTAACACTTCGATGGCCCTTGAGATTGCTTCCTAGAATCACTCTTCTTTTTACCAATAAAGGAAGAAAAAAAAAATAGAGAGGGCTTTATCTGAACCTCAACTGGAGAACATCTTAAATTTCCTGATTTCATTTTCAAAGAAAGTAAGAAATATGTCCATCTGGGGGCTGATTCTCCATAAAGACTCCAGAACAACCAAGTCAGAAACTATTCAGTAATGACCACAACTAATTATTGGGTTATTTGGATTTTCCCTTTGTGAACTTGCATATAAGATAATAAATCCAGGGCTTCCCTGGTGGCGCAGTGGTTGAGAGTCCGCCTGCCGATGCAGAGGACACGGGTTCGTGCCCCGGTCCAGGAGGATCCCACATGCCGCGGAGCGGCTGGGCCCGTGAGCCATGGCCGCTGAGCCTGCGTGTCCGGAGCCTGTGCTCCGCAACGGGAGAGGCCGCGGCAGTGAGAGGCCCGCGTACCACAAAAAAATAAAATTAAATTAAAAAAAAGATAATAAATCCATCTCTGGAATAATCACACGACTAAAAAGGAGAAATAAGATGGGTTATTAGCACGTGCAGGGTATTCCAACCTTTAACTTTGGTTGCCTTCTACTTTAAAGAACTGGCTGTTTCAAAAGCTAAGTTAAGGCCAGTCCTGGGTAGAAATGTGAATTTTTTTCAAGTTCATTTTGGTCCCCTCTGTAGCTAAGCCCCTCTCTCCTTTTCTTGAAATCTCCTGAAGTTGTCCATCTTTTGACTTATACCCAATGAACTTCACTTCCAACTATTTATCAACAAAACTTTTCTGAAATATTTGCTAATAAAATTCAAGTCCCCCCCTTTTTCCAGAAATAGTTTTATTTTTATAGGTAAACTTGGGAAGGAGCAATGGTGAGAATGAGAGTGAGAATGGTAATAAATGACGAATAACCTTGTTCACCAACAAGTACCTAGATGACCAGTGTGACTGTTAGCTGCCCACAACTTGACAACTTTGACTATAACGAATAGAAATTCTGACACAGTCATATCCAATGAAGCCGAGGCAGGAAGAGCAGGTAGCTCTGACAATGAACTCAAGGTGGAAACTGGAAAACAGTAATCAAAGTCATTCTTTCCATCTCTCTGAGGCCATGCAGTCTTTGCTTTTCTCTGCAGCAGTGCACGAGATACGCCCAAAACACACGAGCAAGCACTGCAGGAAATGGCTTTGTAAGCCTTGACTCTACACAGCTTCAGTCTCCAGTCTGATGGGGTTCTGAGTCCAAATTCCCAGAAGAGAGAACCTTATTGGCCCAGGTGGAGTCCTGTGTTCAAGACTGGTCTATTCAGAGACAAGTGACCTTGTAGAAATAACATCGAGAGAAGCCTGTTCCTTCATTAGGAGTTATGAGGAGTAAACTGCTCTCAGGAAGAAGGCTGTGGGCCAAGAATGCATTGCAATAAGCGTCTCATATACCACCCTTTCCTGGAGGTGCTAACAAGCACTGAAGCCACTTTGGAGAGGCAGCTCGGTGGTGGGGATGAGGAATGTAGACTCCACAGCAATGGACCCTAGCGCCAGCCATCTCCATCTGACCTAATCTCAGTGCCTCGCTCTCCTGGCTTATCAGCTGGGGACTGCATCCCTCATGCACTTGCTGTGAGCATTAAACAAGTTGTAAAGCTCTTAGAATAGTGCCTGGCACACAGGAAGAGCTACCTAAGTATGTATAACTGTGGCTAGAAAAGATAATAAAAGCACTGTGGAAATATAGGAAAATACTACTTTCTGGGTAACATAGAAATAAAACTATTTCTTGATCATATTCAGCACTAAGTATACACCCTTCCTTGAGAAAGCTATCATGTTAAGAGACTGATGTCATGAGAGGCTGGAGGGTATAAAGAAAACCAGGCTACAAAATATAATCATAATGGGGCGAGGAAAGGGCTTAAGATCTAAAATTTGAGAATCATTACACATACTTCTTATCTCATTGTAAATACAACAGGATGGAACGCTGCCTTTGTGTTTATTCTGAGGCATTCTTAGTATTCTGTGGGCACTTGATAAATGCTAATAATAGTAACTGTCACCTAAGTTAAATTTTCCTTGTGGATCAAAAAATTACAGAAGTCTTATGTCATCTAACAGAACAGTACTCACTAAACACCAATTTGTTTATTTTCCGCTAATTAAACACTGCAAGATTTTATGGAATAAAGAGGAAATTGTCCCTCTCATAAAGATTCTTGTGTTACCCAGATATGAATATGGCAAAGGTGCAGAAATCAGGGATGTGGTTTTCTCCTGACTAAAGAAGTACATGGGGGATATTAATTAGGTGAAGGATATGATGTGGAGAGGGGGTTGGGAGTGGTGCTTAGAGAGGGAACGAAGCCCGTCCATGTCAGAGATGCAATTTAATAAGCATTACTCAAGTCCTTATACTGCAGCTGGCAAGCTGATAGGTAAATCTCTTCTTTATTTGCAGCACATTGAAATTACCTCTTAAGATGTCTGTCTTGCACACATGCCACAAGTTCTTGCAAGGCTGCGGCTGTGCCATTTCACCATCCTCACCCCCCCTTCCCAATATACTTGAACATGGGAAGAAATGAATAAATGTGTATTGAACTGAACTTGATGTACAGCTTTACAGGGGTCCTAACCTAAGAGGCCTTGGAAGAAGGACATCCTGGAACATCAACAGTGAGCCACAGGGGATGAGGAAGGAGTGGGGTCTATCTTAATAAAACCAAGCTGGGTGTAGAGGTGCCCTTCAAGAAGGGGTCTCATAAGCATGACAAAACCAAGTTTGATTGAGATCAACCAAACACATTATGCGAAAGATTGCCAGTCATGAGAGGGGAACAGGAATAGAGTTTCAAAGCAGTGGCACTGCTCAGCATTGCATAATGGTGACTGATGCCCGTCGTGGGCCAGGATGCCAACCAGGGGTCAGGATTTTAAGAGCCCCTGGGGAGAAAGTGGCAGAGTATCAGAGCCTCAGCCCAGCAAACAACTCTTCATGTTCAAATCCCAGTCAAGGTAATAGAATCCTAACCAGAAAACATAGGAAGACTTCCAGTCTGGACAAATTCCATAAGATTTGAGGATGATTAAAGCTGGTGAATTCACAGGTGACCGGGGTTCACCCTGGCTTGACAGATACCAGCCTTACAGCAGTACAATATTCTGCTAATATACTGTGGACCCTGATTCTGACCTGCTCAAGAGTTAGGTGAATCAGGTTCTACCTACAGAACAATGAAAAGAGCTCAGAAAGGCCACAGCTAACACTATGGAGATCACAGAGTGAAGCACAGATTTGGTCTCACAGAAGTTAATGCATAACATCAGAGGGGACATTTATTCCTCGTCAAATGCATGGCAGTATGGAGAGATAGTAGGAGAACATAGGCCAAGCTAGCAGAGAGAGCAGCCAGCAGCTTGCGGACAAGATTGTTTATACTGTGGCTCCATGACTGGTTAAGATGGGACAGTGAGAGACAAAGAAAGAAATGGGAAGGCCCCGCTGTTAGTCCTGGAAGGAGGTGATCACCTGGCATTCTTGGCCTCCTATGTCAAGATCTGGAATGGCAACTTCATGACTAGGGTATAGCTCAAGCAAGATAAAACACAGTCTTTAATTCCTCTTGGGGTAATCTTACTCAACTTGAGGTATCCACTGAATAATCAACTTCCTCTATGAAAAAAGCCTCCAATTCATAGTACATTTTAGCCACGTTATAGAGACAGATGAGCTCTTCAAATGGAATAAGTCTCAATTTAAACTACTAGAAATGATCTCATTGCAAAGGCTTAAGCGATCTTATAGAAATGAAACTTCTTGACTTAAACTAATCCTCCTGCATTTCCGTTTAATAAATTCAACCAGTTTTGGGGAGGGAATGTGATGTTCGCAGAATTGTGTTTTAATATGTGAACCAGTGAGGAGGCTCTCAAAGAAACTACATAGTTACTATACATTCATTGTTTTGTATCAATTTATTTTTTAAATTAACAATCAGCTGAGGTCAAAAGAAAGGATGAGGAACAAAAGGCAACCCAAAATAACGACTCATTTTCTAGACTTTTGAAAAGAACTCCGGGAAGCATTAATCTTCAGCTCTTAATTGGAAATAATCTTACTTCCCCAAATAAAAAATATTCATAAATGTTTATCTTTGAGTAACTGATAAAGACTGGGAGTAACTTCATAAGAAGCTCTTACAAAATCACTTCCTTTCCTTTTATGATCAATCATGATTATGCATAGCTCTGAGTAAATTAAAATTTTATCGTTGACAAACTAGAGTTGGGGTGTATCACTGGCTTTCTTTGCATTTTCGACTTTCAGAAATACAGAAAAAACTCCAAATGTTCTTTGTGTGTGTGGGTGTAAGTCTTCTTCCTTTCCCCTTTATCTCCGACGTATTTAGAGTTAGAATGACCATATAATTTATTGTAAAAATCAGGAAAGATTTGAAAGCAAAAGAGTTGTTATTAAGTAATTTTCTAGGACAACTGGTGTATAGTATTACCCTATTTACAGAGCACTTTGAGCCCACCTCTCTCCTAACTATAGAAAATGGTTTATAAACTCCTTTGACAGCATTTTGATTGAATTAAAGGTGTTTCTCCTCGGCCCCCATTTGAAAATTATATATAAAGAACATGTCTTTAGGAGCCATGTGAGTTTTAATCCATGAACACAAAGGTTGCTAAAGATAATTACAACAAACACCTTCTTGAACCTTGACATGCTCACCTGTTCCTCCATCCACTTATTTGTTCATGGGATAATTATTGAGATCTTTCTGGACTTGGGATGTATTGATTAGCAAGGCCAACACACTCACTGCCTTGTGGGTCTGCCAGCTGGTGAGCAGACAACTAGAAAATATAATGGCGGACGATACCTGGCACCTCCAGCAGGGAGAAGCCAGTTCTCGCCCTCCACACCTGAGCACCTGACAGTGGGCCTCCCATCACCCCCAGCCCCTGGTTTAGGATCGTAGTCAGGTTCATGGTGCCATGGCCATCCCTAGGGGGGCACCAAGCCTAGACATGGGAGAAGCGAGAACTTAATGATGAGTTCATATTCAATGAAGGGAGGTCTCCAGGGATGGGCTGTAAGATGGAGAAGGAAGTATGGGGGGATGACGAGGTTTTCAGGCAGAGAGAACAGTAACACACGCAGGCCCTGAGGACAGAGAGATGGAGGGAAAGGGAGGTAGTTTAGTGTGGCTGGGGAATTCGCAGACCACTTGGGAGAGGGAGGCCAGTGTGGAGCCCCAGGCCTAAACCAGGCAAGAAATTCAGTGACCTGAATTCAGTAAGTGAGAACGAAGACGCCAGACCGATAGACGTGAGGGAACTTCCAAACACCATATTGTAGCCTTTAAGTTAGGCAGGATCAAAGAGAATGTTGGTTCCCAATTGCCTAGATCTTTGAAACCATATGTTGGTTCCCAATTGCCTAGATCTTTGAAACCATATGGTTCTGCCTGTGAAATCTAACATGAGGTTGGCTGCAACAGCAAGTGTCTTGCAGCCAAAGCACTGACAGGCGACACCTAACACTCACAGCCAGTGGGGAGAAGCCGGCCCTCCCCTCTGTACCTAAGCACCTCACAGAGGTGCACCCGTCACCCCCAACCCCCAGTTCAGGACGGTAGGAAGGTTTCAGTGTTTACTTCCTACCTCCACCTTTTGATTTGCATTTTAAAAGAAAAGTAAATTTTGTTTAAAGCAAAAGTACTGTCCTGGGTTATCTGAATATCCCCTGGGAAGTTGATTATAATTGGAAATTTGCACAAATGCAAAACACTGTTAAGAAGCGGTTATCGGGCTTCCCTGGTGGCGCAGTGGTTGAGAGTCCACCTGCCGATGCAGGGGACACGGGTTCGTGCCCCGGTCCAGGAGGATCCCACATGCCGCGGAGCGGCTGGGCCCGTGAGCCATGGCTGCTGAGCCTGCGCGTCCGGAGCCTGTGCTCCACAATGGGAGAGGCCACAACAGTGAGAGGCCCGCGTACCGCAAAAAAAAAAAAAAAAAAAAAAAGCGGTTATCTTCTAGAACCTGATGATGCAAGTAGTAGAATTTGTGACAAGAAAATGTTTTCTTTAGTTAGAAAAAAATTAAATTATAATTTCTCCACTTTTTATAAACTACATTATCTAGTGCATTATCTTACTAGTTGACAACTTTGTGACAAAGTAAAATATTCAGATGTTAATCTATTCTTTCATCTGAGGATCTTCAAGCATGTTGTGACCTGGGTGCACTATTCTGAAATTTAGAGTTGGGTAGGGTGAGGTGTATTCAGCGTACTGGAAGTGAATATAAGGTACTCCCAGAGCTCTGCAGATAAAATTGTTCTCGAACAAGATAAAACGATAAAACGTTGATCATTTAGAAAAATATCTTAAGAACAAAGCCCCCAGAAGAATCTTATTAACTTTATTTTAAAAATATGTCAAGGATCTGACTACTTTTCTCTCCAACCCGCCAGGCAACCCACCTGAGAATCCCTGTACATTCTTCCGAAGTATCCCGAGAATGCCAGGTCCCAACCACTCCTCACTTAGGACACTTCTTAGGGTTATGTTTGCAGTGAGCCACCTGAAGGAATGGGCAACGTTACCCTCCAGGATGAAGAGCAAGCTGGCTTACTGCTTACCGCTGTAAATGAGATGGATTTCCCAAGCTCAGTGTTCCTCAGCTGCAACACATGCCCACCAATTATGCAGCATTCATCTGGGTCCACCCATATTGCCTCCAAGGGACTTGGCAAGACAAGGGGAACCAACAGAAGCACAACGCTCATGCCGCTTGTTATGCCATGAGTAATAAAGTCCTTTGTCTCTGACACAAGAGTCTCATGTCTTCTGCCAGAATCTATGAAACGGTTGCCGTTTAATATATGACCTTCTAAGTAGGGTAAAATCAAATCTCAGACCCCTGACCCTCATCAGACATCACCCTAATCCAAGACACCATCATCTCTTACCTGGATGACTGCAATAGTCTCCTCGTTGGTCTCCCTGCCTGTGCCCCTTTGCTGTCTGTTCTCAACACAATACTCAGATGATTCTGTTAAACACGAGTCTGATTATGTCTCTCCTCTCACTGGATTCTTATCTTATTCAGAATGAAAGTCAAAGTCTTTACTATGAGCCAAAAGGCCCAACATCATCCCTCTTGCCTGTGTCTCTGATTCCTTTCACCCAGTTCTATCTGACCTGTCCTCTTTTCCACCAGGCACACTCCTCTGCCCCTCATCGTTCACTAGGTCTGCAGGTATCTACTCACTTCCTGCAGGTACTTACTCACTTTCTCAGGAAAGCCTTCCCTGCTCATCCTATGTAAAACTTCCACAACTCAATTCTTCCTTCAACATTTCATGTTCTTCCTTGTTTTGTAGTTTTTACTTCTTAGCCCTTATAACTTATTTTATTGTTTGCCTCTCTAAGATAAGAAATAATATCTGTGAAGGAAAGGAATTTTTTACTTCTGTATCCCCAGCATCTAGAACAGCACCTTATATATCATAGCAATGCATATATGTTGTATGAAAGAATGGGGGCTTCCCTGGTGGTGCAGTGGTTAAGAATCCGCCTGCCAATGCAGGGGACACGGATTCAAGCCCTGGTCCGGGAAGATCCCACATGCCGCGGATCAACTAAGCCCGCGCACCACAACTACTGAGCCTGCGCTCTAGAGCCCACGTGCCACAACTACTGAGCCCGCATGCTACAACTACTGAAGCCCACACGCCTAGAGCCTGTGCTCCTCAACAAGAGAAGCCACCACAATGAGAAGCCCGCGCACCGCAACGAAGATCCAATGCAGCCAAAAATAAAAATAAATACATTAAAAAAAAAAGAATGAAGAAGGCTTGAGAAAGTCACTACTGAATAACTGAATACAAAAGATTAAAAAGCTTATTCAATATCCCAACCTAGCTGAAGCAAAAGATGGACTGTGGGATGGTAGATAATTGTTTCTAGAATCTATACCAAAACTTAGTGGCTTAGGAAAACAACGTATTGTTTCTCACAGTTCTGTGGTTTGACTGTTCTCATCGGGACAGCTCTTGATTGGTCTCTCGTGCCCTTGTGGTCAGATGGAACATGGGGCTATGGTTAGCTAACATGGGCTGGACATTCAAGACGGCTTACACATGGGACTGGTGGTTGATGCTGGCTATAGGCTGGGAGCTCAGCTGACACTGCAGCTGGAGTGTCTATCCATGGTACCCACGGGGTCCCTGAGGAGCATCCTAAAGGCAGTGTTCCAAGATCAGGAAGAAGCTGCCAGGCCTAATGAAGCTACCTCTGGAGGCATTCGGCATACCCTCTGCTATACTCTGTTGACTGGAGCAGTCACAGGGCTCACCCAGACTAAAGGAAACTGAGATACTGTCTCTACCTCCTACTGGGGACTGGAAAGAGCAACATGTAAGATACAGAGATTGTCGCAGCTATCTTTGAAAAATGTAGCCTGCCACAACGATTTTCAAAGAAGAGTGGGGACTTCCCTGGTAGTCCAGTGGTTAAGACTTTGCCTGCCAATGCAGGCGGTGTGGGTTCGATCAGGGAGCTAAGATCCCACATGCCTCACAGCCAAAAAACCAAAACAGAAGCAATATTGTAACAAATTCAATAAAGACTTTGAAAATGGTCCACATCAAAAATCTTAAGGAAAAAGAAAAACCAAAGACGACTGAACTATGAAATTGAGGAGCACACATTTAACAATCTTCACACAGCCTGAGTAAAGACAAAAGACCCTGATTTTAGCAGAAAAGAATGTTCCATTAATTAGAAAGTTGGACTTTGCTTTGTTACAAGAGAAGTTCATGAGTTTTGTTTTTACCCGGTGTAAAGGATATTGCTCCTCAAAACCATCCACTCCCCGATGCTTTCTTTTCCCCCTTCACCAAACCACACATTTGATTCACTATTGATACCCTCTACAGAGAGTTAAAGTATTTCTTGCTTGACAGAAGAAATTAACACACTGGTATTTGGATTCACGTATCCATCTTTTGTCACTTTATTCAGTGTGAATCTATTCTAGACAACCTGATCTACTCTGATCTACACAAAATAATATTTCTCCATTTACAGAACCAGAATCCAATGACCCCACTAACAAACTACCACCTTGTGAGGTGCTGTATCAGCAGTCAACTGATCTTTGATGTCATATTTATCTTACTTCAACCTAAGGTTCTAGGAGTTTCAGCATGTATCATTTTTCTTATAAAGCAGAAGACAATCCTTTGGAAAAGTGTTCATTTAGACTACAGAAAACTCTATTCAGTATCGAGTGTAGTCACAGTCTACACATCTAGTAGTAGGATTTGATTCACTGAAATTTTACATTTATTGAGCTCTTACTATGCGTTAGGCATTAAATTAAATGCTTCCTATGCATTATCTCATAAGGGCATGGGTTCTGCTATTCTCAGTCTCTTACAGATAAAAACCCAAAGCTACAGAAACGTTAAAGAACTTTCTGAAAGCCACTTGGCTAGTGGTAGATGCTAAATGGCCTTATTTATTTAATCATTTCTCCACAGACTACCTCACTTTGTATTTCTTCTTGTTTGCAAACCCACTATGCAATGCTTAAGAAAATAATAATTGACTATAAAACTATTTCCACTGTCAGCGTTTAGTATGTTTTTTATTTTATGTAATATAAATATATATGTATATATAAATAATATATAGTTATTTATAAAATATCTATAATCAATATATTTAAAAATCTTAAAAATAGTCTATGAAAACCCCAAATTAAAGTTAGCTTTTTAGAAATTCAGCTTTATTTGTTAATGTTGTTTACAAAAAATATTGAAAGAAAGACATTCTGTTATTTCTTCATCAGAGGTAATTTATGGTCTTTGGAAGATTAGCCTGCTTAATCTCTTTTATTTATACTCTGCTAATTTGGGGAGGAAAAGCAGATGTTTCAAAGCAGTTTAATTTAGCAAAACATTTGATTAAACTAGTTACTTATTAGTAGTAAAAATATAAAAGTTATTGGAATTAATGATATCAGTGCTCTTATAAGCCTTGATCTCCTTGTGTTTGGATGTGATCTGAGAAACAGATGTGTTTGATATTTGGAAGCTCTTAGAATTTCCCCTGGTCAAGATGCTCTGATATCAGGCTGGTGAGAGGTCGGGGTTTCCCTTGACATATGGTACCCAATCATAAAAGATCCTTTATTCATAAAGCTATTTGCGGGCTTCCCTGGTGGCGCAGTGGTTAAGAATCCACCTGTCAACGCAGGGGACGTGGGATCGTGCCCTAGTCCGGGAAGATCTCACATGCTACGGAGAGACTAAGCACGTGCACCACAGCTACTGAGCTTGCGTGTCACAGCTACTGAAGTCCGCGTGCCTAGAGCCTGTGTTCTGCAACAAGAGAAGCCACCGCAATAAGAAGCCCACGCACCACAGTGAAGAGCAGGCCCCGCTTGCTGCAACTAGAGAAAGCCCGCGTGCAGCACCGAAGACCCAATGCAGCCAAAAATAAATAAATAAATAAATTTATTAAAAAATAAAGCTATTTGGGGTTATGTCCTTCTTTTAAAATATGAAAGTTTTACTAAATTACTGCAATATTAAGGTGCAGTAGCACAACTTTTGGGGGGACAGGGGAAGGTGGGATGAATTGGGAGATTGGGATTGACATAAATACACCACCATGTGTAAAACAGATAGTTAGTGGGAACCTGCTGTATAGTGCAGGGAGCTCAGCTAGGTGCTGTGTGGTGACCTAGATGGGTGGGTTTGGGCAGGGCGGGAGGGAGGTTCAAGAGGGAGGGGATATATGTATACATATAGCTAATTCACTTCGTTGTACAGCAGAAACTATCACAACATTGTAAAGCAATTATACTCCAATAAAAATAATTGTTAAGCACACACACACACACACACACACACACACACACACTGAACACAGACTCCATCTTGAAGTAGTTTCAACTGGCCAAATATTAGATAATTTGAGTATTAAAACAAAGAATGACAGGAATGGAGTATACCCTTTTTAATAAATTAGAAATCATGCAGCTACACTAATCTAAATAAATGAACAAATGAATGAATAAAACTTTCTCGAGGAACGCAATATTCAGTTGCCAAGTTTTTCCCAACAATAAAACTTCTTAATTACAAAAGAAGAAGGATTACTTTTTACAGGGAGAAACCAGCATGCACCATTAATCAACTAATCAAAGTGAACAGCATCTGTAAAACATGACCCGAAAAATAATCAAAATCATGCATTACCTGATAGGATGCAAGGAGGATAGTGCAGCATCATTTCTTCTATATTCTTGCCAAAGAACAAACTGAACCTAACAATGAGACAGAGCCAATTGAGGGATATTCTAAAATATATCTTTCCAAGTGTCAAAGTCATAAAATTTAAGGAAGCATTGAGGAACTATTGCAGGCTGAAGAAATCCAGAAAGACATGACAACAAAATGCAACATGATTCTGAAGTGAATCCTCTCACTATCCAGGACATTACTAGGATGACTGGCAGACTTTAAAAGCTATGTGGAGTACATGTCAATAGCGTATCAATGTGAATTTCCTGATTTGGATGGCTGTATTGAGGTTGCATAGGAGACTGTCATTGTTTGTAGGAAATAAACACTCAAGTGTTTGGGTGTGATGTGGCATAAAGTTGTAAGTTTAGCTCAAATTACTCAGGAACAAAACATGTTTTATGTGTATTGCACTTGCAATTTTTTATAAATTTGAGATTGTTTTAAAAATACTATATATATGAGTGTGTGTATATGTATGACTGTGTGTGTGTATATATGTGTGTGTACATACATGTGTGCACATATGTATACAGCAGGATGTATTGCACAGCTATAGGATTTAGTACACTTGATAACAGCTCATGGATGGACAAATCAACAGTGAAATAGAAATGAATGCCCAGATAAGGGCCCTTGCATATACAGAAATTGGATAGCAGCGGCGTTGCCTAGCAGATCAGGGAGGAAGGAAGGTTTATTCAATAAAAGGTGCTGGGACAATTGGATGTTAAGATGGGAATTACGGAAATGCTCCTCTGCCCTTCAAATCATCCTGTCAACTCCTCAACGAGTCCAGGGCTTAGCCTTGGGGTAGGAAACACCCGTGTGACCATTCCAGAATCCCCAAACAAGTGTTTTTTGACTTCTGATTTTTATTTTAATTTTATTTATTTAAAATTAATTAATTAATTTTTGACTGCGTTGGGTCTGCGCTGCTGCGTGCTGGCTTTCTCTAGCTGCGGTGAGCGGAGGCTACTCTTCATTGCGGTGCGCGGGCTTCTCATTGTCTTGGCTTCTATTGTTGCGGAGCTCGGGCTCTAGGCGCGTGGGCCTCAGTAATTGTGGCTTGCGGGCTCTAGAGCGCAGGCTCAGTAGTTGTGGCGCACGGGCTTAGTTGCTCCGTGGCATGGGGGATCTTCCCAGACCAGGGATCGAACCTGTGTCCCCTACATTGGCAGGCAGATTCTTAACCACTGCACCACCAGGGAAGTCCTGACGTGATTTTTAAATTTGTTTCATTTCTTAATTGATTGCCAGCATTAAAAAATAAGATATGCCATAAAACTCTAGATGGCCATTAAAAAAAATCTGCAACAAAAGTGAGCCTGGAGTCTCACATGGTGATAATGATTTGCCCCCGTTTAGAGGGAGCACACCCTCTCTGGTTCATCATCGAACTTCTCCGCAAGGTTACCTTACCAGCCGGGGCCCTCTGGACACTGGGGTTTTCTATGCAGGTCTAGACTAAAGTGTCAGTCATCACTACTTTCTAGTTATTTCACCTTTGCCCCTTTGAGGATTCTCCTTTCATCTGTCCTCCAATCAAATGTTCAAACTGCTTTCTTTCCTGAACTCTGCTATTAATTTATGTATTCTTCCTAAAACTTAAATGACAGCTTGTATCATTTTGGGAGGAGAAGGGAAGGGCATTTTTTAATCATAGTTTCACTGAGGTATAATTCATACATCAAAAAAATCCACCCTTTTAAATTGTACAATTCAGTGGTTTTTAGTATCATCACAGAGTTGTGCAAAGATCACCCTTACCTAATTTTAGAATATTTGTATCACCCCAGAAAGAAACCTCACACCCACCAGCAGTCACTCCCCATCCCCTGTTTTTATCTCTAAAAGCGTTACTCCAGCTGAAGGTATTATACTTTGGTACATACCAAAGTCATATAATTCAAGTATCAGCCAATAGGCTCTAACAGACTTTGGTGGGGAGGTGATTATCTGAACCTTCTTGGTATTTCTGCAATAAGACCCTGTAGACTCATACAGTTCATCTATCCCTTCTGCTCCCAAGGCTGAATCACCCGGCAGATTAACTCTGAATCAGTGAGGTCTGATTCTGATATGTGCCTTCTTAATTCTATAAATCTCTTAGATTTTCCAGGCCCTTCCTTTCACATCTAAGTTGCTAGAGCACATTCCCTGACTCTCACTGCCCAGAGTTCTCCATGTAGGTCTCCATTCAGATTTGTCTTCCTCCCCTGAAACATTCCATGCTCCAAAATGATGACACAGTTCCCACACCATGCCCATGTCGCTAAGGTTTCTGAGGACTGAAATAATATTTTAGGAGGAAAGCAACAATCATTAACCAGACTGAAATAAAGAAATCACAGCTAGTTGCATTTTGTAAATAGGAGTTCTAATTGTTGTGAAATTTTAGGCTTTGGGGCAAAATTTTACTTCCAGTGAAGTAGGCATGAATAGGCAGGTTGGCAAGATCTTTCCAGACACATCTGTAAAGCTAAAAATTTTTTCTGTATTTTTATTTGCTTCTGTAGTGCAAAGAAAAGGAACTAGAAAGTTGATAAAAGCAGGATTGGAGACCTAGGCGTACAGACAGCCCTTAGCAATGCTTTTAAGGACCTCTTTCTCTAATTATAAAAGGTTATACATGCCTAACAAGAGAACTTTTGGAGAATACAAACAAGTGTAAAAATATTTTAATCACTTTAACCCCCACCAGCTACTGTTAATATTTTGGTATGTTTCCCTCTAATCTTTCTTACTCTGGAGATGCCAATCCCTAAAACATTTTCTCTTGTTTAACTCATATGAGCTAAATTAAATTATTAACCCTGGATATAAGTACAGACCACTAACCTTAGAACTAGTTATCTTAATTTTTAAATTACTTTTTTAGATGTTTAAAAGAAATTCAAGCAAAATGCAAGAATGTATATAATTAATTTAAATTTATATAAAAATAAATGCTCGATTCAGCTACTGGAAAAATTTTAAGTATGCTTGGAACATCTTGGGTATGTGAATCCACTTTTTCAAGTGCAAAGTTTCCAGTGCAAACTAAGTATGTTGAATAAAAATTTAGCATCCCCCCCAAAAGCAAGAATTTATAAAGAAGAGAATAACAGTCACTTGTACTTCTAGTATCAAGTGCTAACCACTGGCTCTCATAATTTACATAATTCTTACTTACAGCAAGGAAAGTCTCCACTCTATTGCCTAAAACAGTGCAAGTTACTAAAAGCTAGTGTCCTGGCCAGGCCCCCTTGGTGGCCTCGCCCAGATCACAGGTAACAGGGGCCACTCCACTCACACAAGGCATTGGTAAGCTCCTGCCAATTATTTTTCTCGCAACAGAATTTAGGTAAATTTTCTCAAAGCTTCAAACAAAAGATGAAAGGGACAAGATTAAGGCATACAGAGGGCAAATGAAAAAGACCTTCCTGACAACCAGAAAGCCGAAGTCACATTGAATACGACTTGATTTGTTAATTCATCTTTAAAGCTGAAGGATAGTCATTGACATCCCATCATTAATTCCTTAAAATAACAACTCAGGTCAATTAAAGTATATGAATATGGCACTCTGAGAACCAGTGATCTGGAGATAACCGTTCCATGTCATGTTCACCTTTTTTGTTTTTTTTAACTGACAGAAGTGCAGAATTTCACAAGAATGAGGAGGAAAAACCAAACATTCTTTAAGAATGATTGTTTTTACAAAGTCTTAACAAAAACGTTCAAGAAAATCTAGAAATCCCAAGCAATTTCCTTGGCACATTGCATTTTTCGCACTCCTTTCCCATAGTAATCAAGCATGCCCTCAGGTGTGTTCTACGCTGAAAGCAGAATAATTCCCAAGTACTCCGTTGTCCCTATAACCATTACAATAACTATGCTCTAACCTTGTAGCTACCCTGGGCTGCTCTAGGAATGTTGGGTAATAGAGAGCTGGGGAGAGAGGTGGGCTATACCAAGAAATATTCAGCAATACACTATCAGTTCCGTGTACAGAGCACATGGCATTCAGCAAGAACGTGGAACGTGTCATCAGTGAGATGCTAATTTCTATAAATAAAGGGGCTGTGTGTTTAACTCTTTTAAACCATATGCTATGAAAACAAATAGATTTTTCACCAAATTTTGAGAGTATGTTTGGAATGGTCTGATTTAAAATATAAACGATACAGTATGCATGATCATGCAAATTACATACGGGGGTTGAGGGAGCATAATTTTAAAGGTTTCAATTATTTACATTGTTCATATTTTGAAAAAAACGCTTTATGTTTTAAATGAAGAGGTCTCCAAATGTTCATTCACTTTCTAATATGATTAATTTCAATGTTCTTTTGGCTATAGTCATGAGAAGTTATACCAGACAAATGGCAAGCTCAAAAATTAGCAGACCTTAGATTCACATCGTCAAAAGCCTGAAAAGAAAATGAGAATTCTAAGTAAGTCCAAAGGTTGTCTGGAAAGGATAACCTCTTGAGGACACCTGGGAAAGGTGTGTTCTGTCAAGGACACCTGAGACTGAAGTGTGGTGTGAGGAATGGCTGACCACCCAGGGACAGGCATCTTCCAGAGCAGCTGAAACCCAGGCATGAGCAGATGCCCACGTGACTGCCAATCCAGACAGGCCTGCCACGGGTAGTTAAAAGTCCAGCCTGAGGGAAAGATAAAAACAAATACCATATGCTAACACATATATATGGAATCTAAGAAAAAAAAAAAAAAGGTCATGAAGAACCTAGGGGTAAGACGGGAATAAAGACACAGACCTACTAGAGAATGGACTTGAGGATATGGGGAGGGGGAAGAGTAAACTGTGACGAAGTGAGAGAGTGGCATGGACTTATATACACTACCAAATGTAAAATAGATAGCCAGTGGGAAGCAGCCGCATAGCACAGGGAGATGAGCTCAGTGCTTTGTGACCACCTAGAGGGGTGGGATAGGGAGGGTGGGAGGGAGGGAGACGCAAGAGGGAAGAGATATGGGAACATATGTATATGAATAACTGATTCACTTTGTTATAAACCAGAAACTAACACACCATTGTAAAGCAATTATACTCCAATAAGCATCTTAAGAAAAAAAAAAAAAAGTCCAGCCTGAGGGAAATTTGGCGGCCACTCAGGAGAGACATGCCATGCATATTAAGAGTCCATGGACAGAGAAAACAAACACTGGTTCTAAATATGAGCCTCGAACCAAGGAATGTAATATCCGTGCAATGGCTGAAATTTGTCATTCTTGGTAAATATTGAAAATAAAAGATCAGTGCAAAGGTTCCACATTGAGGTCAACTAATTAGCCTCCAGAACTACCGAAATGGTTATTAATAGGGAAATAAAAACACAAGAAAAATTTTAGAATGACTTTAAGATCAAAACATTGTATGAACATAGGGTGCAGTAAAAGAAAACCAGTGTTTTATGAGCTGGATCTCACTGCTTCCCTTGCACGGCCCTTTGCTTTGTAAACCTCAGCAGTTCCCATGGAGCACTTCTTTCACCCTAGACATGAACAGGTCACAAGTGCAGATGATACAAATTGCAGGCACTGGTTGGTGACTGAACTGCTTCTCTATGTAATGTGTTGCACAATGAGAATAGCATTCATGGGTGACTCATATGGCAAATGTATGTGTGTATGAAAAAGATTCTTTATAAAGCTCTACATTATAGCTCTATTTTAATATACTTACAGAAAATTATTACAGCATTGACTTTTAAATAAATTTTATATAAAGATGGTTAGGGATCCTCTCAAGGAAAGCAGGCCAATATTGTCTAGATATTTAGAGAGAGAGACAGGAGAGAACAGGAGAAGGAAAGAAAAGGGATGAGAAGGGAGAGGAGCAGAGGAGAGGAACAGCATTGTAGGTGCTGATTCAGAGTTTTAAAATGTAAACTATTAGAAACTAATGAGCTGACTTTTATATAAGAAGATGAACCAGATACAGATTTTGGTTCATGGTTGAAAACTGGAGTGGACATCCTTCCCCCAATATACTTTTTCTTTTTCTTTCAGTAGAAACCCTGCCCTCCCTACTATTTTTTAATTTTTTAACCTTTAAGGAACTTCCTTCTTCGTGATCATGGTGAAACTGCCTATTACAGTCACCCAACTATTCCCAGAGGTAGAAACACAACCCAAGCTACATCAGCCACATTCACCCCCTGAGGGATTTAAATAAGACCAAAGATCCATAGGTGCAGGAGGTGTCCATGACTGGATGATCCAATGGAACCATCTCAAAAAGAGGGTTCTCAGGTTCCTGAAGCTGAAAGCCACAGAGACACTCTAAAGCCTGTCTTTCATTCTGGCTAATCGATGCTCTGCGTGTGGATCTCATTTTCTTGCCTAAGTTATGGCTCCTTTTGCTTTCATCAAAGGGTTCTAGACTGTATCTCCACGGATGCAGCGACCATACTGAATTTCACTCACTGTTATATCCCCTGTGTTTGGCTCTGCACTGAGCTCTTGGTAGGCATTCAACTATTTGCTGAATAATGAAACAACAAGGGTGAATGAGTTCACCCCAACTCCTAAAAATATTTCATGCCTTTAAGATTTAACATCTTAAATCTAAATAGTTGAGGTAATTTTCATTAAACATCTAAAATAATGTGACAGAGATGAGTATTAATATGAAAACTGGATTTAAAAAGTCAAAAAGTTTTGATAAAAATTTTTTTAAATGATTTTTGTATTGTCCATTATATGTTCTATCTGATAGAAGTAGAATGTAATTCCTACTTAATTCTCACTGATGAATAACATTTTAACATACTTCTTTTCATTCTCATCTGTGCATGTTGTTGATTATCTGCACGAATTACTTTGTTTTTTTCACAGCCATCATTTCACTAAAATTTATTGCTACTTCTAATTTTTTAAAGTACTGTTATGGACTGAATGTCTGTGTTCCCCTCACAAAATTCATATGTTAAAATTTAACCCCCCACCAGCTACTGTTAATATTAGCTGGTGGGGAACACTTATTAATAATATTAATACCCAATATGATGGTATTTGGAGGTAAGGCTTTTGGGAGGTAATTAGGTCATGAGGGCAAAACCCTCATGAAAGGGACCAGTGCCCTTATAAAAAGAGGCCAGAGAAGCTTTTTCTACCATATGAGGATCCAACAAGAATGTGGCCATCTACAATTCAGAAGAGGGCTCTCACCAGAAACCCTGATCTCAGATTCTCAGCCTGAAGAACTATGAGAAATAAATTTCTGTTGTTTATAACCCATCCAGCCTATGGTACTTCATTGTAGCAACCCAAATTGACTAAGACAAACACATAGGCCAATAATTGCCAAATTAGGTAGATATGCCTCTGAGTGTCCGTGAAGGCTTTCCAAGAACTTGGTAGGCAGTGGACAATTTAAGAAAATCCATTTTCATATTCTCAATTTCTAGTTTTTGCAAAAATTGAGCTGCCTGAGAATAGGCCTGTGGTCAAGGCATCATTTGGTTTATTTCTTCCATCTCCCCTTCTCACAATCAAACTTCCCTCATATTACAAAAGAGAGGGTTGTGTTTCACCCATCCCAACTCTTAGAGAAAAGTATGTAAAACCTTGCTCAACCACATCAACATAAACTCTTGATAAGGCTTTTGTCTTTTCTAAGACATTTTGCTATTCTAGACAAACTGGGGCATTAGAAATAGGGTATTTTGCCTGTGTTGGAATACTCTGAAATCAGATATATTTGTAGAGTTGGATTAAAGAGGTGACAATCGTCTTTCAAGACCTATCTTCTTCTAACTCCCTAATTCTTCCCAACGAAATTGTGGATACTGAGGAGAATCCTGAGAAGAAAGCAACAAAAGTATGTCAGTAGTAAATAGTGAAGGGTACTGTAGGTTATTTCTCATAGAAACTCATAGAAAGGCTGTGTCCAATTACGTCCAATGTCTATTTCAGAATTAAAGAGTTAAGATTTGTAAACATGCATGGTCTCTCTCCCCTCCCTATCTGGTTTCCTTTCAGAATAATTTAGTCCAAACGCCAGTAGTTAGGGCAGAGCAAAATAACCCAAAGGGAGGAAATAGGAGTGCAAGCCTAGCACTGCAGGTCTGTCTGAGCACAGTGAAGAAGGTTTCTATCTGCACAGTGGCCACGTGTGGGGTGTCGGAGCTGAGAGGTGTGAAGAGGTTGTGGAGGTGGGGCAGTGGTGATGGGAGATTGTTTACCTATAGGTGGGATTGATCAGATAAGTAAATGTTTTAAGGATGATGGGATCCAAGTTTCTCACCGTCAGAGGAGAGAGTTATATATGCATATACATTTATATGTATTATACATATTAAAATGTACATTTCTAATTCAACTTTACTTTCAAGGTTTACCTATCCGTTTCTGTAATATACTAACTTTCTTTGATCAATAATAAGCCAATAATTATTGGAATGATAACTTAATCCAGATGAAGGAAAAATAACACTTAGTTCCTCTGGTCACAGAGAATATTTAAAAAATTAATTTCAATTTATGTACATAATTTTATAGCAGAAAGCTATAAAGTGTGATCAATAAAAGACCTTCAAGCATAAAAATATGTTAGGATAAAATTCTGTAGGAGAAATGGAATGGAAATATGAGTTCAAGGAGAAAATGGGACAATGTAAAATTTCTGGTTGTTAAAGAAGAGCTTATTCATGGAGTTTTAAAATTGATGATGCTGGGCATAAAGTCACTATAGCATTTAGATTATATTGAATAGATACGTTGAAAAGAATGGTAATACGATTTTTATATCAAATGTCAATAATTAAAATACGCCAAAAGTCACATCTTTTGAAACTCTTTTACCTTATGATGAAAACATTTCACTGTTAATTTAAAATTTGGCAAAAAGGTAAAATAGTTTTCAAAAAAATATTAGGGGTAGGCAAGCAATCCCTAAGTGTAAATATTTCATCTATGTTTTACAACTAGAAAAATAGAAATTTTCACAAAAATTAATTAAGGTTCTTAGGTTCACAATAGAGAATGATGAAACCAGGAGAGTCTGTTCGACTCTGATCTTCTAAATTTCCCACTGCACCTTCACTTTCCCAGATTTTCCTCACTTCACTTCACTTCTTGTCCAGTTCGTCTTTCCAGCTGTTGAACCCACTGACTCACAGGAGCCCCAAGATCACTCCAGCTGCTTGGGTGCAGACTTGTAAAGGCAAGAGCTGCACAGAGGCCCCTGCCTCCCATTTACCTCCCCATTAGCTCCCCCTTTGTCCATTTGGGCAGATGTGTGTTGGCTTCATGATTTCTCTGCAAGCTCTACCATGTCCATGTGCCACAGTGCTTCAGGAGGCCTGGTTTAGTGCTTCGCTCTCTGGTCCTCCACTTTTCCCTTCTGTGCCTTCACTTCCCCAGCTCCTCGCATAATTGTGTGAAGCTTAATTCGTGTAATGAATTTCTTATTCTCACAACATGCATGATGGCTCTGCTTCTTGACGAACACAATTATTGTTACCCAAACAATAGTTAGTATTAGGAATAGCAGTTAGTAGTAGGAATTAGTTAGTATTAGTATTAGGAATCTGGAATGGGTTCTCTGATCTGGCTAGAGTTAAAGATAATTATGATCCTGTTGCCAGTGGCAAATGGGGCAATGGTAGCCCATGGCATGCCATGGAAAAACACTACTTAAGGTATCACCTCTAGCCACCTGGAAACACTTTGCATGTTGCTGCCACTGAACAATTTAGTGGAAATAAAAGTAAAACTATGATGGATTGATTTGGTTGTTTCTAAATATGCTGGATGACGTGGAGGGGGAAAATGGGGTTAGGGTTTTAAATTCGTGACTCAAGGTCTTGGTAAGGAACCAAAAAGCTTCTATAATGGCCCTTAAGGTGACTTTTATCTTCTGTAGTCAAAGAATTGAAATTTCTAAAAACCAAATCCAAAATTTAATCCTGTGGATGGCTAAATTGCAATGAAAATTTAATTCTAACTTCTCAGGGTATTTTAGAGAATTAATTAGAAAAGAGTGAGATTCTGGAATCTGGGAGGAGGGCATATACACAAATTCCAATACAGCTGAGGATTCTGAAGACCCAAATTCCTACAGTTTTCTTTTGACACTCAGAGCAAGATTTCTACCATTTTCTGAGATTAGTCACCTTTTGTCTAAAGTAATTGTAAAAGATCTCTTATTTTCAAGGCACTGCTGATCCTCCTTAAGGCCTACTACGATCACCTCTCATTGCTTCTAACTCTATAAATAGATTCAAATCCCAGATGGCTCCAGAGGTTCAGCTACAGAGTATGACCCATGAGGATGTCTTCCCAAGGCATAGGAGGGAGGGAGAATTAAGATTATTTTCTTATTACAAGGTACTTGCACTACTTGTGAAGCAGTACAGTGTCATTTGAAAGTGGACTTGAATTAGTTGTAAATGTATTACAAGTTCTAGGGAAACCACTAAACAAAGTAAAAGAAAGAAGTATAATTGATACGCTAAGAGAGGAGAGAAAATGGAAAATCATATAAAATACTCAATGAAAACCTCAAAAGGCACAAAAAGAGTAGAGAACAAAATAGTAACAATGAACAAGGGCAACAAATAGAAAACAGTAACCATGCTAATACTAATCAAAAGAAAGTGGGAGTAGCTATAATAATTTCTGACAGAGTGGACTTCCGAACAAGGAAAGTTATCAGGGATAAGAAGGGACATTACATAATGATTAAAGGGCCAATTCTCCACGAAGGCATAACAATCCTTAAAATGTATGCACCTAGCAACAGAGCAACAAAACACATAAGGCAAAATCTGATGGAACTGCAAGCAGAAATAGATGAATCCACTATTATAGTTGGAGACTTCAAAACCCCTCTCTCCGAAATAGACAGATATAGCAGACAGAAAGAACATAGTTGAACTCAAAAACACTGTTAATCAACTGGATACCATGGACAGCCATAGACTACTTCATCCAACAACAGCAGAATATACATTCTTCCCAAGCTCACATGAAACATTTGCCAAGATAGACCACATTCTGGACCATAAAATATACCTTAACACATTTTAAAAACAAAAGTCTGACAATGTCAGCTCTCAGATCAGGATGGAATTAAACTAGAAATCAATAGCAGGGAGACAGTGGAAAATCCCCAAATACATGGAGATTAAACAACACACTTCTAAATAATATATGTGTAAAAGGAAAAAAAAAAATCTCAGGAAAAATTTTAAAATATTTTGAAGTAAATGAAGATGAAAATACAACTATCAAAATTTTGAGATGCAGTAAAAGCAACGTTTAGTGGAAGATAGAGATGTCGTACTGGCAGGTCTCTGAAGGTGAATCACAGAGCAAACCTTTAAGATTTCAGAGCAAGGCCACAATTCTTTGAATGTAACTATTCTCCTTTTGAAAAAACAACTTCTGGCTTGCCTCTGGGCCTCATGGAAACAAAACGCTTGACTGTGGCCACCAAGTTACCATGCAACCTCAGCTGCCCATCGTGACTCGGGTCTGACTCACCAAGCCATAAAGTTGGTTGTAGACAGCAGCACTCCATCACCAAGTGGAACCATCATATGTCAAGCTCAAGAAAATCTTAAAAGCACAAGCAATTTCTACAGCCAATTATATTGCTGTTACATAACCTTGTTTGTCAACCCACAACTCTTTTCTGTGATCTGATTACCTAAAAAGAAAAAACTTTCAGTCTTCTGTACAAAGAGTGCTGCATGATATGGTGGTACCACCCAAAAGTAAATAGTTGCAACTCCACAGCCCATTTCAGAGACAGCCCTGAAAAATAGTTGCGAAAGCAAATCCTCCAAGTGGGCAGAACTTCAGTCAATGTACCTGGTGTTTTTTTTCTGCCTGGAAAGACAGATGACCAGAAACACAGATCTACATTTAATCATGGGTCGTAGATGAGTAGTACCTGTAGTACTACTACAGGTACTACTACAAAGTATGATCAGGTACAGGCAGAGTACCTGATCTTACTTTGTATGATCAGGTATTTAGGGGAAAAATGATTGGAAGATTTTGACAAGGAGGTCTCAGGAAGAGGTATGTAGATAAACCTCTCCATATGATTATTAACTGTAAAAAAAGTTCTGTTCCATATGAATGCTTCCTAAAGAGCAACCTCAGCAGAAGATCTTAATAAATAGCTTCTTTCCTCAGCTATTCCTACTCTTAACCAATGAGTTCATGAACAAAATGGCCATGGGGGAATTCCCTGGCGGTCCAGTTGTTAGGACTTTGTGCTTTCACTGCTGAGCCGCCCAGATTCTATCCCTGGTCGGGGAAATAGGATCCTGCAAGCCACGTGGCGTGGCCAAAAAAAAACGGCCATGGTAGCAGGGATGGAGATTATACATCTGTAAGTTATTAATCTTTCTGTACCTGTTTTTTTCATAGTTAAAATAAAGATTATAAAAGTACCCACCCAACAGGGTTATTGTGAGGCCAAATGAAAATACACATAAAAGAACTTAGAACAGTAAGCAGCACACAAGTGATTAATAGATATTGACTGATTATCTATCTATCTACCAAATATGTGTTAAGCACCAACTATACTGAAGACCCCGTGTAAGAATACAGTCATAAACTAAACAGGCAGAGTCCCTGCTTTCATAAGCTGACATTCTGGTGGAGAAGTCATTCAACAGTTCGTTACAAAGAACTATTATTTAATGACAATATCATAAGTGCTAGCAAAATGAAGTCCAATACCCTAAGGCGGCAAAGAACAGATTGGACTGACCTAGCCTAGGGAATTAGGAACAGGTTTCCTAAGTAAATAATGCCTAATTTCAGTTCAGGAGATTTAGAATTTAGCTACTCCGAGTAGAGTGGATGTTGGATTGCAGCAGACAGAAGACAGATTACGTGGAAAAGCCTCAAAGAGAACCAGGGTCATTGACAGAACCGAATGGCAGTCAGTATCAGAGTGCTGCAGGGGTTGGTGGAGATAGATGAGCCTAGGGTCTAGCTGTTCAGGATCGTGAAGTGAAGGAGTTGAATGTTACTCAGAAAACAATGTGATGTCACCGTAGGGATTTAAAATATTATAGTGACATGATTAGATGTGTATTTTTAAAAATTATCACTGTTTTTATGGTGTAGAGAATAGATGGATGAACAGGGCAATAGTAAATCTGAGGCCATCAACTTGGAGGCTACTGCAGGAGTCCAGAAGAGAGGTGGATGATGCCATCTTGGACTAGGGTGATGGCTATAGAGGGGGAAAAGAAGGAGACAAATTTAAGATGTGTTTTAAGGTAGACTTTACATGACTTAGAAGCAGGGTTGACTGCCCAGTTTTGGTCATGAGCAACTGGATGGATGGTAGTGGCTTAGGAAAAGGAGTGGATGTGGTGGGTATGATTAAGGGTTGTTTAGACATGCTAAGTTCAAGGTGCTTATGAAACAACCATATGGGCTGTTTTATAGACAGTGTGGTATGGGGTTATCTCTTAGAGAAATCTGGAGATACACATTCAGGAGCTATTATATAGACGTGATTTTTAAATTTTTCCTGTTAAGAGTTTGTTTTTTTTTAATCGAGGTATAATTGGCATAACATTACATTGGTTTCAGGTGTACAACATAATGACTCAATATTTGTATACACTGCAAAATGATCACCAAAGTAAGTCCAGTTAACATCCATCATGGTACGTAGTTACAAAAAATATTTTTTCTCATGATGAGAACTTTTAAGATCATATATATGATATATGTAATCTTAAAAATATATAGGTTTTTAAGTTCTTAAAAATATATATATTTTCTTTATACATTCATCCATCAATGGACACTTAGCTTGGCTATTGTAAGGAAGGCTATTGTAAAGAAGGCTGCAATGAACATGAAGGTTCATATAGCTTTTCAAGTTAGTGTTTTCATTTTCTTCAAATAACTACCCAGAAATGGAATTGTTGGATTATATGGTAATTCAATTTTTAATTTTTTGAGGAAGCTCCATATTGTTTTCCATAGTGGCCACATCAGTTTACATTCTCACCAACAGTGCACAGGGGTTCTTTTATCTCCACGCCCTGTCCACCACTTGTTATATCTCGTCTTTCTGATAATTGCCATTCTAACAGCTATGAGATGATATCTCATTGTGGTTTTGATTTACATTTCTCTGATGATTAGTGATACCAAACATCTTTTCATGTACCTGTGTGTCTTCTTTGGAAAAAAGTCTATTTGAATCCTTTGCCCACTTTTAACCAAACTGAATGTTTTTTGTCTACTGAATTGTATGAGTTCTTTGTATATTTTGGATATTAACCCCTTATCAGTAATATGATTTGCAACTTTTTTTCCATTCAGTTAGTAGTTTGCCTTTTCATTTTGTTGATGGGTTCCTTTGCACTGCAGAAGCTTTTTGGTTTGATGAGGTCCCACTTATTTATTTTTGCTTTTGGTGTCCTTGCTTTTGATTTCAGATCCAAAAAATCATCACGAAGACTGATGTCAAGGAGCTTACCACTTACGCTTTCTTCCAGGAAAAATGCTCTTTCTGCATCTATTAAGATGACTGTATGATTTTTTTCTTCATGTATCATATTGATTGATTTGCAGATATTGAACCATTCTTGAATCTCTGAAATATTGATATATCCCACTTGATCCTGCTGTATGATCCTTTTAATGTATTGTTGAATTCAGGTTGCTGATATTTTGTTGATTTTTGCATCTGTGTTCTCAGGGATACTGGTCTGTAATTTTGTTTCCTTGTGGCATCCCTGACTGGTTTTGGTATCAGGGTAATGCTGGTCTCATAAAATACGTTTGGAAATTTTCCCTCCATTACATTTTTTGGAAAAGTTTGAAAAGGATTGGTATTAATTCTTCTTTAACTTTTGGTAGAATTCATCAGTGAAGCTGTCTGGTCCTGGACTTTTATTGGTTGGGAGGTTTTTGATAACTGATTCAATCTCCTTACTTGTAGTCCATCCGTTCAGATTTTCTATTTCTTCGTGATTCAGTCTGGGTCGGTTGTATGTTTCTAAGAATTTATCTATTTTCTCTAGATTATCGAATTTGTTGGCATGTAACTGTTCATAGTAATCTCTTATAATTCTTGTATTTGTATGGTAGCGTTTGTAATGTCTCCTTTCGTATCTAATTTTATTTGAGTCCTCTCACTTTGTTTCTTGATGACTCTAGCTAAAGAGTTGTGAATTTTGTTTAACCAGCTCTTAGTTTTGTTGACCTTTTATTTTGTCTTTTTGTCTCTATTTCATGTATTTCTGTTCTGGTCTTCGTTACTTCCTTTCTTCTGCTAACTTTGGGCTATGTTTGTTCCTTTTTTTTTTTCTAGTTCTTAAAGGTGTAAAGTTAGGTTGTTTATTTGAGATTTTTCTTGTTCCTTGAGGTAGAATGTATTGCTACGAACTTTCCTTTAGAACCACTTTTGCTACATTCCATAGATTTTGGTATGTTGTATTTCTGTTTTAATTTGTCTCTAGCTATTTTTTAAATTTCTCCTTTGATTTCTTTGATGATCCATTGGTTTGTTCATTAGCTTGTTGTTCACTCTCTACCTTTTCATGGGTTTTTTTTTCAGTTTTCTTCTTGTAATTGATTTCTAGTTTCATAACATTGTGCTCAGAACAGATGGTTGATATGATCTCAATCTTCTTGAATTCACTGAGACTTGCTTTGTGGCCTAACATGTGATATAGCCTGAAGAATGCATACTTGAGAAGAATGTGTACGTTGCTGCTTTTAGATGGAATGTTCTGTATATATCTGATCTAATGTGTCATTTAAGACTTACATCATTATTGATTTTCTGTCTGGATGATCTATCCATCAGTGTAAGTGGGGTATTAAAGTTCCCTACTATTATTATATTGCTGTCTATTCCTCCCTTTAGGTCTATTAATATTTGCTTTATATATTCCTTTTGTCCAGTGCATAAATATTTACAAATTTTATTTCTTGTTAGACTGACTTCTTTACCATTACATAATGCCCTTCTTTGTCTCTTATTATGTCCTTTGTTTTTAGGTTTATTTTGTCTGATATAAGTATAGCTACCCCAGTAGAGTATGAAAAACTCCTATGGTTTCCATTTGCATGGAATATTTTCTCCATCACTTCACTTTCAGTCTGCGAGTGTCCTTACAGCTGAAGTTAATCTCTTGTAGGCAGCATCTAGATGTGTCTTGTTTTTTTAATCTATTCAGCTACTCTATGACTTTTGATTGGAGAATTTATTTTATTTTCATTTAAAGTAATTACTGATAGGTATATACTTATTGCCATTTTTTTGTTCTTTGTTTTCTAGCTGTTTTTCAGTTTCTCCTTTCTCTTGAATTCTTCCTTTGAGAATTGATGAATTTCTTAGTGGTATGCTTAGATTCATTTCTCCCTGATTAGTTTTTAAAAGTTTACTGGTTTAGAGTTTGTAGCAAGAAGAGATGAGCACCTAGGTTCAAGCCCTTTGATGTTTAGTGATCAAGTAGAGAAAGTACTTGCCAAGGAGAATAAGAAGCAACCAGAGAGGTAAGAGGACACTCGGGAGTATACACTCATAAAAATGCAGAGAAGAAAGTATTTCGTGAGAGTGTGAGAGTTACTGAGAGAGCAAATAAGTTGTGGACTGAAAAACAGATGGTGAATCCAGAACCATGGAGTTGGGTTATTGGAGATCACTAGTTACATTGTAGGATTCTATCTCCTCCATCATATTTTGGTCACCTGGGTCTAGGGCTCTGAAGCTGCTGCTTCTTGAAATAGGAAGAAAACATTTTATGTTACATATGATGCATGGGTCACAAAATGACCTTTGTGCTATCGGTATTTTACAGAAATTTTAGCAAAATTGTTCTTTTGTTTTCTTAAACAGCCTTCATTTTCTAAGGCTCTGTTTCAAGCTCTAAAGGAAGTGAAAAAGGAGAGAGAGGTATAGACATAGGAAAAAGGAATGGCTATTAATTCAAAAAATATCCCTTATCTCTCCTATAAACTCTATCCTCTGAACAAGCTTGTGGATTTCACTTGACTTTATATCTCTTATCCAAGTGCAATGGTGGAAGGACCATTCCTTTTTCCCTCCCTCACAATTGATAAATCCTTACAGTAAACACAAAAAAGCTGTCAAGATGAGGTCCCTGATAGATACAATTGAGATGTTTTCTTTCCAAAAACAGATACTAAGTTAACTAAGATAACAGATAACTATGATAACAGATAACTAAGATAACAGATAACTAAACAGATAACAGTTAACTAAGCCTTAAGAGAGTCTGTTGTCATTCATTCTTGTTATTTTGGCATGTGACTCTTGCCCTGTCTGCAAACCTTCTACTGTAGATTACTTCTTAAGAAAAATAAACAAAACAAAATTGGTAAGATTAGTCCCAGCATCTATTGCTAAGGGCCCCTACTGTTTGTTCTTTATATTTCTCAGAAACAAGCAACTAAGCCTACCCTTTGCTCCCTCTAAGTTAGTTCTGTATTCAGGATGCTTTCCTCAAATTAGAGCTTCAATGTTATGTAAATATTGACCCAAGATGTAAAAATATCTTTTAGAAAAGAGCTAAATTACAAGATAGGCTGATATGCATTATACATAGTACATATTTGTAATACATTATCTAGAAATAATCTAGAAATGCATTAAATATAGTGAGGCAACCCCATACAGTAGAAAAAATACCGCGAGTATTCAGAGTAATAAATGAGAATCCATCTGCTTGCACTATCTAGCTCCTAAACTTGGTCAAGCTCATGGGAATATTGTGTAGATGAAAATATGTAGCTGGGTGATCAGCACATTGTGGGTACTCAATAAATATTCATTTCATTTCACTTCTGAACATCAGTTTTCTAATTTTCATTCATTTGACAAATATTTACTGAGGATCTACTAAGTGACACACACTCTCCCAAGCACTGTGTGTACACTGGTGAAACAGACACACAGACAAGGTGCTTGATGTCAGGGAAGTTACCAGGTATGTGTGTAAAGTGAAGATAGCATTCATCTGGCTAGACTGTCAAGTGGTCACATGAGATAATGTTTGAAAATGCCTTTATTGACTCGAAAGAACTATGCTGGTTCATTTTCAGATTTCCAAGTACAAAATAATTATGTTCTGATTCTTGATGCAGACATGCAGAGAAAAGTAGGCAGGCAGAATTCTAATCTATGCCTTAATTTCTGTGTGAGCATAGAAAGTTCCTTAAAGCATCACATTATGTTTTTCTTAGCATGCGGGTTGTATAAATGCTAGAGGACTAAGTGTTTTGCTGAGAAATGGCAGTAAGAACCTAGCTAAGGAATAGATTTTCAGGTTGTGCAGAACTGATACAGAAGAAGCAAAAACAAGGAGACATGGCAAAAGAGAAAGGGATTTTGGGGTTCTGGAGCACAAAAGCAGGAGGAGGAACCTCTGAAAAGCTGAATTAGCCTTTGCACCTTTCTAGATCAAGAATCATTATAATGGGGGGGAGTAATAGGTAGAGAAAAGACATCTGTCTCTAAATGGGACTCTCTGAGACACCTATAAATTCAGAAGGGGCTCATGTTAATATGTGTCCATCCACAGACATTCTAAGTGACCAATCACTGTCATTAGAGCACCTTTAAGAATGGGAGGGAGGGGACAACATTCTTCTCTAATTTCCCTAACATTTATTTACATTCTTGAAAGAGAGAATAGTTAATTTTGCTTTTTAAATTTTTTGAATTGATATTGTTGATGATGATAATTATATTTTGAAAATATTTATGCTCATTGTTCAGAAGAAATTTTTATATAGCTTCTTGACATGAGAGTGGTTTGCTCAAATAAAAGGTGTGAGTTGGGGCTTCCCTGGTGGCGCAGTGGTTGAGAGTCCGCCTGCCGATGCAGGGGACACGGGTTCGTGCCCCGGTCCGGGAAGATCTCACATGCCGCGGAGCGGCTGGGCCCGTGAGCCATGGACGCTGGGCCTGCGCGTCTGGAGCCTGTGCTCCGCAACGGGAGACACCACAACAGTGAGAGGCCCGCGTACCACAAAAAAAAAAAAGGTGTGAGTTGAATTGCTTTGCTTTACAAAATCAGGAGATATTTGATATTTGAAGAGGAAAATTCTGGAGGGAAAGTAGAACTGGAGAGGCTGGACTCTGTCAGGGGGAAGAGAAAGAAATTTCCAACTGCAATGCAGTCCAAGAGGACTAGGGGAACATAAAACGTTGAGGATATTTTGTGTGGAACCTTATGTTCTGTACAATGTGGCCTCTTACAAATTTGTAGCACAGGCTTCAGTGCCTGCTGTGTTTGGGTTTCTTGCAGAAACAAGTGAAAGTACAGAGTTGCCTCTGGTTATCAGTTGTTCTAGGATCAAAACAGATCCTGCACATGTGATTTTAGGAAGTCGCTGGCTGATGTTGTCTTATATACCCATCTGAGTGATAGCTGAACCCCAGCAAGCAGAAAATCAGACTTTTTTTCAGAATCATTACAAATCAATTAATTTCTTCTTGCATTAGTGCAATGTTTGCTCATAAATAAGAATATTCAAAACTTCCAGCAAACGTATAATTGCTAGTATTTATTGCTTTCATAATGTCAAAATGTAGCACTCTTTGTTGGTGGAAGAAAATGCCAGACTTCAGAGAGGAAAGGGGAAAGGAATGGATCAACCGTGGGAATGTTAGTGATCAGAAAACTGGAGGAGGAAACGAGAAAAAAGCTTCAGAAAACCTTGAGGGAATGAATTTGGTCATTTTCCAGTTGAGCCTTGGACAAGAAAGTGGAAGGTGGGGAGAAATCTGAGAACAGAGTTCACACACTGAGGAGTCAGATAGGAATGGGGGATAAAGAGCGAATGGCGTCTTCTCTAGTCTGTAAAGAAAGGTGTGGGTATCGAAGGACTTCCCATGAATCCAGGTTGCAACCAGCCAGATAAGAGGGGTGGGGCTCTGTGAAGGAAGGGTCATCGTGATAGACTGAATAAACAAAATGTAGCTAGTTAATGTAAAAGAAAAATTGTCCCCAACCTCGTCTGCAGCAGAAATTTTCCCTAGTGAAAGGAAAGAGCTTAGCATTCCTGAAACATGCTTAAGTGGTTTTCTGATAAAATTTCATGGGTTTGGACTTGTTTGAGTCAACACCCTCATCAACTGTCCCCTATCAGCCAGGAGTTGAACAGTGGTTAGCTGACGTTCTCTTTCTATAGTGTTTCTCATCAGAGTAAATGTTTGAACTGACCTCCTAGAGGCTTTCCTGTTGCAATATTGTAATAAATCTTTGACTCATAAACACACCAGTCCCCCCCTTACCCATGGTTTCACTTTACAAAGTTTCAGTTACCCTCAGTCCACTGCGGTCTGAAAATATTAAATGGAAAATTCCAGAAATGAACAATGTATACGTTTTAAAGTTCGTATTATTCTGAGTAGCGTGATGAAATCTAACGCCATCCGCTCCATCCCACCTGGGACGTGAACCACCCCTTTGTTCAGCGTAACCTGCCTGTTAGTCACTTAGTAGCCCTCTCGGTTATCAGATGGACTGGCGCTGTATCACAGTGCTTGTGTTCAAGTAACTCTTATGTTACTTCATGATGACCCCAAAGTGCAAGAGTAGTGATCCTGACAAGATGCCAAAGAGAAGTCTTAAGGGTGAAAAGGTGAAAGTTCTTCACTTAATAAAGAAAGAAAAAAAAATCGTATGCTGAGGTTGCTAAGATCTGTGGTAAGAACAAATCTTCTGTCTGTGAAATTGTGCAGAATGAAAAATAAATTGGTGCTAGGTTTGCTGTCGCACCTCCGTCTGCAAAAGCTATGGCCAAGGTGCAGGATAAGTGCTTAGTTAAGATGGAAAAGGCATTAAATTTGCACAATAAGTTTTTTTTTGAGAGAGAGAGAGAGATCACTTTCACATAACTTTTATTACAGTATATTATTATCATTGTTCTATTTTGTTATTTGTTTTTGTTATTAATCTCTTCTGGTGCCTACTTTATAAATTAAACTTTATCATAGGTATGTCTGTACAGGAAAAAACAAATATAGGGTTTGGTACTATCTGTCATTTTTAGCATCCACTGGGGGTCATGGAAGGTATCCCCTGCAGATAAGGGTGGTGTACTGTAGTCTAAAGATTTTTTCTTTAACATTAGAATCATTTAATAAACATGACTGCTGTATCTCAGAAGCTGAGAGGCTAGTGTTACTATGGTTCTGCTAGTGAGAAAGAGAACAACTACAAAATGAATGAATGCAAGACTCATCACCATCTATGCGCTATCTGACCTGATACATTTCTGTGGCACCATAGCGACACTATGTAGTGGTCACTGTGTACATAGTGGACACTATGCGTATGTAGTTGTCACTGCGTACATAGTGGCCGCTGTGTACGTAGTGGCCGCTGCGTATGTGGTGGACACTGTGTATGTAGTGGTCATTGTGTACGTGGTGGACACTGTGTATGTGGTGGACACTGTGTATGTAGTGGACACTGTGTATTTAGTGGTCACTGTGTTGTGTCGCTCAGATTCTGTCAGGATGGGAGAACCTATGCGCTCCGCTTCTGGGAGTGTCACCAGCTGCTTCAGGAATTGCCTTCAGCTAAAGAAGAGTTCCTCTCCAAGGTCACCCTCAGCTTTCCATTATCCTGAGGGCAGTCCACAACCAAAGGCATGTTGATATTGAGATCTGAAGGCCTGGACCTTCACCCCATCTTGGGGTAATTCTAAAGGGCCGCCTGGGTTCTCAGTATCCTCACGGGCCGAGTCTTTGGATGAGACTGCACCCCAACCCAATACTTCCCTCTGTCTGTCAGTTTCAACCCCTGGTGTTGATCCTGAGACTCTGTCCTAATATAGTCCTGCGCTGGTCTGTCTCTCTCTGAGTCTGTTTTCCAAAACCTCTCCTGTAACAGGCAGAAACAGCAGAACCTGGTGGGTAGATTTTATTCCAGACCAGGGCTTTTGTTGCTTCTCCAGGAACCAGCCTGGCCCAAACCGTCCACCCCCACCCCCAAAAGAAGTTTTTGAGTCTAAAATTCTCCCTTAGTGAACAGAGATAGCTGGGGGATAAGTTTGTGGGGATCCTTGTGCTTTCTGTCCTCAGAAATCTGGGTTCAGTGGCTAATCAGGAAATGAAATGTTGGAAAAGCCAGTGAATCAGAAACAGAGATGGAGAGTCTCAAATCTTGGCATGGGAAGTAGGGTCAGATCATGAGTATGAACTAAGGGTTAGCGTGGGATTGTGAATTTATAAGCCAGTGTATTCAAAACTCAAGTATGTATAAGTAATGCCAAGACTATTAAACAAGAAATGACAAAACTCTTGAATCTTTTCCTTCCTCTTGGAGATAATCAGAGCCATCTGTTCCACCATTTTTAAAGCTGCTTCAAAATAATTATATTCAGGCCTTACCTAAAATTGTACTTTATTAAAAAAAAAGAGTTAAATGTAACAACACTCTCTATTGTTGGGTCACTCTGTTCATTCAACAGCATTTTATCGAATAAGCATTCCTGCCTGCCATGTCTGTATGTGTAAGCTGAGTGCTAGGTCAACACTATAAATTGGCTTTTCAGGAGAAAGGGCAACTAAAGGGAAAAGAACTGCATTGTTTACATTTTAAAGAAAGACAGAATAAGAGGAAGAATTTGTGATTTAAGATATGTTTGGTCAGGTTCAGGGCCAGCATCTAAGGTGCCTCACTATTCACTCTGTGCCAATTAAACAATACTAACAGCAGACTCAGGTTTCAGGATATATATATATATTTACCATCACTGCTATCTTAGCTACAACCAGAATAGCTACCTTAATCAAGCAAGAAATGGCACATTTTACATTTTAATTGGGTAGAAGTAATACATCAACAGGCTAACACCTTAGTTGGGCCGAGCTTGTCTGATAAACTCATTTCTATTTATACCCTCTGCCAAAGGAGCAGAAGGTGCTCAAATGCAAAGAAAGGGAGAAGCCCCAGGCATTCTGACGGTCATATATTTACTGTTCACAAATTCATCCTCATAAACCTATAGGGAAAGTAGTCTTATAACATTTTTCAGATGGGAAAGCCAAGACTAGCCTCCGAGCTAGTGAGGTAGCTCTGAGGTAGGCCAGGGTATAAAGCAGAGGCCCAACTGTCTCCATGGGGTGCCTCGGTTATGGGCAGCTCAAGGTAAAGAGAGGATCCCTAAAAATGGAGGCCAGAATGATTGAACAGATGTGGTAAGGGGTTAGCGAAAGAAAGCTCTGAGGAAGGCAAGATGGTACTGTGGAAGGAGGGATGAAGGCACAGTGGAATGTACTAGCTGAATAATCCCGGGTGCCCTGAAATTCTTTGAGTCTTGGTTTTCTTTATGTCTAAAGGACTAGTAATGCCTACGTCAGAGGTAGGTTCTGAAGATTAAATAAAATGTGTGTGCAAAACATGAAGCAGTACCTGGCCCATGGCAGGTCCTCTCCATCCTTTTCAGTTTTCTTCCCTTCCTCTGCTTCACAATTTTGCCCAGAAGTGGTCTTAATTCTAACAGAAGGGGATAGGAAGTCAAAGTTAGTTAAGACAGAGCTCACGAGCAAGGGGAGAATAACAGCAGTCATTCTTTTCAGTTAAAGTTCTGATTCGAACCCAATCTACATTTTATGTCAAAAGGTTATGGGACATTTCAGGCCTGAATACTCAAACCTGCTTTTAGGAAATTCCCAATATTAGAAAAAAAAAGTGTAAAATTCCTCTTTGACAATTTCCACAGTGGGACTTTCAAATGTTTCCCAATAACTAAAGCCTACAAGATGCCCTTTCCCCAGCACATTTTTTGCTTCCCAGGAGCTCACAAGATTGCGGCCATATTGGAGCCTGTTCTTAAATCCCTTCATTTTCACCCCACAATCTCATGTGGACTAGCCTCTTTTCTTTCTCCTTTCCAATGTCAACACGTTTAGTCCTTTTAGGTCCATCTCTTTGAAGGAAGAGCCATCTCATTCACTCTTATAGCTCCAGCAGTCCAGACATAGTGCCATGGACACAATTTGCACTTAAAAGAAGTTACTGACAAAATAGGTGGACTTGGAGGTCTCAATCCAGTGTATTCATATTTTCAAAGTCAGAGCACGACTGGAAATCCCCTGGCGGTCCAGGGGTTAGGACTCCATGCTTTCACTGTTTTAGGGCCTGGGTTTAATCCCTGGCTGGGGAACTAAAATCCCACAGCCAAGCGGTCAAAAAAAAAAAAAAGAAAAAAACGACAAAGTCAGAGCAGGAGAATTAGGACATAGATGTTGAAATGCAGGGAAATAGTCATTTTTCAAGTTTTGGTGACTTCCAAACATGCTCTTTAGATTCAAAAGAGAAGGCCTCAAGGGAAACAGGGACAGAATTCAAGCCCTAATCATAGACTAGAACGAGAACAGAAAAAGAGGCTGACAGCTTAGACCACCTGGTAGATGAGGGTCAGCTGGGCTGAAGGGGAAGGCTTTGGAGTATGACCTGTCACCTAGACTTTCATAACTCTTCCTTTAGAGACTCCAATATATCACGCTCTCCCTTTACTCCCTCTGGTCCTACTTCTGTATTTTTCTCTCTCCGTGTGTCTCACAATCAATATTTTCTGAAGAAAGATGATTAGGCTAGTTGCTATCTGTACTGAACACATTTCCACATCTGGATACCTCAAAGTATAAAGGCCACCCCATGACTCTTTTAGATCTGACTGTTAACCCTGGTCTAATTCGTGTAGCCAAGGTACATAAGATACTAACATTGGTAGCCAGTGTTGAAAGAAATATTTGTGGCTGATTTCTGGAGGGGACCATTGGTCAGCTAGAATTTAGTTGCCTTACCTGTATGCCTTATGAACCCCTGTGTTGAAATTAAACTAGAGTTACCAGATTTAACCAAAAAAAATATAGAATCCCAAGATAAATTTGAATTTCATATTAACAGCAAATAATACTGAATGCAATATTTGGGACATACTTATACGTGCTCCGATGGTTGCTTGAGTTCCAGGCATAGTGTCTATATTCTAAACAGCAGAAAAGAGGAAGGAAGCAAAGGGCCCGACCATTCCTGTTAATGCCACTTCCCTGAAGGAACACCTGAAACTTAGCCTACTGGTGAGAATTCAGTTGCATGGTCACTTCTAACTACAAGGAAGGCTGGGAAAGCAGTCTTTATAATGGACAGCCATGGGCTCAGTTAAAAATCGAGGCCTGTTACTGAGAAGGAGGGGGAAGCAGACATGGAGGGTCAACTAGTCATCTCTGTCAGAGAAGTGATGGGAATAAAGGCACGTTTTGGAGGTAAAATAAATTGAACTGGATTGAATATCATGATGCTGATATTGGGCTACAAAAGCAAAAGAGGAATAAAAGAGGTCTTTAGATTTTATTTCAACCAGGTCAGTTTACAGCATGGAGCCCCCTTTTAGCAGAAGTGGAAAACACAAAAGAAACATATATTCAAAATTTATTAAGTGAATACCATAAAGCATTCTAAGTAAGATACCATAGGGAGATGACACAGTCGCTAACCAAATCTAGTAGGTGACAGTGTAGTATTCTTCCTTCCACCTACATAAGACACTTCGATTAACTGCAGGTGTTTTCTGTTATTAATGTTATAAAATAAAATGTTTAGCATGGTGCTTGGCACATGGTAAATGTTCAACAAATTGATTAATGCTGAACATTTTAACCTCTGTTTTCAAAGAGAAGAGTCGTCCAGGAGATCAAATGGAAAACTAAAGTATAAAAGTTGAGGATTCTCGTGAAAATTAGTGAGAGGCACTTTTTGCAGTGGGTACAGAAAGGCACGGCATGGATACCATCCTGCATGCTGGCTCTGCTGGCCAGGTAGTGATGGAAACCAATTTGCTTTTTCTTGGAGGAGACAGAATAGCTGTTGGCTCACTGTACCCTGATTTCCTGGAAAACTGAATCTATGACAGGAGAAAGGAAAGGCAGTAGAAAACCCTGGAATAAAAGTCAGATGAAGAAACTCATAAACATTAGAATTCTCATGCTTGCCCAGCCATTCACAGCTTTAAGGCCAAGGACAGCAACACAGCAGTAATTCAGTTCTGGAGCATGGACCAAGGGCCAGGCACATGCAAAGTACTTCCAACTACAGTACCTCAACTCCAGCGTCGGGGGCCAGGGTGACAGGAGGTGGAGAGTAGTTGCAGACAAAGTTGTCTAAGAGATGATTCTCACCTTCTATAGCAGGCCAGACAGACATAGACAGAAATAACTCAGATAGAGAGGGAAAATGTGATGGAGTCAAAAGCAGAGACAGTGTTAAAAGTACAGAGGAGGGAGAGATTAATTACAAGAGTAAGGAATAATTTCTAGAAGGAAGTGGTATTTGAACTGGGCATTGACAGGTAGGTAGAATTTTAGTATTTAGGGGAGAGAGGAAACTTTTTCAGGCAGAGAGAATGTCATAAGCCAAGGTGTGAAAGGGCTGATTGTGAGGGACACTGTGGCTCAAGCTTTCTTGTATATGGAACTGTCCTAGCCATGGGAATGGAGACAAATTGTGGAGGCTTCTCATTGCAGGATGAAGATTTATCTTTATCGCAAAGGCAACCAGAAAGAGTTTCGAACAGGGTCAAAGCTGGATAGGTCTGTGCTTTAGGGACGTGGCAATGGAGAGGATGGGCTGGAAAACTCAAAGGTCAGAGGTACGGAGACCAGTTGTGAAGCTGCTGTAATAGTCTTGAGAACTGCGCAAATAAAATCTTGCATAAAGGAAAGAACACAGTGGCACTGGAATAGCCTTGGTTAGAATGGTTTTTGGTTTTTTTTGTTTCTTTTTGCCGTACGTGGGCCTCTCAGGTTGTGGAGCACAGGCTCCCGGACGCGCAGGCTCAGCGGCCATGGCTCACGGGCCCAGCCGCTCCGCGGCATGTGGGGTCCTCCCGGACCGGGGCATGAACCCGTGTCCCCTGCATCGGCAGGCGGACTCTCAACCACTGCGCCACCAGGGAAGCCCTAGAATGTTTTTTAATTACTTATCAACAGAGGGACCAGGGTAAGTTACCTTAACCTGAGCCTCATTATATGTTCTCTAATACATTGCTAAAACTTACGTTCCAAGTTTGGTGTGGAGAGTAAATACACACGTGCGAAGTAATGTGAATGGTCATTACTCAGGAAAAGACATTTTCAAAGTTTCTCCCTCATCCTTTCTAAGGACAACCTGCGGGGCTTGTACCACTTATGTCGTAGTACCTTAGCGTCGTTTTGCAATAGCTCGTTTCCTCTGTCTTCTCTCTTCCTGGATGGTGTGTCCCATGGGGACTCCCGGCCCAGCTCTGGTCCCTGTCTTGCCGGCCTCTGGGACTGGCCTCGGCGCCCAGCAGGCGCTGGGGCGAGCAGGGAAGCGCGGCGTGGAAGGGGGGGCGCGGGCGCGCGAAGGGCAGCGCGGGCGCGCGGGCAGCCCGCCGGCTGGGGGCGGGGAGGAAGGGGCTGCCGAAGAGGTCGCCGGGGCCAGGGCGCAGCGGGCACAGTCCCAACCCTCTTCGAGGGCCAGCGCGGTCGCGGGGCGCGGGCGAGGGGATGACGGACCCGAACGACTCCTTTCCAACTCCGAACTGAAATCCCATTCCCTCAGGCCTTCAGCGGCTCGAGCTCGGGAAATCCTAGCCACTTTCCCCCTCTTCTCTAGCCCTTCTTCCTGCCCCGGGGGCGGGGGTGCGGGGGTGGGCGGCGCGCAGTTTTCCAGAGGCGGCCGGGCGGGAGGCGGTGGCCGAGCGGGGCGGTGCGCATGGGTGGGGGGGAGGGGGTGGGCCGGGGGAGGGGAGTCCGGGAACTTTGAGACTCGGCCCCGGGGGCCCTCGGTGACATTTCAGGCGGCGCCTCGCCAGGCCAGCGTCCCGGGACCCTCTGCCGGCTGCAGACTCGCCGGCCGCGCAGCTCGGAGAGACACCCCGGGCCGCCCCCCGCGGCCGCGCGCGATCCGGACGGCGGAAGACGTGGCCGCGGGCATGGGCAGCTTCTCGCTGGAGCCGTGGCTGCCGCGGCCTCTCAGCCCCCCGGGCCTGGTCCTCGCTGCGGCCCTGCTGCTGCTGGTACTGTATCTGCACGCCCGGCGCACCAGGTAAGCGCCCAGCCGCCCGGCCGAGCAGCCTCGCGCCTGGGTCACGCATGCGTCGTGGGCCCCGCGACCGCGCGCGACCCAGATGGTCCAGGGAGCCCCTTCCATGACTGCGGGCGCCGGCGTCTCTGGGGGTCGTGTGTAAAGACAAAGGCTTCGTCTGCCTCTTTCCCAGGCACACGCACACGTATGCAAGCGTGGGGACCAATTCGATTTGCTGCTCCGGCTCGGTTGTAGTCTGCCCTAGGTTTGCATTATACGTTATGCATCACGCATGGCTTCCAGACACGCTTTGCTGCCTTGTTGCAGTGAGTTGATGCTTTGTGGCCTAGCATTCATAGAGTATTTCGGAAGCGGAATTTTCTTTCTTTTCATTCCACTAAAAGTGAAATGTTTTAGGAAAATGCCAGTGTAAGGTATGAGCAGTACCTCTGGGTGCCTGTCAGTGCCTCAGTTTACCACTGGTCCGCATCTGGAAAAATGCACCTCATGGGATTTTTGTGAGGACTTAATGGACTTATAATGTGTATTTTATACATTTACTCCGTTATTTTCATTAGAACAGAATAAACAACATATTAACACCAAAACCCAGAAGTGTGTCACTTCATTATCTGATTTGAAATGTGGAAGGAGAAACAAGAGAAGTTCAACATAAAAGCACTCACTTTGAAATCACTCTTTGTCTTTTCTAACCGGGTCACTTTTCATACTATCAGGTTCTTCTTCATAGCTTTTTTTTTTTTTTTCCTCCCTTGTTTTTTGTTTTTGTCTGATCATCTGGGTGGAGTGTGTGGTGTCGTTCGCTGAGGTAGGGCAGATTTGGAGGGACAGGGACGTGTTAGATAAATAGTGAAGTCTGTGTTTCTGGTGCTCAGTGGCGAGGTCCGGGGAGGATATTTAATTATGAAAGTCACAAATATGAAAATGGAACATAAAATCATGAGTATAGATTGGTCACCTTGTGAAAAAGTTTGATGGAAAAGTAGGGGGCCCGGGCCACTCTCCTTGTTGAAGAGTCTGGCAGAAGAAGAAGGACCACCAAAGGAGACTGAGAAGGAGGGGCCAGTGGCATGGGAAGAAAACCAAGTGAATGTGGTGTCCCAGAAGCTAGGTAAGGACATATTTAAACAAGTAGGGGGAGTTACCTGTGTCAGATGCTGCTGTGAAGTCTAGTGTGTTGAGGACAAAGGACCATCAGAGTTGACAAGATGCAGAATTGGTAAGAGTGAAGCTGAAAGTTAATGGGCATGATAGCCTGTTTGAAGTGGATTGAAGTGCTGTCTGTCCTACAGTAGCTAAGATTTTATATTCAGACAAGAGTGCAATGTAGTATTGTTTCATATCTCTTGAGCCAGTAATTCCAGTAGTTTTATTTAAAGAAATTGCTCCAGGTGAAATAATCGTGAAGGTCCTTAAAGATTTCACCAGCTCAGTGCTCATCAGGGCTGCTTATAATAGTGAAACATTAGGAAAAAAACCTAGATTTCTGAAAAATATTGGTTTAGTTAAAGAAATTCTAGCATATCCGAGTAGTAGAAAGTTATGTAGCCATAAAAAACTATAATGTAGACTATATGAAGACATAGAAAGCCATATTCAAGATACATTAAGTGAAAAAAATTTAAAAACACTGTTCGTGTACATGGTGTCCATGACCTCCAGCCAAAGACTGCTAGGAACACACCTGTAGTGGAACAAGTTGAGTTATTGTTTATGGCAACTAGAAGGAACACACGCCATTCATTCTGGGTAAAAGAGTGTAGAAAGGACCTATTTATGGCATTTGGGTTTGTGTTATGTGATTTGGGGGAAGGTTCCAGGAAGCAAGCTTTTGCTCTCAGAAAGCTGGGGCTGGTCTATGACTGGAAACCTTAATCTCCTCTATGAGGCGAGAGGAATGCTTTGAGGCTGAATCAGCAATTAGTAAGTAAGCAACAGACTCTAGAATTAGCAAGGTTTGGGGGATATTTGGTCATTTTATTGACTTAGTATTCATGATTTTTGTCAGTATTTAGACATGATTATGGATTTATCTCGTTTTTGACTTTATAATAGTCACAGAGTGGCTTTCTTTGATCACTTAAATGTTTGTTATTAAGAACGGCTTAATGTTTGTGCAATTGTTTCTGTTCATCAGAAGAGCGAAGTGTGGTAGCTACTGTCAACTGAAGAGAAATACAGAACCTAAAAGTTGTGAGTTATGTTGTATCCCGGAAGCTTACTGAAGACTATATAGCCCAGAAGACAGCCTCTCAGGTAGCTCTGAGGAACTGTTCCGAAGAGGCAAGAGAGGCGCCAGGATATATAGGAGTTTTTGCTGAAAAAAAAAAAAAAAATCATACAGTTGAACATCAAAAGATTACTGCTGATCACAAAAAAACAGACATTTCAAGTTAACGATTTTAGTACTTTTCTACGTATGGGAAGGTGCAAGAGTCCAGGCTCATTGAAATGATTTCTTATATATGTATCTTCACTACCTGGGGCCAGCATCCTGTTTTTCTCCATCCTGAATTCCCCCCAGAGTGCCCCACACGGTCAGGGGTGGCTACAGTGGCTGGTGGCTAGACAGCATTTTGTTTACTAGAATGGCAGGCAACACTTTTTGTCCGCATTAGGAGTGCCAAGCAGGCATCTCGATGTCAGGGGTTGTGTTTATCTTTCTTAAAAATATAAGAGGCTGCAAGGATATACCACAGACATTTGGGGGGGGCAAATTTACATACAGTGAAATGTGTAGATTTTAAATGTACCGTTCGATTAGTTTTCATACATGTAGACACCCGTGTAACCGTCACCCCAGTCAAGAAATAGAATATTTTCTCACACCCCTTTCTAGTTAGTCCCCACCCCTGAGCTCTGATTTAGTTTTGCCTGTTCTTGAGCTTCTTATAAATGGGATTATGCAGTATCTTCTTTTGTGTATGGCTTTCTTCTGTCAACAAAATGGTTTTGAGATTCACCCATGTTGTTGCATATATCAGTAATTCATTCATTCTGTTTCATTGCAGAGTAGTTTATGTTCTCTCTCTATATAAACTGTGGTATATACATGTATATATGTACTATATATATATATATACACTACATTTGTTATGTATGTGTGTGTGTATGTGTTTACTACAAGTTGGTCATCTATTGTCCTTTTAATGGACTTTTAGTTATTTCCAGTCCGGGACCATTACAAATAAAGCATATGTAGACATTCTTTTACAAGACTCTTTGTGGACATATATTTAGTTCCTTCTTGGGTTAAAATCCTGAAACCTATGAGAAGGTTGATGGATCATAGGGTAAAGACTTATACTCACACCCATTTTGGAAAATGCCATTTTTCCAATGTAATTGTACTTTTGTAACACTTCCACCAGTACATACTATATGAGAGTTCCAGTTGCTCGCTATTTTCACCTATGTCTGATGTGGCCAGTCTGTTAGTTTATAAACCCTATCTTTCTAGATTCTGAATTTTATTGTCTTCCCCTGAAGAGTGTTGCATTTTGTTTTAGTGTGCAGATGTATTTCTGGCCGATTCTCTTGAACTTGGGGGAAGCTTAGTTTTATCCTTTATAAAGATGAGTCTGTGGAAAGCTCAGGATATTTACCAAGCTTCTTTTCTTTGATGGGATTCAAACCCTAAACTCCTGTCTCCCCAGCAGTGGGCAGCAGCAGACATCTCTGCTCAGTTCTTTGAATACTGCAGCTGATGCTTTCCACAGGGCTCTTTGAAGTCTCCTCCACAGATGCACACTTCCAGGGTTGGCCAACAATTTGAAGGGTGTCTATATGCATGTTTTTCTAGGTTTCTCTTCTTGACTTCCAGCCACTTCAGTATCCCAAACTCTGACACCTCAGTCAGTAATATTGTAGCTTTTTGCTTGAGTTCCAGCTGTCTCTCCCCCTTGCAGACGGGTCAGAGGAAATGCTGTCTACCCTGGACTTAATTCATTATGGGTCTGTTCTTTAAGGGTTGACTCCCCTTCAGTATCTGCCTTCTTTTGCTTGTTCTTTAGTGCATTTAAATCATTTTTTGTTTGTTTGTTTTGTCTTTTGCTATCTGTGAAAATGTTAGGTTATTTCAAGCTACCTCACCATTACTGGAACCCAAACCCAGACTTCTAACAGTGATTATATCTAGGTGATATCTTTTTTGTGAAATGATTATTATTTCCTTTTTCATGCTTATATTTTTAGATTGTCATAATACATACGTATTTCTTTCATAAGACAAAAAGAATGATACATTTAAAATAAAACTTTGATAAATTCTTTTAAAATGTTTTTAATCATTTTTTTCTTTTTAGAAGAACCAGCATTCGGGGTCAGTGTAGTAATAGGATTCTAACTTAGAAGATAAGATTTGGGTGGTGCTAGGAAACCCAGTTCATTTCCAGAAAGTCATGATATATATATGATATATATATATGTGGATATATATATAAAATATGAAATATGTTTTTGTCCAATAATTAGATACATGTTTTTAAAAAAATCACTGTTTACTAATAATAGACTTAAATATAGATACATACTTTCCAATTTATTTTAGAAGACAACATCATATAAAAGCAGAGTCTGTAGCAAGGCAGAGTTGAAAACAAACACATCTCTACTATTCTTTCCCTACCTCCCAATCCCCTGTAAAAAGGACAAAAATCAGCCCTACCAAAACAATAGAATATAAATATAAAATAGTTAAATTATTTTAAATAAATGAAATAAAAATTGGCACTAAATATTATGCTTCCTGAAGAGCACACTTAAAACAGAATTAAAAGTTTATAATGAATAGGGGAAAGTGTTTACAGAAAGTATCACGGGGAAAGGACAATAGCACACAGTTTTTAAGCTTACAGCTCGGGATATGAGAAGTCTGAAATGGGCCTTACTGGCTTCAGTTAAGGTGTCGGTAGGGTTGCATTCCTTTTGGTGGGTCCAGGAGCGAATCCATTTCCTTGCCTCTTCCAGCTTCTTGAGGTCACCAGAACTCCAATCTCTGTTTCAGACTCTGACACTCCTCTTTCTTTTTTTTTAAAGAAGATGTTGGGGGTAGGAGGTTATTAATTTATTAATTTATTTTATTTATTTTTGCTGTGTTGGGTCTTTGTTTCTGTGCAAGGGCTTTCTCTAGTTGTGGCAAGCGGGGGCCACTCTTCATTGTGGTGTGCGGGCCTCTCACTATCACGGCCTCTCTTGTTGCAGAGTACAGGCTCCAGACGCTCAGGCGCTGTAGTTGTGGCTCATGGGCCTAGTTGCTCCGCGGCATGTGGGATCCTCCCAGACCAGGGCTCGAACCCATGTCCCCTGCATTAGCAGGCAGATTCTCAACCACTGCGCCACCAGGGAAACCCTTGCCTCTTTCTTATAAGGACCTTAGTGACTACATTGAACCCACCCAGATAATATAGGATAAGCTTCCCATCTCAAGTTCCTTAATTCAGTCACATTGGCAAAATCCTTTTTGCTATGTTAGGTAGCATATTTAAGTTAGGGATTAAGGATTAAGAGGTGGGCATAACAGCAAAGGAGACCATAAATAAGACAAAAAGACAACCGTCAGAATGGGAGAAAATATTTGCAAATGAAGCAACTGACAAAGGATTAATCTCCAAAATTTACAAGCAGCTCATGCAGTTCAATATCAAAAAAACAAACAACCCAATTCATAAATGGGCAGAAGACCTAAATAGACATTTCTTCAAAGAAGACATACAGATTGTCAACAAACACATGAAAGGATACTCATCATTAGAGAAATGCAAATCAAAACTACAATGAGTTATCACCTCACACCAGTCAGAATGTCCATCATCAAAAAATCTACAAACAATAAATGCTGGAGAGGGTGTGGAGAAAAGGGAACCCTCTTGCACTGTTGGTGGGAATGTAAATTGATACAGCCACTGTGGAGAGCAGTATGGAGGTTCCCTAAAAAACTAAAAATCGAACTACCATACGACCCAGCAATCCCACTACTGGGCATAAACCCTGGGAAAACCATAATTCAAAAAGAGTCATGTACCACAGTGTTCATTGCAGCTCTATTTACAATAGCCAGGACACAGAAGCAACCTAAGTGTCCATGGACAGATGAATGGATAAAGAAGATGTGGCACATATATACAATGGAATATTACTCAGCCATAAAAGGAAACGAAATTGAGTTATTTGTAGTGAGGTGGATGGACCTAGAGTCTGTCATAGAGCGAAGTAAGTCAGAAAGAGAAAAACAAATACCGCATGCTAACACATATATATGGAATCTAAAAAAAAAATGGTTCTGATGAACCTAGGGGCGGGAGAGAAATAAAGACACAGTCGTAGAGAATGGACTTGAGGACACGAGGAGGGGGAAGGGTAAGCTGGGATGAAGTAAGAGAGTGGCATTGACATATATACACTATCTAATGTAAAATAGATAGCTAGTGGGAAGCAGCTGCATAGCACAGGGAGATCAGCTCAATGCTTTGTGACCACCTAGAGGGGTGGGATAAGGAGGGTGGGAGGGAGACGCAAGAGGTAGGGCATATGGGAATATACGTATGCATATAGCTGATTCACTTTGTTATACAGCAGAAAGTAACACAACACTGTAAAGAAATTATACTCCAATAAAGTTGTTAAATAAATAAATAAATAAATGATTTGAACCCAGGAGAGGACACCTCACAAATGACATCTTCTGGATGACATCAAAGAGAGTCCCCCTCCTTCGGAGATTCAAAGGGTCCACATTCTGTGACCTCTGAATAATCTCTCCGTCATCTTCCTTAATAGAAAATGGAATTAACAGCGACCATACAAGGTAGATACGAGAAGCAAAGTGCATGAGAAACGTGAACACGTTTTGTAAAGTGTGAAGTCACTTGAAAGACAGTTGGCTTGCACAATTAGGCTTCCTTGGTTCTTCCCAAAGATCCTTTTCTCTCAGTTGCTGTTTAGGGGGAAAAAAAGTGGGATGAGTTTACTTCCCTCTTTCATCCTTCTCCCCCAACACACAAATCCCCACACCTCCAAAATGCTGTAATTGGTAAGAAATAAGATTTACATGTTTTTAAGATGAATTTTAGTCAATGTAAAAATTCAATCAGTGATCTTTTTTGAGTTATGAATTGTCAAGGTTATGTAGGTAACACGTTGTTTTGAAATGTTGGTTTGTTGACATAACGGTATCACACAAGTCAATTTTCTTCTTTCTAATCACTTAATTACTCCCCAAGGCGGCCCCTGGTGCCCCAGGTCCCTCACATTGTTACCATTGCCTAGAAAGCGAGAGGAACTAGGTTGTCATCACTAGTGGGTGTTTTTCTTCTTTCTTCCCTTTTTCTTATAAGAAAATGTAGGATAAGGATGTGGGCAGCTGAAAGCAAAGTCATTATCTATTCAGAAGAATGCTGATTTAACAGGTGGATTTTTATGTTTTTACATAGGAGGTGATAGGGACATCTCCAGGCACATTTGTGACTCTTGATTAAATGACTGATCAATTCCTGCAGGGTGCTACACTTACCTTTACTAAGCTGCGGAGTTTGGATTGGTCTTGTTACCATTTGAGACATTTCAGGCTGCATCACTATTTTATTTTGTAACTTAAAAAAAAAAGTTCCTGAAGATAGAGAGTATTCCCACTATGTAATTAGTGGAACAGGTAAGTTTTGAAAAACACATACGTTGCTGTTTAGTTGTGTGTCATTCAAAGTGACGATCCTGGAGATTAAGTTTTTCACACTTAATCTCCAGAACCTGTGAATAAGTCACTCTGCAAAGTGGAATGAAGGTTGCTCATCAGCTAACCTTAAAATGCGGGGTGATACCAAACTATGGGGTGGACCCAATGTAATCACACACTAAACCTGGAAGAGGGAGGCAGGAGAGGAGGTCAGTTGACTGTTGCTGGCTCTGGAGATGGATTAAGGAGTGCCAAGGCCAAAGAATGCAGGCAGGCTCTCGAAGCTGGGTAAACAAGGAAACAGATTCCCCTCTAGAGCCTCCAGAAAGAAATCTCGCCCTGCTTACACCTTGATCTTAGCCTAGGGAGAGCCATTTTGGACTACTGGCCGACAGAACCACCCGATAGTAAACTAGTATTGTCTAAACCACAGATTTGTGGTAATTCGTTACAGTGGCCACAGAAAGCTAACACAACAGCCGGATCCCCCGTACTCTTTGCATTAAACTATACAGCCTCTTGCAAGAAGTTTCAGAGAGCAGAAAAGACTGGGACTGGAATCACTTTGCTGGTGGCCCACGAGGAGCAGGATAGAAGGCAAACATTTGTACATACTCAGTGTCTATGCTAATACATAATAATTGGAGAATTTTGGGTCCCAAGGTTCGCAGAGTACCACGAGCTATTCATTGATGTCTCTCTTCCTTAGCCATCAATTCACAAGTAAGGTTTGAATGTTTGTTATGTATCCATGTAACTCTGTGCATCTTTAAAATCTTTTGGAAAATGTGATGTGGGCTGCAGGCATTGAGGTGCATCCCTGCTTACTGCTACCCACAGCCTGGAGGAGAAAGCCCAGGGTGGCTCTGAGGAGTGCAAGGGGTCCGCGGTAACAGGACGCTGTACTTCACTGATTTCCCCAAAATCAGGTGAGCAGAGAGAATCATCAGCTGCAGAGGAAAGATTAACAGCTTCTTAGAGAAGAATATTTTTGTACTTTATCCAAAGTAAAACCCCACTGAAATGACTTCAGGTTACTGTTCTGTGAAAGACAAAGGACAAAGTTATAGAATGCCCCTTTGCTGAATAAGAGAAGGTGACATCTATTATATCGTGCATTTTTATAGCTGAAGCGCTCATTTTATGGCTTTGGCATTTGTTTTCAACATAGAAGGATTTGGGATGGGATCATTTTTTTGTCTATAGGAAAGTGGAAAGATTAATTAAGTCTGTAATTGCTTAATACAAAAATTAATAGAAATTTTAATAAAAGTACAATCATAACAGGATTTAAATCCATTGTCATTTCTCCTCATAACTTTATCCTAAATAGTTGATGATAATGAAGAAGAGGCTATAAAAGCTTGACCTCAGTTTTGGCACTAGCACAATACCTGGCCCTGAGTAGGTCCTCAGTGAATACTTGTTATAAGAATGAAGGATGAATGAATGGGTTTGGTGCAGTAATTGTTATCTATTTCCAATCTGAATATTTTAGAATTGTAGATATTGATATCAAAATATACAAACTGTATACAAAAATGTCATACATGTCAATTTTCTGCCACTTTGATTAGAAAGTGAAGATTTCATAAGCAAATGCTTACCTATCATGAATATTTACAGGTGGAGAGCATATATTGGTTCAATGATTATTCTTTAGTATAAACCTGACTGAAAACATAGCAGCTGGAGTGCAGTCAATTCCTAAAATTCCTGCTTCTGAAAATTCAGAGTTTAAAAATACGTATTGTTAACTTTCAGCTTTAGGTTCTGGATTTGTATAACTGGGCTTACGTTTCTGCTCCCTGGTGTGGGTGGACAGTGTGCTTTGTTGAACAGATCAGAGCTCCTTTGTGAAAGGGCTGAGCCTGGTATTGGTCAATCACATAGATTCACACACATTTTCGTCTTTGGTACCCTGAACACTAATAATGGTGGGATGATTACTGATAAATATTAGAGACCAGCATTGCTCTGGTGAAAGCATTGCTTTGTATTAGCTGTCCCTTAGGACTGTGGTCCCCCAACCCCTTTATCCCAGAAGACAGGTGGCTTGTTGTTTGGTCATGTCTAGTGGTGACACTGTGTTTTGGCAGTGCTGTACTTTGGGGGCAGGATGTGAAGGGATTAACATTTTTGGATGATGGATAGTTACCTGGATTAGCTACTACGATATTGTTGACTTTTCAGTCTATTTTTGTGTGTTGAGTATGAAGTCCTACAGAATTGTTTTTGACTTGTAATAATGGCGGCCAATACTTTTGAGCGCTTCCTATGTGCCCGCAAGACACTGAGGCAAGTACTTTATAGCCATTATTAGATTTAATTGATTGAATCCTCCCTCAAAATAACTTTCCTCATTTTACAGAGGTAAAAAAGTAAGTCTTGTTTAAATAATATTCCCAAAGTCATACAACTGGAATACTGTGCAGTTATGGTTCAGATCCACAGTGCTTGACTTCAAGTCCGGCCATTTAACAACATTTGTGTTTGTTGTTTTACTTTTTAAGTTTTCTTGCAATAATGTTCTGGCATATGCCCTTACCCTTGTCTGAAAACGAAAGTATTGAAATCTAATATGACTTTAAAGCATTTCTAGTAGAAATTTAACTAAGCTATGAATACGTACATTTGGGCTTTTAAAAGAAGGATATGTTAAGACCGAAAAAAGCAGGCAGTACTAGCCTGCTGTCGTCTCCTTCTGACACTAGATGGTACGAAAGTGATTTGTTGGGCAGTGTGAGAAAACACCTGTTTTTCCTCATTCCATTTACTGGCGCTTGCACCCAGTCGCTTTAATGGCTTAGCAGAGGATTTGAGGTTCACCATGTGTCCACACTGTCCTTTGTTCAGACACAGTAGAGAACAGGACGGATCATGCCGGACCCTGTCTGTCTCTCTCTCTCTTCCTCTTTTAACATACACAAAGCTGTCTATGTTAATGTATACGATTTGATGAATTTGGAGATAAGTGTACATGAATGAAGCCGTCACCACCACCTGTGCCGTAAACATACCCATCGCCCGCAAAAGTTTTCCCACCCTCCTTATTATTGTTATTAAGGACACTTAGTATCTACCCTCTTAGCAAATCTGTAAGTGTGTAATACAGTATAAACTGGAGGCACTATGGTGTACAATAGATCAGTAGGACTTATTCATATGGTATTACTGAAATTTTGTTATCTTTTGACTAATACCTCTCTGTTTTCCTCTCCCCCATCCCCTGTTAACCACTGTTCTACTCTCTTCCATGACTGTTTGAGATTCTTCATATGAGTGATATGACATAGTATTTGTCCTCCCGTATCTGGCTTATCTGACTTAGCATGATTTCTTCTAGGTTCATTCATGTTGTCACAAGGGCAGGATTTCCTTCTTAAGGCTGAATACTATTCCATTATAAGCATAAACCACATTTTCTTTATCCATTTGCCCATCGATGGACATTTAGGTGGCTTCTGTGTCTTGGGCTATTATGAATAATGCTTTAATGAGCATGGGAGTGCAGATATCTCTTTGGGACCCTTATTTCAATTTTTGGGGATATATACCCAGAAGTGGAATTGTGGGATCATATGGTAGCTCTATTTGTAGTCTTTGAGGAACTTCCATACTGTTTTTTATCATGGCTGCACCAGTTTACATCCCCACCAGCAGAGTACAAGAGTTCCCTTTTCTCTTTTCTCCACATCCTTGCCAACACTTGGCTTTTTTTTTTTTTTTAACATATATGTAATAGAGGTGTGAGGTTATATCTCATTCTGGTTTTGATTTGCATTGCTCTGATGATCAGTGATGTTGAGCACCTTTTCATATACCTGTTGGACATTTGTATGTCTTCTTTAGTAGAATGTCTATTCAGTTCCTTTGCCCATTTTTTAATCAAGTTATTTGGTGTTTTGCTATTGAGTTGTCAGAGTTCTTTATAGATATTGAATATTAATTCTTTATCAGGTATATGGTTTGCAGATGTTTTCTCCCATTCTGTAGGTTGCTTCTTCATTTTATCAATTGTTTCCTTTGCTGTGCAGAAGCATTTTAGTTTGGCATAATCCCACTTGTTTATTTCTGGTTTTGTTGCCTGTGCTTTTGGTGTCCTATCCAAGAAATCATTGTCAAGAAGCTTTTCCTCTGTGTTTTCTTCTAGGGAAGACTACCTCTTGACACAAAGACTAATGAGCAGGTTGAGTGTCACACCTTAATCTTCTAGAAAACTTTTAAAAATTGATTCAAGATCACTGTTTTCAAAAGGAAAATCATGTTGAGGGAACCTGGAATCAAAGGGAAAGGATACTTTCACCCTCTGGGAATCAATTAAAGATAATTGAGTGTGTTTCCCATTTTAACAATTTTTCCTAAATGGATTCTGCAACTTGTGTGTCACTGCTGCAGTTATTATTGCACTTAGAGAAGCAGCATTAAATATTGTGTGAAAAAGTGTTACAGACAGTTCAAATATTACTTGATGTAGCAAAATGTAGGTGTTTCTGATATATCTCTTGAATGCTTTCAGGTCTATAGTGAACTTTCAATCTTGCTTTGGATTTTAATGATGTTTTCCACACGGACAAAGAATCTCAGTCCTGTGTGCAGGATGTGTAACTTTGCCCTTATTTCTTTGTAGGCATACATGCAACTTCTTTCACTATGCATGCAGTGTATGTGTGTGTGAATATATAAATGTATAAATATATGTGTGTATATATGTGTATATATTTCAAACTAGTTCTACCCTTTTTGCTTGTCAGTGTGTTATACCATATGGTATAGAGCATCACGCCAAAAGATAAAAATATTCCTAGAACATATGAAATCACCAGTCAACTGAAGAAGGGTGAAGACGTTTGACCACAGCATTTGTGACTCTGATGCATTTGTGGGCCACAGCATAATGGCTTAATACCCCAATTCTAAAAACAGGACGTATTTTGAAGTTAAAGTGGCTCTTACTTTTTAAGGGAAGGAATCCAAAAGTTAAGTCTTTAAAATTTTTATTTTTCTAAAGGCATTGATTCAAATAAGTGTTTTCTTTCTATGTTGAAATTCTCCATATGTATTTACAGAACTTTCCCCTCTTATTTTAATCTCTAGATTTACCGTACAGGGAGACATTGGAGATGGAACCCACTCCACTGGTGGATGAAGTCCTTTGGTTGTAAATAACACAACCACTACACAGTTTTTTCTAACTTATTCCGTGGGTGGGATGTTTCAACCAAAAAAGAAAGGTGCAGAAGATCAAATCCTACAGTATTCCTAGGAACCATGGAATAAAGTCATAATAACAATGTGACTCAAGGCTGTTTAAGCCCCAGCAGTAAGCAATAAAGGCTCTGCAGATGGTCTACGATAATGCCTTATTGTGCTACTCAGACGTTACTCATTTTACATCTCAAGTAGATTCAGGTTCCTTTGTGCCATATTGAATATTGTATTCAACTACTTAATTAAACAAAAATAGGGGAAAAACTTCAGCAGTTAATTTCCTAGCCAAGGATTGAATATATTTTTTACTAGAGAGATAAACTATCACATAAAATAGAGGAAGCGCCATTGCCATGAAATTTCTGGGTAGCAGTTCTGTAAATAGTTCTCATGTTATTTGATGAAGATCCAATCTTAATTTCTCATCTCTTCACTGATTATGATACTTATTCTTTTGTATTTAATCAGCTCTTCTAGTTGTCTTTTTTTTTTTTTTTTTTTTTTTTTTACAAAATGGCCCTACCTGGGCTTGATTTTTACAGGGGGGATGTATAATAGAATAGTCTTGCTAGACTGCATCTTAGCAATGCCATTCTTCATTTTACGATTTATGTTTGCATTCTGCAGTATCGTAGTTAACTTCTTGGACAGTGGTTGCCTTACCTTGAGACAAACATAGATCTCGAAAATGTTCAAGCAAAAGTCTTATTCCTGAAACATCTACATATTTTATTTGTTCTTGTGCTTTTCCCTGTGTTCACTAGAGATCTACTATAGAGCAGTTTCTTTAGTCCCAAATATAAGTTAATAAAGTTGAGTAAATAGGTACAGATGTTCTTAATTACATTGTTTTGGAAGGTATATGAAAATTGCCTTCCACTTTATAGGCAACTATAATTTTTTTTTTTTTTTTTTTTTTTTTTTTTGCGGTACGCGGGCCTCTCACTGTTGTGGCCTCTCCCGTTGCGGAGCACAGGCTCCAGACGCGCAGGCGCAGCGTCCATGGCCCACGGGCCCAGCCGCTCCGCGGCATGTGGGATCTTCCCGGACCGGGACACGAACCCCTGTCCCCCGCATCGGCAGGCGGACTCTCAACCACTGCGCCACCAGGGAAGCCCCGGCAACTGTAATATTTTTAAAGGGCTAGTCTTTCCTCTTCTAGAAGCCAAAGTGACCGATTCATGTCAGTTTTCTCAGTCTGCTTTAGTGGGACTAAGATAACTCAATCCCTCTTTGAAACTCTATATTTGTACTCTTTTAAGACAGTCATATTTGAGAAGAAATTCTGGCCAAATAGAACCAAAAGCTGAAATAATGTCTGTTTTTGGACTTTAAAAATTGTTACTGTCTTATAAAAAAGAACACATAACTGGAGTCTCAGGCAGTGTGTTTCTATGACAGGGTAAGAGGGCCTTTAAGTATTTCAGGGTGACTCAGGTTTGTAGGACACCTGTGTAATAAATTTAGAATAATGCTAGGTTACTTAATCAGCTAAAATCGATCATTCTTTGTCAACAACTTTGAACAATGACAGTTTTCTAACTGTATTTGAGATATACATAGATTTCTTTTCAAATACACCCCCTTCCTTAGAACTGATTATTATCAATAAAGGAAAAACCAAGGAAGAAACATGCAGGGGTGTTGTTTCTGCCTGTCACAGGATGACTTTATTTATTTTTAACATCTTTATTGGAGTGTAATTGGTTTACAATGTTGTGTTAGTTTCTGCTCTATAACAAAATGAATCAGCTATACGTATACCTATATCCCATATCCCCTCTCTCTTGCGTCTCCCTCCCACCCTCCCTATCCCGCCTCTCTAGGGGGTCACAAAGCACTGAGCTGATGTCCCTGTAACAGGATGACTTTAGAAAATGACTAGATTTTGGCTACGTCCAAAGCACGCTTTTCGCAGGGTCTCTGAAGCCCTGGTGGGATCAAGTGGAGAAGAATCCACAGCAGCGCGTGCTTTCCTTTTTCACCTGCTATTTCCAAGCTTTCATTAGGATGGTACAGTTAGAACATGTACTAAGTATACTAAGTAGGTAGTATGTACATACTTAGAATATGTATCCCTATTCAAAGAGAACAAGGACCATGATATTTATGAAATCAGCAATAAAAATGAAACTCACCCAGAAGAAGAAATGGCATGATAACATTCCTCACTGTCTCTGAGCCTCAGTATTCTCATCTATAAATAAGGAAATCAGACTAGATAATCCCTAAGGAAATGATGTGATTCTACCAGGACACTGACATTCTCAAATTAAGCCCCCAAACTACATATATTTCAGCTCTACAGAAGGTACCGCATCTCAAACACAGCGAGTCTCTTTCTGACTCCATGACCGTCCCCTTCTTTCTGCTCTTTTAGCCCCAGTGTAACAGCTCCATCTCTCTGGAGATTTTCCAGATCTTCCCCACGCAGAGTTCACTGTCTCCTCCTCAGCCTCTCCCAGCACCTCAGAATTCACCTCACAAGGTATCATAATTATCTGTGAATATGCATCGCTCCTCAGTCAGTGTGTCAGCAACTAGTATGAGAATCAGTCTGCTTTTCATTCATCTCTGTGTCCTTAGCACCTAGAAAAAAAAGTATCTGGTGCATTGTAGGCAGCCAATAAGTAATACATTAATAATTTAAAAATAGGACTTAGAGGATCATTGCTCATCATAATATGGAATTAAAAGGCTGTGGACGATTTTCTTTGTAGTCATGACTGGTTCACAAAATGCTGAGAAACCTGACATACAGTGTTGACTATGAAGGGCATGACCCATGATTTCACCTGAGTCAGAGCTAAGCCAGTTACTGGGAATTCCCCTTTGACATTTATAAAGTATAAGAATAGTTTCAGGGCTCAACATAGAAGCATCACAAGACTCTGAATCCCAGAGTAAGTTCAGGGCCATGAAAACCATATCATTCCTGAAGACTCAAAGAAACACTGTGTCTGAAAATTAGAGCAAGAGAGTTGTTTGAATGGGATTGAATAAGGACATTTGGAAATTGAAGCATGTCCCCATAACCCAGAGCAGAGACAAGAAGGCCATCTCAAGAAAAGTCAGCTGAAACTCTTGGCACAAAAATGAAACAGAAGAGAGTGAGGTACTTGACCATTTATTTTTGTTCAGAATACTTCAGACTGGCAATATGGCAGAATGACTAGGGCTTTAGAACCAGAGAGATAAGGAGTTTAAATACTAGCTCTGCTACTTATTTGAGGTAAGACTTTTCACAAGTTATTTTACCTCTGGAGATAGGAGTAGTTTTGGAGGCAGGCAGATGAGTTTGGAAAGGTTTCATTGCTCAGACACTTGAAGGAAAGCAGGTGTTCACTATTCAGCCAATAGTTGTTGACCTCCTACAGTATGGAAAACCCTGAGTAGAAAGCAGAATAAGATACCATTTTTGTCTCCAAGGAGTTTATAGTTGAGTTAGGAAGACATGTCCAAATAGGTCCCAGTCTTTAAATTTCACACTTTCCTACTCTATTAATTCCATATTACTTAACACCTATATTTGTCATTGTGTACACTCTTGTTTCTTCCACATGACCTTACGGCTGTGATTTGCACTGGGAGGAAAAGTTGACGCTGCTAGGGTCAACTGTGACTACTGATATGAATTTCTCAACAATCACCAAGGCAAAGAAATGGATTTTCCACCCAAATCCCTGTTCTTAACTCAGGAGTCTTCCCTTTCATGTGTTCTTTTCAGTTCAACTCAACAAAGATGTATTGGCTACGTACAGAGATGAAAGTTTCTGTCCTCAAGGAACCCAGAAATCTATAGAAATATACAAATAATCCAGCAGTTCCATTACACCGTGTGATAGGTAATCAGGATAGAACTAAGCCACAGAAAAGCAAGCGTTGATGATGGGGCTAGGTTAGAGAAATTCTTAGAGTAAAAACTACTGGACTTGGTATTGGATTGCACGTGGCTAGAAGGAAGGAGAAGGGGAGGGTGGAAGGATGACCCTTAGGGTGCTGGTCTGAGTGACTGTAATTGGGTCACTTGACAGGATAGAGACTGTTGAGGAGGACAGGGTTTGGGGCTAAGGGGAGGAGTCCACTGTATTGGACATTGTGGATGTGCAGTATCTGGGATACCGTGTGGTAGTATTATCTTTGGCAGTTGTATCCATGGACATGATTTTTTTCTTCAGTTCTACCTTCATGATTTTTATTGGTAGAAGGGACAGAGAGACCGGTAGGTTAGTAGAAATAGCTGTCAGGTCAGGACAATTCTCCCAGCTGTCACATCTTCACCAGCATCTCCTGTGACATATAAATGTTATCTGCGGGCAGTCAGACAGCTGAGTCTTAAGTTCAGGAGGGACGTCTGATTGTAGAGATAAATGTGCAGGCCACTGGCATATGGATAAGAGAATGAAGGCAGTGTGAGTAGATGAGATTAAAGGGGGGGTGTAGACATGAAAGAGCAGAGGACCAAGGACTGAGCCTGGGCACTCCCACATTCAGAATTTAGGCAAAAGAGGACTGAGAAGGGACAATGAGTGAGGTAGAGGAAGACCCCGAGTGTGGCATCCAAGTGAAGAACGTACAAGTGACAGGAAGACAGTCTGGCGAACTCTGTCGGATGCTGCTGACAAGTGATGAGGACCAAGAGGTGACTTGAATTTATTGATATTGAAATTGTTGCTGATCTCAGCGGGGGAAGTTTCTTTGGGGTGGTAGAGCTGAGAACTTGTTTGGAGGAGGCTTAGTGGAAAACAGAAGGAGTGAAATCGAAGGCAGTGACTGCAGATAATCTTCAAAAAGTTTTGTTGGGGAAGGAATCAGAAATGGGACAGGAGCTGGTGGGGCACATTCAATTAAGGGCAAGTTGTTTTGGGTTATTTTTTTAGATTTATATAAGAGAAATGACAACATGTTTGAATACAAATGGGAATGATCCTATAGAAAGAGAAAACGATGATATAGACCAGAAAGGTGAGAATTTCCAGAGAGAATTCCTTGTGTTAATGAGAGGGATAGTGTATTAGTCAGGGTTCTAGAGAGAAGCACAACCAGTAAGATGAGTGTGTGTGTGTGTATGTGTGGTGTATAATATATATTTTCTATGTAATATATAGAATATATACAAAATATATATATATATTATATATATGCAGAGGGGTCAAAGGGGAATGCTCTGAGGGCATCATGCCCCTGCTTCCTATCACTCCCGGGGCCAGTTTCACTCCTGACTTTAGTTATGTGAGCACATTCCCCTTTAGCCAAAGCAGGTTGGGTTTCTGTCACTTGAAGCTGAAAAAGTCCTGCCAGTTGGGCAGGAAACATAAAGGGAAAAGGGGAAGGATCCAACTGACAAAAATTCTACTCTCCAAACAAATGGTTCTTAATTCCCAGTGTATCAGAATTATCGGAATTAAAGTGTATCAGTTTTTTAAAAAAATGATACTCAGATCCCATCCCTGAGATTCTGATTCATTTGGTTTTCAAAAGTCCCCATAAAATCCAATCTTGAAGCTGGGTAGAGAACGATAGTTCTAAATCCTCTCAACTAAGGTCTTTAGTGACAGCTTCAAATTATTTAGATGCTGCAAATTAATCTTTGAATTAAATGATCAATTAATTTTTGGATTACGTCTGCCTGCCACTGGGAGATTTATGGGGGAAAGAAGAGGTGTTCAGATTTCCCCTGGATACATTTTATAGCTCTAGGGCCCAGCCACGTGTGGAGCCCGAGGAGACCGGTGCTGGCCTGTGGGGTCCTGCACAGCATAGGAGTGACCCCAGGGGGCCGGGCACCGTGTGGACAAAGGTGTGGCCGCCCCTCTCCAGGAGCTCACCCTGGGGTTTTTATTTGTGTTATTGTTTCATGTTTATTGTGGGGAGTATATTGGTTTTAGATTTATGGTTCAGTAGTTTTATTCTTTATGGTAGTTGAACACTTTATTGCAAATTAAGGCTCCTTAAATAATTGCTGTGTAAAGTATGCGCTTTTAATAGGCATGTACAACAGGGCAGTAGAATATACTAGAAAGAGCTTTGGTCTGTGTGTCAGCAGAGCTGTGCTCGAGTTCTCTTCCCATCCTATCTCAGCTCTGAAATTCAGGGCAAGTTTCTCACCCTTTTTGTGCCTGAGGGTCCCCATCTGTGAACTGAGGGGCTCTAAGATCCACTTCAACCCTAAAACTCTATGACCTAAGCCATAGTTTTTTTCCCCAATTTATATGTTGCGATACAGAAGTGTTATATTTTTTTTGGTTTTATGACACTGTTGGCCTCACCTGTGGCTTATTTTCACTCCTTGTGATTGGAGTATCGCATGGTGGCCGGTGGAGAACGTGAATGGTCTTGACGACAGTCTGCTTTCCAACTTTCCAATGTGGTTTTTAGGGATGCATTGTGGTGAAAAGGGAGGGCGTCTGTTCACAGAACAATGTCATTGACCATACTAAACAATAAAGATGGGGTGAAGAAGAATGGGAGGAACACTGGTTCTTGCTGGACTTCTGAAAGGAAGGAGAGAGCACTGTTTCCGTGTTGTTCTGGGAAGACTTCAGGGAGGAGGTGGTGATTGGCCCAGTGTTACAGGATGAGCTGGATCTCAGTCTTCAGGGAGAACAAGACTTTCCCTTGTGTGCTAGGCTGGGGTGGTGGGATGACAGTGGAGGCATGGGCCAGCCAGGATGGATGATATTTGAGGGATGGAGGGAACAGATCAATTTGCCTTGGAGGAACAGAAGGAAAGACTGGAAATACAGAAAGTGCAAACTGCATGCCAGCAGTTGACACTATGGTGAAATGCAATGGATGGAACACATTCGAGTATTAACATTTAAATCTTTTTTTAACTTTTTATTTTACATCGGAGTATAGTTGATTAACAATGTTGTGTTAGTTTCATGTGTACAGCAAAGTGGTTCAGTTATACATATACATGTATCTATTCTTTTTCACATTCAGGTATTAATATTTAAATCTTTTTATGAAAGGTTGAACAATTAAAATGTAATGGGAAATGGAGACTTAGCAGGGGTTAAAATAGTCTTTAGAGAAAGGGAATGGCGTTTGTGCGTCCCTCGGAGGACAGGCAGAGGATGATGTGAAGGTAGTCTGCTTCTGGGCTCTCTACTTTTGTATGTACGTCATAAACTTTTAATCTAACAGTGATATGCCTGAGAAGTGCTTGGGTGCCAAGAAGTCTATCCTCACTTCTCTTTTACAATCTTCCAACCCTTACTGAATCGTACCATTGTCTCAAGGTATAAAAACCTCTTTGGGGCTTCCCTGGTGGCGCAGTGGTTGAGAGTCCACCTGCCGATGCAGGGGACTCGGGTTCGTGCCCTGGCCCGGGAAGATCCCACATGCTGCGGAGCGGCTGGGCCCGTGAGCCATGGCCGCTGAGCCTGCGCGTCCGGAGCCTGTGCTCCGCGGCGGGAGAGGCCACAACGGTGAGAGGCCCGCGTACCGCAAAAAAAAAAAAAAAAAAAAAAAACCTCTTTGGTGGAGCGAAGAAAGTGAAGATTCAAAGTGTTTGTATTTGTCAAGACTGCTTTAATCAAGGCGCCGTACCACCCCCTCCCATGCATTTCTTACGGGATTCGATTCCAATTTGACTTTTTAAATTTAATAATGTATTAAAATGTGCAAGGCATTTAATTTGTTTTGTTCAATTGAGTGCTGCTAAAGATTTTATAATTTAATGATAGTTTAACCCAGAAGAACATGTTTAACAGAGTATGATGGTCATGATCATTAAAAACAATATTTAAAATTTTAATATACATAATACTTTTTGCAGAAATGTATAATGGGGTGACATGAAAAAAACTGGTGTGTAGATAATACTTCCGTGCAACTAACCTCATATAGTCTGTAGTCTGTTTTGGAAAATCCACCAGGCATTAGAACCAGTCAGAGGCAGGTGATTCTTTTATTGAGGAATTTGTTTTGATTTGGTTTGATTTTTCAAATGGTCAAGTCAGGCATTTGGTTATATCTAAAGTCAAACAAATCTTTGAATTCAAGCATAGCCAATTATATAATCTTAGATAAATTACCTAACTTCTCTGGGCCTCAGTTTTCTCCTACATAAATTGGGGATAATAAGACATATCACAGTTTTGACTTGGGGAGTAAATGAGATATGGTGTTAAATGCTTAGTACAGTTTCAGGTACATGGAAGAGTCTCAGTCAGTGGATTCGCTTTCGCTCTCTCATTATATGTAGGAAACTCAAGCTGATTGCAGATCAATCATTAATTTAAATATGGCTTTAAAAAGTAACCTCACTTGGAAAATTATCACAGAAAAAAAAGGTGAATCCATTAGTTTTTAAAAAAATAAACTAAAGATTGGAAACGCATCAGAAGAGCAAATTACAAAATAATTGCTCCTGGAAATATAAATAATACCTCTACTTCTCCTCTGCTATTTTAGATTTTTGTACATTGTTAATATCTGTCTATCTATCTACTTGCCTATCTACCTACCAGTTTCTTAATGTAAGAAATACCCGAAAAACATTTATTATTCACTAGTAATTATAACAGTGAATAGTAAAGTGGGGAGGGAAGTTTTTGGAGGGAAGAATACTGTGGAGTCTTTTGGTTAATTTAGGCTCATAAGATTAATGCATACAACAGTTCTCTGAAAGATGATTGGAAGGATTTGCACTTTTACATGAATGACGGCCACCAAAACTAGTTTCCTCTCAAAAAGGATATGAACTATTAAAATAGATGCCTTTAAAACTGTGCAAACTTGTGCTATAGTAAACAGTTGGTAGACCTGATCACTGCGTCATTTAACCAAGGTTTCAAATGCAGTATGAAAATAAGTGAAGTAATGTACTTTTTAACCTATTTGTGTTATCTTCTCGAGCTAATTCCACCCAAGTGTTAGTAATTCATTGTCTTAACTTCCTGGCGTGTAAGTTATTATCAGTGTTACAGAAATTCTAGAAATCTGGGGGGAGGCTAATGATTTGGTTAATATAAGTAAAATTGACAATTAAACATGTAGCTGAAGAGGTGTCTGAAAAGAAAATCAATACGATCACTCATGAACAGGTAAGTTTATTCTCATATCGTATCGAAAATAATTGTAATACATCCCGAGTGACCCTTTCCAGACTTCTGTAGCTTTACAAATCATTCTTTAAATAGATAAAATTGTAACTATAATATTCTTCTTGATGCGCTAAAAAATCTACTGTGGTAGGTTTTTGAGCTGTAATTAGGATAACTACCATACTGTGTGACTCTCCATAAGCTGAATGTATATGTTCTGTGCTATCATTTATAACAGTTTGTGCAAACTAAAGAAATTTTCACATTTGAAAAATTTGGAAAGCAGTTCAGAATCTCAACTTTGGAACATGCCTGTCTTTCTCATTTCCCGCCTTCCTCATAAGCCCTGCATTTCTTCTCACCGTGGAAAATGCATAGGAACGAAAGGGTTGAAGACAGTACTGTACACAGTTCACACGAGGTCTTGTGAAGAAGATGGGACCACATCTTCAACCATATGGAGTGCTGGAATTTTTGGGAACAGCCCAAAATGGTAATCTGAAGTCTTATTTAGGAAACAAAACTTGTGTGACTAGAAATAGACCAATCTCTAAATATATTCTGGGTTATGTGCATTCGGGTAGAAACCACATGTCACTAAGTAGGGTTCTAGGTGGTCAACAGAGGGCAGGCATATTTTTTTACCTGAAAAAATGTGTCCACCAGTCCAGGAACTGATTCTACTCTTTTCTAATTTGATCATTTCAAGTCTTTTCTAACCTAGTGACAAATCTGTACTTATATATACATATTTTTAAATATTGTCAATCCCTTTGAGGAAGTGAGTGTTCATTTTAAGACAATTTTGATCATGAATTTTGACTTCAGAAATCTCGTTTCTACATTTTAATTTTTTAAATCATCATACCAAATATTCTGTGAGGTATTGATCCTCTCTTGGGCTTACACAGCTGAAAATAAAGTTGTAAACTATTGGGATTTTTATATTTTTTCCCCAAATAATCCATGTTACCTATGATATGTAGCTATGATAAGGTGGGTTCAGATCTCTAGACTTTCAGTCATTAGTATCTTTCTCATTTATTAGCTGCTTCCTCTTAAAGCAAATGATTGAACCACTCTGAAATTGTGTCCATGTTCATAAAATAAAGATTTTTGTATTTCATGATCTCTCAGACCTATTTCGGGTCTGAATTTCCATTTTCATAGAAGTCTGATATTCTTTACTCATATTATAGTTTGATCATTTTCCATATTTTTTCTTACAATTCATTGACCTGTCAGCCTCTGTTTGCTAGTTCTTATAATTTGGCATATGGTTGTTCTTTGTTGCTGACTTTTTTTTTTTTCTAGTACATTTCTTGTGCAGTTGATGGATAAAAAGGGAACCCACCGGGATTTATTTTTGTAAAATAATGTAAAAAGTATAGATATTTGGAGATGTAAATGATTGTAAACAGCATGAAGCCCATCCATCAGAAAGAAGAAAAGGAATAAAATATACTTTTTACAGCTGTAAAATATGGAGATGGGGTTTACTTGCCAAGTCTACACAGCGAGTCACTGTGTCTGTACTTCCCTGCTCATTGTATTTTAAGATAAAAGCAAGGAAGAACAGAATTACATTTATTGAGTATCAAATATGTGTCAAATGTATTCTTAGGTGCTTCCATATATTATGTTATTAAATATTAAAGAAGTAAAAATTCTTTATAACACTGTGAAAAGAAATTATTATGCCCATTTTATAGAGGAGAAAAATGAAATCCACAAAAGTTAGGAAAGTTATTTCAAGGCTACAGCAGAATTGTTCCGGATCTTGATTTTGGTTTAGAAGCAGGATCTATGAATTCAGAAATGAGCAGGTTGATGACCTCTCACATTTTATCACGTAGACCCCCTTTTAGCCGTGACATCAGCAGTAATGTTTGTATTCTGATTAATCACTCGTTGTGACATTTAAGAATAAATTTTGGGGGACTTCCCTGGTGGCGCAGTGGTTAAGAATCCGCCTGCCAGTGCAAGGGACACGGGGTCGAGCCCCGGTCCGGGAAGATCCCACATGCCGTGGAACAACTAAGCCCGTGCACCACAACTAATGAGCCTGCGCTCTAAAGCCCACGAGCCACAACTACTGAAGCCCACAGGCCTAGAGCCCGTGCTCTGCAACAAGAGAAGCCACCACGATGAGAAGCCAGCACACCCCCGCTCACCGCAACTAGAGAAAAGCCCGTGCACAGCAACGAAGACCCAACACAGCCAAAAATAAAAAGAGAGAATAAATCTTTGATTCTGCTGAGCTACAGCAATTCCAGATTTCTGTAGTCAGGGCTCCAGTCCCTCCCTCCATCACTGGGTCTGACCAGGCTGGGAGGTCACCCTAAGACTTACTGAACTTCCTCCACCTTCCCACCAAGGTGCTTTGGTGAATTCCTTGGTCAGCACTGGGGCTTGTCTTCCTAGAGATGGTCAGGATTGCCTGATGCCCCAGATGGGGGGCAACATAGTGTGACAGAGCAGGGACTGAGGGTTCTGCCTTTAATCTGGTAGGTGACATTGATCTCTTAGCCTCATTGTTTTAAAATGTGGGTTTGTTTTAGTATTATTCAGGTGTGGTGAATAATACCACACCGGGGTGGGGGTGGGCACACAGGGAAGCAACCAGCATTGGTCAGAGGTAGAGAGAGCAAGGGAAAAGCATGAGGAAGAGAGTTTATTGTGGTTTCAGAGGAAACAACAGCAAGGCAGGGCAAGCAGGCTTAGGATTGGCTAGTTTAGAATGATTTCAGCAGGCTCCGGGGCATAGGGGCTGTTGCTAGTTGTCTGGTGCCCGGCCCTGGAGTGATTAGGGCAGGGGGATAGTCACCCAGATTGTGAAAATCCAAGATAAAAGAGGTGGTTAGAGCTGTGGGCTCGAGTAATTGGTTTGCACATGAGAGTTATGCTTGCGGGTGAGCTGTCTATTATCTCTAGGAATTGGCTACCCCAGAGAGAGGCAGTCCCTTCAGTGTCAGCAAGTCCCTAGAAGTCAAAGCATCAAAAATACAGAGTAAAAAGACATGCTTTATACACTCACTAACCTTAGAATTCTTCATTTGAAATAAACACCAATATAAGTAATTATATCATTACTAATGTAATGTTTGTAATAATACTAATATTATTACTGGAAGCAGTACTGTGGTCTATTCATTATTTCATTGTATTCTCGCTACAATGAGGAATGATGTATAGATTATTATATACTTTTTACAGCTGTAAAATATGGAGATGGGGTTTACTTGCCAAGTCTACACAGCGAGTCACTGTGTCTGTACTTCTCTGCTCATTGTATTTTAAGATAAAAGCAAGGAAGAACAGAATTACATTTATTGAGTATCGAATATGTGTCAAATGTATTCTTAGGTGCTTCCGTATATTATGTTACTAAATATTAAAGAAGTAAAAATTCTTTATAACACTGTGAAAAGAAATTATTATGCCCATTTTATAGAGGAGAAAAATGAAATCCACAAAAGTTAGGAAAGTTATTTCAAGGCTACATAACTAATACGTGGCAGAACTGAAATCTGCCCTGGCTGAGTCTGCAGGACCGAGGTAGCAAATGAATCTTCTCTCGAGCATCAGTTCCAATTAATTGATGGAGGCTACCTGAAGCGGTGTGGAGAAGGGTTTTGAAGCTGAGTCTGGGCTCCTTGGGAAAGAGCAGCACATTGAGTTAGTGATCTTTGTCACAGGAGTGTGGCGAGAGAGCAGCACCCAGCCATTGATTTCTCATCCTTGAAGTAAACTCTGCTTCATGTCCCTTTCAACTTCACGAACCTATTATTCTAGATAACCATGGAAATAGGTAATGTCAGCTTGCATTCCCCCGAAAGCAGAACCTGAGACAGAGGCTTGTGTGCAGGTAGTTAATTTAAGAGTGTGACCCAGGGGGCAGTTGCAAAGGGCGGGGAAGGAGGGAAAGCCAGGACAAGGGTGTGATTTGCAGCTGCCACCATTTGTACCGAACTTGGTGTGACCTCCTCAGAAGCATCATGAGGACTCTCCCCATGGGAGGATCATAGGGGCAAGAAGCATTCAGCATAGTCTCCCACGCTTTACTGGACCGGGGCAGTTCTGGGAGTGTTAGCTCCTCCGTACTGCCAGGTGGCACATGTGTGGGTGTTCAGGGGGCTTCTAGGATGTCCTCTGCTCTAGTCATGTAAGGTCAGGGGTAGAAAGCAAGAACGGGCAGTGCAGCTCGGTGAAATACTGTTGAGATGCACACCCAGTGAGGCGGGGAAAGCCTGCACTGAACTTGGTCAGCTCAGTCGTGGCTGGTGTGAGCAGAGGACTGAGAGGATGTTGAAGTGGTGCCGAGGTGAACACTGACCATGGTTGATGTCTGTAACTCCCTCGGGCCTGGGGAGACTCCAGGACCTTTATAAAGGCTATAATTATGCTAGGAAAGTACCCTGTTGTCTTAAGTACTTCCTGAATTTTCGCGCTCTCTATCCTTTTCCTGACTGATAGGAAGTTGGGCTTATAAATATCAGTCTGTTTATAAGAGAGCAAGTATGTTGAGCATTAGTAATTCTGTTTTGTTGACCTATCTATTATGTGTCAGCCTCTGTACTAGACTCCATAAGCCCACTCATCCTTTTTTTTTTTTTTAACATCTTAGTGGAGTATAACTGCTTTACAATGATGTGTTAGTTTCTGCTTTATAACAAGGTGAATCAGCTATACATATACATATATCCCCATATCTCCTCCCTCTTGCGTCTCCCTCCCACCCTCCCCATCCCACCCCTCTAGGTGGACACAAAGCACCGAGCTAATCTCCCTGTGCTATGCGGCTGCTTCCCACAAGCTGTCTGTTTTACATTTGGTAGTGTATACATGTCCATGCCACTCTCTCACTTCGTCCCAGCTTACCCTGCCCACTCTCCGTGTCATCAAGTCCATTCTCTACATCTGCAGCTTTATTCCTGTCCTGCCCCTAGGTTCTTCAGAACCTTGTTTTTTTTTTTTTTAGATTCCATATATATGTGTTAGCATATGGTATTTGTTTTTCTCTTGACTTACATCACTCTGTATGAGAGACTCTAGGTTCATCCACCTCACTACAAATAACTCATATTTGTTTCTTTCTATGGCTAATGTTCCATTGTATATATGTGCCACATCTTCTTTATCCATTCATCTGTCGATGGACACCCAGGTTGCTTCCATGTCCTGGCTATTGTAAATAGAGCTGCAATGAACATGGTGGTACATGACTCTTTTTGAATTATGGTTTTCTCAGGGTTTATGCCCAGTAGTGGTATTGCTGGGTCATATGGTAGTTCTCTTTTTAGTTTTCTAAGGAACCTCCATACTGTTCTCCATAGTGGCCGTATCAATTTACATTCCCACCAACAGTGCAAGAGGGTTCCCTTTTCTCTACACCCTCTCCAGCATTTATTGTTTGTAGATTTTTTGGATGATGGCCATTCTGACCAGTGTGAGGTGATACCTCATTGTAACTTTGATTTGCATTTCTCTAATGATTAGTGATGTTGAGCATCCTTTCATGTGTTTGTTGGCAACCTGTATATCTTCCTTAGAGAAATGTCTATTTAGGTCTTCTGCCCATTTTTGGATTGGGTTGTTTGTTATTTTGTTATTGAGCTGCATGAGCTGCTTGTAAATTTTGGAGATTAATCCTTTGTCAGTTGCTTCGTTTGCAACCCTCCCATTCTGAGGGTTGTCTTTTCGTCTTGTTTATATTCTCCTTTGCTGAGCAAAAGCTTTTAAGTTTCATTAGATCACACATGTTTATTTTTGTGTTTATTTCCATTTCTCCAGGAGGTGGGTCAAAAAGGATCTTGCTGTGCTTTATGTCATAGACTGTTCTGCCTAAGTTTTCTTCTAAGAGTTTTATAGTGTCTGGCTTTACATTTAGGTCTTTAATCCATTTTCAGTTTATTTTTGTGTATGGTGTTAGGGAGTGTTCTAATTTCATTATTTTACATGCAACTGTCCAGTTTTCCCAGCACCACTTATTGAAGAGGCTGTCTTTTCTCCATTGTATATTCTTGCCTCCTTTATCAAAGATAAGGTGACCATATGTGTATGGGTTTATCTCATGGCTTTCTATCCTGTTCCATTGATCTATATTTCTGTTTTTGTGCCAGTAGCATACTGTCTTGATTACTGTAGCTTTGTAGTATACTCTGAAGTCAGGGAGCCTGATTTCCTCCAGCTCCGTTTTTCTTTCTCAAGATTGCTTTGGCTATTTGGGATCTTTTGTGTTTCCATACAGATTGTGAAATTTTTTGTTCTAGTTCTGTGAAAAATGCCACTGGTAGTTCGATAGGGATTGCATTGAATCTGTAGATTGCTTTGGGTAGTATAGTCATTTTCACAATGTTGATTCTTCCAATCCAAGAACATGGTATATCTCTCCATCTGTTGGTATCATCTTTAATTTCTTTCATCAGTGTCTTATAGTTTTCTGTATATAGGTCTTTTGTCTCCTTAGGTAGGTTTATTCCTAGATATTTTATTCTTTTTGTTGCAGTGGTAAATGGGAGTGTTTCCTTAATTTCACTCTCAGATTTTTCATCATTAGTGTATAGGAATGCAAGAGATTTCTGTGCATTAATTTTGTATCCTGCTACTTTACCAAATTCATTGATTAGCTCTGGTAGTTTTCTGGTAGCATCTTTAGGATTCTCTATGTATAGTATCATGTCATCTGCAAACAGTGACAGTTTTACTTCTTCTTTTCTGATTTGGATTCCTTTGATTTTTTTTCTGCTCTGATTGCTGTGACTAAAACTTCCAAAACTACGTTGGATAATAGTGGTGAGAGCGGACAACGTTGTTTTGTTGCTGATCTTAGTGGAAATGGTTTCAGTTTTTCACCGTTGAGAATGATGTTGCCTGTGGGTTTGTCATATATGGCCTTTATTATGTTGAGGTAAGTTCCCTCTGTGCCTACTTTCTCGAGAGTTTTTATCATAAATCGGTATTGAATTATGTCAGAAGTTTTTCCTGCATGTATTGAGATGATCATATGGTTTTTCTCCTTCAGTTTGTTAATATGGTTTATCACATTGATTGACTTGCATATATTTACGAATCCTTGCATTCCTGGAGTAAATCTCACTTGATCATGGTGTATGATCCTTTTAATGTGCTGTTGGATTCTGTTTGTTAGTATTTTGTTGAGGATTTTTGCATCTATGTTCATCAGAGATAGTGGCCTGCAGTTTTCTTTCTTAGTGACATCTTTGTCTGGTTTTGGTATCAAGGTGATGGTGGCCTCATAGAATGAGTTTGGGAGTGTTCCTCCGCCTGCTCTATTTTGGAAGAGTTTGAGAAGGATAGGTGTTAGCTCTTCTCTAAATGTTTGACAGAACTCGCCTGTGAAGCCATCTGCTGCTGGGCTTTTGCTTGGTGGTAGATTTTTAATCACAGTTTCAATTTCAGTGCTTGTGATTGGTCTGTTTATATTTTCTATTTCTTCCTGGTTCAGTCTCGGAAGGTTGTGCTCTTCGAAGAATTTGTCCATTTCTTCCAGGTTGTCCATTTTATTGGCATATAGTTGCTTGTAGTAATCTCTCATGATCCTTTTTATTTCTGCAGGGTCAATTGTTACTTCTCCTTTTTCATTTCTAATTCTGTTGGTTTGTGTCTTCTCCCTTTTTTTCTTGATGAGTCTGGCTAATGGTTTATCAATTTTGTTTATCTTCTCAAAGAACCAGCTTTTAGTTTTACTGATCTTTGGTATTCTTTCATTTCTTTTTCATTTATTTCTGATCTGATCTTTATGATTTCTTTCCTTCTGCTAACGTTGAGGTTTTTTTGTTCTTCTTTCTCTAACTGCTTTAGGTGTAAGGTTAGGTTGTTTATTGAGATAGGATTGTATTGCTGTAAACTTCCCTCTTAGAACTGCTTTTGCTGCATCCCATAGGTTTTGGGTCATTGTCATTTGTTTCTAGGTGTCTTTTGATTTCCTCTTTGATTTCTTCAGTGATCTCTTGGTTATTTAGTAGTGTATTGTTTAGCCTCCATGTGTTTGTAGTTATTACAGTTTTTTCCCTGTAATCGATATCTAGTCTCATAGCATTGTGGTCAGAAAAGATACTTGATATGATTTCAATTTTCTTAAATTTACCAGGGCTTGATTTTTGACCCAAGATACGGTCTATCCTGGAGAATGTTCCATGAGCCCCTGAGAAGAAAGTGTATTCTGTTGTTTTTGGATGGAATGTACTATAAATATCAATTACATCCATCTTGTTTAGTGTCATTTAAAGCTTGTGTTTCCTTATTGATTTTCAGTTTGGATGATCTGTCCATTGGTGAAAGTGGGGTGTTAAAGTCCCCTACTATGAATGTGTTACTGTCGATTTCCTCTTTTATGGCTGTTAGCATCTGCCTTATGTATTGAGGTGCTTCTGTGTTGGGTGCCTAAATTTTTCAATTGTTATATTTTCTTCTTGGATTGATCCCTTGATCATTATGTAGTGTCCTTCTTTGTCTCTTGTAATAGTCTTTATGTTAAAGTCCATTTTGTCTGATAGGAGAATTGCTACTCCAGGGTTCTTTTGATTTCCATTTGCATGGAATATATTTTTCCATCCCCTCACTTTCACTCTGTAGGTGTCCCTGGGTCTGAAGTGGGTGTCTTGTAGACAGCATATATACGGGTCTTGTTTTTGTACCCATACAGCCAATCTATGTCTTTTGGTTGGAACATTTAATCCATTCACATTTAAGGTAGTTATCGATATGTATGTTCCTATTACCATTTTCTTAATTGTTTTGGGTTTGTTATTGTAAGTCTTTTCCTTCTCTTGTGTTTCCTGCCTAGAGAAGTTCCTTTAGCATTTGTTGTAAGGCTCGTTTGGTGGTGCTGAATTCTCTTAGCTTTTGTTTGTCTGTAAAGGTTTTAATTTCTCCATTGAATCTGAAAGAGATTTTTGCTGGGTAGAGTAATCTTGGTTGTACGTTTTCCCTTTCATCACTTTAAATGTGTCCTGCAACTCACCTCTGGCTTTCAGAGTTTCTGCTGAAAGATCAGCTGTTAACCTTATGGGGATTCCCTTGTGTATTATTTGTTGCTTTTTCCTTGCTGCTTTTAATATTTTTTCTTTGTATTTAATTTTTGATAGTTTGATTAACATGTGTCTTGGCGTGTTTCTCCTTGGATTTATCCTGTATGGGACTCTCTGCACTTCCTGGACTTGATTGACTATTTCCTTTCCCATATTAGGGAAGTTTTCAACTATAATCTCTTCAAATATTTTCTCAGTCTGTTTCTTTTTCTCTTTTTCTTCTGGGACCCCTATAATTCTAATGTTGGCACGTTTAATGTTATCCCAGAAGTCTCTGAGACTGTCCTCACTTCTTTTCATTCTTTTTTCTTTATTCTGCTCTGTGGTAGTTATTTCTAGTGTTTTATCTTCCAGGTGACTTATGTGTTCTTCTGCCTCAGTTATTCTGCTGTGGATTCCTTCTACGGAATTTTTAATTTCATTTATTGTGTTGTTCATCATTGTTTGTTTGCTCTTTAGTTCTTCTAGGTGCTTGTTAAACATTTCTTATATTGTCTCCATACTATTTCCAAGATTTTGGATCATCTTAACTATCGTTACTCTGAATTCTTTTTCAGGTAGACTGCCTATTTCCTCTTCGTTTGTTTGGTCTGGTGGGTTTTTACCTTGCTCCTTCATCTGCTGTGTATTTCTCTGTCTTCTCATTTTGCTTAACTAACTATGTTTGGGGTCTCCTTTTCGCAGGCTGCAGGTTCGTAGTTCCCGTTGATTTTGGTGTCTGCCCCCAGTGGCTACTGTTGGTTCAGTGGGTTGTGTAGGCTTCCTGGTGGAGGGGACTGGTGTCTGTGTTCTGGTGGAAGAGGCTGGATCTCGTCTTTGTGGTGGGCAGGACCACGTTGGGTGGTGTGTTTTGGGGTGTCTGTGACCTTATTCTGATTTAGGGCAGCCTCTCTGCTAATGGGTGGGGTTACGTTCCTGTCTTGCTAGTTGTTTGGCATGGGGTGTCCAGCCCTGCAGCTTGCTGGTTGTTGAGTGGAGCTGGGCGTTGGCATTGCGATGGAGATCTCTGGGAGAGCTTTTGCCGTTTGATATTATATGGAGCCAGGATGTCTCTGGTGGACCAACGTCCTGAATTCGGCTCTCCTACCTCAGAGGCTCAGGCCTGACCCCCAGCCGGAGCACCAAGGCGCTGTTAGCCACGGGGCATCAGTTTTTAGCAGTTCTTGGACTCTCCATGCAGCCGTGGAGCACTACAAACCTGTTTTTCATAGGCAGCAATGGCACTTTGTGAGAAATACCCAAACTCCTTCACTGAGACCTGCTAGCGTTGGAGGGTCTCCTGCAGAGGCGGGGGGTGGCTGTGGCTCAGTGCGGGGACAAGGACACTGGCAGCAAAAGTTCTGGGAAGTATGCCTTGGCGTGAGCCCTCCCAGAGTCCAAGCCTACTCAATCTTACCCACCATATTGTGGAGTAGATATTAATCCCCTGCCTTGCACAGGAGGAAACTGAGCCTAAGAGCTGAGCTGAATTGCCTAAGGCCACTTCTACAGAGCTGAAATTCAGACCCACCTCCAGCTGATTCCTAATCCCATACTCATTTCACTCTGTGGGTTGTCTGATGGGCAAAAGCAGGAAGGTCTTGGCTCTCATTTGACCAGTTCTTGGGCTCTCATCATGGGACTCTACAAAATGAACTGACTTCTGGGACTTGGGCCTCTCAGCATCCTCCAGGTGAGTCAACTGGGGACCTGCCCGGTCTCCACGCTAAGTGCTGGAAATGCCCACTGCGTCTCTGACTCAGAGATGCCTTTCTGTGCCCGTGACTCTTTAAACCGCCTGGGTGAGCCCAAACTGAAGCTGAAAGTTCCTAGAAGCTGTACCTTTTTTCCCCAGAAGTGCTATAAGGCCACATTTTCTCTAGTACTCAAAACCATAACTTTAAATAGCACGTCAACACTTACCAAGAAAATTAGCATCAACCTCTCCGCATCTCAGTTTTCTCATTTATGAAAGAAGGATGTGCATTTCATGTTCTCTATGGTGGCTTCCAAGATAGATTTTATGGACTGCAGCTCCCCTGAAGCACATTACGACGAGCTGGAAACAGGGGTGTGGCTGCACCAGGAAACTGTTTCCTCGGTATGTGGTGCAGAGTAAATCCTGAACCTGCGTTTGCCAGATGACAGTGAAATGCAAAATGGACAGGCCACCTTTCCTCTGTGTTTCTTTCCTCTACTCCTTGATAGGTCTTCATGCTATCCCAGCATCTATCAATTCTGCTTCCAAAACAAACCTCGTGCTGAAAAAATGGTTGGACATTTAACTGTGCCTTCGTGTGCAGGATCTCCAGTGTATTCTCCTCCCCAGGTGCCTTTGCCTATCGAGAGTCATACTTAATTTTGAAATTAAAGAAATTTCATCCTTCAGCCAGTTTCATTGTTGAGGGACAGGGCTCTTCTGAGGCCCTAGAATCGCCCCATTGGACATAAAATCCAAATCGCCCGATTGGTACATATCATGGACCAGGAAAGAGTGCTTTCCATTAAGGGCAAGAGGGGAAAAATGAGGAAGAGGAGAGAAGAGTTGGACATGAAGCCACCACAGGTACCACTGGGAAGCCAGACACTCCTTGCTGTGGCTGCAGCTGGAAACGCACCAGGTCGAGGACTCGTCGGGCAGGTGGTGAGGCGACTGGTCAGAGCAGGAGGTGCCCTGCAAGCCCGGTCCAGCCCAATCCCTGCCTCTTCGTTGTACAGTTTACGACCTCGGAATGGTGTTTACAGATGAACATGTGCAGCTGATCTGAGGATGAAGAAGGCTAACTTTGAAAATCAATTAAGTGAAATGTGACTCCCCCCCAAAAGAATTCCATTCCTTTCTTTAGTTGGCTTGTATTATGACAACAAAGCAACAAAAAGTGTACTAAATTATTATTATCATATTTTAAACTTCATCAATGAGAAATACGTGGAAATTCTGTCCCACTCTTAGCATATAAATACCTGCGTAATATAATTGATTGTGTCTCTTGACCCATGAAGCTTAAAATATTTACTCTCTGGCTCTTTACAGAAAATGTTTTCCAGCCCCTCTTTAACAAGGAAAGAAACCAGACAATAGGAAGATTAATAGATATGGGAGAGGATAAAAGGGAAACGGAGCAAAGTGAAACGATGTTACAAATAAAATGGAACAAGTAGAATGTTCCTTCTCTAATCATGTGAAGCACTTACATGGGATCTTAAGGAGTGGCCAGCTTCCCCTACCCCAGCAAAAAATTATCTTCTCTGTGTGTATCTTAAAACACATACACGGCATGCATGTGTGCACTTACACACACATACACACACACACGGACACTATTGCAGTGGGCCTGCTGTGAAGGAGATGTGACCGTGAGCCTGGATCCCAGCTCTGCCACTGAAGTCACCCTGTGATCTGGTGAGCTATTTATCCCTCTCGCCTCATCACTGTTCCCTAAAGTTGCCAGTGGAACTTGCAATCATGGAAGCAGCGGCTCCTCCCACTTCTCAGTCCCCTGAAAGCCTCATCTCTGGTTTCCAGGATGCTGCTCTCGTGATCCTTTCCTAAGTCCTCTTCTGTTCTGAAATCCTCTGCACAAAAACGGGCCTTGCACAAGATTCAGCGCTCAGCTGTCTGCCCTCCCTTCATTACACTTTCCCTCAAAGCTCTAGTTCCTTCTCGAATCTGATCATATCACTCCTTTCCTCACCCCAGCGACGGTCCGTGGCACACAGGGCGTTACATCTGCACGTCCAGCCCTGCAGCCCTGACAGATGCGTGCTGCCTGCCTGCCATGGACCAGCCTCCCAAACTACATGCCTCCTGGTCCAGGCCCCAGTCTGCTTGCAGCTTCGTCTGCCCAAATCCACAGCTCTCTCCTCTCACCTTTGCTGCGCTAACTTCTAGTCCTTCGGGGCCCCGTCTGCCTTGACCCTCTGCCTGTTCAATCGATTCTGTTAAGCATTTAAAGCATTGTTTTAAAGTTAATGTATCAGACCCTCTTTTCAAGCACTTCAGGTGACCGTCAGGGCAGTCAGACTCTGGTGCTAAGACAGACGCTGAGACCTCTCGCGGATCGTAAACATTAAAAGGATCAGTACCTCAAGTCTGCTCAAGTATCCCAACCCTAAAAATATTGCAGTACTACAAAGGGGCTCCTGCGCTTTTCGCACAGGCTTTTTATAACTTAATCAGGCCAAGCGTGTCAGGCCCCTGCTTCACTCTTCCTGGCTTCCTGGTTTTCTCCGAAGAGAGTGCACGTCCTAGCTGGGGTGGCAGGGCCCTCACAGAAGCCTCTTCCCATCCTTGGCGTCCCCCTCCTCCACAAAGCCCCAGGTCGTGCACGGGGCACCAGCCACACTGGTCCCTTGGCTGTCCCAAGCATTTGCCCCTTGCACCCTTGCTCTTTTTTTTTTGTTTGCGGTACGCGGGCCTCTCACTGCTGTGGCCTCTCCCGTTGCGGAGCACAGGCTCCGGACGCGCAGGCTCAGCGGCCATGGCTCACGGGCCCAGCCGCTCTGCGGCATGCGGGATCTTCCCGGACCGGGGCACGAACCCGTGTCCCCTGCATCGGCAGGCGGACTCCCAACCACTGCGCCACCAGGGAAGCCCCACCCTTGCTCTTTTGACTAGAGCTCGGCCCCCGCTTTCTCATGACGAGTTCAGGCTTGTCCTCCAACGTGCAGCTCAAATGTCATCTCCTCAGCAAGGCCTTTCCTTGTCACCCCATCTAAAGCTGTCCTCTCCCCCTGTTGAATGAATCCATTGGGTTTCCTTTATGGACTTATCACAGTCTGAAACCTTCTGGTTCGTGGATTCTTACTCCTGTCTCTTTATAGTGACTAGAATCTGAGCTTCGTGAGAGCAGGAATCGTATCGATTTTGCCATTACGAAGCCCCCCCTCAGTTGACATTTATTCCTTTAGAATGAACGTGCAACAGTCAGTGCAAAAGGTCTCATTCACAGGGAATGGGTTGCTTTCCCTCAAAGCAAATGTTAAGCTTTGGTGCGACAGGGTTACATGTTTGGGTTTCAGAGAAATTCTGTATATATTGGCTTAGGATAGAGAGGAAGCCAGGTTTGTTTGCAGAGCTGTGGGAGCTGATGCGAGGATGCTAAATAACTATTGGCGTAGTGCTTCAGACTTCAACAAAGCAAAATAAATATTTTGTAGGCCATCAATAGACTAAAATCAAGAACAGCTCTAAATAGTGGGTATTTGGCATTGATTTTTTTGTTGTTTTGAAAAATCGCTGCAATGTTTTTATGAGAAATTCCTGTCAGTCTTTCCAAATCTGAGTCCATCATCTTCATTTTTAAGAGTATTAACTATTTAAAGAGAACCCTTGAATTCTGGTACCTTCTGAACAAAAGTCTTCTCTTTAAATCTTCAATGGAAAATAACATTTCAAACACTGGAAGACCTTAGTAATTTGTATTTGACCTTTACTTTTTGTTCACTCTGTTAACTTTTCCAGATTATTAATTGTGCATGTGCTGTCTGTAGGTTCTCTCAGATTTCTGCTCATCTGTTTAACATGTAACAGAAGTAGCATATGCATAGTGAATTTTCCAGAGCTTTCATAATCCTTGGCTAGAAAACCTAAATCAAGGTTTTTGGTAAGAAGACATTGAGGGGTACATTTAAAATATAGAACTTTCTCAGATTTTACTTTCTTCCTACATTGCAAGAGGAACTATAACAAAAATTACACACACACACACACACACATACACACACACACACACACATATTTACATATAGGGTCAAAGTTTCTTACATATATATAGACTTATATATATAGACTTACATATATAGAAAAAGACATAAGGTTTTGCAGTTTCCCTTCAAACACTGTACTGTATAATTTCACACAGAGAACATTAGAAAAAACATTCTCTCCTTGAGTCCCATTCTGTATCTCTTACCACCTACCTCAGCTCTACATAATATCCCATATGTCTTTCCTCATTACCAGCATATTTTAAAGTCATTAGAACTCTGTGGGTGGCAGAGATACATTGGAGAACAGCTCATAATTAATATAAACCTCTTGAGGGAACTTTAGAGTTTATCTTGATATATACATATACGTATACTTACACACACAATTTGTTTTAACAGAAAGTTGGACATGACATTTAACTATGAAAATCGATTCAGAAGTATGTAGCCTTGCTTGGAAGTAAACTTCCTTTACATAGTTTTTACATAATCTCAGCTGTGTACCGTGCGTGATCTAGCTAGAGCACTGATTTGCTTAAGGGACCTAGAACTTAATGATTTTTTTTTTTTTTTTTTCTGGTATACATCATGAATCAGGTAGTGGCATCTGCTGGCAATGAGTGATATTGCTTTCTAATTCTATAGGCGGCCTGGCTTTTCATAACAGTACATCCCTGGAAAGCAGATCGTGGTGTTGTTTTTTTTAGAACAAACATATACATGAAAGGATAAGTAACAAAACAGAGTGGCGATGATCATTTACATATGGGCTGGTATGTGGCATATGGAAGGAAGAAAATGAACTTTTGTTGTGAATTTACTGTGCCCATGTGGTGTTGTGTTCTTCCCCGTGCTGTCAGAGAGGTTAAGAGATCAGAAAGGTCGAGGAGCATGCCCAAGTTCATAGGCTGGATTCTAGTAAAATCTATTCCTGTGGGAAATAGTTAAGATGACCTAGTTTTTGAGGCAAAAAAGAAAAGACTATTCAGACAAGAAGGATTTGGACAGCAATGAACAGTCTCATATACTGCCAGTTGTAGTGTATATTGCTTCCATTTCTTTTGGAAGGACAGTTTTCCTGTATGTGTTGAAAGCCTAAAGAATGTCCATTCCGTTTGACTAAGCAATTCCAATTCTCGTCATTTATCCTAAGAAAATAATCACAGAGGTGCTTAAACATTTATTAATATACATGGTTATTGCATCTACATCTCTCTCTCTATATAAATATATATACTACATATTATAGCATTTACTATAATCATGAAAAAGAAATGATCTAAATAACAACCAGTAACAAAGGGTTATTAACATAAATTATAGTATATCCCTATAAAAGAATTATATTCATCCATTAAAAGTGTGTTGTATAGGAAATATTATTGACAGGAAAAAGTGTTTATGTCGTATTATTAAGTAAAAAAGCTGGTTTATGAGGCTGTACGATGCCATTTTCCAAATAAAACTCTATATATGTACATGTGAGTTGTGCGGGCTTCTAAGGAAGATTTAGCAAAATACCGACGGTGGTTATCTCTGATAAGATGACACATCACATTTATTTTCTTCTTTTCCTCATCTCTCTTTCATAAATTTTCTTCAATGAAAACACATCATTTTAAAAATTTAGAACAGTTAATATTTTAAGAGAATTAAGAATGTGATAACAGGAAGCAACCAGGGGACCGAGAATACAGAGAGACCCAACTGGGATTAAACTGGAGAGGGACTCGTGCCTGCAGCAGGAAGTTAATGGGAAGTGAGGTTAACAGCGAAGATATCCGGCATCGATAGGGGGATGGTTTCCTGGCTGTTGTAAAGGGAGGGGCAAGAGGTGCATGTACAGGTGCACAGGTAGCACTGGTGATGTTTAAATGGCAGCATGGTGGCTGGAGAGTTGCCCCGAGATAGAAATCACTTTTGTCCTAGAGAAGTTGGGGAACCAGCAAGAGAGCAAAAGACAAGAATTAGGGTTGGCTCTGGGAAGAGGAGGTAAAGCCAGGGCAGAGGGAGAGGCAGGTCCAACTCAGTATTAAATTATTGAACAACTGTCCCAGGACTGTACATTTCCCCTTGATCATGCTCCGGGCAAGCTTTGTTCCCTCTTCGCGCCGCCCCCCCCCCCCCCCCCCCGCCCATGCTAAAGACTTAGAGAATCATTTGTCTGCAGATGGAAGAAGCATCATATCTAGTGTACTAAAGGTTGCTTAAGGCTATTAATGTACTTGGAAGGAGTTGGAAAACATACAAATAAAACTAAGCCAACAGATGGAACCAATATCGTTTTTTTCCCCACTTAATTTTTCCCTAGGAAGCAAAGGTGATTAAATTCATTCCTTTGACTTCAAACATGCCCTTAAATTGGGATCATTTGCAACATCTAGGTGTTTCAAACCTTGCAAAAGGTTTTGTTTGTGAAGTTTGGGAAAGAAAAAGACCATTGGATTTGGGTCAGTGGATCTCGATCCTGTTGTGTGACCATGCCTGACTGGGAACGTCACGTCAACCTTTTAGATCTCAGTCCTGCAAGGGGAGATAAAGGTGGAGGATCCTGGCAACCCCGAAACCCCAGGACTCTTTGACTTGAAACTTTGCTCTTCTTTCCATACCCATATCTTCTCTCATATCTACCCACCCCAGCCCCTAAATAAAAGAGCCATAGAAGAGAAACATCTATCACAGAAGGTCAGACTGAGGGGAAAGATGGCTCTTTTCTCTTTTTCGGGAGTATCCTTAGCTAAAAAACCCAGGAGCATCTTAGCATTGTTATCATCTATTCATTCAGGAGACGCTGAACACCTGGTTTTGTCTCACGTGGTGTGCTGGGTCTTAGGTAAACAAAAATTAAAAAGATACCCCTCCTGCTGTCAAGGAACTTTCTGTGTTGTGCAGGATTTTCAAATTTTCCTGTTGTATATTCCCCTAGATATTTTGAACTTCCTCCCTCTTCTCCTCCCCCTTCCACTCACACTGCTTTTCATAAGACGTATTATGATGGAAGTTGATTGCATTCACGGATAGTATGGAGGTAGAGAAATATGGAAAACCAGTGGCCCGATGCAGCAGATAATCCCATATACAGGCAATTACAAATTGCCGTCATACGGTCTCTGACAGGGTGATATTATTTGGGCCGTAGAAACACAGCCGTATGAACATACTGACCTCCTGTCTCCAATCCTGTTTCCAGGAGTTTCTTATGTAACCTGCTTCAGGGCTCAATTAACAAGTAATACAAATCTATTTAATAAATTGCTCTAAAATCCATTCTTTCAGTTCCCTACTGCGTCTACCTTAATCCTGTTTTCTATCATCGTTTACCTGGATTACTATAGCACCTCCTACCTCAGGTCCTTGCCCGCTTTGAACCCATTTTTCACATTACAGCCAGAGTGATCTTCGTAAAACACAAATCTGATGACGTCTCTCTCCTGCTTTTATACATGTAAAGTCTAAACCCTCAGTGCAAGTTGGGTGAACCTCCTCTGTGCGTTCGTCTCTGTACGTCATTCAGTGCTGTAACTGTGTATGTAGTTATCCTTGACCACACAGAAAACTCTCTGACGGTGGAGACTGGTTTATTCATCAGTTAATGCATGCGCCAAGAACTGTGCCTGGCACAGAGTAAGTGCTGGACAGTATCTGTTAGGTGAATGGAGGATGTCATTGAAATCATTGGCGTAGATAACATCTGGATTAGGAGCTGCTCGGTAAGGGTTTTGTTGAATGAATAGATAGATAATGAAGGTTAGTAGACTAAGATCAAACGTAGACAGTAGAACCGGAAGAACACTAACATTTCACTGCAAGGCAGAGAAGGGTCAACTGAGAGAGTGATTGAAAAGACGGGAGGAGACCTAGGAGAGAACGCTGCGGGCAGGTGGGGCGGTTGGGGGGGGGGGAGTGCTGAGAAGCGAGAGTCTCCATAAACGCTTCTTTGTATTTCTAGGGCCCGGCACAGGGGCAGGTGAAGGAACTGGTTAGATGAATGATGGTCAACAGATTCAGATTCTGCAGCAAAGCTGAAAACCACAGGGGCTGAGAAGTGCTCACTGGATCCGGCAGTTAGGGGATCTTTGGTCATCAGTGGGATAATTACAGTTTTAGTGGAGTGTTCGGTGCAGAATCCCGGGGTGGCAGTGGAGCTGAGGAGGGAGAGATGGCAGGGAGAGACCACGCTTAGAAGGAAAGGGAAGGAGACGTATGGGCAGTAGCTGCCTCAACTCAGGCTGCACTTCGGAGGCTTGAGGAACATCGCGTAGACCCCGGAAGAGTAGTTGGTGAGAGGGGGGCAAGCACAGATCCTGAGGTTACGGAGGTGCTGCTGCTTCCACAGCAAAGCACAGAGGGTCACGGGCCAGGCCACGACCTAAACATTTCCTCTTTCAAGTTATCAGCTTTGCTGTTGGGTGACTTACTAGCAGCAGGCTTTCTTCTGCTGTACGTTTTCTTTATATTTCTCCAGTCATGATAATGATGATGGTCGTGATAATAATAATAATGATAAGCCAGGAACCGTGTGAAGTGCTTCTATGAGTACTCTCTAATTTAATCCAGCTAATAGCTCAACGATATAGATAAAATTATTCTCCTCATTTTAAGGATTAGTAAAATTAGTTGAATAAAAGAATATTTTCTATGAACTTCCAGTCAGGTCAATGACAAAACAATTATTTTTATAAACTTGTTCTGTACTCAAATTGGAAGAACAAAATCTTTCATAAAGTGAAGATATGCTGTAATGTTGTAGATTTCTAGATGCAGATTGGGATTAAATACATTCCACAGAAGGCAGTTGATAACGAGTATGTCAGAAGGTCCTTTTAATCTCTTTTGTGTCCTTAGAGAGTTATCATATAAACAAATGACATTTAGAAAAAATAAATAGCATTGGGTATATCTTCTTAAGTAATGAAAAAAATTAATTTTAAATTATTTACTATCCTGTTTCTAGTAATTTACTAGAAACTAGGTCATCTTAACTATTTCCCACAGGAATAGATTTTACTTGAATCCAGCCTCTGAACTTTGAAATGAAAGTATTTCTCCTGGCTATTGGGTAAAAATTTTCTTGCTCTTAATCCTTACTATAAAAATACAGAACGAAAATAGTATTGGGATGAGAGCTCACATATAAAATATAGTTATTGTTTCTTTCAAAGTACCAGAATCCAAATGCATTTAGAATCAATACTTGAGTCTTCACAGCCATTGCAACTAAGTGACTACAAAATATATTTTAATATATTCTATAAATGAGTGATGATAACACACAAGAATGACAGCATCTCTTGTGTTTTTCCCTATGCAGTTCTCAGAATGGATTTTTCTTGTGGTAAAACAAAACCAGGGACAAAATGCATCGTTTTAAAGTAACCTTAAAGGCTTGTTTTAAATAGTCAGCAGAAGCTAGGGAGATCAATGCTGGGGGATCTAAGCTACATTATTAATCTACCTTTTTGTGTTGCAAAATTACTACATATAACATACATGAAGGTCTACACTGCAATTTTAACAAAAGACCTTGGCTATACTGCCTTAAGAAAGGGATTTCATTCTCACCTCGTAAATACCTACTTCTTTCTTTTTAATTCAACTGAGGTTCAGCAAGAGAATTTAAACATATTTGAAAATTTTAGTGGAGAGAAACACTCCTTCATATCAAATAGATTAAAAAACACGCAGGGGCTTTCACTAAACTGGCCATGAATGCTGAAACCATCTGTTTTTCTGGACGTTGTCAGGGTGAGTGTGGTAGAGGCAGCTGTTTGAAAAGCTCCGCTTTGGATGATGAACCAGCCCATTGTTTCTAAGCAATTCACTTGCATTCAGAGGCTCTACCCAAGCATACTGTAGAGCAATCAGAATCAAACTATTGTTTCTACCAATCATATTGATCTGAAAGGAACGTGGTGGGATGACCCCATTGTCGATGCAAATAGTTGTTCTGAACAGCTGTATGCTGGCCAATATGTACCTCAGCAGGAAACAGGCTTGGAGGCTAGAGGGCTCCCTGCACCCTACTGGGGAAGAAAAAAGATTATACCAGATTGAACTGCAGTTTAAGGGGACTGGGGGGAATGAAGACACAGGTCTGTTGGTATTAGTGGCAATTTTCTCTCACAAAAACATGGTTGACATTAACTCTATGGTGGTAAAGCTACTTGTGTATTAAAGCTTTCTGCACACTAGAAATCTAAAATCTCCATAAAATTAGGTAAGGACTTAAAACTGTAGCACAAAAAGTGATTTGCTTTCGTTGCAAGTGTCAAGTCCTTTAGTTTTGCAAATTAGAACACTGCTTCAAATTTAATAATTGACTTACAACTCAGAAAAATGTAGAAACAATCTTGATATTGCAGTATTTGCATCAGTATTAAAAAGGACATTTTGATCAATGCAGAGAGCAAATGGAAGCACACAAAAGGAAAATTATACTGGCTAGTTTTTAAAAATAACCTGAATGCTATGTTTTATCCATTAACATTTAAGCTTTTTGATTGCCCTTGTCAGTTCATTGCATGCATGCTAATATCTTCTCATATAAAATTTAATCTGTTGAACTAAATGAAGGAATTAGTATCTGAAAGACATCTTTCATTAAGCAATTAACGAATCTCTCCAACAAATCTACAAAAGCATATGTGTTTATATTTAATAGTTATTTGTATGATCAGCCAGTTATAAGACATGCATATGTTTTGTCTTAGTCGTGATATTACTACACCTAAGCTTATTGTCATAGTACTGTAGAGTCCTAATAAAAATGTGGCTAGAGTTGGTTATTTGCTTAAAAAAAAAATATATATATATATATATATATATATATACCTGTAGTTTATTGACTTTTAAAATTCCTCTGGGGTTCATTATAGAGCAGTGACAATTCCCTCAAGCAGAGCTATTTGATTGTGGATGAAATTTTGCTTTCTGTTGCAGCTAAAACCAGAAATAACAGGGTAAATTTAAGACAATTCATAGGTTTGTAGGATATGTTTGAAAAACGGCTCAACACCATATGTACCAAACAACTTCTATTGTCAAATATAGGGGCTGTTATAAGACTTTAATTTGAGTCTTTCTTAAGACGATAAAAGAAAATATCTGATTATCCATATTTTTAATTTAATTTTTTTTCTTTTTGTAAATTATTTTTATTTTTTTTAAATATCTTTATTGGAGTTTAATTGCTTTACAACGTTTTGTTAGTTTCTGCTGCATAACTAAGTGAATCAGCTATACGTATACATATATCACCATATCCCCTCCCTCTTGCGACTCCCTCCCACCCTCCCTATCGCAGCCCTCTAGGTTGTCACAAAGCACTGATCTGATCTCCCTGTGCTATGCAGTTGCTTCCCACTAGCTAGCTGTTTTACATTTGGTAGTGTATGTATGTCAATGCCGCTCTCTCACTTCATCCCAGCTTACCCTTCCCCTTCCCCATGTCCTCAAGTTCATTCTCTACGTTGGCGTCTTTATTCCTGTCCTGCCCCTAGGTTCTTCAGAACCATTTTTTTTTTAGATTGGAAGAATCAACATTGTGAAAATGACTATACTACCCAAAGCAATCTACAGATTAAATGCAATCCCTATCAAATTACCAATGGCATTTTTCACAAAGCTAGAACAAAAAATTTCACAATTTGTATAGAAACACAAAAGACCCCAAATAGCCAAAGCAATCTTGAGAAAGAAAAACGGAGCTGGAGGAATCAGGCTCTGTGACTTCGGACTATATTACAAAGCTACAGTAATCAAGACAGTATGGTACTGGTACAAAAACAGAAATATAGATCAATGGAACAGGATAGAAAACCCAGGGATAAACCCATGCACATATGGTCACCTTATCTTTGACAAAGGAGACAAGAATATACAATGGAGAAAAGACAGCCTCTTCAATAAGTGGTGCTGGGAAAACTGGACAGCTACATGTAAAAGAATGAAATTAGAACACTTTCTAACACCATCCACAAAAATAAACTCAAAATGGATTAAAGACCTAAATTTAACGCCAGAGACTATAAAACTCTTAGAGGAAAACATAGGCAGAACACTCTATGACATAAATCACAGCAAGATCCTTTTTGACCCACCTCCTGGAGAAATGGAAATAAAAGCAAAAATAAACAAATGGGACCTAATGAAACTTAAAAGCTTTTGCACAACAAAGGAAGCCATAAACAAGACGAAATGACAACCCTCAGAATGGGAGAAAATATTTACAAACGAAGCAACTGACAAAGGATTAATCTCCAAAATTTACAAGCAGCTCATGCAGTTCAACATCAAAAAAACAAACAACCCAATCCAAAAATGGGCAGAAGACCTAAATAGACATTTCTCCAAAGAAGATATACAGGTTGCCAACAAACACATGAAAGGATGCTCAACATCACTAATCATTAGAGAAATGCACATCCAAACTACAATGAGGTATCACCTCACACTGGTCAGAATGGCCATCATCCAAAAATCTACAAACACTAAATACTGGAGAGGGTGTGGAGAAAAGGGAACCCTCTTGCACTGTTGGTGGGAATGTAAATGGATGCACCCACTATGGAGAACAGTATGGAGGTTCTTTAAAAAACTAAAAATAGAACCACCATATGACCCAGTAATACCACTACTGGGCACATACCTAAGAAAGCCATAATTCAAAAAGAGTCATGTACCACAATGTTCATTGCAGCTCTATTTACAATAGCCAGGACATGGAAGCAACCTAAGTGTCCATCGACAGATGAATAGATAAGAAGATGTGGCACATATACACAATGGAATATTACTCAGCCATAAAAAGAACGAAATTGAGTTATTTGTAGTGAGGTGGATGGACCTAGAGTCTGTCATACAGAGTGAAGTAAGTCAGAAAGAGAAAAACATAATTTTAATTAAAACACTTTAATTGGCAGCCTACCCTGCTTCTCTTGAATCTATTTGGTTGTCTTGGCGTCACTATGAGTATGATATGGGTTGGAGCCTACAGAACGTTCCATCATGGCAAATTCAGTCCACCACTAGGTTGGTAGGCCTGTGTATGTGAAAGAAAAATACTAAAAGCTATTTTTCAACTAAATCTCTGATTTTTATTTGAATTGACCTATATGTGTGGGTGGAATGGCTATGAAATATCTGTAAAATAAACTTCATTGGTTCAAACTTCTTAAATGTTTTATATGTACAATTAATAGACCCAGACACTATTTCATTATTCTAACACTCAGCTGATTATATTTCCCATCTACTTTTAGGAGAATGAGACCAATTATAATTTTTTAAGCCAATAAAATGGGTTTATTCCAAAAAGCAATTTCCAACTTATATTCCTAGCATGAATAAACATTTGACTATTTTTCCCATGCATATCTGTAGAAATAACTATAACTGTGGTAGGTGATACTCTAAATGATGACCTGAAGTACCATAATGACATGTCAGCTACCAAAAAATAATTACATAATATTCATGATACTGTACTTAATAGCTAATTATTATTGGATTTTACCATGGGGAAGTTCAGTTTCTTTATATGGAAAGAAACAACTTACTGCTCAAAACTAATAAAATGAAAAGGATTTTAGAATGTGCTGTGGGCTGAATTGTGTTGCCCCCACAAATTCATGTATTGAAGCCCTGACACCCAGTACCTTGGAATGTGATTATATTTGGAGATAGAGCCTTTAAAGAGGTCAAGTTAGATGGGGTCATATAGGTGGGCCCTAATCCAATCTGAGTGGTATTCTCATAAGAAAAGGAATTTGGACACACAAAGAGACACCAGGATGGGTATGCACAGAGCAAAGACCATGTGAGGACACAGCCAGAAGGCGGCCATCTGTAAACCAAGGAGAGAGGCCACAGAAGAAAGCAAACCTGCCAACACCTTTGAGGTAGGTTTTTGTATTTTAGTACAGAAAGGAAGCAGAGGCTTAAAGAGGCTCAGATTTTCCAAGGGTCCCACAACTAATAACTGGGAAACTTGGGGAGTTTTTTCTCTACTTTATTTGATTTTTTATTGAAGTACAGTTGACTTACAATGTTGTGTTATTTCTGGTGTACAACAAAGTGATTCAGTTATACATATATATGTATATACATTCTTTTTCATATTCTTTTCCATTATAATTTATTACAAGATATTGAATATAATTCCCTATGCTATACAGTAGGACCTTGTTGTTTATCTATCTTATGTATAGTAGTTTGTATCTGCTAATCCCAAACTCCTAATTTATCCTTCTCCTACCTCCTTTCGCCTTTGGTAACCATAAGTTTGTTTTCTATGTCTGTGACTCTGTTTCTGTTTTGTAAGTAATTTCATTTGTATCATATTTTAGAGTCCACATATAAGTGATATCATATGATACTTGTTTTTCTCTGTCTGATTTACTTCATTTAGGTTGATAGTCTCTAGGTCCATCCATGTTGCTGCAAATGGCATTATTTCATTCTTTTTTATGGCTGAGTAGTATTCCATTGTATATGTGTACATTTCTTGTTTATCCATTCATCTGTCAGTGGACATTTAGGTTGCTTTCGTGTCTTGGCTATTGTGAATAGTGCTGCTATGAACATTGGGGTGCATGTATCTTTTTGTATGAGTCTTCTCTGGATATATGCCCAGGAGTGGGATTGCTGGATCATATGGTAACGCTATTTTCAGTTTTTTAAGGAACCTCCATACTGTTTCCCATAGTGGCTACACCAATTTATATTCCTACCAACAGTGTAGGAGGGGTCCCTTTTCTCTACATCTGTCCAGCATTTATTATTTGTAGACTTTTTAATGATGACCATTCTGACCAGAGTGAGGTGATACCTTGTTGTAGTTTTGATTTGCATTTCTCTAATAATTAGTGATGTTGAGCATCTTTTCATGGCCATCTGTATGTCTTCTTTGGAGAAGTATCTATTTGGTCTTCTGCCCATTTTTTGATTGGATGTTTCTTTTGTTAATTGAGTTGTATGAGCTATTTGTATATTTTGGAAATTAAGCCCTTGTTGGTCACATCGTTTGCAAATATTTTCTCCCAGTCTGTAGGTTGTCTTTCTGTTTTGTTTATGGTTTCCCTCGCTGTGCAAAAGTTTATAAGTTTAATTTGGTTCTATTTGTTTATTTTCACTTTTATTTCTATTACCTTGGGAGAATGACCTAAGAAAACATTGCTATGATTTATGTCAGAGAATAAAACTTGGTTTTGAACCCATGTTTATATGTCTTCAAAGCCTTTCTCTTAACCATCATGCAGCTTCCTCTCTCAAGCAAGTAAAGAAGTGTACCAATATCATTTAGAAAGAATTTCAGCAATAAATGTAGAAGTATGCTCTCTAAATTTTTAACCCTCATAAATAAAAAAGTTAGTTAACAAAAATGGTCTATTAGCCAAGAATTTCACTAATAGAAGTTAATAGTACATATTAAATAACTCATCTTTGGTAATTTTATTTCCATTAGTGAATTTACTGGAAAAAACTCCACGTGTATTGATTCTCTAGATCTTAACAAGATAAATAAAATTTCTCCAGGAGATGCTAACAGGAAGAGTTTAAGTTTATAAGAAATATGTGTTAGAGATAGAATATCACAAAATAAATAATTTAGAAATTAATAACATGATTTTAATGCACTCAGTGTGTTCATAGGGAAGTTCAACTTCTTTCTAGTGAAAAGAAACAGTTTACTGCTCCAAGCTAATAAAATGAAAAATATATATTTATCTGAAACCATGCTATTTACTCTGTTTTTCTTTTTTATTGGGCTGAACCGTATGATTCAGGGATTAGATAGAAGTTGAAGCTGAGAAAACAATAGAATGATCTACTTGATATTTGCTCATAAATTCTTGCAGGGGGGCAGTAATTTATTTTTAAAAACTGTGGACATAATGGTACATTTTCTTTTTGTCCTTTCCCATCCTGTCATAAGCTGGTATCTTAATACTTGTCGTAAAGAAAAACATCCAGTAAACCTATAGACCTGCTTTTTATTTTTGAAACATATAAAGAGTGCTTATTGTAAGTTGTGCAAAAGTGGTCTATTAAATTAAAGGTTTGAGAATAGATCATGGAAATGAGAAAGGATGCTTCCCACACTCGTGAGCACATAGAGCATTAAGAATAATACCAACAAAATTCCAGAACAAGTAGCCAAAGTTGGATTCCCCTCATCCGTTCCTGTGGAATTCTTAGCTCCTTGATTATGGGTTCAGTGATTGGCTTTTCCTAAATGATCAGCTTTTGGGTTAAAAAGAGTTACAGAAGTCCAACCCTGTGTTACACCAGTTGTCCAGGTGATGTCAACTTGGAAGCTTGAACCCATATTCTGATAACTGAAATGTCAGTAGTTAAGAGTATCTGGTACTTTACATCACCGTTCTGAGTCTGTTCCTTGTTAAAGACAAATTTCAAGCCTTTGGTTTATAGCAGAACCTTCAGGCACACATGAGCAAAAAGCAGAAACTACCTGCTGCAGTGGACAGATTTGAATGGCTGTGGTTAATGATCACAGTAACTGATATAATATAGAAGGCAGGAGAGTAAATTCTTCTGTTAGAGTAGAAAACATAACAGTCTCATAAGGATTTGATTGTGTTCCTCCTGAAAGGAAGAACAACAGTAATGATATTGACAAATACTATCCCTGAGATATATCTATGTTAACAATATTTTATTATATAAAATTAACGTATAGCAAGCTGTTTTTCTCTTTTGATATGACTACTCTTCCCGTGCAGCTCTTACAACGAATTATTTTTTGTTTTTCATTTTTTTAACATCTTTATTGGAGTATAATTGCTTTACAATGGTGTGTTAGTTTCTGCTTTATAACAAAGTGTATCAGTTATACATATGTTCCCATATCTCTTCCCTCTTGCATCTCCCTCCCTCCCACCCTCTCTATCCCACCCCTCTAGGTGGTCAGAAAACACCAAGCTGATCTCCCTGTGCTATGCAGCTGCTTCCCACTAGCTATCAATTTTACATTTGGTACTGTATATATGTCCATGCCACTCTCTCACTTTGTCACAGCTTACCCTTCCCCCTCCCCATGTCCTCAAGTCCATTCTCTAGTAGGTCTCTGTCGTTATTCAGTCTTACCCCTACGTTCTTCATAACCTTTTTTTTTTTCTTAGATTCCATATATATGTGTTAGCATATGGTATTTGTCTTTCTCTTTGTGACTTACTTCACTCTGTATGACAGACTCTAGGTCCATCCACCTCACTACAAATAACTCAATTTCGTTTCTTTTTATGGCTGAGTAATATTCCATTGTATATATGTGCCACATCTTCTTTATTCATTTATCCAATGATGGACACTTAGGTTGCTTCCGTGTCCTGGCTATTGTAAATAGAGCTGCAATGAACATTTTGGTACATGATTCTTTTTGAATTATGGTTGTCTCAGGGTATATGCCCAGTAGTGGGATTGCGGGGTTGTATGGTAATTCTATTTTTAGTTTTTTAGGGAACCTCCATACTGTTCTCCATAGTGGCTGTATCAATTTACCTTCCCACCAACAGTGCAAGAGGGTTCCCTTTTCTCCACACCCTCTCCAGCATTTATTGTTTCTAGATTTTTTGATGATGGCCATTCTGACTGGTGTGAGATAATATCTCATTGTAGTTTTGACTTGCATTTCTCTAATGATTAATGATGTTGAGCATCCTTTCATGTGTTTGTTGGCAACCTGTATATCTTCTTTGGAGAAATGTCTATTTAGGTCTTCTGCCCATTTTTGGATTGGGTTGTTTATTTTTTTGTTATTGAGCTGCATGAGCTGCTTGTAAATTTTGGAGATTAATCCTTTGTCAGTTGCTTCATTTGCAAATATTTCCTCCCATTCTGAGGGTTGTCTTTTGTCTTGTTTATGGTTTCCTTTGCTGTGCAAAAGCTTTGAAGTTTCATTAGGTCCCATTTGTTTATTTTTGTTTTTATTTCCATTTCTCCAGGAGGTGGGTCAAAAAGGATCTTGCTGTGATTTATGTCATAGAGTGTTCTGCCTATGTTTTCCTCTAAGAGTTTGATAGTGTCTGGCCTTACATTTAGGTCTTTAATCCATTTTGAGTTTATTTTTGTGTATGGTGTTAGGGAGTGTTCTAATTTCATACTTTTACATGCAGCTGTCCAGTTTTCCCAGCACCAATTATTGAAGAGGCTGTCTTTTCTACACTGTGTATTCTTGCCTCCTTTATCAAAGATAAGGTGACCATATGTGCGTGGGTTTATCTCTAGGCTTTCTATCCTGTTCCACTGATCTATATTTCTGTTTTTGTGCCAGTACCATATTGTCTTGATTACTGTAGCTTTGTAGTATAATATGAAGTCAGGGAGCCTGATTCCTCCAGCTCCATTTTTTAATCTCAAGATTGCTTTGGCTATTTGGGGTCTTTTGTGTTTCCATACAAATTGTGAAATTTTTTGTTCTAGTTCTGTGAAAAATGCCACTGGTAGTTTGATAGGGATTGCATTGAATCTGTAGATTGCTTTGGGTAGTATAGTCATTTTCACAATGTTGATTCTTCCAATCCAAGAACATGGTATATCTCTCCATCTATTGGTATCATCTTTAATTTCTTTCATCAGTGTCTTATAATATTCTGTATACAGGTCTTTTGTCTCCTTAGGTAGGTTTATTCCTAGATTTTTATTTTTTTTGTTGCAATGGTAAGTGGTAGTGTTTGCTTAATTTCAGTTTCAGATTTTTCATCATTAGTGTATAGGAATGCAAGAGATTTCTGTGCAATAATTTTGTATCCTGCTACTTTACCAAATTCATTGATTAGCTCTGGTAGTTTTCTGGTAGCATCTTTAGGATTCTCTATGTATAGTATCATGTCATCTGCAAACAGTGACAGCTTTACTTCTTTTCCAATTTGGATTCCTTTTATTTCTTTTTCTTCTCTGATTCCTGTGGCTAAAACTTCCAAAACTATGTTGAATAATAGAGGTGAGAGTGGGCAACCTTGTCTTGTTCCTGATCTTAGTGGAAATGGTTTCAGTTTTTCACCATTGAGGATGATGTTGGCTGTGGGTTTGTCATATGTGGCCTTTATTACGTTGAGGAAAGTTCCCTCTATGACTATTTTCTGCAGGGCTTTTACCATAAATGGGTGTTGATTTTGTCGAAAGCTTTCTCTGCATCTATTGAGATGATCATATGGTTTCTCCCCCTCAGTTTGTTAATATGGTGTATTACTTTGATTGATTTGCATATATTGAAGAAACCTTGCATTCCTGGAATAATCCCCACTTGATCATGGTGTATGATCCTTTTAATGTGCTGTTGGATTCTGTTTGCTAGTATTTTGTTGAGGATTTTTGTATCTATGTTCATCAGTGATATTGGCCTGTAGTTTTCTTTCTTTGTGACATCTTTGTCTGGTTTTGGTATCAGGGTGATGGTGGCCTCCTAGAATGAGTTTGGGAGTGTTCCTCCGCCTGCTATATTTTGGAAGAGTTTGAGAAGGATAGGTGTTAGCTCTTCTCTAAATGTTTGATAGAATTCGCCTGTGAAGCCATCTGGTCCTGGGCTTTTGTTTGTTGGAAGATTTTTAATCACACTTTCAACTTCAGTGCTTGTGATTGGTCTGTTCATATTTTCTACTTCTTCCTGGTTCAGTCTCAGCAGGTTGTGCATTTCTAAGAATTTGTCCAATTCTTCCATGTTGTCCATTTTATTGGCATAGAGTTGCTTGTAGTAATCTCTCATGATCCTTTGTATTTCTGCAGTGTCAGTTGTTATTTCTCCTTTTTCATTTCTGATTCTATTGATTTGAGTCTTCTCCCTTTTTTTCTTAATGAGTCTGGCTAATGGTTTATCAATTTCGTTTATCTTCTCAAAGAACCAGCTTTTAGATTTATTGGTCTTTGCTGTCGTTACCTTCATTTCTTTTTCATTTATTTCTGATCTGATCTTTGTGATTTCTTTCCTTCTTCTAACTTTGGGTTTTTTTTGTTTTTCATTCTCTAATTGCTTTAGGTGCAAGGTTAGGTTGTTTATTTGAGATGTTTCCTGTTTCTAAAGGTAGGATTGTATTGCTATAACCTTCCCTCTTAGAACTGCTTTTGCTGCATCCCATAGGTTTTGGGTCATTGTGTTTTCATTGTCATTTGTTTCTAGGTATTTTTTGATTTCCTCTTTGATTTCTTCAGTGATCTCTTGGTTATTAAGTAGTGTATTGTTTAGCCTCCATGTGTTTGTATTTTTTACAGATCTTTCCCTGTAATTGATATCTAGTCTCATAGTGTTATGTTCAGAAAAGATACTTGATACGGTTTCAATTTTCTTAAATTTAACAAGGCTTGATTTGTGACCCAAGATATGACCTATCCTGAAGAATGTTCCATGAGCACTTGAGAAAAATGTGTATTCTGTTGTTTTTGGGTGGAATGTCCTATAAATATCAATTAAGTCCATCTTGTTTAATGTATCATTTAAAGCGTGTGTTTCCTTATTTATTTTCATTTTGGATGATCTGTCCATTGGTGAAATTGGGGTGTTAAAGTCCCCTAGTATGATTGTGTTACTGTCAACTTCCTCTTTTATGACTGTTAGCATTTGTATTGAGGTGCTCCTATGTTGGGTGCATAAATATTTACAATTGTTATATCTTCTTGGATTGATCCCTTGATCATTATGTAGTATCCTTGTCTCTTGTAATAGTCTTTATTTTAAAGTCTATTTTGTCTCAGATGAGAATTGCTACTCCACCTTTCTTTTGATTTCCGTTTGCATGGAATATATTTTTCCATCCCCTCACTTTCAGTCTGTATGTGTCCCTAGGTCTGAAGTGGGTCTCTTGTAGACAGCATGAATACGGGTTTTGTTTTTGTATCCATTCAGCCAATCTTTGTCTTTTGGTGGGGGCATTTAATCCATTTACATTTAAGGTAATTATCGTATGTATGTTCCTATTCCCATTTTCTTAATTGCTTTGGGTTTGTTATTGTAGGTCTTTTCCTTGTCTTGTGTTTCCTGCCTAGAGAAGTTCCTTTAGCATTTGTTGTAAAGCTGGTTTGGTGGTGCTGAAGTCTCTCAGCTTTTGTTTGTCTGTAAAGGTTTTAATTTCTCCATCGAATCTGAATGAGATCCTTGCTGGGTAGAGTAATCTTGGTTGTAGGTTTTTCTCCTTCATCACTTTAAATATGTCCTGCCACTCCCTTCTGGCTTGCAGAGTTTCTGCTGAAAGATCAGCTGTTAACCTTATGGGGATTCCCTTGTGTGTTCAACCAATTGTTTTTGAACCAAATAATAGATATAGAACCTACTAAGCAAGCCTAATTATTTCTAGCATCCTTCTTTTTATAAGGTGAAAGAACAAATCTTTGTGATTGCCCAAGAGCCATCTGAGAAGCCTCAGAGATAGTTTAGATGTAAAAAAATAACTTGAAAAAAGTTCTTTTGGGGTTAATCTAGGGTCTAATGTTGGAAAAGCAGAATCCAGCGTTGTTAGTGGGAATTTGGTCACATGATTGAAAGGTGCCTGGGAACAAAGAATGGTGTTAGCTTGGCTGCTTATTCATCAAGGTGGCAATACAATATTTTTTTTTTTTTTTTTTTTTTTGCGGTACACGGGCCTCTCACTGCCGTGGCCTCTCCCGTTGCGGAGCACAGGCTCCGGACACGCAGGCTCAGCGGCCATGGCTCACGGGCCCAGCCGCTCTGCGCATGTGGGATCTTCCCGGACCGGGGCACGAACCCGTGTCCCCTGCATCGGCAGGCGGACTCTCAACCACTGCGCCACCAGGGAAGCCCAGCAATACAATATTTTTAAGGGAACATATGAGAAGGGAAGAAGATTATAATGAACCCTAGCATTTTTAAAAAAGAGAAACTTTTTTTTTAATAGTCAAGGATATGATAAAGTAAGCAAAAAGCATAGAAAGTTATTCTGATGGTATATAGAAGGTCAGAAAGGAAAATAACCCTTTGCTACCTTTGATAAAGAGTAGACTGAATTCTCTAAGACCATTTTGGCATTTTAACAAAAAAATTCTAATATAATATTTTCCAGTATTCATGAGTTCTTTCTTTATGAATAAACCCATCAAAATTGAGGTTTTGCCAAAATTTTAACATATTTCAGTGCTTCCTTCAGTCTTATTATTTGCGGTAGTTATAAACCAAGGCAAATGAATTTTACAAAATTTCTACAGTTTTCTTTATGCCTTCAAATTATTTCTTCATAATTTTTTACATAATCTTCATAATCTTTTACATTCTAGGAAAGCTGGATACTTTACTTGAGAGCAAAACCACTCTTTTTCCTTTATAAGCAAAACATATCTCATTATGTTGCATAGACAACCTGTTTCTTTACTACTACTTCTAATATAGTGTTAATCACCTATATTAATTATGACTTTTAAGTAAAGTAACTTCTGTTTCTCAGAAAGAACTGAGAGGTAAGTAATAAAGAAATATCAGTCACATGCTAGCATTTTAGCAGACTAGCAAAGTTCACGAGGACACATGGTATGACCCCCTGCAGCCAGAAATATCTATTTTACACCTTCTTAAAGTGGCAACTGTGAACACATTCATTAATATAACCCAGAGGTTAAAGCACTCCACAAATATAAGAATAGGAAGCAAAAATAAAAATACGTGGATTAACATCATGCTTGAGACCAATGGCTCAGTGTTCTATTGTACTTAGAAATATCCAAGTATTCGGGACTTCTCTGGCAGTCCAGTGGATAAGACTTCACCTTCCAATGCAGGGGTGTGATTCCATCCCTGATCGGGGAGCTAAGATCCCACATGTCTTGTGGCCAAAAACCAAATCATAAAACAGATGCCATTCAATAAAGACTTTTAAAAAATTGTCTTTGTTTAAAAATAAAAAAGAAATGCCCAATTATTCAGTGATTACCTGTTAATTAACTCAGTGTAATGTTTATCCAGGGTCTTAATGTGAACTAAGCTTTTGCAAATTAGATTTAAATTGACGTAGTACGGCAGAAGGGGAGAGGCAGCATGTGGAAAGGAGGGCCTCTGGAGTGTGGAGTTCCGGAGTTTGGAGGACCCGCGTGGCTGGAGGGGGCCTCAGTGGGCAGAGGATCAGGCCTGGAAGCTCATCAGGTTCCTGGAGGTCCAAGTGAGCAGGGGATACCTGTCCACACTCTCAGAGGGAATTTTTAAGTATTATTTTATGTGCTTTCTTAAGACTGGATTGAGAAAGAGAACGAAAAGGATCAGAAAGTTTCATGGCCGAGTTTTTTGAAATTGAAATATAATTTACTTATTGTGAAATGGACAGATCTTAAAACCCTACCAACATACGGAAAAGGACCATCACCTCAGAAGGTTCCCTTGCGCCTCTGCCAATGCATCCTCAGCACAAAGGGAGCTAAGAGAAATATTACAGCTACTTGAGGTCGAATCCATTCATTTTCTTATTTGCTGGGTTTACCATTATAATTTTAGACTGAGAAGATTCTCCTCACTCCAGAATTTTCGTATAACCACTGTCAACATTTTGGTGTACACAGATCAACTGTCAAACACTTGCTGGATACAATCAGTGGGCTGAAAAGTCCATTACAGGAGTCATGCTGCATGCTCAGCATGAAACAGGAATGAATTGGATGGACTTGGGAGATTTAGCCGTGTGGCTGACAGGGTCTTGGTGCTCCAGCCAGGTGTCAGGCCTGTGCATCTGATGTGGGAGAGCCAAGTTTTCAGGACAGTGGTCCATCAGAGACCTCCCAGCTCCACGTAATAACATATGGTGAAACGTCTCCCAGAGATCTCCATCTCAATGCCAAGACCCAGCCCCACTCAATGACCAGAAAGCTACACTGCTGGAAACCCTATGCCAAACAACTAGCAAGACAGGAACACAACCCCACCCATTAGCAGAGAGGCTGCCCAAAATCATAATAAGGTCACAGACACCCCTAAACACACCACCGGATGCGGTCCTGCCCACCAGAAAGACAAGATTCATCCTCAACCACCAGAGCACAGGCACCAGTCCCCTCCACCAGGAAGCCTACACAACCCACTCAATCAAGCTTAGCCACTGGGGGAAGACACCAAAAACGATGGGAACTACAAACCTGCAACCTGTGAAAAGGAGACCCCAAATACAGTAAGTTAAGCAAAATGAGAAGGCAAAGAAACACACAGCAGATTAAGGTGCAAGGCAAAAACCCACCAGACCAAACAAATGAGGAGGAAATAGGCAGTCTATCTGAAAAAGAATTCAGAGTACTGATAGCAAAGGTGATCCAAAAACTTGGAAATAGAATGGAGAAAATACAAGAATCGTTTAAAAAGGACCTAGAAGAACTAAAGAGCAAACAAACAATGATGAACAACACAATAAATGAAATTTAAAATTCTCTAGAAGGAATCAATAGCAGAATAACTGAGGCAGAGGAATGGATAAGTGACCTGGAAGATAAAATAGTGGAAATAACTACCGCAGAGCAGAATAAAGAAAAAAGAATGAAAAGAATTGAGGACACTCTCAGAGACCTCTGGGACAACATTTAATGCACCAACATTCGAATTATAGAGGTCCCAGAAGAAGAAGAGAAAAAGAAACAGGCTGAGAAAATATTTGAAGAGATTATAGTTGAAAAATTCCCTAATATGCGAAAGGAAAGAGTCAATCAAGTCCAGCAAGTGCACAGAGTCCCATATAGGATAAATCCAAGGAGAAACACGCCAAGACACATGTTAATCAAACTATCAAAAATTAAATACAAAGAAAAAATATTAAAAGCAGCAAGGGAAAAACAACAAATAACATACAAGGGAATCCCCATAAGATTAACAGCTGACCTTTCAGCAGAAACTCTGCAATCCAGAAGGGAGTGGCAGGACATACTTAAAGTGATGAAAGGGAAAAACCTATAACCAAGATTACTCTACCCGGCAAGGATCTCATTCAGATTCAACAGAGAAATTAAAACCTTTACAGAAAAGCAAAAGCTAAGAGAATTCAGCACCACCAAACGAGCTTTACAACAAATGCTAAAGGAACTTCTCTAGGCAGGAAACACAGAGAAGGTTTGTTTGTTACAATAACAAACCCAAAACAATTAAGAAAATGGTAATAGGAACACATATCAATAACTACCTTAAATGTAAACGGATTAAATGCTCCAACCAAAAGACATAGACTGGCTGTATGGGTCCACAAACAAGACCCATATATATGCTGTCTACAAGACACCCACTTCAGACCCAGGGACACCTACAGAGTGAAAGTGAGGGGATGGAAAAATATATTCCATGCAAATGGAAATCAAAAGAAAGCTGGAGTAGCAATTCTCATATCAGACAACATAGCCTTTAAAATAAAGAGACAAAGAAGGACACTACATAATGATCAAAGGATTAATCCAAGAAGATATAACAATTGTAAATTGTAAATATTTATGCACCCAATAAATAATATAGGAGCACCTCAATATATAAGGCAAATGCTAATAGCCATAAAAGAGGAAATTGACAGTAACACAATCATAGTGAGGGACTTTAACACACCACTTTCACCAATGGACGGGTCATCCAAAATGAAACTAAATACGGAAACACAACCTTTAAATGATACATTAAGCAAGATGGACTTAATCGATATTTATAGGACATTCCATCCAAAAACAACAGAATACTTTGTCTTCTCAAGTGCTCATGGAATATTCTCCAGGAGAGATCATATCCTGGGTCACAAATAAAGCCTTGTTAAATTCAAGAAAATTGAAATCATATCAAGTATCTTTTCCAACCACAATGCTATGAGATTAGATATCAATTACAGGAAAAATCCTGTAAAAAATACAAACACATGGAGGCTAAACAATGCACTTCTAAATAACCAAGAGATCACTGAAGAAATCAAAGAAGAAATCAAAAAATACCTAGAAACAAATGACAATGAAAACACGACAACCCAAAACCTATGGGTGCAGCCAAAGAAGTTCTAAGAGGGAAGTTTATAGCAATACAATCCTACCTCAAGAAACAAGAAACATCTCTAATAAACAACCTAACCTTACACTTAAAACAGTTAGAGAAAGATGAACAAAAGATCTCCAAAGTTAGCAGAAGGAAAGAAATCATAAAGGTCAGATAAGAAATAAATGAAAAAGAAATGAAGGAAACAATACCAAAGATCAGTAAAACTAAAAGCTGGTTCTTTTAGAAGATAAACGAAATTGATAAACCATTAGACAGACTCATCAAGAAAAGAAGGGAGAAGACTCAAATCAACAGAATTAGAAATGAAAAAGGAGAAGTAACAACTGACACTGCAGAAATACAAGGAACATGAGAGATTACTGCAAGCAACTATATGCCAATAAAATGGACAACATGGAAGAAATGGACAAATTCTTAGAAATGCACAACCTTCTGAGACTGAACCAGGAAGAAATAGAAAATATAAACAGACCAGTCACAAGCACTGAAATTGAAACTGTGATTAAAAATCTAGCACCAAGCAAAAGCCCAGCACCAGATGACTTCACAGGCGAGTTCTGGCAAACATTTAGAGAAGAGCTAACACCTATCCTCAAACTCTTCCAAAATAGAGCAGAGGGAAGAACACTCCCAAACTCATTCTATGAGGCCACCATCACCTTGTTACCAAAACCAGACACAGATGTCACAAAAAAAGAAAACTACAGGCCACTACCTCTGATGAACATAGTTGCAGAAATCCTCAACGAAATACCAACAAGCAGAATCCAACAGCTCATTAAAAGGATCATACACCATGATCAAGTGAGATTTATCCCAGGAATGCAAGGATTCTTCAATATATGCAAATAAATCAATGTCATAAACCATATTAACAAACTGAAGGAGAAAAACTGTATGATCATCTCAACAGATGCAGAAAAAGCTTTTGATAAAACTCAACACCCATTTATGATAAAAAACCCTCGAGAAAGTAGGCATAGAGGGAACTTACCTCAATATAATAAATGCCATTTATGACAACCCATAGCCAACATCATTCTCAATGGTGAAAAACTGAAAGCATTTCCACTAAGATCAGGAACAAGACAAGATTGTCTACTCTCACCACAGTTATTCAACATAGTTTTGGAAGTTTTAGCCACAGCAGTCAGAGAGGAAAAAGAAATAAAGGAATCCAAAAGGAAAAGAAGTGAAGCTGTCACTGTTTGTAGATGACATAATACTATACGTAGGGAATCCTAAAGATGCTACCAGAAAACTACTAGAGGTAATCAATGAATTTGGTAAAGTAGCAGGATATAAAATTAATTCACAGAAATCTCTTGCATTCCTATACACTCATGATGAAAAATGTGAAAGCGAAATTAAGGAAACACTCCCATTTACCATTGCAACAAAAAGAATAAAATACCTAGGAATAAACCTACCTAAGGAGACAAAAGACCTGTATGCAGAAAACTATAAGACAATGATGAAAGAAATTAAAGATGATACAAACAGATGGAGAGATATACCATGTTCTTGGATTGGAAGCATCAAAATTATGGAAATGACTCCATTACCCAAAGCAATCTACAGATTCAGTGCAATCCCTATCAAACTACCAGTGGCATTTTTCACAGAACTAGAACAAAAAAATTCACAATTTGTATGGAAACGCAAAATATCCTGAATAGCCAGTGCAATCTTGAGAAAGAAAAACAGAGCTGGAGGAATCAGGCTCCTGGACTTCAGATTATACTGCAAAGCTACAGTAATCAAGACTGTATGATACTGGCACAAAAGCAGAAATAGAGATCAATGGAACAGGATTGAAAGCCCAGAGATAAACCCACGCACATATGGTCACCTTATTTTTGATAAAGGAGGCAACAATATACAATGGAGAAAAGACAGCCTCTTCAATAAGTGGTGCTGGGAAAACTGGACAGCTGCATGTAAAAGAATGAAATTAGAACACTCCCTAACACCACACACAAAAATAAACTCAAAATGGATTAAAGACCTAAATGTAAGGCCAGACACTATCAAACTCTTAGAGGAAACATAGGCAGAACACTCTATGACATAAATCACAGCAAGATCCTTTTTGACCCACCTCCTGGAGAAATGGAAATAAAAACAAAAATAAACAAATGGGACCTAATGAAACTTAAAAGCTTTTGCACAGCAAAGGAAGCCATAAACAAGATGAAATGACAACCCTCAGAATGGGAGAAAATATTTGCAAATGAAGCAACTGACAAAGGATTAATCTCCAAAATTTACAAACAGTTCATGCAGCTGAATAGCAAAAGAACAAACAACCCAATCCAAAAATGGGCAGAAGACCTAAATAGACATTTCTCCAAACAAGATAAACAGGTTGCCAACAAACACATGAAAGGATGCTCAACATCACTAATCATTAGAGAAATGCAAGTCAAAACTACAATGAGGTATCACCTCAAACTGGTCAGAATGGCTGTCATCCAAAAATCTACAAACACTAAATGCTGGAGAGGGTGTGGAGAAAAGGGAACCCTCTTGCACTGTTGGTGGGAATGTAAATTGATACAGCCACTATGGAGTTTCATTAAAAAGCTAAAAATGGAACTGCCATATGACCCAGCCATCCCACTATTGGGCATATACCCTGAGAAAACCATAATTCAAAAAGAATCATGTACCACAATGTTCATTGCAGCACTATTTACAATAGCCAGGACATGGAAGCAAGCTAAGTGTCCATCAACAGATGAATGGATAAAGAAGATGTGGCACATATATACAATGTAATATTACTCAGCCATAAAAAGAAACGAAATTGAGTTATTTGTAATGTGGATGGACCTAGAGTCTGTCATACAGAGTGAAGTAAGTCAGAAAGGGAAAAACAAATGCCGTATGCTAACACATATATATGGTATCTAAAAAAAAAAAAAAATGGTTCTGAAGAACCTAGGGGCAGGACAGGAATAAAGACCCAGACGTAGAGAATGGACTTGAGGATACAGGGAGGGGGAAGGGTAAGCTGGAATGAAGTGAGTGAGTGGCATGGACATATATACACCACCAAATGTAAAATAGATAGCTAGTGGGAAGCAGCCGCATAGCACAGGGAGATCAGCTCGGTGCTTTGTGTCCACCTAGGGGGGTGAAATTGGGAGGGTGGGAGGGAGACACAAGAGGGAGAAGATAGGGGGATATATAGATTCATATAGCTGATTTGCTTTGTTATAAAGCAGAAACTAACACACCAATTAAAAGCAATTATACTCTGAAAAAGACGTTTAAAAAAATAAATAAATTGAAGTAGTACAAAACGTAATTTCTCGTCATAAGGTATCTTTTACAATTACGATTCAATTTAGCCAAACACATAGTTTTCTAGTTTTCATCATCATAGATCTTCTATGGGAATAATGGTAATATCTGATCAGTAAATCAGTTTTAGAAGGTTAGAAAGTTTATATTAATTCATCTCTTTGTTGATATCTATCAATACAAAATAGATTGCTGGAATTTTAATTGGGATTGTGTTGAATATATAGATGAGTTGAAAAAGAATTGATGTCTTATAACAGTATTGAGTCTTCTAATCTACTATCATAGACTATATCTCCATTTATTTAAATCTTTAATTTCTTTTATCAGAGTTTTGTAGTTTTCTGCATGTAGATCCTGTACATATTTTGTTAGATTTATACCTAAATATTTCATTTTTGGTGCTATTGTAAATTGTATTGTGTTTTTGTTTCAATCTCCAGTTTTCATTGCTGGTATATTGGAAAGCATTTGCCCTTTGCATATTAATCTTATAATATGTAACCTTGCTATGAGTGATTATTTGTTCAGGATTTTTTTGTTTGATTCTGTGGGATTTGTGCATAAAAAATCATGTCATCTACAAACAGTTTTATTTCTTCCTTCCTCTCTGACTGTCCCAGTCTGCATACCTGTTATTTTCTTCCATGGTCTTATCACACAGGCCAGGGTTTCCACCATGATATTACATGGAAGTGGTGAGGGGGATATCCTTGCCTTCTTCTCTGTCCTATGGAGAACATGCCAGTCCTTCACCATTAAGCTCTCCTCCTTTCTTTATGTAGGACCACGTTGTTGACCTATAACTTTTTCCTTTTCCCTGAAGAAATTCTTTTTTTTTTTTAACTGGAGTATAATTGCTTTACAATGTTGTGTTAGTTCCTGCTGTACACCTAAGTGAATCAGCTCTATGTATCCCCTATATCTCCTCCCTCTTAGACCTCCCTCCCACCACCACCCTCATCCCACCCATCTAGGTCATCACAGAGCGCCACGCTGAGCTCCCCGTGCTATACAACAGCTTCCCACTAGCTATCTGCCTTACACATGGTAGTGTATATATGCCAATCCTAATCTCCCAAGCCATCCCACCCTCCCCTTCCCCCGCTGTGTCCCCACGTCCATTCTCTACGTCTGTGTCTCTATTCCCTGGAGAAATTCTTTTAACATTTCTTGCAGGGCAGGTTGGCTGGTGATGAATTCCCTCAGTTTTTGTTTGTCTGAGAAAATCATTTTATCTCCTTTACTTTTGAGGGATAATTTTGGTGCATGTGGAATTCACCACATTTGGTGCATGAAGGTTTTTCTTCAACACTAAATATTTCAATCCACTCTTTTCCTGCTTGCATGAAGAGAATTCTGCTGCAATTCTTATCCTTGTTCACCTTTAGGTAAGAGTTTTTTCTCCTCTGATTTCTTTCAAGACTTTGGTTTTCTGCAGTTTGTATATGATATGCCTAGGTATGGAATTTTGATCACTGCTTGATGCTTTTTGAGCTTCCTGCATATGTGGCTTGGTGTCTGTCATTAATTTAGAAAATTCTTAGTCACTATTACATCAAATATTTTTTCTGTTTTGTTCTCTCTTTTCCTCTGTTATTCCAATTATGCATTTGTTACATATTTTGATATTGTCCCACAGATCTTGGATGCTTTATTCTGTTTGTTTGGTTTTTTTCGTTCTTTTCGTTTGCATCTCAGTCTCGTGAGTTCCACTGAACTATCTTTAAGCTCACTGATTCTTCCCTTGGCTGCATCCAGTCTATAGATGAGCCCATCAAAAGCATTCTTTGTTTTTGTTACACTATTTTTTTATTTCTAGTACTTCCTTTTGATTCTTCCTTAAAGTTTTCATCTCTCTGTCTACATTATGCATCTCTTCTTAAGTGCTGTATATTTTTCTATTAGAGTCGTTAATATATTCAGCACAGTAATTTTTAATTCCCTGTCTTATAATTAATTCCACAATCAGTGTAATATTGGAGTCTGCTTCTGAGGCTTGCTTTGTCTGTTCAGAATGTTTTTCCCGTTGATTATTAAGACTGTTTTGTACAGTTTGGGTTATATAGTTATCTTTACAGTTCTGAACTACAGTGCAAAGTGAGGACTGCCTCTGTGTATGTGTGTGTGTGTGTGTGTGTGTGTGTGTGTGTGTGTGTGCGTGTGTTCTGGTCAAGTAATGAAGTACTTAGCACAGGAAGTTTTCCCTTTGCTTTGATGTACCAAGTAACATAAAGCCATCTGAGCATATATCTTTAAATTAGTTGTTATCTTTCAGCTTCCCTTTGACTAAGTTGTGTGGGTTTCTTTCCTCACTCTGATTGCTGTTGAGCTAGAATTCCTATTGTGAAATTTTCTCTCTTAACAGACCTTTGCTACTATTGTATTTTGAAGAACTTGGGAAATAGCAGAAATTCCCTAAACATTTTGAAATTGAATTTCACTTGTTCTCCCGATTTTTCTAGAGTGTGTTGTAATTTTCTGGACTTTTTCTTAATGATAGTAATAATTGCAATAATAGCACCTAACATGTACTGAACATCTGGTATGTGTCAGTTTCTTTGCAGAGCACTTCCTATATATTATGAGAGAATATAATGCTTTTCTCCTACTCAACAAATAACTTAAAATTTGAATACAGGCGGAAGAAAAATGTCTTTTACACATCTAGATTGTTGATGTGAATTATATCTTAGACTTTTTCTCAACAGAGGCAAGGGGCTAACAGAGTGTGGGGAAGGATCTTTTTAAGATCTAGGCACTTTCCGCTCACTGCATGGGACCTAGTGGCTCCAATAGCCTACGACTTGCCCTCCAGAAAAGAGCTTCACGTGCTGGCCACCAAAAGCAGCAAGAGGATCTAAAATTTGTTTTCACATTCTACTTAGGAACAACATGCTTGGTAACTTGCTTGTATGATAGAAAAACTTAAGCATGGCCCTAGTTTAGAAAGGAACCAACCTACTGCCTGGAGATACTGGCAATGAATGATAATTATACTCTCCAAATCCTTCCATAGAAAACTCAATGAGCTGTATTTACTTCTTTTCAGCATTATAAAAATTATGTATCCTTTTATGTGCAGAGACAGTTCCTTGAGGATGAAGAGTTATGCATGCTCATTAGCAGAAGAATATGTACCACAGCAGGTACTGCATGCTCAACCCAAGACTTATGACCCTCTTGTCTGCATGAGTGGCAAGCATAACTTCTGCGTTGTGGTGGTGAATGAGAGGATGAAGAGATAATGATGATAATGAAAGAGGATCATTTAAATGTTCTCGCTCCATACTTTGGTTAAACATTCAGATACATTTCAAATTAGCCATGCTTCTTCAAAAGTTAGAATCCAAGTGTGATTAAAGCAGTACATTCTTGCTTAATTTTCTGTGTTTTGAAATGGAAGATACCTTTGGAATTCTGTCTTAGCATTGGCAAATCACTTTGCCCTGGCCATGAACCTTGATTATTAGTTTTACATCTTATAGTGCAAAAAGACTTGGCTCTCATTGGTCTTTCTAGACTGACTTTCCCTGACTCTGTTGGCAAGTATGTTAGCATAATCTTTGCCTAAAGATTTCTACTTGGTCAACTGTTTCCTGTGGTCCTTTTCAGTGTAGAAGAATGAACGAATGGGACAGAAGCAGTCACTTTGATGTTGGAATCTTCATAATTATTCTTTTCATGAATTCAGGTCCTTTGTGTCATTTACTCTTATGATGAATGTATGTATTGTGTGAAGACCTGATTCATGGGAATTATCATGAAAATTGGTTCATTGGTTATATATACATTAAAAGAGCTCAAGTGAACAGAAAATAATTTGTGAAGAACAAATAATTTAAGGAAAGCAGTGAAGGCTCAGAGTTATGTCATTAAGAAACCTAGTCAGCCAAAAGAAATGGTGAACTATTACATACATTATTTAAAAGAAATAAGAGGTATGAGAATTTAGGCTCCAAAATTGAGTAAAATAAATTACAAGAGACTTTGTAACAGCATATTTTCTTAGATCAGTGTCCTTAGAAGCAGAACTCCTGTGCAGGAACTCCCAGGGGAAACCTTAAGGGAAAGGGAAAACCAGACAGGGAGGGGAGGAAACCGAGGAAAGAGGCTGATCTCAGACAGAATCTCCCAGAGGGTGGGCTTCAGCCTAGTCCTACAGAAGATCTCTGGGATATGAATTATATGTGTTGAAGGTTCATAATCCATCACCCCCTCATCACTGGTTGACAGTCACAGGGTGCGTAAGAAGGTCACAGACCCACAGGTCCTTCCCACTTTTTTTTTTTTTTTTTTTTTGCGGTACGCGGCCCTCTCACTGCCGTGGCCTCTCCTGTTGCGGAGCACAGGCTCCGGACGCACAGGCTCAGCGGCCATGGCTCACGGGCCCAGCCGCTCCGCGGCATGTGGGATCCTCCCGCACCGGGGCACGAACCACATCCCCTGCATCGGCAGGCGGACTCCCAACCACTGCGCCACCAGGGAAGCCCCTTCCCACTTTTCACACCTGCAGTAAAGTGTTCCCGGCAGCCTCAGAGTTGTCCTCTGAAGAGCTGCAGGCCTGGCCATCGGAAACACCAGATTAAAATTCAGAAGGTGGGGTCCATGCAGAAATAGTAAAAAGGAATAAGAAGGGGTTCAACAGTGTCAACACTTAGATGATCCTAAGTTACAAAAGTGTAAAAATTCAAGGACGTTATTTCAAATCTGGATAATTTCTCAGATTGAGGAAAAAATCAAATTGGCTGTACTAGGAATCTTTGTTTCTTTGCTCTTAATCATGTAATAATCAAATGAAACCTGCCATTTTTTGAGCTCCTACTGTAAATCAGGGACTGTACCTGCCACTGTAAGTTCATTTAAGTCTTTGATCCTCAGGGCAGTGAATATGGGTATTATTTCCCCCATTTCAAAGAGAGCAGAAACTCTCCAGATGCAGTGGTGTGCCAAAAATGATGTTTGAATGAGCAAATGAATGGATACACCGCATTGAATCAAACACAGGCTGGCCGTATACTTTCATTGCATTTATCTCATTAAAGTACAGCTAGTAAGTGAGTGGCTCACTCAAGACACAAGTGTACGTCTGTCTGACTCTAAAGCCGTAGGTGTTTTCATCTGTTCCTATGTACAGACAGTCTGTGTTTTACGATGGTTCAACCTATGATTTTTTGACTTGACAATGGTGCGAAAGTGATAACACATTCCGTAGAAACTCTACTTGAATTTTGAATTTTGACGTTTTCCTGGGCTAGCGATATGTGATAGGATCCTCCCTCCTGATGCTGGACAGCAGTAGCGAGCTGCAGGCTCCAGCCAGCCCCACAGTCACGGGGGTAAACAGCAGATACACTTATAGCCATTCTGTACCCGGACCACCATTCTGTTTTTCACTTTCAGTACAGTATTCAGTGAATTACATGAGATATTCAACATTTTATTATAAAATTGGCTTTATGTTAGAGGATTTTGCCCAACTGTAGGCTAATGTAAGTGTTCTGAGCACGTTTAAGGTGGGCTCAGCTAAGCTGTGATGACTGGTGGGTTAGATGTAAAAAATGCATTCTTGACTTATGATATTTTCAGTTTATGATGGGTTTATCAGAACGTAATCCCATCGTAAATCAAGGAAGTTCTGTAAGAAAGATCTGCCTTTCCCAAAGAAAATTGTTTTTAAATACCCTTAATCTCTATTTCCCAAACAATAATGATAGCTCCCTGCATTCGTACAGCACCGCAAAGTTTACACAGCCTTCCACTTCCTCAGCCCGTTTTATCTTCACCACCACCCTCCTTACAAACCAGGCAGCTGGTGTTCAGAGAAGTTAGGTAACTTACTCAAGGTCACAGAGCCAGGAAACAGTAAGGCTCGAGCCAAAGTCAGCTCTCCTGGCTCCAAGGCCAGTGCTCTTTCCAAAATCAGAAGTTGTTTTATGTACATTTTTTTAGACTGTGAGCTTCCTCGTGGTATTCAAAGCGTTTTACGGAGCTTGTGTCATTATAGGGTCCGTGAATACATATTTTCTAAGCTGGTTTCTATGAAATTGCATTCAGATGCAGGACCTTCTGATCCCCCCAAATACATATTCAGTCTCCATAGTTTCTAAGATACATGGAATGTTATGGGGTTGATCTTTGGTTCATTTTAAATCACTTCTGAAACAACTTTGCTAATTGACAAGTGAAAAAGTTAAGGAATAAGAGAAACCATGGAGGTTTTTGGTTTTTCCTTTTCTTCTGAAGATCAGAGGACTGAAAGAAGGTTTCTTATCCTACATGTTTGTTCCGTAAAAGGGATCTGTTTTTTCTTTAGTTTCATCTCAAGAAGACAACACCTTAATTAAACTCCGGTGGGCCAGTTTAATTAAAAAATGTCAGTCAGATCGTCACAAGGGGACCAGATATCCATGAAACGTACCGTCTGTTTCCTTCGTGATTGCTCGGATCGCTTTGACCCGGCACCCACCAGGACAGCATGCAGTGGTGGTGAGCAGAGCTTGTGGGTTCCTGTTGCTGTAGGCAGAGGGGGCCCTTGGTGGGCCAGTGAGCGAAGGAGAGACGCCGGTAGACCTCAGGACCCAGGGTTGAACACTGAGAGGCTTTCCAGTCTATCGCTGTACTGAACTAAGGGATTCATGGTTTTCTATTCTCATCACCAAGAAGATACCTGAGAAGTTAGTCACTCTTCCATCCCTGCCCCACTTCCCTACCTTTCTCGCTCGCTCCCTGCTTTCCTTTCTCTGATCTGTGGGCCCTGAGCCTTCAGTTTTGTGTATACATGTCTGACAGCCACTTAGTAGCTGCTTCAGCCTGAACCCAGACAGCCCTGTGAGCAAGGAGGCCACCTCCCTAAACCCCAGGGCCAGAGTGTGGTGAGGGGTTTCAGAATCACAAGGTGTTGAGGGTCTCCTGAGGTCATTCTCTCCTCTAAGTGTTTTAAATACATGATTTCATTTAATGCCCACTTGATCATTACCTCACTTTGCATAGAAGTGGAAAATGGAGGCTTGGAGTAATACAGTAATTTCTCCCAAATTATAAAGCAAGCATAAGGAGAAGCTAGGAATTGACCAGCAAAGCTATACATGACCTGAAAAGCTTCCAGCTACATTTGTTTCTCAGCCATCTCTTCTTTATTCATGAAAGTGGCTTTAATCTGATTATATACATATTACATGCTTATTTTTAAAATCCGATATATTGGAGTAATATGCTGTTTTCATTGAGGACCTTTTAAAAAATAATTCTTGTTATCAGCCAACTCTCCACCCCCATCTCCTACTTGTGCCCCCCTCCTCCAGCACCCTTGCATACTCTATATAACAACCGGTGATGTAGGCTTTCAAACCTTGCTCCAAGAGCATATAATCAGAGGAAACCTGTGGGTGTGCACAGAAGCATGAATAGGGAGTTTGCTAGTGTTAGTTATTTTTTAAGTGTGTTCTCTGCATCTTTTCATTCAAGAGTACATCATGGAAAATTTTCCTGTCCCGCTGGTATGACTCTAACATGTTCTTTTAAAGGTGTGTACTATTCCATAGGATGGATGATCTATAGTTTTCCTCCTTTTTTCAGTCTTTTTTTTTTAATAAGTTGTTTACATTTAACCTAGCATACCGAACTCTTTTCTTTTTTTTTTAACATATTTATTGGAGTATAATTGCTTTACAATGGTGTGTTAGTTTCTGGTTTATAACAAAGTGAATCTGTTATACATATACATATGTTCCTATATCTCTTCCCTCTTGCGTCTCACTGCCTCTCACCCTCCCTATCCCACCCCTCTAGGTGGTCACAAAGCACTGAGCTGATCTCCCTGTGCTATGCGGCTGCTTCCCACTAGCTATGTTTGGTAGTGTATATATGTCACTATATATATATATATATATATATATATATATATATATATGCCACTCTCTCACTCTGTCACAGCTTACCTTCCCCCTCCCCATATCCTCAAGTCCATTCTCTAGTAGGTCTGTGTCTTTATTCCCGTCTTACCCCTAGGTTCTTCATGACCTTTTTTTTCCCCTTAGATTCCATATATATGTGTAGCATACAGTGTTTGTTTTTCTCTTTCTGACTTACTTCACTCTGTATGACAGACTCTAGGTCCATCCACCTCACTACAAATAACTCAATTTTGTTTCTTTTTATGGCTGAGTAATATTCCATTGTATATATGTGCCACATCTTCTTTATCCATTCATCCGATGATGGACACTTAGGTTGCTTCCATGTCCTGGCTATTGTAAATAGAGCTGCAATGAACATTTTGGTACATGACTCTTTCTGAATTATGGTTTTCTCAGGGTATATGCCCAGTAGTGGGATTGCTGGGTCGTATGGTAGTTCTATTTTTAGTTTTTTAAGGAACATCCATACTGTTCTCCATAGTGGCTGTACCAATTCACATTCCCACCAGCAGTGCCAGAGTGTTCCCTTTTCTCCACACCCTCTCCAGCATTTATTGTTTCTAGATTTTTTTTCAGTCTTTTTTTTCTTTTTTTCCCTGAAGAAACAATTCTGCACTAAATATCTTTGATTACATATGATTTCATATTGATGCTTTTATTTCTCTGGAATAGATTTTCCTAGAGGTGAGGCTTTTTGGGTTGAAGAGTTTATGCCTCTTTAAATTTTAATCGATATCTCCAGATTGCCTAAGCAGTTTCTAGGACATGTGAATATGCCTTTTATCAAAAACCCATCAGACGTACATAAGAATAGACACATGTATTCCCAACTATAATTTGACTATCTCAAACCCTGACTATCCCTTATCAAATGTGTTATAAATATCTCAGCCCTGGATTCGGTACAGGCCAGAATCCACAGGATCAAATTGAAAACAAATCTCCAGAGATAGTATGTTTACTTATGTATACCTCTACTGAATTTCTGGGTTACTTAAAACTCACAAAAGTTCTACAAAGCTTACTTATTGGGCATTTGGATAGCAAATTGTTGCGTAGAAGATCAATTTGGGCATTTGTTTATAGAAACACCCCCTATGATGTATCATTATAGGATCATAGGAATTGAGAGCTGGACCCGTTAAATGAATGATTCCTTCACATACTGTATAGAATCTTCAAGAACGATGTCTTGATGGAATGTGCCTTTGGAACATGCTAAGATGTTATCTCATTTAGTGCTTTGCTGAAAGCTTATTTCTAATATGTTTTTCAAAATGTTCAAATTTTTAAAAAGATCAAGACATTTATTTAAAGTTACTTTAAAGACCGCTGATTCAGGGCTAATGATTGTATAGTTTATTAATCAAATGTATTTAGCAGGGAAAAAACCCAGCTACAGTTCACTTACAATTGGGGTTTTACTCTATTTTAACGTTATTTTAATGAGCTACAGATTTGAATGTGGCCTTTGTTCATCTGTTGCTTCCGCTCAATTGCAGTTTCACCCTAAGATGACACAAGACAGATTGATCAGGCTTCCAGTCATTGTGGGGCTTAAATGAAGTGAACAGGGCCTTATGTTTCTAAACCAAATGAGAGGATTAAGGCAAAAAGAAAAAGAAGGCAAAAAAAATTTTTAAGTTACCCTCCCCCCTGCCCCAAACAGTCTATACATTCTTTAAATCATCTGTTTGCTGTTCTTAAATTTGCTACTGTGGTATCCCTGTTTTCCTAGGAGAGCATCAGAAGATGACATCATAAAAAGGGAAATTGAGAACATCCCAGACAAATATTAGCATGTGTAAGGGGAAAGGTGCTGTCTCATCTCATTTTTGACACACAACAATTTCAGTGCAAAAGTAAGAGCATTTAAATGACATTAGATCTTCCTTAGTAGATAATGTTCTTATGTCCAAAATTTTAAAGCTATTTATCATCTAATAACTTGTTAAATATTGTTCCTCATTTATATACTTTATTTAAATGAAAATAAAATTCCTTTGAGTTAGCAGTGATTTTTTGTGGTTAAGATTTTCAACACTGGTAAGTTTGGGGGGAGCTTCTCTGATGGGCCATGTGAAGTCTGGCACATACTGGACCACTTTTGGCTGTTCTTGTTTTCTGTTTGCAACGATGGTCTAGAGAGGCTGTAGCTTCTAGCGTGCAGTTTTCCATTGTATTTATACACTAGCTATGCTGCTTGAGATGACAAAAGAACTTCACATCCAGAAAACAGAACTTACAGAGTGGCCTTCTTAAAGCTGTGGGAAGCTATGTGGCAGCTTTGACCAAGCTCATTCAACAAGAAATTAATCATAGTTTCTGAACTTTCATGACTCAACCTTCTGATAACAAGAAAGCATTGTATACCCCCATTTTGTTATTTTTTTAAATTGTAAATGGTTTGTATTGAATGCAAGTTTCATAAGTTAACTTTTTAGGTAAGAACAGCTTCTAATTAACAATAATCATATCTTTATGAATTAACATTCTTAGTGGAGCAATCCAGATTCTGTGGACTTATTTAAACAACACGATAAATGGAAGCATTTACAGGAAATAATACAATATAAATGTGAAGTGTTACTTTGTATATTAGATACACTCAAGGACGTTGTAAGTAACATATATTTTTAAAACTGCAAATTTCAACAAGTGAGTTCACTGCTGAAAAATTCCTATTGCTAGTGCTGTGCGTTCATTACAAATGTGAACCTCTTCATCATCCTTCACCTCCATTTATATGCTGGTTTTGCTTAAAGAGAGACAGACCTATTTTTCCCTGAGAGCTTGTTGCTTATTTTAATATGTTTCTTTCATATTGATGATAGGATAGATCTGATAAGACCAAAACCATATAAAATAAAAAATAGACACTAAGGTATTTTTTAAAAGGAGTGGAGAAACACTATATCTATGTGGTCCTGGCTGAGCAAAGCCACAGAATTCACTTAGAGCTTTTTTAACAGCCAGAGCAGATGTTTTATCTTGTACTTGAGCCTGTTGTGTAACTGGGTGAATGACAGAGTTGTTTGTAATTTCAGTGAAGGTAGGTTTTGTTTCATTGTTGTTAGTTAAAAGTAATGTTGAAGTTTTAATGCATTCTCTATTAAAAGTAAACACAACCACAAAACAAATATATAAAAAAGTTTGAGATTGACATTACAGGTTGAGAACTCAGTAAGAATCAAGTGTTTTTCTATAGTTTGTCATTTGTGATTGTGTGTGTGACTTTGTACTATTTTAGATTTTAATCTTGTTTTGTTTTTAATAATTTTTGTTTAAAGAAAAAAATGTATTTACACATTTCATTTTCAATACATTTTTGCATAAAGGAAAATACCTATTTGGAAGTAATTTACAAGTAGATTAAATTCAAAATATAATTGAGAGCCTTTTAGCAAACTCTGCGGAAAAATTTTGTTGAAAAAAATATATATAACACTTCCATTACACAGAGACCATTATAGTAGTTATTAATTATGATAAAATTTGAAATTCATCCACATATAGTTTTATAATTACATAATGTAAAGGAATATTTTTATCACAAGAGATTTATATTTATTTAACTAATATATCTTTTAAAATATGCCCATGACATACATTTTGGTCTCAGAGATGTATGAGTGAAAATTGTGTAATGACATACAACCGATCTTAAAGAGCTTAATTTCCTTTTGATGGCATGTGTGTACAACCATTGTGTGGATGCTTTTGCATTGCTTTGAGCATTAACATTCTCTGAATATTCTGCGCATCTAAGTAACCATGATTGTGGTTCACTTCATTTAATGGTCATTCATATAAAATTAAAGCTTTGAGAATATTATAATTTGCTTCAGCTAATACCGGTTATATTACTCCTTTATAGGACGGCTGATATTTTCACATAACAGAGGTTTTCCCACTCTCTTGACTTTTTCATTTTATTGTGTTGTTTCTTTCACTGAAAATAGGCTCATAATAAGTTCAAGGTGAAGTTTTCAGGCTCAGAGCTATTAGTCAGTTTTCATGTAAACAACCGTCTTTGACATCGTCCTTCTATTCATTCAGCTTTGCATTCTGTTATGTGAATAACCATACCTGTGTGTTTTTAAAAATCACTATTTCTAATGGGCACATTAAAAAATCCTTAGGTATTCAGTGCTTTTCTGCACATAAATGTAACGTGGGTGTATTGCACTTAAGATTAAAGGCCAGTAAGGCAGACAAAAGGGACACCATTGCAAATTAAACCGTAAAGGTCTGAAGTATTATTAAGAGGTTCACAGATACTGTGTTCCAATCAGGCTCAGTAAGGGCTGAATCCCTATTATGTTTCTAAAGCCTCCAAAAAGACATGGGAAGGGACCCAAAGTTAAAGTCGTCCAATAGAAAGCACTTAGGCCAAGAGCACATGAATGTATGACTGGGTAATGGGCCTTTCATCTTTGAAATAAAAACAGTTGAGTTCAATTGGAAGCGAAGTTTCCCCCTTTGAGAAAGTTTATTTTAATGAGTTTCCATTTTATGCGTGGGCTGCTCTTTAATCCAGGCAGTTCCATTGAAGTCTTACCCAATGAAGATGCAAGACAGATTGTCCAAGCTTGCGGCTATTGTTAGGGGTTGATGAAGTGTATGGGCCCTTATGGTTGATAACAGAAGTAGATGGTCAAAGCCAATAAATAAAACTTTAACTCTGATTGTTGGGTGCTTTATGCTGAAAAGGTTTCCATTAACATGGATCTTTGGTTTTGAAGGACTTGTGAACCCAAAGGCAGCTTGTAGCTCTGTCACACAAACTAAGTCACTTAGACAAGCAGCAATCTGTCCTAGCTGATCAACTCAGTTTGGCTTTTAAAATTCCGGACTTCTTTTTAGAAATCAACACTGTTAATATCTTGACAGACAATGAACAATATGTGAATCTGCTGCGCAGTTGATTTATCACGTACATGGTTTAAGGAGGAGGTACTTTGTGTTTTGCTTTATGGGGTCTTAATAATGAAAATTTTACAGTGAACAATTTATTATGTTTTAAGTGGTTGGTATTTGAGTGTGGGGACGGAGGAGGATATTTTACAGACAATGTGAGTCATGGGACCATCTCAAGTATCATAAATGTTCATAGCTCACCCATATGACATTTGTATGCTCTCTCCAAATTTTTATTCTTCTAAATCTCATTTCATCTCTTTTTTTTTTTTTTTTTTTTTTTTTTTTTGCGGTATGTGGGCCTCTCACTGTTGTGGCCTCTCCCGTTGCGGAGCACAGGCTCTGGACTCACAGGCTCAGCGGCCATGGCTCACGGGCCCAGCCGCTCCGTGGCATGTGGGATCTTCCCGAACTGGGGCACGAACCCATGTCCCCTGCATCGGCAGGCAGACTCTCAACCACTGCGCCACCAGGGAAGCCCACATCTAATTTTTGAGTGATGGATATGATCAGTTGTGTACCCATAATTGTCCTACAATCTACCAAAATCATTTGTCCTGAGTTGCAGTTCCTTGAAAATCTGCCCCAGTGGCTTCAAAATTATACAACACTAATTTAGCAATTTAGAAGCCACTGCATCCTGTGACTGTTCAGGGCATGATTATAGTAGCACAACAGATGGAACTGTAATGACCTTGAAGGAGTAACCCTGCCCTCACTGCCTCGCCACTGGAAGTTTAGGTAGGTGCTTCAGGGAATATATCTCATATTTACCTTTACAGTTACCCAAGGAAAATCTACCTGTGATACTTTTGAGGCAGAGATACAAGTGGCCCTTAGCCCACACCCTGCATCTGCCATCCTACAAGGGACCTTGCGTGCCTAGAATGGACCACGCTGCTCACAGGAAGCCCCATGGAATTCCCCCCACCCCAAATAACCACCTACTAACTGCAGACCTAGATGGAACATGACGGCTACATTCTGGGAGAATGGAGGCAGGGTCCTGGGCTGAGGCAGAATGGAATATTCTCTTCTCTCCTCTGCATTTTGTGGTGAAATCTGTAAGAGTGAATGAAATGACCAGCAAGGATGACAATGTGAGAAGTCAGGGGCAGTGAGGAAATGAAAGAAAGAGGGTTAGGAAGCCTAAGGAGAGGGTAGCGTGGGTGTTGTTGCCTGATTTATGTCAGTTGTCCACAGGGTGTCATTTTTTGTCCCTTTTTTTCCTTTCAATAATAAAGTGTATAGTTTATAACCATGTTCACAGTTAGTGATTTCCTATCTCTTCCTCAATAAGATTACAGTTATTGTTGTCTCAATATATTTCCATGGTGTCAGACTTATTACAAATGTCATAAAAAATTTCCAGCATTTTTCTCTTCCAGACAGGACAGTCTAAGTGTTTAGATGCCCACTGTGTTTTACATAATGGTCTTTGAAAAGGAACACATATCCTAATTTCTACCAAATTTCAAGGTAGATATGTTGGAAAGGTACAAAGATGCTTCCAGAATTCTAGCCTGTGATTCATGAGTTGGGGGCCTTGAGAGCCATCAGGGTCTCAGGTCTTTTACCCAAATCCCCTCCTTCCTTATTTCTACATTTGGTTGTTTAATGGTTTGCATTCCTAAACAAGGAGTATGACAGCTTTATTGGTACCTAGGGAAAAAGGATTCTACATCTTTTTACAAGGCAACCCTTCTCTCGGCATCATTAGATTAAATATTTGTTTAAAACATGCTTAAATGTTGAAATTATCCTGTTTTTTTTTTAACCTTTAAAAATTTCGTCATCCCTGTATGCAGCTATTCATCCTGAAAGTAGGGTGATGGGGACATCAGTTTTCATACGGTATGTGACACAGAACCAGAAATGGGATGATGTCATGTCCAGATCTGTCCGTCATGGAGGAATGACCTTAGACTTCCTGATCAATTCTGACAAGTCACTGACAGTTTGCAGGGGAAGCGCATATGTGACAAAGGACAAGCAGAGGCTACATGTGTCAGCAAGAACCCTCTGATTCCGACTAGGAGTCAAGCTGCTGACAACTCTGGTATTTGAAGGCCATTGGTTTTCTTTTTAAATATGACTTCAGAAAATCACAGGTGTTCACTCTTCCGGACACACACGGTTTTTCTGCTGATTTGAGTCAATGGCTAAATGGCGGGTCACACTGATTTAAATGCTAACATGTTCATGGTCTTTTTGCCAGTTTGCGTATGAATTTGCACACATTTATTGACATAATTCTGGATCTTGAGTGATAAGGGGTAATTTGGTATTATTGATAAAAACCACAACTGAACTGAAGTGTTTTAAAACCATGTTTAGCATAAACATGGGCAGTTCTGGCTCAGGCTTGCGGCTTAAAATGTTAATGTCTGTCCCTTGCACAGATGGAACAGAGGCCACATGGTGTAGTGGTTAAGAGCTTAGACACTGAAGCCAGACCTCAGGGGTTTGAGTCGTGGATCCACTTAAGAGTTGGGCGTGGTCTAGCACATTAACTACTATTTCTGGGAGTCAATGTCCTTACCTGTAAAATGGGGGTAACTAGAGCTCCTCCCTGCTCAGGCTGTGAGGATTATGTGGCTTACTACCTGTGAGCTGTTAGAACAGGGTCTGGTGTGAGATAGACGCCATGTAAGTTCAATTAGTTTAAAATTACATTGCTGAATTTTTAGATATCCAATATGCAGTTTCTGTGAGATGGCATAATGTAAAAAGAGAGGGTCCGTGAGTTTATCACTTTGATCAAATTTGGAAAACATCGAGCCATTATTCCTTGAAAATGCTTTTGTCTGCTTCTCTCTCTCCTCTCCTTTTGGAATTCCAGTTAGTTGCTTTGCTTAGAGTGCTTTATACTGTCCTACAGGGCAATACAACTCTTTTATTTCTTTTAAGTTTTAAATATCTTTTTTATCTTCCTTTTGGATAGTTTCTGTTGCTATTTCTTCAAGTTGACTGATCTTTTCTTCTATAGTATCTAATGTAATCTACTGTTGATCTCATCCACTGTAGTTTCATTTCAGATATTTTGTTTTTCATCTCTAAAATTTCCATTTTTTAAATCTCCCATTTCTTTTTAAATTCATGTTTTATTTGACGTTCTTGAACAAATAGAGCACGTTTAACATCCTTGTCTGCTAATTTCATTCTCTCTTTCTCTCATGTCTTTGTGGCAGCTTTTATTGATTGACTTTTTTCTGTATTTTCCTACTTCTTTGTATGCCTAATGGCTCTTTTGTGTGCTGGACATTGAGGATTTTATTTTAGGGTGTTTTCTTTATTTTAATAGTGTTGGTCTTTGTTCTGGCATGCAGTTAAGCTTCTTGGTAGCAGTGTGATTAATTTGAAACTTGCTTTTACACTTTGTAAGTTTGGGTCCTAAAAAGATCATTTGACAAGTCTCATACAACACACTGACAACTTTTGTTTGATGGTGCTACTTATTCATTAATTTATTAATCAGCTCTCTATTTCATCCATTCATCCAGCTAATATTTTATGGGATTTCTCTGTTATGGTTAAGATGAATAAGAATCCTCAAGGAGCTTATTGTTCAGGAGAGAAGATCAATGTAGACATAAAATGTTATCAGGCAGGGCTTCCCTGGTGGCGCTGTGGTTGAGAGTCCACCTGCCGATGCAGGGGACATGGATTCGTGCCCCGGTCCGGGAAGATCCCACATGCTGCGGAGCGGCTGGGCCCGTGAGCCATGGCCGCTAAGCCTGTGCGTCCAGAGCCTGTGCTCCGCAACGGGAGAGGCCACAACAGTGAGAGGCCCACGTACTGCAAAAAAAAAAAAAAAAAAAAAACTGTTATCAGGCAGTGATATATGCAAAATGCTATAGCATCTGCTGGTATCTTACTTTTCCCATGTGTATACCTGGATGTTCAGCCAGTCGACTCTTGTACTGAACTTTCTTTTTCTCTGTGATTATTCTCTCTTGGCCTCACGATGTTTAAGAAAATCTCAGTCTTATAAAAATATATATTTATATGTGTGTATAAATATATATACATATGTATGTATCATTAGGAGGAAATATTTATCTACTTTTATAACAATTCAAGCATTTATTCAACAAATTTATCTTGATTGGCTATAATGTGCCAGTCCAAAGCTGGAGCTACAATCATGAACAAAACCAAGTCCTTTCAAAATGCAAATTCAAAATGCACAATCAAGTGGTGATAATATATACCATATTATAAAATTATGACCCTGTCTTTATCATCCTGCTTTTAAAGTGACATGATGATTCTAGCATTGAGTTCATGGTAGACAATTGCCCTTGGACAGGCCAGCTTGTTCCCTGTTCTGAGCTCCAGATTATAAGTGCTACTGAAAATGGCTAGTTCCAGAGAAGTGTTTTTAAAAAGGGTTGCTGATATATCTATATTTTTGTCTGTGAGAATGCTATTATTGTAGATACAAATTGGATTCCTTTTTTTAGAGCTCCAGGGTATGAATTTCAAGAAGATTCTTGATTGCAAAAGAACAGCCTGGCTAGGAGCTACAACTACAAACGTTACTATCGCTGCTGGTGCTGCTGTGATTTCCTGACATATCAACATCTGCTGGGGCTCTGTTAGGTGTTCTGTGAAGTTCTTTACTTTCTGTCTTTTCCTAATCCTAGGATGTATGGAATAATAAAGTGAGGGTGGCCGTAAAATCATGTTTTTAAAGTATTTATGAAAATGAGACGTAGTCACCAAGACAGAAATAATTTTCAATCTGCATTATTGAAAGTGCTGCAATAAGACTGTTAGCACATGCGTACTGTAAATTGCAGTTAGCGTTGTTGGTTTGATGACTGTTGGTAGGTGGCTTTCTGAGCAAGGCTTATCTGGAAGGTTCGAATCAAATTCTACGTTATTGTCTAGGAGGAAGGCATAGTATAGGAATATTGGGAATTTAAAATAACCCTCACGAGAGCACCTTCGAGTCTCTCTGCCTTACTGAACAGCAGATGCCCCACTTAGCTAGCTTTCGCAAGAACTGACTAAAACTTGAGTGGGAGACAAGAGTAGAATGGTCAGTGGAGAGTCCTTTTCGCAGACCTTGGCTTCCTTCTCTAAGGCAGGGGCTCCTTTCAGAGAGTGACGGATGACAAGATCCACGCTGGGCAGACAGCCTTCCCTGACGCCTCACCTCTTCGTGGTGCCACGATGTGTCCCTTCCCAGAGAGCAGAGGGGATGCACTGACCTGCAGTGACTGCTCCCAGGGTGCTGGGGCTGCAGATCCAGAGAGACGCCAGTAGGCTTACGGTGCAGCTGCGAAATCACTTCCACTCAGCTGTGATGTGTGGGTTCCAGTGATTCTGCTGTTGAAGAAGTTGTAGCAGATCTATGCCTCTGTGCTGAGAGGACAGAAAATATTACCAGTATTACTGGAGCTGAAGTTTCCTAGCACCTCTAGCTTTGTTTTCAGGTGGATTAAACTTTCAAAGATTTGAAAAATGAAACTTTTGCTCCACCGCTTCCTCCAGCCCTATCTCTCCCCTCCCCCTTCTAAAAATATGAAAGGGGAATGAGCAATCTGCAATGTACTTATTTCTAGATGTGCTGTTTGTTACGCTGGTAGAGAAGGTATTTTTAAGTTGGAAAAGATGTGTGTAGTTTCATTCTTTAAGCTCTTGCAGCTTTCCTATTTTAAACTGCTACAAAGTAGGTATTTCCTTTTAAAATTAGGTTCCTTGAATATTTTATATAATTTTTAAATATTAAGCTTAATTTGAAGGTAAGGTATTTTACCTGTTTTTATAAGGTGCTTTATGCCTGCGTATGTACATATTAGATATAATTATATAAATATCTTACAAATAAATATATAAAAATATATATTACATATAGTGTCTATATTTTGCAAGCTACTTTGTATTTATATAGTCATCTGTAACTAAACCAATGACTGATCCATTCATGAAATTTATTGAGTTCCTACTATGTGTCAGGTACTGTGGGCCTACACTGATATATGAAGCGAGTCTCTGAGTCTGAATATGTCAGGGTCCTAACTGAGGGCAGAGTGCAAGCAGAATTCAGGGAGGAGCAAGATTGTTTCCAGATAAGCTTAGAGGAATTGGGAACGTAAGAACAGTTTAAGAGAGAAAGTGCCAAACACAGTGCCTGGCATATAGGAACTGCTTAAACAGAATTCACTCCATGAATGAAGAACGACCCAACGACTGAAAGAGAAGTGGCCTTTGTCCTTGAAAAGTGGGTAGGTTGGACTTGAAACAATGCCAGTGCAAAGGCAACCATGTGAGCAAAGAAAGAGAGAAGAAAACTCAAGGCAAGATGAGGGAATGGTGAGCGGTTCTGTCTGACTGGACTTGGGGGATGAGTGATTACGTTTTCAGAGTAGGTTCGAGCCAGGTAGTGGGACCTCAGACTCCACTTAAAAGAATCTCGATTTTGTCTGTACTAGGGGAGCCATTGAATGTTTCAGAGGGGAGCGTGACCTGCAGATCTGTGCTTCAGAAAGACTTAGCTGGAGACACTGGTAGATGAGGAGGGATGAAGAGATCCCAGAGTCACAGGGGCTGGTTCTGAGCCTAATGCAAGCGGTGAGATTGATCTGCTGTGACTGTCTACTGCTTGAACAGCAAACACCCTCAGAAAAATGCTCTGAGCCCCATTGTTGTTATCTGATAGCACGGGGTTTGATCCAGCCTACAGAAAAATGTCATCCAAGTACTGCGACCTGACATGATCAGTCATGAAATCAGACTCAAACAAATTAGTCCCCAATGGTGAAATGTGAGGCAGAATAGCTCATGGGAAATAAAAATCAACGAACATAGTGAAACTAACTCAGAATTGACTCCTTTGCTATCTATCGTGCCTAATTTTAGACACTCTTAAGTGCTTTGGGGAGAGTACTTTCTAAGTTGATATTTTCTTTTTTCTTGTTTGAGAAGGCCACACGTTTAGACCATTTGTCCTTTTTCTTGTGCTGGTGACACAAATTATGGTTTCATCCAGATTAACCCTAAGGTATCTCACTTTTAATACCCTTGAAAATTGCTTCATTCTTTGTAAAAGACACAGTGAAAATAAGGAACACAGAAAACAGTCCAGGTGTTCATGAACAGCCTTATAAGTTCCAGAACTCTAGTTTCTTAATAATTTTCACTGGTCCACTAATCATTTACATACATTCTGGGTAGTAATGAAGGTATTACTTGAATGTATATGTATATTCAATTCTGCAGTCACGCACACACACACACACACACACCTCACACCATAGCTTTAGAGTTTTGGTGGGGAGGAGAGAGAAGTCCGTGTATAGTACCCCTTTCTTCTCCCTGCACCCACTTATCTTCAGAAACAGCTAATAAACAAGACATGAGATAGACAGATGGAAATCAAAATATCAAAGTTATTGTTGATCAAGCTGGCTGGAAAATGTGGCTTGACATTTGCAGGTAAAAGGGTTTGCATAACAGTCTACTTCTGGCTCTTCCAACATGTGGGAGTGATGGGCCACCTAAGGAAATCATGATGTCCTCAGAGCACACATACCTTGCCAGGAGGATTGCTGTCTCCACTGGTCTGGAGCTGATAGGGAAGAAGAAGAGAATCTCCCACTGCTTGTGCTTTTTCAAGATGAGCTCCACCTACTCAAGTAACACAGACCAGTGCAGGTCAGATCATTGTCACCCACAGTTAGACACGTTAGCATTCCTTCTGGGGAGGGAGGGGGAGGCAAAGGAGGATGGGCGTACAAAGCAGAGCGATTGTGTTATCTAGGGGCAATCCCTCCACCTAGCTACACAAAAGCAGTGCAAAATCAATGGAAGGGACTGTCCCGTAACACACACACACACACACACACTCACAAATATCTTCAGGCTTTATTTGAAGGGAAAACTTATGTAAATATTTTGACTATGATTACGTGTGCTGTGATTTAAATGACTAATACCTGTAGTGTTGAATACTTACTAGATCAGAATGCATATATTACAGACGCATATACTTTCAAGAATATGGAATACATTTAAGCCGTATTTTTAAAATAATGAACTTCCGTTTTTAAAAATATTTATTTATTTATTTTGGCTACACTGGGTCTTAGTTGCCACACGTGGGATCTTTAGTTGCGGCATGCATGCTGGATCTAGTTCCCAACCAGGGATCCAACCAGGGCCCCCCTGTGTTGGGAGCGCAGAGTCTTACCCACTGGACCACCAGGGAAGTCCCATGAGTTTTGAATTAAACATTAATTCAGAAGAGTAACTGTAAGTTAAACTTTAAAAGTCATCAAAGTATTGAATATAAAAAGTATGGTATTGTTTCGGAAACCATAGTTGAGCCCATGATGATCAATGTGGTGGAGGTATCGTATTTCAATAACCACAAAATACTTTAGCTCTTCTAAACTTTGTTTACACATTTCACTCTTAATTCTGCTTTCATTATCTATTCTGGGAGCTTTTCATGTGTCTTTTAATTTTATTATTTGGCATCTCTCCAGTCACCTGCTAGAAACTCTTCAGTATTGGGCATCAAATGGTTAAATGGGAGGGTATCACACAGAACGTTAAGCAACAAGCTGAAAGGTCCAGGCTGCCTTGTAATCCTGATATTGACATTATACCTTTTAAAAATACTTTATTCATACCTTTCTGGTTTTTTATGGGAGACTTCCTTCCTTAAAGATTTCACGTACATAGCACAGGGAGATCAGCTCGTGCTTTGTGACCACCTAGAGGGGTGGGATAGGGAGGGTGGGAGGGAGACACAAGAGGGAGGGGATATGGGGATATATGTATAGCTGATTCACTTTGTTATACAGCAGCAACTAACACAACAATGTAAAGCAATTATCTCCAATAAAGATGTTAAAAAAAAAATTCATGTACAACAGAATAGTGACAAATAAGTTTTCCAAAGTGCCAAAGGAAAGTTAGTGGCATATCAGCTCATCGTGAGAATGGGGTAAGGGTGACTTGTCCACAAGTAGGGTGAACTGGTGTCAGCAACGGGGGCAAATGAGAGAACAGAAGATGATATCATAGAACCTTCAGGCTCAGTAAATTTTAAGAGAGTTAAGCTAAGATTTCATTCAGATCTTTTGTAATCCTAAGCAAAATATGTAAAGTTTAGACTCAAGGTTGAGTTTAGATAAGATTTGTACTCTGCTGTCCAACATCTGTTGACTCAACCACGCGTATTTGGGTATTGCCAAAGAAACGACAGCACACCTGGCAGGATTAGAATTATGTCATCAGCACTTCTGAGGGTAGCTCCCCCCCTACCTTCCTTCCTCCCCTCCCTAACCATCGTACACTCAGAGTATATCTCCCTCTTTCCAGCTATACTTTGATAGTGAATTATAAAAAAAATAGCCACATCCAGTTTCCTGTATATATTTACCAGTGAAAACTTCTTCAGAAGTCCAGGGTTTGTCATGGGTCAGAGTAGAGAGAATTTTGCAATTGATTTTGGATTTTAAGTCTTTAGAAAAACAAGTTAGAGTCCAAGAAAAATGGAAAAAAACTAAGTTAATAAAATTTTCATGTTTTGGTGAAATCGTTTACTAGTATAACTTGGGAATAACTGACTCTCCAGCAGAGCATTGCATATCAGTGATGGGAGAGACTTTTGGTTTCCAATGACAGATGAATTCCATTCCCAGTGATGAGCTTTTGGTTGCAAGTCATGCCTGCAGTAGAATCTATTAAGATTTTAAACAGCTTTACTAGTCCGATTGGGTTGGTGAGGTCTCTGTTCACTCAAAAGAGAGGAAGAGGTTACTCTTCAGTCCCAAATATACCCCCTTGGTTTATACCTTTGCCTAGAAAAAAACTTCCACCTGGAGATGACATCAGAAAGCTGATTGACTAGTCAGTTATCAGGGGAACGGGGACTTGAATCAGACAAATATGTTGAAACAGATAATAGACTCTGGAATTTGGGAAATAATGTTGGCTCGGATATTCACTTTGTTGGCCTCTAGGGACCCTCAAAACTAAATGAAAATGAACTCCATTAAGGATGAAAGCATTATCTTAGTAGAACTCTGAGGCTTTCATTTTCTCTCTTGAAGGCTTGTTTGGTACACACATATGTTGAGTAGCATATGCATTTTGAGTTATTCAGGTGTAGATTCTAAACGCATACTAATGCATTCTTGTTTAAAGCTGAATCATTCAGCGTTTCTAATACAAACTGTGATTCTGTGAGCCACTCGATGGCATTAAATAAATTGCTCAACTTTGCTTTGATGGTGATCTAAGTACCTTCTTTTAAGAAGACACTTTTCTGATAATAGTCTTTGTTCTCATTTCTAGGGGACTTCCTGTGTGTCAGTGAGGCATTACTATTACTGTACTACTTTAGAAATGCGATTCAAAGAGGTGAACCACTTGCAATGTGAATAGCTAAGACAGGTGCAATCCAGGTCTTCCTTGAAAGCCCGTTCTTCGTGGTGGTGTTGGAAAGCCTGTCTATCAAGTAGCATCATTTTTTATTGGGGTTATTTTAATATTTTTAATACAGGACGAAATGGACCTGATTAAATCCAGTTGATGAGAATACTAGAGCAGTTATTTAGGACAAGAACTCACTTCCATTGCTCTGAAGCAACCAGGATTTCTTACTGCAACTTGTTTATCAGAAACCAAATAAGGGAAGGAAGCTTTCATAATTGCTAAACTTTTGACAACTATTTCTATTCCATTAAAATTAGGATCCTGATGACCAAAGTTAGAAACATCAGAAGTTACATACTTAAATGACTAATAGTTTAGTATGTTAGTCTATGAGAAATATATGGGAAGTTAATATATGAGAGGAAGGAGTGTTTTAGAATAACTATCTTTCTAGCTTAAGAGTATGAAAGAGCCCCGAAATTAAAAATTTTCCCTTATGTTCATTATTAGCACATGGTACTCAGTCTCATAGTCAATTTTACCATGAACTCTAACTTCAGCTTTGCCTTTGCACTGTAAAATTTCCTTGAGGGTCAAGTTTACAGCTGTATAAGGTATTCTTTTGTTTCAAAGACAATTCTACTGAATATATCTTCTGAGAAAATGTCAGCATAAGCTTGAAACCTGCTAGCATCTGATTAGAGGAGTTCTTAATACTGTTTTCGTTTTCCAGCAAAGTATTTTCAAGTAGATATTTAATAAAAAGTAGTTCTTATATAACTAAAAAAAATTAAGGCTGATTTTAGACCTCTTCAGTTATAATAACCCAGTGGAGTTCAGAAGGCTTATGTATATACCACAGTGTTAAATACTCCAAGTATCAAAGTGCCACATCCCTGAATTTTATTGCTCTCGCTGAGTCACTGTATTATCTTGATACTTTCTAGCATTTTCAGTACAATTATTAAAACGGTTTTAGTGACTCTAAAGGAATGTAATTGGAAAAGAAAGATGGCCTGTACTGGATGAAATTCTTAATTAATCTTTCACTGTTAAATTGTTCAAAATTAATCAAGTATATTGCCTATAAGAAGGCAACTACACTTTATATACCTCAGTATTATCATCACCAAGTCATATATTAAAAGTTAATTTCTGATTTAAAAGTGTACTTTAACTGCAAAACCATCAATCCTAAATAATTCCATTACCAAAAAAAACCTTATAACACCAAAGAACGTGACACAGTACTTTGTGCTTAACATTTTGAAGGGTTTTTTGGTGTGAGCTTTGCAACATGACATTAGGATGTATGTTTTTATAAAATAACTAACCTGTGGGCTTCCCTGGTGGCGCAGTGGTTGAGAGTCCTCCTGCCGATGCAGGGGACATGGGTTCGTACCCTGGTCCGGGAAGATCACGGCTGGGCCCGTGAGCCATGGTCGCTGAGCCTGCGCGTCCGGAGCCTGTGTCCGCAACGGGAGAGGCCACAACAGTGAGAGGCCCGCGTACTGAAAAAAAAAAAAAAAGAAAAACTAACCTGCGAGAATACCATTCATTCACTCATTGATTCATTCATTTATTCCACATGTATTCATTGAAAAAAGTTAGATTTCAGGCATTGAGAATAACGACTGTGAAATGCAATAGCAATTTTCTGGTGTATAAGGAGGCAATAAACAACTTGAGTTCTAATCATATTTGTGGATAAATATCCTTGGGGCTATTTGAGAAAATTATGAAACGGTGGTCTCCCTCCGCCCCAACTTGTTTTGAATTATACAGATTATACTCTCCACTGGTTCTCAATATTTTTTACCACCCTAACACACCAGAGTGACATGACACACCCCACCAGACACACTTGGCCCCTAGGGCAGTGCTTCTCCGCTGGAGAGAGAAAGTCACTTGTCCCTTTGCCGGAGATGGAGATGAGTGAGTCCCTTGGCTCTCTGCCCTGTTCCTAGGCTGAGAATCACCAGTAAATGAGATCTGGCTTAATTATGGAGCAGGCCACAGAGATAAATGCCTCAATACATCCAGTGAAAGGTCCATATGCTCGTAGTACAGTCAGTAGAACTACGTAACTTCAGTTGATTTTTTCCCCCATTAAATCAACTAGTTATTTGATTCAGTCAATTAACTAGATGTTTTTTGTGTCACACAGACATACCCTATATAACAACATAGAGTAAATACATTATTTGGTTGGACATTTTGTTAAGATGTGATTGTAAGCAGGACCATTTTAAGATAAACGTGTAACAGATGTTCCTCAAAGCCAGATTAGCATGAAGTACTCTGTTTAACTGAATGTGGAGTCAAGAGTCGAGTCTAAGATGCTTTGATGCTGGAGGACTCTCGATCTTACCAGAGGTGTCAACAGCTGCCACCTGGCTGGCAGAGGCTATAAGGAGCTATTTCAAAGACATTAAAGTGTAAAAAAATGTGCTGTTGTTCTTAAAATCAATGAAATAGGATACGAGCTTTTCTTGAAAATTTTCTCTGTGTTCTGATAAATACCGTATTCTTAAACCTACTTGGAAAGCACATATAATGCTACACATCAAGAAAGACTTAAGTTACTCAGGTAAGGAGTATCATATGAATTAAATGGGCAACCCACTGCAATGATTAAGATCTATCTGTGGAACTTAAAGGCATTATTCATCTACTGGATATGCCTTTTGATAGGATATCCTGAAGTACCTAGTTTGATTAAATGCCTTGAAATTGGGTAGAATCTTTTCTGTTTTGAGCTTAGCCATACAATCAAGTGGGATGGTGCATGAGTAGAATGGACAGTTACTTAATGTCTTTTTATTTCTTCACCGTAAGGACTATCTCAGCCTTGCCTCCTCTTCGAATAGACGTGCTTCCCTGAGAGTTAATCTGTCATGTCCCTAACAACTAAGTATCAGTTAGTTTTTCTGCTTGCTTTCTCTCCTGTCTGGGAGTTGGAAAGAAAAATGCAGAAAACAGAAGGACGCACTGAAGAAAAACTTGAGCTATCTCTCTGCTTTGCCTTATCTCCTATCAAGATTTCGTTTATCAACTACAGTATCAATTTTAGAAAACCACTTTGAAAAACCAGCAAACCAAAAGTTAACAAATGAAGATGGGGGTCCTTCCAAAGTTAAAATCACGCTTGTGATTTAAAATGTGACATTGGACGATCAATTAAAATGCTTCTTTAAAAAGGCAGACTTGGGGCTTCCCTGGTGGCGCAGTGGTTGAGAGTCCGCCTGCCGATGCAGGGGACACGGGTTCCTGCCCCAGTCCGGGAAGATCCCACATGCCGCGGAGCGGCTGGGCCCGTGAGCCGTGGCCGCTGAACCTGCGCGTCCGGAGCCTGTGCTCCACAACGGGAAAGGCCACAACAGTGAGAGGCCCGCGTACCACAAAAAAAAAAAAAAAAAAAAAGAGGCAGACTATTACATTAATTATTAGTTTAATCCCTCCCTAAAATTTCCAAAATATGCACTCTTGCTGTAATCTGAGGACTAAATTAAAACAGTCAAGTGTGCCAATGCATTTTCTCAATATTCATATATTTCCTTCCTTTTCTGAATGACAGAGCTGGTTGACCAACAGCTGTTTCTGTTATGTAGTTTGAGCTACACTGCTTTCTCTTCACTTTGAGAATTGCGAGGGTTTCTAAGGCTTCATCCTTGAGACAAGGGGTTTATCCTGATGGCCTAGCCGTTACTTAAGATTTTCCTGGGTTCTTTTGTACGGTCTTAAACGTGGTTTAGAGGTGTCATCAAATTTCATTTGCATTAAAGGGACAAAATAACTAAGCATGCAAGAGTCAGACAGCTTTATACGAATCGTAGAGCATCATGGTGGGGGAGATTTTTCCACGCTTCTGTTAAATCAAGATAATTTGTCTTCAAAACTAGATGATTCTTTTTCTCCTGTTGATTAGGGGTATCTTCTGTTTTGCTCAAAAATAAATTTTAACCTTGTATTTTGGAACAGAATAGAAACATTGAATGAGATAGCATTGTGTTGAATAAGATAGAAGTATTGAAAGAAATGGAAGACAAAGCCCCCAACCCTTTCATAAGCCCGCTTCAGCCCATTTCCAACATGGTGACATTGACAGGGTTTGTCACCCATAAATTTACAGCTCATTCCAGCCTCTTCATAAACTGACTAAATTTTTTGAAAGAAAAAATATATATAGGTGTATAAAATACCCAATTACAGGTTGTGTTCTATTTAGCCCTTGATTAAAACGTATTGGTCCTCGGTATCTTTTAGCTATGAAAATTATAATATGGAACAGAGATTAGAATGCAATTATCATGGCTAGAAGGCATTTACTCAGTGGTGGCAGCCACATAAAACCGGGTCCTGAGAATGATGATAATACGTTAGGTTCTGCATGCCCGATGTTATTGCCGTACATTATGTATGTTTCATTTATACTATTTCGCACACACCAGCAACGCTGACAGATAGGTAATTACTCTCTGCGCCAATGAACAGTTATCAGCACCACCGCTGTTTATTGCTGAAATGAAGTGCGTTTGTCAGTCAAGGTCACTTGTTTGTGTGTCCTCTTTAATAGTTCCTTCACAGTTGTTGAACTTTGCACGCAGTTCTTACCGCAGGGTTCCTGGAGGTTGCTTTGCTACATAATGCGTTTCTCAGGTTACCAAAGTCACTTGTATTTATCACTTTAATTGATAAACAACTAAGTTGCAGGAAGCAGAACTGAAGATGGGAAAGAACATATTTAGCTAGTCAGCTGATCCCACGAGGTATTCAGTAATGAATGACCGATCTCAGACAGATGTCTTCAGTACACACTCTCTTAGCCAGCCTGAGCTGGTGAAATTTCATTTTATAATGTTAACCTTAATTTCAGCCGCTGATGGATACTGACACAATTTCATAACTACTATTGACTTAACATTTGTACCCTCTAGAAGAATTTTTCTTTGTTCATTTCTTGTGCGGTGCAGAGGTGATTTTCATGCTTAGTATACTTATAGAATGGGCTAAATCCATTTGGTTTGACTTTAAACCAGTAATGTTTATTTTTTAGATATGTGCCATTACAGCCCCTCCTTCCCATAAAAAAATGTTATCAGTCCAATGCTGGTTATCATCACTGTGTTAAAGTACCGGTCTCGTTCCAAAATGAACATCGCACGGTGCATTTTTGAGAGTAAAAATAAATTCAGTGCCATTGTGTCTATTCTGTGCAGCCTGTAATTTCATCTGTTATAAAATAAAGAAAACGGTTGATCTTTTTATTTTTGTGTTTGTTAGCCACAGTGCTTATTAGAAGCTGGAATAACCTCTAGGATATAATAATTTACCCAGTCAAGATAACTGGAGCTATCTCCTTAAGCCTGTGATCAGCCTGAGTTTGTGTGTGGGGAGATTTATACTGCCGTTGCTTATTACCAAAGAAACAGTTAAAAAGGATTTATGGGGGTGCACGTTATATGTGTGTCTGGAATTTTTGTGTATTTAACTTCTCTCCTTGCCCATCACTGTTTTTCCTCTGTTAACGTCATTGTCAAATAGAGAGAATACATATACCTACCATTAAATGCAAATTTTATTCTGGCATTTAAGCAGAATCACATTCATTCATTAAACCAAATGATGCTTTTATTTGAAAAAATATATCAGCACATGGTAAGATCATACCCTGTTTACCAGGGACTTCAGTTCTCTGGCAGTACAAAAGTTTACTATTTCATTATTAAAGGATTAAACTATGGTAAAAAGGTGCCTGGTGACCATGAATGTTTTAGTCAATTTGATTATACCCATAAAAAAAGAATTTAATTCCATAGCAGCCAACGGGTCTTTTGCCTGACAGGGGAGTTGCAACACATTTCGGGCCGATCTTGTCCTTGGGAGGGACTGATACTGCCGTTTGGGCGAGGCCAGGAGAGAGAGAAGAGCAATTCGGTTCACTTGTGAGCCCAGGTTAACACCATGCCTCTAAGTTTTCAAACCTCTTCCTTTTCTTAGTTCTTAGTTACCAGAGTGTTACAAAGAAAGGGTTTTGATCTCATGTAGCTAGCATAGCATTAATTACCCTGACACTAATTAAACTGCATCAAACAAATACCACCGTGTTCCTCAGGGGGACAACAGAAGGCAGTTTAAAATAATTACTGGAGCTTCACGCATGTGTGAAGTTTTTATTACTCTTAGGACACAAGCAAAAGAGATTTGATATCATTAAAATAGCCACCTTTTCATGATTGCAGCAACCACCAAAAAAGTGACTAAAATTTCCTCAGAGCATATTGATGTCTAAATAGTAGTGGCTTGCATCCTTGGGTATGGTAACTTTTCCTTAAGAATTGCAAGTCTGCAAAAGCAGGAACAGGTGTTCCGGTTCACATTCTGGTATGATTATGTATTAGCTTATGTTTGTCAGACTATTTCATTAACCACCCACTGCTATCACATATACATATACTTTGTTCTTTCTGAACCATGAAATGAAATGCATATATCTTCACTAATGCTTGCTATCAATGTAAATGAGAAAAAGAGGCTTATTACCAATCACGACTGCTGTGAAGCCCATACCTCTGTACACTTACAGGTAATAAACATCTTTTCGTAAGTAGGACCCAAGATATATTGAGTTCTGCCTATAATAAGAAATGGGGATCTTGTCCTACTTCTGTATTAATGGATGATACTTCCCGTATGTATTTAGACAGAATGCAACGGGACCATGTTGAAGAGAGCGTCTTCTCTCCAAACTGGAGGTGGTCATTATTTTTGAGCTCTTTTGTCATTCTGGAGGTAAGCAAACCTTTCTGGTCACAGATAATGGATTTTTTTTTCTGCCACTGGACAAGTGTACCAGATCGGTAGCCACTACTGTTAGGATTGTAGATCGGTCTCTGTAAGAGGAACTATGAGAAAGCACTGGTGTGAAATTGTTAAATCCTAGCTAAAGGGAAAGGTGGACGGAGAGTATAAGTGATCGACCGGATCGTGGACAGTTATGGTGACTGAGGAAGTTGCACATCTGATTCCTCTTTCAGGTGCATGTGTGTGTGCACACCTGTGTCCCTGCACATGTGTGCATGCGTGTGTTGTGTGGTGGATCAGGTGTACTTGCCCTCCTGTCTGCTCTGTATACTCACACAGTGCGTAGTCCATGGCCCTGCTTCACAAGGTCGCTTCTCCTGTTTATTTCAATGACACGTGAGCAGGGGGAATCAAGTTGCCTGGGTTCCAGCACCAGGTGCCAGCCACCCTTCCTGAAAGGTGTTGGGAATTAAAACGAGAGAGTGGTCATTTCCAGATTTATGCAACTCATATTTCATTCGGTGAATGACGCTTTGAATGTGATTCTGGAGTGGTTCTGCGTACTGCATATTATAAGCTATTTATTTTTTTACTTCCTTCTGAAAGCAATAATTTAAGGGAATTATGCATTAGGAGAGTTTTGCAGTGGTTTTTAAAAAAATTAATATCATGCCAGATATTTTAGGAAACCTGTTTAGGAAAGTAACACTGAATTCGTGTTTTAAAATTGTCACACTAAGCAAAAAATGGATCAGAACTGATTGTAGAAGAATAAAATTTAATCCAGTTGTAGAAATTTGATGGGTCCAAAAAAATGCAAAAAATATACTTTTGTTCCTTTATGGCCAGATGGTTTGTCCTATTTTAAGCCGATAGTATCTTCATACATCTCTCTTGAATGTCATTGGTTTTAACTGGCAGACAGTGTCTACTATTAGAATTTTCCATATTCCTGGATGATCTAAAGTATATTTTTGGAACATTTGGATGATCATACTGTACACCAGGAAAATTTTTTCATTACACTTAGCTCATGCTCAAAAAAGTGTTTATATAATTAAAAAAAAAAACTCTAAAAATGAACAGTTCTTTTGACATGATGTTGACAGAAGTCACTTTGATGTAGTTTAGAGTCATGAATTTTCTATCTGTTCCATTTTTCCTGGGGCTCCATCAACTCAGACATCCTGATCTGTCATTTTGCAACTCTTTGTGAAGGCCTTGACAGATAGAGGTTTTGACAAGTGCTGGACATCAGCGGCAGTGCAGAATAAGCAGTGTATATTTCTCCAGGTAAAGTGACAAAATGTCTAAAAGCGTCAGAAGAACTGTGTGGTCTTCAATCATATCTGATATTATAAAGCAAGGCTCTCTTTATTTTATGTGTTTTAGCACTGCATGGTGGCTAAGATTTAAAATTCTGTCAGATCCTTTGTTTTATTTAGGAGTGTTTACAATAATGAGAACACTGGGGTCACTAGAAACATCCTTTCAATTCCGACTGAGTGACTGATGGGCATTAACACATAATGTGATTGGAGTCTTTAAAACTGTAACATGCCATTAGATATTCCTCGCAGTACTGACTTGAGAAATTCTGCTTGATTAAAAAATACTTTCTCCTCTTTCTTGAGAGTTAATGGCTTGATATAAGAGAACTTCCACTGGGCACTAATTAGACCTGTGGGCCAGGCCACTAACTCTTCAGATGTCAGTGTCTGTCTTAGTTCGATCTCCCGTTAATGACTAAGGGATAAATGTAAACATTGGCCCGCCGATTGAATACGCTGTTCTTTTCATATAATTATTTTGCGTCTGTACTCACTCAAGAAACAGCTGTTGAAAGCTGAGTGCGGTGCAAAGTGGCACAGCCTGAAGATGGTCTTGTTCACGCATCCATCTCCTTTTTGATGTGATACCTCCTGGCAGGGTGGTGTGGCGACTTCAACTTCTTTGACAGCCATCAGTGCTACTGACCAGTGGTTTCAGGTTTTCCAGTGAAGGGAAAGGGTAGGGAAGGATTCCATAGTTGACTTTTTTTCCCCCTGCTGCTGGAGCTAAAGCTTCTGCCAACAACCATCTAAATCAACACCATGCCCATGTGCTCTGCAGACCGAAGTTCACCCCAACATCTGGCCTCACTGTCTGCTTCTTTCAGGTTTGTCACTGGGCAGCATCTGTTTATGGAGCCTGTCTCAACCTCTCTTTGATCTCTCTGACAGTAAAAAGAAGCTTCTATCACCCATAATGCGTTAGAATTAAAAAAAAAAATCCAAAGCATGGAACGTTGGAAAACTGGTGGGATTTTGTGTGTCTTCAGCTCTTTTTATTTTTTGAACTGGGCGTTCTGTTTGAACAGAGACATGGAGCGAGGTGATTCTACTCTTGATTTCCAAAATATTGTCACCATCGATAAGTGTAATATGTGAAGACATCTAGTCTAAGCCGGCACCGTCTTGTCCCTCTCGGTCAGCCTTTAAAGAATGAAAAGTGAATCATGCAAACTGTTTTTGTTTTTGTGTGTGTTTGTTTCGTATTAACTCTGAAGAATCAGTGTTGATATCTGTTGTCTGCTCTTCTGACAATTCTACCCACGGTTAAGAGCTCATGCATTTTTCATCCACCAGCTTAGGATGTAGGGGACAGTTGGGGGATGCTGCATAATCGTTGGATAAGTACTGCTCATTGTGGTCCACGTTCACCCATCTGAAGAGTGAAGCCCCAAACTGAATGTCCTCCCCCGGCTGCTGGTGGTTCGATCGCATGCATGCTGTTTACAAAGGCAGTGAAACATCTCCATCTTCCTCTTTCAGTCTTTCAACCCTTCACCCTTCAGGGGGACTCTGGTGATCTCCAGTCTGGAGTTCAAATTCAGTAAACACGTAAGGATGCCTACCCTGTGCCCGATTCCATCCTATGAGCTGGACATACAGAAGTGGATTAGACAGACACACTCCCCTGGTCTCTCAGAGCTTACAACCTGGATTGATAAGGGCGCTTAGAAATGTTCATGTCAAGAAAAAACTCAAGGATTCAAACTGTGTTTGGCCTTCCCCAAGAATTGGCAACTCATTACTCTTTTAGTATGTGAATATAATTGTGATAGTTCACAGCTATGATTATAATAAGATTTTAATTCTAGTCCAAATCAAATGCCAAAACTCTCAGGAGGAAGTTAGAGTGCAGTCTCCAGCACCTAGCACAGCTGCTCCGTACATGTTTGTGGAGAGAATTTGTGAATTTCTTCTATTTTTATTTATTTCCTAAAAGGATTGTTGATTTCCTCCTGTTTTTCTTCATCTTCCAGCAAACTATAGCCATAGATAAAATCATTTTTTTTTTCTGTGTGATTTAACTTTGGCTAACTAAAACAAGAACTTGTTTTTACAGCATTTACCAAAATTTTCAAAGTACTTTTACTAATTTGGCATCATTTCTTCTTCCCAAAATCCCAGAAATTTATAGGAAACTCAGAGCTTAACTCTTAAGTCCATAGTAATGAAGAGATCATTTGGACCAGGAATCTGCATATATTTTACTGTTATTATCAATTACTTATTTTTCATTTTCATTCCATCAAAGAAATTCCCTAGGAGTTTGTTCTGTCAGTTAGTAAATGCTTCTAAAAATGCTTAAGTAATCGATAAAATGTAAAAAACTGTAAGTGATATGTCCAAAGGAAAGAGACTCTGTCATGTGGGAATCCGTCTGCATACATTATAGTCACAAGTCTGTGCAAAGATGCAAACTTAAAGGAAGGATGCTGGTAAAACTAGGATTATTTCTCCTCAGTCATATGTGGTCTGAAAAGATAGAGTCGTGGTACCCGGATTCCAGCTCCCTCTTCTGCTTCACTAGTTCAGTGACCCAAGAGCAAGTCATTTAAGCTCTCTGGTTCCCAGGTTTTTATAGTTCACCCATAAAACAAAGTCTTAGGATTAGATGGCAAAAATAATCATTTATATCCAAGTTCTTACTTTGCAGTTTATAGCATTTCCAAACATATTATCTCCTTTAATCAGAACTTTCAATTCTAGTATTTTAGGAATCTGTAATTTCACCTTAAAGGGTACATGTTTGTTACGTAAAATAAAGCCTTCATTGAAGACATCAGATTATCATGATTCTGCTGAATGACCTGATATCTGCTTTGGAAATAATCTGTCTGTGGAAATTCAATCACCTAAATACTAAGCGCTGGTGTTGGTAAAGAATAATCATGGCTTTATTAATAAATTTCATAATGAGTCTTCTTTATGCTGAACATTTAACATTATAAACTCAGAAGGATGAATTCATGTCTAATCAATTATAAGAATGATAAGCTAAATATAGCATTTACCATATACACTTAATAATTTAAGAATAAAATCTACATTTTAAATTTTCTTAGATTTATATATAACTACTTCATTTGAACTACTTCCAAAAGAAATTGTACAAAAGATTATTTTCTTTTGAAAACATACAGGTTTACAAAAGATAAACCTTTTTTGTCAGCAAACCTGTGCATTTACGTATATTACTTTGGCCACTAGGGGGAGTCCGCATTGTCACGAATGCCCAAGAAACCCATGAGAACAGGAAACACAGGCTTTATTAGAGGGTTGATAATATATCCATTGTCTACCCAGAAATCGTATGCACGCAAAATGTCATACAAAATAATAAAAACACAAGATAATCGAACTCAGTGTCATCAGGTCCCTTATTTTACAGCCCCCCCCAACGGAAGTTTTCCTATTTTATTTTGCTCTTTAAAAGAAAGTACAACTTTCAAAAGTGATAACTTAAAATGCTTCCTCCAGATAACAGAGATTTAGAATCTGAAGGACCATGAGGGATTCAAGAACATATATTAGGAATAACGTGATCACTTGTTTTCTTAAGTCCATTCTAGTGCGGGTGAGAGAAGTCATATGGAAGTGAGAACCTTCTCTTTCCCCCTCAGGCCCTCCCCACAGAGCAGCAGCTGTGCTGGCATTTTTCATGCTGACCTACTGATATCCATCACCCCTAACCTGCGGGGACTTCCTTGGAGGGTGAGAGGGTAATTGTGTCTCATGTCCGGTCAGTCCTCAGCCCCTCTTCTGAGACCACCAAACACGTGGCTCTGTGTGTGTATTTTCGCTGAGCCGGTTTATAAATGAGGAACTGAGCTGAAACCACCTGCTTACTTCACCTCGGCTCCAGAGAGCAGAGGGAGGGCAGGGGCAGTGTTCCCTTCTCAGCGCGGCTGGTTTTAGTCAGCAGAGTTCAGATTTTTACAATTTCAGGCTTCCAGCAGGGCCCTTTGGCTTTTGCTTAAATATCCCACCTTACACCTTAGTGACCTTTGATTTGATTTATTGCAGGGTTATTTTGCTTCTCACTATCCGTGTATGCAGAAGGCAGAGGACCCACAACACCAGGGGTAATTGACAATGCAGGTGGTTATCACACACATATATATGTAACGTGAGTTACATTTAACTTACCTTCTCATATTGAGATATAGGTATCATTTTTTTATTATATATTTATTGGAGTATAATTGCTTTACAGTGGTGTGTTAGTTTCTGCTTTATAACGAAGGGAATCGGCTATACATATACATATATCCCCATATCTCTTCCCTCTTGCGTCTCCCTCCCACCCTCCCTTTCCCAGCCCTCTAGGTGATCACAAAGCACCGAGCTGATCTCCCTGTGCTATGTGGCTGCTTCCCACTAGCTATCTATTTTACATTTGGTAGTGTATATATGTCCATGCCACTCTCTCACTTTGTCCCAGCTTACCCTTCCCCCTCCCTGTGTCCTCAAGTCCATTCTGTAGTAGGTCTGTGTCTTTATTCCTGTCTTACCCCTAGGTTCTTCATGACATTTTTTTTTCTTAAATTCCATATATATGTGTTAGCATACGGTATTTGTCTTTCTCTTTCTGACCTACTTCACTCTGTATGACAGACTCTAGGTCCATCCACCTCACTACAAATAACTCAGTTTCATTTCTTTTTATGGTTGAGTAATATTCCATAGTATATATGTGCCACATCTTCTTTATCCATTCATCCGATGATGGACACTTAGGTTGCTTCCATGTCCTGGCTATTGTAAATAGAGCTGCAGTGAACATTTTGGAACATGACTCTTTTTGAATTATGGTTTTCTCAGGCTATATGCCTAGTAGTGGGATTGCTGGGTCATATGGTAGTTCTATTTTTAGTTTTTTAAGGAACCTCCATACTGTTCTCCATAGTGGCTTTATCAATTTACATTCCCACCAGCAGTGCAAGAGGGTTCCCTTTTCTCCACACCCTCTCTAGCATTTATTGTTTCTAGATTTTTTGATGATGGCTATTCTGACTGGTGTGAGAGGATATCTCATTGTAGTTTTGACTTGCATTTCTCTAATGATTAGTGATGTTGAGCATTCTTTCATGTGTTTGTTGGCCATCTGTATATCTTCTTTGGAGAAATGTCTATTTAGGTCTTCTGCCCATTTTTGGATTGAGTTGTTTGTTTTTTTGTTATTGAGCTGCATGAGCTGCTTATAAATTTTGGAGATTAATCCTTTGTCAGTTGCTTCATTTGCAAATATTTTCTCCCATTCTGAGGGTTGTCTTTTGGTCTTGTTTATGGTTTCCTTTGCTGTGCAAAAGCTTTGAACTTTCATTAGGTCCCATTTGTTTATTTTTATTTCCGTTTCTCTAGGAGGTGGGTCAAAATGGATCATGCTGTGATTTATGTCATAGAGTGTTCTGCCTATGTTTTCCTCTAAGAGTTTGATAGGCATCTTTGATATTGTAGGAAATCATTAGATTCCTCTCAACTAAAACCTGACTCAGAAGGGCTGGCGGACTTGCCCAGCACAGTGCTTCTCAAACTCTCTGTGGCGGTGGACACATTCTTTTATTCCTTTTCCAGTTGGTCGTGGATCAGTACTTCTGTAAAATACAATAAAAATAAATGACCAGAAAAGTGAAATAAAAAGCATTTGAAATACTACCTAATTTTTTATTATTATAGTCATCAGACATAAAACTACTCTGTGAAATTGCTGTGAGAGTTTCTAAACGCTTCCCCTCATGTTCTGTGTCTCGTCGTGGACCAGCACGGACAACAGTCTGTACCTAGGCCTAGTAGCATCCTCGTATTTTTCACTGCATCTCCATACCTTCCTGACAACCCAATCAGAGAACAGGCGGCATTGCCTTTCAAACTAACGTACAACAGCAACTTAACAGAACTCACTTATTCACCCTTATCCAGAGCAAGGGAGGAGTTGGAAGATTTTGCTTCTGAGCTGAATATAGGGTTGGGATAAATAGAAAAGGAGCTGTATTCAAAATTAAAAAGCAGAGTTGATGGCAGTACCAGTTTAATGAAAATAAGGTTTCAAATGTTTGACCCTAAGCATATAATTAAAAGTTTGTTGCAGATGATATTTTCTAATCAGCTCATACTACAAAAAGTTCAAAATTAAATTATTTTTGTCTTTGAATTTGGGGCAGGAATGAAGCAATTACAGGACGTCTTCATGTTCATGAAATATTCAATAGGTATAGAACCTGGAGAGCTTAGTAAAATAGTAGACTTGAACCCATTGCCTTATTCTCCCTTTCTTTTTAGTTGCCCTTTTGAAAGAGGGCTGATGGTAATTTTGTCTCCCAAGCCTCAATGCATATTGAGGAGAGATTAACTAAATAAACACACTGGACTGGGGAGCAAAAGACCCAGTTATCATCTTGTCACTATTTACTAGCCATCTGGCCTTAAGCAGGTCATTTTAGACCTCAGTTTTCTCTTCTTAAGATGGGAAGACTGTTACTATCTGTCTTCCTCACAGGATTCCTGGGAGGACCAGGTTAATTAGCTAGTGGGCTTAGGAGGCCATCAGGCATGTATGCACACACAACTGTGTGTGTGTGTATATATATGTGTGTATATATGTATATATATATGTAGATGTGTGTGGCATTAGTCTTCATTTTTCTTAAACATTTATTTTCTTGAACTGTCTTGAAATATGCATTCTAAGCTCATTGTTAACCCATTCCATGTATATATTATGGTCCTTTCTCACCCCGCTCCCAGTTCACCCATAACTTTAAGTGTATAATGATTTTTATTCTTGTTTGGGTTTTTTGTTTTTTCTGTTTTGGGGTTATTTTTAATTGAAGTATAGTTTCTGTACAACATTATATGTTACAGGTGTACAATTCTTGTTTTCAATAGTAGGTGAAAGTATTATTTAAATGCCATCTCTGAGAATTAACCTCCTTGTCCAATGGTGCTACGTAAGCATTGCTGTGGCCCTAAGCTTGAAGGGCTGGATAAAAGGAACCCCTGCCTCTGAAGGCTCTGGGCCAGCACACACACACACACACACACACACACACACACACACACACACACGCATGCCCCCACACACATATACCCACACACACACATGCATGCAGGTACACCCATGCTGGGGGGGGGGGGCCTTGACACTCCCGCTAGCCACACCCTCAGATTTCTGCACGACAGCACTTCATTGTCATGGTTATGCTCCACAAATGGTCGTAATGGGGCTTCCTTTGGAGAACAGTGATTGCAAATGAGAAGAGGTCATTGCCCTGAGAGCAAAGAAGCAGGTGGTCTCAAGGCTGTGACACTTGGCAGAACCTAGATGGGTCTGGACAATTTGAATCTAAATATGAAGTGCTGGGGCTTCCCTGGTGGCGCAGTGGTTGGGGGTCCACCTGCCGATGCAGGAGACACGGGTTCGTGCCCTGGTCTGGGAAGATCCCACATGCCGCGGAGCGGCTGGGCCTGTGAGCCATGGCCGCTGAGCCTGCGCGTCCGGAGCCTGTGCTCCGCAATGGGAGAGGCCACAACAGCGAGAGGCCCGTGTACCGCAAAAAGAAAAAAAAAATTAAATAAATAAATAAATACGAAGTGCTGGAAATGGAAAAGCACTTTTCACCCTAGTAGACTGGAAGGGTCTGCATTAGCCCCTGGAGGAGTCATTTGTGGCTCGAGGACAGGTTAGGAGAATTAGGGACCCTCATTCATTTCTCATCGATCCATCCATTCACATATTTATTGAGCACCTGTCATGAACCAGCCCCAGTGCTTTGTGCTGCGCAGAGAGGCAGTGAAAAAATAGTCTGGGTCCCTGCTCGTGAAAATTACAGATAATTACAACGCACAGAATGGCTTCAGCAGACTTTCTCCCCTCTTCTGCTCTCTTTGAAGGCGTACGCAGTGTGATAGTCAGAGAAAGTTGTAGAAAAGCAGCTTGAGTTTATTTTTACCTTTCCACGGCTATAGCTGTGATCCACTCAGTCCGCTGTGATGCAGCTTCTGCTCTCTCTGCGCTCCTCTGAGATGTTCTTTGAAATGTCTCTGGCCGGTTTCTGTTGCTGTTACAGACGACTGAGCTAGCAGGATTGAGGGAAGCAGCTGGCAGGCCAGAGCGAGGACCTGGCTCCATCCTCTGCTCCAGGGCCTCGTTCTCGCTGGAGCTGGACCCTTTCAGGGACACAAATACTAGCATGTCATGTTGGTCTTGCAAAGGCTGCTTCATGAGAATGGAATCAGGAGCAATGGAAGGTGGATAGCTGGGGCTGTTTTGGGCAGGCACCAATTGTCAGTGTACTGGATATTCATTTCCATGAGTCTGTCTCCTTAGTGCATCTGTGAATTTCTTTTCTAATAATGTTTTGCCCACAGAGGACACATGGTTAATGCTGATTGGTTTCAGCCCTTTGAGATAGAATCTAGATATCAGCACTCTGCACCTTCCAGTATAAACACCTTTGTTAGAAAGTACAGCCCTGCGGGTATTCCCAGAAACTCTGTGATAAGCAAGGTCGGTATTGAGGAGTTGTGAGTGGTGTGGGCCCCCTGATCTAACAGTTATGAAGCAGGAGGCCTGAAACCATGACTTAACTCCTCTGCAGGTGGGAGAGGCTGGGCTGAGGGAGAAATCAGCACCTGTTCATCCTTGATGCTCTGATGAGCCCAAGGCTGCTGTGCTGGACACACACTTGTTAGTTCCTCAGGCTAACAAGGTTGATGTGGGAGGTACTTTCTGTGCCATTCCCCTTTCCCTGAATGTGTTCCTTTATACACCCAGGTTGTCTCAGGCACTTGGGAGACAGAGGTGAGCAGAAAGTAGCCTATTGCATGTAGACTTGGAAAGGGCTTTGGAGGTCATCCCCATCCCACCTCGGACCACCAGCATCCCCCCACCCCAGCTGCCATCACAACGATATGCTTGTACTGGTGCCCGTTTTTACCTATGTTGGATGCATGTGCCAGTGGGTTTCCTGCTTTCCTGGTAGTCTGGAACCTTTGACAGTGGACAGGAGGAAAATAGGAGGAGTGAATATTCATTTGGCTTCTCTTCTCCTGTCCTTTATTTCAGAGCTTTAGGGAGAGCTGATATCTCATTTTCTGCTGTGGTCCCCAAGTCAACTTAACTTCTCTAAACTCTATTACCTAGCTAATGGTTGCATTTGTGTGGATAAATGAGGAAATGTATACTTTTGGGTAAAGAATACAACTTTCAGAAATGTTTACGTCAATTTAGGCTTTCGATGAAGCTATGGATGTTTCTGTAGAATATTTAAATAATACCTAAGCTGTTTACATGACTCTTCTCACTATTGTGGTTAAGCTGCCTCTGCCTCCACCCCTGAACAGCATGTATCCCAGGAGTGGCTCCATCCCGCAGCACTGAACTGTTCATAAAACCAGGAGGGAGGATGGCGTGGTGGGTTCCGTGCAAAGTGGCACATGTGCAGTCCCTTCATACTGTGAGTATTCAGTTCCATTTCTTACTGGAAGGCATAAAACGAATTGCTTATGTGCATGTTTAAACCACAAAAATGTCCTGGCAGAAAGAGAATGCGTGGGGATATTTCTTTCCACAACCCACAGTGGAATGAACAGGAAAAGTAGTTCCAGCTAAAGGAGAAGCTTAAGCCTGCCGTGGACAATCTCTTCAATTTCCAAAATGTATTTTCCACATTCTTTTTTGAATACAAAAAGTCTCAAATATTTCTCCAACCACAGCTCAACATATATATGTTATTGAAAATGTGTGTTACTCCTTCACATCTGGGAAAGAAAAATTCTTTTGGGGGTGTGTGTGTGTCTTTAACCAGTATTTTCGAAGCAGAAAACGGGATTACAGATTACAAGGACCTTAGAATTTCTTGAGTTCAAAGTAGGCTGTGAATAAGAGTGGCTGTCTGTCCACCACCGCCCCCCCCCGCCAAATATACAGCATCTGGGTTAATTCATTACTTTTTTTTTTAACATCTTTATTGGAGTATAATTGCTTTACAATGGTGTGTTAGTTTCTGCTGTATAACAAAGTGAATCAGCTATACATACACATATATCCCCATATCCCCTCCCTCTTGTGTCTCCCTCCCACCCTCCCTATCCCACCCCTCTAGGTGGTCACAAAGCACCGAGCTGATCTCCCTGTGCTGTGTGGCTGCTTCCCACTAGCTATCTATTTTACATTTGGTAGTGTATATATGTCCATGCCACTCTCTCGCTTTGTCACAGCTTACCCTTCCCCTTCTCCGTGTCCTCAAGTCCATTCTCTAGTAGGTCTGTGTCTTTATTCCTGTCTTACCCCTAGGTTCTTCATGACATTTTTTTGTTCTTAAATTCCATATATATGTGTTAGCATACGGTATTTGTTTTTCTTTTTCTGACTTACTTCACTCTGTACGGCAGACTCTAGATCCATCCACCTCACTACAAATAACTCAATTTCGTTTCTTTTTATGACTGAGTAATATTCCATAGTATATATGTGCCACACCTTCTTTATCCATTCATCTGTCCATGGACACTTAGGTTGCTTCCATGTCCTGGCTATTGTAAATAGAGCTGCGATGAACATGGTGGTACATGACTTTAAATCATGGTTTTCTCAGGGTATATGCCCAGTAGTGGGATTGCTGGGTCGTATGGTAATTCTATTTTTGGTTTCTTAAGGAACCTCCATACTGTTCTCCATAGTGGCTGTATCAATTTACCTTCCCACCAACAGTGTAAGAGGGTTCCCTTTTCTCCACACCCTCTCCAGCATTTATTGTTTGTAAATTTTTACATGATGGCCATTCTGACCGGTGTGAGGTGATACCTCATTGTAGTTTTGATTTGCGTTTCTCTAATGATTAATGATGTTGAGCATCCTTTCATGTGTTTGTTGGCCACCTGTATATCTTCTTTGGAGAAATGTCTATTTAGGTCTTCTGCCCATTTTTGGATTGGGTAGTTTGTTTTTTTTGATATTGAGCTGCATGAACTGTTTGTAAATTTTGGAGATTAATCCTTTGTCAGTTGCTTCATTTGCAAATATTTTCTCCCATTCTGAGGGTTGTCTTTTCCTCTTGTTTATGGCTTCCTTTACTGTGCAAAAGCTTTTAAGTTTCATTAGGTCACATTTGTTTATTTTTGTTTTTATTTCCATTTCTCTAGAAGGTGAGTCAAAAAGGATCTTGCTGTGATTTATGTCATAGAGTGTTCTGCCTATGTTTTCCTCTAAGAGTTTTATAGTGTCTAGCCTTACATTTAGGTCTTTAATCCATTTGGAGTTTGTTTTTGTGTTTGGTGTTAGGGAGTGTTCTAATTTCATTCTTTTACGTATAGCCGTTCAGTTTTCCCAGCACCACTTATTGAAGAGGCTGTCTTTTCTCTATTGTATATTCTTGCCTCCTTTATCAAAAATAAGGTGACCGTATGTGCGTGGGTTTATCTCTGGGCTTTCTGTCCTGTTCCACTGATCTATATTTCTGTTTTGGGGCCAGTATCATACTCTCTTGATTACTGTAGCTTTGTAGTATAGTCTGAAGTCAGGGAGCTCATTTTTCTTTCTCAAGATTGCTTTGGCTATTCGGGGTCTTTTGCGTTTCTATACAAGTTGTGAAATTTTTTGTTCTAGTTCTGTGAAAAATGCCATTGGTAGTTTGATAGAGATTGCGTTGAATCTGTAGATTACTTTGGGTAGTAGAGTCATTTTCACAATGTTGATGCTTCCAATCCAAGAACATGGTATATCTCTCCATCTGTTTGTATCATCTTTAATTTCTTTCATCAGTGTCAGTCCATTACTTTTTAAATAGAGCATTTTATCATAAAGATGGGAATCTTGATAGCGTCAAATAGGTGGTTTTATTTTCCAGAATATGTAGAGTTGGGCCATTCTTTTAGAGCTAGAAAAAAAGGGTATTACATCACAGTGTATTTCTTCTTATTGATGAAGAGAAGATATATTTAATGTCATAAGTACACAGCTAAAATGTATTTGAGGCATTTTCCAGAGTGGAGATACCGCTTGAAACCCAGAATAAGATAACTTTTTTGCTGGACTATTAGCCAATTTGGAGTTGTGTGTAATCAATACAGACAATGGATAGTTCAACACGGACTGATTTAATTAATAAATAATAGTGCAGAAAGGGGAAAGTACACTATTACGCTTTTTATGATTTGGGGGATACTAATGTCTCTGGATATATGTCCGCAAGTGTCAGTATAGAAGCCAAGTCCTTGTGGTTCCTGTCAAGAAAATAGGGGCAATGTGTGTGGGTGCGTCGTGAAGGAATTCAGTTACTAATATGTCTAAGAAAAGCCTAGAAATAAAATTGAATTTACCATTCACTTATGAGTATTTTGAATTTATATAAGTGTTTACTTCATTATTTCTTTAAATAACGAGTACCAGGAAGACGTTATAAATATCTTATATTTTAAAGTTTGATGTTCATACATATTATAAAGCATTTATCTCAAAAAAGTATGTAATATATTTGGAGACAAATAAGAATACTTTTAAAGGTAAAAGCATTTGCACAGCTATTTTATAAAACCTAGTTGATACTAGGAAAGCAATGAAAGGCTGTTTCAACTTAATGACAGACGTCTCAAAATCTATTTTTAAGTTAACAGCTTTTTAGCACCCAGTGCCTAGAAAACCAGAACCCCAGAAACTTGCACTTCAGCAAAAGTTGGACTCCTGAGAGCTTCCTGGGAGCTGTGCATTGTATCGTAAAATGAAGTGTAAACTCGTCATAGGTCATAGGTGTGTCTTTTTCATTCCGTGTATCCTCAGCATCCAGCGTTACGTCTGACATGTAATCTATATGTAATCAATATTTATCGCTAAATAAATGGGTGAATTTTTTTAAAAAAAAGGAAGGGAGTAAGGAAAGAAAGGTCCTAGAAAATGGAAAAGCTTCACAAAAAGCTAGTTTTCAGTGCTTTTTCCATATTAATTGTAGCCGTGATAGCCCCTATCTCTAAAGCTTTGCTTGGGGAGGTGCAGAGGAGGGGCAGGGAGTGCTCCTGCAGGAGCTGCCATGACACTGTCACAGGTACCGTGATCCAGCTTGAATCTGGGGTTTTATGTGCAGGCATCTATGTTATCACCATGGCTGTCACTGAGTCGGGAAATGAGTTTTATGCTGATGATAGGAGCTGAGAGCATAGGAACAACGGCTGAGTATAATTATTTGGTACTGAATGCACTTGTCTGTGTTGTGATATAGGATGAGGGAACTCTGCAAACCCAGGAGATGGCTGGGAAGGGCAGCGTGACCTGCAGGGTGCCCTGTCTCCGTCCCCTGTGCTAGCAGCTTTAGTGAGCTCATACTGAAGAGAATCTTACAGGCAACCTAAGGTAAATCCACTGGGATGCAAGAGAGAGATTTTTATCTAGGGAAAAGACCTGCAATGAACGAGTGTGGCTTTTATTATTTATTACTCCTTTCCACAGTGTTGAAAGCAGGTGGAGCTGTTTTCCCAGCTATACAGAGTGAAAATGGACACAAGAAAAATACTTGAAGAAACTTTGAATTATCCAAGGACTAATTTTTTTTAAGAAAAATTTACATTTGTTGAGCATCTGTTATGTGCCACATACCTTTAGATGCTATCGAATTTTTTGGGGGGGGTGCGTTTATTTTTTTTTAAATTGAGATATAATTTACACACTGTAGCATTCACGTTTTAAAAGTGTACAGTTTTCAGTATATTCACAAGGCTGTGCCACCATCACCACTGCCTGATTCTGGAACATTTTCATTACCTCCAAAAAAGAGCTTGTTAGCTACTCCCCATTCTTCTCTCCCCTCATCCCTAGGTAATCACTAATCTATTTTCTGTCTCTGTGGATTTGCCTGTTCTGGAAACTTTGCCTCGTACAGTCCATGGCCTTTTGTGTCTGGCTTCTTTCGCTTAGCATAATGTTTTCAAGGTCCATCCGTATCTTGGCGTATAACTGTACTTCATTCCTTTTTTATGGCGGAATAATATTGTGAACAATGGAATAATAATATGAACAATGGAATAATATTCCATTGTGTGGATATACCATATCTGTTTATCCATTCATCAGTTGATAGACATTTGGATTCCACTTTCTGGCGATTATGAATAATGCTGATATGACCATTTGTGTGCAGGTTTTTGTGTGGATCTATGTTTTTGTTTCCCGTGGTGGTACCTAGGAGTGGAACTGCTGGGTCATATGATAACTCTGTGTTTAACTTTTTGAGGACCTGCCAGGCTATTTCCCACAGTGGTTGTACATTTTACAGCCATTTTAGTTAAGTGTGAGGTGGCATCTCATTGTGGTTTCGATTTGCATTTCTCTAATGACCAGTGATGTTGAGCATCTTTTCATGTGCTTATTTTCCTGTGTGAATATCTTTTTTAGAGAAATGTCTGGGAAGTAGAGTTGTTTGGTATTTTTATGCATTTCTGAATTATTCAGGAGACAAAAATTAAGGCAGACTTTAATTCAAACCATCACCAGATATTTATTAAGCACTTTCTATGTGCCTGCTGGTCACTGCTTGGGAAGATGGCATTCATAGATACTTTGGGGTGAGATCGTCTCTGAACTTGGAAGAAGTTTTTGAATGCTGATTATGACCTTACGTATTTTAAAAAATAAATCTCTTTATCTTGTCTGAATTCTGCAATAAATTACATCTTAGCATTATTTCTACTGCTTCGAGACTCTATTAAATTATTTATTTAAGGCCTTACAACATGTTTATTACGTACCAGGCATTTTGGTAAGCCCTTTATAAATGTGAATTCATTTAATTCTCATTACAATCAATAGTAGATATTCCCATCATCCCCATTTTACAGATGAGGAAGCTGAAGCAAAAGGAGATCGCAGGTAACTTGCTCAGCCTCACACAGCAAGTGAGGCCGTATGGTTCTGGACCACCTGTTTCGTTCTTTTGTTTGTTTTTTAGCGGCTTAAAACCATAGAAGTTTATTATTTCCTAAGATCCTATGAGATGACTGGCTCAACTGGGCAGTTCTGTCCCAGGTGACATGGACTGTTGCTGGGCTCACCTGGGCTTGAACATCCAAGATGGCGCACTCACGCTGCTGAAACTTGGGTGGGAGTTGATCTGGAGCTGTCAGTGTGAGCACCTCAGACCTCCTTCACGTGGCATCTTCACATGGCTTGGGCTCTCATAACATAGCGGCTTCCAAAAGGTTGCAAGTGGAAGCTGCCAGTACTCTTCAGGCTTGGGCTTAGATGTCTCAGAACAGCACTTGGGCTGCTTTCTACTGGTAAAGGCCTGTCCAGACTTAAGGTGAGGACAAAGAAACTCCGCCTTTTGTGAGAAGCAGCTCTCCCATACAGGGAGGAGAACAACACTGAGGACCATCTCCAGAGAGCAGCTACCTCAGACACGAAGTGATCTTTGTCTAGTTTTAAGAATTTTCCAGAAATATAGCAAAGGTATAAACCAAGGGAAATTTGACCTTTGTTTTGTTTGCAATTTCATTCATTATATTTGAGTCACTAATATAACACACGCACATCAGTGTTTGTAGTTGTCCCATTCATGGTGAGTCAGCGTTTAGATTCACATATCTGATTGCTTCTCTTTTTTTTCTGGGCCACCTGTTTTACACCACCGTGTTCTTCTGTCTCTCTTATGCTGTGTTGTCTCTTGAATACCCAGTATTTGGAATGAGGAATGTATAAGTTCAATCGTGCATTTATTTGACAAAGGTTTGTTGAATGCTACCCTGTGCCAGTCACTGCTCTAGACTCTGAGGAAGCACCATTGAGGACATTGAATAGACCCCCCACCCCCCGTCCTCGTGGGATTTCCCTTTTAGTGGACCAAACAGACCATGTCCTGTAACCAGGGGAGAGAGGCTGATGGTGGTGGAAGGAGTGTTTAAGTAGGAGTCAGGGGCAGCTTTTCTCAGTAGGTGATATTTAAACAGCAACGGGAATGAAGTGAACCACAGGGGTGTCTGGACGAACAGCATTCCAGACTGAAGAACCTGCAGGTGCAAAGGCCCTGAGGTCGGATACTGTTTGCTCCGTTCCTCATTCCAACCACTGAGAGCCCGGTGGGGTGGGGGGACTTATATCTGAAACAAGCTTATGCCTCACTGATTTCTCCTCAAACACTCTTCTCTTCCTGCTTCCTTGTTCAGCTCCTACTTCCTGGGCTGCTTCTTCTCAGTCTCCTTTCCTACGTCCCCACCTCTGGGTACCTCTGAACACTGGAACCCCTTGAGCTCGGTTTGAAGACCCTCCTCTTCTCTCCTCGTGCCCCAGCTTGGGGTCTTACCCAGCTCCATGGTAACCATGGATACCACCTACACCCTGAAAACCCCTAAGCTTGAATCTCCAGACTGGACCTCTCTCCCCCTGAACGCCAGGCTTGTAATCCTACTGCCCATTTTTTTTTTTTTTTTTTTTTTTTTTTTTGCGGTACGCGGGCCTCTCACTGCTGTGGCCTCTTCCATTGCGGAGCACAGGCTCCGGACGCGCAGGCTCAGCGGCCATGGCTCACGGGCCCAGCCGCTCCGCGGCATGTGGGATCCTCCCGGACGGGGGCACGAACCACGTCCCCTGCATCGGCAGGCGGACTCTCAACCACTGCGCCACCAGGGAAGCCCTCTACTGCTCATTTAACATCTCCAGTCAGAGGTCTAATAGCATCTTAAACTTAACCTATCCAAGTGCACTCAACTCTTCTACCCAAAATGAATTTGGGGTTTTATGTGCAGGTGGGTGCCTTTTGGTTAGTGCCCCTACTTTAAAAGCGTCCACTTGCTCACTTTGGCCTATAGGATGACTGTTGCTGCTTAGCCTCGCTTTCCAGACGCTTCACAACCTGGCTTATCCCACTTCTTCTCCAGCTTTGTCTTCCACCATCCACACCCACAATCCCAGACGGACTGGGCTCTGTCAATCTGGCACTGGTGAGCGACGTCTGCCATCCCCTCTGCCTGGCCTCTCATCTCTTCCCTTTCACTCCCTAACGGAAGCTTACCCATCCTCAAATGCACAGCTCAGACGTTATGTTCTGTAAAAAGCTTTCCTCTGCTACTCCAGTAAGGACTCTACTGGGCTTTTCTCTTAGTATTTGTATTATTCAGGGTCCTCCAGAGAAACAGAACCAATAGACCAATAGAATATATACATATATATATATATATTTATATAGAATATATATAGAGAATATAGAATATAATATTATAACATGTAATTGCTATATAGATAATATATATAATATTCTATATATATATTTTATATACAGGGGTGTGTGTGTGTGTGTGTGTATGTGTGTGTATACACACGTATCTGAGAGAAAGAACTTTTAAGGAATTTAAGACTCATGCAATCATGGAGCTGGCAAGTCTGAAATTTGCAGGGCTGTAAGAGTCGATGTCACAGCCTTAAGTCCAAAATCCATACAGCAGGCGAGTAGGCAGGAAACCCAGGCAGAGTTTCTGTGTTGCAGTCTTGAGGCAGCATTGCTTCTTCCTCAGGAAATCAGTTCTGATGTTAAAGCCTTCCACTGATTGGATGAGGCCCACCCACATTATGGCAGGTAATCTGCTTTACTTCAAATCAGCTTACTGTAAATGCTAATCACATCCATCAGTACCTTTACATCAACATCTGAACTAGTGTTTGGCCAAGCAACTGGACACCAGAGCCCAGCCAAATTATCCATTAGAATAAATTCATTACTTGCTCATGCTAGGCTTCTCCTTTGGCCACAACTCAGTGCTATACTTATACATCGGACCTTCTATTCCAAACGTGTATTAGTTATTCATTGTTGTATAATAAGTTCCCTCCCCCCCCGCCCCATTCATTCTCTCAGTTTCGAGGTTTGGGATCTGGGAGTGGCTTAGCCAGCTGGTTCTCGCTCAGGGTCTCTAGCGAGGTGGCAGTCACAATATTGACTGGAGCTGCAGCCATCTCGAGATTTGACTGGGGCTGAAAAATCTGCTCACATGACTGTTAGCAGACCTTAATCCCTCGCTGGGTGTTGGCCAGAGACCAAGCTGCTCAGCCTGCAGGCCTGTGCAACATGGCGGCTGGCTTCCCAGAACAAGTGGTCTGAAGAGAGAGGGGAAGAGAGAGAACCCAAAATAGCAACCAGCCTCTTATGACCTATTCTGGAACGTCAAATACCTTCACTTCTCCCGTGTATTTGTCACACGAACCCATCCTAGCCTGGGGGTGTGTGGAGAGGACTACAGGAGGCTGTGAACAGCCTTCCTTCAGCTACCTCAGAAGGAGAACCTTGTCACATCAGCTTCTTTCCCCTACCACGAGGTATGGTGTATGGTACATACAAGACTTGCAATCAGTGGACGTTTGTGGAGTGAATAACTGACCGAATGAGGAATCAGGCCCAGAGAATATGAAGTCATGCTGAAATTATGATTGCATTTCCCACTGGAAAATAATGTGCAAAAAAGAAGAGTAAGAGTTTCTTCTCCTAGATTATTGGAGGTGTTTTCGTTGCTATTTTACCCTCTAATCATTTGGGTCCACAAATACTTTAAAAATCATATTTAAGGGAAAGACTGACCGAATCACTTTGCTTTTCTCCAAACAATTAGTTTCCACTGAAAAAAAAGTTGGGATTTTTTTTTTTCTCTTTTTGGTGGGGTGGATGTTGGGTGACCTCTGGGTCAACAGGGAAGGTAGTTTTGAAATGGAACCAGGTAGAGTGCACCTGGGTGGTACTGGTTACAACCATGCCGAGTTTAAATGGCTCAAGCACACTGGGCACTGAGATTCTTATGGAAAATAAGAATCTTATTTTTCTTAATAAGATGGGGGGATGATTAAGAAAACCTTACTTTCTCACAAATATAACACAGAATTGTTAAATGTTGCTTCAACTGTTCATTTCAATTTGAAATGCTAGAGAAAAATGAAAGCATGCAATGGTCAGTATCATCTGGGTCTTTTTACTGCCATATAATGTGCTTCATTGAAACCATATTTCTGGCTGAAATATCAGAAATTTGTGTTACTGGCGACAGTGTTGCCACCTTTCTTTATTTTCTGTTTTTAATTTTCGAGGGGCCCGTGCATTGGTTTATTGGGAATTCTTACAAATCGGAGAAACTTTTATTTTCTAAATGAAACAGTACCCCATTGCTACAGGATACATAAGTTTTGATTTCATATGTTTAATTTAAATAAAGTAGAAATATGGGGACTTCCCTCCTCACAGACCTGAGTGTGGCAGGAATTGTCATGTTTCCCTCTGATGAGAAGTTGAGGGACTAGTCTAGCTTCTCAGTGGGAACAGCTGAAAGGAACATATCAGGAAAGAAAGAGTGTATTTAAAAGGAATGCTTAACTGGTTAGACAAACTAAAATAAGCATGTACAACATTGGAGAGAAAAATGAAGGTGTGATGAAAGAAAAAGTGTAGTTTCCCACAGAATGGCTGGGAAAAGAAGAGTTGGTTTTCTTAATGCTCCACTAAGCATAAAAATAAAACCCTCTATACTTGAAAAAAAAAAGTAAGGGGAAAAGGTTTTCCATTCCCTTTAACAGAAAGGGAAATTAGAAAGCAAGAAAAAAGTTGAAAAACACGTGACAATTTCTATAAAAAAGAATGAGCCATCTCTGCTAGAATTCACTGAATTGAGCCTTTTGCCCCAAATGTGTTTTTTTTAAAGAATTGTATTTACCTGATAGCAACTGATTTGATTTTGAAATATAAACATATTTTCAAAAGCAAGAGAACGTGTTTAAAGGTTGTTTCCATCTATCGACATAGCACAGATCATAGGAAAGGACTCTTGCTTATTCTGTGGGTCTCAGGGAGCTGCCACCTGCAGAGGTCAAGGCTAATAGGTGTTTGCTCAAGGGTAAGCGTGAAGGCAGACGTCTTCCTTTAACAAAGGGCTTGCTCATTGTTTCCTGACCGTCAGCCCTAGTCACTGGCCAGTGAAGCCATGATGGTAGAAATCCCTGTCTACTTCCACAAGTCAGTAAGGTCTATTGCAGAAGAGACTTCTTGATCAGCCCTTCCTCCTTCAAGCTGACTTTTAGATGAATGAATGAATGTGGGGAAAATGGGCATTCTAGTTGGACTATCTTAATGAAGTTGAATTTAAACAGGAAGGTTATGAAAGTTTTACAGGTCTATGAATCATCAATTCTACCTTTCCTGCCCCCTTGAAACTCAAAACACCCAAGACGGTCACAGATATGCAACAAATACATTCTTAAGAGTCTCTTGCCCAGTTGCCATTAGCTGTCTTGCTTTTCAGAAATTGGCACCACGATCTCCTTGCATCTCTCTCTCTCTGACTCCTCGATAGATAGATGATAGATAGATAGATAGACAGTCAGATAGACAGATACACACGCACACAATGGCCTTGCATATGTGGCATTGCTGTTTAACAAAAGCAGTTTCCTTAAGTTCTATAAGAGTCCTGATTTCTGATTTCTTGGGATATGAAAAGTCTCTGCAGACCTCATCACATATGGATAGGATCCCTTCTGAAACATTGCAGTCTTTGCACACAGACATGGCTGTCAGTGTATATTCTCTGCCTCAAAGCTGTATTTTCCTCTTTATTTCTCTGTAGATGGTATAATCATCACTAGCAGCAGTCATGTGACCACACACTGATGGTAGACATTGTTTTGCTCTGCGTATCACTGCATGTACTCCCACCTCTTGGCTTGTCCAGAGTATTCCAGAGGAAAGCTCATCTTGGCTCATTGTAGGTGAAATGCCCACCCTGGGCCAATCTACTGAAACCAAGACCGGGTCATATTAGCACATGGCAGCTCCTGTGTGGATGGTGGCAGCAGCAGTTCCTGGATGACATGGGTGTCCACTGAGTCATCGTGGATGAGCCAGCATTTAATTTGTAACTAATAAATTGGCTTCGTTGTCACAAAAAGGAGCTTTTTGGAACACGATAGGTACCTTCTTTTGTTCTAATGACTTTTTTAGGGATAAAGTATTGATGCTAAACCAATTCTGCTGGATTAGTGACCCCAAGTACCCTGTAAGGTCTCATTCTTTTAAGGGCTTAGGGCAGGGCAGCTGGTGGGTGCTCAGCCTTGGTGCGGGTGGACAGCAGTTCTTACTCACTCATAACATACCCGCACTCTGCCTCTCAACAGACAGGCAGTGGAGCCTAACCCTGGGCTACATGTGTGGGAGGTTTTGTTCATAGTCTCAGACATGGAGTGATACAAAGGCAAAGTCAGGGTGGAATGAGCCATAAAGGCAGGACATGCAAATCAGAGCCTCTGTCCTAAGCATTTAGGCAGAGGGGGAATTTAGGTAGGAGACAAGAGCTTGGAATTGATGTGCCAAAGAAGAGCAAAAATATCTAGACAGGAGGGTAGAAACAGAATTAGCTAGAATTATGCCTTAGCCACAAGCAATCCTTCTGGGATTCCTTTAAACCTTGGGAGGGAACCATGAAAGGCACTAAAGGAGCTGATTCTGACACCACAATAATAGTAACAATAATAAGAGCAGCTAATATTATCAGATGCTTTCTGTGTGCCGGCATGCGTGCTGACTGCTTTATAACAATGATCTCATTTGGCAAGACCAGGTTTTTATATTGAGTTTATTTTAAAATGGAGACCCTATGATCCATTTCTACGTGAAGAAATCCAGGACTGCAGCTCCTTCTTACGCATTCCTTTCAGCCTGAACCTTTGGGAATATTTTGATGAATCCTTAATTTTCTGACATGCAATGATTTTAGATTAGATTTTTAATGTGATGGTGATAGAGCTTTTACGGCTTGTCCTCCTCAGTTGCTTGAGAACGTTCTGGTGAGCAGTTAGTTTGGTACTTCTCTGTAATTATCATTTCTCTGGCAATTGGCTAATATCATCATCAGGAAATCATTGCTTTCTTTAGCCCTTAAAAATGTGCTGTTTACCTCCTTTCTATGGGTTTTTGGTAAGAAACTTTTAGTTCTTATTTAGCTGTTATTTAAATGTTACTGTTATCTCTATGACAAGTCAGCATATTATTTTGAACAGTTCTAAAGGGTTTCCTTCCTTTCTTAGGGTTTTTGATTGTCCAGTGAGCACGAGACTGCTTTGTTCCGAATATTAATGACCAGTTAGGGCAGGAAGCACCACTTTTTGTTTGGAATCTCTTTTGCCATGAGTGTGTATTTTTTTTCCCTGGAACTCAAAATATTGTATGAGTATTAGGCTTCTAACCATCTTAATGCAAATTGCACACGTAAATATATTTTGTCTAGTGGGCTTTTCTGTTAACATTTCTGAGTTTTTGTTTTCGCAGCACAGTGTGTGCTGCCTTTTACATTAGAACAAAAGCCCCCAAATGTCGGCTCATCAGCTGACAATACCAGTTTTGTCTCTTAATTAGAAAAGAGAATAAAGCTGTTTAGGGGTGTCAATAAAATGACAGATGCATCATTAGCAGACGGTGATGGTGGATCAGTTCTGTGCAAATACTTGGAATGGCATTAATAGGAATTTCTGCGAGCATATTTAAATCACAAGCTTGAGGGGGGAGAAGGCAGTGTTTTAATGCAGTGAACTAGTAAAAAAACGGGAGTGAACGACCATTTAAGACGGAATTAAAAGTGCAAGAGAAATCAAGTTGCAATAGAGACTGTATTCCTAAGAAATTTATATACTATTAATAGATCACAAATGAGCCGTTGTGGATATTGTATGATTAATTCATTTAATAAATACTTATTGAGGGTCTACTACATGCCAGGTGGTAAATTTAATGAGAGTTTAAAGTCCAAAGCCAATGTGACTGCCCCTTGTAATTAGGAGGACAAAATTGCAATCCAGCCATAAATCTCTGAAGAGATTCTTTGAAACCTCTTGCGCTGGATGGTCTCAAACTGTGTAAAATCCAGGTCACTCAGTGAGATTCAAGGGAGAATGCCATGTAGTCTGTATTTCCTGGATGGTTGGCGGGCGCATGTGGGTGTGTCATGCACAAGATACTATGTCATGTTATTCTGTGATCAGGAAGCACTTAACTCACGAGACTAAACACTGTACTTGTCAATTATTATATTCCCAGGGCTTAAAATAGTGCCACCAAAAAGTAGGCACCAATAAATATTTACTAATGAATCGTTGAGCAAAGAATACATGTGAAACTGAAGACAAACCATAGACTAATTGGATACGTTTTAAGTATATGAATTATTGTGGTAGAAGACCTTCATTTTATTTGAAATCTATTCGTTTGCTTATTCGTTCTGTGGACACACAGAACATCAGAGCTGTTCCATGCACTGTGCTAGGACTGAGAGTTAAGAAATGAAACAGAGTCCCTGACCTCAAGGAGCCCCCAGTGTTTTTTTTCAATGCGTTTCTTCTTTTTATTGGAGTAGAGTTGATTTACAATGTTGTGTTAGTTTCAGGTGTACAGCAGAGTGATTCAGTTATACAGACATATGTATCTATTTTTTTCAGATTCCTTTCCCTTATAGGTTATTATAAAATATTGAGTAGAGTTCCCTGTGCTATACAGTAGGTCCTTGCTGGTTATCTATTTTATGTATAGTAATGTGTATCTGTTAATCCCAAACTCCTAATTTATCCTTTTCCCCTTTGATAACCATACGTTTGTTTTCTATGCCTGTGGGTTTATTTCTGTTTTGTATATAAGTTCATTTGTATCATTTTTTTAAGATTCCACGTATAAGCGATATCATACGGGATTCGTCTGTCTCTGTCTAAGGAGCCTCCCATTTAGCCTTTATACGCTGAGTGATCTGGTAACTAGAGATCTACCTGTATCCCCCCATGATGTAGAAGAGTACAAGATGTCCCAGACCTCTGAGGGTTGGCCTTGGAGCTGTGTACAAAAGTCAATTTTTTTGGTAAATCTCTGCAGGAAAAATGTGTCCGCCCTTAAGCAGGACCTGGATACATAATACTGTGGGTGACCCTGGGATTATGCCTGTGTATCTCAGGGGCACCCTCTCAGGCTCTGCTCCCATACTCCCCATGTCAAGCACCTTTGTCCCAGTGTTGGAGCTAGTGTATTTACCACTCAGAAGGGATTTTTACTACTCCTTCTTCTATATGACACAATCATTGGTTGATGAATTATGTAATAATCAGTCATAAGTATTTTCTTAATATTTTTAAAGTCTTTAAAATTACTAAAGAAGTAAATTTGATTTAATAGATATTATTCAAAATCAGTAAAATACTTCATGTATGAACTAAAATTTGCATTTACCAAACAAAAATATAACACTTTGCGGTTTGTACTATTTTGTCTTTTAAAATTTTGAGCTAAATAAAAATTCCAAGGGATTACGTAAAATGACAGAATTGTAACACTGGTTCTGTTGCTTCACCATTATAACCACTGTGCTATCATATTTATTTAGAATCTACTGTTTAAACACAGAACTATGTAGAACCCCCGGATTGGGAGACATGAATTATTCAAAATGAGTTTACATCCTTTTGAACAGTTAAGAACTTACTCTGGAAATAAAAGCATGGCACTGAGTCTGGGTGTGATAGGAGGGAAACCTGTATGATTGGTAGTTCTCCTGACTTAACTTTCAGGCAGGATACCATGTTTATGAAGGGAAATGTAAGAAAAATGTGCTATTCTGATTAAGCCCAACAACTGCTTAGAATTTAGATCCACAGAAGGTTTTTAGGGTGAGGAGTATATAATCAGGAACATTGTTTAGAATCGCTGGTGTGTGGGGATAAGAAAGGGTAGGCTGGGGCTTCCCTGGTGGCGCCTGCCGATGCAGGGGACGCGGGTTCGTGCCCCAGTCCGGGAAGATCCCACATGCCGCAGAGCGGCTGGGCCTGTGAGCCATGGCCGCTGAGCCTGCGCGTCGGGAACCTGTGCTCCGCAACGGGAGAGGCCACAACAGTGAGAGGCCCGCATACCGCAAAAAAAAAAAAAAAAAGTAGATAACCAACAAGGACCTACTGTATAGCAGCAGGAACTATACTCAATATTTTGTAATAATCTAAAAGGGAAAAGAATCTGAAAAAGAAAATATATATATATATATATATATATATATATATATACACACACACACACATACACATATACATATAAAACTGAATCACTTTGCTGTACACCTGAAATTAACACATTGTAAATCAACTATACTTCAATAAAAAATTTAAAAAATAAAAATAAATGAATAAAAGAAAAATTTAAAAAGTTCTTCTCCATATTAGGTCATGTTGTAAACATCAGCTTGCTTAGTTTCTACAAGGAAGAACGTAGCCAATTCACTATATCCTTGCTTCTTTTCACATAATAACCACATGGTGAGGAAAGTAAGCTGGAGCTTCAGTGCTGTCCATTTTTAAAGTTATAATTACTTACTCATTCACACATTCATTCTTTCAACAAACATGTATCACTTGCCACATGCCAGACCCTTGCCAGGCTCTAGGCAAACCAGGTCCAACAAGGTGGAGGGTACACGGCGTGGACAGACGAGGAGATCTCCTCTCTGGTACAGCTTGGTCCACGCCAGTGGCAAAGGTGGACACGCTCAGCTCTGGGAACGTAGGCACTTTTGAAAATGGAAACTCCAAAGCACACAAGAGAAAAGTGGAACTGAATTTAAAATATCTGTCTCTGAGTGCATTATAGCTAGAGTCAGTACTCAGCTGTTAAATCTAGCAAAAATTCCATTGCTTCCATTAATTTCTTTGTGCCGATTCTTCCTAGTAAGGCTTAATTTTAACAAAGTTAATTAGGTTGAAGATTAAAAATCCCATTAGTGTCGATCATTCACTTCGTGGCTCTGTCAACAAGGTGCTAAAACCTTGCTCGGTTCCGGAGGGGCAGAAGGAGGGAAGGGGCAGACAGAGCACTCAGGCTAGCTGTTTGGCATTTTTAGGAACCAGGTATTTTACACCATTTTTAAGGCTTTAGATGGATATCATTTTAAAGCATATTTTTGTACTTTTCCAAACATCGAGTTATCTCAAATCCTTTAGACCCGTGGCTATTAATTTTCTGAGAGGTCTGTGGCAATGGTGCGTTTTTTGCTGAGAAACTCTATCCCATCTACTCTGATGATCTAATTTGCAGGTTTGCAGGGCATGGATTTTTAATCAAGGACCTGTTTCCACTGTCACCTTGTCTGCCCGTTTATTATGGTTAAAGACTCAATGGTGGCTAATATGTCACCCAGAGTAGGAAAGAACAAACAATTAATAGACTCATGAATTACCCGCAGTCATAATTCTGTTCAAAACACTGGTTTGTTTGAGTTATGCTTTCTGCTTTGGCCCTCACACCCGACTTACAGTGGCAAGAATTGCAGAAACTCAAGCGCGTACTGTTAACACTGGCTCCCAGGAAGTGGCTACAGTGCTAATGTGGCAGCCACAGGGACAGCAGGGGGGACAAGACCAGAGCAAGGGAGCACCAGCCGCAAGCCTAAACCTATTATCTTGTTCATGATGGAAAGTCAGTAATAGGAAGGAACCCAAGAATGTGGAGGAGGCGGGAAGCCATCCGAAATCAAGTTCAAACAGGGATAAGGCAAAGGTATTTCACTTCCTGGACAGACGTGAAGACCAGGGGGAATTTAATCAAGGGTTAGGATTATAAAACAGAGTAAACATTATACAGAACAGTATTTTCCAAGCAGATTCATTTAAACATAAGATGAGGGAAAATCAGAACAGAGTGCAGCCCCATAAAAATGTCCGGGACACCAGGGTCCACAAAAGATGGAGAAACTCCAAGAGACCAGAGCAAATGGGTGTCTAGATAGGTAACTTGAACCTTTAAGGTGTGGGAGGAGGGCAGGGGGAGAGAGGGGTTGCATAGTGGTGCATAGAATGGTCTGCATATAGTGAATCATCAGAAGTGTTGGGCTCACAGGAGAAAGTCTAATACCTTTCCTTGAGCTACTGCCTATAAATCCCTACCCTTGGCATTATTATTATTATTATTTTTAACATCTTTATTGGAGTATAATTGCTTTACAATGGTGTGTTAGTTTCTGCTTTATAACACAGTGAATCAGCTATACATATATCCCTGTATCTCCTCCCTCTTGCATCTCCCTCCCACCCTCCCTATCCCACCCCTCTAGGTGGTCACAAAGCACCGAGCTGATCTCCCTGTGCTATGAGGCTGCTTCCCACTAGCTATCTGTTTTACATTTGGTAGTATATATAAGTCCATGCCACTCTCTCACTTCGTCCCAGCTTACCCTTTCCCCCACAATGTCCTCAAGTCCATTCTCTATGTCTGCGTCTTTATTCCTGTCCTAACCCCCCCCCCAAAAAAAAGGTTATTATTATTATGTAATAGCTTGAATCAGTGTGAATCGGTGGGACCACAGCAGGCTGACAAATGAAATGCAAAAGAAACCCCCAAAACACACAAAAAAACGCCAGATTTTATTTATAAATGTTCTCTTGCTATAATATCATTGAGAACTAGGGCCTAGGGCAAGTGCTGTAGAGATGGTTTGCTGTCAAGAACCTGTTGGTAGGCTTGGGTAGTCTCTACCTACAGAATAGAAGTACCTCCTCATGGCAGAAGAAAGGGATTTCTTCAAATGAAAGGTGTTTCTCTTTGGGCTTCAAGTTCACCACTGAAATAATGATGGTGAGAAACTGAGTTATTTTTGTGGTCCATTTTAATTCTAAAAAATCTATGATTCTTGACTCTAAATGAGTGTTATTTTCTTTGTGTAGCTTATCGTGACCTTTTCCTTTCCCCTCTTCTTTGCTGAAGAAAACTCTTCAAATGCATATCCTATGACCTCACCCCAAAACATGGCCCTGCTACCATGGAAATCCTGTTCAAGCTGGTTGGGCAAAGTATTCTGTCTGTTCTCAGAGCATAGATGTTAATTAAGTCTTTAGCACCGCCTCTTATCTCTTCACACACTACCTGTTCTGGTCAACCTCTGCTGCCTATGAGAGTCTGCTTGAAAATGTTCCAAAGTACCTTCTATATTCAGAGCATCAGCCTCCACTCACACTTACTGCATCATAGCTCCAAACAGGAAGGAAAGAGGTCTCAGCACAGTCCTAACTGGCTTAGTTAATCCCTCCCAATAGGTGGAATCATTGTTTTAAGACATGATTTCTCTACCTGAAACTTTTTGAACCTTTAAAGAAACCAGCAACTTACCTGACCCCATTCTCCATCATTCCAAGTATCCTTTTCTGTAATGGCTTCACTTGGCTTTATTTTGTCTAGACCCCCAGGTCTTGAGCTGGTGCACGACAGGTACAATGCCTCTTGAGATGGAACTAAAGAGACTCTGAATCTAACTTTCTTATGTCTAACTTCTGAAATGGATGCTGTAATTTTGCCACTGTAACTCATTTGCTTTTTCATTCTCTCCCTTAGCCCCGAACATGACTATTGTCTTCACATTTGACCCCCATAAGACCCAGCTGAACAGAATGAGTATATTTTTAAGCATGGTTAACATCGCTTCTCACATATCATCTGAAAACCTGCAATCCGTGAAGGACAGACAAAAGGGGGCACACTAGCTGATGGTGGCCCTCGCTTTGCCTACACCTGGTCTTTAGCCATAACCTACGCCTCATATGCTCACACTCAGAAGTCAGTTTGTATGAGCTAAGAAACAGAAACTTCAAGTCTGCGTTCCTTGAGAGGCACCCCTGGGTCTTGCTGCCTTACCTGAAATGGTTGTCAAGCCCAGATCTCCCCTAATTGATATGAGTTACAGCTCTGGGATGATAAGGACATCTCTTGGGCTAAGATTTGGAGGAGTAAACTTTCTCCCCATCATCTGCCCTCTCCCCTCTCACACACACACACACACACACACACACACACCATTCAGTAATAACGATAGTAAATGTGATTGGCTAGATAGTAAGAATCGTGGACAAGAAAGATGAAATACAGGATCTTTTCTCCATGATAAATAACGCATCAAGTCTTGTGTGTTCAGAGTGGGTGAGAGTTTATGTGCTTTGAAGAAAAGGAAGAGAAGAAGGAGGTAAGAAGAGGCAGAAGAGAGTCAGAAAGGGATGGTTGTTCTGCTTTGTTTTTGTTTTTCTTTTTTTCTGTACACGGGCCTCTCACTGTTGTGGCCTCTCCCGTTGTGGAGCACAGGCTCCGGACATGCAGGCTCAGTGGCCATGGCTCATGGGCCCAGCCGCTGCGCGGCATGTGGGATCCTCCTGGACCGGGGCACGAACCCGTGTCCCCTGCATCGGCAGGCGGACTCCCAACCACCGCGCCACCAGGGAAGCCCGGTTGTTCTGCTTTGTACTTTGTCTGCCAACTGTGTTATATCTGTATTGTTTTCAAATCAGTGCAGGTAAAAGGAATTGCATACCCAGAACGACTTAATCAGTCACCTCCATTCATTAATCAAGCCAGAAACAAGAGCCTCTAGCTCCAAGTTGATGTAATTTCATCGTGGAGGAAAGACTGTCTTCTCATTAAGGTCCTAAACCCGGCTTGTTTTTAGTTACCTAAAATTAGAATAGCCAATCTTCTCTAAGACCATATTATTAATCTGCTCATTATTTATTCAAAATAATATATTGAGTGCATACTATGTAAATCACTTTATACAAGCTCTGTGGAAGGAACAAAAAAAGTCAGGAGAGTATCAACTCCAGTTTCAGCTTAAATGTCACCGCTTCAGAGAAGCCTTCCTAGTTCACTCAGTCTGAGTGTAGCTCTCCAGCCACTTGCAAAAATATTTGTCTTGCTTTATTTTCTACACAACCTTGTCACTCACTATATTTCTTTTGAGTAGTGATGCGTTTAAGTGATTATTAGTTTGCCCCCTAGAAGAATGTACGTTCCATAACAAAACCTTAAATCTCGTTCAACTCTTATAATAGTCCGCTTTCCAGAGAAACAGAACCAATAGGAGATATATATATATAATGTATATGATATATAACATGTGTATATGTGATATATATAATACATGTATGTATATAATGTGTATATATGATATTTATTTTAAGAAATTAGCTCATATGGGACTTCCCTGGTGGCACAGTGGTTGCAAGTCCGCCTGCCGATGCAGGGGACACGGGTTCGTGCCCCGGTTTGGGAAGATCCCACATGCCGCGCAGCGGCTGGGCCCGTGAGCCATGGCCGCTGAGCCTGCGCGTCCGGAGCCTGTGCTCCGCAACGGGAGAGGCCACAACAGTGAGAGGCCCGCGTACCGCAAAAAAAAAAAAAAAGAAATTAGCTCATATGATTTTAGGAGCCATCAAGTCTAAAATCCATAGTGTAGGATGGCAGCCTGAATATTTTAAGACAGGGGCTAAGATGATACTATCTTGAGACAGAAACTTCTACTTTCTCAGGGAAAACTCAGTTTTGCTTTTAAGGCCTTGGAACTGATTGGACAAGGCCCACCCCCCTTATTAATGGTCATCTCCTTGACTTCAAGTCAACTGATTGTAGTAATTTGATACTTAGCCAAGTTGACACATAAAACTAACCATCACGCTTCTATGTCTCTAGTATTTAGGGCAATGCCTGGCACATTGTGGGTAGTCAGTAATACTTTGGCTACCTAGTAATTCATTCATTGCATGGGCCTTACAAGAGGCCCTATAAGATACAGCCCTGCCCTCCAATGCTTATGATCTGGATGGGAAGACACTTTCCACACAAGGAAACAATTAAGCCACAGCAATGGGCAGTGTATGACTCAGAGCTAAAATGAGTGATACTAAAACCAATTTTAAAGAAAAGACTAGGCATTCAGAGAAGGGGAGATCCTTGTTAGCGAGAAGAATGAGAAACGATCTCTTTGGGGGTCTGGTTGTCTATGTCAGGCTGTTTTTTCATTGCCATTTTCCGCTGTGTGACTGTAGCTAACACCCCAGTGGGGTGGGTTTCCCTCTGCCCTCTCTGGGTCTAGAGCTGACTCTCTTCATCTCTGCAGATGAGGTTGGCAGTGAACTGTGCTTGGAAGGATGCGCTGCTGAGGCTTGGTTCCTGCAGAATGAGTGGCCCTTGTGCCTCCTCTGAGCTGTTGTCCGTTTGGACCTTGTGGGTCAGCTCTTAACCGGGTGGGGGAGGTGACCGATTTAACCTGTTTGGTACTTAGTGTCTTTAGTGTTGTATTTTACCGACGGTGATAAATGTCATTTTATGAATTCGTTTGTCAATCCTTTTATCTTGAGGAGAATAGTGGAAACCGACCTTTTTCTTACTTTGTGTACTTATTCAGATCATGTCCTACAAAAGTTCTCTCTCCTAAGGAAGATAGAAGACATGAAGTGATTATACCCACCTAAGGTATTAAAGGGTAAATGTAAACATTTAAGGGGAAGTGAATAGGAAAGCTGGTGTAGGTGAGGTCTGTTCATCACTTTGCCCCGGCTGCTGCCTGCTTTTGAGTCCCAGTGTGCGGCTGTGTGATGTATGTATGAGGTGGGGGTTCCCGGGCGTTACAGAGAGGCCTTGGCTGTGTGACACCAGGGAAGGTGAGACCCCTAATGTCCTCTGGGGTCTGCACTGGCGTGTGGCTTTGGGCAAGTCGGGTTGTAGTCCTTGTGGGAACAAATTCAAGATGGAGCTGGAATAGCCCTTAAACGTTGTTAAGTCCTGAAACACTGCTCACACAAAACCTTACATTTAATTCTCATCTGTGAAACACAGAAAGGCAAAGCTGGAAGCCAGAGTTGGTAGGGAGTGGCGTGTGTGTGTGTGAGAAACCCACTAGTTGCAGCCTTTGTCCCCTCCCGCCATGGGACTCTAGAAAATCCCTGAAGCTTCAGAGTACAGTGTGCAAATCAAATTCAAAGAAATGGAATGAGGCCGTTGCCTGCTTTGAAATTCTGTGACAAATTGTGAACGAGGTAATTCATCCACAGGTTTTTATAAAGACATGTTTTCTTTAAAATAATAATTACATAAGAAATATGAGGGCAGAACTTCCTATAAAAAGTTGAACTGGTACAGGAGTGTCTGGAAAAGCCCCTTCATCTTGCACCCTCCTTCCACTCCCCCCATTCCTACCCCAAGCTCTGTTGGGAGTTTGGTTTCAAGCTTCCCAAATCTATATTTTTGCATATATTTTATTGATGCACGAGGGAAGGACTCATTTATATAAATTGAACCATAGTAGTGTGTCACTATTGTATAACTTACCACTTTCATTCAATGGCATGCCTTAGAAATCTTTCTGTATCAGTAAGATATACTGAACTCAAAGGGCTAAGAGGGTATGAAAATTCCCATTTGCCCCATGCTATCAACAGCCCTGGAAATTTTCAGTGTATGAAACGTTTCCTATCAGAATGGCAAATTTGAAGTGTTCCTGTTGTTTTAATTTATTGTCTCTGATTTTTCATTCATTTGAGCTCTCTATATTGGCAAAGTAGCTTTTCCATTACCTGTTACATTGAAGATTGCCTAAGGTCTAAAAAGAGGTGAACGTTTTAACCATAGAATCTGTTTAACAGAGCTCTTGACTGTTACGGTTTATGTCTCTGATAAGAAATTGAGGACTTGGGAATTCCCTGATGGTCCAGTGGTTTGGACTCTGCGCTTCCACTGCAGGGGGCAGGGGTTCGATCCCTGGTCAGGGAACTAAGATCCCGCGTGTCGCGAGGCATGGCCAAAAAGAAGAAGAGAAGTTTAGGCTTTGTAACCTGTAAAGCAATTTCCTTCTGGGATTCAAACATATTTTTATGGACTCATAGTCTTTAGTGGCCTTGGATAAAGAACATTTTATTAATTAGGGGAAACTTGTTCTCGTGATAAAATGTAAATAAAATTATCATTCCCACCTTGATTTAAATTGGCAGGTCTAGCAATTATGAAGTCCTAGTAATCTCTTTTTAAACCATTCTTTGGTCAATATACGTACTTGTCACTTTAAAAGAGATTTTTTTCCTTTAAAAACAAGACAAAGCAAGACTGAGTATCAGGATCCAGCTTCTTATTTCATATACCAACCAGCATGTCAAGTAGGTTGCCAAACCAATCCATCATAAGGAGGCCCAGATCTCCTAAGTAAATGCCAGTAAAAAGGAATAGATTTAGTAAGATTAATAATCATTTTAATTTATAGCACTCTCTCTCCCAAAGACACTTGGGAAGCTTTGCAAACGTTTGAACCAAAGTGCAGTTTAAACCACTGGGAACCGGATATGTAAACTTGCTAAAAATATAAAATACGAGCCTCACAGAGTGGTCCTTCATATTCAGAGATGACACATTCATACTATATAGCTATCAGTTCAACAAGTTTTTACCGCATTTTATTTGTTCTCCCCAAAGCCTTATTTTTGATAGATGATGCCCAAGATATGCAGGGAGCATCCTTTCAATATCGTGTGAGTGATGAAAGGCAAAACAAAACAATTTATCAAATCACACTGCATACATCCCTATAAATTTGGAGAGTGATGAATCTGTAGACCCATAGAACTTGGCATGTCATGTATTCATCAAAAGGTAAAGCCCTAGGGCTTCCCTGGTGGCACAGTGGTTAAGAATACACCTGCCAACGGAGGGGACACGGGTTCGAGCCCTGGTCCAGGAAGATCCCACGTGCCGCGGAGCAACTAAGCCCGTGCACCACAATTACTGAGCCCGCTCTCTAGAGCCCGCGAGCCACAACTGCTGAGCCCGTGTACCACAACTACTGAAGCCCGCGAGCCTAGAGCCCATGCTCTGCAACAAGAGAAGCCACCCCAATGAGAAGCCCACGCACTGCAATGAAGAGTAGCCCCTGCTCGCCACAGCTAGAGAAAGCCCATGCGCAGCAACGAAGACCCAATGCAGCCATAAATAAATAAATAAATAGATAGATAAATTTTTAAAAAAAAGGTAAAACCCCAAACATCTCAAATACTGCTGGCGACAGGAAGGCTGATCTTACTTGGGAAAAAAAGTAGTTACCCTCTGAAACTATTCCTATACTAGAAGAGTCCTTTGAAAGACTGAACAGTTGTCTGTAGCATTTGAGTTGAGTTGTACAGAGGATTTGATATGATTGAACAGAGGATGATGTCATCATACTTTTTTCTATTTGGCAAAGTTAAGTGGGTTTACAAAAACAATCAAAAACACCTACTATATGTTATCCTGTATCTAATATTTATAACTGCTGATGGAGATCCAAATAACACATTTCTTTAGGTTGTAAAAAAAAAAAAAAAAAGGACTAGATAATCATTTTTCCCCATCCTGTTCCAAGGCACCAAAACACAGTTATTTCTCCCATCACAGATATTTTGCAAATATGAATAAGAAACATATTGACCTAATTAGCACAACTTAGCACATAGTAGTAGGTTTTGGTTTTTTCCCTTCTATTTCCCCCAGTCATTCAAAGTACCCCTCCGCCTTTGAGAATGAATGGCTATATTTAATTAAGGAAAATATCTAAATCAAGCAGAAACTTTACCTTTGGTGGATAGCCCCTGAACCCATGAGAACCCTGGCTTTTTTCTATTATATCCAGTAACTTTGAGGTTGTTTGGGTGAGAAGCTGGATGGCAGTAAGGGAATTAGAGTGCAAGCCCTATCCTGTAGGGTTGTAAAGACTTCAGAAGTAGAACAGATGAATATTCTAGGGTCCATATGTTTTCACCTGAATTTCCCAGGTTACATAAAAATACTACTGTAGGGCTTCCCTGGTGGCGCAGTGGTTGAGAGTCTGCCTGCCGATGCAGGGGACACAGGTTCGTGCCCCTGTCCGGGAAGATCCCACGTGCCGCGGAGCGGCTAGGCCTGTGAGCCATGGCCGCTGAGCCTGCGCGTCCGGAGCCTGTGCTCCGCAACGGGAGAGGCCACAACAGTGAGAGGCCCACATACCGCAAAAAAAAAAATAATAATAATAATACTGTAGCACAACTTTTTTCTAATAGCCAACAGCGTTTGTTATTTGGTGGTATGTGTAATATTTTTAAGGCAGATAATGGCTATAGCAAAGCAACTCACCATTATATTAAATAACAGGGATAACCAATAGGGTTGAAGGGGAAAAATCCAAACAAATAATTGGATAGTAGACTATTTTTCTCTTCAATTCAGAATTCTGGTGAGTTCTACTCATTCTCATTCACTAAATCAGTTAGTCATCAAAACTAACCATTCTGCAGAACGCAAACACACTCTCCTAGGTGGCCATTTCACATTTTTCTCCTTCTGTTTGCATTTCCTGGAAGACAAGCCTTTTGGGTGATGTCCTTTCTAAAATGCATTTGTGATAACATGAAAATGTAGGCTGTCCAGGCAGTGTAAAATATATTTGTTTATTCTGAGCCCCAGTTAAATCGAATGATGCAAATCTAAAACAACGTTTTGAAAGAGAAAGATGGTATGTATGTGCATGTGTATTTGAGTGTATGTAGAATTACATTTAAACAAGCTTGTTCTTTTTCATCAAAAACTGATACCCTAAAAACAGGCTCTTTAATTATATACATCTCTTAGTTATGTAATGAATAGGTTTTTTTTCAAACTAACACATGTTACTTCTGGTTTCACCTCTAAAAAGAAGTGATGGAAAGGATTTTTGATACCCAAGATGTTGCTTGGAAGTCATCATAGTTAGTTTTTAAATTGATTATAATATTCTAGGCAGTGATCTTCAAACACATAATCTCACTTAATCTAACCACCACCTCACCCTCATGAGGGTGAGTTCTGTTTTACAGATGCCTAAGGTTGGGTAGAGGTAGGCTGGGTAGGAACTTCCCCAAGGTGACGCCGGGATTTATGCCAAGTGTCTGAGCTGTTTGCCTGTCTCTCATTGCTTGAGTTCCTTCAGTCTTACCTGCTACACTACTTATTCTGGAGGAAGATTATAGTTGGTGACGGAAGAGAGCCTACAAGTTCTCGCGAGATCTGGACCCTCTCTGTCTCTCCAGGTTCCTCCCATCCAGGGCATCCTCCGCCTCGGGTGCTCCAGACACAGCATCATTAGTCCAGCCCGTGTGGCCAGCTGTCTTCCCCTGCAGGCTTCAGGCAACTTGCTTCCCTCACCTGGACATTCCTCCTCTGCCCGTCCCTACTCACCTTTCAGATCTGGGCCGCCCATGTCACTTGCTCCGAGCCTGTCTCCCTAACCCCCCTTGCCACCAGTTTAATAGTGTTTGTTCCCATGATCCTCTTTCACAGGACCCTGATCCTTTCTTTCAAATCAAAATGATATATTTTTAATTTATCTAAGTCATTTGATTTACTTCCCTCAGTAGACTGCGGACTCTGAGGGAACTCTGATTCACCTCAGTACCCTTAATGACAAGGACAGTGCCGGGCATGTGAGTGGGTTTTTATTTGTTAAATGTACTATTTTTTTGCTATTAAATGTGAGTTACTGAGTTATTAGCTCTGACACTTTTTCCAAAATAACACATTTAAAGGTCCACTTAAAGTAACTTTGGTGCTTTTAACTGTTTACCCAAGAAATACATCTTTATTACTGGAAATTTGAAAAACTCTGAAAAGTACAAACAAGAAAATGAAAATTAACCATAGTCCCAATACCCAGAAAAAATCACAGTTAATTTAACATTGTGGTGTGTGTATAGCCCTCAGGTCTTTTCTTTGTCAGTGCATATATTTTATTAAGTAAATCATATTAAAAAGAGCATTAACATTTATTTGCAGAAAGAATACATTAACTTTCAAATGCTTAAAGTGTAACTTCTGCGTGTTAGTGAGAGCTAATATTTTAGGACCGGGCAGTCATTAAAAATAATTAAAGAAATAGTATTAATATTTTAAAGTTTTTTTAACTTTTTATTCTTTTTTAACATCTTTATTGGAATATAATTGCTTTACAATGGTGTAAAGCCCCAATTTTGTTTCTTTTTATGGCTGAGTAATGTTCCATTGTATATATGCAGTACATCTTTATCCATTCATCTGTCAACAGACACTTAGGTTGCTTCCATGTCCTGGCTATTGTAAATAGAGCTGCAATGAACATTTTGGTACATGACTCCTTCTGAATTATGGTTTTCTCAGGCTATATGCCCAGGAGTGGGATTGCTGGGTCGTATGGTAGCTCTATTTGTAGTTTTTTAAGGAACCTTCATACTGTTCTCCATAGTGGCTGTATCAATTTACATTCCCACCAACAATGCAAGAGGGTTCCCTTTTCTCCACACCCTCTCCAGCATTTATTGTTTATAGATTTTTTGATGATGGCCATTCTGACTGGTGTGAGGTGATACCTCATTGTAGTTTTGATTTGCATTTCTCTAATGATTAGTGATGTTGAGCAAATTTTTTTAAGTTGCTCTAGAGGTGAAGCAGTTTGTCTGAGTTAAAACAATTTGCCTGAATGCAGTTTGCCTAGTCTGGTTTACATAGCTTGTTAAATATCAGCATTCCTTTTTCTTAGAATTCCTTCCTTCAGCATTTCTGCCTTTGATGTAAAATGCCACCTCCTCCTTGAAGCCTCTGCAGATCACCTCATAAGAACATGACCTCGATCTCCAAAAGTCAAGGATCCTTGATCTTGTAAGCCGATGGGGTAGGAGGTTCCCAGAGGAAGGGAACCAGACCTAAACTTTCTTAAAATAAGAGAAGCCATTTAGGCCTGAGCTATTTTGTGATCTAAGCTTGGCCCTTGCAGAAGAATAGTTCTCAGAAATCAATGATTTTAAGAGAACAGAAGAAGGTAAAAATAAACAGCTATTACCAGGCCAGGGAGATAACCCATATCAGAGTATCAGGAGACAATGTATCAGTTGTAAAGACTCCCAGTTCCCTTTCAAAGGCAAAGCTCAGCCTGAAGCATGTTCTTGAGCTGTCTGCGGAATTTAACCCCCCTGAACCCCTCAACCACCAGATCAGCTGGAACCTAAAGAATGATGATGCTGACCTTTCTGACCCTCATAACTTCCGTCATCTAGAGCCTGGACGCAAGGCCTCTAACACAGTAGGCACTGTCTGCCGATTTAATGAGCATTAACGTATGTCCCACTGGCAGTCTGGCAGTAGTGGCTAGTATCATTTTCATATACGACACCTAGAAAATAATTGTATGAGTTGCTAGAGTCCAGTTCATGGCCAGCCATGGTCTGGGTTTCTTTTTTATGATTATGCCAGTGTGATTGGCCGAGACAAATTTTAATTCCATGCATAATCTAGCCAGATTGCAGTTGGCTTGGGTTCCTTTGGACAAACGAATTATGCCATTGTTCTGTTGGCGTTTCAACTCTATATTCTGTCTCAGTGTTTCTCATGCTTCAGTGCCTTTAGGACAGACAAGAATTGATAGATAAAGGACAGATGCAACCAAGGTAACGCCCCACCTAGATGAAGGCTCTGCTCACAGCCTTGTCTTCATGCCAGGGTCTCTCACCCTTTTGCACTCTGGCCCTTTAAGTCTGCAGTCATCAGCAAAGCCAGTGAAATTGGGTGAAAGAGCAGCGACTTGATCCAATTCTGGGGCATGGCTTTCCTGTAGCATTCAGGCGGGAGGGCGGGGTGAGAGCCAAAACGCACCTTCTGACTCAGGGGAGAGGAGGCATAGCCCCACTGAAATCCCAGCTTCCCTGCTATAGTGTGAGACAAGTTTCTTACCTCCCCAAGTCTTGGTTTCTCTCTCTGGAAAAAAAGAATAAAGAAAAAATCTGCTTCAGAGGGTGATTGTAAAGATTAAATGAGGTAATCTATTCAAAGTTTTTCGCACAGTGTCTGACATAAAAGGGTTCTATTATTATTAACATTGAGCTGGAACCAGTAGCTCTGTGTGTGTGTGTGTGTGTGTGTGTGTAGGTAAATTTCTATTGTGTGGCCTGAAAAATAGTGAACTCCTGTTAGCTAGATTATTGAAATTTCAAATAGGTCAGATCTCCAATACTGCCCCCCGCAACAGACACTCACACCCCACAGCTGACCTTGGCCATGGACAGTGTGTGATCTGAGACACAGCAAAGAGAAACAGTACAAGCAACCTTTTCCCTTCCCTGGCCTGGGCGGAACCTGAAACTGCGCAGTTGCAGTCTGTATTTCCAGCCCTTCTAGAGGGGCCTGAGTGGGTCTGACCAAGGAGAACAGTGGCAGGGATGGAGCTGCTGAGAGCCAGGGAGAATTGGGCTACTTCAGGGGAAAGATTGGCCGTCCAGGGGGCGGACAGGAGCGGAGCATGGCGCTGCCAGCTTTAGTGGAAAGAAATGAAATTCTTGGTCCTCAGGATCTAGGATGAAGCTGAGTGCAACCTGGTCTCTTTGTGGTGAAACAGTGGCTGAAAAGAAAGCACTTGGAACTTAGCCGAGAAAGGATGACGAGGGCAGTCATCAACATATGAGTAGTTTGGAGTTGGGATGCTGGTTGAGGTGACAGAGCTAAAGAACCCAGGATGTGAAGGGTCGCCCTGTTGGAATTACCTAGCAAACGATTCCTATGTATTTGCAACTTTCAGGAGTTAGAAGGGTTCCTTGGCTATTTAAAGGCATCTTTTAAAACATGGTGTTTAGATCAAAAAGGCTATGTCCACAAAAGGAGAAGCAAGTGAATCAGGGCAAACTGTATTTCAGGAGCTTTACAGTCTGATTCAGAAGTGACTGCTGTTGCTTCCGCTCTTGCACACTCCTGAGTGGAGTCCCCATCTACTTAGTCATTCATTCATACTGTCATTGTTTGGGACTATTTAAGTGTCAGGCACTGTGCTAAGAGCTGGGAAAACAGAGATAAATATAAGGCACGTCAGTAGGCATTCGGGAATAATTAGTGGTGTAAAATGAATCAGTATATGATTCCCCATTGCTATCTATTATAAATAAATATTTACAATAAAATAAGGTAGCAGCCTCTTCACAGCTATTTACAAAGCACCATTGAAAATAAAATAGTTATCATCTTCCAGCCAGGAGAGGGTAGAGGGAGGAAGATCGAAACAAATCATTCATAAGAAGTGGTTTGTTTAAGCTGAGTCTAAGTGACATCTAGATGCTTACCAAGTGAACAAGAGAAGTAAATACATTCTTCATACAGGGAAGAGCATGTTTCGGAAATTGCCTGTGTTCCTGAATTACTTGAGTACAGGAGTGGAGTGAAAGGCAGGAAAAGGTAGAGGGGCAGGTGAAGTCATATAGGTTGGAGGAAAAAGGCGAAGTGGCAGAGGGGAGAATACAGGATTGGGGTCTAACGGGCTGGGTTGGAATCCCATCTCTGCCAATGAATAACAGCTTTGTGACCTTGGAAATTGCCCCCAAGATTTCATGTCTTCATCTGCCACAATGGAGAGCACACACTCTCTTGTGGGGTTGTGGTGAGAATTCGTAGCCACCGGAGTGAAATTCTGGATACACAGAAAGCACTCCAAACTTGACTGTGATCGTTACGATTTAAACACCATGCTAAGGAACTTGTGCTTCATTTTGCTTGTTCCAAGGAGCCAATAAGGATTTTACTCAGCAAAGCGGCCTGGTGTGCCTTCACATTCTGGTTTACTGGGAAGAATAGAATTGACATGATTTGGGCAAGTTGCTTGACCTCTAAGTCTTTGTTCGTCTAGAAAATGGAGACAGTAGTAGAACTTACCTTCTCACCTTATTATGAAGATTAAAGGAGATCATGAACAGCATTGAGCGCTGTGCCTAACCCAACAGTAATCTACCAATACGTGTTAGTTATTATTTTTATCCTCTCTGTAGGGATGAGGCTGAGAGGAAAGAGACCAGTTAGCCAGGAGGCCTTCATTAGGGTCCAGCTGGGAAGCGAGGTCGGGCCAACATCTTGTGAGGTGGGCTGAAGAGCCGGAAGTTGGATATTTAAAAATTAAAATCAATAGGCCTGGGATTCACTGAATGTGGAAGATAATCTTGCTTTACAACATGATTTTTCCTCTACAGAATAAAAACTATAGTTAAAAAATTTATTTTTCTAAGGTATGCATTTCCCAATCAGGTTCACATTCCCTGAATGTCCCTATTAATGAACCACTGCTTTTGAGTGTCACAGCTTAAAGGAAGGGGTTACTTAGAGTTCAACAAAATTGGAACTAGTACGAGAGACCACAGTTGGATTTAACAAATAAACAAAAGTCCAGCAGGAGCTGTGACTTCTAGTCTGTACCAGATCTGCCCCCCCACCTTTACCCTGCACACAAATCTAAATGTATTAAAAGGATTATTAACAACATTAAACAGTTTCACAGAAATCAGCCTAAGCAATGCAAACCATCTGGATATAGCTAGAATCAACTGCTATGGCTCCACTATAAGAGAAAAACAGTTTAAATCATCTCTGGTTCTCAGAAAGAAAGGGGTTCAAAATAAAAAGTGGCTTCATTACAGACAAATGGCAATCAGTCAGAGCTGTTGAACTGGTAGGAACTAACTTTTAAGAACACTGAAGTGGCCTCACGTGGAAGGTTTGGCCGTCTTCTTCCAACCCTTTGCAGAGCCCAGTTTAATTCTCGTCAGAACTTTAATCTGGAAGAAACTTAACAACATTTGATCTAACCCCTCATGTTCAGGAAGGACCACCCTCACACCCCTAAGACCTGTGAGAATGTGTGCGAGTTTCCAAATCTCCTATTCTTATCCTTAGTAGCAATTCCCATTAAGGCTTTATCCTTTATGCTTATATGAAATTTAAAGCTAGTTTAGAGTTTTCCAGTTTAAAGCCACCGTGTTTCACTCTCATTTAATAAGTTAAGAGCTTCAAGTCATCATACATCCTCTTTCACAGCTGCAGGCCCCTATTAAGTTTCCCCTCCATTTTCTGAAAATTTCATGTTTTTCCAACCTCTCAATTATTAGCTTTGTGAGTTTTATTACTACATTTTCCAGGTTAAAGTGTCTCCTCATAGCAGCACAAAGAATCAGAATGATGGCCTCGATTTTGGTATCGCTCAGGAAAGTGTTAGTACCCACTCCTTCGTTCCTTAGTCTGTCTGGTTAGCCTAATACTATACCCACAGGATGGTGTGACAAGTAGCCATCAAAACACCACTTAAGGGCTTCCCTGGTGGCGCAGTGGTTGAGAGTCCGCCTGCCGATGCAGGGGACATGGGTTCGTGCCCCGGTCCGGGAAGATCCCACACGCCGCGGAGCGGCTGCGCCAGTGAGCCATGGCTGCTGAGCCTGCGCGTCCGCAGCCTGTGCTCCGCAACGGGAGAGGCCACAGCAGTGAGAGGCCCGCGTACCGCAAAAACAAACAAACAAACAAAAACACCACTTAACAAGCACTGAAGTTAAATAATACGTTAATGATATGTGTGGAGAAAGGATGTGAACACATCCTTCAGGATTGTGAGTAAACTACTCTGGGAGTTGCACGCCCATGCGGGGATTTGAGCATAATTTTACGTGGCCAAGATGGATACAATCCTTAAATACCACCGTCTTTCTGTTGAGTAACCATATTCCTCTGGCGAGAGTGTATGGAGACCAGACACACAGGGAAGAGGAGCAGATGCATATGGTCTAGGGTTTTAAATTCAACAGAGTGGTGACAGGAAAAATGAAGTACAGAAAAAGTAAATCAAACTAAGTGAGTTACACGGTAGAGCACATAATCCGTTGTCAGCCCTCTCATTATTGTCATGACGATGTATCTCAGTTATCTTTGTGTTTGTACCTAACACCCACCTCCAACAACACTGAGTTCTCCTAGGGAAGATCCTGTGTCTCTTATTCTTCCTCGTGTCCTTGTCACCTAGAACAGCATCTGACACAAATTGAGTACCCAGTAATTGTTTGAATTAATGAATTGATTGATCCGTTGATGAATGGGTCACCCAGGTTAATTGAGATGGCTACACAGAGCCAAAATTCATTTGAAATCATTGGCATCTAAAAGGAGCTATATGACCAGATAAGAGGAATTTTAGGGTCTTCTGTGGCTCAAAGGCCAAATGAAGGTGACAGGTTTTCAGGAATGAAAGCAAGTGTATTCGCATAAAACAGATATATGTCCCAGTGATTTATATGGAAGTTGATAATTAAATGTATGTTACAACAATTCATTTTAAAGTTGTTGTATAGCTAGCTATAATTTGGATATAAAACAAAAGTTAAAATCTTGCTGATTCTCCCAGGGACAGGCTCCTTCAGATGCATCATCACCAGGCCTTAGACACGCTTGGCAACAGTGGCTCTGCTTCTTGCCTTCTTCTGAGAAAGGAACCAAGGAATTCTCAAATGTTAAAATAATAATTTCCAGTCCATACCAAATAAATCACCATCTCTGAGGGTCAGGAGCAGTATATGAAAAAAAATATTCCTGGTGATTCTGTGGTGAATCCAGAGTCAAGTACTATTGGATTAAAATTTGGGAGAAAAAAAAATAATATGAATATACTTTTTGGGATAATCCAACAAGGTAAACACTGGGTAGAAATTAGGATAATGGGTTGTGACCCATTAACAGGACTTGAAATGGACTTAGTGGTTTCCAAAAACATTAAAAAAATAAAATAGGGGCTTCCCTGGTGGCACAGTGGTTCAGGGTCCGCCTGCCGATGCAGGGGACACAGGTTCATGCCCCGGTCCGGGAAGATCCCACATGCCGCAGAGCGGCTGGGCCCGTGAGCCATGGCCGCTGAGCCTGCACGTCCGGAGCCTGTGCTCCACAACGGGAGAGGCCACAACAGTGAGAGCCCTGCGTACCACAAAAAAAAAATAAAATAGAAGAGAAAATATCAGAGTACATCACACATAGTATCATTTCATGACTTTTAGTTACATCTACATATTCATATATCTATAATGTATATGTATCGTCTATCACAATATATATACATTGGATCAAAATGTTTGCAAAATATTGGTCTAGGGTGATGGGAATATATAGCAACACTTTTTCAAAAAAATTTTATTGGAGTATAGTTGATTTACAATGTTGTGTTAGTTTCAGGTGTACAGCAAAGTGAATCAGTTATACATATACATATATATATACACACACTCTTTTTTTTTTAATATTCTTTTCCCATATAGGCCATTACAGAGTATTGAGTAGCGTTCCCTGTGCTATACAGCAGGTTCTTATTAGTTATCTATTTTATATATAGTAGGCAGCACTCTTATTTTGCAATCAGCCTGAGGTCTCCAAAGTACTGTGTAGTTCATTAATCAAAACAAATCTCTTCTGTTTAACTCTTGCTTCAGTCATCTTTGGCTCAGTTACACTACAGTGTCAGATAACTCAGTGGCTTACAACTGAAAGATTTATTTCTTATTCACCCTATATGCCTACCATAAGTCATTGCCTTCATTCGAGTTTCCAGATTTAAGGAGAGTGTTCACTAGGGGACATTTTTTGACTTGCGTCAATGGGAAGAGAACATAGTGAGCCATGAATAAAGCTTCTGCGGGAAGTGGCATGTGTCACTGCTCACAGATCGTTGGCCAATGAGAGTCACATGGTTAAGCCAGGCATCCGCGGGGCATCAGTGAATAATGCTGCTACAGGAAGGAGCAGTGGGTAGTTTGAACACTACTGCAGTTTATCACAGCTCTTAAGCTCTTTCCTTAAAAGTGTATGTTTAAGGAATATCAAGTTCTCATATTCTCTTTGTCCAGGGCTTTACTGAGATTTTGTTAAGAATGAGTTTTCCTGAGGCTTTTTGGATCAATACTGCTGTATATGGTCTCTGACAACTTAGGTGCCACAAATCCTTTAGTCTCCATCACTTTAGTACAAATAGTGCAGCTCTGAGTTGGTGACAGTAAAGGCTAAAACTTTCTGAGACACAGATATCCTCATCTTTTCTTTTGCTTCAGATGCCTATTGTACTTCCAGCAACCAGAGGTGAGTTTTTTAAAACCCAGACATTAAACTAAACTAAGATTTAATTTGAGAAGTTTCTAGAGATAACTCTTCGAATCTGGAGGAAAGGTATGGATGGGATGGGGGATTTGAAACCCTTGGACTACCACACTGTGGCTGATATCAAGTGAGTCATTTTGTTTCCAGAGAATTAATGTTGTTTCCAAAAACTAGCTCTCATACGGCTCATTCATGTAACCTGTGTTGAATATGGAAGTGAGATTTTTGTTCACGCAAGTTTATTACATTCTAGTTTATGAAGCACAGTGGCTATATGTCAGACTTCCTTTGAAGCTGAGCAGGCCCTTTGCTCTGCTACTCCCGCTGAGTCTTTTATTTGAAGTGTTTCTTCATCTTGGCTCATTTGGCCACAAACAGAAGTTGCCCTATGGGAGATAACATCTTATGTTTATTTACTTTGTAGCATTATCAGCCCTGGGCTCATTGCAAGTGAAAAACATATCAGAAAAGAGAAAAATCTGATTTCAGAAAGTCAGTACTCCCTTAACCCTGACATGTGCCTGTCTTTCCTTGGATAGTGTAGTCAGAAAAAAAACAAGTTATTGGATTGGGAGTCAGGAGACCTAGTCCCTGGTCTTTTTTGTTACTATGTGATTTGGGGCATATTATTTTACTTCTCTGATTCTGTTTCTTTATTTGTAAAACGTGATGAGCCTCCCAAAACTCTTCCAGTTTCAGGACCCTGTTCTACTTATGGAATTTTGCAGAAGTCATAGAGAGTGTTCAGCAAAACCATTACAGAAGAGATTTTTTGTTTAGAAAACATGAAAATAAAAATATATTTCTTCATATTTAGAAGTGGTACAAAAATTGCCCACAACATCTAAGTTTAAATGGAATGCTTAAGCTCTGTTAAGTGATCCTTGCCTTTTCTTTACCTAATAACAGAAATTTAAATATCAATATAATTTTTGATGTGATATATTTCATTTAAAGACTTTTCTGACAATGGAAATACGAAATTCATCATATAAGATGCCTCCTTTTTTTTAGCAGGTTCATTGAGATATGCTTTACATATCATGAGATTTGTCCATTTTAAGTGTACAATTTGATAAGCTTTAGTAAATTGATACTGTTGTGCAACCATCACCACATTCCAGTTTAGAACATTTTCATCATCTGGAAAGTTTCCTTATGTCTGTTTGCATTTAATCCCTGCTCCTACCGTCAACCACAAGGGAGAAGTGATCTGCCTTGTGCCTCTATTTTTATCTTTTCTAGAAATTTCCTATAAATAGAATCATGTGTCTGGCTTCTTTCTCCTAGCATAATGCTTTTGAGGTTTATCAATGTTGTTTCATACATCAGTAATTTGTTTCTTTTTCATTGCTGAATAATATTCCATTATATAGGTATACTACCTTTTGCTTATCCACTCACTAGTTGACTGACATTTGAATTGTTCTTAATTTGGGGCAATTATGATGAATGTGCCTACGGACATTCACATACAAGTCTTTGTGTGGACACATATTTTCATTTCTCTTAGGTAGAGAGAGATACCTAGGAGTAGAATTGCCGAATCGTATTGTTAGTGTGTATTTAACATTATAAGAAACTGCTCAGCGCTTTTCCAAAGTGATTATAGTATATTATATTCCCACCAGCAGTGTATGAGCATACCAGTTCTTCCTCATTCTTGCCAATGCTTGCTACCGTCATTCTTCTTGATTTTAGCCATTCTAGTGAGTGAGTAGTAGTATCTCATTTTAGTTTTTAATTTGCATTTCCCTAAAGATTAGTGATGTGGAGCATTTTTTCATGTGTTTATGGGACATTTGTATATTTTTTTGGTGAAATGTCTATTCACATCTTTTGCCCATTTTTTATTGGATTGTCTTCTTACTACAGAGTTATAAGATTTCTTAATATATTTTTTCCAAATCTTCAAGGGACTTTCCATGCCACAAGCATGTACATATGTATGTATATATACACACATACACACACACACACACACACACACATAAACTGCTTGTTTCTTTCATATTCATAATTTGAAATAAAATCCTTTGAAAATAATGGGGTAGAATTTTTAATTCTTGGAAAGAAGCAGAATGAATTTTAAATGGTCATTAACAATCATTAAATTAGTGTTTTGAGGAGTTACCTGTAAGCTCTCAAAGCAGTAGAGTGGTCTTTACAAATCTAATAGTGGCTTCTGTTTTTTCAGTTTGTTCCCTGTTTATAGAGGAGAAAAAAAAAAACATCTTCTGTAGATGCATGAGCGTTCTGTCAAAATCCAAAATCCAGTTCTTTCTGAAGAGGGATAAGGAAGTATCTGAGGAACTAGAAGAGAGAGATTGGAGTCTTTGCTTTTTTTTAATGCTTTTTACTCTACTGAGAGTTAACACATTTGCCTTCTGATGGGTGGTCTGTGGAAAGGATTAATGTATTACTGACATTGGCATCACTTTGGTCAGGTCCTAGTTCAAAATACAGTTACATGTGTGCGTGCACACCTACATACACACACACACACGCACACACACACACGCTTCCTCAAATGAAAAAGAAGAGTCTATCTGTACCTCAGTTCTCCCTGCCAATTCTCCCTAATCCTCGCAGCCCCGGAAACAAGATAATATAACTAATTTACGGGAGTGTTAGAGTAATTTTGGGAGCAATACAGTGAACTAATAAAATCGCTTATTTCACCCTGAAATTTCAACTGAAAACTTGCATAACTCTACACCCCATCATCTTTTCCTCTTTTCTAACTTTTTGATAATATTGTCTATTTATTCTCACCTCCATAAATAGAAATGAACTCTAAGATTTTTTATCTGCAAACATTACTCCAAATGACTTTGGCAATAATCTCCAAAAAAATTAGAATTAAGACAAATTCAAAATTGGTTAATGTTAACTATTTATAGGAAATGTATTTGCATATATTTGTACACTGTGTCCTATTTCTGAAGTCCCTAAAGCAAAATTAGAATTCTTAAAAGATACAGCCTCATCCATGTAACTGGTAGAGAGAGGTAGCTCATTAAAATGATGAGGCCCCTTTCCAATCATGATATGGTGACGTCCACCAGCCTCACCAACACGCACACAGCCTTGTGTTCAAATGTGAGAGAAAGCTAAGATCATGAGACATTGACGAAAGCTTCTATCGTGAAAGAGAGAGACTATGACAAAGAAACAGAAAGAAAAGAAAGGAAACAGACAATTCGAGGACAGAAAAAAATCCTCAAAAAACTATGTTTAATCTTAGAAACAGAAGAAATTGCATTTATAAAACAAGAATGGAATGTAATTTGTATAAGGTAGAAGCAGAGAGCACAAAAGACCTCTTGGAAATTAGAAATCTAAGGTAGAAATAAAATAATCTCTGGAAGGGAAAACGTCAAGAAAGGCTCTTGTTGAGTAGAGCAAAATAAAAATTGATGGAAAATAAGAGAGGAGCTATATGAAAATTACAGGACCGTATGTCTAACCATATTGTGAGTGATTTTAGAGAGGACTGAAAGAGATTGATAAGAATTAGTGATGGGTACACAGAAAACAAGGCAAACACAGAAACAAAGCAATTGAACACTACCTAAGTAATGATCATGGTAAAAACACTGAAAATTGATTTCAGAAAACAAGTGGAAGGGTGCACATAAGAGGGAGAAAAGTGAGCAAAGGACACTGCAATAATTATGTTTAAAATATGTGGAAGAGGGCTTCCCTGGTGGCGCAGTGGTTGAGAGTCCGCCTGCCGATGCAGGGGACACGGGTTCGTGCCCCGGTCCGGGAGGATCCCACATGTCGCAGAGCGGCTGGGCCCGTGAGCCGTGGCCGCTGAGCCTGCGCATCCGGAGCCTGTGCTCCGCAACGGGAGAGGCCACAGCAGTGAGAGGCCCGCGTACCACAAAAAAAAAAAAAAAAAACTATATATATATATATATATATATATATATATATATATATATGGTTATCTTTAATAGAAATTTAGACTTTTCAAGACAACTTTAGAATTGTCTGTATTTAAATGATCTGTATATGCCTTCTGTGTCCCATGTTCTAGCATTAGTGATGATGGAGTTCCTGGAATAGTCATACATTCCTTTTCTGCAGTGACTTAAAATCACCAGCCAAAGTCAGGAACCAGTATTTGGAAAAGAATGGTATTTTCCCTTTCTAAAAGCCCTCTAATTCATGACAAGAGCAAAATGTTGCCTCTCTCAGTGCTGTGTGCTGTATTACAAATGTAGAGATACTATTCGTTTTTGCTATGTTAATGTTTTACCCAATATTCAAATATGGTTCTGAATTATTGCATTATGTAGCATATGGTCCTCAGGCTTTTCATTAGCTTCCCACCTCAGCAAACCAGAATCCCCTTGAATTACCCTTCCTATGGTTCTGACATGCCGGGCTTGATTATTTTAGTGTTGGCCTTCAGAATTTGGACCTTGGTTTCTTCATAGGCTTGTACTGATGAAATTTCATTTGATAACTTGACTATGCATTTCTATATTGTTGGCATTGACCTCTATATTGTCATTCCCAAGGCTCTCTGGGCTAGTCCTCTGTTATAATTTAGTTTCCACAAAACTGTGGGTTCTGATTTTTTATTAAATGTTTCAAAATCAAATGATTTAATCAAATGTAAGAAATGATGAGTTAATGGAATTGATATCTCCTCCATGGAGTCCAATGAAATCCTGTCTGTAAAATAAATTAGCAACTGATCATCTCAGAAATTACAAATTCGGTTGCATGGTTTTCTATTTTAATTAAGGACTTGAAATAACTCTCCATTATGAATCGATTTCCCTCTTTTAGAATTGTCTAGGCCATTTAAACGTTCTTGACCAGCTTCCTCCTAAGATTCAGGGCTCTTCTGAGCCACTCTTGTTCTTCTGAGTGTGTTCATTCAGAGAACATAAAGCCCGGAAAAATGTAAGAAGGTGATTCTGGCGCCCCATTTCCTTACCACCAAATCATATATGGCAGCCCTAAACTAAAATCCAAATCAGGCAAATAAAGGAAGTATGCTAGCAAATGAAAAAATGTCTTAAAAACTGGTACTCTATTGAAAACTTTTAGGAAAGAGAAATAAGGAGAGACCCGTGATTATATTTATATTTTAGATACTCCCCAGTAGTAATGTGAAGATGGTGATAGCAGCTAACACTTAGTGTTTACTATGTGAAGGCATTGTCTTCAGTTCTTTACATGCACTAACTTATTTAATTCTCATATGACGAAAGTACAGTGGTAGAATGTCCATTCTACAGATGAGGAACCTGAGGCACAGATAAGTTAAGCAAATTGGCTAAAGTCACCAAATTGGTGGTAGTTTGCAGAGACCCAGATCTGAGCCACACAGTGTAGCGAGATTAATCAGGAGTTATTGTGTAGCAGCGAACACAAGAACAGGTGAGGGGGCTTCCCTGGTGGCGCAGTGGTTGAGAGTCCGCCTGCCGATGCAGGCGACGCGGGTTCGTGCCCCGGTCCGGGAAGATCCCACATGCCGTATAGTGGCTGGGCCCGTGAGCCATGGCCGCTGAGCCTGCGCGTCCGGAGCCTGTGCTCCACAATGGGAGAGGCCACAACACTGAGAGGCCCGCGTACCGCAAAAAAAAAAAAAAAGAACAGATGAGGGCTGGACCTATGCCCTACTTAGCCCAAGGTGAAGTTTATAAAGAAATGATATTCCAGTATTGTGGTCATTATGAAGCCTGCTTGAGACTCAATTAAGTTTTAAATTATAGTTTTATAAAATATGCCTTGACATTATTACTCCATGGTACCAACCTGGGCATTCCTCACAGCAAACAAACAAACAAACAAACAAAAAAACCCTCAATCATAGACCTCTCAGAGTAAAATCCTCCACGGATGTGGTTTGGCTTCTTAGCCAAAGAAGCATCTACAAATCACTCACTTGATCAAGGCATTAGTATAAATCTGCTAATGGAATCGAGTTTAGAAGGCACATTGTACAGACAAAGCTTTGTTCAGATCACACAATTGCATAGATGAACTGACAGTTAAAGATTCAACTGGAATATGGCTTGAAGAGTTATGCTCTAGGGTGTAAAGATACATTTAGTTACGTTTGTATTAGTTTTGCTCTGATTTCATGCCAATAATGGAGACATTTGTAACCATTAAGCATTGCTTGCTTTTACATTGCCATTACATTGAATGCTTTGATCAAAAGTGCTTGAATCGTGAATATCTTTGCTACTGGGAAATTAAGTCAAGTTTTAAGTCAGTTGCCATCCTGATAGAGCCAAAACATTTCAAGAGTAAAGGTCTTGTTTCTGCCAAAGTTAACAGATCTTCGTAGAGTGGTACAGAGGTTACCAACGAGCAGAGAATAGAATCATTGATAGACTGAAAAGTGGCATTTTTATCCAGGAATTTTTCGTGTATTTTTTTGTGAGGCAGAGGTTGTGTGAACACCAGGTGCCAATCACACAGCACCAGTGGATTTGCAAGATTATAGGACTGGGGAAAAAATGAAGATTAAGCACAGGGTACAATGGAGATTATCTATGGTAATGAATTGTATAATTTCTCTAGACAGAGTTGGATTAATGCTCATCCTGAAAAGAGATTACAGGAGGTCTGATTCTTGCAGTAAACAAATATTAAGCAGATCATACATGTACCGCATATGAATCAAGAGTCCTAAAGCATATATGATTCATCATTTACAAGGGGAAACAACCTGTGCCCTAACTGTGCACATGAGATGCACTGGAGTCTTGTGAGGGGGGTAGAGACAGTGTCCTCTGTGCCGCAAGCCTTCTTCCTTCAAAGCCTTGAAGGGTCTATCAGGTTGTCACAGCCCAGCAGCTGCAACCCCAGTTGTGACGAGCACCCCGCCCTCCCGCGGCTGTCGCGGAAACCAACTGTGCCTGCCCCATTGGCAGGTTGCCTGGACCCTGGAAGAAGTAATGGGGGATCCGGGTGGCACAGTGTGTCCATGCTTTGTACAGTTACAGAGTCTGACCCCCAGGGTCTGCTCTTCCTTTTTGGGGTGTGGTCGTTTGTGGCATGGGGTGCGCGCATCCTCAGGGTGGACCTCAGGCTGCTGCCCCACTCCCCAACCTCGGAAACGTTGCGCTCAGTTTTAGAATCAGCGTTTGATTGATTTGTAGAGCTTTTGCCATCGACTGCTTTTTAGAACACAGTGCTCTCTGTACCTGCCTTTCGTGTTCACACTAAAATAGCATCTTCTTTAAATTTCCACACAATACACTGAGAAGGGCACACTTCGGTGAGATTCTTTCCAAAAATGTTAACAACCTCAGTCTAATCATGCGAAAACATCAGACAACCCAGGTTGAGAGACATCCTACAAAATCAATGACAAATAATCTTCAAAAGCAGTATGTTTTTGTCATGCAGGTCAGATGACCAGAGGGCCAAACCCCTATAATTTCGCCACCCCAAAATAATGACCATTAACATCTTAAAGCATACTAGAGTCTTTGCATTTCTATTCCCATATTTTCTTTAAGGAAAATAATATTATTCTGTTGTGCCTGTGGTTACTTAACGCTTTATTCACTTAAAGGTGTCCTGTGAACAAATTTCTCTGAGAAATAAGTATTGGTGGACTCTGAGGTGAGTGTCTCTGTCTGTGGATGAGGACTCAGGGCGGAGACCTTCACATCGTGTCATTGCCGCTCACCCTTCTTCACAAGGTGGAGCCGTGGACGCCACCAGCTCAGCCCACCAGGCACTTTGTAGTCAGGGAGTCGTTCCATACAATTTAGCTCTTCCCCTTCTTGAGCTGCAGGCATCCAGGGAACTTCCGTGATTTGCTCTAAAAAGTGCCTCCCTTGCTGGAATTGAGGGTGAGAAATTTCTTGAGCAGGTTTTCACATTCAGTGGACAAGTAGAAGGAAGTATGGTGGATTCCACTCAGTACCTGTTCCTCCTGTTCCTTTAAGCTCTGTCCATCAAAAGGCAGGGATCAGTGACCAGTGTATTTATAGGATGACTCAGGCTCCCCACATCCACTGTGAGGCCATCTTACTTCTGGCCTTGACGGCACAAGGGGGTGGGGGGCTGGCACACAGGATATCCCACTTACTGCCAAAGGTGAATTCGTGGCTGAAGCCAAGGTCTGCAACCTTGACATTCAGGTCAGCACCCAGGGTGGATTTTCTGGCTGCAATACTGTACCGTGGACATTCTTTGCCAGAATTTGCCTGGAGCCTCTTTCTCTTTCATGCTGCCATGATCCACCAGGTAATGGAACATCTCACCTTCGCCAGCATACTCCACGACAAGATAGAGTGTTTCCTCCGTCTCCGTCACTTCATATAATTTCGTCGTGTTGGGGTGACCCAAGGCCTTCATTATCTTGACTTTGTGGGATCGTCTCTGGAGCCCCGAGGAGTTCTGCTGGCTCTTGTTAATGACCTTCACGGCCACCTCTTTCCCAGTCAGGATGTGCCGGGGCCACCTCACCTTGGTGAAGGTATACTTGTCGGTGGTCATTGCCCACGTGGGTCTCATCCTTCTCCTTGGCAGACGTGGAGGTAAGAGGCCTTGCAGCAGGTTGCCTTTTACTGCATAGACAAAGTGCCCCAAGGTCAGCTTAAAATTGAGAAAAGCTGGTGAAAAACTTGATCCAAATCACCTCAAAAGAAAATCACCTCCAAAGCCCACCTGAAAAACTGATCTTTATAAAAGAACCAAAGCACAGGGCCAGACAAAAATGAAGGTAAACAAACAACAGATATTAACAAACAGACTTTCTGAAGTGAGAAAAATGAATAAAGAAAAAAATGGGAAAACCGGTATAAAGAAAAAAGACAAATGAGAAAAAGAAATTTTAAAAAAATGAGAAAAATCAAAAAGAGTAAAGGAAAAGTGAAAAAAAATAATAGTAAACAAAATAGTCAAAAACCCTGCAATGCCAAGGAAGAAACTAACTTTGGTCAAAGTCCCTCAGGTCACTGAAAACCAGCTTCCTGAGCTAAAAGATACAAAAAAAACTTAGTCCAGGCAGGGTCTTAAATAGGTGCTTGGAATTCCATTACAATGGCTCCTTATGAGGTCATAGCGAGAAATGGACCTAACTGGTTGAGGACCATCCACAGTAGATGTTCTCACTTTTTGGTGTCTAGAACTCTTCACTCCTAAAAAAAAAAAGAAAAAGTTGCAGATTGTACCAGTTTACATACTGACCAATCCTAAAATCTAGAATTGCCTGTCTTTTGTAAAAATCTCTTTAACTTTTTTTAAAAAATGGAAACTGATATATGTTTCCTGCTTAAAATTCATTATATATATGCTTTCTTTTTTACAGCAGTTTAAGGTTTACAAAAAAAAGGAGAGGAAATTGCAGAGTTCCCCAAACCTCCTCCTGACCCTCCCAACAACATAGTTTTCCATCTTCTTAACATCTTGCATCAGTATGTACATTTGTTACAATTGACTCAACATTAATTCATTACTATTCACTAGAGTCGTAAAGTTTACATTGGGGTTCACTTTTTGTGTTGTACATTATGTGGGTTTTGACAAATGTATAATGACATGTATCCACCATTACAGTGACATATAGAATAGTTTTACTGCCCTAAAGATCCTGTGTTCAACCTGTTCATTCTGCTTTCCTTCTCCCCTAACAACTTGCAGCTACTGATCTTTTAACAATCCCCATAGTTTTACTGTTTCCAGTTCATATGATTGTAATCATAATGTATGTAGCCTTTTCAGATTGGCTCCTTTCACTTAGCAATATGTAGTTAAGGTTCCTCCAAGTCTTGTTAGGACATGATAGCTATTTCATTTTATAGCTAAATAATATTCCACTACGTGGACTTATATAGAAGTTTGCTTATTCATTCACCAGTTTAAAGACATCTTGGGACTTCCCTGGTGGCACAGTGGTTAAGAATCCACCTGCCACTGCAGGGGACTCCAGTTCGATCCCTGGTCCGGGAAGATTCCACATGCCAAGGAGCAACTAAGCCCGTACACCATAACTACCGAGCCCACATGCTGCAACTACTGAGCCCACGCACCGCAACTACTGAGCCCGCGTGCTGCAAGTACTGAAGCAAGGCACCTAGAGCCCATGCTCCGCAGCAAGAGAAGCCACTGCAATGAGAAGCCCCTGCACCATGGCGAAGAGTAGCCCCCGCTCGCCAGAACTAGAGAAAGCCTGTGTGCAGCAACGAAGACCCAGCACAGCCATAAATAAATAAATAAAGTTTTAAAAATTGGATTATTAAAAAAAAAGGACATCTTTATTGCTCTCAAGTTTTGGCAGTTATGAAAAATTTGCTGAAAACATTTGCATGCAGGTTTTTTGTGTAGACACAAAATTTCCACTCACTTGGGTAAATACCAAGTATCATAATTGCCGGGTTGTATGGTATTATGTTTAGTTTTACAAGAAACAGTCAACCGTCTTCCCAAGTGGCTGTACCATTTTACATTCCCACCAACAAGGAGAGTTCCTGTGGCTCCACATCCATGTCTGGATTTGGGGCTGTCCATGTTTTGAGTTTAGCCATCTCGTTGTTTCAATTTGCAGTTCCCTGATATCATACAATGTGGAGCATTTCATAGGCTTAGTTTCCATCTGCATATCTTCCTTGATATGATGTCTGTTCAAACCTTTTGCCCATTTAAAATTTTTTTTCTTATTGTTGAGTTTTCAGGGTTCTTTGTACATGTGGGATACTGGTCCTTTATTAGAAGTGTGTTTTGCAAAGATTGTTCTTCCAGCCTGCAGCTTGGGTTTTCATTCTCCTTTTAATACCCAAAGGGTTCTTTGCAAAGCAGGAGGAGGAGCTGGTGCTCTCTGGCTCACAACCTTCCCACTGTGTTTGCCTCCTGCACATGCACTTGACCCTTTCCCCCCACCCAGTAGAGTCCCTCAGCCCGACGCTGCCCTAACTCCTCAACTTTTTCACCTGCCATTGACACAAGTTTATGTGGTGTGTCCAACAGACTCATAATGAATGTTTGCAGATGAAAAAGGCCATGTGGCTCCCAGGCCAGCAAACAACTTCCTAGAGTTGAAGATTGGTCACACCTGTTCCTGGAAGCAGCCTACCCTGCCATGCCGTGCATCCTGCCATGGTCCTTCCCAGAGTCCCAGCTTAGCATGATGTGGCCTGACTAGTTTTTCCCTGTCCTTCCACTTCCTTTCTTTCTCTTTCTCCTTAATGCCCACCCCCCAAATTCCTGTTTGCATCTTATGCAGAGACATTTCATTAACTCTTGGACCAGGTCACGTCCAGAGAACCTCATCATAAACAGACACACACCTGGTGAAGCTGTTCTGAATAATGATCATTCTTTCCTTGAGAAAGTCAGCTCTTTGCAGAGACTTCGGGCCTGTTCACCTGAAGTTATTGAGTCTTTGTATATCTGGGCGTTTAACAACTTCATTTAGCCAGTGGTTGGAAGGATAGGGAAGTCCATGCTTCAACCCTGAGCAGCTCCATGAAAGGTATAGATAAGCAGGGAGGGTTGACAAACCAAAGAGTCCAGGCTGAGCAAAACCACTTCCAGGCACTGCTTGCAATATACAAATAACAAGAAAACTAACCCGGCTCTGTGTACCAGCTACTTTCAAATACTCTATCTCAGCCTGATTGGTAAATCTCTAAATTGAATATTATTATTCTCATTCAGGGGAAGAAACTGAGCATCTATCTACACATAGCTAGCATTGGGATTTAAAATTTCCCAGGACAAGTCAGATGTGCAGAAATGTAACTTTAATTCTTTATAACTGAACTCAAATTTCCAAGCCCCTATTTCTGCTGATGGCAGAAAACACTGAATATTTGCACTGAGAAGTTGCTCAGTCACTTCTTGTTTAAAACTGGGTCTCTTTTATACAAAGATTAAATGAGATTTGGGATTCTCTCTTCCCCTTCCTTTCTGTTGATCTGGTGAGTCCTGTTGTACAGATGTTCATGCTGTTCGTCTTTGCTTCCTGGGGGTGCCTCCTGGCTAGGGTTTGGGGAGTGGTCCTCCCCCTTTGTATCCCTTACTGAAGTGCTCCGGTTGGCTGTCCCTCACCTGGTTTCCAGAGAGAGCAAAGCATGGGTGTCTATTGCTGCACCTGGGCACTTGCTGAGGCTGCTAGGACGCCAAGGCTCAGACACTCCTCCATACACTCCTCCTCAGGGACCTTCCATCCACAGCCCTGCGGTGAGGCTCCCTCTCACCAGTATCCTGAAGAGCATGTGGATCCTTAACTCTCCAGAGTGTGGGAACATTTCTAGGCATCCCGGTGCCCCCACTGGAGCCAAAACATAGTGGAGGAATAGAGGATGTTTCTAGAATACAGTTCTAAGAGACACTATAAGGCGAATGACATTTCCAGTCAAGTAGCTTCCAGAGTAAGTCAAGGAAGCATAAAACAGAGCAGCTTCAAAAGTGCCTTGCTGGGGCTTCCCTGGTGGCGCAGTGGTTGAGAGTCCGCCTGCTGATGCAGGGGACACGGGTTCGTGCCCCAGTCCAGGAAGATCCCACATGCCGCGTCCGTGAGCCACGGCCGCTGAGCCTGCGCGTCCGGAGCCTGTGCTCCGCAAGGGGAGAGGCCACAACAGTGAGAGGCCCGCGTACCAAAAAAAAAAAAAAAAAAAAAAAAAATGTGCCTCGCTCAACAGCAAAGTTTGTTCCAAAGGTCAGTGTTATCTTCGGTTACTGCAACGCCCTTCAGTTGTGTAGTTTCTGAAATTTTAACCACCCACACAAAGAAAATCTTTATTAATTAGGAAAAATTAAAAAATTATTAAGGTAACATTGCAGATATTAGGTGACCTGATACGAATATATTAAGTCTTTATCAATTTTTAATCAACACGTAATTTTATTTTTCCTGGATTGCTGTGCATGTATCAAGGTTGCTCCCTACTTGCTTAGGAGGTTATTTCAATAACGGGATTCCTAGCCTAGAATGATCATGGGAAAAATGGAAAAGAAATTACTTTGACAAGTATAGATTGCTTTGGAAAGTGTTGGCCTTTAAATGTCTAGGGGAACAATGTGTGACAGGTCAGATCTTCTACCTGTTTATTAAACGCAAGGAGTAGCAGAAAGACAAACTTCATATGTCGTTGGAACCCAAGTATTCTGTGTTGGTCCACTCTTAAATTTTATGTGCTTCTTTTTCACCAAAGGAAAATGTCTAAAATGTCTTTTATATTTTATAGCTATCTTATGTATTTAGATTCTTCTCCACTTTTTGCTTCCAGACAAGTTTGGACCGTACTTGACACGTTGCATAAAGTTTAAGATGTGTCCTACAACTTGTAAGGAAGACCTTGCAAGCAGTGATGCAGTGGTCTATGCATAGAACATGGGTTTAATCATTGAGAACCTTTGTAAGCTTTAATTTGTATAATTTACAGGATATGTCCTTGTGGTCTGTTAAATAGTGAAGAGGATATTTGAGGAAGTGTATATTGTTTGAGTAGGAAAAAGAGGGATGTGGACCATTGATTTGGGGGGAGTTTTTTAGTTACCCTCCATTGTTTCATGACCTGCTCCTCTTAAGCTTTGGAACTGGAGCACCACCAATAAGTGTTAAGCATCCTATCCCTTCACTCAGCAGTGAGCAGTCAGTATTTCATTTTCAAAGTCACAGAGCATGAGAGAGACAAATAGCAGTATTTGTGCTGTGCCAGGTGTCAGCAGGCCTTTCTGGTTCATTATGGTGATGTCTTTCCTCCCTAAATAATTTTTACAAATACACTGATGAAGACAGATTTCTGTTATTTGTCTTCGATGGGTCGTAAGTTGAACTAGTACTATATTTTTTCCTGAAAATATGCATAGTTGTGACATGGTGTTTAATAGTTTGAGGCTTATTTCTGCCAGAATGAGCACAGCTGAAAGGAATGATGACCCTTTCATCTTTGTAACAATAAAATGGTTTCCTAATGTGTTTCCCTCACTTTGAATGTTAAGTTCATATTCCCCTGGATTTCTGAGCTCCATCTTTTACCCCCTCGGAAACCCCGTGAAGAATACAACTTTGGACCGCGTGACAGAGCACAGAGGATGAAATGAGTTGCATTAAATAATGATATGACAAAAAGCCTTTCAAAATCTTTGTCACAATGCAACATTCAAGTAACATTAAACAGAACAGTATAAGTAGGCCACAGAAGAGAGTTCATATCTTGAAAGGAAATTTTGTGAACTAGATCACTTGCAGATTTTGGAAGAGTCATTGGTGAAGAGCCTTCATGCTGTGGCTGGGGATCTACTCTCCAGTCGCATGTGCAGTCTTTTCTCGTTTATCAGTCTTTGGACCTAAAATTAACTGTTGCAGTGTTTTCTTGGTACACTTGTATATTTCTCAAAAAAGCAAGTCTTCATTGCTCAAGTTACATTCAAGAAAATCATGGGGAGTGGGGTGAAGAATAAGATGCACATTTCTATGCAATGTTTCCTGTCTTCCTATTCTAAGTATATGTATTTAAACAACAGCATATATTTTGTATATTAGTATAAAGATAAACTGTCCTCTAAAAACAGAAAGCAAAGTTTTGATACTGATTTCCTTTATTTCTAGCACACCTTGGATTTATTTTGTTTCAGTTTATTTTTCCCCTGAAAAATCTGATATTTCTTTTTTTTTTTTCTTTTAACTTTAATTCTACCATGTTGGGTTGTGGGAAAATAGAAGCTTCTGATAGGGTTAATCTAGCTACATAGAATTCCGTGCTGAGTATGAACATAATCTTGATCTTTGATTAGATCTGAGCTTGTAATATCTTGTGATTAATCAAAATGGGTTGTACTGTGTGTAGTATAAGTCATCTTCACAGATGGGATAGAGTATCATCAGAGTTCTCTTGAATATTTGTTTTAATCCCTTCTAGGATAAAATGGCTTTGGATCTTTTTTTAAACTTTACATCAGATTGAGTTCACCAAATAAATGACTAGGAAGAAACATTTTATTTTATTTTTTGGCTGCGTTGGGTCTTCGTTGCTGCACTCAGGCTTTTTCTAGCTTTGGCGAGCGGGGGCTACTCTTGGTTGCAGTGCACGGGCTTCTCATTGCGGTGGCTTCTCTTGTTGCGGAGCACAGGCTCTAGAGCGCAGGCTCAGTAGTTGTGGTGCACAGGCTTAGCTGCTCTGCGGCATGTGGGATCTTCCCGGACCGGGGCTCGAACCCATGTCCCCTACATTGGAAGGCGGATTCTTAACCACCGCGCCACCGGGGAAGTCCCAAGGAAGAAATTTTGAAGTCCGGTTTTGCTAGGATTATAGGTCAAAAAAGAAGAAACTTGGTTTTTAATTCACAGTATTTCAGTGTTTCACTGAACACACTTCGTATGTTAAAAAGAGTTATCTTGTAAAATTTAACAAATATTCCTATTTATTTGTAGTTTGAATAAAACTCTTCATAAAAGAATATAACAAAACACCCTTCATGGAAATAATGTTGAAGTTCTTGTTCTCAACAGCATAAAAGATTTTTCAAGATTAATAATCTCCCCTCTTCTAATTATGTAATTCCAGTCTAGTTGAAATCTGACAGCAAAGAGCTTTACTTTGGCAACTAAACTACCTGACATCTAACCCCCAGAGCACAGCAAGAGTGCTCAAACACAAAATGTTTACTGAATATGTCTGTCATTTCAGCCAACCATTTGGGCCTCACAAGACACAATTTCTCACAAAAGTTGCTCACCAAAAATTGTAAATTGAACTGTCTGCCCCAGAGCCACACACACTGGAGGGGCTCAATAAATACATGTTGATGATTATATATGAATCATTGAATAAAAGAACTGAAAAAAAAAACTGTACAATTCATCCAGTCTACTTCTAGACTGGATTAATGACCCACAGGTATTAAAATAAGAATGATTTAATTTCTCTCTCCTTTTTTTTTTTTTTCTATAGGAGACCTGGTGAACCTCCATTGATAAAAGGCTGGCTTCCTTACTTTGGAGAAGCCCTGAAATTACAAAAAGATCCCCTAGGTTTCATGACTACTCTTCAAAAGCAGTATGGTGACGTTTTCACTCTTTTCCTTGGGGGTAAGTGGCACTTAAGTTGGGGGTAAGTGGCACAATAAGTTCCTTACTTGTATCATAATTTCTCACTTGTTCTTTAATGTTGTTATATTTTTCTCTAGGCAAAATATGGAATATTTGTACATTATTGTTTTATTTGTAGGCTACTGCAAAAGAAAACTATGTTTTTGAGTACAGTAATCCTCACATTAAAAAACAAAGTATAGAATTCTCTTGAGGGTCCCTAGGGAACCCCGCTCTCCTGGTATCACCTGTCGTTTGGTTTGGTGTAGCTTACCTTTAAGAATTGTTTCTTGAGAAGCTAGAGTACGTTAATGGACTTGATTTTGTAGAGCAGTTTTAGGTGTACAGAAAACTGATCAGACAGTACAGACAGTTCCCATATATCTCCTCTTTCCCCTGATCATAATTCCCCCTGTTATGAACATCTTATATTAGTGTGGCACATTTGTTGCAACTGATGAGCCAGTATGGATACAACATTAAAAGTCTGTGGTTTTGGCTTCCCTGGTGGCGCAGTGGTTGAGAGTCTGCCTGCCGATGCAGGGGACATGGGTTCGTGCCCCGGTCTGGGAAGATCCCACATGCCGCGGAGCGGCTGGGCCCGTGAGCCATGGCCGCTGAGTCTGCGCGTCCGGAGCCTGTGCTCCACAACAGGAGAGGCCACAACAGTGAGAGGCCCACGTACCGCAAAAAAAAAAAATCTGTGGTTTAGGGGCTTCCCTGGTGGGGCAGTGGTTAAGAATCCTCCTGCCAATGCAGGGGACACGGGTTCGAGCCCTGGTCCAGGAAGATCCCACATGCCACAGAGCAACTAAGCCCATGCACCACAACTACTGAGCCTGCGCTCTAGAGCCCGAGAGACACAACTACTGAGCCCACATGCCACAACTACTGAAGCCCACGTGCCTAGAGCCCATGCTCTGCAACAAGAGAAGCCACTGCAGTGAGAAGCCCGTGCACCGCAACAGAGCAGCCCCCGCTTGCCGCAACTAGAGAAATCCCGCTCGCAGCAACAAAGACCCAACGCAGCCAAAAATAAATAAATAAAATAAATTTATTTTTAAAAAAAGTCTGTGGTTTACACTAGAGCCCGCTCTTTGCGTTGTCCAGTTCCTTGGGTTTTAACCAATGCAACATGTCAGGTATCTTCCATTACAGTATCACACAGAATAGTTTCACTGGTCTAAAAAATCCCCTGTGTTCCACATATTCATTCCTCTTCCCCTCGCCCTGAGCCCCTAACAGCCATGGATCTAGAATATATTTTTAATTTAAAAGTATTTGTTATGGTTCAGTGCACAGAGAGCAGTGTGGACCTAAGAATGTTCCACAGCTTTCATTAGCACAGATGTAAATAAAGTAATAATCCTGCTGGTGAAAACAAATATATCTGTTATGGTTCTAACTTCAATAAAATGTTTACAAAACAAGGATAAAGCACACAGCAGCATCACTACGTAACCCAACATCACTGGGCGCTGAGAAGCTGGAATGTGCTCAGCTCATCCTCCTTGAAGGCCCATGCTCTCCAGCTGTAGCAGCTATATCTCTGGCCACCTAACAAACCTCTCCCAAATGTCATGCCTCAAAACAACAACTGGTCTGGCCCGGGTCACCTGTGTGGCTTGAGTCATCTGGCTGATTGACTGGGGCTTAAATGGCCCAAGGTGGCCTCATCACATGCCTGGCTGGGCCTCCTTCTCCACATGATGTTTCGTCCTCAAGAAGATGTCCTTATATATGTGGCAGCTAGTATTTCAAGAGGGTGAGAGGAAAATCTGTAAGGCCTCCTGAGGCCTTGGCTCACATGTTACAGAACCTCACTTCCAGACTTAGTACAAGCAAGTCACGGGCCAACCCAGGTTCAAGGCTAGGAAAATAGATTTCCACTTCTTCCTGGGCAGAGTGGCAGAGTCACATTGCAAAGGAGCCCATGTAGAAAGAGAGAAGAAGTTTATCGTGGCCATGTTTGCATACAGTCTTCCACGTCAGTTTATCACCTGGGCTAGGCATTCCTTTTCTTCACTTGTGTCTGCCCTGTCCCGGAAGGCCAATCTCTACACAGTAGATCATCTCCACGCCTTTGCCCTCTGACTTCTGGTTGGGTGTGCAGGTGGAGGGCAGGAAAACTGTGTTGTAGCTCTCCACCTCTTACTGGTCTCTGTAACACAGTTCACTTTCCTTCCCAAGAAAATTGAAGACATCAGGTATGCTCTCACTCAGATCCCCATGTATCTATCAAATGTTTCACAGTTATCCTTACCACCTCTGCTCCAGTTTCAGAGAATGTTCAAGACAATCCATTTACCTGTCCCCGTGACGCTTACTGTCTCCTCTGGGCTGGCATTACATTATTTCTTCCTCTCATATATGTATCTTCATTATTTTCTCTCTTGGGTCCTTACCCTAAGCTTCTAACCATGCTTAATCTTTCCTGTATTTTCCTCTAGTTAACTTTTCACTTCTGTTTTTTCTCTTTTGCATCTAGATTTTTAAAGAGAGTTACCTACCTTTGCTGCCCCCGGTTGTTTAGCTCCCAGAGGCCTCCTAGGTGTAACCAGCTTTCTGCCTTGCTGAGGTCATTAATGGGCCATCACCTGCCTGGACCTCTCTATCTGGTGGACAAAGCTGATCCCTCATTCCTTCTCAAAACACTCTGTTCCTTCACTGTCTTGACACTGTGCCTCCTGGGTCTTCCACCGATGCTGAGCATTCCTTATCTGGGTCATATTTACACGTGCCTCTTTCTTTGCTCAACCCCCTTTATCTTTCTCTAACAGTCTTTGGAATTTTATGTTCTATGCCTAAAGAATTTAGATAATTTCTTCGTACTGTAATTATGTTGCCAAGTATCTGAAGCAACCTTTTGTACATAGAGCAACTTCACTTTTGTGCTACCATTTCCATGTCATTGGGAGGAAAAAAATGATCCAACTGGATGAAATGGTCAGCATGGTCAGTTTCTCACAGGAATAGGTAGTATTTGTTTCATTGCATCTTGCCCCCTTGGCTGGCAACTGGCAAGTCTCTTCCAACAGTAATTATGTGCACTCTGATTTCAGAAGAATTGAAATGGAAAAAAAACCATCTGTCTTAGAAACAGAGACATTGTAGTGTATCTGGTGACCCTCATGAGGCTCTTCAGGGTCAAGGCTCCACCTACCTCTCCAGCCCCGTCTCTTGCTACTATAATGCACCATTAACACACCAAATTGTTGGAATTTCCTCCTCATATACCATGTCCTTTTGTGCTGCTTTTTTCTGTTGTGGTTCTTTCTGCCAGAACGCTGTTCTTCTGTTTCTCAGTCGTCCTTGAAAGATGACTGATGTGGATGCATCTTTTGAGGCCATCGTCACGTATCACTTCCTCCCAAATTCCTTCACTGACCATTTCCCTCCCCATGGTGTGTTTGATGCCTCTTCTCCAGGCTCCAATTACTCCTAGTATAACTTCTGTCATGGCATTTAATAAATTGTGAGTGTATTGCTAATTCACTTGTCTATTTCCCTTCATTGTTTTCTAACTTCTTTACTGCCAACATTTAGTTCAGAGCTCAGCACTGATTGATTCACAATAAATATTCGATAAGGAAATTCCCAGTACCTTAGAGCTGATGAAATACTTACTATAATACAAATAAAGGCCATAGCTGGGGCTTCTATTCTAAGTGAGCTTCTGGCTTCATAATACAAAACTGTATTCTTCACTTAAAAAAGTCACTCTTGGGGGGAAATAAATTAGGAGTTTGGGATTAATATATATACACTACTATATATAAAATAGATAATCAACAAGGACCTACTGTATAGTACAGGGAACTCTACTAATTATTCTGTAATAACCTATGTGGGAAAAGAATCTAAAGAAGAATTGGATGACCCAGCAATCCCACTACTGGGCATATACCTTGAGAAAACCATAATTCAAAAAGAGACATGTACCACAATGTTCATTGCAGCTCTATCTACAATAGCCAGGACATGGAAGCAGCCTAAGTATCCATCGACAGATGAATGGATAAATAAGATGTGGCACATATATACAATGGAATATTACTCAGCCATAAAAAGAAACGAAATTGAGTTATTTGTAGTGAGGTGGGTGGACCTAGAGTCTGTCATACAGAGTGAAGTAAGTCAGAAAGAGAAAAACAAATACCATATGCTAACACATATGTATGGAATCTAAAAAAAAAAAGGTTCTGAAAAACCTAGGGGCAGGACAAGAGTAAAGACACAGACGTACAGAATGGACTTGAGGACACGGGGAGGGGGAAGTGTAAGCTGGGATGAAGTGAGAGAGTGGCATGGACTTATAGATACTACCAAACGTAAAATAGATAGCTAGTGGGAAGCAGCTGCATAGCACAGGGAGATCAGCTCGGTGCTTTGTGACCACCTAGAGGGGTGGGATAAGGAGGGTGGGAGGGAGACGCAAGAGGGAGGAGATATGGGGATATATGTATATCTATAGCTGATTCACTTTGTTATAAAGCAGAAAGTAACACACCATTGTAAAGCAATTATAGTCCAATAAAGATGTTAAAGAAGAAAAAAGAAAACAAACAGAAAACCAGTTTCACTTGTTATCTTCATCTTAGATACTGAGAAGCTTGCTGAATTTCTCATGTCTAAATAATTTGGCCATGGCTATCTTTTTAAACTCAACAGTAGACAGCCATAGTTGAATACGAACTGCTACTTTCCTTTAGCTTCTTCCTAGAGTTTGAATAAATTCCTGTCAAAAATCCTTATTATGTATGTGGTTCTAATGATCAGTTTGCAAAATAGCTCATTTGGAAAATGTGAATGAGGAACAGCGTCTCCCACCGTTGTCCCATGATGTGAGTTCAGTGCGTGTATGTTTCTTGCGTGATGAGCAAATGATTGTCATCCCCAAAAGTCTCAAGGGACGTGGATGTCATCTTAATAAAGAAATTAAAAGGTACATCTTTTCATGAGAAACCACGTAAATTCGTGACCTGTCGCAGAAAATAGTTCTCTAATTGGTTTTGTGTGGTGGTGCAGCGGAATCGTTTTCCCTAGATGTCACCCCAGCGAAGCACCACTGTACATCACTGTCAACAGCTAGCGAAATTTCGCTGATAAGAGGGGGAGGATAACGTGGTCATCCTCATAAAATAAAAAGTTGGTTCACTGTCCACTCTTCCAATGAATATTTTCAGCTTGACATTTAAAAAACGTCTATTGAAGAGCCAGCTAAACATGGAGATCAAAAGGTTATAGTTATGGAAAATTTCTTTAAACTTCCAATTTATCTCATATTTCTTGACTGGGCATTTCTATTTCAAATAGTCAAATAGGTGTTCTGAATTCTCTTGGATGTGTTTCTGCACCAAATATCTGAAATGAAAGCATCAAAATTCAGGTTATAATGACCCAGATGTCAAACTTCTTGTGTATAAGACATCAAAGTGAATGATGTGTTGTTTTTTTTTAACATTTAGTGACATACTTGGCATCACGTAGCTTCACCTTCCTAAAAGAAGTAATTTTGAAGGAAGTGAAAAGGCTGTTGAGTTAGTAAACCATCGTATGCAGGTTATTCAGGAATGCTGGGGTTAATATCTTAAGGCCCAGCCAGCTCCTAAAAAAGGAAGACAATGAAATTATTGGTAAAGAATACATTAAAAATTTTGACCCCATTTCAAATTTACTGCTCAAAAGGATGGTTTTATATATACGTATACTTTTTTGCAGAAGTGAGCCTCGTTTTCACATTTATATTTTAGACGAATGCAAACTCTGAAATTCTTTAAATCAATGTATCACATCAGCTGCTGATAGCTTTCTTCTCCCTTCTGAAAACACAGCAAAGGATATTGTTTCTATCTTGTGATCTTTGTGAACTAGGCAACTTGCCTGTTGACACGTGGCATTCATTTACATAAAACCACACTGGAACAAAAGTTATTTTTGCTCAAGAATCCATGGCCTTTAGAATAACTTTTCAAATTTCCTTTGTTAAGAAATTTAAATTCATTTTATGAATGTATATGTGTTTTCCTAACTGTCTTATTAAAGATTACAAAGAAACTCTGGTTTTGCATCTCACGTTAGCAGATGGTGGACAGATGGTTTAAATTAATATTAATTTTGGAAAACTTAGCTTAAATTGTTTATACTGAAGATTAAAAGTTGGAAAGCCAGCTAGCATCTCCAGTGTTATTAGTACTTCCAAACCCACTCAAAAAGTAAAATCCAGAAAATCAAAAGGTCTTACTCAGCAATCCACATCTTATTCAGATGAGAGAGTCAGTAAAGCGTAATGCCTTGATGTTAAAGAAAATCAAAATAAGAATGAGAAAAAGAAAATACAGATCCCGGAGTGTAAAGAGTCTTGAAAAGAGTGAGAATTTTATCTACAAATTGCTTTAAACTCATCAGTAATGATTTTTTAAAAGAACCTGTATGCAACAAACTGTTTATTAAAAAAATATTAAAATTGGTTGCTAACCAGACACAGTTTTCTACATTTAGCTTTTACTGTTTTCATTTGAAATTAACCTCATAGTTTCTTCCCATATCCTTACCCCCAAGGTGAGATAGAGAAAGAGAGAGAGAGGGAATATATGTGTAGTTTGGATGAATTCTAGATAAAAACTGTAAAGTCCATGAAGCCTCTACTTCAGTAGGCCAATAGCCAGTGGCTTCTGTTGCCATGGCTGGATAGTTTTGCCTTTCCACTTAGATTTTGATGAATATAGAAAATGGGTCAGAAAAAAATTCAAAATATTCTCTAGAAATTATGTTTTACAGACTGAGCCTTTTATATATTCTCTGAATTTTACTAATTTAAAATAACTCTGTAAAGACATTTATAAGCAAAATCCTTTTGTTTAGTGAAAGGAGAAAAGTATGAACCACCTGTGAAAATGCACAACCTTGCCTAAAATTATATCTTTTGCAAAGTAAGAGAATTCGCTCTTTTTTCAATTATTTGTCAGGCAGATGCTGGCAGTTTTATTTAATTAAGCTGCCATGGTAAAGCAGGTGTCATAAAATATGCCCAAATCCAATTGATTCCTTTTTCTTTCTTCTCCGGGGGGGAAAAGAAAATCCAGTTTACTTTGTAGATACAGCTTTAGGGTCTGACCAGAATGAGTAGTCTCTTCTAGCTTTACCCTCACTCCTAGATTGGCCCACCTTATTAAATAAATTAAGGGGAAAGAGAGTGGATACAATTCAAGTCATACGATTTATTTTTAGAAAAAGAATTATAGCACATCTATTCATGTACACGAAAAACTTAAACTCTGTTTTACAATTGTAAAACAAAAAAACATGTATCCTGTTTCTAGGATTAGGTTGAAAATTATTCAAAACTTTATCCTAAATCTGGTACCAAATTGAATTTAATTTCTGTGATGCTGTTTGAGTTACTGTAAATAACAAGCAAGAAGTTGTTCATCTAAGAAAGCTTCACGCACACACACACACACACACACACACAGGAATGATGAGGTGAAGAGCTAAGTATAGATGATTCGACAAACTTTCATGTCTAATTATTTACTGTTTTCTAGAAGACAAATAAGTGTTAAAGTTGTAGGATCGTCGAAATTTCATGTGTGTTCTTGGAAAGGGAAGACTTATTAATGCTAGCATTGAATACTGCCTACATATTATCTCTAATTAGCAGGAGTCTTAAAGCAGCCCTCCAGTGAGAAGGAGTCAGCACCGGCTAAGGAAAAGAACAGTGCGTGGGGACTGTCTTCTTGTCTAGGCTCTGCCACTAAAAATGGCGGCATGATCTTGGCTCTTAACTTCTCCTGACTTTCTTTAGCTGATAAATGCTGGAGAGGCTGCAACTAGGAATCTCCAAGATCCGTGCCAGTTTGGAGAGATAGACCACAGTATGACTCTGTTCCTCAATGTGCCTTCTTACAAAATCACTTGAGGGACTTGTAGGTCCCACCTTCAATCCTTCTGAATCAGAATCAAGAAGGAATCTGTATTTTTAACCAGTACCCCAAGTCTGGACTGATGTATGAAAATGCCAAATGTCACCTCCTCAAAGAACCCTTGTTGATAACTCCAGGCAGACCGAAGCATATTTCACTTCCTGTTGCCCTTACATTGTGTTCCCACCTCTGCTCTATTACTGTCCGTAACAATACAATGGTTCATTTACATCTTTATCTCAAAAGGAAAGAGATCCAACCAAGTATCTGGATGTCAATAAATGTTGAATGCATGCATGAATGAATGGATGAAAGCGTGATTGGATGGGATCTAGTTCTGAAATCCTCTTTCGGTCACAAATCAATATGAGAGTTTGGACGTGTTACTAAATCTCCCTGAGCTACTATTTTCTCATCGATAAAACGAAAACCTTGGTATTTGTGATTTGTTGTTAGTGTTGAATTAGATGTTCATTTGTGAGTACCTGCTTCGTACCACATCTTCATTTATTTGAGTTAAAATTATTGTATCCAATCAAAGCTAAGATAACGCCAAGTATGAAAAAGCTCTTTATGCAGTGTAAGTGATCAGTAAAGGAGTAGCATCTTACCAATTTGAGTTGCTTGTTTGTTTTCTGATTGTATTATTGGGGAAAAATATAAGAAGTGTTTAAGTAATGAATTTTGAGCCTATTTAAAAGATAATTTAAATATCTTGGTAGTTTGTTAAAATAAAAATTTGAAGAATAAACTATCTTTTTGAAAGTCTTTAAGAATTTCAGAACATTTAACTTCAAGCTTCTAGCGTTTTCCCACAATCTTCCATTTTAAAAGGAAACATGTAGTGGAATTTTGAATCAAATAGATTTTTATTGTACTTTACATCTTTTGAGATGTGAGTTATTAAGGTCTTTCTAATTTTGATTAAGATATTCTCAAATTTCAGATATCTTGTTTTGTTTTACTACCACATGAATTCATATTCTCATTTATTTCTTTTAGGAAATTACATAACGTTTATCCTGGACCCTTTCCAGTACCAGTCAGTGGTAAAAAATCAAAAATTAAGCTTTCAAATGTTTACTAGTAAATTCTTAATGAGAGTGTTTTCTGTCAAAAAGATGATGACATATCATGACCTGAACGACAAGATTCATACTAGCTATCAACTTTTACGAGGGAAGCATTTGGACACACTGATGGAAAACACAATGAAGACTCTAAAACAAGTTTTTGAACCACAGCTCTTAAAAACCACAAGTTGGGACACGGAATATTTGTTGACATTCTGCAGCTCAGTGATATTTGAGGTGACATTTACAGCCATACATGGAAATGTTCTCTCTGGCGATAGGAAAACATTCATGACTGAGTTAAGAGATGATTTTTTTAAATTTGATGGCAAATTCACACATTTAGCATCAGGCATACCCATTGAGCTTCTAGGAAACATCAAGTCTATTCGAACGAAACTTATAAAACAATTGACAACAGAAAACTTAGCCAAGTTACAAGGATGGTCAGAAGTTGTTCAAATGAGGCAAGATATCCTGGAGAAATACTATACGCCCAAGGACACTGAAATAGGAGGTAAGAAACTTCTGAATGATGCCTTGTCTAAAATAAAATAATTTACAGTAGACCTTTGAAATAAAAAGACAAAATGGTGACCTTGAGAATTTTTATGCTCTTTCTAATTGGCTAATGATAAAATGTTTTACTCTGAAACAACCCTTTGTGATAATTGATTTTTTTTTTTTTTTTTTTTTTTTTTGCTGAGATGCTAATGCAAGATACTTAACAGGGATAATGAGAAAGAGTATAACTAAGCTGCATTTACTCCTCTTATCTCATCCCCCCTCCCCTCCCCCACCACACACACATTACATTTTAAACTATTCTCATTAAGCAGAAAATTAGACTTCAGAAGCCTATTGGTCCTCATTAGCATGCACTGATCCTTGGCTGGGTCTGTGTCCTAACATCTTTTAATTAGCACACTGCAAATCTAATCAGTGTAATAAACGCTATTAATCTTCCTTTTCACTTATTTTCTCCCAGCACATCATTTAGGCTTGCTCTGGGCCTCTGTGTCAAACACGGTTCCAACTATGTTCTGGACGATGTATTACCTTCTACGGCACCCAGAAGCTATGGCAGTGCTGCGTGACGAAATTGACCATTTGCTGCAGTCAACAGGTCAAAAGAAAGGGCCTGGATTTTCCATCCACCTCACCAGAGAACAATTGGACAGCCTGGTCTACCTTGGTAATTTATTTTTATCTGTTATGAAGAAAAGAAGGTACCTCTCTGCAAAGTCAGTTTATCACTCAAAGCTGTTTACCAAGAGGTGGAGGACACAGCTGCCTAATTGACATAATAACACCCATTTACATCAATTATAAATTATGTAGTTTATAGCTGTAGATACTCTCATTGCATGTAAACATTAAGGCCTAGGTAATTAACTATGTAAGGTATGCAAAAGGCTAAACCAAAGCTTTGCAATTATTTGAAAAAAAAAAAGATTTATGCCTGTTAAGTCACTAGACTCTGAGCATCTGTTGGTGTGTTAATGCTTTCCAAACGATGCTGGGCTATCTTAACAAGAAAGGTATTCGGGATTAAAAAAGAAAGTATTTCAGACAGACAACTTGTGTGCAAAACACACTTATTCTTCCCTCAAATGGTGTCTATATTTTCAGGCAGAGATTAAGATGTATTATACAGTTTGCAGCGTACGATTCGCAAAAATGTAGTAAGAGTGATTTCCACTGGAAGTTCATGATTTAAACACACTTGGGGAAGAAAAAAAAAAAGGAGGGAAGAAAGGGAGGGAGTGAGGGAGGGAAAAGAAAAAGCCACAGCTACAAATTACTTCATGTGAAATGTCAATATTTTATAAAATAGTCACTGGTTCATGAGATATGCATGGTCACTATTTCAAATACGTTTGAGGTCAGAAGTGACTAAGTTGCTTTTCTTTTTCTATGTAGGCCTGTGTGCCTGTAACAGTGAGCTTTTGATAACAGTGGATTCGCCTTTTCCGGTTTTGATAAGACGACTCTCATTATGTGAATGAATTTTAATTCCCAAAGTTAAATTCCAGTCCAACGAGTTATTCTCTGCTTTGTCTGTGTTGACGTTTCATCCTGTGGTTTCTTTTACTATACACTATTCCAGGGCCCTTTGGACAAATGCAGGAGCAAGTCTTTATATATCTCTGTTGCTCCCCTCGTTTGACAATGTAGGCAAGTATCTTAGCCCATGTTGGCCTCAATTTTCTCCCTTTTAAATATGTTCCAGGTTCTTTGATGGGAACTTCTGGGAGCAAAGGCCCTACAGGTCTTGATCAGTGTTGACCACCAGCTGACATTAAGAAGAATGGCCCCAAGTGTTCCGGAGGTTGTTCCCACTGGTTAGGATAAGACCCATCAAAGGCAGTAGCAGGAAGCTTGCCTTGTAGTGACAGTTGGCTAGCTTGTTCAGTCATGCCGTTTTTAGCATACGTTATCAAAGTAATTTTATTTATTTTTTTTATTGGAGTATAATTGCTTTACAGTGTTGTGTTAGTTTCCGCTGTAGAACAAAGTGCATTATCAAAGTAATTTTATATTTGCTTGGAGAAGGAAAATAATCCCAGCATTATTAAAATACAAATATTATTTTATTTTGCTTTTCAGAATGACTGGGGACCAAATGCACAAACTTTGCGTAAAGTTCTGGGTAGTTGCTTTCACGCAGACACACAGTATTTTCTGGGTAGAAGATTTATGGTTCCTATGAATATCAAGGTTTCATCTCCCATTTATTCAAGTAATTTCAATTGCATTTTATGAGTCAGATAATGTATACAGGGACGTAAAGCAAATAAACTTTAAGGAATATGTGTTTGTATTCAGAACACAGTTATAAACTCTTAAAATTTAGTTGAAATTCATCAACTTACTTTTTACTCTTAACTTCTCACTATTGAAAGAAAAGACCATTTTAAAATTGTGGTATTAAAGCAGACACGTTTAAATTTATTCAAGCTGAAGAAATGGCAGGTTCCAGAGCCGTAATCCGGGTCCATTTAAGTCCATCACTAGAGTAGAGATTTTCATCCAGGAGCCCTCAGACATTTACAGCTCACTTATCATCAACAAATGACCATCACCAATCCCAAGTGCCTGGAGATCCACCTGAGTACAGGAAGCACCTTCAGCAATCTAGAAGGTAGACCCCGTTCATCACAACCTCGGGTAACAGCAGAGGCCAGTGTTATTCATTACGAGAACTGAATCTTCTAGATAATAGGGTCCACTTTTTTTCTTTCTCCAGATAGACAGTTTGAAGCAATGTCTATCAGATTGCATCTTCAATGCAGATTGAAGCAAATTTTTATACGAATCAGACTCACAACAGATAACCTCTGCATCTAGTCATAGCTCTATCGTATTTCTCTCTATCAAAAGGGTATGAACTATATGAGGAAAGGCAAGATTTACAGAATTAAATGTGTACAGTGCACTGCATGGGATGAGTGTATGTGCATCTCATCTCCTTAAAGCAAGAGTTCTATGTATTCTAAGTACAATTGCTTTAAAGAAAGATATCTTGAATTTTTATTATTATAAGAAAAAAGTTCACAAGGATGAAAGGAATGCTGCATTTTTTTTTAAACCAGGAAGGAGGATTTTGATATTGGTAGAGCAAACAAAGGGAAAGGAGTTTTTCTTACAGAGATTTTGCATGTCATCGCGCATCGATAATAAAGCGAAGTTGGAAAGGAAAGTTAGAATGCTGTAGAAACCAGTATGTTATTCCTAAAGAAAAATGATTTCTCTTGTTTAGAGTGATCCTTGAAGACAGAGCCCGAGGGGGCATAGGCTTATCGTGGTGTGATCATCGTGCACATGTTATTGACACTCGTGGCCCAATCCTATAGGCCTCGCGTGTGTCCGATTTACTCTGACATCAGTATACACACAACATCAGCAAAACTTAAAACGTGCAGCATCAAGTGGGCTTTTAAATATCAAGCCTGTTCACGCAATTCAACGCAGTCATCCGTTGCAAGAGGCTGTGACGGACTTATGCTTTTTTCCAGTGCTCCTGAGCATCTTTCTTTACAACCGTCCTACCCGTTTCTTTTAGATAAAGAAAAACACAACTATATTGTTTTAGATATGGAACTTGTTATAAAGATTCTGCGTACCAGGTCCTCACTAAAATTGAATATCAGTGTTTAGTAAAGGTCTCTACAATTACATATAAATTTAGAATAAGATAGTATATACAGTGGGGTTCAGATAACTGTTACTTGGGACCTAAATTTCCATAGGAGAAGTTGCTGATAGAATGAAAGTTTGAGAAACTCTAAAAGAAAAGTAAGAATGTTTTTGTTTTCCCGGAAAGAAGAACCTGGGGTAGAGGTAGGACTTAGAACTACAGGTTTCCAATACAGGAAAAAGAAAAGTAGAAAAGTTGATTCAGAGAGAATATAAGAGAAAAAGATAATGTGAGAAGAGAAAGTTCTCAAAATTGAAGTTTTGATAAATGGATAACAAATAATCTCATTGAGTACTACTTCTTACTTCAAGATTTACCTGAAAAATGTATTTAAATAACTTAAAAAGTATGGGTTCAGTAAATGTTGTCTATTGTTATCACCAAGATGATGTTTAACCTCAGTGGCATCCCTATGACGTTTATGTTGTTTTCTTTATTTTCAATTATTTACGAACCAAGCTGGTATTATCATTAGACATAGTTCATGTTAAATATATTCATGACTTCAATATTTCAAAGCAATTTTATGGACTTTTATTGTTTCATATGATCTTCTTTAAGATACTGGGTGACTGGGGGAGCTATTATTTTGTCATTTTTACAGATGAGAAAATTCTCAGGGTGCTAAATAACTTGGCTAATAAGGTCATGGAGGTAAAGGAGAGAAGCAGGATTTTAACTTGGGTTTTCTGGCCACACTCACGCTTTTCCCCTCAAACCTATCTGATAGCAGAATTTTTTGAGTCTTTTTTCATTGTCCAAACAGAGAGGGGAGAGGAGTTCTTTGTATCTTGATTCATCAGCGCCAGCTGTGATATGCACATGATTAGATCAGAAAATGTGGGCTAGATGGTACAGTGTTAACTGTATTCTTAATTTCAGGATGAGACATTATGATAATATTCATAATTATTATTTTACTATGTATCAGGCTTTTATTAGCTTATTTAATGATCAAGTACTAGCTTATATATATATATATATATATATATATATATATATATATATATGTAAGTACAAGTATAGCTTATCTAATCCTCAAGTATTATTATCTTCATTTAATTGTTGTGTAACAAGGTGCAGAAAGATTAGTTAACCAACCCAAATCATACAACTAGATAGTGGCAGAGCCAGAAATTGATGCTGGCTCTACCTAACTTCAGCGCTAACGTATAAATGTTGTCAACTCGGGGGAAAATGCCCTAGAAATGTACCAGAGACCTTGCCCATTATATTTTACAAGGATACATATCACGAATTCTCAAATGCAGTTGGGTTTGAGGGTGAGGTTGGGGCTAGAGGTTCACATCAGAATATTGAGGGTTTTTTTAAATAAACTTTTTATTTAGAATAGTTTTACAGAAAAGTTACAAAGAGAGTTCCAGTATATCCCCCCTCACACACACACACACACACACAGTTTGCCTTACTATTAACGTCTTAGTGTGATGTATTTGTCATAACTGTGGGTGTTATTTTGAAAAAGCTCATTCAATATTATAAAATAATTGTGTATTTGAAAAATTAAAAGTGTCTGTAATTTAGACAGCAGTAGTAAAGTTTAACAAAATCCTCTCTTCCAGTGGGGATATACAGGAGGTAAAAATTCTACTTCATTTTAGAAATTTCTAACTGGGGGAGGAGAGAGAGGTATCTCCCACAAAGCGTATACCAGAAATCAGGTAATGAGATTTTTATGTGTAACATAAGGAGACATTGGTTAAAAAGTGAAAAATACTAATTTGGATGTTTGTCAAATTTTCAGCTCAGCACAAAACAAAGAGGGCTAGATAATATAATGAATGGCAGCAACAGGAGTTGAAAGGATTGAAAGGGAAATTTAATAAGAATTCAAATTATTGTACTTAGGTCTAAAAATCAACTGCGTAAGAATAGAATGAGGAAATGTGTGGCCCAGCAGAATAGGGTGGTTCTCAACCTCCGTTGCTCATTGGAATCATCTCAGGAGCTTTAAAAAGTACTCAAACCACCCCCAGAGGTTCTGATTTCATTGGTCTGGGGTGCAGGCTGATGGCGTTACAAGCTTCCAAAGCGACTCTAATGTGTAACCAAGGTTCAAAACCACTAATTTAAAGGTTTTAGTTAATGCAGTGGTTCTGATGCTATTGGCCGGTTATGGAACATTTATTTTTTTAAAACCACCTCGGTGATTGCAATGAGCAGTCAGAGCTGATCACCTATAGGATATCAGAAAGCTTAACACAAGTCCATGGAGAGATATTACTTCAAAAATCTGTTGCTCATCTGCTTCCAACAAAATATTAATAGAAGTGTGGTATCTAGGGCAGAGAAAGTAGTTCCTCTCTACTTTTCCAACTGAAATAGCACACCCAGCTCTGCCACATTTTAAGAGGCATATTGACTAATTGAATTGAAGACTAAAGGCCATATCATCTCTGATGGACAATTAAAAAATGACATGATAGTTGTCTTTAAATATTTTTAAAGGGCTGTTATGTGGAAGAGAGATTCAATTTTTTTGCCTTTGTGTCTTCTAAAGGGTGGAAATTTAAGGGAGGAAAATTCAGCTCAGTACGAAAAATAACTTGCTACTAAAATGGACTTTCTGAATGCCATCATTGGAGTTATCCAATCAAAAATTGAACAGTATCTTCACTAGGATCCTGGAGAGCATTCCTGTATATATGTACCTTCCGACTTAACACCTAGATTGTAGTGTGTGTGAAGCCCACATCCATATTCTCTGTTCTCTTTTTCCACCAACAGCAGTGGCCCAGTGCCCTGAGCAGAGAAATTCCTTAATAGTGCATTTATTGACTCTGTGAATGTTGAATTTACGTTTGTGTATTTTAGCAGTAAACCAAAAGCCGTGCCTGCAGCGCAGAGTGAAAGGCATTCGTACCAATTCAGATTTGCTTTTAACTTTACTTAAAATACACAGTTGTTGAGCCAAAGAGTAATTATTTGGCTTCAAATTGTCTGATGACCACAGTGCCTCATTTACCTTCTCACCTGTCTCAAAAGTGGTTTTGTAAAAACTCGCCTACACATCTGGAGGCTCACTCTGTTTCCTTACCCTCACCCTTCTAGCGCACACTGCCTCCAGAGCCCCCTTTCCCTTTCCTGTCCGCCTGCCTTTTTCAGACCATCGGCGTGTTCAGCCCCAGTCGACTGCAGCAGGGTCTGGCTGCTCATTTCACTGCAGCCACTGCCGCTATCCACTGATCACCATGGCTAATCAGATGGTGTGACAGTCTGCACCAATCATTAAGATGACCCAAATTAACAGTCTGGCCATGTCACAGTACATTCATTCCACATATCCAGACATGGCCTAAGTGTGAGGCAGAAATTTGGATGTGCTTATTTGTGGTTGCGTTGTAACATGCATTATTGATTGTCATGAACGGCTTCAGCTCTTTAAATCTGCAAATGAGAATCATCTGTCAATTAGTACAGCCAGCATTGAGCTATGAGAGCAGAAGAGAGAGTGTATATATTCCTTTTTCTACCAGCATTTCCTCTCCTTTGCCATATTCCTTCCCCGTCACATTATAAAGCATCTTAGCTCAACATACTCCCCAGCTTTTTGCTTAGAAGGGATACTTAATCAGAATATTTTTATATCCTGCAAAGAGAAATCTCCCTGGCCAAGTGAAGAAGACAGGGCAGGCTTTGAATTGTAAGTTCACTGTGGGAATTCTGGAATCCAGTTCCCTGGTGATACTAGTCAGTAAAGTTCACTTCTTAATAAAACACAGGCAGCCTTATCTTAATCACAATTGCAATTGTTGGCACCTTGCAGTGCCTGGTGTAAATTACCCCCCAAATATTTGCATTCTTGATAGCCATTTTTCTACAATGCGTTTAGTAAGTAGAGGGTCCTATTACCTGCTAAATGTAAGTATAAATTAACAACCCATTATGCACAAGTTTTATAAAACATTTACAGATAGAGATCATGTTTAATTAAAATTAACTTGCATATGAAAGCCAAGTGCACTAATGATCACAATGACCTTTTATTACCTGCAGTCCCTTGTTTTGGCTGGAATGATTGACAGCTTGCTGTTTGGCTACCATGTTGAATTTCAGCTGACAAGACTTTTCATTTTAACTCAATTTGCCCGCCTATCACAAGCTGGTGGCAGGCCAGACCCAAGTCACCCAGCTTTGCCTCAGCAGCTTGCTCTAGTTCTCATTAGTACGCATTTATTCAGTGGAAATTGGAAGACAAATGCTTGAAGGCATGTGAACTAAGTATAGCAAATTAGGTTTAAAGACTGAATATTTATAAGTGTATGGAAAGTTTTTTTTTTTTTTTTTTAATTCTAGAGCGAATTGAGAACTGAGTGCTAGCTTTGGTATAAAAGAAATGAAGATAGAAGGGGGAAAGAAGATTCTAAGAATAACAATACTATCAGGTTTTTCTTTCCATTTTGGAAATATGTAAAATCTCTCTGACAACACCTTATCAAACCAACCTGGCCTCTCTTCCGTGGAGCGCTTGCACAATGAAGTTTAGCACCTCGAGTGTGAGAAGGGGGGAAAAAATGCGGGTCATGTTCATCTGTTGCTTGGTTATCCCTTGGTATGTTTTCAATTGCCTTGTTTGTTCGGCACTAGCACAGAAACAGATGTTGCTCCGCCATGCAGGGTAATTTACTGTGCAGCATGGAAGGCCTCCCAGGGCCCAGCTGGTCTGTCAGTGGCACTGGCTGGTGTCTGCTCAACTATGACAACTACAAGTAGAGGCTGCAATTTTTTTTTTATTGTGCAGTTGTCATTCTTCTCAACGTATATATAGCCCTGCCTGCATTCTTCCTGGAGCTGGCGGCAAGGCTGTGGCTTTTGTGTCTGTACGTTGTAACGCAGAGCCACGGAAGCTCCCCTCTCCTTTGTGGATAATAATGCCACTCATTCCTTTTGTCCTCCGATGAGTCTCAACATGATCGCTGCGATCCAGAGCCAACCTCGTCTCGCGCACATAACCGGTCCTGGAAGGTAAAACAGATTTGTCATTTATGACCTGACCGCTAAGCCACACTTTGTGCTCCATTATTGTGATTAACTTCTGCATAAGATACGCTTGCCCAATTGTCATTTGTGATACCGCAGTGGGCGCAAGCTGCCACACTTCCCGCGAGCACGTCAGCCAATGGGATGTGACCGTGTTATTCGGATGCCTGCCCTGTCACAGTGGCCACCCCACAATTATTTTGCTTTTGTATTTCTTCTTCCCACACCACTCCTGGACCTGGTGGGTGCACAGCACTGCTGCATATGTCAGCTACCATTTCACACCACAAGCTAAAATGATGTTATGCTGCTGTTGATTCAACATGAGCCAGCAGCAGTACACGGGAAGCTGACCCTTGCTTTTCACCATAGAAATGTTGGTCGCTTGTGTCCTGCCAGCTGAAATCCGTCGTGTCAGGTGCCTTGTGGCTATCTGCAGTGGAGTCCATGTTCCAAAACCAAAGTTCTTTTCTGGCCCTGTCACCAACAAACCGATTTGACTCTTCCTGATTATAATAACGAAGGCAGTCCAGAAGAATATGCACAGCCTCACTGTACGTCATATCGAATCACCACACTGGCCACACAGAGCTGACCGCAGCCTCATTTCTTTAGACAAATGAATGCTTAGGGAGAAACCTCCTGGGAGAAGGTCCCCAAAGCTACTTGATAGCCCTATGCAAGCTGTGCATAGATTTCAATTTGGGGGAAATAGCATTTATTTTTATTTTTTGCCTGACGCAAGCCCTCACTGACCTGCCCGCCTCTATAATCTAATAATTGGTTATTCTACATTTCAGACCTTTGCTGAACACTAAGAAACTGGCCTCTGTGTGTGTGTGTGTGTGTGAGAGAGAGAGAGAGAGAGAGAGAGAGAGAGATTCTAAATTGCAAGCCATAAATACAACCATTTGTTACCATGTGAAGGGGGAGAGAACGCTCAATTTGGAGCTCTTTTTTCGCATTGCTGATTAGAGAGAATCAAGCTTTTTCTTCTAAGACCCATTCACGCTGGTGAAAACATAGTCAGTTTTGATTATGAAGGCAAAGATGCAGACCTAGACAGGAGCTGCATGCTGATATGCATGCTATCAGAATGATTTATGCAAATTATGCATATTATTCCCAAAGGAATTCCTCCTCAAACTGCCAGGATAAATTGCCGGAAATTAGCCATAAAATCTGTCGTGCTAGGAGCAAAAGGTGAAGGCCACTGGGAAAGCAAGGACGTTCAGCTTCTGGAATCTTCCAGGTTATGATGGTGGCTGTTATTTTCCCTGGATGCTGGGGGAATTATGGTTTTCTTCGGATTCCTATTAAAGTATTTTCCCTTTGAAATTTTTCCAGCAAATGCTGACTCACATTTTATTTACAACCAGCATAAAAGAAATTAAGTGTTAAGCTATCTCAGAAAGCACTACTACAATTACTTTACTATTAACTGCCTAAGTGGTTAGTAAATGCCTAAGCCTGGCTTTGAAGGCATCACTGTTCCGAAGGTTGGTGAAATAACCCACCAGTGGTGTACTTTAACTGGGATACGGTTTTAATTTCCAGTGCGTATGCCCCAACACAGACTTCCTCTCTTGCAGATCATTCTTGCCTACGAAGTTCCTGATTAATGACTTTCTGCCCCAGTACAGCGCTGTTGTCTCCTGCCTGTGAAATGCCCCGAGCTTTGGGGGCTGGGCCACAGCTGTCTCATCCCTCCCCTCCTCACTCCCGTTCAGAGCCCCCATTGGCTCCTTGCTGGTGCTCAATGGATCTGATTGGGAAAGGATTTCCCTGTCAATCACAGCTATTGTTTATGCGCTTTAATGGCAAATTGCGAGCACTTTTCAGGAGCAGTCACATTTTAATAAAATGTTGCTTGTTTCTTTCAGAAAGCACCATTCTTGAGGTCTTGCGACTATGCTCCTTTTCTGGCATCTTTCGCGTCGTTCAAGAGGACTTGACACTACACTTAGAGAGCCAGGACTGCTGTCTGCGAAAGGGAGACTTTGTAGGCATCTTTCCTCCCGTCTTACATTATGACCCTGAAATCTTTGAAGCTCCAGAGGTAAATAAACATCACGCCGGTATTGCTCCCTCTTAGATACTGCACGCACATTCCTCTCCCTCGTGATCGCTCTTTCTCTTACCATCTTGTTCCAGAAAGAATTTGAGAGAGCTTAATGACTCCTGTTTTTCCTTCCAATGGGAACATTTTCCTATTTACTGAAAGGTTTCCTTAAGGATCTCTCTTTCAAAGGTTTCACGATCTATAAAGAGAAATACAGCGATGAGACTAAACTCCAGTTCCCTCAACTGAAAGGAACGTTGATACCTTGATGGACACTATTCACTTGAGGCCTAAATTAAGTTTTGCTTGGCAGAGAATTATTAAAACCCATGGAGGGCTAGCTATTGACAGGTGGCTTAGAGAATAAATAATGACTCTTCTGCTAAGTGTTTCCAGAGTGGGGTTGACTGTCCCAGAGTCAGATACCGTCCTTGCCAGAGTTAAGCTCATCTACTTTTTCACCTCTTACTAAAGGTATGTGCCCCTTCTTGATCAATTAGGATGGCATTATGAACTTGAGATTGTGAAGCTGCTGCTCACAGGTAAAGCTCTGAGGGTAATTGTGTCATCTCCTTGTATTTTTTTCTGAAGCTGGAGTTAATGAATATCAAAGACTGGAAATTAATCCACCTTGGCTCATCCCTTAATACCACTTCAGAGGTTCACCACCTGCATGCAAATTGAGCAGAGTCATCTTCTGCCTGTGCTTCTCAGGAAGTCACGTTGTTGCTGCAGTGGTTTTTGTGTATAAAATGCCATTTTTCAAAGGGAAACTTCTGTGCTCTTTTTGAGCAGTTTAGAGTTGAACCACTTTTAAACCCCGTTTCTAAGATGTTTTTCAGCCAGGCTGGATTAAAATCTTGTTGAATTTTGGAAATTAATAAGAAAAGGACAAACTTCAAATACAATGAGATAATTAGCATTTATTTCATCAGCAAAGGCAAAATTGTTTAAGTGAGGGGAGAATGTACATATGGTTTCTGTGTATTTCAGAAGAGGCGTTATGTGAATAATGATAGCAGATAAGAAGTAGGGTATTGGTGAGTGAATGAACATTTTTGCAGACAACAGGCTTCATCTCCACGTTTGTAAATATCAAAAAAAAAAGAAATTCCCTACGGAACTAGGTGGTCAATAAATAAAGCAAGTAAATAGCTAATATTTGAAAAACATTTTAAAATTTAAAAAGTTTCATTTCTATCTACAATTTTTAATTTCTGCTTAGTATTTTTATTATGTGATTATCCTGCTAGTCATCAAGTTTATTATTCATGTCACAATAGTAAAATCAACATTAAAGTTATCAAAAAATAATAAATGTTTACCAAACACCACCGTTGGTAAGGTCTTAGGGATCCTCCTGTTCTCTACCCCCAACCCTGCCACCATGATGGAAAAGACCGTGAGTTAGACTTCTAGGAATTTAAATATCAAAGCTAAACATTTGAAAGTGTGTCGATTTATACTTTTCCTGTGGCATGCTAAATATCAATGCCCAAACTTTACATCATAAAGAGTAGTCGGACGGGTTTGCCTCATACTAAATCCGTGGGAAGAACAAAATTGCAGTATTGTGAACTCTGACTTAGCATCATTAGGGCAGCTGTAGCTTGAGTTGAAGAGCATTCTCTATTATTTACTAGACTTAACATTAGCCAACTATGCCTGACTAATGTTCAAATCAACTAGCTAATTTTTGCTATGGTATTGTTTCCTTGAAATTAGTTGCGGAATGCTGATAGTTAGCAGCACAGAAAAAAAATGGTATCGTTCAGAACCAATTCTATATGCTTTGACAAGGCCTTATGTAATCATTCACTCTATAAACATTTACTGAGCACTTACCACTCTCAGGCTTATGGATTGATTCCTTTTGTTCTTAATCACTTAGGATGGCAATAAGTAGATGGTATAGAGGCTCGTGTAACAGATGCCCATCCCAAAACAATCATGCACTAACAGTAAGAAAAGAGAAGAAAGTTCTGGAAAATTCCATCCTTGGTCTTTGTCACGGACAGCACTATCCCAGGAGCTCATCCGAAGTTCATACTCCTCACTGCCTGACTTTTGTACCCTACAGATCTTGAATGAGAAGACCAGCCCTTAGATATAGAAAGTAGCCAATAGCTCTTAGGCTAAAATCATGAGGAAGACCAACTCCAGATATAAGTATAGTTATTCTCAGAGGACATGGAACCTGAGGTGCCTTCGTGGAACATTGGTTCCCCCCAACCCAATGAGGCATGGTTTCAGGATGTTCAAGCCCAAGAGACCCTAGAGTATTTCATTCTAGAAACAGGTTATATCTTCCTTCACCCATCTCTCTATTGTTGAATGCCTCTCTTGTCCACCGAGAGACTCCAGGTGACTCCACAGTAATCCCCCTTAATCACCTCTTCTTTGCCCCTGATTCCCACCTCATTCCTCAGAGAATCTGCCACTGCTCACTCTGTGGCCTGGGTGTACCTTTGTTATGCGGCACACCCCACGGTGTTTTGCAATTACTTGTTTGCCTGTGTGTCCATATACTGTAAGTTCCAGGAGGGGAGAGACCTTGTCCTTACCTTCTCTGAATTCTCAGTGCCTGGCATGCAGGAGACCCATAGAAGGAAATAAATAGGAGGTGCTGAGATGGATGAATGTTCTGAAAGTGAACATATACTTCAGTTGAAACGTTAAATCACTACAGATATCGCACATTCAGATGTGTACTGGGCCTAATTAGATCCAGTAGATGAGGTGGCTTGTGTGTAAATATAGCAATACTATCAGGAGTGGTGAGAACTCTGGTGAAAGGACAGCCCAGGAGGCATCTAAGGGAGACCACGTGGCTACTTTGGAACCAACCCTCAGTCCTTAACAAGCATGTAGACCTGATGCGACCAAGTCATTTTTATTATTTTTTTTTAAACTTCAGATTCCTGGGTGAAGCTTAGAATTTTTAAACGTTTGGAGAAATTAAGTTTAAAACGCAATATAGGCTAAACAAAAAATGTTTGGGAACCTAATTGGGCCTGTAAGCTAGCAACACGTAAACTGTGTTAAGAAGTATTCTTTTCCTGAATATGGGTTCCTTAGCTTATTGTAATGTTAGCCAGTCGGGTGGCACGTGCTGATGTGGAAAAGAAAATTGGCACGTGAAATTAAAACAATGAGAGAGAGCAAAAGGAACCACCTATTCCCAATTCTCTTTTCTTTCTTTATCGGTCTAAATGCTACCCAAGAAAATCTAGATGATCTCTTAATTAACTAGGAATGGATACTTTTTAAAAATTTTATGAAGGCTTCTTCAAATTTGTCAGTTGTCAGCCAGAATTCTAGCCACTGGCTCTCAAGTGATCAGTAAATGGTGATGATTACTTTTCTGCCAAAATGCAGCATCCAAAAATAGAGCTATGGAGAAGACCAGATCTATTGGTTGGTTTTTCTACGGAGGTGCTGAGGTATAAAGGGCTGGGCCATAGGGAAGAAACAGCCAACATTTAAGATGGTAACGCATTACCTTAACCATATAGCCTCCTAAAGTAAGGACACAGGGAAACAACAAAGTTATTACAAAGCCTTTGACGTACCCCCAACCCCCCGCCAAGGCTCTGAAGACGAAAAGCCTTATTTCACCTCATGCAAGTCTGCCCAACCTACTTCTCGGAGGTGTAAGGATTATAAAGTGATAAATTTGAAAGCCCTTGAAAAAATTCTAAATCACTATAAAAATTGTTGTATCAACATTCTTTTGATTATTTCCACTATTATTAGAATATACTAGTCATGACAAATGTGGAAATACTCTCAATAATTTTTTGTCTGTCTCTCAAACTGGAATAGAGATTGTGCCATTTAGTACATTTCAAGGATACAAACATAAACTGATCAACCACTGAGCAACCAAACTTCAATGCTGCACATACAGGAAGTGCTAAAAAGAAGCTGTTGAACCGAACTAAACAAAATTTGGAGGACACAGATTAGGGTGGTATGCAGTGTTCCTCAGTCACTCATACCCAAAATTCTTCTCTATCCAGGAAATTGTATCGTCTACCCAATCTTTATTTCTAGTACTAAATATTATACCATTTTCTATTTGTAAACATTTTCTATTTGAATATTCATCTACTCTTCATTCTCTCCATCTTTATTTATTCATTCAATATCTCTGTTTTCTTCAAAAGTTTGAAGATTGCTTTTAAAATATACTTTATTGTCATGTATTTATTCACTAATTCAACAGACACCTATGGAACCTCACTGTGCATAGCACTCTGGTGGGGCTTTGAAAATATGGAGATAAATAAGACAGTGTGACACCTCCCATCTCCTGGGATTTCTTGGCTTGCCATCTCCTGAGGGCTAGCTTCAGCCTGGTGACAGCATAGCTGCAGCCTTGCAGGCATCATATTCACATATAACCAGGTCTAGAGGAGGAAGAGTGATGGACCATGTTGTCGTGTTTTTCTTTCTTCACAAGAAGAGAACTTCTCCCAGATGGCCCCATACACTCCTCCCCTGTAGCACCGAGAGACGGGTTCATACACCCTCTCCTAAATCAGTGAGAGGCCAGAGCAATGTGATTACCACAATTGGTGCCTCGAGAGATCTCATGCAGAAGAAAGATGTTGAGGAACAACCACAACAGTCAGTAGAGGAGTGATGGGGAATTTCAGTGTCTCATGCTTTTCTCTTATGATTTCTCTGTTCTTCTCCATTGAATAATATTGCATTTAATTGACCCTTTTTAATCATGAAGCACCCAGCTGTTATGGTCACTGCAACATGACAAATCCTGTATTCAAGTTGTTCCAGATCAAAGATCAAAGCATCTTGAGCTTTCTAACTTTTTGTTCTATGTCACTGTGACCCCAGAATTTCTGGGGTGAGACTATTACACCCCTTCTTTTTTTTCTAAAACCAGACTATATTCTTAGCAGCTGCCACAAGCCCATCCTAAAATTGGCTCCTGCTTGGGTTCTCCATGTCCTGGCAACGGAAAACAAACTGAGAAGAAATTTTGACTCAAAAAGCTATTTATGCCCATATGCCCTTTGAGCTTAATGGTAGCCACAGAGCAAAAGAAGTTGGCCTTTTCCCTTCTTGTCTCATAATATAAACAACTAAATAGGAATTTCTATGATATTTATTGTGAGGAAATCGAATGGAAGGTGATGGAAAACTAGAGGAGTGACATTACTGGTTGACTAGATGTTTGGGGGTATTGAACGTACGCTACCTGAACATGGCAGGGCTGGGAGAGCACTTGGGCATTCTTTGTTGGTCACTGTGACCTCTCGACTGCATATTCATGTACACAAAGAAACATAGAAAAGCCCTGACAGTCTCTGGTTTATTGATGATATCAGCACACTATGAAGTCGTAACCCAAGCTACGTTTTCCTTTTGCATGTTCTGGCTTCAACCATAGGACTGACCACAGGGAGAGCTTTTCAGAATAGAAAACCATTTTGTGGCAAAATTGACATCAACTGGTTTGGCCTAGGGAAGGAGCTCTTGGGAAGAGCGCTGGTCTCCTCAGATTGGTCAGTAAGAAGGAGGAAGCACCTGTACTGAACCCAGGCAAGCAGGCTTGGGCCCCAGTAATGGAAAAAGATTTACTGGGAGAGAGTACCGTATAGCCATCCTATCTCCAGTAACAAAGTGGATGTCCACAGAGAATGTCCTTATCCGTACTACAAGGATGGACAGATACTTTTAGGTTAGCACTGGGTAGATCCTATCCAGATACATCCCAGAACTATCTGTGGGAAAATATACTTGCACTCTGATGCAGATTAATTTTGCCATTATGATTTCATCAACTTGCAAGTTTAGGGGGTGGAATAGAAACCACACAAAATGTGTTCTCTAAGCTTGAATATTTATCAACATCAGTATCCTAGGTAATTGGGGATAAAACCAATACTTTTAAAGGAAATGATTTTGCTGACATGGATACTGGCATTGAGTGAGAAAATCAGATCATCTGTGACGGATTCAGGATTTATACGTGAACTGTAGGGTTTTCGCTATAACCTAAATGCTTTCAGTCTGACCTGCTTCTTTGCCTTTGGCTTCATAGTTCATAGCGAAGCTGTGAGCTGAGCAGGTCTAATGCTAATGAGCACCGCGTAAGGGAAAGACTTGGTCATTGTCATGCGTGCCATGTGCGTTAATGTAATCAATGGTTTAATTCACCATGGGCTAAAATAAGGTCCTTCAGTGTCCTCTCAGAGACTCACACGAGAGTAAATTAAGATGGAGGACCCAACACCCTCCATAAACCAGTCCCGTAATTTTCTGGAACAAGTACTATAACTTACTTGTGAAAACATCTCAGAAACCAAGAGAGTTAACCCAAAGAACACTCATTCTAAATAGAGCTGTCATAGGAGAAAGTCGATACAACATCAAAACACAAGCCAGACCGATTTTGTGGCTTAGTTCTTCTCTAGTGCCTAATGTGAATCTTATTATTTAATATCTATTTCATCCCAACACTAAATCCTAAACTCATCCTTCTCATCCCTCAGTAGCTGATGGGAAGGGATAGAGAAGGGCACACGAGGGATCCTTAGGTAGGCAGCCTCTGGGGCCAGTAGGATTCACTGTCCGCTAACCATGGTAGCTCTGCAGGAGCCCTTCCCTCTACCCAACATTGGTATTTCAAGTGCCCGTATGTGGAGACCCACCTTAGAGAACAAAAACAGAAATACTGCCTCTATACTTAGGAAACTCAGCGTAGGAGAGAAATGTGAAGAAAAGTCATATAGAAAAGTTTGAATTTGTTTGATATGGGAGAAGTAATTTTCTAATAACACTGGGGTTTTTTGAAAGTTCATACATGATTTGCACTTAGTTAAGTTTTACTTCCTGGTATTTTCTGGGTTAAAAGAAGCCTTTTAAGATGCTCAGGGAGGGGCTTCCCTGGTGGCGCAGTGGTTGAGGGTCCACCTGCCGATGCAGGGGACACGGGTTCGTGCCCTGGTCCGGGAAGATCCCACATGCCGCGGAGCGGCTGGGCCTGTGAGCCATGGCCGCTGAGCCTGTGCGTCCGGAGCCTGTGCTCCGCAACGGGAGAGGCCACAACAGTGAGAGGCCCGCGTAACGCAAAAAAAAAAAAAAAAAAAAAAAAAAAAAAGATGGGCAGGGAGAGCGGGCAACTGTGTGAACCTGAACTCAAACTATTTCATGGAAATTTTTTTATTTTAACACTCTGTTTTCTTCTTTACAGGAGTTTAGATTTGATCGTTTTACAGAAAGTGGTAAGAAGAAAACCACCTTTTTTAAAAGAGGGAAAAAGTTGAAGTATTACCACATGCCATTTGGATTTGGAGTCAGCAAATGTCCAGGCCGATTTTTGGCAATAGTTGAGATAAAGCAATTGTTGGTTGTATTTTTAACTTATTTTGATTCAGAAATAATTGATGATAAGCCCTTAGAACTAAACTACAACCGCTTTTTGTTTGGTATTCAGTATCCAGACTCTGATGTTTTATTTAGGTACAAAGTAAAATCTTAAAGAAGCTAAAAGGAAAGAAAAGAAATCTATCAAAGCTAACCTAAATGTCCTTAGCTCATCTATTTGTTTTTAATTTCTTCAAATGTAATTGCTTTGTTTGTTTTAAAAGTGCCAATTTCTGTTTGATCTGAGATCAGTCCAGTCTGTACTTCGTCACAAAACCCATCAAAAAAAAGAAAGAAAGAAAGAAAGAGCATGGTGGCATGAAATTGACATCAAAATCAACATAATGATTAACTTAAAGTAGCTTTTTTTAAGTTTCTTCATACGTATTGTGATTTGCAATGTCATAGTAAATGTGCCTTCGCAGCAATAGATTTGACACTGTGGGATGTTTCTAAAGTCACAAATTCTTCTCTAATATGTAAGAATACACTTTATGTACTAATGGAAATTTGTGCTGGAAATGGACACAGTCTAACAAATTCCAAGTTCTCAGAGAAGAAGGAAATTAAATTTCCATGAGATACACTGGATGAAAATGTTCCCTTCAAGTATAATATCAATAATATCTATATTGCCAGGGTACGTTTGCATTAAATGAGTTTTGCAGTAGATTAAATGCTTCAACTTCACTTCAATATTTTATCATCCATAAATGTTCTTTATTACTTTGTATACTGTGGCTCAATAGAACAAAATTTCTGGTTATATAAGGCCACTCATGTTCAAGTGAGACACTGAGAAGATTTATCAGTGTAGGAACACACAAAAACCTATTATATATTCAGCAGTTGCCCTAGACATTAGTATTAGGTTTATTGTAGGAGTAAATATTGAGCTCAGTACAGGACTGATGGTAGCATTTGACTCCAGTGTAAACTATAAGGGTTATGCCGGTGTTGGAATTAACTTTCCTAAATGCTTCCATTTACACCAACTGAGAAACTAGATAGCAGTATTTGTTCTTGACGCCTCACCTCTTGGACTTGGAGTTTATTTGAATTACAACATTATGTAATACAGTATAATTCCATGTGCCACAATGCAGCATAGTGTGGAGGATTCAAAGATTGCTAGTATCAGATTGCCAAGTGATTGTCTGGCATCCTACCTAACTGCTGATGCCGTATATAAACAGGTAAAGCAGGTCATTAAACCCAGTTAATTCATGCTGCATTCTTTGGAACTTCTGATATTTCGGAAATGTGCTATTGTTTTTGAAAAGGAAATTGATTTTAAAAATAACAGTATAAAATACTTAACCATACTTAGTAACTAAATAGATTTTCTAGCATTTATTTTCTCCTTCCTGAAGTCCATACTCTTAAGTGCACCTTAGTGAAGGTCTACCAGTCTAAACTTTGTTTTTGCCAGATTGAAGATGTTTTCCTTTTTGCCCTCATTCCTGAAAGGTGATTTCGCTAGATGCACAAGTCTAGATTGACAGTGATTTCCTCACAGGGCTTTGAGGATATCTCATGTTCTGAAAAGGTTAACCTTTATTCGGTTTAATTATTCAGTAGGCAGTCTGCCTCTCGGACAGCTTTAACGTGCTCTCCTTGTCTTTGATGTTCTTAGTTTCTGTTTATCATGCTTGCATGTCATGGTGTCTTTCATGAAGTGTAGAATGTTCACAGTCATTATCTCTTTGAATATTTCCTCCCTCAGGCTCCTGTATCTCTCTCTGTACTCCATGTTTGACCTTTTTGCCTCATATTTTCCCCCTCTAATTTACATTCTCGGTAATTTCTTTTGATCTTTAGATTTCTCTGCCAATTTATTCTACTCTTTAACCCATCCATCGAGTTTGTTTCTTCCTTCTTTTTATTTTAACCTCAGGTTCATAGGACTGAGAGATCACATGCCTTATGCCCCTTAGTTCATGGTACACAATTATAATTGGCCCAAACAAGGCCCTCTGGCTTTATTTACTCGTTCTATTTTATCGCTAATGGCCACCATTATACCCCTCCCCATCAGAGGCAAATAGTCTGTGTTTGGTGTGTATCTTTTTATTTGTATGTGTTTTTATAAAACACATGTTATTATCTTGGGTGCATATGTGTTTAATTTTCATAAATGTATATTCTATAAATCATTATTCTTCTTAATGTTTAACTACACTCTATATTTTTAAAGATATATCCATATTACTTTATGTATATTTAATCTGTTGCTTCTAACTGCTGTATAGTAACCCATAATGTGCACCCACCATGTTTTAATGCTCTATTTACCCAGTGTTGGAAACTGTGTTGGTGGGACAGTTAATTTGCGGGGAGAGGCCAAAGGAGAACCTAGACGTCCTCCCACTACTGTGTGCTCCACCCTCCACCCTGAGCTGCAAACCCTGTCATCAGCAGCCTCACCACACGCGCACATACACACGCACGCTCGCACACACGTGTGCGCAGATGCGTGCACACGCGCGTGCACACGCACGCAAGGCGCGCGCGCATACACGCACACACGCGCGCACACATGGACGCGTGCGCGCGCCCACATGCACGCACGCACACACGCGTGCCCACACACACACACACAGGCCGTGTCAGCCTTCATTCTCTGAGATGTTCCAGACTTGTGTTCCATTCTGTACCTGGTATTTCCACATCATCAGTGTTTTGTGGGTCTGATTCTGTAGTTTGCTTTTCTTTTAACTCTGCCTCAGGATGGCTTGTTTACTGGGCCCATGTTCCTTGGAATTTTATCTCTGGATTTTTTTAAGACCTGAGTTTAAAGTTCACACCTCCAGAGAGAATTTGCGTTTGCTTTTGTCTGACTGCTGGTGTTACTATCAACTTCAGATCACTTTACATTTTCAACTTGAGTATTTTGAAAGGGGATTGGGAACAACATAGATAGTGTGGGTTCTAGCCCTAAATCAGCCAGACTGCAACCCTATGAGTAGGAATAGACAGGAGAGACTTTCTGGGGGTTTTTTCCCCTTTACCCAAAGTCAAGGCTGAGACAGGCAAGTATACCCACAGTCCTTCTCTGTGGAGCAAGGTTTATTTCTAAGTCACTTACTGAGGGTGCTGTCTCTGCAAATTCTTGGCTTTGTGTACAGGTCTTGGATTACACGGGCGCACACACACACACACACACACACACACACACACCTCGCTTGGGCCCCAAGCTTTATCTTCTGCCTGCCACAAAGTATAGCCCATTCGTTTTGTACTAGGACATGTATTCCACCATGTTGCCTGAAGTGGAAGCTTCCAGATTCTTAAATTCATCTTAGTAGTACACTTCTGTGCTGCTACAGCAGAGAGAGCACAGAAAAGTATTCCATTCTAATTTCTGCTTAATTTATAGCGAAAGGAATTTAGAGTAGAAGTATTACGTAAAATATTACATAAAAGCAATGGGTGGTAGAACCAAAACAAGAGAGTCTTGTGACAGGCTTAAATCTGGTAATTAAAGATTGTTTATAAATAGAATAAATGTCATGGAGAAATAAGTTAAAAGACATGGATTCTAGCTATGACATAACTGGTTTGTTTTCATCAACAAGTCACTTTGCCTCTCAGTGCTTCAGTTTCCATATTTGCAAAATAAAAATATTAAGGCCTTTTGACACCAGGGTTCATCATGAGGACTGAACCTTTTGACACCAGGGTTCATCTTACTGACAGTAAGATGCGCAAACTTACTTTGAAAAGTGTAATGCAATATACAAACTTAAAGTGTAAAAGAGATACTTTGACAATGGTGTGCCTTTTAAAAACTGTTCTTTTGTATTTGTTAAAGGGAACCATTTTTTGTCATTAGTTAATTCATTATTCATTTATTCAGTCAAACACTTATTGAGCATTTCCTCTATCTAAGATGTGATGCTATGCACTGGATTACCCTTCTCAAGAACACATAATTTATTAGAGAACACAATACATACCCAACTAATTTATTATAAATGTAGTTGTAATAAATCATCTCCTTAAAACTATTTTAAAATTCTGATTCATCACCAGTTCTAACGAAACTTCCATCACTCATTCCAAATTAGTGTTCTCTAATGAGAAATTACTGTGAGCCTAATTACATACAATAAAACATATACATCAAGTATTGTGATTATATGTTACAAATAATGAAAACCAAATACAATCATTGAGGCTTCAGAATTGTTTAAAAGCTGTATTTGACATATAGTAAAAACTCATCTTTTCATTTTTAAGCCTCTTCTAAATTTCAAATGAAAGAAAATGAATAACTAAAAATATTATTTTATATCAATGACCAACAGTAATGAAGCATTCAGTTAGCAAACACTAAATGCTCTGAAGATATTCAGGGAAAAGCTATTTATCACTGAGTAAGGAATGCTGATAAGCAACCTATTCGGGGACTTTTATCTGCCTTGTTTGGCTTTCGTGGCGTACGTCATTATATTTTCTCCGTTTTCTCATTAACTTTTGGGTCACAAGTGTGAGGCAGAGGAGCTTCTATTCTCCAAATTTGCATGATTCTGTTTATTTTCTCATGAAAAATAATTTGGGTAGCATTTCCCGTAAGCTACTTCTTCAAATTTAACCGCAGAATCTTAAAAACAATTTCAAAGATCAAAGCACAAAAACTATCTAGACTTTGATCTTCGTATAAAACAATGTCAATAATTATAAAACAAGAATTATAGGCCCTGAGAATGTACACTGCTTTAATCTATTAAATTTGCCAATATTGCAAACCATTATGTACTTGAACTGCATTATTAGGTATTCATATTCACATACTCAATTAGGAAAAAGTTAGCAAGCCAAGATTAAGTTCCCTGTAGCATTATTTTAAATTACAGTGGATGATCACATAAAGCTCTCTAATGTTTCTCTAAAGCAATTATTACTTAGTCTACTTCAGATTGTTAATCTAAATCAGTGATCATTGACGATGGAACTTTTTTGCTTAAATGTTTACTTTGTTTATAATATCTTGAGTAAGATAAATTTAATTCATAAAAATCTCTCCTGAACAATTTTTTAAAGGAGGTAATTTGGCAATACTTACATTTTAAAATATTTTTTAAGCAGAGGAGTGCTGTATATTAAAAAAAAAATTGTCCTGAATGTTTGTTTAATACTCTTTTGATTTTAAAATGGTATATAGGTGGATTTATGAGGAAGCAAATTATCTTGAAAAGTCCTTAGGTAAGAAATGCAAGTGCTTTGTAACTCAATTAATGCTGTTTTTTAAATTTACAACAAGCCAATAAATTAACTTTTAAAGCACAGGTGAATGACTCTGTCCCCTTATTTCCCTACTAGGAGCATGTTGGGTGACAGAAGATTTGATTACAAATAGTAAATTATTTGGGAAATAATTTTGCTGTCTGAAGATCCCCAAATCCCCATCTCCCCCCGACACATACATATACATATATTTTTATTTTCTCATACTTTCGATAAAAGTACATTAATTGTTATATTCAGAATATGTTTCAATGTATTATCACTTAGTTATTTATGTGGGAAATAAAAACAGATCCAAGTAATATCAGTGACTAATAAGTTTTGAAACAAGTTTATTTTAACCAGGCTGACCTTGCTAGGCTGCAGTTCTTAATAATAGCTATTATTCTGTGGAGAGATGTATAAGAACAACAAGAATGGGAGAGAGATTCCATTTCTTTCCACATAAGAGAGGTGTGGTCTTCGTCTTCTGCAGATCAGTTTACCACAGATAATGAATGAGGCTGAGTAATATTTGGACACTATTCTGTGTATTCATAGAGCTGAAATGCAAGCTGTAAATAAAACATAACACAGAACATGCTGTTGGTGAAGTGTGGCTTCTTCAGTAACTGTACATTCAGCATTTTACTGGGACACTTAGCTTTTCTAAGAAACACTCCATTAATGTTTTAAAGATCGCGCTAGACTCAAAGTGTTCCTGTTCATTTGAACTAGGCAGTTCAGTATTGCTGAACACTTAGTGTAAATTATGTCATTAAATGGACAATCTATGAAATAATTATCTTTGCATTCAATTTTACTCTAAAAAACACTGAGTAAACAATAATTTTGCAGAACTGTCTGGCATTATCCATGGTCATGTGAGTAATAATGTGCATTTTCTATTGAGGATATAGCTGAATAGAAAAAAAAATAGTGGCTATGCTGGTAATTTTAAGTGTGTTTGATATAGTTTTTGTTAATTTTTTGAGGTATAGTTTATGTTCTTAATTCCTAAATGTATTCATTTTTATAAGGAGAGACATGATATACTCCAGACTACCTAGAAAGTAAATTTAGAGATAGACTCATGAGATATTTCACTTCCCTTACAACTTACAAGTTTTGTGCTTATAGGAGAAACTAGGGCAAGAGAAGTAACAGGTAAATGTAGTAATACCTAATGGTTTATCGTTGAGTCAAATTAAAACACTTATAAAGCACATATTAGCTGGAGATTCTTATTTGTTTGCAAGAGAACATTTATTTCATGTAACTTTTATTTCTAAGAACTAACCGTTAAAGTTAACATATATGTCATTATTACCTGACAACCCACATTTTTAAGTAAGTGATTTTGTCTTTCATGTTCAAATTACTGTTTAAATGAAGTATACTTTCATTCTATAACTTCTAAGAACTGGCCAGTATATTTAAAATTTTATAAATGCCTTTGTTTTATACTTTAAATGGAACAGTTTTTAAAGTATTTGAAATCACTTTTGAATTTTTTTAATCTAGAAGCATACAGGAAGTAGTACTTTCTCCATGTTTTAAAGTTCAGTATTTTTTTAACTTCATTTTAAACTAATTTTAGACTTACAAGAAAAGCTATAAAAATAGTATTCATTTTTAAAGAAGAAAGTCCTCAGACTAAACAGTGCTTGTCAAAAGTTAAACTAAACAGTGATCATAGGACTTAGCCAGTTGCAGATCTTAGTTAATCCTTGACCTTTGGAGATGTTTATCCACAGTAACTACCCAATAGGGCAACACACAGGAAGTAACACCTGAGTGGCAGAGATAATCTGTGTGTGTTCCACCCAGATCCTCCATAGTCCAAATCAGTATTTTGTTTTCATAAAAACACAATTTTCTAAGTTTTCAAAAGAGCTTACTTTGTTGAATAATTCCAGATTTTACTTAATTACACTCTTTTGAGAAATCTACACTTTAAAGATATATATGCCTGATGCTTCTGTAAAAGAAAATTAAAGTAAGTTATTCCCTGCCCCTGCGCCCTGATACATGCATAGATTTAATAGATAGATTTCCTTCCCTTTCATGGCTTTTCATGTTTCTGTGGAGACCTGGTTAAGAAAATCCTTTTCTGTTTTTTTTTTCATGGAAGTCTCAGATGGAGGGGACAGGCTCAGCTTAGCATCTGAATTTTGACCACAGCTCTGCAGAAAGAGACTGCATGGCAAATGTAGCTGCACTTGCTTCAACAGACAGTGCATGATTGAATGTTTTAACCAGTTGGGTACATAATCTGACCCTCTCACATAATAAGAAATTATTTGTCTTCCATTTTCAGAGAGGAGATAAGGATATTTGACACAAATCCTTACACCAAGTTCTTCAGTAATTACCAGAGCAGAGTAAATGCATAAAATGAGGTTAGGCCATGAAGCATTTTTATGTTTAAAACTAAATTCTCATCTCTAAACATCCCTATTAACATAGCAGATTTGAGTGTCAACCATCCTCCTAATAAAATATGAAATCTTTAAGATTGGGAAGCATTGGTAAATAATGGGTCCTTTAAATATCCCTGAACTTTATTCTAAAACTTAGAAAGAGAAATAATAATTGCTTTATATAACCACTGATACCATTTTACCATTTGATGAAGATGTTAATTTATGGTTAGTTAGCAGTTTATGGTTGTCATTAGTTTTTCAGTTTGGGCCACATTAGAAATCTATTTTTCTTTTTTCTTTTAATCTGAGACAATTATATAAAGATATGGTTATGTTTTATCTAAAATGTATCATTCTAGTATCACATTTCAAATTATTCACAGATCATAGTTCTTATATGTGCATATATGAATTTAAAAATACAGCAATAAAGTGCTTGAAACAGATCATAAATTTGCTTCATATTTTATTGCATCTCTGAATCAGGTTGAGAAGACAAGGGCAACTATCGTCTTTGGGAAAGAATTAACTCTTTCCCAAGCTGGGAAGGAAAACGATATCACCTTGTGCCTAATAAAAGCCAACTCCCCATCTTGAGCATCCTGGTGACTTCTAAGATAGGCTTGTCCATGATATACTGGGGGCTGGAGGGCTGGTAACCGCAAAACCCTCTTTCCCTTTGCAGTCTAACCTTCCCAGCCCAGTAATTTCTCTTCCAGAGCTCTCTAATCTGTATTTCTGTATCGTCGGAATTCGGGAACACAAGGGAGAGGAAAGAAAGAAAAGTCCCACAGGCACATGCACACGCACTCAGGGGGACCTGATAGTTCTGCAATAGTCCACAAGTCTCCTGGATTATGTTAAGACGAGTCATTTAGGAAAAGTGATAGAATTTAACCAAAATCGAGCCTCAAGGAAAGCGAGCACACTTTCTTTGCCTTGCTAGGAAGCGATGAGCTCTTTGGGGCTTAAAATTGGGACGCCTTCACAGAATTCCCGGGATTGGCTCGGCTGCGGGGTGCTTCTTACAAGCCTGTCATCTGCAGGTGAACTCTCCAGGCCACGGGGGTCAGGGGACAACCCCATCCTAGTGCCTCCCCTCGAAAGACAGTTTGAGGCAGAGCCCCCGAAGTTCGCGTTCTGTCCCTAGGCACTTAGAGGTTGAAGGGCCTTGCGCCCCGCAGAAGGGGCCCAGGACGTCAGTGCAGGGGAAGGACCAGGAGAAGGGGTGCTCTGCGGCTGCGGATCCCGAGTCCCTCCCGGGGCGCAGCCTGAGCAAAGCAGCGCGGTGGGCACTCGTGTTGTGGACGTCGTTCTGTCTGCAACCCTGGGCTGGCAGGCTGGCCTGTGGGAAAAGCCGCCCCCTCCTTCCTCCTGCCCTCCCGGGTCCCAGCACAAACACTGGCCCTGGCCCTGGGGCGAAACAGACACCTGGCTATTTTGCACAGTCTACAGAACCCTGGTTCTTGTAAACACTCATCAACCGATTCGAAGAGCCAGAGAGATCCGGCGGGGAGAGGAAAAGACTCTTACCCTGAGAATTGTTTTTACCCTTAAGTTGCTGTCTCCTGGTTTTCCCTCCCGTTTCCTTCGACTGTGCCCAATGTCTGATGTAAAAGGCCAGCTTTAAATCAACCCGCAGCTCATTGGCTTGGCGGATCCAGGGGCATCCAAGTTACAAGCGCCAACGCAGACCTTGAAGGAGATGGGCTCATGTATTTTGCCCACACAACAAAAAATGTTAATTGATGTAAAGTTGCTTGGCACGTGATTAATTCAGCCTGACCTGCATTTTAATTAAAAGAATACTTCTCTTTCTGACGTTTGTTTTGCAATTTAATTCTGTTTAGAGGCAGCACCGTATAGTGGGCCCTCCGCATCCCTCACTTCCCCATTGAATCGCATTTTCATGAAAGCTTTTACCAAGGAGCCTCTCCCGACCAGGATTCATCACCTCCCTCCTTCCACCGGCACACGTTCGGGTCTCCGCTCTGCCGCTCCGCCCGGCAGAGCCGCCACTGTGTGCTGCGAGCCGGGAAGTGAACTCTCATCATTATTTTTCAAAGTCTGGGAAGTGTATTATCCTTTTTCCTAGTGGTAATTAGTTACCATAGCATCTAATACGTAAATGTGCCCAGAGCACACCATTAACAGTTAAACGGAGGATTCAATTTAACACATGATTATATCTTTCATAAGTCATTACATTGGAAAAGTCAATGCCACTCATGCTGGAGCAATCTCAGGGTCCCGGGCGCGTAGAAAGGTTGGGTTTCGGCATCCGGGCCGTGAGCGCGGAGACGGGAACCCTGTGGAGCCTTGGCCCTCCCTAGAGAGCTGTTGGCAGGAAGGATGGGTGCCATAGGAGGGAGCGGAATTTAAGCTCAACACAGGGTCTTGGAGGGGATGCCCAGCTACTGAGAGTGGAGAGCGCATTGCTGAGCGCGCGCTCACGCACACGCGCGCGCGCGCGCGCACACACACACACACACACACACACACACACACACACACACAGGCACCACGGGGAGGGAGGAGGGGTAACTAGTGAGCTCTTCGAAGGTGATCATTTGCTGGTCCTGTAGGAGTCCACGAAAAGCCTCAACGCGCTTCACTCCTGTAGGTACCCCATGTCAAGCTGGAGATGAGACCTAAATGGGAATTCGAAATTAGAGAAGGAAATTGAAATTAGACAGAAGTTAGAGAAGGAAACCGGTGGAATAAAAGCCCAGGTGGGACTCTGGCTCTTCGCTCGGCCTCCTCTGCCCAGTGTCGGTTTCCTAAGAAACCTGAGCAGCGGGGATCGTCCCCTGCTCCCGGGAGAAACGCCCCAAAGCGCGGTGGACGAAGGCTCGGGGCTGACCGAGGTTCTCTGGCAGACGCCGCAGTCTTAGGGGCCAGGATTTCTGTTTTGGCCCAAGGGCACTTCAGCAAGACCACACTGATTCCCTGGTATTCAGTCACCCAGTCCCGAAGTAGATGGTGCACACTGGAAGGACATACTGGGGCCCACAAGTGTGTGGGCCAACTTTCCATACTGGGCTGAAATCCAGGAGTCCAGGGGCCCCGGAAAGCGGCCGGGGGTTTTGCCGGGTGTGGGAAGAATTTTCTCTTCAGTCATTGGTTTCCTTCCCTAAAAGCTGCTGCTAATGAAACTTTGGAAACATTGGGGTTAGCGCAGGGAAAGCCACCTAAGTAAATCACCAAAAAGTCCTCCCCTGCCCCTTTTAGATGTCCCACATTTATTCCTAGAACCCAACGCTGGTCAGCTCCTGGATTTGGAAAGAGAATTAATTTGTCTGAAATTATCAAAATGAAAATAAATATCATTAACCCTGCTACTTTGAACAATTGTACATATTTGTCTGACATTCCGACTTATTCTCAACATCCTCTCCTTTCCCCGACCCCCAATCATTTCCAGTCTCCTTCAGGACTAAGGGCTGGAGACTGAGTTATTAAAGGGTGAAAGGAGGGTGAGCTTTCCTTTTTCTCCTGAAGTTCAAGATTTGTTATTTGTACTATTTCTAATACTAGTTGAACAGCACAGAGGTTACAGAGGGAATACATCAAGGAGGCCTTCTTAATAATGAGAAATATTAAGCAGTTGAATCTTGCAGCGAATGTGTCCCCTACAATGTTAACATGCAAAAAGAAAAAAAAACAATTCGACTGATGGCGGCTGTGGTTAATTCCTAATCAGAATGATGGACAGCAGGGCCAGAACAATACAAACTAATGGCTGTGTTGCTGATCACTTTACCCCTTGATTAAAGGCACCCAATTATGGCGCAGAACAGTGTCATAATTATGTTTCTTAATCACATCCAGGAGGTTTAATTGCCTTAACGATGTGTTTCATTAAATGAATTTAGGTATTATAGTAGACAGTTTTCATACACAGTTGTTTTCAAATTAACATAATATTAGACATCGTCATGGAAATTGTTTTAATAATCATAATTAGACGCACCCAGGCTTTGTCTGGTAAATGCTGAGAGACGGGTCTCCTCCTGCCTGGGGGCTGCCCCGGTCTCTTCCCTCCCTCTACTCCCACTCCCAGACTGGGAGGGCTTCAGCTTCAAGGCCCTTTGCTGTTACATTTTCTGAAAAGTTACAGGTTCTGATTAATCTTTTTTGATGGCAAGTGGAGCAGAAAATACCCTCCCTCACCCCCCACTAAGTTTGATGGCATTTAGGGATATCATTATGGGCTGAGGCTACACAGACCAAAACGCTTTTAGCAAACGGCCTACAGAGGAAACACTATAACTTCACCATCACTGTCTCTTTAACCTCCACCACAATAAAAATCAAACCTTCTAAATTTGAGGGCATTATTAAAGTCCAAATACAAGCCTATACAGACATTCTTTAATAGAATCAACGCCCAACCCAATCCACACATACTCCCTTACAAATCTCATTAACAAGCAACACTAGAACATTAAAAAAATCTCTATGGGCATTGTTTACGCATATAATTCAACCTGGTTGATTCTTCTGTCACAAAAAAAAAAGCAGGGGGAAGAAGCCACAATACAATCCTTCCTCAGAGAATCCAAATCCATTGCTTTTCCTTGGCTTTTAGGAAGTTGGAGATGGAAATTTTGATAAAAACTCTTTAAGAAACTTTACCCTCTCTGATGGGCCCTGGCATGGTAGTTAACAATGCCATACAGAGTGGGAGAAGAATTCCAGGGAGGGCAGGGCCTTCAAAGTTCGTGCCAGCAAACAGGAGCTCTGGACCTCCTCTGGGTCTCACCACTGACCCCATTTATCAATCCTCCAATGACCAGGCCCAGCCATCGTCCTTTAACAAGTAAACAAGTGAACTAGGGCTGCTCCTAATTGTGTATCCCTGACAAAACTTTAGTTCCATCTTCTCTGAAACTCCTTTCTTTTTTGTTACCTTTCAAGCAAAGAGTAACACAGAAGGGAGGTGATTGCTCCCTCCACAAAGCACAGCATAATGAAATGTTTGATCAAAATATTTTAATAAAGATTCTCTCTGACATAGATACACATACAAATGGTTGTACATAGCTGTCATAGTCTGATTGACCTATTTAATATATATATCATTCTTTACACATCCAAAACCCGCCAATAGATCCATCATAGCTCCCCACTCATCATCCAACCTGACAAACTGAATTAGTATTATCTGCAAGGAGTGGAAAATAGCAGGACTCCATTTTTAAAAAAGGTTTTCTTGATTTTCGTAGGATAGAAAGGCAGGCAAACAGCCATGCAAACTAAAACTGAAAGCTCGCTTTGGGTAAATAGCTTCTTGCTCTTCCTTAGTTTTATTTTATTTCTTTTAAAAATTTTTTTAGAAAAATAACAAAGGATTTTCACACCATAGGCAAATCAAACCAGTCTTTCAACTTAAATAATTCTCCACAGTTAAAATAACTTATATATGTATACATATATTAAAAGCAATTAAATTAGACCTTTTAAAAATGCACAGCACAGCCTGGAAAAATATTTGCTTAGCATGTTCTTACTTATAGGATCTATTGCTGTGATGTCTTTCCTTTTTAGAATGCAAAGGAGTCCCCTTTCAAAAAAAGAGATCAATTCATTCATCAATTAAGAATACACCTTTCCTGTAATTTTTGGACTGAAGCAATTTATTAAAGCTCAATTTAAATACAGGGATGATGCAGCTGAAGATATCCAGGTGACCTTTGATAAACCTAAGCAGCTCAGATACATCAGTATGTCTCTTCATACTTGTTGGCAAATAAACCCTTTTAAACACTTGGCACACAATATAAGTTAATCTATAAAACAGAATTTTAGAGGCATTAAAAAAAATCTGCACATAAGACCCCATGACCTTAACACAGGATAAATACTGTTGATGTGGAAGGGTCATTGAAGAATAACAAATAAATACCATGAATCGTTAATACATCATTGCAGAGTGGAAAGTAACAAGGTGCACATAAATATTTTTAAATGCAATTCTGTCAGCCACAGTCAGTTTTTTTTTTAATATCACTCTTGCCAAAACTTTTGAGCATTTTCACAGGATTAAAGTTCAGAGACAATAAAAAATACAAGTCTTTCATAGCAACGTGTCTCTTCCTGTTTTTGTTTTTTGTTTTTCTTTTCTTCATTTAAATAAATCTACATTTCAAGTTTTTCTCCTGGCTCAGAATCAAAATTTATTTTCAAGTGCCCTTTCTGATTTGTCTGAATGAATATTCCGTGCCACAAGCCACCCAACCCCGGACGACTCCTCTCCCCCTCAGCACTGGCCAAATTCACAATTATTAGTAGGATTACTATTTTGCCACGTAATACTCTCCACGCCTAATAACACCTACTTCTCAACTTATTTTTTACCCTTAAAGGAAAACTCTGCTTCCTCGCGGTCTAGGCTGCCACCAAAGTTGCCACTTTTCCGAGAAAAAAAGACATCCATACTCTATCCCAACTCCACCTCCCTCCTCCCTCCCTCCCCACCCCGAAGACCGAGATTCTGGGGATGTCGAGGCCAGAAGTCCCGTTTGTCTCTGATAGTTCTCCGCAGTTCTCGCCTCTGCTTTTGTTTTCTCTGCAAATGTTTCACGACTACGAGAGGACCAAATAAAGGGGGGTGGGGAGCAGCTTTTCACTCTCCTCTAGCTTTGGGGTCGGTCTTATGTTTTTCGGGGGGTGGGGGGTGTTTAAGGCTTCTCCGTGCACTGTTTGCAGAGGCTGGAGGAGACGCTATTGAACAGGGCGCACTTCTCCGGGCAGGTGGCGGCCGGGGGCAGCCCGGCGCTGAACGGGTAGCCGGCAGCCTGCTCGTAGGCGCCGAGCGCCGGGTGCAGGGCAGCGGCCGCCGCCGCCGCCGCCGCGGAGCTGGGCAGGGAGGCGGCCGAGATGGCCTGGCCCTGGTTGAGGTAGGCGACGAGGCGCCGCATCTCCTCCAGGGCCTGCGCCTGCATGAGGATATAGTTCTTGGCGAGCAGCAGCGTAGCGATCTTGGAGAGCTTCCGCACCGAGGGGCTGTGCGCGTAGGGGATCACCGCGCGCAGCTCGTCCAGCGCGTCGTTCAGGTCGTGCATCCGCCGGCGCTCCCGGGCGTTGATGTTGAGCCGCAGCGCCTTTTGCTCTTTGGATTTCTTGCTGCTGCTGCCGCCGCCGCTGCCGCCGCCGCCGCCGCCACTGCCCCCGCCGCTGCTGCCCCCGCCGCCGCTGCCGGCCGGGCCCCCCGGGGGGGCGCTGGCGCCGCCGTGGAGGTGGGCGTTGGAGCAGCCTTCGGCCGCCTTGACGCCGCCGCCTCCCGCGCCCGGGGAGGCCCGCGGGTCGGCGCCGCCGGCCCGCAGAACCAGCTCGCAGCGGCCGTCGCTGTCGTCGTCGGGGCTCTGCTCGCCGCCGCTGCTCTCGGCCACCGAGCCCCGGCTGGCGCTCTCGCCGTATTTGAGGCACAGAGCGGCCCCAGCCGGCAGGCTGCTCAGGCTAGGTTCGCCCCCAACGCCGGCGGTGCCCACGAGCAGCCCGGGGACGCCCACCCCGCCGCCGCCGCCGCCGCCGCCGCCGCCTCCCCCGGGCGGCGGCAACAGCAGCCCTGACCCTTCGGGGTCAGCCGGCTCGAAGCAGCCCAGAGGCGACGAGGAGGAGGACGCCGGGCGCTCCCGAGGCGGCGGCGCCAGGGACAGGTCCATGCTCGGGGGCGGGGAGCGGAAAGCCGCCTCCAAGCGCTTGGCGGCGGAGGCGCTCAGGCTCTTGTGCAGGAAGAGGTCGTCTTCGCCCGCGGCGGCCGCGCCGAGGTGCAGCCCGCGCTCCATGGTCCAGCGCCGGCCGCCGCCGCCTGGGCTCGGGAGTCGGGCGGCGCCGCAGCCGCGCCCGAGCCGGGCTCTGGGGCTGGTGCGCGCGTCGGTCCCGGTGCTGCTGGCAGCCCTCTCCCCTTCTTTTTCTTTTTCGCCTTCCCCCGCGCTCGCCGCCTCCTCTTCTTCTTCTTCTTCGTCTCCAGCCGATGGTGCTGCCTGCTGGGGCTCACCATGGGCCGCGGCCCCGCATGGTGGGAGGGTGGGCGCGGAGGGAGTGGAGCCGCCGCCGCCGCCGCCGCCGCCGCTCTGAGCCCAGCCCCGCGCCTTCTCTCCGCACCGTTTATCTTGCTTGGATTCACCTTCAAGAGATTTCCGGACCCATCAACCAGCCGCCGCCACAGACGGGGGAGTCTTTTACATCATTATCTCTGAGTAGGTTATTATGAAGAAGAGTCGCCTGTTGGGACAGAGCTTTCTACCCAATCAGGTTAACGTTTTAATTAATAGGATTAAAACGGTAACAAACAATCGCAGGCGCTATCTGGCCGCGAGTCTGAATAGTTTCATTTCCCAGGTCTGAAGACAGGCAGCAGCTAGAGCTTTATAAAAGGCGCCTGCTCCATTATTCTGCCTGCCATCTGTATACACAGCTTAGCGCATATGTTTGCAAGGCGCTGGGTCCTGTTAGTAACCCAACAACTGCCTTTAGCTTGACATGTGTGGCGACTTTCACTCATCAATGAGCACACTAAAAGCCCTACTTAGAGCCGAGGATGTTCTTTGCTCCTTCAGCAAATTGTAGATCGGCGGCGAAGCCTGGGAGTCCCGTGGAAAGCAGACGCCTCCCCCCACTGCACCCCCCTCCCCACTGCCCTTCCCTCGCCACTACTGTCTCATCCTGTGCTACATGACCCTTTCCGGGGGAGGCTGATACTCCACCCCTGTTCCTAGGATGACTCTGGTCTGGATGTGGAGATGGGATTTTCGGGGGGAAGTGGTGTCTCCGCTGGCTTGCCCCAAATTCACCCAAGATTCTTAGTAAGACAGCAAAGCGATCGCCCCCCCCGCCCCCCCCCCCCGAACACACTGCCTTATTCCGCCCCCGCTCACCCACTCCCTGCCCATTTCCTACCCGGACTGAGGCGGTGCTGGGGGAGAGGGGAGAGGAGGGGTGGAGGAGGAGAGAAAGAAAATGAAGATCGAGTTGCGTATGCAGCCCATTAGATTTTTTTTAAAGGGAAGGGGGTGCTTTTGCAGCCGTCTCCAAAGAACGGCTACAGTGATGGTGATTAATGAAGCACAGGATTTCCTAAACAGGAAGAAAGTGATTGCTCAAACTTTCCTCAAGATGAAAATCCAGCTGTTTCAGAAGAGTCAACTTCACCGGTAGTCAGATCTTCTCACACACCAAGGAGGACATTTGTGCACATTTATTTACCCAGAAACGTAGCCGCTATAGCTAGGAAGCCATTCAGGGACATCTGGGTCTGCCTCGGTTCTTAGAGGGAGAGGAAGGCGAAGTGTGAAAACAAGTGCTCCTCTTCGGATGGGAAGTGGTACACGCGGTCTTCCAGCTCCTGTGTCCCGTATCTGGGAGCACATGGTATTTAGCGGCTGGTTTTCATCCTTATGACATAAGTAAAAACAATATTTCCCAACACCCTCCAGTAAATCTCTCTTATGTGGCAGAATTACTGAAGCTTATGAAATTTTTGGTTTCTCTGGTTTCATTAAAAACCTTTTAATTGTGGCTTTCAGAGTTGGCCCCAGGTGTTGGACTCTTTTCATTACATTTTGCTCTAATGTGATGAAATTCTAATTCTCTCCTTACCATATGGTTAAATTTCCCCACTGAGAATTAGTTGAAAAAGGAGAAATAATCTATTAATCTCTGTAATAGATTCACAAATGAGGTTCGCCACAGAACCTGTTTTTGAATGGTAATATCAGAACAGTTGGGCGCCTTATTTCATAAAGGAGGGGTGAGGACGGCATAGAAACATCTGCATTTTCACCTGAGGAAAACGGGCCCAGCGGTATCTTTTCAAAATAATTGCCTGAGATTCAGTCTCACCGGGACAGAAATGCTACGCAGTCATCAGCTACCTTCGTGCCTTGGGATTGACTGGATCCCAAAGATTGAGAAAGAGCAGGCGAGCTGCGGGACGTTTTCCAGCCTGGGACCCGGGCCGGCGGCTCTGGAAGGCTCGAGCCGGCCCACGTGTCTCGCCTGGGGACCCCAAAGCACGTAGACGTGCGGGGCGGCCCTTCGCTCACCGCTTCCCTCCCGCCTCCGTCCCCCGGCGCGCGCAGCTATTAACCTCCAGCTTTAGGAAGCTAACGACACGCTCCTGTTACTGTTTTTCAATTAGCAGCTTTGTTGTCACCGAGCTCATAAACAAAGGTTCTCTATAAACACAGGTGAGTCGTGTGTGCCTGATACTAACTGACCAAAGAACTCTGGCCACTTAGGGGAGGACCGAGGCTGGCACCGTCGTGCCTCTGGGCGGAGTGGAGACACGTTTCCAGTGTCTGACTCGATTCTCCCTCCGGCTCCCCTTTCTAGAGCGCTGGCACTTTCCGCAGGACGCCTGTATTCCTGCCGGCCACTCAGTGGGCACTAGAAGGGTGAAGGAGCTACCATGTCCGGGCCGGGTGGGAGCTATAGGGTTTAGCTACGAGCGCCACATGGGGCTATGTCCTGCGGGACAGGACTGGCCAAGCTGGGGCCACCGCCGGAAGCGGCCAAGATGCCGCTAGATCCGCGACCCCCGACAGACTCCGGTCCTGCGCCGCTGTCAGATAACTCAGCCCCGAAGAGCACCTCCTGGCCCTTCCCGGACCCCACTTCCACGCCCTCCTTCCTCTTCCCCCGCTCCCCCCTTCCGCCATCGAAACTTCCGGAACAAACTTTTGCGCAGCTTTATTTCACTCAGTAGGAGCCCCAAACCTCTTTCCTTGGCGGTTCAAGAAAATCCCCCTGGTCTCCTCGGAGGAGGTGACTGCTTAATAGTCCCTGGAAACTTAGATTTTGGAAAGTGCCGAAGAATTTATAGGAGCTTTAAATGTGGGCCTTATAACAACCTTCGGAGAATGGTCTTTGAGGTTTATGCACTCGTAAACTTTTGCTGATTGCTTCTGGGAAGTTGTCAGGCACTTAACGCGGCATTTATCTCACAGGGCAATGAAAACACATCTGCCCGGTGTCTCGTTACCTGGTTTAATCGTCGCCAGCCCTAAGTCACGGCCTAGGCTCTTTCTCCTCACTTGAGTGATCCCGCCGCCTGGTTTCGGGCCAGTGAAGGGCTGACGTCACCTGCTCACTTAGCACCCTCTGGCCGTAAGAGCTCCAGAAAGCTCTGCGCTTGAACTTTGCTCTGCCAAGAAGAGGGGAAAGGGCCTGGGTTCCTGCTATAACTAGCAAGTTGTAAGGAGAGCAGAGGAAAAGCCAAAATAAAAAATTTCTGGTTGCCTGGGAAGAAAGGGTGGGAAATTAGCCCGCGGCCAAAACTTCTGACCCACAGATGACCCCTGGAAATGAAACATTGGAAGCGAAATCCCCTGAGTCTGTGCAGTTTCAGAGAAGGTCAGGGTGAGTTACCGAAGCGATTGGGGGACAGGAAACGCAGGGGACTGTTTCCTCTGCCCAGTCATGGTGGGGCAGCTCAGGCCACTCCGTGGTCCAGACGGTGGGGTGGGCGCCATCGAGGGACACCCAGCAGGGCGCTCTTGGTACTGGGCTGGTTGGCGCATTGAGGCTGGTTGGTAGACACATATCAGGATAGGGAGCATTCTTGGCCGAGTGTTGAGTACCAAATTTACAGACGCCAGCGCATGTTGTGCAAAGATGAATACAGTTTTGTTACAGCAGGAAGGAACACACCTACGGCTTTGAAAGGACTCTTAAATACTCAGCAAGCCGCACCGCATTGAAATTACAGAGCTATTGAGTTTTAGACCAAACTAATTTTTTAGGTCACTTACATTTCTTAGTGATCATCTTCCTTAATATTTGCTTGAAATTTGAAGTAGGAACCCACGTAAAATCAGAACGGAACACGATCTAATTCGTCATTAAAGAGCAAAGCCAGGAGTTCCTCTCTGTTATTTTTATAGCCCTGATAAACAGCTTATTACTTATCTAGATTTAAAAGTTAGGAGAACCCCAAAAGACTGGGATTTGAGTATCTGTGTTTTCTGAAAGGGAGAATTTTCCTTGTGTGTCTGCATTTCAATTTATCTATCTGAGAACATTCTAAAAAGTAAAAAGCAAAGTTTGGTAAAAATGACATGAACTTTCGCTTGGGAGCTGCTCAGGAAAAGCACATTCCCTGAGAGTGACGGAAACCCTCTGGGGGCTGCGCATACCCTGAGGCGGCGGAGTCCAGCCTGGGAGGTCGCGTCAGGCAGGGACTGCGGCGACCCAGAGGGACTTTCTGTCGCAAAACCGCGGAGGAGTACTGGCTCCGAGCCCTCCTCCGCCGCGTCCAGCGCGCGCAAGCAGGGCGCGCCCCCAGTGCTCAAGGCCCGTGCACCCTTGGCCGCTCTCCAGCCCCAGTCAGAGGCACGTTGACCTTGAAGTTGCATTTGCCTACCCCCCGCCCTTCGCCCGCCCCACGCCGACTGGTGGCTCTTGGGTCAGCTTGAAGCCCGCACAGCTGAGGTTCATCATCCTGCGCCCCCGCCGGGTTTGGGAACGCAGGATCTACTTGGTGGCGGAGAGCTTCAACCCCATTAAGGTGAAGTCAAGGCTTTCGGCCTCGTTTAGTCATCAATATTTTCTTACCCTCTTGGCTAGGTCCCTCAAAGCTCACTGCAGAGAGATGCTATGGGTCCACGTGTGTGTTGGGGATTGGCGGGCCTAATGAGGAGGAGGGCAGCGAGGGTGCCGGGGCCCTGGGAGCTGGACCATCACTGGCAGTGCGCCAAGGGCCCCAGCCTTACGATTGATCTGAAGTTCTTGGCAATTCCAAGTACTTCGACCTTGGAAAAGCAGGAACCTGTTGATATAAAGTTATTTCGGGAAGATTTTCCCTTTGTGTATTTTAAAGGAAAGAGGTTGATCCTCAAGACTGTTTGGCGGCAAGTTGTTTGAAGTTTGAACAAACGTTGAAGGGAACCGCTCAGCCCCCAGACAAGCAGCTTTTTCGGCGAGACGGCGCGCCCCACGCGGGCGCGCAGGCGGGTGCCCGGGCTCGCAGCGAAGGGCTCACCTGGCTCCCGAGGGATCTTCCCATTGCCGCCACTTTTAAGGGGAGGGGCACGGTATAGCGAGAGAAGACTTTGGCGCCCGTCTATCACTGCTGGGACCCCAGCGATCGGGTAGTATGCACGGATAGAGGAAAACTTGTGAAAAGAGTTTCTGAAGAATTCACTCCCTTCTTCGTACCTGGACGTACTCCTGCGTTCAGTGACACTCCCTAGGGACTGATAATACTTGTGTTACACGTGTTTCTCCTTTCGAAGCTTATCTTTATCGAATCTTGAAAAACATTCGAATTTTTTTTTTTTTGGAGAAAGAAAAATTGTTGGGATAAAAAAGTGAACACGTTTAGGGCTTGTCTGCTGTCCACGAATTAAGGAAGAAACAAACTAAAAAGGGCTCAGTTCTGCTTTGGGATTTTAGCTCTGAGATTTAAAACCCATAGCGCCATCTCCTGGCAATGAGGAGAATGTAGCGGTGGATGACAACAGCATACTTAAATGCTGAATATGAAATATTCAAATATGGGAGACACACTTTATTTTACGCCTCAAAAATTATTTTAGTGATAAAGTGATTGCGATGACAAAAGATGAGCTGGAAGTTTATGATCATTAAAGGTTGCTAGACACAATCCTGGAAGCTAATTATTTGTGAATAGAAGTTTGTGTGTTACATTTACACACACATTGTTTTTATAGATTGGGATATAGTTATTATTCTAGGGACTTGTGATAAAATATGATTCTTTAACTTATCATAAATACATAATTTGATGGAAGAAATTAAGTCTCAGATTAATTTCTAAATCAGGATCTGAACTAGTTATTTTACACAAAAAAATACTGTAACTTTATAAATAACTCAGTGCTCTCGGGCATTAATTGACTAGTGAAAAGCAATTGCTGAATTACTGTTCGGATACTTTAATCACCAAGACATTTCTCGTTCAAGTATGTGTTTATTCAGTAAAAGCAGTTCTCTTACCATATATGATAGAAAGGAGATTACTGTGAACTGATGGTGTGTTGAGACATAAATTTTCCTCCTAGTTCCTCATTGAATTTTGCTATTCAACATTAGTAAGGAATCTGCCCCATTTTTCTCAATAGCCCTTCACTTTCTTTAACAGTCTTATCATCTCACAATCTTTCAGAATGTCTAATTTAGGCTTTCTGAGCCTGAAATTTCATCTGAAGCTAAATCTTTTTCCAAAAATTTAATGCACGTAATAGAACCATGGATACCTAACACTTTCGTGAATTAAAATATTTCTAAAGTATGAGTATTTTTGCAAGCTTTGCTCCCTTTTGTAAGATTGAAATCCAGTATAGAGATGATACCCCAGTTAAGAACATTTCTCATCTATGATGATATGCCCAGGCCAGCTGCTTGAAATACAAATAAAAGTGGATATGCCTTTTGTAGTGTACAAAATATTATGAATATCCTTCAAAAATATTGTAGATCAAACAGACAAATGTAAACTTCACTTCAGTTGAAAGATTAATTTTATTTGATTAATTAAAGTGAAGCCAAATATTTGGACTCATTTACTCTGTCAATGTAAGCCTTCCTGTTTGAAAGAAATTTGATTATATATAGGAGGAACTAGATAAACAGATGGTTAGCTAGAGAGCTTTTCACAGTTGAAATTTTTAAACTTAACATGGATAAGTTTGACACCTTCTCAAACATCTTCGATGAGGTCATTTGATCTATTCTAGCAATGCAGTATTGCTGCACATAATCATTTTAACTTATGTTTAAGAAACATTTGACTTGGTTTTCCTATTAATGTATTTGGATTAAAACTGTACTGTTTTGAGTTGTCCACTTGGAAATACATACACACACATTTGTGCTGTATTTTCACAGTGGTAAGCAAATGTTAAAAAAGGAAATCAATAGCAGCAAGGCATCATAAGAGTGCCTCAACATAAAAATAACATTCCTCTGATGAAATGTTTCACTGAGACTACCTGAAGGGGGCCATCATTTGCTTACAGTGACATTGGCAGGCAAACCAGGATATCTGTCTGTTGTCCTGAAATGCCTGTGTGGAGAATGGATGATGTTACCGTGTGGCAGAGAGAGATGAAAGGTAATCCTCAAAGTGACTTAAGAGTCTCCTAGGCCTTAGGTACTTATGAAAAAAAAAAATCTGCCATTGCCTTCCCAGATAAGAAGTTGAGGTTTTCCTAGGAAGGTTGTTTTGTGATACGTGTACATACTTAAATATCCTTACTCCCTTGAGTTACCTCCCATATTCCCATTGTTTTTGAGAACAAGGGTCATGGGGACAGAAAGGAAGAAAAAGGAAGGAAGGATAGAAAGAAGGAAGGCTGAGGAAAAGTAGGTATGCAGAATAGAGGACAAAGGATGCAGTTAGGGTGTTTGGTGTATGTGGAAAGTGCTTGTCTCATGAAGATGAAGTCTGCTTTTCTTTTCTTTTCTTTTTTCTTTTTTTTTTCTTTTTGCGGTACGCGGGCCTCTCACTGCTGCGGCCTCTCCCGTTGCGGAGCACAGGCTCCGGACACGCAGGCTCAGCGGCCACGGCTCACGGGCCCAGCCGCTGCGCGGCATGTGGGATCTTCCCGGACCGGGGCACGAACCCGCGTTCCCTGCATCGGCAGGCAGACTCTCAACCACTGCGCCACCAGGGAAGCCATGCTTTTCTTTTAAAAAGAAGTTTTTCAATCCCTGCAGGGGATTGAAAAACTAAGCTCCTGCAAGCCACGTGGCATGGCCATAAATAAATAAATAAAAAAGAAGTTTTTGAATTATGATTTTTACACATGTCCAAACCTGATTGCACTTGTCTGTGATTACTTTAAAAGACATGAGTAAGTGTAGTAGAAATAGCAGATCCCGGGCAGAGTAACTATGTAATTTTTGGCAATTTCCTTGAGCCTACTTAGCTTCCAGAGGAAAATGGATCCATTCATCTTCCTTTCCTGACCACCCCTGGGTGTTACTCCAAGGAGACCCTGTGGAAGCATTTTGTAATCACTAAAACGTTATGTGAATTGAATGTTAGCACTTTATTATGCTTCTTTGACTGTTTCATCTAAACCAGTTCCATCACCTTGAATTATCATTATTGGTTTGTATTTTATTTACTTAAAAAAAATCACAGCTCTCAGGTGCTGGCAGATTTTAGAGCATCTTTCACTGCTGGGGCCACGTTGGAGGGTCCTGGGAGTAAGAGCGATAGGTACTGGACCTTTTGTGTTCCCACCGTCAGAGCCCATCTCCTCCAGTGCTCTCCCCTCTCCTGAATATCCCTACGCCCTGCTTGGGGAGCACTTGCTCTCTTTCTGCGGTCTTGGATGAATGAATTTGCCTCTAGCCAGTTACAAAGTGGTCACCACAGTGTGATTTGACTGAACTAACTGGTGTATGGATGGAGAAAGGGCCGTGGATTTGGTACAAAGTCAGTTCTGACTTGGACATCCCCCTGTGCTTCTATCCTCTACCACAAGCTTCTATTATAACGCTTCCAAATGTGTGGACCACGCTTTTCAACTTAGTGACATTTGTTAAATTAATGATTGCATCATTTTTCTTTCTTCCGTCTAGATCATTAATATAAAAGCTTTGTGAACTCAGATCTATCACTGGTCTTAGTATGGTACTTGTTTCTTCCTTCCCACCGCTGGATACATCAATGCTATTATTATCTCTGTTGTTTATGGTCCATCAGGCAGTTTTCAATTCAGTTGAGGGTGCTCACTTCAAAGCCAATTTGAATTAATTTTTTATGAAAGATTTATGGAGACAATGTATGTCAAAGGTCTAAATTTATTACACACCTTGCTTTCCCTTACCCACTAATTTAGTTATTTTTCTCAAGAAAGGAAATCAGGTTTGTCCGAATTACTTTTCTTTTTATTCCTCAGCTGCTATTTATTGCCTCCTAGGCAATATTCTTTATTCTGTAACGTTTGAAGATAATTTCTACTTAAATTTTGTTTTATTATTTTACTAGAATCAGAGTTAAATCAATTCTTTGTGGATTGAGAAATGCATTTAAGGTAATGTGATGGTAACATTATTTATAGAGATGCATTTTATAGATTAAGGGTGGAAAGGCTGTCCTAAACAAGGCAAAAATCCAGAGACTCACACAGAAAAAGGTTGACCCATTTAACTACACATTTAAAAATTAGAATTCCTGTTCTGCAAAGAATTTCACCATAAACAAAGTTAAAAGACAAATAGCAGACTAGAAGGAGAAAATAAATGCATTAAGTATACAAAGAGCTTCTACAAACAAGAAGCTATCTAATAGAAAAATAAGAAAATAATTTAATCTGGCAACAAGTAGAAAAAATATAAATTGTCCAAAAAAAGATATTAAAAGATGTTCAGAATCCTTAGTCAAAAGAAAATATAAATTAAAACATTTTAAAATAGGCAAAATTAAAAAAAAGTAATAATATATAGAGCTGTGAGGAAAACGGTTGTAGTGAAAATCAGTACAATCTTTCTGCGAAGGTGATTTTGGGTCTGACACCTAAGACTCTATCCTATAGAAATAATGGCAAGAGTCCTATAGATACAGGTATAAGGGTTCTCCGAAAAGGCAAAAAATATGAAACAGTGTTCTTTAGTAATCAAATTATTAAATAAATGATGGTGTCTCCATTCTATAAAATAGTATGTTATAAAAAGTAAATGAAGTCAATCTATCTATATACACTGAACTGGAAAGACATTTCTGACACATGATTAAGTTGAAAAAGCAAGATGTAGAATCTAACAAGGTCATTTCTCTTATTATAAAAAAGGTATGTGGGTGGACACATTCAGGAAAAAATTTGAAAGAAGTTTACAGAACAGTTACCCCTGGTTCTCTCTGGGAACTGAGGTTTGAGGGTCAATGGTAGGGTTTTTCAAGAGTTATTTTAAATAGTTTGATAAAGATTATGGGTGACAGACAGATATTTACTGTCTGTTATGCGTGTAGATTTTTTTTTTTACAATTAAAAAAACTTAAGAATAAATGATTAAATGAATGAAAATGTTAATATTTCCTGTAGGTTCTTTGCATCATTATTCATTCTCTTCTCTTTTTAAAAATATTAAGAGTGATCTTCCTAATTTTAAGCACTTGCTTTCCGTAATTTTGCTTCTCACATTTTATTACCTAAAACCATTTTCTTTCATGTTGTTTGGATCAAGAATGCATTTAAAAATAATAATGATATGTAGGATATAATGATATATCTTTGCTTAACAACAGATACCTGCCCTTTATTACTAGTAATTAAAGTTTTGAAGAAAATTTATGATAATAAAATATATTATATATAATATGCTATATAATATGTATTATCATATATTATATATGATTATATTGCAACATTAGTGACTTTATTGAATTTCAATAGGAATAATTCAGTTTTACTCTGTAAATTGAGCCATTTTATAACTTCTATCTTAGGTTGGTCACAAAACTGTTTTTTAAGGAGCAGAACAAATATAGATTTTTGTGTAGCAAGAATTCTCACTTTCAGCTTTGACAAAGTGATTTTGGGGTATGGCTTCACCCTTTGATCTCCTTACATGTGTTTGTACCATCATTGGCCCATTCTATTTCCTGGTTCAAAAGTGGAAGAACGATGGTCTTTGCCTTCGAGGTTACTAAAATTCACACTCTAATCTTTCAGGGACTGCTATTTTCCAGTCATACTCAGATGTCTGATTGTCAACTTTATGTCTTGGAAAGAATTCCTCGCAATTCAGGTACACTAAAGTATGTAACTCCAGCTAGCCTCTGTGTACTACATAGCTTTTATAGTCATGATAAAAAATAATTTATTGAAAAAACTTAAACCTTTTCCAACTCAGGTGACTTTGATTTAAATGTCTGTGATCCTGGCTGTGGTATTCAGTGATGGCAGGTTTTTTTTTTTTTTTTTCTGAATTAAGTTTGCTGTTTATATTACAAAGTTTAGAAAACATGAAAGTAACATCATCTCAAAGATAACTGCTTAGAAGAAATGGAAAGTCCATAGTGCCCATTTTACCATTACTTGCTTTGGAATCACATTTAATACAAGGCCTAGAGAAATTTCCTATTCTTTGTGTCGTATTTTTCCTCTTCTATGTATTTTTACTTTTGGGGGGCTGCTGTGTAGTAAAGTCTAAAATATAGCAAGCTTCAGTCTGCTGTGACTATTGTTTGAAAAAACCTTGTTAGGTGAAATTATGAGAAGCAACTTAAGCTATTAACAGTAACAGCAGATATTTAGAATAATAATTAATTATTAAAAGGTTTTTAGGAGGTTATGTAAAGGTGATGGTACAGGCAACAAATCTCTGTGAATGCCTAAGTGCTTAACCTCTGAAGACATAAACTCTCAGTATATTGTGATCTGAATTTGGAGGCGCTGTGCTGACAGCGGTATTTCCTATGCACACGGAGGGAGCTGACAAGATCAAGGTGTCCTCTGCAGCCTTAGACAGTCTGGTCAGGGATTGTAGCTGTTACTTGCAAGGAGTGTTTCACTACCTGTGGGCTGCTTTGTTACTTAGACTTTTGGCATTGAAATGAAATCACTCCTTACTCAAATGCAAATGCAAATAGCACCAAGCTATTTTTATATTTGCCAACTGAGCTCTTCTGACTCGGACTGTGGTCAAAGCAATTAAGTCATCTTTCATCTGTGGGTAGTTTGATGTGCCAAGACCCAAAAATATCATTTGTGTTCATCATGCTACCATTTCAAAGAAAGTGGTTTGCATACGACTTAAAGTCAGGGCAGCTCTTCACTGTTTTTTCGTTACTATCAACCCCCCTTATATTTTCTAGTTGCTGATGCTGTTATAGCTTTTATTTTTCTTTTTAAATGCATGGGACTTTTTTTTTTCATTTTAAAAATATGCTATGATACAGAAATAGACATGTTGAATACAATCTCAGACTACAGTTATGAGGAAAGCTTTTGTTCCTTGTTTAATGAATACAGACACTTTTTGTGGAACTTGATGTTAAAATATGAAGACATGATAGTTACCTATAGAAGCTTTAAAATCAATCTCTTCCATCTACATCAAAATATACTGATGGATAATGAAAGATAAGAGAGCAAAACTTTTTTAAGGAGGGACTTGAAGAGATTTGAATAGTGCTAACTTACTTAATAGGATCTCTTAAATGAATGCATGGAAAAAAAAAAGAACCTCCACTATTAAATGAAGTGTCAGAAGAGGAAGTATGTTAGAGAGGTTGACAGATGACAGTGTTTCTAAGAAGCATTGATTCTCAGTGAGTGCGACTTATAACAGAGGTGACAGTTTTGAACCATGGGTAGGTTTGAGAGGTAAAAGAAAGAGCAGAGGGCTTCAGCAGGAATTTCTTCAGCCTATTTTTGAAGAGTAACCGTCCTGCAAGGAGAAACTATGCTTCAAAGCTCATTAGCAGGATCAAATGTGATCTTCATCTTGATAAGAGTAAGCAGTGAGTTTAAAACTCACCTGAAGGTGCAGAATCAAGAAAGCCCCTGCCTCTGGGAAGCATGTCAGAGTAATTTTGTAAAACCTAAATTAAGGTAAGTGGTGACAAAACCTATTTAAACATCCCAGCGATGCCTCTATCTGTACAAACTGGATTCAATTCACGCAGTGCAATTCAACTCAAATGGACCCAGAGCAACACAGCAAATATTCTGTGGTCGTGTACAGGGCTTTCTTTAAATCTTGTTTCTAAGAAGATTGCTTTTGGAAATAGATATCTAATTAATTTTTTGTTAATTAAATTCTATTTTAACAACAGCAAAAGAATTCTGAAGGAGACGTGTGAATTGTTGGCAGGCTGTAGATGCTGTAGGGGAGAGAAGGTGTGCATTAATCAGGATGAAGCTGTTGTATGAGGTCAATGCCACCTATGGCCTAGTGGCCTAGATGGCGCCACTGCCACCTAGTGGCATGAGTTTGTGGACACGGTACATGTACGTGGAGTATCTAGTTAGTTCAATGTAATTTCAGCAGCGGCAACCGTTATACTAGATATCCTAAAAATAAATTTTCTACTTGTGATTGAAAATATCAAAATTTACTTTTTTCTTTACTTCGAGGAAAGACACCCCTTTTAGCACAATCTCTTCTTAGCTCTATATACACTCCATGGCCCTTATAATTGCATATACATAGTTTACTTTAGAAAAGGGATAGAAAATAATCATAGCATGCTAGGCTTGTAAATTTATTTGGTGGTTACAAAGGCACTTATTGCAAAATAGGCCATTAGATAGGCGAACAGATACTTCCTAAACTCTCATTTTATAATATAAAAATGGATTTTATGGATTTTCCATTTGCTCAAATGCATAACATAATTTCAACACTTCACAGGCTTATAATTACTTAAGATTTTTAAGGGTAGCTGGTGAATGCTTTCATACATTTTAGCTTTCTCTCTTTCACTGATTCTCATCTTCATTTGTTTCTAACACATCTGTAAACACATATTTGATATTTCATATTCATCGTATTCAGGTTTCATCTTCTTTTCATTGTGCTTTCAGTTTAATTTGTGACTGTGAATAGTTACACACTTTATCTTATGTCTTAAAGGGAAAAAAATACTTGCCACGTTATTCTATGAATCATGTACAGGAAGGCAGGTTGCTCCATTACTTGGAGTGAGAACTCCAGTGCAGCAGGTGAAATAAGTGAGGAATGGCCATCTTCTGAGACACATTCAAGCATGATGTTCATGGGGGCAATCGCGTCCATAGCTGGCTATGCTTAGCGTTTTCTTGACCTTCTATTATGAACTTCAAGGAGTCAAGGGACCTGGAGTCTGGTTCCAGTTTTCTGGTTAATTAAATTGTATGACACTTAACCTCTCTGATCCTCAGTTTCTTAATCTATAAAATGAGTCTATGTAGTGTTTTCCTATCTGGCACCTATCAGGGGAAAGACTGGCTGGCTCCTGATTTCTTCATAGCAACATCCAATGCCCAAAGGCAGGGCAGTAAAAGAAGCCTGATTCTGAGGCCAAGTGTGACCCAGGAATGTAACACCCATCCAAGCTGTCCATTAAGTCTGAAGGCAAGAGGCAGGTTACTAGTCAGCATTGTTGAGTCCTTCCTAGAAAGACAACTTGATGTTGAAATTTGGCCAGCTAGGCAATTAACTAAAATAAAGAACTCAGGAAGGAAGACAACTTGATGAAAGGAATGGAGGCGAGCATTTCATTTCAGTATAAAACTAAGACAAAGCATCTATGGGGATTATTAGAGTTGGGACAGAATGTAAACCTTGACAGGCCAAAGATTTAAAAAAATGAAAGATAGGAGAAAGTGTTCGTGTGAGAATCTCCTCAGTTTACTATATTATCAGTCAGTAGTACTTAAAAGTGAACTGCAGTTTAAAAAGTAGCCATAATTAATTCCAACCCCTCAATCTTTTTCATTGTGATTTTTATTAATTTTAGTGGGAAGACTTTATCTATAATTAGAATGTTTTATGCTTCAATTCTGTTTTGCTGTTAAGTGCAAAAATTAAATAATTTAAAAACGTGCGTAGAACGATCCCTATTTTATAGTCATTTACGTCTCTGTCTTTATCTGTATTTATTCCTGTGAGGATGTCTAGGCTGATGATGACTTATGTTTCATAAGAATAACTTCTAGCTAGTTCGATTTGAAGTCATTATTTCTTTGGTTTTTTGGTTTGTTTTTTTTTTTGGCTGGAATGTCATAAAAAAGCCATTATCATTTATAAAAGTAATTTTAAATAAAAGAATAAAATCTGGTGTTTTAGCTTTAGCTCGTACCATCCCCTTTTCCTATGGTTTTTGGTTTGGGACTTTGTTAATTATAGACTTGGAGTGAAGCATTTAAATATTTTGTTAATTTGGGTGACTAAAATAACTGGTACTATTTGACATGCTGAGTGCATAACCCAAAGATAGTATTCAAATTAAATATTCTACCGGATGTATCCTTGCTCCATACATGTAGTTTGCAAATGTTGCTTATTGTGTATTATGCATAGTATGATTTCCTTTGCTACCTAAAACTGTGAACTTTTGTTAAAATATGCATTATTTTGCTTCCAAACTCTTAACTCCATGTTCTTAAAATTGTATATATTAAAGTCTGGTCCTTAAAAGGAGGGCTTCTGGGCTTCTGACATGGAGTCTTAAAAAGGGTTAAACTCTCATCTTCAGCAAAAATCATTATTTGCAGTGTGAACATGGAAATGTAATTTTGAAATTCAATCTACGTTTTGGGAAAAACAAAGCGTTTTTGGAATATTTGATAGTGAGTAATTGACAACAATATGCTGTTTAGACTTTTTGAGGGCCCCTACTTAAAAATACTAGGGGCTGGCATAGAGCAGGAATGTGTTCTTATCCACTGACAGTGGTAGAACTTCCACCGTTATCAGTGCAGATCACTCAAACAGCCCTTGGCAATTATTTCTACGGTTCTGTGTGATCTACACCCTCTATTGCTTTTCCATCTTCATTCTTTCTTGATTATCTCATTACACATTTTTCTTTAAAATTGTTTTCTCTCTTTCACTTGTCTTTTGTGTAATAATTCTATTTAATCCTGCTGGTAATATTAAAATAGACATAAGGATCTAATCCTGCTGGTAATATTAAAATAGACATAAGGAAATTAAACTTAATACTATGCTCACTCACTGGATCCCTTCCATATACTTAACCACTGTGCTACGCTTTAAGTGGTACAAAGGTGAAAAAAACACAGACCGTGTTCTCAGAAACTGACAATGTAGGAAGTAAGATGTGGAAATAATAGATCAGTTCTGGTTTATTTGTCTCCAAAGGGAATGCTCTTTCATTGCTAAAGCAATAGCAGTTTTGAGTATAATGAGAACATGAGTTTTAAGTCACAGGCATGAGTTTGAACCCTAGCTCTGTTGCTTAATAACTCTGAATCATATGTCAGTTTATTCAAGTTAAAAAAAATGGAAATGATACTTCATGCAATTGTGATACAGAATAAATGAGAAAATAAGCTCACTGCCTGGTGCATAGTTTCCCTCGATAATAATTAGTTTTCTTCTTCTTCACTTAACTCAGAATATTTGCAAAATAACTAGCAAATATATTGCCGGTATCTATATATTATTTTACTATATTTCACACTTGTATCCTTATAGTATGTGAATCTATCTGTATATGTATCCTTGCAGTTTTCCCCCTTATTATGTTTTATATATTTTTAAATTTTTTTATTGGAGTATAGTCGATTTACAATGTTGTGTTCGTTTACAGCAAAGTGAATCAGTTATACGTACATATGTATCCACTCTTTTTCTTTTTTAGATTCTATTCTCATACAGGTCATTACAGAGTATTGAGTAAAGTTCCCTGTGCCATTCAGTAGGTTCTTACTAGTTATCTATTCTGTATATAATAGTGTGTATATGTCAATCCCAATCTCCCAATTTATCCCTCCCCCTTCCCCCTTGGTAACCATAAGTTTGTTTCCTACATCTGTGACTCAACTTCTGTTTTGTAAATAGGTTCATTTGTACCATTTCTTTAGATTCTGCATATAAGCGATGTCATATGACATTTGTCTGTCTCTGTCTCTGACTCACTTCACTCAGTATGACAGTCTCTAGGTCTATCCATGTTGCTGCAAATGGCATTATTTCATTCTTTTTTTATGGCTGAGTAATATTTGGTTTTATATATTTTTATTTGTATTGGATTGTACATTGTCTTGAATTATTGCCATTTCTTTTATTATTATCATTATTGATTGATTGAAACATTAGTGCCCGTGTCTCTAATTTTCTGCAGTCCCCATGGTGAGAGCAGGCAGCCATTCCTCCTCCAATTTGCAGCAGGACCTGTTCTTGCTTCTTGCTTGTGGAGGAAGGGGTGCCTTTCCTGCCATCACGTCCCTCCCCATTTGTTCCATGCTGTCCCATTTTCCAGGGAACTCTCCTGTATCTCACACCACTCCCTTTCTGCGGTAGCATTTCCTGCAATATCCACCAGTCACTCCAATCCTAAAACAAAACAAAACGAAACAAGACTGTCCCTCCTCCTTACAGCTTCCTCTAGCTACCTTTCTACATCTTTCTTTCCCTTTCATGCCAAGTTTCTTAAAGAAGAACCGTACCTCACTTCTACTGCAATCCTCAAACAGCTACAGTGTGACTTATCCTACTGACACTCAGTGAAAATTGCTTTCACTAAAGACAATTTATGACATCCGGGTTCCAAAATCCAATTCACTTTACAGTAAGTCCCCTACATATGAACCTTCAAGTTGTGAACTTTCAAAGATGTGAATATGAGATCACACGTCCAATCACGTGAGTTAGTTCATGTGTCCGGCATACTTTTCAAGGTACTGTACTGTAAGATTAAAAACGTTTTCTTTATTTTTTTGTGTTTGTTTTTTATGTATTATTTGTGTGAAAAGTATTATAAACCTATTACAGTACAGTACTGTATAGCTGATTGTGTTAGTTGGGTACCTAGGCTAACTTTGTTGGACTTACGAATAAATTGGACTTACAAACGTGCTCTCAGAACAGAACTCGTTCGTATTTAGGGGACTTACTGTAAAGAAACTTTTCTTCTCTTACTTGACCTCTGTACCATGTTTAAGAGTGGACCCTAAGCAGCCGCATGGCACAGGGATATTGGCTCGGTGCTTTGTGACAGCCTGGAGGGGTGGGATGGGGAGGGTGGGAGGGAGGGAGACGCAACAGGGAAGACATATGGGAACATATGTTTATGTATGACTGATTCACTTTGTTATAAAGCAGAAACTAACACACCATTGTAAAGCAATTATACCCCAATAAAGATGTTAAAAAAAAAAAAAAAAAAAAAAAGAGTGGACCCTTCCCCGTCTCTTCATCCAGGCATACTGACCAATTGCTGTACTCTCCACTTTGCATAGAGATTCTTTCAACGACAGCTTTTGTTTCTTGCTCGGCCCCTTCACTCCATTTTTTATACGATCTGTGATAAATATTTATTCTAATAAATAGGTGTTTAGGTCAAAAATCAACTTTAGAAATAAAAATATATTACTAGTGATGGTAATATATTACTAGGCATGATAACCAACAGCTCTAAAGTATCAGTGGTTTAGCAAATACAGCTTTGTTTCTCACCCATGCTGAGTCAAGGTGGATGTTCCTACTTGGGCAGCTCTCCTGGGTTGCTTTCCTTCATGTGGGGACTGGGATTCAGCTTTTTCTGTTTTTTTTTTTTTTTTTTGATGCCACTCTGTTCAATATACAGGGCACTGTGGGAAGGAAAATGATTATGGCAAGAGCACAATTACTAATTATCCTCCTTAGTCTGGAAATGACACACATCACTTCTGTTCATGTTCCATCAGCTGGAGTAGGGGAAATGGAGTTCCTGGCTGGGCAGGTGACTCTAAAATACAGAAGGGGAGCCCGGATCTTCAGTGTTAGCCAGCTACAATTTATTATATTTTTCAACTTTTATATGACTTCAACAATTCTCAGTAATGATTGCATTTACTCTCCCAAAGGGTAATTAACTGCTCTTTTGTGTCGCACCAGTGATGGCCATTAACATTCACTGTTACTTGAGATGCTGATGCATTTAATGTTATAATGAGGTCCCAGGGAATGTAGCAGATTGGCTAAGGAGAGACCTTGTCTGTAGCTTCTCTCAAGTAAAACAACTTTCCAGTGCCTCTCTGCCTCACTGATTCACACTCTTTTTTCAAATCTCATCTGAAAACATGCCTTTCTCCCTGGACTATGCCTCTTAATTTATTTCTTCCTCTGCTCTTTATTATTTAACTTTGTATTGTTTAATTAAATTAGGTTACATTATTGTGTGTTGAAGATGCTAATGCAAAGGAAAGCTCTTATACAATATTTAGCATTTTAACTTCACTTGATGTTTCCAAAGCACTTTACAGTATTAATTAGTAAATTGTCACAACATTCAAGGGAGGCAAATTAATTATATCCTGGGGTTTTTTGGGGTTTTGTTTTTTTTTTTTGAGAAATAGCCCATCTCAGTGAAGGACAAAAGGGTGTACTTTTCTTCACAGATACATCTGTGCTAAAGTCCTTGCCCTTGGCCTAATACCAATGGAAGTTTATAATGATAGAAGTGTTAGAATGATTTCTTGAAGTCCTACAATGCATCAGAAACTATGCTAAACACCTTACACGGGTGAACTCTTTAATTTTCACAGTATCCCTGGTAGGTACTTTGAGGTATTATGCCTGAGATCACCCACCTCACGACCTGAGTTGCCTCATTAGCATTGTTGGAAGAAGATAGTCTAGTGCGGCACGAGGCCGGTAACGTGCACTTGATTCTGGGCCTGTACCATCAGCCTGTGTCATAACTCTTCATTAGTTACCCAAAACTCTCTTATCCGGATCTTCTATGGAAAAGACCTCTTTGTTGATGAGTTTCTCTGCATCATAAGGACAACTTCAGTAGAATTTAATCCAAACTGCATTTTCTATTGCCGAGCGTAATTAGAGTTTAAAACTTGGCAAGCTAGCAGTTTAGGTACCCAGTGGGTGGCCTCAGACTGGATCATAGGATATATGCCTTGGGTCTCTTAAGGAAATTTTGGTAGAAATCCCTAACTGATGATAAGGCAAAATTCATGCAAAATTTTGAAGTGTTATTTGATACCACCTTTCTGTTTAGCTTTTTCTGTGCTTCCCCTGCCCCCAACCAATGATGAGCTCATCCTGTTTTGAGAGACTCCTTTCTGAACGTGCTCTCTGTTCGTGTCCTCTTGGACTAGGTAGTGATGCGATTACACAACCTCAGGCTAGGTAAGGTGGCTTCCAATTATACCAACCCCCTCGGAGATTCTGCAGGGGAAACGCCACAGTCACAAACCCATTCAGAGGGGCGCCTCCCTTAAACCTTGCTCCGCTTTGTCCCACATGACCCTACTATTTTTAAAGCTAGCTTTAATACTTTACGTAATAGAGAACCAACAACAATAGAGAACTCTTACTATATGAGTGACTAAAGGATTATATAAAGGTATTACTTAGTATAAATGTAAGGGCTGGAACACATATACAAACTTTCCTAAAACTGAAAGAAAAGAAATAACAAGGAAAAGAGACCACATAGTATATAGTAAATGTAACACACAGCAATATGACAGTACTGAGAACAAACGTATCAGTAATATCAATAAAAGTGATGGCTTCCTTCCAGGCCATGGTGCGGCGAGTACTGGGCTGGTGCTGTAGTGCCTTAGTGCTAACCTCAGGACGAAGTGAGGGCCTTGCCCCAATCAGGCCTTAGGTCTCCTGGAAGGACCAAGCACTTTAGCAGCAGTTGAGGGGAAAAAAAAAAATCTTAAAATAGTAGCAAATGGTATCCATCAGCCCATTAAAAATCAACGTAATAGTCAAGTGGAGTTCACTGAAGAAATGCAAATGTGTTTAGGGAAAAGACACCTGAAAAGACAAAATTGAATACATTCCTCAGTTTTAAAAATTCAAGAAAATAAGAATGGATAGATCCTTTCTTAACACAAAATATATATTTCTCTGGGGGGAAGTCAGCTTCTTACTAAATGAGACATTACGTTCCACTAAAGTCAGGTGTTGTCATGGTATTAAAGTATAAGAAGGAAACATGGATGAATCATTTTATAATCTAGAAGTGGAAAAAACCTAACTATGATTCAAAATTCAGAAGTAATACAAGAAGAGATTATTATATGCTAAAAATCTTCTGCATGGCAAGAAAAATCAAAGACAAATAATAAAAGGGAAGCATATATTTGCAATTTACATTAAAAAATATAAATATAAAAGTTTCCTAAAGCAGGAAAAAAAGTGAGCAAAGAAATGGACAAATATTTCATATAAGACATGAAAATCACTCAAAAGTACAAAAAATTGCTTAAATATACTCAATATAAGAGCAATGCAAGCTAAAATTATCCAAGATACACTTCTCAGATTGCAGATTGACAAAATCCCAAATTTCATCCATTCTCTGTTGATAAGGTTGTGAGGAAACAGACACTCTCGCATATTTGCTGGTGGGAATGCAAAATGAAACTCCATGGAGAGGAATTTAGCAGCATTCCGTATAAATTTATCCTTGACTCAGCAATTCCATTTCTAGAAATCTATCTCATCAGACATTGGTACGATGTATGATGTGCTTTATGCACAAGATTATTCCCTATGGCATCATGTGTAATAGCAAAATTTGAGAAACAATTCTAATGTCTATCCAGAGGGAACTGATTGAATAGATTACTGTCCATCTATACAGTTGAATATGATGCAGATCTCAACGGCAAATCTGTGGAGACAGAAAGTGGATCCGTGGTTACCTGGGGTTGGGGATAGAACATGGATTGACTATAAGCGGGCATGAGGGATCTCACTGGGCTGATGAAAGTGGATCCGTGGTTACCTGGGGTTGGGGATGGAACATGGATTAGCTATAAGCGGGCATGAGGGATCTCACTGGGCTGATGAAAGTGGATCCGTGGTTACCTGGGGTTGGGGATAGAACATGGATTAGCTATAAGCGGGCATGAGGGATCTCACTGGGCTGATGAAAGTGGATCCGTGGTTACCTGGGGTTGGGGATAGAACATGGATTAGCTATAAGCGGGCTTGAGGGATCTCATTGGGCTGATGAAAATGTCCAAAAAATGGATTGTGGTGATGGTTGCACAACTCAGTAAATTTACAAAAATCATTGAATTGTATACTAAAAACTGGGTAAAATTTATAGCATGTAAATCATATCCTAACAGCATATCTACAGGCTAAACTAGAGTGAGCTTTTGCATATATTGTTAATTGAGAAAAAGCAAGGAACAGAGTAGGATATAGAGTATGTAGTTTTCATTTCTTTCAGACATTTTTAGTGAACAGAGCAAAAAAATGTATGTTTTTGAAAAAACATCAAGAATTTCTACTATTTTCAATGCAAATTTACATTGCACAATTTGTACTTATTTTACACTTTTATCCTTTTATCTCTTTTATTTTACACTGAAGTGAAACTATCACAGGCAAGAGGAGCCTTAGGAGAGATGACAACTAAATGTAATACGTTAACCTGGGTGGGATCCTATAATAGAAATGGGACATTAGGTAAAAACTAAGGAAAACTGAATAGGGTATGGACTTTAAATAATTTGGAAAATGTATCAATATTGACTCAATTGTGACAAATGTACCATACTAATGTAAGATGCTAATAATAAGGGAAAATGGGTGTGGAGCATATGAGAACTCTTTATACTGTCTTTGAAATTTTTCTATAAAGGTAAAACCATTCTGAAATTAAAACCTTATTTAAAAAATCTATTAATTTTATGTCGAAGGACATAGGATCCAACATGAAAGGGCTCCCATTTGGCCAAAAATGGGACAATTTGTAACTGCAAATGACCGGTACACATTGAATATACAAAAAACCCATAGGTTCATGATGAAAAATTAAAAATAAAATCATTGGACACTATTTGAAGTAATTAGGTGCCAAATTCTTACTCTGAAAAGTTGCAATTAATAGAACGCAATTGAGGGTAAGTACAAAGCTCTGGGTGATGAGAAAACTAAATCCAAACCGATCTTAGCATTAATAGGTGAGACAATCAGATATTGTTTGACTAATGACAGGATGCTATATGAAGCCCATAGTAACACCGATGAAGTATTCTTATTCTTGGGAAAAAAAAAGGCTGAACCTGAGTCTAATCAAGTCCCTAGAGTTAACTTCTATTTACAGGAATTGTAAGGTTAAAGGAATAAGTTAAATGACACCATGAGGCGGTAGACAACTATATCTGAGAAGTAGGAACATTCTTTAGGATAATGAATCTGGTTTCTGTCACAATTCAATAACAAGAAAAAAGAAAGAGGGCTTCCCTGGTGGCGCAGTGGTTGAGAGTCCGCCTGCTGATGCAGGGGACACGGGTTCGTACGCCGGTCCGGGAAGATCATGGCTGGGCCCGTGAGCCATGGCCGCTGAGCCTGCGCATCCGGAGCCTGTGCTCCGCAACGGCAGAGGCCACAACAGTGAGAGGCCCGCGTACCGCAAAAAAAGAAAGAAAGACAGAGAAGAAATTCTTAGGTTAAAAGAGATCTAAGAGACATGAAATCCAAGGTAGTGTGTGGGCCTGGTTTATAAATGATTCAAACCAACTAGCAATAAAAAGACCCGTTTTAGTCAGCTGGGGAAATGTGATAGTGGTTGAGGTATATGATCCCAAGGAATTGTTGTTAATTCTGTTAGATGTAAAACTGTAGCTGTGGATTTGTAACAAAATTGTTTTTAGAGATTCATAATGAATGATATAGGAGTGATATGATACCAGGAATTTACATTACTTTTGCAAAAAAAACCCCATAAAAAACAAAAACAAAAACAAAGCTGGTGAAACAGATATAAATACAGCAACAGTTGCAAATGCTTGGTAACTGTTGACTTTGTGATGTGTTTCTGTGTTATTCTCTCCATTTTATATATGTTTAAAATTTTTCATAATGGAACATTTTTAAAATAGTAAATGCACTGAATATTTTTTCACTTATGCTGGGTGGGAAGGACTTTTGGAAAATGACACTAAGTAATGAAACAATAAAGGAAAAGTTTAACGGCATCACCATGTAGGAATTTTAAAATTTTGTACTGAAAAAATTAACATAAATGTCAAAAACAACTATATTTGTTGAAACTATTTGCAGTGCACATGTAGACAAAGTTAATATTTTTAATACAATAGAAAAATAGGCAAATTCATGTTCCATATGCAAAAAAAGAATTACCAAATAAAGCAATGAGATATTATTTTTTACCTATAAGAAAGGTAATATTTAGAAAGATTATTAATGTTCTCTGAGGCAAGGGTATGGAAAAATGGCACCTGTATTACTGATGGGAATAAATTGCTGCAAGTTTTTACAACTATGTATTTATACTTTAGATGGGCACACTTTGCCTCTGTAATTCTACATCTGGGAATTGTATCTTAAGGAAATAATTGGAGACATGTACAAAGATGTACTTAGTAGTATGTTCTCTGAAGCATTTTTAACAAAAACAAAATCTTGAGATGGCCTCAGTGTCTATTAGCATGGATACATAAGTTATCACATATCCACACAATGCAATTAGGAAGTCATTAAAATTGATTATATAGATTTATATTTATTGACAGAAATATGCTACAAGGGAGCTGGAATGGAAGTGAATGAGCCAGTCTGCTCTGTGATTCTCAGATACATATTAATATATTGCCATTTACGTTTATTAGGTAAGGAATATTTCCAGAAGTGGGAGTCTTGGGAAAAGGGGAAAGAACAATTCAATTCTTTTCATACATATCACCCAACTGACTTCTGGAAGGTATATATTAATTTATGCTTCTCCGAGAGACCATTTTTCTGAACACTTGCCAATTCCTAGAACTTCAGCTTTAAAAAATCTTTGGCAATTTGGTGGATGGAAACAGCATCTCATAATCGTTTTAATGTGCATTTCCTTGATGACTAGTACTTTGTACATTTTTTCATATGCTTAAGGACTGATTGATTTCATCTTTGTAAAGTGCTTTTTAAGTTTATTTGTAATCTTTTCTACTGGTGTTTTCATTTTTCTAATTTGTTTCTGACAGACTTTCAATATCTCAAGTATTTTCTCATCATATATTGCAAATATATTTTCTGGAATTTTTGCATTGCTTTAATTTTTCTTCACAATGGATCTTGGAAATATACGAGTTCTAATTTATATGATTAAATTTAATCTTTTTTAAAATGGTTTTTGCTTTCGGCACAATTCTTACAAAGGCCATTTCCACACCATGATTACGTAAATCATCACTCCTACATTCTGTTAGTATTTTATGGTTTTACTTTTATATCTAAATCTGTAATCTATATGGAATTCATTTTGGTGCAGTATAATATATGAACTACTGTAATTTGTTGTACAAATGATTGGTAGTGTGTTCCAAAACCATTTAGTGAATAATACATTGTTTCCTCAGTGGTTGGAAGTTCCAGCTTTATCAGAAAATATTATTTTTTAATGTAGTCTTTATACTCAATGAATGATAACATGTGACATGTATTTTTCCCTTTTCCCTTAATGATGTGGCCTTCCTAGTCCCACTTTTAGTCCTATAATTTTTCTTAATATCAAACTAAATTAACTATGTGAGAGAGAGGAAAGGAATATTTATTTTTTTGGATGTGTCAAGGCTCTGAAGAAAAGTTTTGTAATTAGCATTATTTTGTCACACACACACACACACACACACACACACTCACACACACAGCACCATGAAAGACACACACTGAAGACATAATTTAACTCTAGGTAGTTATAGAGTTGCTGAAAACCTTTGGACCCACTTAACCTTGAATGCTGCCTTGAGTTTTGGTAATGCTTTCCTTTTTTGTGGGGAAGGGGTTATTTGTATTAAATTCCTTTTGGAGTAACTTAGGGTCCTCATGTTTTCTCTCCTTTAATTGTGAGACACGTACAGTTGCTCCCTAACTGGGCACATCTGTTCTTGAAGGAAGGAAATATTTGGATAATCTGAGAAAGGCAAATGAATAACATTTGTCAAGAACTAATGGAGAGGTTTAAAGGTCCCCCAAGGAGAAATGATTGATAAAAATGTGGAGAAATACAGAATCTTATAGCAGTATAATTTCTCCCTATTTTCATAATCTTGCCCAGGGTAGAACTATGTCCAGTCTTGGGAAGTTTCGCTTTGGGAGTATCAGGGGCTTTTTCTTTTCCTGCTGTAAGGAGAGCTACTTTATACCACCCATCTCTTCCCCATAACCAAGAAAGTTCACAAAGATGATTCATTCCGTGACTCTGATCCCAGAGCTGGCTGTGGAAGGTGCTTTCTCAGCTGAAACTAAATGATACTTTATGTGTCTTCCCTAAATAGAGAGATTAGAAAGTTATATTAAAAAGGTGGTAGGGAAGCACATTAAATATGTGATAAAGTAAGTGGTTTGGTAACTGATTTTATTACTTAAGTTCAAACATTCTTTTCTCGCTAGTCTTTGTCAACTATAAATTGAGATAGAAGAAGTTGGACAGGGGGCAACCAGAGCAGTGCAGAATGCTTCAGAGATCACGTCTTTAAGGGTTATTAAACACAATTTGTTTTTGTCAGATTCCAATTTATCTGTATCTTAGCAAATCCAGGGAACGTGAGTTCTGACATCTTGTACATCCTTATTAATTATTCATGCTTGAGGTTCTGTACTTGCTTGACCTTAAGGGATATGTGCTGTTTACCCCAGTGAAAAGGGAGCAGAATATTCTGCCCATTTTGAATGAACACGGCTGGCCCCCCGCCCCCTGTGATTTCAGACACATTGAATGTCTGGTACGCATCTCCCTCACCCCAATCCCTCCTTTGGAGGAGAAAATAAGTGGAAGTGGTCTTAAAGGGATAATATTAATGTCCAGGAGATTTTTAAAAAATCTTAAAATTCAATGTTACAAACCCCAAAGGGTTTTATTGTCAGAAATCATTACTCTACACACCTGAGTTCTGCAATGCTGCTTTTTGAATGCCCTGTTATTTCTGAGAGTTCTTCTGATGTGCAAAGATAATGTAACTGCCTTCATGGTTTGTAACTGATAATATCTGGCACCAGGGCTCTCCTTCCCACTGATGAAGGAGGGGCAGGGCGAAGGGGAAGAAAGTGAAATTTTCTATGAAAATATAAATCAGGATCCTCCTGATTTATAATATACCTTCTGATAAATATTTATAATATACTTTATTTATGTTTAATATAATATAAATATATATTATATATTATTTATATTTATAAATATATATTTATAATATAATATAAATATTTATAATATATCTTCTGATAAATATTTAACCCATTCACAGGTCACAGGTCTTTCAGGAGTGATCCCTCTGTCTTAAAGAGTTCCCTCCGCTCTTTGCCTTCCCAAGTTGGTACCTCCGTGCAGGGAAAATCATAGGTAAATCCATTGTGGGGATGAGAGCACGTGCTATTTTCCAGATAATGTACAACTTCCTCTGAAATCCCCTCATTCTGCAGATCCCGTGGGTGATTGGTACTGGTGCCTGCTACGTTTGGTCCTGTCCCAGTCTCTCTGCTGACAGCCCCAGATGTAGGCTGCAGTATCTGCAAAGCTCAGCCCTCAGTGTGCTGCACCATGGGCATTCTTGTCTCCAAGAATCTCCTGGTTCCCCCCATTCTCTCAGAATTCTTTGCACCACTCTCCCCACACCTGGGCCCCTCCACCCCTGCCAAGCTGGTGTTTCTGGATTCCCTGCTCAGAGCTGGGGGCTCCGTCTCACTTCTCTCTGTTCACGGATACTGTGCTCCCCGCTGGAGCAATACTGGGACTGAACCGAATGCTTCTCAGAGAGACTTTCACCTCACCTGTGCTGTGCCCAAGGGAACTGAGGCCCTGGCTGCTATGTTCTTAGATGCCCTCAGACCCATCTGGCGCCCCCATCTTGGGGTTATACACCTCTCCAATCGCAGTCTCCCATTCCTTTGTTTGATGGGAGTTGGAATTAAGGATGCTGGCAGCTAATCTCTTGCTTTTCTTTTTTCCCCCTCCCTCATTCTCCCAGCACCTTTGTGGCCTGGATGATGACGGTGGTGGTGGTGATGGTGAATAGCTGCTACGCTAATATAGCTCTTACCACGTATCAGGCACTCTTCTACTAATTAGCTCATTCAGTCCTCACAACAGCCCTGTGAAGCAGGTTCTATAATCACTCTGTTTTTACAATTTAGAAAAGTATGTATTCAGAGCTGGATAACTTGCCCAAGGTCACCCAGCTAGTAAGGGTTGGAACCAGAATTTGAATCCAGGCAGTCTGGCTCCAGAGTCTATGTTTTCATCCTATGATTCTGTCTCTCACTTCTTTTTCCCATCTGGCTAGATCTCTTATTTCATCTCCTCCTTCTTCCTAGGACGGACTCTGGGGATTATGGTGTCAGCCTAGCCCACCCCGAGAAAGCAGAGCCTGAGGCCAAACTGATGTTTGATTTGGGAAATGCAATCCCAAAGAAGCAGGAGTAAGGGAAGGACAAGTGACACAGAGAAGGAGGGAAAGAAAGTATAAGGGGAATGTGTTGTTGAGCATAATGGCAAGACCATTGCTCAGTCTCCCGGGATGTCTTTAGCGGGGATAAATGAAGGGACTGTATATCCAGTCGGGGAGAGGAAGGGAGAAGCATCGTGCCCTGCCTCCCATATCCTATGGGTCACGGTCAGGCCCATGGAGCTTTAACGCTAACAGGAATGCCAAACGAGCCCCAGCGTACCCTCACCTCAGTGCAATGGGAGAGAAGGGGGTGGCGCTGTCTGTAGCTGCAGAGACAACTGGCTGTGTGACCTGTGGAAGAGGATGAGGCCCACTGGGGGCTTCACAGGCCAGTAAGCAAAGCCTGCGTGTGGATCTGGGATGGTGCCTAGGCAGAGTCTGGTCCATGCTGCTTTCCCCTTCTCTGTAGGGATAAATGTCATCACAGAGAGGAAGCAGAAAAGAAAAAAGTAAACTTACATTAGGAGGTTTAAAACCATTACTCCCATTACATAAGGAAATACAGCACAGAGAAAACTGCCCCGGTGGAGGCCCAGGCCCCGAGTGTCCAGCTGAGTTTGTTCTGCCTCGTCGCAGCTGGTCTTCACGGGGCGGCAGCAGTTCAGTGCCTGGCCTACCTCTCCACATGCTGCCAGGGTCTCCAGACCACATAGCTCGGATACAGCCCGCACCTCGTAACACCCAAGGTAATACCTCTCCCAGAGTCTTCATTTCCTGCCGTAGAATGGATCATTCCCTAGAGTAACTGACGTTGGAAATGTTTCTTCTCTCTAGGGAAATCTTTTCTCTACCCCAGGGAGAGACTGGCCCTACAGAGCCAAAGAGATTGTCACGTGATCATATGACATCAGAACCTTCTGAAATCTGAAGAAAATCGATCTTAGAAAGAATGTGTAGAATGTCCATAACTTAGCCCGATCTCAGTCCAGTTTTGCTTTCTTAAATGTCTCTACGGAGGGTTAAAAAAAAAATCTTGAGGTCCAGATTCACCTAAGCACATTCTATTAAGTGATTTTTTTTTTTTAAGATGTTGGGGGTAGGAGTTTATTAATTAATGAATTTATTTTTGCTGTGTTAGGTCTTCGTTTCTGTGCGAGGGCTTTCTTTAGTTGTGGCAAGCGGGGGCCACTCTTCATCGCGGTGCGCGGGCCTCTCACTATCGCGGCCTCTCTTGTTGCGGAGCACAGGCTCCAGATGTGCAGGCTCAGTATAAGTGGTATGTTTTAATAAACATTTAGAAAAGAGATTTCCATTATTACTCTTACCATAAAATTTGGATTTTGAAATGTTCATACGATAGGAAAAACTGGCACCAAATATTTTCTGGGTTTTTTTTTAGAACAAGGAGGCGTATGGACCTAATCCACGTCTTGTTAAAGCACAGACATTTTCATTCTGTCATAGTCCAGTAGGTGGTAGCCATTGGTCAAAGTGGGTTTATTAACCCACCTATTAGGTGAAGGTGGGGCGTGGCAGGTATTCAGACATTCTGTTCCCCTGGTGGTGTTTCTATGGGGATTACGCAACCCAGAACCCTTATCCCTACAGCTGCCCACCTGTGTATGCTCACACTCTGTGTCCCCCTGTCGTCTTCTATTTTGAGGACAAATTCTGCACACAGCTGTGAAGCATCATCAAGGAGAAGCTTGGGGCACTGTCTGCAAATGTCCCTTTATTTCTCCCGATCTCCGATAGCTCTCTGGACATACCTCGTTTTTTTTTGTTTGTTTGTTTTTTGTGGTACGCGGGCCTCTCACTCTTGTGGCCTCTCCCGTTGTGGAGCACAGGCTCCGGACGCGCAGGCTCAGCGGCCATGGCTCACGGGCCCAGCCGCTCCGCGGCATGTGGGATCCTCCCGGACCAGGGCACGAACCCGTGTCCCCTGCATCGGCAGGCGGACTCCCAAACACTGCGCCACCAGGGAAGCCCAGGGTAAGGCTTTTATCTGACTTGTTCCCTGGAGGTAGATTTTTCTGCCAGTTGGAATTCTTTCTGTCGCTAAAGATCGATTATTTCTCCCAGATGATTAGAAGGCATAAAAAGTCCCTTATAGCTGTTTTTCCTGAAATTATGTTTAACCATCTTCAGTCTCAGTATCATTTCACTGGCCTTCCTGTTTTCAAGACCTCTGTCCATTTACAACTACCAGTTAACTTGGTTAATGATTTTCCCCTAAATAATGGGTGTGGTGTTAAACAAAATAGAAGAGCACAGTAGTTACAAAATACCGGATAACTGCTAAAAGGAGCTGCAAAACCTGCTGAAAATGCCTGGGGTTGGTAATGCTGAATTTCATTCAAGCTAAGACACCGCTGCTTGCAAGATTTCACCGTTATTTTATATTCCACTAAGGAGAAAAGTTGCTGCCAATTGAACTATGGCATAATGATTCCTTATCACTTAGGTCATTCATTTTCCACTTGTTGAAAAGAGTATTAGCCTTGATTAGACCCAGATATCTTTTATCGTGTATCCCTCTCTATGCATACGTAAGAAGGAAACCATCAGCAGAATGACTGGACGAAGATATCATTAAAACTTTGTCGCTCTATCGAGTCCAACTGTTCTGTATCACTAGTGCAGTCGAAGTCATCGATGATTGTGAATGATGCAGCGGTTTGAGGATAGCTGTGTGTGTGTGCTCTCTTTGTCTGGTTTATTTTTCTTTTTCTTTATTTTTTGTACATTTTTCATCATGTACAGTGTGAACCCAGCATTCGCTTCTCACATCTTCCACGAGGATCTCCAACAGAATTTTTATGTCCCAGCGTGTGTTGAATTAGAAGTAAAATCTTAAGGAGATTAGATTTAAGGGAAACTTGGGCAACTTTTTAAAAAAGCATGTGTTCTCCACTGTTTCATTTATTAAGAGGAGATGCTGTTGTGATTCTTGATTTAGCAGCAATCATTCTTTTGTTTACATGGTTGTGGTTTTATTTGTTGTTTTGCTGTACACTGGAAACAGAAAGTGTTCTACATGATTTTCAGTCAAGGGTTGTGGTAGTTTCTCTGTGTTTGTAGTGACATCTACGTTGTCTTTCTAGGATTTTTTCCTGTGCAGACAATCTTTATTTATGAAGAAAAACTTCTTTGTTTTGTTATAAAACCAGCGCTGGGTGAAGGCACTTGACTGGGGAGAGATGGGGCCGGGATCCTAGTGGAAACTAATGTGCCTGACTCGGCCTCTGAAGGCTGCCCGCAGCGCGTAGGGGCGGTTGTTTTTAGAATTTTCTTCAAGCCACTGACGCCCCTTCTGCAAGTTTCAGGGAACCGAGAGGCAGTGGCAGCCGTGGCATTTCTGCTGACCGGCAAACAGTGACCACGCGGTGCAGCTCTGATTTCAGAGCTCTTAAAGTGTGCCGCAGGGCCCATTTTAAAATTGGTGTAATTTTAAATGGGTTTATATTTTCATATTTTTATGAGGAATTTAACCTTATTACAGAAAGTTTTGAAAATAGAGAAAAGGAAAATAGTTCCCCAAATCTAACTCGACTGTTGGCAGTTTTGCGTATGCCTTAAAGTCAGTGTGGATGTAACTAACCGTTGATGGCATGAAATTTGGTAATACATTTTCTAGTGTTCTTATATATGTAACATCATATAATAATAGTTTATTATTTTTTATTTTTTTATTATTATTTTTAGGTTACTGCAGTATGTTTATAACCATCATTTACAATTTTACTGAAGTGATTCTAAAATGGAATTCAGTCTTTTTCATCTAATACCTAAAAGTGTGGATGCCTTTTTTTTTCAACTGTGGGTTTTGTGTTTTTCCCTTCCCGTAAGCTTTAAGTAGCTTATTATCATAGGCCCTGAGTTAGGATTCTTTATATAGAGTTTTTAACCATCTTTTGTTCCCCAGATTGGTTGGGAATTGATCTTCTTTTCCTACGGCAGCCTTCCTTTCTAAGTCATCTCAGTCATAAATTTATTTTTCAGAAAAATCCAGTTGTCTCAGTCATTCATTAAAAACCTAAATCTATTAGCCAGCGGTAAAATACAGCCATTCCGACTCTTCGTGCAGCTGAAATAGCTGTTGGAGGCGTCGGATGTTCTGCTTTTCACCTGGCTGCTTCAGCATCACATGGGCTGCGCCACGCCGTAAGCTGGGACGTGAGGTGATTCTGTTAGCCCTGAGGCCCTAGAGTTGCTTCTCTTGCTGGCATGAAAATGGCTATGTTGTCTCATTCTAGGTCCTCGGGTTTGAAAGTCTGGACCGATAAGGACATTTGTCAAAATAAAGATTATTTGATATTTGAAAGATGATTAAACCATTCAGATTTTAGTCATTAGAACAGCAAAACAACATAAACAGATGCTTTCTAAATATATGATGTGGAGCAGTTGGTAACATTCATTTTAGGATCATTGTGTCAATCCTTTCCCTAAACTAGTTTCTTACAGCTATTTTGGGTCTAAAGATGTTTAATATTCAGGCAGAGGGATGCACTAACTCTAAGAGTTCAGGTTTTTATTTTTTCTAACGAGAATTTCCTTCTGTAGCTTGAATAAATGAGCTGAACTGAGATAGCCATGCTGTGAAAAATATTTGGTTGCTCAAAAGGCGAATCATCCTAGTGTTCAGAGACTTTACTTTTCTCTGGAAATTTCAGGAGTTTTGACTCCCTCACACCCTACGGATCCTGTCCAACTCAGGATGAGAGAGTCAAAGAGGGATCTGGTAGCACAGAGTCCTATTTAGAGGGGCCTTCATCTGCCACTCAAAAGAGAATAGTGGGGCTTCCCTGGTGGCGCAGTGGTTGAGAGTCCGCCTGCTGATGCAGGGGACACGGGTTCGTGCCCCGGTCCGGGAAGATCCCACGTGCCGCGGAGCGGCTGGGCCCGTGAGCCGTGGCCGCTGAGCCTGTGCGTCCGGAGCCTGTGCTCCGCAATGGGAGAGGCCACAACAGTGGGAGGCCTGCGTACCGCAAAAAAAAAAAAAGAGAATAGTGGCGGAAGTCACTTTGGGGAAACTTCCTTCTCAAAATATTGACCAGTGAGAACCAATGAGTAAAAAGCAAGCTAACAATAAACAAAAGTGAGAAAAGCAATTGTGATACTGAGTCACGTGGTAGACTATTTTGGAAATATTAACTGGTGTCACCCCATCAACTTCTCCCCTTTTCCCCTCCTCCCATTTGAGCAGCTGTTTCATTCACTGCCCTGGGAGGAGATGTGGCAGTTACCAAGCACGTGTGCCACAGTCTACGCCTGGCCTGCCCTCCACCTCCAGCAGCCCCGGTGCCTTGGGCCTTTTCTTCAGCTGAAAGGCAGGGGGAAAAATGTTGACTATCAGTGTGAGAGTCTAGAACTCCGTCACAACCTAAACTAGAATATGGTGCTGGGCTTGGGGAGAAGGAAAGACCAAGGGGAATCTATGATTGTCTGTGTTGGTGGGTCCCAGATAGAAGGGCACTGCTCTCAGACTTTGGGGGGAAATCCTAGAGGTTAGGTTAGAGCAGATCTTAAGTGGAAGATTCCTGTGCAACGTATTACGGAAGGGCTCCCAGGAGAGACTGGTGGGAGAGCGAGCAAGGTGGGACAGGAAAGGGGGAAAAGCCACGCAAGGGTGTGATCTCAGGCTGAAGCCTAGAGTCCTGACCCTGCAGAGGAGCTCTGCAGAGTAGCTTATGCCTCAGAATTGTCCCAACCTGAGCCAGGAGGGCCTCCCCTCCCTCCCTAACCCCCCAGGTAAACCTCTGAGGACAAAGCAACTTCAGTTGCCCCAGGGCAGCCTTCAGAAGGACCTGAAGGTGCTGGTTGTTGGAAATAAAGCCACTGAGGCTGTGGGGAACGAGGTTTCCAATATAGCATTGTAAATCAACTGTACCAATTTTTTAAAAAATGGTAGAAACTGGATCCACGTTGTTCTAGATAGAGCACTGAAGTCTTCTCCACCCAGGAATAAGAAACAGAATACTATAGGAATATGTGTAGGACATGCGTGTATATAACAGTCTACCATTATCTCTTCTGATCTTCATTACAACCTTAGAAGATACAGGTACATGCTACGACACCCTCCTCAGATGTGTGAAGTTGAGGTACAGCACCATCAAGCAACTTGCTCTAAAGATGACAGCCTATGTCTTTACCTCCAAACCCACCAGTCTTTCTCTCTTCTGCAGCCACAATATAGAGACTGTTTCCGGAATCTTCTCCTACAAATCCAGAATCCAGGGGTTATTGTGGAGTAGGTGGTAGACTGGGGCTGCTGTCAGAATTCCTTGGCTCACATCTGAGAGCCTCTGCATCAGCGTCTCCCAGGGTGAAGCCAGTGGTTTCTGTTTCTTTCCGGGATCCTCAGGGGACTCCTGTACGGCCAAGTAAGTGCTATTGTCCAGACCTGATTCTGGAGGCCACTGGTTCAGAGCAGTTCTGGCTTTCAGGCAGGACAGGATATGAGTCCTGGTTCTGCCATTTACCATCAGTGTGAGTTTAGGGAGGTCACTGAAGCTCTCAGAGCCGCCCTTCTGTCATCCGCAAAACTGGGTAATGTGAGTGTTTATTTACCTCCAAGGGTTGTGTTGAGAATTCAACAAGATGATATTGGGAAGTGCTGAACCTAGGGCCAGGAAGGAGTAAGTTCCCAGTAAGCAGGATCTACTATGATTTTATTATTTTTAATCTTCATACTGTCCTGCAAATTACTCAAACTCAGATCACCCTGTCTCTAAAATGATGTTTTTCCCCCTATGCCACACTGAATGTCAGCGTGGACCACTTTTCAGGACTTGAAAATGATTCATCAAAGTGAACCTTTCGGTTAATGTTGTTTACTGGAGTGGGATTTGAGCTGTAGCAATGTAGACACTTGGCTGGCACATGGTGGATGGCCTTGGGAGGCTATACCATTTGCCTAGAATACAGAGTTTGTAGTCTCTCTTCACCAGCCATTTAAAAAATGAGTCTCACTTAGAATTTCACAGAAGCAAACGAGCCTGTAGTTAAAACCCTGGTGAAATAACCACTTGGTTGGTATTTATTTACAGCCCAGACACCCAAGCAGGTACAATCCCAGATGTACTTTAGCTTAAAAACAAATTCTACAGTGCCCTTCGATTTCCTGTTTTCTGGGCATGAAGAAAGACATTTGAAGACCAGCTTACTCCCAGCCCCCAGCCCCATGACAGAAATAAAAAATGAGGAAAGAATTTTTCTCTCTAATTTGTAAAGCAAATAAGAGAAATAAAAAGACCAGGAGGAAGCCAGCTGCTGGAATGATACACAAATAGAACAGTTCTCAATAGGTGAGAAATCACAGCATGAATGAAGACAGAATAAGGGTGGCATCCAGGCCCTCAGACCTTGCAGCACATATGTAAGTGGAAGCATCAAGGGATGACTGAGGGGCACTGATGACAGGATGAGATGAAAAATAATGGTTCATCTTTGCAGAGACAGAGCACAAGAGCAAAGCTTGCTGAGAAGGCTTTTCTATCAATCACGGCCATCCTACAGGACAATCCCAGAACTGCAGGGCCAGAGAGGATTAAGCGCAGCCCCTCATTCTCAGCATGGCCAGAGATGCTGAGGGAGTTGCCTTCTTTCAACCAGTAAGGCCAGTGGGCACGAGAATACACACCTCCATGTAATGTGCTAGCCTGTGTCAAACAACCCGTTAAAAACTTTCGGTGAATGGCAAGCACTCAATGAAGATGGGATAGAGGGAGAACAGAGCTAATCAAAAGAGCTCTTCACCTTCACTGTCCCTTTCCTATGTGCTAGGTTCACGGACGTTATCTCAACTAATCCTCCAGATGGCCCTGTCAGAGGTATACTTTCCCCATTTTACAGGGAAAGATACTAACTTCGCAAAACTACAGTGTGTAGCAAAACTCGCCTTTAATCCCAGGAATTGTTTCCACAGCCTATGATCTAAACTTCTAGCTATACTGTCTTATAGTAAAGAAAACCCCTTCATTGCAAGTAATTTAATGAGGCCCTCCTATGTCATGGAAGGGAGAACACAAAGAAACATATACAACTCAAATGCTTCTCTGGTTAGATTTGCTTGGTTTCTTTAGGATTACACTACAACATCCTGAGAAGCAGGATTGAGCTTTTATAAACGAGTGCAGTGAGTAGGCCTGTGTTCACACTGTGACCGTGGAAGGGGTAGAAATAAGGCCCAGCTGTTCAGACCCCTATCACTCATTTATTTCTCCAAGACACCCTTGTCAAGTCCCTATCATGTGCCAAACACTTGTGGTCAGAGATGGAAACACAGGAAGATGAATGGAGAGTGATTTCTTCTCATGAGAATCTTCCCATATAAGGGGAAAGTCTGCCAAACAGATAACTGCAAAGCAGTGTGTAATAGTTATATTTGTGATAACAGTGGTAATAGTTGTAACTTTCGGCCAAGTCCTTATAGGTCCCAAAAGAGATACCAAGTAGGAAGCAAGGAAGTTTTTAACTGAAATATCTGGATGAAGATGGCTTTCTGAATTAAAAGCAGTGATAGAGTGAAAACAATTAGATCTTAATAAATGCCAGAGAAATTTAAAAACTCATGTTTTTTTTTCAAGGAAACTAGAAAACCAAAAAGAAAAAAAAAAAGAAATTTAAGAGATTCCCTAATCTCTCTAAGAGGAAACACTTAAAAATACAAGTTACGGGAATTCAGGAGCAGACTTCCGGGAAGATGGCGGAAGAGTAAGACGCGGAGATCACCTTCCTCCCCACAGATACACCTGAAATACATCTACACGTGGAACAACTCCTACAGAACACCTACTGAACGCTGGCAGAAGACCTCAGACCTCCCAAAAGGCAAGAAACCCCCCACGTACCTGGGTAGGGAAAAAGAATAAACAGAGACAAAAAGATAGGGACGGGGCCTGCACCAGTGGGAGGGAGCTGTGAAGGAGGAAGGGTTTCCACACACTAGGAGCCCCTTCGCGGGCGGAGACTGCGGGTGGCAGAGGGGGGGAGCTTCGGAGCCGCGGCGGAGAGCACAGCAACGGGTGCGGAGGGCAAAGCGGGGAGATTCCCGCACAGAGGATCAGGGCCGACCTGCACTCACCAGCCCGAGGCTTGTCTGCTCCCCGGCCGGGGCGGGCGGGGCTGGGAGCTGAGGCTCGGGCTTCGGTCGGAGCGCCGGGAGAGGACTGGGGTTGGCGGCGTGAACACAGCCTGCAGGGGGTTAGTGCGCCACGGCTAGCCGGGAGGGAGTCCGGGGAAAAGTCTGGATCCGCCAAAGAGGCAAGAGACTTTTTCTTCCCTCTTTGTTTCCTGGTGCGCGAGGAGCGGGGATTGAGAGCGCTGCTTAAAGGAGCTCCAGAGACGGGCGCGGGCCGCGGCTAGAAGCGCGGACCCCAGAGACGGGCGGGAGACGCTAAGGCTGCTGCTGCCGCCACCAAGAAGCCTGTGTGCGAGCACAGGTCACTGTCCACACCCCCTTTCCGGGGAGCCTGTGCAGCTCGCCACTGCCAGGTTCCTGGGATCCAGGGACAACTCTCCCGGGAGAATGCACGGAGCGCCTCGCGCTGGTGCAACGTCACGCCGGCCTCTGTCGGCGCAGGTCCGCCCCGCACTCCGTGCCCTTCCCTCTCCCCGGCCTGAGTGAGCCACAGCCTCCGAATCAGCGGCTCCTTTAACCCCGTCCTGTCTGAGCGAAGAACAGACGCCCTCCAGCGACCTACACGCAGAGGCGGGGCCAAATCCAAAGCTGAGCCCCAGGAGCTGTGAGAACAAAGAAGAGAAAGGGAAGTCTCTCCCAGCTGAGCCTCAGAAGCAGCGGATTAAAGCTCCACAATCATCCTGATGTACCTGCATCTGCGGAATACATAAATAGACAGCGAATCATCCCAAATTAAGGAGGTGGACTCTGAGAGCGAGATTTATGATTTTTTCCCCTTTTCCTCTTTTCGTGAGTGTGTATGTGTATGCTTCTGTGTGAGAATTTGTCTGTATAGCTTTGCTTCCACCATTTGTCCCAGGGCTCTATCTGTCCGTTTTTTTGTTTTTTTCTCTTAATAATGTTTTTTATTTTAATAACTTTATTATATTTTATCTTACTTTATTTTACTTTATCTTCTTTCCTTTTTCCTTCCTTCCCTCCTTCCTTCCTTCCCCCCTCCCTCCCTCCCTCCCTCCTTTCTTTCTTTCTTTCTACTTCTACTAATTCTTTCTTTCTACTTTTTCTCCCTTTTCTTCTGAGCCGTGTGGATGAAAGGCTCTTGGTGCTGCAGCCAGGAGTTAGTGCTGTGCTTCTGAGGTGGGAGAGCCAACTTCAGGACATGGGTCCACAAGAGACCTCCCAGCTCCACATAATGTCAAACGGCGAAAATCTCCCAGAGATCTCCATCTCAACACCAGCACCCAGCTTCACTCAACGACCAGCAAGCTACAGTGCTGGACATCCTATGCCAAACAACTAGCAAGACAGGAACACAACCCCACCCATTAGCAGAGAGGCTGCCCTAAATCAGAATAAGTCCACAGACACCCCAAAACACACCACCCGACGTGGTCCTGCCCACCACAAAGACGAGATCCAGCCTCATCCACCAGAACACAGACACCAGTCCCCTCCACCAGGAAGCCTACACAACCCACTGAACCAACCTTAGCCACTGGGGACAGACATCAAAAACAATGGGAACTACGAACCTGCAGCCTGCAAAAAGGAGACCCCAAACACAGTAAGATAAGCAAAATGAGAAGACAGAAAAACAGCAGATGAAGGAGCAAGATAAAATCCCACCAGACCTAACAAATGAAGAGGAAATAGGGAGTCTACCTGAAAAAGAATTCAGAATAATGATAGTAAAGATGATCCAAAATCTTGGAAATAGAATAGACAAAATGCAAGAAACATTTAACAAGGACCTAGAAGAACTAAAGATGAAACAAACAATGATGAACAACACAATAAATGAAATGAAAAATACTCTAGATGGGATCAATAGCAGAATAACTGAGGCAGAAGAACAGATAAGTCACCTGGAAGATAAGATAGTGGAAATAACTACTGCAGAGCAGAATAAAGAAAAAAGAATGAAAAGAACTGAAGACAGTCTCAGAGACCTCTGGGACAACATTAAACACACCAACATTTGAATTATAGGGGTTCCAGAAGAAGAAGAGAAAAAGAAAGGGACTGAGAAAATATTTGAAGAGATTATAGTTGAAAACTTCCCTAATATGGGAAAGGAAATAGTTAATCAAGTCCAGGAAGCACAGAGAGTCCCATACAGGGTAAGTCCAAGGAGAAATATGCCAAGACACATATTAATCAAACTGTCAAAAATTAAATACAAAGAACGCATATTAAAAGCAGCAAGGGAAAAACAACAAATAACACACAAGGGAATCCCCATAAGGTTAACAGCTGATCTTTCAGCAGAAACTCTGCAAGGCAGAAGGGACTGGCAGGACATATTTAAAGTGATGAAGGAGAAAAACCTGCAACCAAGATTACTCTACCCGGCAAGGATCTCATTCAGATTTGATGGAGAAATTAAAACCTTTACAGACAAGCAAAAGCTGAGAGAGTTCAGCACCACCAAACGAGCTCTACAACTGCTAAAGGAACTTCTCTAGGCAAGAAACACAAGAGAAGGAAAAGACCTACAATAATGAACCCAAAACAATTAAGAAAATGGGAATAGGAGCATACATTTTGATAATTACCTTAAATGTAAATGGACTAAATGCTCCAACCAAAAGACACAGATTGGCTGAATGGATACAAAAACAAAACCCGTATTCATGCTGTCTACAAGAGACCCACTTCAGACCTAGAGACACATACAGACTGAAAGTAAGGGGATGGAAAAAGATATTTCATGCAAATGGAAACCAAAAGAAAGCTGGAGTAGCAATTGTCTTATCAGATAAAATAGACTTTAAAATAAAGACTATTAGAAGAGACAAAGAAGGACACTACATAATGATCAAGGGATCGATCCAAGAAGAAGATATAACAATTGTAAATATTTATGCACCCAACATAGGAGCACCTCAATACATAAGGCAAATACTAACAGCCATAAAAGGGGAAATCGACAGTAACACATTCATAGTAGGGGACTTTAACACCCCACTTTCACCAATGGACAGATCATCCAAAATGAAAATAAATAAGGAAACACAAGCTTTAAATGATACATTAAACAAGCTGGACTTAATTGATATTTATAGGACATTCCATCCAAAAACAACAGAATACACATTTTTCTCTAGTGCTCATGGAACATTCTCCAGGATAGATCATATCTTGGGTCATAAATCAAGCCTTGGTAAATTTAAGAAAATTGAAATTGTATCAAGTATCTTTTCCAACCACGACGCTGTGAGACTAGATATCAATTACAGGAAAAGATCTGTAAAAAATACAAACACATGGAGGCTAAGCAATGCACTACTTAATAACGAGGTGATCACTGAAGAAATCAACGAGGAAATATTCTGCTCTACTCTTCGCTTTCAGCACAGTGTGTGCCTTCAGCATAAAGAGGGTCTCTTCTCATGCTTGTTCTTCCTTCAGTGGGAAACTGACTTTACTTGTAACTCAGTGTGAGGCTCATGGTGGGCATCTTGCTGGAGGGTGCTGCTTCAGTCTTGACCAACTGTAGCAGAGTTTTGCTTTGTATCAGAGCAAGAACCTGTGCTCAGATGTCTTTCCTCTCCTTCAGATGGTTTTTGCTTTTACTCCTCTCTCAGCCACAATTAATCTTGTAATCTCAGCCTACTGATGAGCTTAAGAAAAGCCATGATTCTGTTGATTATCTACAAAATCTCCACCTCACTTTAGGAAAACTCTATTCTCTGTCATAAGGTTTAGTTGTCTCCTGGTTCCGTCTTCTTCTCCATATCAGAGTATCTCCTGAGATGTAATTTCCCAAAGTCTAGTTTATCAGTCTAACTGACTATAGTAATATTTTGTTGTATATGAAGTGTAGGAAGTCTGTGCGGAGTGGGGTTGGGAGATTCGGTAGGACAATTCAGAAGGGACCTGGTGCTTTTTGCTTGAGTCTTCTTCTTTGGTCCAGCCACAGTGGTGTGAAGGAGCCAATGCTGTGCATCTCTTCCCAACTCTTCTTTCACGTGTCTTGTTGGTAGTTTGCAGTCAGTCATAGTAGGAGTGTTTACACCATGGCAGTCAGCAATTGCGACAAATCAGGGCTTTTTTCGTACTTGAGAGAACCAACTGTTAAACATCTACGAGCACACCCCTGTCCCAGCATCCTTTTATGGGACCCAATTCTTAGCCCAGGTGGTCCAGATGAGGTTGACCCTATTCTTTGGCTCCAAGAGTAGGGAGAGTGAAATATCCTTCCTGGTTTTGGTGATTGGTACAAAAATGGTACAATTTTTGAGATGGACCCATCAGATCCCCCTCCAGGACTTTTCCTGAAATGATTGGAAAAGAGGTACCCTCTCCTTTTGGGATTTTGGACACTAAGGTCCCTGAAAATCTGGAGCTGGTGAGGGCCACGTGGACAGGTATATGGAGAAAGCCTGCTTGAGAATGAAGCCAGCCAGCACAGAGGAAAAGAAAGTCTAAACAAGGAGCAAGAAAATGATAGGGCTTGTGCTCCTTGTTTTAATTCCTGGATCGAGCCCATAAGTTTCAGTTACTGGCACCAACAAATCTTATTATTGCCTCAGCTATTTCGAGTTCAGTTTCTGTCACATGTGACCATGTAAAATTTGACTTATATAATTGTGAAGAGAACACACATGCACATACACATCACCCAATGGCAGATGGTACTTTTTAGATAATAAGGAAGAAGAGACTTTTCCTACAGATAATGTAGAGAATTACATTATCACGCAGAGCAATGTCCATTCTTCTTTTCTCATCCTTCTGCTTCCAGATCATCCCTAGGGCCTTACCAAACAACAGACTCAGCAACTTTTGTTATTCCAACACCAGGCAGAAGTTTGGGAATTAAAGTCCCTCCCTACGCCCCCTTTAGACCAGGTCACAATGTTAGGAAGTAGCACTCCTTTCCACTCTTTAGCCTGTAGATAGAAGCAATGCAGAAATTGATATTCTCCTTGACAGAGCACCCTTTCCAAAAGAAGAGGGGTGTTACTACTCACAATGACCAAATGACGACTATTTTATATTAGGAAGAAAAAGTTCAAAGAGATAACAATTCAAAATGATGCTATTTCAGCTCAATGACATTAGCAAGTTTTGATAAAATTAATACCCCAAAGTGGAAATGGTTAAGTGAAACAAGCACTGTCTTGCATAGGTGAATGGAAAGTCAGATGATGTAAGCTTTTCTGGAAAGCAATTTATTGATATACATCCAGAAGGTCATATACTTCCATTCCCCTTTGCCGTGTATTTCCACTTCTGGGAATACACTCTAAATCAGTTATCAAAAAGTCAGATGGAAATTTATACACAATGATATTCTTTGGAGCCTTGCTTATAATACAGAAAGGTTGGGAAAAACCTAACTGCCCACAATAAAGGAATGATTAAATAAATTGGGACCCGCTCTGTGTGAGAATACCATTTTATAAATGGTATTTCAAGAATTTAAAATATAATCCTGATATAACATTTAAGAAAAAGCCCTACACAACCTGATAAATAGATGATTTCACATACAAATGCATGTACACCTCACCGCTCATCTCGACAAAGGCTGAGAACCTCCTAATGCCTTTGTTTTTGCCTTTGCTGGGCCTTCACCCACTTTGCCACCTGGTGAATTCTTATTTTTCCTTAAGCATCTAGCTCATATATTATACCTTCTGTGGAAACTTTTCTTGAGAAGGTCGTGCCTAAAGGGAGTTAATTATTCGGTCCTAAAAAAAATACTAAAGAATAGGCCACGTGCCCTGAGAATTTATAAAATTTATAAGTCCCTTTCTTCCACGAGTTCATTGCTCTCTGCAGCCTCTACCACCCACTGTCACTGACACCTGAGGTGAGACCGATTGCCACTCTGCCTCTGTGGTGTCCCAGGGGACCTCTGTGAGCCCTCAGCCAGCAAGGACCAGTGAGGACACCCTGGCTCCCATCAGCAGCACGGGTCTACAGCTGGATGCTCTGAGCCAGACTGTCACAGATGCATATCATTTTAAAAAGACCTTTCTACTCTGGAATGCAATACTTCATAACTGTGAGATGTTGATACACATTACAAAATATGGACTTATGCCACTTGTAATGTGCCAACTATTGGGTGGAATCCGTGAATAAAATCAGCCAAGCTTAAAAAAAAATATATATATATATATATATATATAAATATAATTGTCTCTAGAAACCATAAGGGAACTATAGTAATGAATTTTCTGTTACTAACACAGGTCACAGCAGAGGGTTTGCTGCCTCAGTATGAAACCACTGCCTGGTGTGACAAGCGGAGAGAAGGTGAGTCCTTACCTACTCTTGGTTGTCTGCTAAACAAAGGAGCAATGCAGTCAATACAGTCCCCGAACTTGCATTTGGTAGGGGTCTCCTCCACCAAGGATCACTTCTCTTTCTGCCCAGGCTGTCCCATTTTCAGGCACACTGCTATGACTGTTACTATTACTACTGTTTTGTCAATAATTTGTTGCTAATGGCACTAAAACTTCCTATCATTATCATAACAATTTCCTAAAGGATTGGAAGCTTTCAGATTGGCATACCTCTGCCTTTTCTGGCTCTATCTCTTCGGACAGATTACTTGACAATCTTGAGGGTGAGTTGGGAAACTTTCTAGGAAATATGGGGGGAAATAATGAGACCTGAATTTTTTTTTATTTTACTTTTTTCTTTGTTTTAATACATGATGTTCAAGATATATTGATTTCTTAGAAATATTATAAGAGCATCTCTGACTTTGAATTTACAGAAAAACCCAATATAATACACACTTTCAATTGGTGTTATTGTCCTAGGGCTTAGATTCAAAGGATTTTGTCATTTGATTTTAAAGTCTATTTTGTCTGATATGAGTATTGCTACTCCAGCTTTCTTTTGATTTCCATTTGCATGGGATACCTTTTTCCCTCCCTTCACTTTCAGTTTGTATGTGTCCCTAGATCTGAAGTGGGTGAGACCTGATGTTTAATGGAGAGTCTGTAAGGATTACATGAGATACCACATGCGAATTTTTATATACGTATCACTTATATAGTAAGTGCTCAATATTTGCTAGTCATTGTCACTAGTTTTGGTATATCATTGTTATTGTTGGGTAACTGTGATAAGTGATCCGCCTCTACATTGTAGTCAAGGCAGGTCCCCACTACTGGAAGTGGGGATGCAGGGAAATCTCTCTGGAGGGGCCCTTGCATGCACAGAGCTTCCGGGGATTGGTCAAGGTGGGGCTCAAGGTGATGTCTGGCGATGAGCTGGTGATGTCTCTCCACTGCCACACTGGGGGAAGTGGACATTGTCTGGCCAGTACTGGAATATCTTCTGGGGGGTGGTCTCATCTTGACAAGTAAGCGTATTTTCTTTACGTCTTTACCTTGTGAAGGTGCAGGAATGGTAGTAGTCTGGAAATGTTTAAGTGGCAAGTCATCAGATGAAGTGACAGTGTTCTGATATACCATGGAATAAACCAGGGGACGACCTTTTGTTGGATATCTCGGCTAGTATTCCCATAGCCCTTTATTACTCTAATATCATTTATCACCTCGTGGCTGTGTCTTTCTCTTTCCTTATTCTGTAAGCTTTCAAGGGCAAGAATAGAGCCTATTATTCACTCATTCAGTAAATACCTACTAAGCAATTACAGTGGGCCTACCATGTCTATTGTATTTCCAGTCCCTAGCAGAGTAGCTGGCAAATAATTGGTGTATGACAAATGTCTAAGGCGTAAATGGGAAAAATATGTAACTTTATGACATGTGAAGAAGGGGATTGCTAGAACCATAGTGGGAGAAGCCCTATGTGTACAAAAGGAAGAGACCAGTTAGAAAATTCATCTAGAATTTGGACACACTACAAGCAAATATTTAAAGTTGTGGTTCAGCAAGAGAATATTTCTTTACTGAACAAACATAGTGGTTACAGCAGACAAGAAAAGGGATGGAGGAAGAGAAAAAAGAGAATATGGATAGATACTAAATTTAGGATGGAGGTAGCCTGTGGTCAAGAGGGAGGGATTGGGTTTGGGGAAGAGCATATAGTGGGCTTCAATTATATTTGTAGCATTTTATATCTTAAGCTGGGTGGTAGGTGAATGGATACTCACATTTTTCTCTATACTTTTCTTATTTTGTTAAAAATATTCATTGCCTCTAAGCATTTTTATAATGTTGTTAGAAATTTATAAATTTATAAGACTAGTCACTAAGTTTAGTCAAGTCCATCTCTGTAATGCCCCCTCCATTAGATCCACCTTTTCAGGCCCTCAGTAACCTCTTCCCAAGGGCTCAGTGATTATCTCCTAACTGTCCTGACCACCAGGCTCAGGTCTCTCCAGAGAGGTCTTCCTAAGAGGTAGATCATGTCATTTTTCTGCTTTAAAACCGTTAGTGAGAGAAACTTGCCAACCTAGCATTCAAAGAACCCTACAGTTTAGCTCTTATTTACCTCTCTGGTCTTTTCCCCACTGTAGGACATTGGGTTCCAGTCATGATGGCTCACTTGACCCCAGCCCACCTCGTGTGCTTTCATCAGTCTTTAATTCTGTCCATTACACTTGAAAGGTGAGTGCAAAACCAGATAACTTTTCTTGTTCAGTTTGGGAAGATGCCTTCAAATAAACCAAAGCTCTTGGTATCTGAGAGCCTCAGATAGGAATAAGACTAACATCAAGTGAATCAGTAAGCAGGTGTTGGGGCTACACTAGCATCCATGTGCCTAGAATAGTCCCTTTGCTCTTGTAATAGTTGGCCTTCAATATAGTACCTGTTCAGTGAGAATGAGGTATAAGACAGATATTGAAATTATGATGATAACTGCACACAATGAAAAAGATTAAACATTACGCAAGAGCTGAGGATTTGACTGGTGTTTGTTTTCAACATTTCTTGTGTGTGATTGGTAGGTAGACTAGAAATATAGGAGATAAAATACTGGTCGGCAAGTTTTGATTTTAATCCTAATTTGGCATGACTTTTATTTTTTATTAAATGCTTAAATTCTTGGAGTTTCAATTACCTTTCCTGTTGATGAGAAATCATCACCTAACTTTAACTCCAGTATCTAATCTGTCATGTGTTTGCAAGCCTTTTGTCCAGTGTTACTGAAACTGAGTAGGAAGTACCTATCTGGTACCTGTTGTACCAGAGGGGTAAGTTTGCTTCTGGTATTCTGTGAATCCCTTGTAGTTATATGAGTTTGAGGAAATAGGTTAATTTGTTACAAAAGCTGTTGACTTAACAATCATGGTTTGAGCAAGTGAGATCATGGCATACTGTACCAGCTAAATTAAACTCGTCCTTCACCACGCTGTCATCAGTAATACCTGCTGCTGTTGAATCCTAATGGTGGTGGATATGTAAAGAGGAATGACATTTACTGCCTTTCTGGTTTGGTTTTAGAGAACCCTTGGAGGTCACACTGGCTTCTTTTCACTCAACTTTAACCCTGAAATGCCATTTTGGGATTTTCTTTTTATTTTAAAGACTTTCATAAATACTGCCAATATTGAAACTTTAGCTGGCATGGAATATCTGAGAAAATACTTTAATGGGAGAAGGGGAAAGTAATAAGAAAATCTGCAAAGTAAGGAAGGAGAAATTGTGTCCATAAGAGATAGAAAAAGAAAAACGCTGTGGAGTTTGGTCCATTGAAATTTTTACTTTTTTCTCAATCCTGCCAAGACTCATCACTTATATATTATTGTTTTCCCAGTAAAATTCATGTAATATTCGAAATGAGAAGAAATGTTAAATAGGTACAGGTTGTTACTCAGAAAATATTCACTTCCTACCTTCCCTTCTGCCCTCCTTCCATGGGAGAATTATACTTCCTCCTCCCATTGATGTTGGGCTTGGCTGTGTGACTTGCTTTGCTTCTGATGGTCAGGAACTATAATAGGTCTGATATTTCACCCTATTTGCAAGCTAAAAATTATTCTGCCACAGTTTCATGGATGCTGGCAGAAGACATAAGGCTCCCACATCAGACAAAGAGCTTTATTACAGCAATTACAGAGTACCAGCCTTTTCTTGTGTTGTTTTCCCAAGCCCCAGTTCCCACAGGGTGATATGAAGAGGACCAGCTGACACCTGCACTTGTAGTGAGTTGCATTACAAGAGAGAAACCCTGAGCTTAGGGAACCCAAATCTTTTATAATGGGCAGTCAGTATGTTTCCCTTTTATTCTGTAGGAGAACCTATTTCTATCTTCTAAGTCTGTTTACCATACGTCTTTGAAAAAAATAGTCCACAGTAAAGGCTGTCAGTGCCTTTGCTTATAAGATGTGCAGACACATGAGTGATGCGTGGAGCATTGTCTCCCAGCCCCAGCCTCTACCAGGAGAACATTTCCTAGATATCTGATGCCACATGGGGCCAGGCTCGGTCAAGCTACAGCCGAATATAAAGCCACCGCAGCTAAATTCATCCTGAATCAGCTCAACAGTAGTCAGCATGAAAATACATACATATGGAAATAAATGTAGCATTGCTGTAGCCATAACTGACTGGTATGTAAGTTGGTAAGAAAATGAGATGCTGCCGTATCAAAACCTCAAATCTTTGGCTTGGGTTTGGCTTTGGGACCACACAGGGGGTAATGGGGAAACTATTATGGGAGGCTGTAAAAATGGTCATTTGTGTTCTAAAATGACAAAATATTTGATAAAACTGTTGCTTCGCAGTAACCGAGAAGACAGAAAATGTACCTAATATACTTGTAGCATTTAGTTAGGAGATTTCAAAAGCACGAGCTTTTGAAACAAAGTGCTACAGGAAAAAGATAAGCTCAGTAAACGCTGGTTGATTAGCAAGGAGGATTTAGAGGGACTATAAAGAGACCAGAAATCTCAAGTTTGAAAAATAAAATAGTTTTTTAAAATTAAAACAAAGATGTGGTGTTTTTAAAGACCAAATTAACATTGGGTCTAACATCCTTTGTTAAGACGTATGCATAGAATGTGTGGGTTAGTAGATAGTCTCAGCTAGACAAAAGGGCTTCTAGAAAACTTGAGAGCAAGTTCCCACAGAAGATTAATGTACCCAAAGTACCTGAAATTAAGTCTAGAGAGAGACATGCCTTGGAATGTATTATGAGTGTGACTCTTGGCACTTGGATTTAACTAGAATTAATTACATAGAAAACAAACCACTCTTTTGAGAGACCAGTATTAGCAAAAGTGCTACCAGCCTAGACTGAAAGACACCGACACAGAGATGTAAAAAAAAATCTCTTGTGGTGAAATCAGAAAGAGAAAAACAAATATCGTATATTAACGCATATATGTGGAATCTAGAAAAATGATATAGATGATCTTTTTGGCAAAGCAGAAGTAGAGACACAGACATAGAGAACAAACATGTGGATACCAAGGGGGAAAGAGGGGTGGGTGAGATGAACTGGGAGATTGGGATTGACATATATACACTACTATGTATAAAATAGATAACTAATGAGAACCTACTGTATAGCACAGGGAACTCTACTCGGTGCTCTGTGGTGACCTAAATGGGAAGGAAATCCAAAAAAGATGGGCTTTATGTATACGTATGGCTGATTCACTTTGCTGCACAGCAGAAACTGACACAGCAGTGTAAAGCAACTATACTCCAATTTAAAAAAAATGAAATTTCTACACCAAAAAAATTGTTTTTAATTAAAAAATTAAAAAAAAAAAGAAAAATGCAAAAAAAGAAATCTCTTGCTTCCCAACTTTATATAGTCAGGAATTGATCTTAAAAAAAAAAAAGGCAAAACAGCCCCACCCCACCCCCCAAAAAATCCCTGCTCAGAGGCCAAGAAAGACTTATTTTCAAATGCCCTCTTCAGAATTAGTCAAGCAGGATGATGGCAATGGCAGAAGCCCCAAGAGGGCCAACTCGAAGTCTATGGGGACAGTGGACTAAGAACCACTACCAGGAAACAGAGCCAGGGTCTTATCAGGAACCATAACCCATGACTCTGTTATTTATGGGTTCCATATTCACTGAGAACAAAGCAAATCACCTTTTCTCAACTCACATGATTACACAGGTAAAGGTTTCCATTGAGTATTCTTGTGCAGGAAGGCTCATCTTCCTCCTATGGGGTGTGCACAGGTATCGTTCACTATTGCTTTTATTCCCACTAGTTACATGATATCGTTATATATATCTTATTTCGGTCTATCTGTAGGGAAAGAGCAGTTAGCAAGCAATCATTTAAGTTCCCTATCCAGTTTGAAGACCTGACAGCGTTTGCTCTGCAGGGCTCCTGATTTGTTATGGACAAGTGAACTATCATATACTCCTTTAAAAAATAGGAGTATTTATTGTGGTACTCTATCCAAGTTTCATCATTTTGTATTGGGTGTGTGGGGATGGGCAAATTGTGCTTTTAGTTCATGGCCCGGTGAATCAAACGGAGCTGCATTCAGACCAGATGTAGATCATGAGGTCGTGGTGTTGAGCCTGATGCTGTGACTTGAGGAGTGTAATGCGATGAGTATATTTCGCGTGTGGGAAGATGGAGAATACATGAGAACAAAAAGGTGCACTGTGGTACATTGGCTTATTATATGCTATTCTCTACCTCCATGAGAATAGCATATGCCACTTCTCCTTGACGTTGGGCTTGACTCTGCAAATTACTTGGCCAATGTGATGTTAGCAGATGAGATGCAAGAAGAGGCTTAAAACATGTTTGCGTGGTTGGGCTTATCTCTTGCACTTTGGCTATAGCCATGGAAAGACCTGCTGGAGTAGCTGCTGGCCCTTCGGCCTGGGGTCTGGTGTCAAATGCATGGAGCAGAGCTGTCCTCAACCCACAGACCTGGAGTCCAAAGCAGAACTGCCTCAGCCAACTTGCCGTTGCATAAAAAAGTAATAGATGCTTTTTCTTATCACTGAACTTTTGCGATTGTTTTCTTTGTAGAAAAAGCTGATTTATATTTAGAGACATAGAAAATGCTCACTTTTAGAAGGGAATAATGCCAATATTATGGACTGTGGGTGGTGGAGAGAGGGCAAGAACTGAATCTCAGGGCAGTTTGAGTTTCAGAGAGACAATCAGCAGTGAGTTTTCAAAGAAGCCTACGACCTTCTGAAACCAACTATTTCTCTGTTTCTCAAGTTGAATGATTTTAGTGAACGTCTATCCTATCCCATGCGTCTTTATTGGAGGGTTCTTAAAATTAGATCCTAAGCATTGTTTGTTTGTTTGCAGTATGTATAGTGTTGGCATCTAGTACCCCTGGGAACAGTGAGCAATTGTGGAATTCAGGCTTCCTCGGAGTGCAGTGACTTAGCAGTTGATCACATTTTGCAGAATTCTATTTGCAAGCTTAGAAAATTACCACACACAGTTCACCATATGGCACGACTTATTTTGCTAAGCGGACTATTGTATTTGAAAAATCAAAAACACTCACTAAATCCCCAAATCTCTCTTTTTTCCTCTACCATCATGGTTTCCATGACTACACTTCACAGCTCCATATTACATCTTACATGTAAATGATTTCTTCTGAAAAACACTATGTAGAATTTTCAAAAGGAAGCAGTGAGAGAGGTGTTTACTCTTCCAGGCAAATAGTACGTGCTGATTTCCACAACTCTGTCTGGGATTGGGTACAGCACCAATGAGAAGTACATTTTCAAAGCGTGATTTCTCAGATTTTTAAGATGGGTCCTGAGACAGGCTAGAGATTGGAGATACAGAACTTCGATTGGCAGATAGGGGTTGGTGACAGTAAACTTGTGTGTAATGAGTTGGATTCTTATACCTTCTAACAGCTCTTGAATATTCTGCTTCTCTTTTATCTTTGTGGTTTAAGGTGCGCTCTTAACAGTTTTTGGGGGGTGGTGGAAGAAAGTATAGTCACATAAATTTTCCCCTCATGAATTTCTTAGAATAACAAAGACACATAAACATTCCTAGGTTTTTTTTTGTTCTGTTTTTTGTTTTGAATTAGGAGAAGAATGTTGAATTTAATTCCATGCCTACTTTTTCTTTTTTTTTCCATGCCTATTTCTTAAAAGTATTCTTCAGAGCTGCCCTTTCCTAGTGTACCTTTCATTTTATTGAAGACCGTATGTTGTTTTCAGTTGCATGAATGTTGTCTAGTCCACAAAGTTATTATTGTGTTTAACGTGAACACTCCTCAGCTTCTGGCAGGCCGCATCCGGAGCCAGGGATCTTCATTGGTATGTTTTATACGTGCTGGTACAAGGGCCTTCTAGAGTTGTTACTCAAAAAGGAAACCCCAAATGTGCCTCATCTTACAAACAGACAGCACTGCTTTGATGCTTCCCACCCCTTGTTGTAGAATAACATCATGCTGCTTCAAGAGGAATAACATTTGAAAGGTAAATTTGATGCAAATAGACTTTACTTTTTTTCACCTGCATATTTTGAGGTTTAACACCTTTTCTTGTTAGTAATTAGCACACCTGAAACTGGCCCAACATTAGCAACGCAATCTCTACCTTGTACAATGGAAGTTTTCCCAGGTTTGCAGTAAAGTCTATAAGTTGAAGAATCCACATTGGACGGGTCAAGAATTGGATGACCTGAATGTGCCACATAGAAGCATAGGCCACACCAGAAGCTGCTCTGGATATCATAAAGTCTTAGATCTTTGTCTTCTGTTTCTCACCAGAGAGAGATGTGAAGAGAGCCTTATTGCATTTCCAGTTTCTTTTCTCTTCGACTACTGAAGGCCAGAGTTTCTGATGAAGATTGAAGGGTGGTGGCATGAGGTGGTAGGGTCATTATTCTTACAGAAATTACAGCTTCTACCACATTTCAGCTTCTACTTGTTTCTTCTGCATTATTCGAGGCAAACTAGTTGATAAGCATGTAGGAACAGAAATTAGTGAACACTGAGGGCACAATAGCCGTTGTGTGTGCGTTGTGTGTGCGTGAGGGATGTTTTCATTTGTGTGTGTGTACATGACTATTATGGGATTTTGTGACTAAAATGCTTCCTTTTGTAAAATGCTACTTGACCAAAATTACATGTGTTCATAGGTTTAAATAAAATTTTTATTAGTAATGTATATTAAATGAAGTCCTAAGGAAAACAAGATTCCCAAATTGAGCAAACACGGGTTTTACAGAATCAGTTCGGAAAAGTCAGTAAGACAACAAATGACAACAAATAGTAACAAAAATAAACCTTAGGAAGGGAGTAGAATCTAATTTGCAGAGTTGCCATTTTTTTTAAGCAATAATATAAGTATGGAAAGAAAAGTATGGCCCATACACTGGAAAAAGCAGTCAGTAGAAATTGTTCCTGAGGAAGGAACGAAAAGTAAGGAAAAGAAAAGTATGGCCCATACACTGGAAAAAGCAGTCAGTAGAAATTGTTCCTGAGGAAGTCCAGATGTTGGGCTTATTAAACAGGCTTTAATTCAGTTATTTTTTATATTATCAAAGGATTAGAGGAAACCACATATGAGAATGATGTCTCACCAAATAGAGAATATCAAAAAAGAAACAGATTTTAAAACTAAAAACTCCATAGAAAAATATAATAATTGTAATAAAAAATTCACTAGAGGTGCTCAACAGAGGATTTGAGCAAGCAGAAAACAGAATTTGAGAACTTGAAGATTGGCCAGTTGAGGTTATCTCATCCAAGGAACAGAAAGAAAAGAAGAACAAAGAAAACTGAACAGTCTCAGAGACCTGTGAGACACTACTGTCTTAGTCTATTCAGGCTGCTATAACAAAATACCAGAGACTAGGTGGCTAATAAACAACAAACATTTATTTCTCATAGTTCTGGAGGCTGGCAAGTCCAGAATCATGGTGTCAGCAGATTCAGTGTTTGGTGAGGGCTTCATTATTCACAGATGGCCATTTTCCCCCCTATATCCTCACATAGTGGAAGGGGTGAGGGATCTCTCTGGCATCTCTTTTATCAAGGCATAAATCTCATTCATGGGGGCTCCACTCTCATGACTTAATGACCACTGAAAAGCCAGAAGGAGAAGAGAGATTATAAAGAGGCAGAAAGAATATTTGAAGAAATAATGGTTGAAAACTTTCAAATTTGATTGAAAATATTAGTCTATGTTCATCTACCTGTCTTATCTTATCACATCTGAGCTCAACAAACTCCATGTAGATTAAATTCAGAGATTCACACATAGACACATTATACTCAAACTGTTAGAAACCAGAAACAAAGAGAAAATCGTGGGAAAGAGCTACAGCACGCAAACAACAACCAAAATGAGGTTGGAGTGGCTATATGATATGAGACTAATTTTTTATATATAGATGTTATATCATCCAATATTGTTGAACTAGTTTATTAGCTCTGATAGTGTTTTGTGGGTTCTTTAGGATTTTCTTTATATAAGACCTTGTCAACTGCAAATAGAAATAGTTTTACTTCTTACTTTCCAATTTGAATGCCTTTTATTTCATTTTTCTTGCCTAATTGCCCTGGCTAGAACATCTAGTATAGGGGTTTGATCCACTGAACAAGAATAAAGATCATATCTTTATTCATGTTTATACAATCAAACATGGAATGTCAAATCTCACTCTGGAGAGATGTGATAGACTGAAAGTGCCAGAACTTAAAAGTCTGCCCACTGAGAACATTTCCCGTCTTTAGTTGTCCTGTAATCTTCAAGATGTCTAAGGATATCTCTTCCTTAGTGTGCAGTTAAATTCCAAGTTGGAATGTAAATTAATACAGCCACTATGGAAAACAGTATGGAGGTTCCTTAAAAAACTGAAAATAGAACTACCATACGACCCAGCAATCCCACTACAGGGCATATACCCTGAGAAAACCATAATTCAAAGAGAGTCATGTACCAAAATGTTCACTGCAGCTCTATTTACAATAGCCAGGACATGGAAGCAACCTAAGTGTCCATCATCGAGTGAATGGATAAAGAAGATGTGGGACACATATACAATGGAATATTACTCAGCCATAAAAAGGAATGAAATTGGGTCATTTGTAGAGACATGGATGGACCTAGAGAGTGTCATACAGAGTGAAGTAAGTCAGAAAGAGAAAAGCAAATATCGTATAATAACGCATATATGTGGAATCTAGAAAAATAGTATAGAAGATCTTAGTTTCAAAGCAGAAGAGACACAGACATAGAGAACAAATGTATGGATATCAAGGGGGAAAGGGGTGGGGTGGGAGGAAATGGGAGAATAGGATTGACACATATACATTATTGATACTATGTATAAAATGGACAACTGATGGGATCATGCTGTATAGCACAGCGAACTCACCTAGTACACTGTGGTAACCTAAATGGAATGGGAGGGAAGTCCAAAAGGGAGGGGATATCTGTATGTGTATGACTGATTTATTTTGTTGTACAGTGGAGGCTAACACAACATTGTAAAGCAACCATACTCCAATAAAAATTAATTTAAAAAAAAAGCAAAAAACACACACACACAGAAAATTTAAAAAATAAATTCTAAGTTGGGCAAAGCTAGTAGCAAGATTCCCTGACACTTGTGATACCATTGCAGAAAGATCTCAAAGTTACTAGGCCACCCTCTCATTATTTAATTTTAATTTTGGAAGGATATGAAGTTAAATTCTAAACTACTAAGGGTGCAGTAGAGAAATTGCTCTAGAGATCATATATATAGTCGTAATGTTGCTTAGTTTACTTAACGTTTTCTTTCAGATAAGCATTATTTTGGCAATAATCTTAAATATTCTCTGAACAAAGGTTAAAGCAGGGTGCGGTGGGTTGTGCAACACGTAGCTCTGAATTGAACTCTATTTCCAGGCTGATGAGCAGGGAATTGGGGGAGGGGTGGGGTGCAGAGCTTGGTAACTTGCTTGAGTGCTGCTGAAACTTGTCCTCAATATTTAATATTTAATGTTTTAACTGCAGTGGTAGAAGATTAAGAACAGAGTCAGTAGTTTCAAACTGCAAGAATGTTATATTCTGTGTTGGAAGATATGAGATTTGGGACAGTCTGGTCCTTTGATTTGGAAGAGCCCCTTAAAGGGAATTATTTAACCCTTCAATTGTGGAGCAGAATTGCCCCCAGGAAAGCTGTTTAAGTTAATGTCACTCTAAATGAGTAACCTGATACTCAAGATAATCAATAATTTTTCTGAGAGGTGAGCAGAATTGTATTTCCTCTGTGTTCAGGTCCCCTGAGAGAGTTTATTTTGTTTCTTCTCTGAAGATTTAGGGGGAATCTTTTTTTTTCCCCCCGGTGATATTTCTGTTTTGTTGGATTGGGAGCTGGGAGAAAGACACCGAAGGAGCTGACTTCCTGAGAGACTTGGTGAGACACCAGGACCCAGGGGTGATACTTTGAGGGGAGGTCAGTTTTTTCTACTGAGGCATAGGACCCTGGGAGAGTCCAGCAGAGCTGGGAGTAAAAGCTGGGGATGCTAAGGAGAGAGCTCTAGTCAGGATGGGGGACAGGGTGGGGTGATGGAGCTGGGGCCTACAGAAAGTACTGGCAGCAGTGGGAGAGCACAGATGGACTTGAGACAACACCCCTGGGTACCCAGAAAGCGACCAAGGACCCTTTGTGGATGGCTCAGCATCTGCCTTGGAAGGTGGAGCTCCAAATATGCATCATTTTGGCACTAAAATAAATGTGACCTCAACTGGATCCACAGGCTGGTGAAATCCAGCCCATTCAAGTTTCTTCTAGATGGTACTTCCCTGTGTAAAGTTAGCAAGAGAAGTGCTGATCTAACCTTCATTTCTAGAAAACGGGAAACAATAAGAGACCAAAGATAATCAAATGACTTAATAAGTAGGGCAGTGAGAACATCTCAGGATTGACCTATACCATTTGGTCTCACTGAATGCAATGTGATGATCAAATGCATCTCTTTTTAAAGGGGTACTCTACCACAAATTCATTATCCTAGTTATTGGACTGCGTTTCCTTCAAAGGAGAGCATTTAATGTGCTAGTTAGTAGACCATTTCTTCACGACAAGAACTCTACATTCTTTATTTACTTATTTATTTATTGGCTGTGTTGGGTTTTTGTGGCTGGGCATGGGCTTTCTCTAGTTGCAGCCAGCGGGGCTGCTCTTCGTTGTGGTGTGCGGGCTTCTCATTGCGGTGGCTTCTCTTGTTGCAGAGCACAGGCTCTAGGCGTGCAGGCTTCAGTAGTTGTGGCGTGGGCTCAGTAGTTGTGGCTCACGGGCTTAGTTGCTCTGTGGCGTGTGGGATCTTCCTGGACCAGGGCTCGTAGTTGTGGCACACGGGCTTAGTTGCTCCGCGGCATGCGGGATCTTCCTGGACCAGGGCTCGAACCCGTGTCCCCTGCATTGGCAGGTGGATTCTTAACCACTGTGCCACCAGGGAAGCCCAAGGCCTCTATTTTAAAATAAAAGATTTGTTACCATGAAGTTTACTACACACAGAGGAGTGTCACAATTAGATTAGTTTCTATACATCTATTATCTAATTGGAAAGATGACAAGTGAAAGATAATGCTGCCTCTGTTATGATGACAGTTATGCTTTCAAGAGTTTATAGTTCTTAAAATCGAGGGTGAGTCAGATCAGTAAATTAAGTGTATAAAAATATAAAGCAATATGAATAAAACATTTTAGAAATGAAAAGCTTTTAAACCATTCTTCCCTCATTTTTATATTCACTGAATTCCCTTATTAATAAGAATTATGTTTTTACTAACATTCAAAGGAACCAAAAAGCAATTATCGACCAGTAAACTACATTTTTACTGCAATGCATAAACTTTCAAGTGTATGTACAAGAAGTTCCTCTGAACACAGGAAAATCAAAGCCAGAAATTGGAGTTTTTGTAAAGGTATTTCAATAGTAAGTTTAGGCAAGCAGGGGAAGGAGTTTCTTGCGTCTTTCCCAGTTTGATATATTTCAGAAGGGACGTGTAAAGGAAGCGACTTCATGTGATGATTTATAATTTTACAGGAAGTGATGGAGTATGAAGACCTTTAGGAAGCATTGTATGTTCACTTAGTTTGCTGGCTGACCAAACTTTTACTTGGGCCCCAAATCTTTGCATTAAATAGATCATTATGTTAAGATGTGTTAGAGATGTTTATTTCCTACAACAGAAAATTTTCCTACAGTCATTAACATTGTGAGCAAGGTTTTGTTCGAAATTCTTGCATCCTGGGAAAATTCTGTAGGATTTGTGACATAGGAGAAGTTAAGAAACTTTTCATACAAACCACCTGATGACAAATGTGTGTGATTATTTTTCGCACTTTTTTGGTGAATTATTATTTTCTTTCTAACCGATTCAGACATCTTTGGAGTGAAAGTACCAAGAGGATAGGCATTTGGGGGGTTGAGTCCTGCCAACAGCAGATCCTGAAAGAAGAATTCGGCTACATGGTTTATTTGGGAGGAGATGACCGGAGGCAAGAGGGAAGGTGAGACAGGGAAAGGAGAAAGGCCAGTCAGCCTGTCAGTGACCGGGTTACCGCTGGGGCAACTTGGTCTAGATGGGCTTGGGGAGTCAATCTCTGAAAAGCCGTGAGGGAATCCCCCTCCGAATTCACCAATTAAGGATGAGGTGACTGGGCGTTTATGGTCCTACTCCCATCCTCCTTTGTTTGAGAGCTACCCCCAGGCATGTCATTCCTCTGTCTTGTGGGTTGCACTGAGGGATACACAGCAAGCTCCCTTGATCCCAGAAAAAGCCCTCAGGCAGGGAAGACCAGCGATGCAATCCCGAGGTGCAAAGCTGGCAGCGTGCTGGCAATTGTCTGTGGCAGCTGTAGGTGAACTTGTGGACCCGGCGCCAGCAACAGTGGGAGCCACCAGGGCAATTCTGATCGGTCTCCTTTGTATTGGGGATGAGGTTGTGGCATAGTTTCTATCCTGGACACTCCTACCCCCTGGCACGGTAATCAATGCAGATGTAGTAGCATAGCGTTAGCCCTCTTGAAATGAAGAGAGATGATGTCTTAAAATACAAGTTTGGCTTCTGTGAAAGAGACTGAAAATAGAAGTAGCTTATAAAGAGAGAGCTGTTTTTTACTCATATATGTTCAAGCTCACAAACTGAATAACCAGAGGTCCAGGTGCCTTGTATCGCGTTCCACCGTCCCTGGGGGATTGTTCTTTTCACACAGACGAAGATGCTCTACACCTCCCCGTCTGCACTCCAGCCACCAGGAAGTGAGAAAGGGAAGAGAAGGGCACATGCTTTTCCTTCAAGGGCACAGCTTAGAAATCGTATGCATAATTTTCTCTCTTATAGCGTTGGCCACAACTGAGTCCTGACTCCAAGGAGAGCTTGGAAATGTTGCCTTTATCTTGGGCAGTCATTTGCCCAGCAAAAAATTAGTTTACCAGGGGAGAAGGGGAAAACAGATCTTGGAGAACACATAGCAAGTTCTGCTACAGACCCTACCTAGGGTGCATCTTCTAGAGAAGATGTGCCTGGATTATCTAAGTTTCAAAACGGAATCTTTGAAATATATATATATATATATATATATATATATATATATATATATATATATATATAAAATCATTTAAAATTATTTAATGCCACTGTAAAAAGCTTTAAAACATTGTGAAAATGTGTGTATGTTTGTGTTGGTATTCATAAAGTTATAGACGGTTTTTACTCTGTTAAGATATTTTACAGTTGTAGGAAGGATTTTATGCTATCGTGGTAACATATATGTATATATTTTATCTACCATAGCTAGTTGCTTCTATCCTATGTTCTAGACTTTATTTCTTTTATACTTTCTTTCTCTCTCTCCCTCTCACACACACACCCTTAGATACCCTCCTTTTTATTGGTACTCTGCTAATAATTAGCCAGCAAGATAATAAAATTGGTCTTGATGGTACTTTTTTCCTTTCCCTTAACTTCTTTTCTTTTTTTTTCTTTTGCGGTACGCTGGCCTCTCACCGCCGCGGCGCCTCCCGCCGCGGAGCACAGGCTCCAGACGCGCAGGCCCAGCGGCTACGGCTCACGGGCCCAGCCGCTCCGCGGCAGGTGGGATCTTCCCGGATCGGGGCACGAACCCGTGTCCCCTGCATCAGCAGGTGGACTCTCAACCACTGCGCCACCAGGGAAGCCCCTCCCTTAATTTTGACATCGTTTTCTTGACAGTGTCACAATTAGACTTTATAACACCTTGCTTTCTGCCTCAGTTGCCACACCTGATCAGCCAAACTTCTCTTTCTGTCAGCTTTGCACTTTTGCTGCTTTGCGTACCCTCCCAAAAGGGGGCATTCCCATCCTCATGTCTTAAAACGGGAATAGTCTCCCATCATCGATTGAAGGACTATGTATGTCTCCTTCAAAACTGGAAAAACTTTTCCCCGTTTTGTAATTTACAGCTCTCACGCACAGTGAACCTGGACCTTAGGATGCTATTGGTGAGTGTTGGAAGGAGAATTAGAGGAGAATCAGGGACAGGTTCTGTGTTCCTAAAGGACAGGAAATGTGTCTAATCTGCGTTTGTATCTGTATGTGTGTCTAACATGTATATAGGCGATGAATTTACTATCATCCTTAATATTGGGACAGTGATTTTGCTTAAATTCTTTGTGTGCTTGGAAAACTGCTGGCTTTCGCTGTGTGGCAGAGCTGGAATTTGAGTCCAGAGCCCGCGTCCAGAAGCATGTGCCACTGTTCTTAGGTTGATGGTCATCCAGGAAAGCTGAGGATGTGGCCCAGGGTGAGTCGCGGGCAAAGCTTCCAGGCCAGCTTTCTGGAGACCCTGGCTTAGGTTCCTACACTGGGAGCATTTCCAATCAATAGAAAGCCTGTGATCACTCAGATTCCTGGAGATCTCTAACACTTGACAAGAAAAATCACCTTCCCTTTGGGGAAGAAGATCTGTTATGAGTAGGCGCCAGAAAATGGCAATTTAAGAAATGAAATTTCTGTAGAAAAAAGAAAAGCTGTCCAAGTACTACCTTCACATGTGTTTTGTCTTTGATCGTCCCCATGTCTAGTTTTCTTATTCTTTTTATGATTACTAGTCTCATTTTATGGATGAGAAAATGAGAGCTAAAGGGTTTAAATAACTGACTGATCCCAGCCAGTAAGTTTCAGAAGAAGTACTGGGCTCTTTTTCCTGAATGCATTTCATCTTTGAAACCCAGCACTGATGTGGGCTGGGGCCCAAATGTAGCACAGATTATAACAAATAGGAAAATTAGAAGGATTCAGTTATCTGTGCCCAGGTCCTTTTGTTTTCTCTCTGATTTATCTTCCTGATTCTTAACTGCAAGCCATAACCATGTTGCTCAGCACTCTTGAAACTGGGGACACAAAATACTTTCATTTGGGTTCAGAAAGCACCAGCCAGTGGTTCAGGCTCAGCTGGAATTCCAGGCAGACTCCATATCCCAGAGGGTGCACTTCCTGAGGAGCCCTGATCTCCAGGGTCAGCCTCCTCCTTGGTCCTCTCAAGATGATGACGCCGCCCACACGAGGTGCTAAGTATGTGGTTAAGCTCGTTTCTATTTGATGGTATTTAATCCTCATATTCACGATGGGTTGGTTATATTGGTTATATATTGGTTATATTGGTTATATATATTGGTTATATCGCTGCCCCATTTCATAGCCAAGAGACTTGGAACTTAGGGGGTAAACTCACCTGCCCAAGGTCACAGGGTTGATGCAGGGACCTGGATCAGTCTGTCTCTAAAGCCCCCACTCTTGGCCACCTGGACAGGTGTTGTCTCTCTCACTGAGAACCTTGAGTCCCTGGGACACTGCCTTCCAGCCAGCTGAATGACATGAACTTCATATAAGAAAATGCCACGAATATCCAAACAGAGATACCCACATTCCTTGTTTGTCACTTCTGCTGTCACCAGCCAAGAAGGGAGACTTCTCCTTTCAAGACTGAGTTCTTTTTCCTAATCAATGCTATTTACCTACATAGGCATTTCTACTATCTTAACTTCTCAAACTGTCCTCCACATGTCCCTAGTCATAAATCATTCTAAGTTTTCCTTGCCTCTGCTGCATCCCTACTTCTCCTCTGAAAATCATATATATCACTTCTCCCAAAGTGGAATTCCAGGCTGATACTAACCTATTGTTGTATATTTCATGAATCAATCTTTATAGTGTCCTTAAATTAATACAGGCTCATGGGAGATAATATTCACAAGAGTTGCACAGAAAATGCAATTTAAGGCAGAATTATTCCTCAAACAGTTCAATGATACTAACTGAATTTTATGTGAGGCACTAATTAAAATTTCTGATCTCAGTGACCTATTACTTTAATTTTCTTGTATTTTGCTCTCCATTCAGGCTTATTTACATTGCTTCTGATCTGCAGTCTCTCACATTTCAGGTGCTCACAAATTGTTAAATCATAGAGTCATAAATGCCTACCTAGAAATAGTTTATGGAAACAGTTTCTTCTCAAAACCTAAACTTATTGACTAACTGGTAGGCCCAGTACAGATGTATATGTATAGAGATATATGACAAAATCTATACAGATGACGTTACATGTAGATTATGGAAAATCATGCAAAATGCATGAAATCACATATAAAACATATATGTGAAAATCATATATATGCGGTAAATCCATCAAATATAAAAATCATATGTGTATAAAATAATAAATATGACATGATTTTGTACATATATGATTATATATGAGATATGTCTATCTCATATGTATGATTTTACATATATGTATATGGTATTAACATTTTAAGCAAACCTAGGGCCCCTTGCCGTCTGGAAGTCTCGTCTCTGAAGGGTGGGCTGAGTATCCTGGGTCTCCTCTCCTGACACCGCCTGGGAAGTTCTCCAGCTGCTAAGCTGAGAGTGGCTCCAGGAGGGGTTCAGTGTGGCCTCGGGGCGGTGAGGCCTGAGCAGTCACCCGGGTGCTTAACGAGTCTTCCCCCCGCAGGCCAGGCAGATCAGGGACCCTGTCTGCTGGGTGAGGGCTAGGAGAGTGTCGCTCATTTGTCTTGTGGTTCCTGAGCTTCAATGTGCAGTTTCAGATGGACCTGGTTTGCTTCTTACAGGAACCTGCTCAGGCATCATCAGAGGCATTGTGGGCTCTATATTAAAGATGGAGAAATGGACATCTCCTTATGCAAATTGTAAAGTGACTTATGATGTGGCTAAGAAATGGCAGAAACAGGATTAGGGCTTAGTTCTCTTTCCTACTTGACAGCTTTTCCTATCACATCTTCTCTACCTTAGTTTCCCTCCAGTTGTTTAATATACCCTCCCACCTCCCACCAGCAGGATACGCTAGCCTGTTGGTGCTGCACTCATCGTTTAGATGACGTTTGTGCCACCTGTTTTGAATAGTATGAACATGGAATGTAAATGAATTCTTTTTCCCTTTGATGTCATGGTCCAAAAGTCCTATGCTGGTTGGCAACCTGCTTTCAGCCTCATGTCATTTTACACGTTGACATATGAGCCCATCTCTTTTTCCTGTCCTCTCCCCCAGCCCCTTCAGTAAATTGGGTTTATAATAGAAACACTAAGTCAATGTTAACCAAAGTGATACTGTCAAGTGATATGATAAGACTGCTGGGTGATGTTTTATGGTAATAGAATCTCTTTGGACTTCATTTCCAAGATCATGAGATGGTGCCTTAAGGGCAAACAGAAAATGTGAAAGCCACAGCAGGAGGAAATCTATGGTACATATGTTGCCATTGTGTTTCCATTCCCAGCTTTGTTATGCAAACAAACAAACAAAAAACAAAACCAAACAAAACCCTGTCTTTTCAATTATACTCCAATAAAAACGTTAAAAAAACAACAACAAAAAAAAACCCCTGTCTTTTGTTAATACAAAACATGGACAAGAGTTTTTAGAAAAAGAATCCCTATGTGAGGAGATGAAGCTTATAAAATGAATCATAATGTCCAGCCTACCCCATTTTACCCTCCCATAAGGGCATTTAACATAGTTTGGCCACATTCATACGAACCTCTTTATTTAAACCCCTGAGCACTAAAGTGTTATAAATCCCTTCCTTGGTTTCTCTTACCTGATTTAAGACAGACAAAATCTTCAAAGGGAAAAAAATGGAAATCAATGCACAAAGAATGTGAAGAAATATAAGGGGCATTAAAATAGTGAACCTTGAAAAGATTTATGCTCCTGTCTTAGTAACTTTTAGTGCCAGAGGACTGATAGAATGCTCTAGGTAACTTGCCAGGCTGTGGTCTTTCTAAATCCATCCCTACGCCTGGCACCATCTTAAAACTTGGCTTTAGCACCTGTGATCTGTGTGATGGGTTGCAAGTTACGAAACCTCAGTTATTTAATCTGAAAAATGAGAATAATGAGAGCCCCTACTCCATTGGATTGTTGGGAGGATTAAGTATTTTTAAGTACTTTGCACAGTGCCTGGCGTAGAATGAATACTCATTAAATGTTAGCTATCGTGATTATCATATATCTTGATGGACAAAACCAGGCTCCTGAGAATCTAGTCATCTCCTGAGATAATGCCAGAAAAGAGAGGGTTCCAGATTCTCCACCCCTCGAGGACCCACCCGTTTAGCTTTTGCTCTTGCTTAGAGGGACATATTCCTTTCTTAGTAGCCGGGTGATGCAATGATTTTCCCCCATCAACTGAAGCCTCTCCCTTCTAGACACAGAACACGGGAGCTTGTCTTATACTTTACCCATCTTCCTGTACGACACCTTAAGAAACCAAAGGCCATAGGAGCGAGGCAGGAAAGAATGCACAAATTCAACAAACAAAATTCTAATTTGGAGGAATAGAGTAACTCTTAAAAAGTTCAGTCCTAAAGTTATATTGCTGGGTTCGTTGGACAGCGCCTCAAACAGTGGCTTGCACATTTTTACACACCCAAGTGCTAAAGACCCAGAGACACTGGCCAGAAAATAAAGCTGAGTGTTCACAACCTTGCAGAATTTCAGAAAAGCACAAGACTGTGCCGTGTAGATAGATATCCAAGCTACTGGATCACCCACTGGGCTTTCTGTGTGTACTTAACTGCATGAGAGTTCTGGAGAATTATTTTTCTGACCTAAAGTTTTTGGACATATATCATTTCTTGGCAAGAAGCAAAAAATATTTCAAATTCCTTTGGTTTGGTTATTTTTTGTGATGAGCACAGAGTAGATGCCACTGTAGGAAACAGCTACATTGTGAGCAGAGGGGCCTGAAATTTGTGAGTTTGGAGAGTGCAGTAAGTATAATGGTTATATGTCCATTCCTGGGCCAAGGACCATTCTGTTTGCACATGTTAAGTCCGGGAAATAAGGGTCAGTGAATTGTGTTAGAAAGAGGGCAGATGGCTGGATTTTTCCCAGGGAACAGATTGCTCCTCCCACGAAGGCTCGCACCTGGTTGCCCTGCGGCCTGGCTCTCTGGCCGCCTCTTGGATGACTTGGTCACACCGACCTCACAAAGATGGGTGTGCATTTGTGCACTGTCTTTTCAATCTGGAAAATAATGTGGATACTGCCAGTGGATTTGCATCTCATCTGAGGAGAAGCTATTCTTTTAACGAAATGCTGCCTGGCTGGTGTGTGTATCTCTATACAAACCAAATGGCCAAGATTCTTCTACAGATTTTCAGAAGAAAATGTGAACGCTAACCAGATCCACCTTTAAGTGAATCATATCAGAAAACTGTTTCCTTCTTTTCCCTGCACAGAGTCTTTGCAAAGGAAAACAATACTTGGAAGGACTTTGCCCGCCCCAGGCAAGAAGGAACTCAGTTCAGACAAAGCCACTGTGACCAAATTCACCTTCATAAGCTGCTCTGGTGGGAACTGTGCTCCTGGGGCTTGAGCCTGGAACATTCTCTCCTTGCTCAGCTACTCATTACAATCTCTCGAAGGAACAGGAAGTCCAGCAGGAATTATTAATGGTGTGAGGATGACGGATTTAAGAGTGAAGATTGTATAGCTTTGTGGTTCTATGCCTTTCGCTGAAGCAGAACAACGAAGTTTAAGGATGGGGCCCAAAGTGTGAGGTCTGTGATATAACAACTTGTCCCAGTAGAAAATAAGACTGGACATCACTCTATGACCTGTATGGGACCACAGCTTAATTAGAATATCCCAGTGGGATAGTGCCTCAGAGGTGCTAAAGTGCAGCCCTGAACAAAGCACACCGATCTTGGATACCGTGGTTCTGGAGAAGGCTGGGTTGGGGGCCGAACACAGGGATGGGCGTGGTGCCCATGCCTGCCTTTATGCCACAGACCAGAAACCTTATCCTGGCTAAGGCTGCCTGGCAAGTAATTGCCCGAATGAAGTGCTAAAGCAAGCAGCCGCCGTGTCAGAGAATCTGACCTTGGGAAGATAATGAGACAAGGAGAATTCAGAACAGATGAAAGCCAAGAGCACCTACTTTATCTACTGACAGCCAGAGACACCTTCATGCTCAATCAGTTTCTGCTAATGAGACAAGATGGGGCAAGATGGTGAAACAGCAGTAACAGGCAAACTTTTTTTTTTCAGCTTAATGATCTATAACTTAGCTAGATAAAATCCTCTTTTAGGTCAGGCAGCAACATGAGTCTGAGGGTAAAAAATACAAAACCACCCCCTGAATTGTTTTGGTTTTGTTTACTTTGTAAGGGGAGTGATGAGGTTGAAAGAAATAATAAAGACCGTGCCATTTCCTGGCGGACTCAACCAGAGGGACAGCGTTTAATACGACTGTGCCTTGGCCAGTGAATCCCTTAAATCATTCTCTCTTACAGACCCTGTCACTAGCTGTTTTAACATCCAACAAGAAATTTAAGTTGCGCCTGTCGCTTTTAATTAATCAGTTCTTTAGTCTCTCTCTTCTGTGCTGCAAGTTATTACATGCCTCCTGGAGATGACACTGCAATTTCCATAAAGTTTTGAATATCTATCAACAGGGGAGTTTTTGGATACCTCCTACTTTCTTTGCAGTTGCAGAAATGGTGCCCAGGTCACGGGAGAGGGAACCACTGGCTGGCTAACTTTCGTGCGCTTGACATGGCAGGAGGAGCACCGTTTAATCTTCCCTCCAACTCTGGGTGGCAATTCCTTTTTTTTTTTTGGCCGCGCTGTGCAGCATGCGGGATCTTAGTTCCCTGACCAGGGATCGAACCTGTGCCCCCTGCAGTGGGAATGCCGAGTCTTAACCACTGGACCTCCAGGGAAGTCCCTGGGTAGCAATTCTTATTCAGCTTCCTTTATTGATGAGAAAACTGAGGGCACAGAGAAATTATGAAGTCCCCCAGTATTCCATGGTGGGTATGTCATTATTTATATTTATCTTTTTATTGCCAAAGTTCCTGGCCTTTTCACTGCATCCTGATGCTAATAGATAACTTTTCAAGATAGATACATGGGAAGGGGTGAAAATTATAGTCCCGAAAAACAAAGTCAACGTATTTAAGAGAAGAAAAGCTGTCTCTGAATTAACTTTTTGGAGAAATACACAATGTGTTTGAAGTAGTGTGATGAGAGATTAGTGGATTGTCATCGGCCTTTATCAGTGCTACCTCGGCTGGGTCCGAAACAGTTTTGTGGGTCCTTGAGCTGCTGAAGACAATTTCTTATCTGATGCCACTGGTGTCTGCACGGGAGTTTTCTTGCCTTCTGAAGAGGGGAAAGGCTATAGCACTGTCTTTAGTCTCTCTACCTGCACCGCTCATCCCCCAAACACACACACACACACACACACACACCTGTGAAATCACAGGTAGCCGAAGGCTGCTCTCAGGAATGGTAGATGAAGGAAATCAGCGCTGCCATGGATACTTGGGAAATGGAGCTCTCCGCATGGGTTGTCCTCTAAGACTCGAGCCGACGCTCACCTCGGCCAATCTCAGAAAGACTGAGCCATTGCAAGCAAGCAGTGGTTTCTGTATGTCAGTGAAATATGTTACCTGAGGACATGCTTCTCGTGTTGGGAAAGTGGACACTTGCTCAGTGTGACTCCTGATGACTCTGCTCAGGGGTCCTGCAGGGTCAGCTTTCAGAATCAAACGACACAGCCTTGGCGACCGTGCTGGAAACACCATTTATTTTCCTCATTTGCTTAAAGAACCTGCCCAAGCAGCCCCTGTATGGATGGGGGAGGGCTGAGGTCAGGGGAAGGAAAGGGCGAGAAAGGAGAATGAGGCTTTTACTGGTTTATTAGGTGCCCTGGGTCAAAAAATTATGCCTCTTTCTGAAGGTGCATGCCACAGACCCACAAGCCTCTCAGACAACAGCCAACTTGTTTTCTGCCTTAAATTACTCATTCCGCCATGTTAGGATTTTCATCTGTCCTTCCTTTCATTAAAATGAAATAGATTTTATTGTACAAAATCTACATTCATTGTTGAAAAAATGGAAAAAACAGATAAGCAAAAAGAAAACTATTTAATCGTAATTATACTTCTAATGATAATATTATTAAAGTCTGATGTATAGTCCTCTTCTCCATTTCTATTTCTATTCATACATATACTTTACCAACACACATATAAGCAAAATGAGACAATAACGCAAAGTTCTTTTTGGTAAACTGTTTTTTTTTTTTTTTGCCACTTTATGTAAATGAACATCTTCCATATCAATAAATCTATTTCGATGTTAACATTTAAAATTTTTACATGGTATTTCATAGTATGGTAGTATCATACTTTATTTAATCAATGTAGAAATTTTAGGCTGTTTGCAAATTTTTTGATATTTTGCATTAAGTTAGAGTTTATGTTTTTGTACAGCTATCTTTTAATACTTGTACAATTAATTCCTTAGTATAAATGTCCTTAAATGGAATTTCTGGGTCAAAGCATATATATTTTAAAAAGCAATTTCTGTTTTTCTCAAAAAATTAGGTTAAAAATGGTTTTCCTTTGCCAGTCCTGAAAAGTGCCGACCGCATAGGCATTTGGTGTCTGTTTCTCTTCCTTTGAACCAATAGCCTTGGTCTAAGTCATTACTCTCCACATTAGAAATACCCTAGGGAATTGTTCCCTGAATGAGACATGGGTGCTCATGGTTGTTCTCTCTCCCTCACTGTACACAGACTTGAGTGACAGGGAGCTAAAGGATGATGAGGAAGAGAAGTGCTAAATCCTACAATGGGCAAAACAAAACAAAACACAGACACTTCAAATGACTTAAGCTCCAAAATTTTGGCAATTTATATTCACAGTTGCTGAGAAGGCTTGAAAAGGTGATCCTAGAAAAATAATAAATAATCGTAAAAATAAAACCACGTGAAATTTCTAGGAAATTGGCAGTGAGGAAATTATTTTCTTAATTTAAAAAAAAAGTAAAAAATTCTGGAAACCACATACTGATGAAATTGGCAAATTGGCAAAACAAAACGAAAAACATAAATAAGAACCAAATGAACTGAGCCAAAGTTGAATTCAACAATGTGTCTGGTCAACATCACCTAAAAGGAGAAACCAACATTCAGTGCGCTGTGAGGGCAGAGTTAGGAGAGGAAGGAGGGCCAGTGACTGCTATTCACATTTCACAAAGCGGAACCAAAAATCTCTGTGTGGAGTTTCCAAAACCCTACTCCACAGACAACTACAGGAACCAAGGAACACAACCAAATACGTGGTTAAGCACCAGGGAAATAGAGAGTTTAATTCTGCTGTACCTTTCCCTGGTGCCCTTAGGATGTTGATTTGTATTATATATTACATTATACTGTATTACATTATATTATATTATTGATATATTATATTAAGACATTGGAAAGTGTAGTGGGTTTTGCCCTTGTGACAGCCGGACTGCTTTACTCAGTCTCTAAAGATTTCACATTTCCATTGTTTTCCTCTAAACTTTTTATTTTATGTTTACCCACCTTAAAACATCCCTGCTTCTATATGGCCACTTACTTAGCTGTGTAAGTCCTTCCATAGTTTGACTTAAAGAAAGTTTGGCGTTTTTATAGTGGTCACGAAATCCACTTCTTCCAGATTCTCCTTTGGAGTGTTAATATTTCTGGGAAACTAAGGGCTTAACTTGACTCTCCTAGTGCAGCATGCTCTCCAGCACCATGATAATTCGATTTTTGTAATAATTTTTGATGTGATGCTTTGTCAATACTTTTCTAGTGGCCTTTATAAATTGTTCCCTTGGTCTTCTGTCTGTCCATACACTTACTGTCTTTCCTTTGCCCTCCTCCCGTCCTTCAAAAGGATGATGCCTTCTCCACTTGTCCCCTTAAGAGGTTGCAATGAAAGGATTGATGGGAGGAGTCAAGATGGTGGTGTGAGAAGATGTGGAGTTAATGTCTCCCCACAACTAGGGCACCTGCCGGCTGCTGGTGGGGGACTGACCCCCAAGGGGATGGGAGGAACCCCAGAGTGAACTGGTAGGATGTAGGAGGATCAAGGGGGGAGGAGAAGTGGAGGCCAGACAAGATCAGCACCCCTGAGACCGGGGAGATCAGGAGAGGCAGGTAGGAGCGATTGCCTAGCCCACTGTGGCTGGGGAGCTTGCTGAACTCCCAAGCCGGTTCTCCCCCTTCCAAAGCCCCATCCAGGCTGCATGGGTCCTGGGGCCATAGGAGGGAGGCCGAGGAAATCAGGAGAGGCAGGCAGGAGGGGTCCTCACAGACCCCAGACCAGAGGAGCAGGAGAGGAGAGGAGGACGTTTGCTCCACCCACTCAAGCCCAGGAAGCCTGCTGGGCTCCCAAGTGAGGTCCCCAGCCCTCTGAGATCAGGGATGGGTGGCACGCCTGGCCCCTTCTTTTCCTTGAGCCTAAGCCCCACCCCGCCATGGTCCCCAGGGCCTTTTCCAGCCCTGTGGGTCCTGAGCATTGGCCCCACCCAGCCCCCAAACCTCACCCTTGCTTAGGCCCCACCCTCACAGCCAAGGCCTCCCCACACCACCCTTTTATTTTTTCTTTTCCCTCCTCCTCTTTTTTACTATTGTGGTACTGATGTACTTTCTGGTTGTTGATTCATCTATATTTGTAGTTTTACATTCTTTCTAACATATCTGTTAGTTTCTGAGTCTGAACCACTGGACTAACAGAGAACCTCAGATGCCAGGGAATATTCATTGGAGCAAGGTCTCACAGAGGTCCTCATCTCAGCACCAAGACCCAGCTCTACCCAATAGCCTACAAACTCCAGTGCTGGAAGCCTCAGGCCAAACAACCAGTAAAAGAGGAACACAATCCCATTCATATAAAAAAAAAAAAAGTGAGATGGCAAAAAAATATGTCACAGATGAAGGAGCAAGGTAAAAGCCTACAAGACCAAATAAATGAAGAGGAAATAGGCAATCTACTTGAAAAAGAATTCAGAGTAATGATAGTAAAGATGATCCAGAATCTCAGAAATAGAATGGAAGCACAGATTGAGAAAATACAAGAAATGTTTAACAAAGATCTAGAAGAACTACAAAATAAACTAACAGAGATGAACAACACAATAACTGAAATGAAAAATACACTAGAAGGAATCAATAAGAGAATAACGGAGGCAGAAGAACGAGTAAAGGAGCTGGTAGACAAAATGCTGGAAATAATTGCCAAGGAGCAGAATAAATAAAAGAGAATGGAAAGAATTGAAGACAATCTCAGAGACCTCTGGGACTACACTAAACACACCAACAATTGAATTATAGTGGTTCCAAAACAAAGAAAAAGAAAGGGTCTGAGAAAATATTTGAAGAGATTAGCGTTGAAAATTTCCCTAACATGTGAAAGGAAATAGTCACCCAAGTCCAGGAAGCACAGAGAGTCCCATACAGGATAAACCCTAGGAGAAAACACACCAAGACACATGTTAATCAAACTAACAAAAATTAAATTCAAAGAAAAAATATTAAAAGCAGCAAGGGAAAAACAGAAAAATAACATACAAAGGAATCCCCATAAGGTTATCAGCTGATTTTTCAGTGGAAACTCTGCAGGCCAGAAGGGAGTGGCAGGATATACTTAAAGTGTTGAAAGAGAAAAACCGACAGCCAAGATTACTCTACCCAGCAAGGATCTCATTCAGATTTGATGGAGAAGTCAAAAGCTTTTCAGACAAACAAAAGCTAAGAGAATTCAGCACCACCAAACCAGCTCTACAGCAAATGCTAAAGAAACTTCTCTAAGCGGGAAACACAAGTGAAGAAAAAGACCCACAAAAACAAACCCAAAACAATTAAGAAAATGGTAATAGGAACATACATATTGATAATAACCTTGAATGTAAATGGATTAAATGCCCCAACCAAAAGACACAGACTGGCGGAATGGATACAAAAACAAGACCCATATATATGCTGTCTACAAGAGACCCACTTCAGACCTAGGGACACATAAAGACTGAAAGTGAAGGGATGGAAAAAGATATTCCATGAAGATGGAAATCAAAAGAAAGCTGGAGTAGCAATACTCATATCAGATAAAATAGACTTTAAAATAAAGACTGTTACAAGAGATGCGGAGGGACACTACATAATGATCAAAGGATCGATCCAAGAGGAAGATATAACAATTATAAATGTTTGTGCACCCAACATAGGAGCACCTCAATTCATAAGGCAAATGCTAACAATCATGAAAGGAGAAATGGACAATAACACAATAATAGTAGGGGACTTTAACACTCCACTTACACCAATGGACAGATCATCCAAACAGAAAATGAATAAGGAAACACAAGCTGTAAATGACACAATAGACCAGATAGATCTAATTGATATTTTTAGAACATTCCACCCAAAAGTGGCAGAATACGCTTTCTTCTCAAGTGCATATGGAACATTCTCCAAGAGAGATCACATCTTGGATCACAAATCAAGCCTCAGGAAATTTAAGAAAATTGAAATCTTATCAAGCATCTTTTCTGAGCACAATGCTATGAGACTGGAAATCAATTACAGGAATAAAAAATGTAAAAAATACAAATACATGGAGGCTAAACAGTTTGCTACTAAATAACCAAGAGATCACTGAAGAAACAACCTAAGTGTCCATCGACAGATGAATGGATAAGGAAGATGTGGCACATATATACAATGGAATATTACTCAGCCATAAAAAGAAATGAAATTGAGTTATTTGTAGTGAGGTGGATGGACCTAGAGTCTGTCATACAGAGTGAAGTAAGTCAGAAAGAGAAAAACAAATACTGTATGTTAACACATATATATGGAATCTAAAAAAATGGTACTGATGAACCTAGTGGCAGGGCGGGAATAAAGAGGTAAACGTAGAGAATGGACTTGATGACATGGGTGGAGGGCAAAGCTCTGCCGAAATGAGAGTAGCATGGACATATACACACTACCGAACGTAAAATAGTTGGCTGGTGGGAAGCAGCAGCACAGCACAGGGAGATTGGCTCGGTGCTTTGCGATGACCTAGAGGGGTGGGATAGGGAGGGTGGGAGGGAGGCTCAAGAGGGAGGAGGTATGGGGCCATGTGTATGCATATGGCTGAATTCAATTTGTTGTGCAACAGAAACTAAGATGGTATTGTGAAGCAATTATACTCCAATAAAAATCTATTAAGAAAAAGGGGGGGCTTCCCTGGTGGCGCAGTGGTTGAGAGTTCGCCTGCCGATGCAGGGGATACGGGTTCGTGCCCCGGTCCGGGAAGATCCCACATGCCGCGGAGCGGCTGGGCCCGAGAGCCATGGCCGCTGAGCCTGCGCGTCCGGAGCCTGTGCTCCGCACCGGGAGAGGCCACAACAGTGAGAGGCCCACATACCGCAAAAGAAAAAAAAACAAAAAGGACTGATGAACTTGATCTTTATCCTAGTTTCCTCTAGGTGGTCAGATATGGAAAAGCCTCTCAGAATGTTTACTTCCTAGGACTCTGCTGAAGCTCAGACTTTCAGCTTGGCTCCCCTTGGACTTTACCTTGGAGGAACTCCCCAGGAACGAAAGCCAAGAGGTAGAATCTTCTATTCCTGAGTCACACACACACGCGCGCGCACACACACACACACACACACGCATACACAGCCCTGACCCAACCTGTACCGCCTTTACATTCTGTGCTGCCTCGCCCACTGTAGTCCTCCAGATCCTACAATTCTCATATCAGAATGTGGAGGGGCGGGGGAAGCGAAATATGTTTCCTGCTTCAACTACTCACGAACACGTCTGCATTTGAAAATAATCTGTTCTTTCAGTCATGAATGACAGCCGTTTGAAACAACACATTTCCACATAACAGTCCCACAATGTGTCTAAATTTTACTCCTTGGCCTATTCACAGGTAGTTTCAGGACAGAAGGGGCCTTAGCATCTCGGTGTAGGGCACTAGTGACAAATTGAGAGGAAATAAGGAAGTGCAGCCTTTCTGTAGACTATGTCAATTTCCTTTCCCTTTGTGTCTTTTAAAAGACATGTCCCTTAATTTTTAAATAGTAATTAGAAACAGAAGATATCTCACACCTGAAACTAATATAATACTGTAAGTCAACTATATTTTGATACAATTTTTTAATTAAAAAAATAGTCAAGCTGATTTTATCCCCTCATCTTATGATCTATGGAAGCATTTTAAAATTTATTGTAGTTATTAATCAGATAACGTATTGCTTTCGTTACATTAGACAATGGGTATTTTGAAGGCAAGAGCTCTATTTTACCAAACTCCTGGTACATAGTAGGCCCTTACTGAGAATTTATTGAACAGGTGATTGAATTTTGTTAATTTACTTGTGTTCTGGGTATGTGGCAGAATAGACCATAGGCTGGGAGGCAGTGGATCTCTAGATCTAAATGATGGGTCTACAGACGTTATGCTTCCAGTAATTGCCATGTAGTCCTCAGGAATTTACATAACTTTTCTATCAGTTTCCTCACTGGCATAATAAAGGAGTTGGAGTAGCTCTTCTCTTCTAGATCAATTCCATGGCCTATTTTTCTTGGTGACATTTAAATTCATTCCCCAATCACCTATGACAAATGGCTCTTTAACAAAGAAAAAGGACAGGTAGGAGGAGACAGAACTGAGAAGTGGTTCTAATAAATCTGGGGCCGTAGTCGATCCCCAAACCTTAGTCCTCACTCATAATTCAGCAGGTGACTTCGCCTCCTTTCCAAGTTTTTGTTTCCTCATTGCTTAGACAAATACTTAAAGGATCTTATTTTTCATTCTTTGAGGACCTGTCACTAATGTCAGGGGAAGGTGACTCAGAGTTGTGCCGGGTGGCCAGCAGAGAGAAGCTAGGTGAGGATGAAAACGGGACCGCTATTCAGACATTGATTTCTAAGCCTTTGTTTCGGTAAAGTGATTTTAGCCACCTGGAGAGGAGCTATTTTCTAAAATCCCTCTTTGTAAATGTATCTTTTTATGGGCATGATGGATGGTCAGGGTGACAGGCAACACCTGCCCCTGACGGCATGTTATGTTGTCCTGCAGCGAGGTGGTGGGCCCAGTGGGCCTCTCAGGGTGGGGCTCGTCAGAGAGTACGAGTCCTGACCACGGCTCCGTCCTTCAGACTTGTGGGATGACCTTTGAGAAGACACTTCACTAATCTGTGGCTCTGTTTTTTATCATCCATAAACATGGAGGAAATAACAACTTTTCAGCCTTTAGTGGAGAACTAGCTAATAAATCATTGAAACGTGCTTGGCAATAAAATACTCTGTGGAAAAGTGGAAGACTAACTGCATGCAAATGGACTAGAAATGGCAATTGTCCGGAAAAAGTAAACTTTGCTCAAGCCTGCATGAGGGAAAATGAACATATTCTCAGCAGAACACCTTTGAAATGATGAACGAAAGTTTTATTTGATCTGTCCGGCTCCCTGGACGGAATGCACTGGATGGTCATGGGTCTCGGTGTAGCTTGAGTTGAGGAATGTGGTCCCTTAGGTAGCATATGGGTCTTACTGGAGTTCTAATTCTGCCCCCAAAGAAGAGAGTCTGAACTGGTATGCCTGTTCCCAAAAGTCAGAGTAGAGCCAGGGGGCAGATAGTTTGAAAGGAAGCAGGAGAAAGGAGGCCTTTGAAGGAGAGAGCATCCTGTTACAGGGATCTTTTTTTTATGTTATTGTCCTTCTGCTGGTTTATTGAAGTCTTGAAGGCAAAAGCCCAGAGTTTCCCAAACTTCAGTAGGTTTTCAAAATCTAGTTAATGACCCCACCTTGAACTTCAATGTTTAAATTTCTTTCCACCCCAGTACAAGATCGCTTCCCGTCTGTCCACTTCTCCAGTATAAATCCTGTTCATCCCTCAAGACCCCTGCGTCTAGCAGTTTCTCCCAACTGTGCGTCTTTACCTTTGATGACTTTGGACTCCAAAGCCCCATCACGTTTGGCCTCAGCTCATCTCGCAATCTTGGCTGCAGCTAGCACATAGAGCACCTTTGTGCAAATTACATGAGGCTCCCTACCCGGAGGATGGATAAATTACACGAAACTCCACCTGCCCTCCTCTGACCCCCTTTCTGTCCTGTCCACCGCACTTCCTCTCCTTGTCTTCTCCAGTGCCCATTTTCAGTGCACAGACTTTAGGTTCTGTGAGGGGCTCTGGATGGATTATTTTGTCCTCTCTGGTCCTGTAGTGCGTGGCTTTCCGTGTCCTCTGTGTGTTCATGCTGAAGATCACCTCTCAGCAAGCTCAGCTTCTCAATGTGCCTCAGCCAGTGCTGACCAAACCTGCTGGACTCGCTTAGGAGCTTGTAGCTGCAGGGCTGACCTGGCACGAATCCCACCTTCTTGCCATCATCCCTGTCAGCCCATGTCTTGAATCTCCACTGGTCCTGTTAGTTCTCAGGATTGAACTGTAGCTTTGTTATCCTTTCATTCCCCCGAAACCATTTTGCTTTCATTATAGAAACAATGCATGCTCTTGCAGAAATAATTGGAAAAAGATGGTGCAAAACAGAAAATATAAATTACACATAGTCTCAACTCCCAACCCATTTTGTGTGGCTGTGTAGACTTTTTAGTGTTGTAGATCCTTGCACACACTCGCACAGGTTTATCAAAAATGGAGTCATCCGGGCTTCCCTGGTGGCGCAGTGGTCGAGAGTCCACCTGCCGATGCAGGGGACACGGGTTCGTGCCCCGGTCCGGGAGGATCCCACGTGCCGCGGAGTGGCTGGGCCCGTGAGCCATGGCCGCTGAGCCTGCGCGTCCGGAGCCTGTGCTCCGCAACGGGAGAGGCCAGAACAGTGAGAGGCCTGCGTACGCAAAATAAATAAATAAACAAAAATGGAGTCATCCAAAATACGCATTTTATATGCTTATGTTTTTCATTTAGCATGATGTTCTCAGTCAAGAATAAATGGTGCCCTTCATGCTTGTTATTATTAAATATAATGAGAAAAAGTGATTGTTGAATAGCTACACGGTGTACCTTTATATAAATATTTGAAAATTTATTGTCAACCTCCTAGTGTAGGACATTAGCATTGTTTCCCACTTTCCACTCTGACAGATGAATATAAACATAGATGTGTCTCTGGTCAATCAGCTTCTCTCCATCTCCATTGCCCCTCCCTGGTCCAAGTGACCACTGTCTCTCTCATGCAGGACTGTGGTCTGGCCCAGTGGTCCAGGATGGGCTGGAATCAGAATGCTGAAGCTTGGATGCTGGATCTAAGTCTTATAACTGTGATCTTGGGGGAGTGATTTGGTCTCCCTTTGCCTAGGTTTTATCATCTGCTATATGGAGGTATAACTGGTAAGGATACCTGTTTCAAGAGGTATTAAGAGAAACAATAAAATACTGTATGTCAGGCACTTGGAATATTGACAAGCATGTAAGACATTCTCAATAAATGCTCCTTTTTCCACAACTCACTCATCACTTGCACCCACTCTTGCCCTAATGTGCTCCGTTTTCCACATGGTAACTAACATTCCATCAATGCGTTTTTCCAAACAAAGTTTACAGATACGTGCATGTATATTGAATAGATGCAGTATAGCCTCTATCTAGATTTAAAAGGGGAGCCCAAGTATACATATTATTGAGAAAGGGGTTCTTCATTTCCCTGTGCTTTCAGAGAAAAACATGTTATGATTTGAAGCACTTTCCTGACATTCATTAGGCCTTTAGAATGAAGCAGTAAATTTGTGTTTTCTACATTTCCCCAATATTATGCCACATATCACCACAATTTGTCCCCAAATTCATCCCCACCTCAAACAGAGGTTTCCTGATGAAGTCATTAGGAGTCTGTAGTAATTCACGGAGAACTTCGTGGGAGAAAGCAGCCAAGATTTTTTTTTTTTTTTTTTTTTTGCGGTACGCGGGCCTCTCACTGCTGTGGCCTCTCCCGTTGCGGAGCACAGGCTCCGGACGCGCAGGCTCAGCGGCCATGGCTCACGGGCCCAGCCGCTCCGCGGCATGTGGGATCTTCCCGGACCGGGGCACGAACCCGTGTCCCCTGCATCGGCAGGCGGACTCTCAACCACTGCACCACCAGGGAAGCCCCAAGATTATTTTTGATAAATTCTTCAGAACATTAATTTAACATCTTGTTCTCTAAAATATGTTCTCTTTGGTGGTGATAATTACTGCAGATGTGAGTGAAGCTGAGGTTGAATCATTTAAGAACTCAACATTCACAAATATGCCCAGTGGAGCTTATTCCTGATACTGATGCTTAGGCAGTGATTTGAATAATGAAGTCTTACTGTGTTTCAAGAAAATCAACCACGTATGGAGATGGTTAAGTTTAGGTATTCTCTAAAAATAAACATTCTTTCACTCAGTTAAGAAGGGCCCTTATGCAAGCATTTGGGGGCTTATAAAGGTATGATCCTTGGAAGAAGTGTGTGTTTGCGATTAGTAGGATCATGGGAGAAGTTAGAGTCAAATTATAAAACGTGCCAGCAATAATAATCCTATGAAACTAGTCCAACTGAAGGGCGTGGATAATGGTCAATTATTACTGAGGGACTGACCCTGATTCATGCTTGTAACAGAGCCTCTTCCCTCAGGAGTGATTTTTGTCTAATTTTTGGCAAGTTTCTTTCCAATAACCTTCATCTCTTGTAGGGGTATGATATCATTCTTTGGGTTTTGAAAAGTTGACAGTTTTCTAAAAACAAATCAAACTGTTAGAAAAATAGGGCAATTATGAAGATTAAGCATAGCCTATATTTTATTTTTTTGTCAGGATCTGCATGTGTGTGTGTGTGTGTGTGTGTGTGTGTGTGTGTGTGTGTGTATGTGTGTATAAAGAGGCTGTCTTTTGGGTGGGCATGAGATGAACACTCCAGGAAATGTGACACAAGCTTCTTTGGTGAAGTGTAGATTAGATCATTTTAGAGCAGGAAGAGGTACGTTTCAGATCAGTGGGGCCAATTTTTTCATTTTACAAGTGGAAAAACAGCTACAAAGAACCTAAAGACTACTCCAAAGACACAGCGTGTTTGTGACTCGGGGTAAAGGGCAAAACAGGACAGCTCACCAAATTTAGGTGTAGTCAATGAGATCATAACTTCTGATTTTTTTGATAAAAGTTTTTTTAAAAAAGAAAGAGAGACCATAATAAAACTACTACTAGTATGAGCTATTTAGACTAGTTTCAGGCCCATCAGATTTTATGTTTTCCAAGGCAGCAGTAGCCTCTGTTGAAAGCACTAGGGCAGGGATTATATCCCTAACTCACCTTGGCAAGGAACAGAAATCATGTTTCCAGGAAGAAAAATGGAGGGAAAGTCTATACGCAGGTAGCCAGATATGAATGTTCAGACTTATTTTCATATGAAAGTTTTGTCCTCCTTTCCTTGGTACATTAGAGGGAGTTGTTGTTTAAATCCCCCCTACCTTTGAGGAAGAGAGACTTAGTTTTAGATTGTTTCGGGAGCTTTAGATTCAAGGGCCATCAAAGCCTATTGGGAAGGAATGAAGGAGTGGGGTGTATGGGAAGCAGATGACTGAGAAAAAAGGGGAATTAAGTGACAGAGACACAATGTCTCAGGCAAGCAGCGGGGAGAGCTAGGTTTTACCCTCCCCTTCCAGACTAAAAAGCTTTCCCTGGACTTGGGGAAGGGATGTTGGAGAGAAGCCTGTGAGTCTGTGGTCCTGAGAGCACTGGGGCCAGGTTCCAGCAGCACCGTCCAGAGGAGGGGAGCTCCAAGACGGGAAGGGTTGCAGGGTTCAGCTGGGTAGGTCAGACCAGAGTCTCCGAGCAGATTCGAGTGACGGAGAAGTGCAGAGGCGTGTAAAGCTTTCAGCTGAGCGCCCATTGTCCACACCAAGGACTTTGCTGACGTCCCTTCTCTTGGTTCACTGAGGAGCTGAGCTCATCCACACCCAGGGTCTTTCCAGGGGATGTTGTGTGACTCTCTGTGGACAATGAAACTCGCTAGGGTACCCTAAGCCCAAGAAGGGGTAGGGACCCCAGACACATACTGGAGTTAGGGTGGGATCTGGAAGGAGCGGAAGCCTTTTCCTTTGGATTTGGAGAGGCTGAGCTGAACGAGCTTAGACCACCCCGCCCCAAGATGGAAGAGAGGTTAGTGACATCCTGCCAATGCAGAGGAACCCCAACTCTGGGAGTGCCTCAAAAAGCCCGATATAAGTACCGACTGCTTCTTTAAGTCACTTTGATATTTAAGTTCACTGACTCTCAGGACTGAAAAAGTGGCATTTCTCAAACCAGGAATGAAGGTGAAAATCTCATTGCATCGCAGTGAGGCAGGCCTCCTCCCCAAGCTCCAGCTGTGCCTATGCCCTTGTTTAAACCTCTTTTGAGCATCCACACTAAAAAGGTAGAAATAGGGAATGGAGACACACCTGCGAACAAAACAGACTTCGGTCTTTCTGACTTGTAGCTACTCTAGTTCTTGACCATCCTTCTGCCATCAGTCAGTGTGGGACTTGCCTAAGGCTGCCCATTGACAGCTCCTAATCTGTGAGCTTCCGTGATCACTACATTTTGGTGAGATTGTTTATAATCTTTCTAGACAGTGTGTTTCGTTCACCTGCAGCAGAAACAGGGGGGTGAGCTTACAAAGACCCCTCAGAAATACCTGATTGAACTTCTTGGGCTATAACAAATAACCAAAATGATGAGTGTAGGTCAGCAGATGTCTCTGTGAGTAATAAGTGGTAAAAATACACGGATACAACACGTTTAGAATTTGGAATATTCTACAGGGCAACTGATCTGGTTTTCTTAAGAAGACCATGGCATGAAAAGGGGGCGGGGCAGCTCTAAACTTAAAATGACCTTAAAAACATAACAAACAAATGCAATGTGTGGACCTTTTTTTGACATTGATTCAAACGAACTAGCTGGAAAAGGACAGTTGTAGGACAGTCAGAGGAATTTGAATATGGTTTAGTGTTAGGTGATATTAAGGAATTATTATTTTTATTATAGTAATAATATCGTGTTTCTATAAGAACGCTGTTTTCAGAGACGTTTATAAGAGTCCTTCTAGATCACGTTTGAGATTTGCTTTAAACTACTTCACCAGATAAAAAGATGCAATTCTGGAAAAACGTTCATCATTCTTCAGTGTAGATGATGGCTTTATGGAGATTAACTCTATCATTCCATTTTTACTTCCATGTTAAAAATTTTAAATAAAAAGTTTACAAAGTGTGTAGACCCTGATTCTCGATGCCAATTAATGTGAAGACCCAGGGATGCACTTGATTTCTTCAGCTGTTCCTGCCTGATGAATTAATCGATAAATGTTATTTTTGTCTGATCCACCTGAGTGCTATTTAAATTGTTATTTATTTGTCCAACGATCCAGTAACCATTATTCACTTGTTCATTTATTCAACCAACCTGCAGAATCTGATGCCAGCTACACTCATGTGAAGAATGCTCTTTCTTTTCCTCCTTCCTGTTCTGGAACTCAGACAGTGGTATTCTTCCCTCTGTGCTGCCATCAACCACCTCCTCTCCTAGGTTTCCTTCTGTTCAAATCAACTACAACAAGGAATTTATTCCCTCCACATATTCTGTTTGAGTGGGGAAGGAGGCATGACCAAATAAAAAAGATAATGAACTTTAGGGGTAGATCTGAATTCAACTTCTGACTCTGCCAATTGCCTGCTATGTGACCTGGGGTACATGCCGTGCCCTGTGAGACCCTCATCAGTAAAATAAAGGCAAAGCATGCTTAATGCCTGGTGTGGCAGGTACTGCAGGGCGCCCACCGCTATTCCATCGGCGCTCATGTTTTTATCCAGGCCCACAGCTTCCCATTGCAAGTATCTATGACTCTGCCTGAAGAAGTTTCTCTCTGGACACAAAGGCTTTGCTGTCTTGTGCTTCAGTTTCCCTTGCCTTGTCTCAAAATACTGAGTAAAGTTTTATTAAATGTTTGTGATCTGAATGTATGATTCAGTGAGAAAGTGGGAAGAAGAGATCGGGAAAGAAAACCTAGCAATGGTCCAGAGCAAGTGGTGATAACTGACAACTAGGACTGGAGACACCAGTCCCTAGGAATTCTTAAGAATATTTCAGGAAGGAGTCTGAACTCCCGCAGCTGCATAAGATCGGAGTAGGGTTGTTTTCCTTTGGGATCGATGACTCTATTCCCGGAAAACTTGGAGACATAGGTCATGAAAGGTTTCCCAAATCAACACATTTCTCATAACTCAGAGGACCTCGCTATGGAAATTCTGGAACGTTTCCCCAGTGGATCAGTGAGGTACACCCATGTTTAGAGATAATGACTCAACTGTAGTAGGTGGCCAGCAATCCAAATTACAGGGTGGAAGGGAGTATGATGTCATGGGTAGGACAGAGTAATAAGCATTTCTAGAAAGTGGGAACATTCCTAAGAAGAACATCCATGCGGTTCCAGGCACCACACGCGATTTGAAACAGAACTCCAGTAAGCAACAGTATTCTTCCTTTGTAAATTGGAGATAATACAATTACTACTTCCCAAGGCGGTGGTGACAATCTAATAAGTTTATATGCGTGAAGCACTTATAACAATGCTTGGCACAGAGCACGTGCAATATAAGCTTTGCTGTTATTATCATCAGCCTGCTAGCAGAGGGGTGTGGGGAAAAGCAGGACAGTTTCTCAAGGTCAGACTCTGGTCCCAAGGAGGGGACTGATACATTTATCAGGAACAGAGACAGAAATCCCAGTGGGTAAACTAGGAGCCAAGTGGCCAGGATTGAGAGAAACTCTGTAACATAAGGACCCTGTGATTCCCAACTATATAGTAAGTTTTGTGAGGACAGGCACCATGTCTTTATAACTTTATCCTTAGCACCTAGTACTGACACATAGCGGGTACTCAGTACATGTTTGTCCAGTGAATGAATGAATGAATGAACGAAAGTGTAGGTACAATGGATCTTATACAGCACAGCAGAATCTTTCCAAACCTCATTCCTAGTATATCTACTTCAATCTCACAGGATTGTTTGGAGGATTACTGCTAAATCTTACAGTTAAAGGTGTAACTACCTCCAGGTGACCCTTGTGGAAGGTGTAGAAAACAAAAGTTCTCTCCTTTTTAGCTTTCTGCAGGTCACCACTCTTTCGGGTTTTGGAAATCTCTGCTATTAGTCTTGCTTTAGGAGTAAGGCTTTCATTTCTCTTCTCTGAAACCAGCTGACTCAACCCCATATGGATTAGAGGCCACGTTGAGCTGCTCGCGTAGCCTTCGTTTGTTTTTGGTTTAGCATTGCTTCGGGTACATCCAGAAAAATGTCTTTACATATTTGGATATATCCCCTTGTCTTCTAAGTCATCTTTTTTTTTAGTGAAGAGGGTGCATTCGTTTGCCCCCCCCCCCAAATTTGACACATTTTTATTCTCTTCCCAGCCTCAATGCCCTTCTCTCAGCACTGTGTCATTTCTGCCCCATGGGACATTCACTCTAGGGTTTTTTTTTCCCCTGAAAGCATTTTCCAGTTTCAGCACAGGGTGATCAGGTCTCAGCAGAAAGCAGTAGTTCCTTTGGGCCAAACAACAGAGATCTGAAATTCTAAAGCAGATAAGACTGGGGGAGCAAATCTTTGAGGGGAGAAAACCACAAAGAATTGAGCTAAAGAATCTGTTCACAATTTCCCCTTAAGCTATGTAGAGGAAGTCTCCAAGCAACTCAGCAGAAAACAGCAACTGAAAACCTAAATTGCTGAATAACTATCTCAATAGCCATGTCTTGCCTGAGAGACAGGGGTTGATGTCCAATTCCTGCCCTGGTGGGTTGGCTTTGGCAAACACACTAGATTTCCAGGAGAGACCTTATGCCAAGGAATAAGGGAAAACTGAAACAGACTAGCCACCAACAAAGCCAAAAAATAATCCCTGTCAAGATCAAATATCTGCCCATGCTCTCTATACCTGCCAGGGAAAATGTAACCCTCTTGGGAAGAGTACATCATTCAGCACCTGCATAATTTTTCATATGGAATGTGTGGCATTTAATACAAAATTATTTGTCATGTTAATAAAATAAAAGGACCAAGTGACCACGTGACCCCATATTGAAAGAAAAATCAAGGAACTAGCCCCGTGGATGATTCAACTTATTAGCCTTATCATAGAGGAACCTTAAAATAACTTTGATTAACATGACCAAGAAAATAGAACCAAAGATGGAGAATTACAAAAGACTTGAAACCTATAAAACCAAATGGAAATTCTAGAATGAAAATATACAACAACTGAAACTAAGAATCCAATAAATGGGTTTAATTAGAAAATTAGAATTGAGGATTAGAAAACTGGAAATCAGGTTATTAGGAAGAGAAGGATGGAAAATACAGTAAAGAGCATAAAATACACATGGGATATTGTGAGAAAGGTTAACATGCATGTAGTTGGAATCCCAGCAGCAAAGAAAAAAAAAATTGTCTAGAAGTACTATTTGAAGACACACAGAGAAAACCACACCTAATTACATCAGAGTCAAATGACTGAAAATTAAAGACCGAAAATCTTAAAAGCAGCCAGAAAGTAAAACATTATGTTCAGAGGAGTAAGAATAAAACTTACAGCTGCCTTTTCTTATAGAAATGGCAGAAGGTAGAAGACAGTGGAATATCTATATGAAGCGAAAAATCCTTAATAAGAGTAAAGTAAAGACATTTTCAGAGAAACAAATACTGGGAAAATTGGTTGCCAGTAGACCCATACTAAAATATTTAAACAATTTTTTTCAGGTGGGAGGAACATCTGAGAAAACATGAGAAACATAGATGTGCAGGAAGTCATGAAGAACCTTAGAAAATGTAAACATGTAGATAAATATAAATAAATATTCCCTATTTCAAACAATATCTTGTGGCATTCAGAATAGACAGGTAGGTAGATAGATATCAAGATATAATATATGACAAAAATAAGGCAAAAGGCAGAGAGGGGTAAATGAAGTTAAAGTGTTGCAAGGTATTCGTATTGTTTTGGAGGGACTGGTAGAAGTATTAATTGAAAGTAGTCTGTAACAAGTTAAGAATTCATGTTGTAATCTTTAAAAAAAATCGCTAAAAAATAATTCAAGGTCCAACGAATAATTCAATCAATTTTGTGTTTGAGAGCACGCCCAGCACTGTTAGGACTCACTAAAGGTAGCTCTAGGGTCAGTTCTCCAGAATCCTCACTGGGGGAGCGATGCTCAGTGCACACACACACCTGGCTTAGGTCAGGAGGAAGCCCAGCACTTCCACAGCTCTCTCCAAGTAAGTCCTCTCGTCTCTCTGTCAGTGAATCTTGGCTTTCCCAGGCCTGGAGGTAGGGGAGGCTGAAGGTGGCAGAGTTGATTGACAAGCCCTGCACAGATGACCTAAGACTTTGGTCTAGATTGAGGGTCAAGATCACCCATTTCTTAGCCTTCTCAGCCTACCCTGAGAAAAGAGAAGGGAGATCTCGTGTAAATAATCTACTTCAGTGTGGTGTTCTTAGCTGCTCTGGTGCAGGCATGTGTGTACAGTGAGTGTGTCAGTAATGCCAGCAGGCCCCTTGACTTTCCTACTGTGATCACCTGCACTAAGGTCAGACAGTGAAAATTAAAAGGCCACGTGGTCACCTTCCATTTGGATCGTAATTTGAAGTTTATAACACATTTTTCACACTTACTAGCTTATCTGGTCCTCATCATAACCCTGTCAGGTAGTCAGAGTGATTAAGATTATTTCCTATATTTCAGATTTGGTTAGTAAACTTCAGAATACCTAAGAAAACGTGTCCCAGGTCACAGAGAGATGGGACTCCCAGGCCACCTGTTAGGAGTCCCAATTAAAGACCAAATGGGAAAAGTAGCTTAAATAATCCATCTAGTTGAAATATAACTCGGTTTTATCATAAATGTCCCCATGATTTCACTTTCTTCACTGGCCCTCCAAACCTAGGTAATTGGGAATCAGCTGTATTTCCTCTTTTCACATTGAACTCAGGACCCCTATGAGTTTGTAGTTTCATGTTTTAATAACTAGTTTTCCATCCAATTGTTACTGCTCTTTGGTAGTGATTCTTCTGCTTTAAAGTTCTGTGGTTTTCAGAAAATATCTTTTATTGGGTATTTTTTCCTATTTATAAAAGAATTTCTGTTCATTATGGCAGTTTAGTTCAAATCTTACTCCTTAGAAGTAACCATCATTAAAATTTTGATTTAGATCATTTTAGGTTTTTTTCCTGTCTGTGTTACACATATATTACATATATGTAATTTGACATATTATATGTATAGTATAATGTGTTACATATGTTTTCTTACAAAATTTTGATTATTTTTGTAGCCAATATTTTTGTTAAAAGTATATGAACATTTTCTTATGGCATTAAGATCCTTACACAAAATTACTTCAATAGTATTCATGATAAAGAAATTTGCCTCATTTTTATTTCCATTATTGGACATATTTGGTTTTTTTCTCAATTTTTGCTAAAAAGTAATGAGGTCATCAACATCATTATATACAAATCCTTAAATATTTAAATAGATAAATTTCATCAGGATAAATTTATAAAAGTGGAATTTGGAAGTGAGCAGTATTTTAGCCAGCTCAGGCAGCTATAACAAAGTACCACAGACTGGGTGGCTTATAAACTACAGAAATTTATTTCTCCCAGTTCTGGAGGTTGGAAGTCTAAGATCAGAGTTCTGGTGAGAGCCCTCTTCTAGGCTGCAGGCTGCTGACTTCTCGCTGTATCTTCACACAGGGGAAAGAGAGCGAATTAGCCCTCTGGCCTCTTCTTATAAGGGCACTAATCCCATTTTGGGGGCTCCATCCTCAAACCTAATCACTTCCCAAAGCCCTCACCTCCAAGTATCATGACTCTGGGGATTAGATATCAACCTGTGAATTTGATGTGGAGGCAGGGGGCGGGGAGGGAGGAACACACAAGTTCAGTCCATAACAAGATTCTTAAAAAAAAGATTCTTAAAAAAAAATGTCATACAGATTGCTAAATAGGCCTTCAGAAAGGTGATACCCATTTACAATCCCATCTAGTTTTTGTTGTTGTTTGTTTTTTTAAGTTCTTGCCCTGACTTTTTTCTTTTCATTGCAAAGCTCTATGTTGATTTTCATTATTTTCTTCATAAAATAATCAGATGAGAAAAGTGAAGTGATATTAAAAAGCCAAATATGAAAACACATTTTTTTGTCTCCTACTTTTCAATCTCTCTGTGATGCATGACAGGGAATCAGACATTTTCTAGGCTCTGTTACCACAACCCGCCTTTCAGCTTTCTAGGGTCAGTTCTTGGTGATGCATTCGGGTTCATGTGAATGCAAAGAACAATAAACTCCGAAGCCATGTGTTTCCTCCCTGTGGTTTCCCATGGAGTTCCCTCCCACAGGTCAAAAGCTGCAGTTCTTCCAAGTTACCACTAAGTGTCAGGCAGGGAATAGTCAATCGCACATGTTTTGCTGATTTTTGTTCAGACTTGCAGCCTCCTTTACATGGAAATGTTCAATAAGAAAGCACATTAAATAAGCACACGGTGAACTTTCTGATCCACTCCTCTTTTGATCCCAAGAAGAAAACAATAATCTGGTGCTTTTCTTTCAAAATTAAAAACAATCGTCTTTTGATTCACAAAAATGTCTTTCTTAAGCTTCTTTCCCACTTGTTCAGTTGCTTAGTGTTTTAACTCCTTCTCAGTGGTAAATCTTCATTATAGTATTTGTATTTGCAAGAAACACACCACAAAAGATCCCTGGCTGAATACAAATCAAAACCCAAATTAATAAATTATTTAAAAATAAAATATTCAGTTCTAACTATAGATTTGAAAGGACTAAACTAAAAACTTCCTCCTCATCATCACGCAGGGTTTTCTTTCTAGATCATGTGAAAAGATAGCCCTGTCAGGCAGTCCATAAAAATTGTGATTCAAATAAAAAAAAAAAAACATATGGCTCAACATAGCATTGTAGTCAACGGTTTTATAAATAACTTCTTCTGGGAGATGTGAGAACCCCAAAGTTATTTTCTGCTGCTTAGAGATCTTTTCTACTCTGATCAACACCTAATTCTAGATTGGAGATATTGACAATTATTGTGGAAAATTCATACTTTAAGAAATATCCAGAGACATTAAAGCCCTTTGACCAAATAGCCAAACAGCTTGTAGAGCTAAAGGCTTTCTACAGTTTCTATTAGACTTGGCAACACATGAAGGGCTATTTCAAGGTTTACTTTCGTTACGGGTTGAATTGTCTCCACCATAAAAAGATATGTTGATATCCCAACACCAGTACTTCAGAATGTGATTTTATTATTTGGAAAGGGGGTCATTGCAGATGTAATTATTTAAGATGAGGTCATACAGAAGTAAGGGACCACCTACTCCAGTATCACTGGTGTCTTCTACCCCAGTATGACTGGTGTTCTTATAAGAAGATGGCCATGTGACCATGAAGGAAGAGAGTAGAGTTGTATGGCTGCAAAAGCCAAGGAACAACAAAGATTGCCAGGAGATTCCCCCAAAGCTAGGAAGAGGCGAGGAAGGACTCCCCTACCGGTTTCAGAGGGAGAGCAGCCCTGCTGACACCTTGATTTTGGACTTCTAGCCTCCAGAACTGTGAGATAATAAATGTCTGTGGTTTTAAGCTGCCCAGTATGTGGTACTTTGCTAAGGCAGCCTTAGAAAATGAATAAAACTTTCTTTAGAACAGTAGAAATCCATTAAAATTGCTTAAAAGTATACCCATTTATGAGTTGGGGAACTAGTTCAAGAGTTTGTTAGCATTAATGACTCACCATGTATAACATACAAATAAACCTATATATTCAGCGTTTTACATGTAGCACTAAAGGACATTCTGCCCAATTTGTGAAGGAATTTGTTTTGTGCTGACATCACTTTGTGCTCTCACGGATTGCCATAGGATGGTAGTGGAAATCAATAACCATACAGCGTGCTCACAGATGCTGGGATGCCCATTTGGTGTCGGTTTAGGTTTGCTTGTCCACATGCCAACCTGTCTCTGAAGACAGAAGGGCCCTTCAAATCTCAGCCCGTTTGAAGACTGATGTGAGAAGAGGACCCATGGGGATCTGGGGCTTGTATTCTAGCAAGTCTAATCCTTGCAGTATAGATTGTCATTTCCTTCTCGAGGGATTTTTTTCTTTCTCTCTTTTAGTAAGCTGCCTCCTGTTCCCAATGTGCTATCAGCAATTTTACTGATTTGGGTGGTTGATAGAGTTAAACTATCAGATGCTTTGGGAGTGTATTGTTTGTGGGCCCCGACTGAAAAGTTGATGGCGCTAAACTTTGGATCGAATTTGTTCAGACTACATACAGTTCATTCACAAACCAAGAAGCACCATCTGACTAATGTTTTGCACATATCATTTCACTTCCAAATGTCAAGTACTATTTTTTTTAAACTGTAAAGTAGTTAACAACACACTACAAACCCTTCAAATGTGTTACAGTTGAGGTATGCACATGCACATAAGTTGTGGCTGCGTCTTACTCGCTTTTCACACGTGTGACAAACATGGTTTTACTACCAAGTTGGAACTCACTAAGGCTGACCTTGATTTTGAAAGGCTCCCATGCAGATTTCTTCATCATGGGTCTTTGTCCAATGTACACAGTTACATAATTGCTTTTTTCACAATTGGCAGGCAAGACTTCTGTTCTAGTTCAGGTCACTTTTAACCTTGAACTTGCCTTCACATTTTCCATTATATGCTCTCTTTTCCATTATGAGTTCAAATCCATAATGATTTGAGCAGGTCAACCTCCGACTCTTAGAAACACATTTCAAACCAAACAATGCACGTTTTGTTCCTGGGAGCAAAAAGATCACTCTCCAAACAGTAAAAGAAGGTTTCTGTTTTGGCCAAGACATAGCTACATTTGTATTGGAATACCAAAAACTTGATAATTATCGTTCTGTAAACTGACTTGGGTCCATACTTTGTGTGCAGACAATTCTGGTGGCATTTAGTTTTCCTCACCCAGGCTTACTTCCTTCCCTAGGTCACTGTCTTTCTCCTCTAAGGTACCTTTCTAGTTGGAGATGTCCACATTAATCGTGTGATGGTTGTGTATGGTCAGTAGGAAGAGAGCAGGTGATTACATATAAAGCTGTAGAAATACTCCGGAAACCTAGAGGAGTCTTCTGAAAAATCCCCACTGTGAATGGTACCATTGTCCCTTCCCTGACTCTGTCCTGTCCCCATTACCTTTCCACCTGTGCTTATTTATCTGTGTTTAGACACAGCAGCACCTGATTCTTGAAAATGTCCTCCAAGTTACAGTGAAAAGAGAGAAGGGAGTCACTGTTTTCACTGACGATCATAAAAAGAGCTAAGGTTAATGAAATCATTTTGCTCTTAGCATTACCAAATTTACGACTGAGAACAGCCAATTTCCTCACAATTTAGCACATTTATTCTTCCAGGTCAAAGAGCACATCTGAACTGTCTTTAATGCAAAGTTCTTAATGTAGGGCCGAGCACACTGGCACTGCACGGCTCCCGCTGACTGACTGACCACCTACAACCGTTTGACTGAGGTTGCCAGGAAGGTTTGGCACACACATCCTCAATTAACAGATTGGATAGTTGCTAATTATCTGGGTGAGGGATTTGGCTCCCTGAGCTTGCCTTTTCCTGCAAACAGGAAGGAAAGATTCCACCATAGCGTTCTGAATGGTTGGAATTTGTCCCCTGTGGCCTACCATGATGTCACACTGACATTTTCTCACACGCAGTTTTTGAGGTGAATTTGGAATTTAGAAAGTTAATCTAATGAATCAAACAAATGACTTCGTATTGAAAATACCCTAAATCTGAATGCTTTAACTGGGATGAAGACTTTAGAAATGCAGGTTTTGAGAAAACGTTTTCAGGATATTTAATTATTTCCCTGGTGAGCTACGACAGTCCGTTGGTAGACTGCCCACCACGGGGGTTGTCCACGACAAGCTGTCTGTCTACACTGACTTCCTTTGCCCCCGCATGTATCTGGTGCGTGTCTGTGTCGCTGCCCACCCTCAGCAGCAATGCAAACCCAGTTGGCATTAGCACAACAAAATTGCACTGCAAAAGGGAAATTTTTGATCAAAATATGTGATATATTGCACATATATAAACATGGTACAAAAGTTATTTAGAAATTCCCTTTGCTTTTAATTCTTATTATAGACTTTTTTAAAACATTTTTTTAAAACAATTCATTTCATTAGTAAGTAGAAGACAGAGAACATCTTACTCTGATGACCAAGAATCTCGTTGAATTCCAGAGGCTTCAATTCAACATCAGTTTTCATCATAGAAGACCATAACTGTGTTGGAAGATAAAGGATTAGATCAAATATAAACCGGTTTCAATCTTTGAAAATTTTTTCATGTCATAAAACATGCAAAAGGACAATAAGACTACCAACAAAAACAAAACAACAATGACAACAAAACCCAGCTGGAATATTAATTCTTAAACCAGGCTACCCAGGATTGAAAACGGATCTCCCACTTGCTAGCTGTGTGACCAAGGGCAATTCCTTAAGCCTTCCATGCTTCAATATTCCCATCTGTAAAATGGGGATGATGATAATTGTATTGATACCTACCTATTTCATAGGTTGTTAAGAGGATTAAATAAGTAATTAACGTAAAGGACTTGGTGCAGTGTCTGATACATCATATATGCTAACACCAATATGTGTTAGCTGTGATTAATTGGGGAACTTTAAGTTATTTTTTATTTGTTTAACTTTTAAACATAGTGTGCATAGCAAATTAAAAAAAAACTTTTAGAAAAACTACCTTTTAGAAGGTTGTTAGCAATTTCAGTTTCTAGAGGTGAAACTATTATGACTTCATTCTGATAAACTCTCTGTAATAAGCCTCCAGGTCAAACCAATAAGGCTTCCTGGAGAGCTGTGGCTTGGGTTGTCACGTCCTCTGCTTAGAGAGGTAAACAACGAGCATCGTTGCCTGTGGTTTTCGGGGCAGAAGAATAATGGTTGTCCTGAAAAATGGGAGACTTAGGTTGAAATTCTGGTGCCCCTCACAAGTTAAAACTCCTAGATCTGGAAAATGGGCTGAGACTATGACGGTTGCGGTCTCTAGGCTCGGCGGGCTGCCTTCAGCTGTGGGGGTCTTGGGGAGGAGAGGACTTGTCGAGGTGTGGAGCAAACACGTGGGAGCTCTGGTCCCAACACAGGTGCTAGCACCTCTGTTGACCTGGCCCCCAGAGCAATCGGCACCCGGAACAGTGGTAGTGACTCTGAACAGACATTGGCTCCAAAGTTCTCCAAGTCCTAGGGTTTAAGGGACAAATTGCCAGGATAGCAGTGGGGAAGGGGACTGTGTGATGGACCAACTAGACAGGTAACCACAGAAGCCCAGGGAGGGTAAGTGGTTTGCTAAGTCCACTCAGGTAACCTGTGATAAAGGTAGGACCCAAGCCCTGGTTTCATAACTTCTCATCAAATATTCTTTCAGTTTCCTTCCAAGTACTTTCAGAAATTTAGAAATTTGGTTAGAGCTCTCCTGATGCCTGTAACTCTTGAGAAGAAATGGAGTTAGATGCACATGTTGCAGACACTGCCCGCATACTCTGTCTCATTCTTCTGGGACGAGGTGCCTGAGTTTGGGTAGAAGCTACCTGGAAGAGCGGAGATTCAGATAAATCAAGAAATACGTTTGACAACGTGAGGAACATGAAATATGCTTTGGTCCGCTCCTGGTCTCTAGTTATACCACTTTTATTTCTGTGTAGTGACAAAAGCAGAGGACACCAAAGGAAGCTTCCTGCGCTCTTAGCAAGCCATCAGTGTACAGAGGGTGGCTTGGAGCCTGTCTCCCCATAATTAGGGGAGGCAAAGGTGTTCCCAGCGTTGCTTCCTGAGTTATGGAAATGAATATCTTGAGCTTCCCCCTCCAGCAAAGACTGTCTGTTAATACCCAAACTACTTTCAGATTTATTGTGACAAGTGATACAGTACCATGTTCAAGGAAGAATTTTGGGATGCGTGCCTTGGAAACTTTTTTTTTTGTTGCCCATCTGTTTTGCTTGTCGCAATTCCTGTTTGTTTAAGATGTACGGGTGCCAGAAATGTGGAAAGAATGTGTGTAGCGACAAGTGCTATCGAGCCATTTTCACACTGGACTTATGAGAAGCATGTGCTGCCCATCTGTGAAGTTCTCATTTTATGCAAATTTAGAAAATAGATTCTTATGTCATGTTGCCTTAATGCCCAGGGGTAGATTGGAACATACATAAGGAGGAGAGAGACGGGGGAAATGACCCCATGTCCAGTGACAGAGTGGCCTTGCTATGAGTAAAGGAAAGACTGGGGTGCATGTTACTTGTCAAAAAGGGCAAAGGCCGAAGGGAAATCTTCTCCCCAAAAGTGTTGCATGCAGTAAAACTGAATGTCTTTAAGAAGATTGATTTTTTTTAGTCTATGAATGAGATGGTAAGAACCCCTATCTCAAGAAGCTTTGAATGGTAGAGAGAGAGAGAGAGAGAGTGTACGTGTTTATCCGTGGGTCTTTCCCATCTTCTGGAACATTCTGTGATGAAGGCCTCAGACATTCTCTGCGTTCTAAAGCAGAGCATTTTTAAAGAGGACCTCAGTGTGTGACTATTTCTAAGGGATCGTTCTCTCTGGACCTTTAAGACTGTGATTGGAGTTCTGTTTATCCCCATGCACTGACTTAGTCAACAAGCATGGTCATGTTAAAGTGACCATAAATAAAGGAGGGAAGAGAGTGCTCTTGGAACAAGCCCTGTGACCTTAGTGTGGATTTGAGAAGCGACCTGCACACAGACCGCTGTGGGTTATCCTGACACTAGGTGGGGTGAAAGGTCCGCCGTGCTGCCTCCTTGGTATCGCCATGTCCAGGGTGTGGCTGGAGAAGACTCCTCGTGTTTCCTGTCAGCAGGAATATAACTCCTTAAAATTTATCTAAATCCATTCTCAGTCTTCAAGACAAAAACAATCAAAAGCTGAATATAAATGAAATTTTTATATCACTAAGATAGTCACAACTCTAAGAAACAGAATAGTGAAGGGGTCTCAGAAAAGCAGCTGACATGAAGAGGGAGGGTGAGTGGCATCTGGCTGCAAGAGCTGGTGCTCTAAACCCAGAGGAGGGTGGGCTTCACGGGTGTGTGCCCTGGGCAGTCACACAGGCCCCCGCTTAGAAGGGCCCTGAACTTGGTTTAATACTTGCTGTCGCCATCTTGAAGTTCTTAATGATTTTTAAATAGGGTGCCCCCCATGTTCATTTTGCCCTGGACCTCACAAACCATGTAACTGGTCCTGCTGAAGACACATTTGAACAAATATTGGCAAATTCAAGCAGAGCGTGAGAAGGAAAGTTGAGATTGAAAGGTCCAACCTGAACAGGAGGGCCCAGTGTGGCCAAGGGTCTGCTTCCCCCTCGCTCCGTCATCAATATTCTTCATCCTTCAATATGCAGTGGGATCCTGGTGGCTGCAGCCTTGTCCCTCTTATGTGGGCTTCTCGGTACCCGTCCTTACAAGCGTAGGTTCCTCTTCGTCACTCCCAGCTTGGCCTTGGATCACCATCTCTTTTGCTGTTGGTCATTGTCTGGAAATCCTCAACACAATCCTTTCTGTTGACTGTGGCCCCAGTGGCATGGCAGTGGGATTGGGGGGAATTCCAGGCTTCTGTTAGGTTGTTAAGTTTGAGACGCCTGTTCATAGGCTAGTGGAAGTATAAAATAGGTGGTTAGATGTAAGTACCCAGAACTCAGATAAGTTCAAGGGTCCCATAGTTGAACGTCTTAATATCCACTTCCTTTGCCACACAATGACCCAAATATAGAGCTTAAAGGTTACCCCTCATAAGGACTCAGTGAAATTCTCAGCTAAGGTCCTTCTTCACGTGTCTCGGGAGGCAGAAGCAGGGGGTCACTTTATTCTTTCACTTATACTTATTTCCCTTTTATGTAATGATAACTAGGTCACTAAATGACAGCAGTGAACGGGGTGGTGGCTGGAGATAGGAGTGAATTGGGGGATGCAAGAGCAGCTGGAGAAAGCCACACCTGGCTGAGTGTTTGCAGTTGCCAGTCCCCGACTCTGTCACCAGCTGGCTGGGTTTGGCTTGCGATGGACTTGCTGCCTGAGCGTGGGACAGCTCGCTCAGTGGCTGGCACAGACACCAGCAGCCCTATCAGTGTCTGTTAAGTCAAAGGCATGTCCTCAAAAAACCCCCTTCTTCGAACTGAATATAGAGTGAGTCCTCTGGGGGTCACCCAGCTCCTAGGGAGCCCTGGTTATATTCAGAGGCTCTGTCTCCATAAGTGGAAGTTTGTTGCTACTACTGTTCATATTACTCATAGTTGGTTTACCTCATATGCATTGCAGGCTGGAACCAGACTGAGACAGATAATCACAAAGAGAGAAAGGCAGAGACAGACAGAGATAGAGACCTCCCCCACAAGGATTCAGATATGTGTGCCTCTGTGAAACAAAGCAGAAAACGGATGGGAAAGAACGGTCCTTTTTCTGTGTGCACAGAATAAATAGCATGCGTCGGTAACACCAAGTTTAGACTCTGCAGAACACGATTTCTAAAGCCAGGCTCCCATTTTGTTCTACACAACTATTTACAACTTCAGAATGCACCACATTCCATCCGCTTAAACCAACGCCCTAGGAATCATCCTCGATTCTTTCATTTCCAAAAACGTAGTCCATCAGCACATCCTATTGGCTTTGCTTCTAAAATCTCGAAGGTGTGTTCACTGCTCTTCATCTCCATTCTCCTGTCTCTGGTCCAGGCTGCCATCACCTCTTGCCTGGACCTTTGAAAAATCCTCCTAACCGATCTGCTTGCACCCACTTTGCTGACTCCCTAATCCGTTTTCCACACAACAGCCGCAGGATCGTAATCATTTGTGCCTCAGTTTTCTCGTGTGTAAAATGGACGTAGCATTAGCACTTATAAGGTTCTTATGAGGATTACACAAGACGATCAAAGCACTTAGTACAGTGCCTGACAATCAATTCCTTGTTGCTGTTTCCATACTTAAACCATTAAACAGTGTTTCTCTTTTCATCATTTTTTCATCTCTAATCCCCTTATTACATATGCCAGAGACATTTTTACTGGAATGTAAGTCTGATCCTGACAAAAAAAGCTTCCCGTTGCCTGCAGGATAAACTCAGATTTCTTGGCCTGACATGCATGGTCCCTTAGGAGCTCTCCCCTGCCTCCGTCTCTTTCCTCATCTTTCAGCACAATTCCTTCTTCTTGTCCCCATTCCAGGCACACATATAACTGCACCTCTCCACACTTGGGCTGTACCGAACTTCAGTGCCAGTTCCAAAAAGGCACAGTTTACTCCCTCAGTCCAGGTCTTTGCAGATGTCTTTCCATCTGCCTGAAATGCCTTCCTCTCCTGTCTCTCCTCTCCCTCTCCGCAGCGTCCACCAGTGTCCCCAGGCATGTAGAGAACTCCTACTCAGCATTTAGGACTTCACTTAGATAGTGAATTCCTGGTCACCTCCACCTTCCCCTGAACCCAACAAGGCTGAGTTAGCTTTGCCTGTGGTGTGTTCCCATAACATCCTTCATATACATCTATGATAGAATGTATAACAGGATGTGAAAATGGAAATCTTAGCTGAGGTAGAAGAAAACAGAAAACCACATCCCAAATAACATTTACAAAGAGGAAGGGAAAAATGGTTACCTGACTTTTCAACTTCCTCACCTATATCAAGTATAGAAAAGAGTTAAGCATTAGGGATTAGAGAAGGATTGAGGGGACCATTCCTTCGTAGAGGGTTATGCTGTAAATCCAATCTCCTCTACCTAGCGGAGGAGTGGGCAAGGACAGAAGGAAGAATTGCTCACAGCAAAGCATGTCATGAAGGAGGCACACGCACAGGTTCCAGAACCAAGGTTCCAGGGTCTGGCTCATTGCTTGCTGTGTGACTTTGAAAAAAATCACTAGGGTTAAAAAAAAAAGGACAAGGTTGACTTAGATCATTTCAATGGTCCTTTCAAGCCCTAACATCCACAATTCTACTGTTTTGGTTTGGAGAAATTTATCTCAACAGCAACTCTAAACCAGAGGATTAGATGAGGTAGAACAGCTTATTAATTTTTTTCATTTGAGGAGAGAGGGAGAGAGAGAGAGCGAGAGAGAGCTTGAGTTTCCTAGAAGGAAGACCCTTTTAGAGCTGACCCTTCAATTCTGAACATGTTATAGCCAAATACCAATTTGAGCCCAGTCATTTTGCATAGCTTTTCTATCATGAGTGGCTCTTGTCCCCAGGCTGTCTTTTACTGCCAGGAACCCCCCAGTAGTGGGTCGAATGGTGGCCCCCCAAAATGACGCATCCACATTCTCATCACTAGAAATTGTGCGTATGACCTTATTTAGAAAAAGAGTCTTTGCAGATGTAATTAAGTCCAGGAACTCCAGGATTATGGGGGTGGTGGGAGGGCCCTAAATCCATTGACAAGTGTCCTTATAAAAGATACACAAGGAAAAGAGGAGAAGATCGTGTAAAGACAGGGAAGAGATTAGAAGTAATGCTTGAAGTCACCCAAAGAGGGAAGAGGCAAGGGAGACTTCTCCTCTAGCGCCTCTGGAGATACGTGACTTTGATGACATCTTGATTTTGGACTTCTGACCTTCAGAACTCTGAGGCAATACAATTCAGTTATTTAAAGCCATCCTTCCCCTGCCCCTTGTTAGTGGTAATTTGTTACACAGCCCTAGGAAACGAATATACCGCCTGTGATGTTCTTCTGAACAGAGCTTGTGTTCTAGAACCGTTACTCACTGTACCGCACCAAAGCTCAGCGCCCTGGTGATGTTCCTTAAGGACCCAGCTAGATGAATATCTATGCCACCTGATAAACCAAGTTTTATCTACCTGGCTTGACAATTGTGGATAGCATTTTCATTTCTCTGGAGACCTTTCTGCCCCTAAATAAAAGTAATATGATATTTTTATAGTCCTTTGTATTCAAAGCATTTTCAGGAACATTATGTCATTCTTCCTACATGCCCCATTAGATAAATTAGAGATATCATCACCCTCATCTTGAAGGTGATGAAACTGAGCAACAATAGAATAAGTGACACACCCCAGGACACCCAAACCGTAGGGATGTAGATAAGACTGGTACCCAAGTCTTTGGCTCAGAGGAGTCTAATCTCCTCATTGTCAAAGGACCAATGGAGAGATATCTTGAACACGGTAGCAAATGAACACTTCTCAAATCGTAACAAAGAGGGGACTGTCGATGCTGGTTACTGGCAAAGCTGTTAACTACTAAATAACTAACCCTCTACCAATATTATGAAAGTCCTGTAACTCCCATCTCACTCTGGGGGAAAGTCAAATTCTTAACTGTGGTCCGCAGGATCTGGCCCCATCCTCTCCTCTCCCACCTCAACTGCTGCAGTCCTCCCAATTCCACCTCAGCTCTAAGCACCTCCCCTGGCCTGTCGCTGCTTCCTGGGTTCCCTTGGGACATCTGCCTCATCTTGGCCTGAAATATTCACCCTCCACTTATCCTTACTGCCAGCGACCTGGCTTCCTTCCGGCTTTTCCTAATATATCCCCTTCCCAGTTTGACTCACCACTCTAATTAACATTGAATACTCTCCCCACCCCCAAATCTATTTTTGCTTCCCTGCTTTATTTTTCTGCATATCACTGTGTATTCTACTGATCCCTGAAGGGTGAGTGAGACTACAAAAGGTAAAATTAAAAATGGGGAGGAAAAGACAGTTTTATCCATGAAAACATCATGAACAAAGGAATAGGGGAATAAAAGTCTGGGATCGTCCCAGAGCCAACATAAAAGACCAGCTGTGCACTTTGAAGTTTCTGTGTCACAGGACGTGTGCTGTTCATGGCCAGGGCTCTGCTTCCTGTGCAGGAGGCGGCCAGTCAGGTGGAGCTCCTCGGGCCCTGCCCCGGCCGCATCCAAACCAGAGCATCGATGGCAGCCTGGGCATATCAAAACAGCATCTCTGAATACAAGGTAAATAATGACTTGAGAAGTTCTCTCTCTCTCTCTCTCTCTCTCTCTCTCTTTTGTTTTTTAGCAAGGGAAAACAAAATGTATCAGCAGAGTAGACAATCACAGCTTAACTGCCTGAGAGCCTGTGATATAATTAGGAAGTTGGTCCGGGAACCACAGGGCCACTGTCACACCCAGCTGAGAGAGCAAGTGCAACGTGGGGCGGGATTGTACCTCACCCACAGCACCAGACTCACAGGTTCCTCAAAGAGAGGAAAATGAAACATGTTTTTATGACGTGGAGTATGGATACTCTAAACTAAAATTAAGACTTAGTCCAAGTGGTGTGTGTGTACCGGTATGTCTGTGATGTTCAAAATCTTCTCCTCAGGACTTTACACAGAAGTTGAAAGCTGACAGTGAAACCAAAGTGAAAATAAATAGGTTTCTGCCATCCCTAATATGGGTCTGGAAAGAGACATTAATTTCTTGATCACGTGATTGGGGAATAATGACATGAGTCCTTCCTTCTGCCCTCCCATCCCTCCATTTTACCCCTTGGAGAAGAATCCAAGTCATGGTAGAGAGGAAAAGGCACCAGACTGGAGTTGGACCAGTCTCATGGGCTTGGCTCAAAGCCCTGCATTTTTATTTCCAAGGCAAGTGAATTTGGACAAGCCCTTAACCTCTCCCAGCCTCTTTCCTCATCTCAAAATACTACTAATCTCACCTCCCTCCAAGACTTGTAGTAAGAATCCAACTTGACCATGAATACTAAAAAGGATCAGTATTGTATGGCGGACATGTCAGACTACCTGTGTTCAAATTCCCACTCCATCTCAAGATTAGCGTTCAAACTTCTGTAAATTGTTTAAAGTCCCAAACACTCAGTTTTCTCATCTTCAAAGTGGGGATAATAATAGTGCCCTCTTCAGAGTTGTTGTAAGGATTAAAGCAACTCACAAAAAAGCTGCTTAGAACCTGCATAGATAAAACTCAAAACATATAGTAATTACTATAACAATCGTTAAAATTTCTGGTTAACAGTTAACTAAATAGTTGGAATAATTATTTAGATAGGTCTTGGCATGAAGAAGGTGCTCAGGAAATGATAGTGGATAAGCTAAATTTACAACTAGCAACTTCCAGCAGAAAGTGTTTCTTCCCTTTCTTGAGTATTCCAGCCAGAACGAAGTCTACCCACGTGGAATTTCAGTCTCTGTGTCACAGGTCAGGTGCCGGGACACCCGGGCACATGGTGCCGCTCCAGGATTCACGCTGGGGAATAAATACATCGGAGAGGCAGTGCATTGATAAAGATCCACAGTTCTAGAAAGTCCTGGAGAACCCCTTGAATTGCCTCCGAAATGGGGGGTTTGAAGGGACTAATGTATAACTCCCCATCTATAGGCAGTTATTTTACTTGACCCGCCCTATAACTCTGTAGATCGGCCTTGTTACATGTTTACATATGAGGAGAATGTAAAAGTAAATCGCTGTGGATTCAGATTCAGGTTGTCTGACTCTGGAGCCCACATAATGCCCTCTTAGCAGGATAAAACCATGCGCAAGACCAAAGCCCCTGCACTTAAAATGCCTATCAGTGTAACTGTGGTAGTTAAGAGAGCTACGTAAGTGATGGAAATTAAGACTGCCGACTGAAAAAAAATCCACCGCCTAAAAGTTGAGAATCATGTTGTATTTGGTGGACGTGCTGAGGACTTAAGCCTGGGAGGCAGCCTCTCAGAGGACTCTGAGGGAGCGCTCTGCAGAGCTAAGGGAGCCGCGAGGCTATACAGGAGTTTTTGCAAAAAACCAAAATAAAACCCAGGCAGTCAGAACATCAAAAGAGGACTGTTAATTAAAGAAAACCAGACTTCTCAAGTTAATGAATTTAGCACTTTTCTATGTATGGGAAGATGCAAGAGTCTGGGCTCATGGAGATCATTCCTTTGATATGCACCTTAACTATCTAGGGCCAGTATCCTGCTTTTCTCCATCCTGAATCGCCTCAGGGTGCACAGTCAGGGCGCTGCAGTGGCCGAAGGCTTGATGTTCGCAACATCATTTGTTTCTGATATGACAGGTCACATTCCTCGTCGGCAACACGAAAATGTGAATATCCCAAGTGGCGGTCTGATTATAAATGGACGATATTCCTGAACCAAAGTTCAAAGGGCAGAGGTCACATGTGGATGGGGTTCAGGATAGGCTTTATTGTGAGCTGCTGCTAAATGAGATATTTAATTTCCCTGGGCAGAGCTAAGGGCAGGGGATGGAGAGAGAGAGACAGTCCAGCAGGTAAACAGAATGCCACACCCGGAGTCGGCGAGACCTGTGTTTTCCCTGATCTGCCACTTGGTGGCGCTGTGGCTGGGCAAGTGATTGATCTCTGAGCCCTCCTTTCTCGCAAGGGGTGTGAGATTTGGAGATCATGCAGAGCCAATGTTTCAATAAATGGTGCTACTGTTATGATTTCTCCAGGTAGCTAGAAGTAAGAGGCACGGAGGAGAAAAATATAAGCCCTACTTTAGGGCATACTTAAGAACAGAAATAACACAGAAAAAATAATTGAAATAGTGAAACGAGAAAGAAAGCTTCTCTCTACAAATACAGACATATGAGTGCATGAACATGAACTCAGACACATAACAAAAACACAGAAATACTTCATCGGTGTCTTGGGAGTGGGCGGAGTTGGAGACCATTTGTACTTTTAGGAATCAAAATGATGGTTGCCTTCCATTTTTCCATATCTGGAGACCAACCAGGACAAGAAAAAGACATACCTTCCCCGCCTTCACACTCCTTAGTCAGACATTAGCCAACTCCCAAGAATTGTGGGTTCTGGTCAAGGGGGCTGATCCCAGAACTGTGGCGTGTTTCTCATGACCACAGGACTAAAAAAAAGCACTCCAAAACAAGCGGCAACCCAAAAAAACAACATATTGCCATCCTGCAAAAAAATCTAAGTGTGCTGAAAAAACAACAACATATGGCTGGGTGGGGTGTGACCAAAAGGAATATAGTTATCACGTTTGGAACATTCCTTTTACAGACTTGAGTGAAAAGAAATTTTCTAGGACAGAACATGGAGTAGTCCCAAAGCCTGCCTTTTTTGAAAGCACAATTGAGGACAGGAAAAGCAAAGAAGGATTCGTTCCAGGTGACTTACAGCCGAGAGCCAGGAATGGAATCTCACCCTTGACCCAAGAATCTGCTGAAAAGAACCAAAGCAGACAGAAGAGGAAGAGATAAGGCCAGGCTCACTGCTTTGTAACCAGAGTGCTGTTGAGATTAAAACAGAGAGAGGAATGGAATGTACTTGAACATGCTCATTATCAACACCAGAGCCACAATATACACTGATAATAGCCCTGGGGTGCCGTCATTATGTACCTGGAATCTGGGTTTCATTTGAACAAAACAGAATTAGCTTCAAGTGCAGTGCTCTGCTGGGGATCTCCATTATATAACTGTTGCATAACTCAAGGTGAAGTTACACAGCCAGGCAGCAAGATGACTGGGAAATGAGTTTTCAAACTTTGGGACTTTTGCTGTTTATCTAAACCTGGCCTATTTACCCACTAGTTACACACACCGTGAGTAACCTATGCCTGAGGTCCTCTCTGTAGATTGGTATCTCTATGGGGTCTTTTATTCTTTCAGTAGGAAACTGTAGAGAGACAGTCCAGCAGGTAAACAGAATGCCACACCCGGAGTTGGCTAGACCTGTGTTTTCCCTGTTCTGCCACTTGGTGGCGCTGTGGCTGGGCAAGTGTTTGATCTCTCCTTTGTGCCAGGACTGGAGGCAGAAGAAAGAGGCACGAGGAAGATTCCTGCCCTCAGTGAGCTCACAGTCTAGGAGGGAAAGGGTTATACGAACAGATCATTAACACGTACTACGCGCAGCGTGATCACAAGTAACCACTACAGTCCAGAGTACATAATAAGGAATGCTGTCTGTTTTAAAGCTGAGCTCACCCTGTGCTTGCCTCCCCTCTCTTGCTCCACCCCAGCTTCTGCTTGGTGGAGTGAAATTACATTTGTCCTTTCAAACTATTTCAACACCTTTTGGTATAAACAGTGTCTTTAAGATATACTCAGTCTGTCCTGGATTAATATCTATTCAGGGAAGTTATCCTACTTTGTTTGGTCTGCTGAAACAAAATACCGCAGACTGGATAATTTGTAAACAACATATATTTATCGCTCACTGTGGGAAGTCCAGGATCCAGGCACCCACACGGATGCCTTCTGGTGAGAGCTGTCTTGCCGGTTCACTGCGCTCTCACATGTTGCAGGAAGTAGGGAGCTTTCTCAGGCTACTTTTATTAGGGCACTGATTCCCTGCACGGGGGATCTGCCCTCACGCTGTAATCATCTCCCAAAGGCCCCGCCTCCTAATCCATCGTCTTGGGTGTTAGGTCTCCACATGTGAATTTTAGGGGGACACCAGCCTTCAGACCATAGCAGAAGTTGAGTGCAGTCAGTTCTGGCCTCCCTCCCCATCCCACTCCCAGCCCTTCGCCCGTCTTTCTCTCGAGGAGACAGATGATTTGAAAGTGGGAATGGTGGAGGTCGTTGTGAGGGTTCGTACGTAGTCAAGTCTCATTTTGCTCCATCTGATGCCTACTTGTGACGTCTCTGCAAACGATTCCCTGGTGCTCACTGGGTAGCTTATGCTGGATTACTGAGAGGTCACCCCTTTGGACATTGTGGACCCGGCTGTGCCTGAAGCCTGGAGTTCCTGTCATCTGTGGTCTCCAAGTGCCATCCCAGGTCTTCCCCAGGCCCTGGAGTCTCTTAGCATTTTCGCATCCCCCATGGCGGTCCTGGAAATAGCGGGTCTATGAACTGTGGGTGTGAATGAGGCTGTGGGTGCCCCACGGGCTCTCCTGGGTGGACGCCATCCTCAGTCATTCTCAACTACCTCCCATGTGGCACCATCTTCCTCTGAATTTAGGAATCCTCCAGGAGGCTTGACATTTCCTGGGCTTCTGTAATGTAAGGGAAAGCCTCTTTTCTCTGGACTTCCCCCAAACTCTCTGGTTATTTCTAACAACACATCCCCGCAGATTCAGCCCCAAGGCTGGGGGGCCCCGCAGCTGACCAATCATTGCTCTCCGCTTCCTCTCTGTTATTCCTCCATGACACCGGCAGGGTTTCCATCTTCCTGTAGGACAGGAACTGCTCCTCTGTTGTGTCCTTACTTGGGTGGCATTTGCACTCTATTCCCATGAGGCAACATGTTGGAATGGCTACAAAACAAACAAGCAAACAAACAAAAATATCAAATTACTAAAGCAGGAAAATGCATCAGCACGTATTTAAAAAATAAGGCCTTTACAGCAGTGCTGCGATAGATCAGACTTCTTGAGGCAGGAGCTCTACCAATTCTGAAAGGAGACATTTTCCATCCTTGATTTCTGCCCCAAAGCGGCATTTGAAGGTATGTGGAACTATTTACTATTAGTATACCACTTTTTCCCAAGATAATTAGAAAGCACACTGTCCTCTCCAGAAGCCCAGTGCCTCAGCTGCATAAGGATTCTGAAAATTTGAACATCATAATTTTAGTGTTAAAAAAATTGCAGTGGTGCTTCCCTGGTGGCGCAGTGGTTGAGAGTCTGCCTGCTAATGCAGGGGACACAGGTTCGAGCCCTGGTCTGGGAGGATCCCACATGCCGTGGAGCAACTAGGCCCGTGAGCCACAATTACCGAGCCTGCGTGTCTGGAACCTGTGCTCCGCAACAAGAGAGGCTGCCATAGTGAGAGGCCCGCGCACCGCGATGAAGAGTGGCCCCCGCTCGCCACAACTAGAGAAAGCCCTCACACAGAAATGAAGACCCAACACAGCAAAATAAATAAATTAATTAATAAACTCCTACGCCCAACATCTTAAAAAAAAAATTGCAGTGGTGCAGAAAGTTTTATTTCAGTTATATAAAAGTATAATAGCTGTGTCAGGTTGCAATTTCCAAAGTTTTCTCCTATCATAGTACGCTTCTTCAATATGACCTCGCCTCTTCCCATCAAGATGTGAAATCTAATTCTCCCGCTCTTGAATCTGGGCAGGGTTTTGACTGTTTCTACCAACAGAGTACAGTGGAAGAGACAGTATGTGACTTCCCAGGCAACGTTGTAATAGGCCATGCCTTTTCTGCCTTGTCTGCTGGACCACTTCCATGTAGGATGTCCACTTACCCCAAGGCGCCATGCTATACGGAAGTGAAGCTACATGGTGAGGCCAGAGAGGCACTTTGGTCAGCAGCCTTGGTTTTCAGAGTCATCCCAGCTCAGCACCAGATGCGTAAGTGAACTCGCCTTCAGATAATCTCAGCTCCTGGACATCGGGTCAGCCCCAGCCTTTGAGTCTTCCCTCCTGCCCCCCAAACTCTCTTCACTGTTCCCTATCCTAATTCCTGACCTACAGAATTTGTGAGTATAAAAAAATACGGTTCTTGTAGACAACCCACTTTTCAACAACGAGTTATGTAGCTTTAGTAACTGGAACAATGACTTAACTTATATGATGGTGTATTTGCCTACTTCCAAAGCTGTCTCAGTCGAGGACTTAAGAACCAGACTCTCTTTATTGAATCTAATAGTCAAAAATGAGAATGAACCACTGAATTCCATTTCATCTATTGCGGAAGACAGGAAACACCTTGTGTTTCTGTGAATTGCGTAAACCAGAGTTTGGTGCGTGAACGTTACGTCAAGGTCTGGACAACTTGGTTTGGGGCTAACCAAAGCACATTTTTCTACAATAACTAAAACTAGATGATGCTTGGTGGGGAAGAGGGAGACTATAACTAGCACGAAGTTTTCTCCTCTCAAATAAAGATCTGCAGAAATTACTAGAACTAAGTCTGTATCATGAAGCTAACAATGAGGGACACATTTATAAAGCAAAATCGGACTCCAATAGTTTGGGCTAGGCTAGAGAGGGAAGAGCAAACTGCATGGAGATTTGAATAAGGTTTCCACCAAATCGAGACCTACCATGTGTTTTTGGGCGGTGAGGGCAGAAGGAAGGCGCTGCCTCTGCGTGGGTGGAACTCGCTCTCTGAAAAGACTCTGGAAACTTATTCCCATCCTCCGGGAGTTGGATCCACGTAGATACAACAATTCGAGGATGCTCAAGTCCCTTACATAACACTGCACAGTACAGTCAGCACCCATATCGGCAGGTTCTGCATCTGTGGATACAGAGGACCAACAGCATCCTGAAAACAATCTTCTAAAAGCAGGGAGGGCTTCCCAAGTCGAGTAGGGTCTACTCCTGCTTTCTTTGCTGTGTGTCACTGGGCATTTTTATAGACGTGAACAAGTGAACTGCGGCAGGCCAGGAGTACATGCAATCTTGGGGTTAAGGTATCCTATTCATTCTCTGGTAGGTATGAGCCCTGTGAACTCCTGGGGAACCAGTCCTGATCATAACAGAACTGGTCAGAGGACCCAACCAAAGTCAGTGCTTAATTCATCCCTGTGACGTGAGAGGCCACGGCCATGTCCCTGACCCTGAGGACCTAAAGATGAAGAGGAAATGCAGCAGAGAGTATAAATAAATAATTACCCTAGAAAGTGATTCTTGTGCATATCTTTATGATAACATTTATTACATTGTGTTGAAATTGTCTACATATGTGTCTGTCTCCTTAACTAGGGAAAACATTCTGTCTAACTCATCTTTCTATCCACAGCATCAACATAGATTTTGGCTCGGAGAAGGCACTCAATAAATGCCCTGTGAAAATAATTGAACCTGAGGTAAAAGAGGAGAAGTAAAGGCATCTAGGCGGCATGGAGACTCTGCAAGTCAGAAACATGGGAATTGTCCTGGGCTCCTCTCCCTCCCTCTCAACTCCCACATTGTCCAACTTCTAAGCCCCGATGTCTCTCCCTCCTAATTCCCTCTGCCTTCCCGCCTTCCCTCCTGCTACTGCCTCGAGTGACATCCTGGTCATCTTTTTCCGGGGCTGCTCTAATAGTCTCCTGACTGGCCCCTGCCCTCTGTCTCACCTGCCTCTAATTTGCTGTCATTCACCATGCTGCCACTGGAGAGATGTTTCTAAAAGGCAGATTTGTGTATGTCATTTCGCTGCTTAGACATCTTCAAGATCTTCCCTCTGTCTACAGGATCAAGTCCAAACCACCTTGATTATCATCCAAGACCCTCCGTGATCTGACCTACGGTCACCTTCTTCAAGTTCATGTCCCATGTACATCCACATTCCTCCGTACACTTGATCAAAATGATCCTCTTTCAGCTCCACCAATGTTGTTGGACATAGATGTTTTTGCACATAGTGTTTTCCTGGCTATGAACCCACTTCCTCCTTCCTCCCCAACCCTATCTTTACTATGTCTGGCAGAGTTCTACATGTCCTTGGGGCCCACTCAGGTGGAGCTGATCACCTTCTTTGTACAGTCATTGCGCCTTTATTCTGTTATAGAGAGAGCACAGCTTCAAGTGTGGGATGGTGGCCACTTGTCTGAAGCTGCTCGGGCTCATATTCCACCTCTAAGGCTTACCAGCAGGGTCATCTTCGCCAAGTGCTTAACGTCTCGTTACCTCCATTTCCTCATTTGTAAAATAAATTCCCCGGGTCTCTGGGAGCTGACGTTTACGGCAGCCCCCATGCCTATCTTGCATTCTGCTAGGGTTTGGCCAGTAGGAGGCTCTGTCAGATTCTTGGAGGTTCAGGGAGAGTGAGGGTAAAATGAGTTCTGGACCTATAATTTCAACATGTATTGGGGGCTGGTTTTTGCATACCGACAAGCAATTCTCAAACACCAGCTGGGTGTCCTCCATTCAGCTCCGTTCCGATGCTATCTACGTGAGGAAAGCCTCAGACCCCACGGGTTAGGGGCCCAGTCCCCCGAAGCTGCCCCTCCAGCCACACTTCAGATGCCACTCGCAAGCCAGGGTTGTTACCTGTGCTTCTGACAGACTAGCTACAGATTGGAGGGTTCAATGACATCCCGCCCAGAATTTGATTAATTTGCTCACAGAGCTCAGAGAAACATTTTACTTACCAGATGACCAGTTTATCATAAAGGGATGTAATTCAGGAACATCCAGATGGAGGGATGCATAAGGCAAGGTACGTGGAAAGAGTACAGAACTTCAGTGCCCTCTCAGAGGGCATCGCTCTCCCCAAATCCCTATGTGTTCCTCAACCCGGAAGCTCCCCGAACCGTGTCCTTTTGGGTTTTGATGGAGGCTTCATTACATAAGCACAATTGATTAAATCATTGGCCACTGGTAATTGAACTCAATCTCCAGCCCCTCCCCCTCCCAGGCGGTGAGGGGGGACGGGGCGTGGGGGGCAAGGCTGGGACTGAAAGTCCAAACCCTCTAATCACAGGGTTGGCTCCACTGACAACCAGCCTCATCCTTAGACGGTGGCCAAATCCACTTATTAGCATAACAAAAGTCAACTTTATACTCTCATTCCTTAGGAAATTCCAAGGGCTTTAGGGGTTCTGTGACAGAAATGGGGACAGAGACCAAATACATATTTCTTATTATAAATCACAGTATCCCACCGGGCCATGTATTCTTTTCCCTGCTTCTCCCCTGTCAGGCCCCCTGGCCACAGCTCCTGCAGCAAGACCTTCTCCTACAGCTGCAGTTGTTTCCCAGGTTCCACTACCTTCCTCTGCATTTCTCAGGCTCCCCTCCGGGGCTCCATCTTCCCTTTCTCACACCTTTGTGGGTAGATCCTTCTTTAGACAGTCCTCAAGTTTTCCGTTTGGACCGCCTGTCTCTAACCAGGACCCTGACTGACACATCCCCCCTAGTGGCTGGTGAATGTTGAAATGCTAGGCTTTAAAGACTTTAAGGTTAGGCTGCCCTTCAGCTCTGTGTTCTAGCACGGTACCTGATGCAACATGGTAGAAGTTAAATGTAAATCTCTCCATGAATTAATGAGCCAACGAGTGATTAACACCTTGGAGAACGGTACGGCGGGTAGTCGGGAAAGCCTTCGAAGGGCAGATGATTGCTGAGTTAGGTTTGAAGGACGTTAAGCAGGGACATGCCTTGCCAAGAAAACAGCACGTGCAAAAGTACAAGGCATACAGTGTTTAGGGAACTGCAAGTAATAATTATTACTGGAGCACGAAGCATGTTGGGCTCCTATATAAGCTTTCTTTGGTATAAGTGATTCTGCTGCTACTGCAAAGTTTGAAATCACTGTCTTCTGAGCCAAGCTCCTCACTTTCTAGATAGAGAAAATCATATCTAGTAAAGGAAAAAGCATTGTCCAAGTTCACCGTTGAGCCCTCTGGAGCAGTGTTCACTTATGACGGGGAAGTTCAGGTCTCCACTGTATCTGCTACCTTGAGCGGACTTAAGCCCTGGCACACCACAGAGCGCAAGTGGGGACACTCCAGACCTTGAGGCAAGCACATTAATGGGGCCAAGCTCATTGTTTTGTTAGAGGCGTCGCTTGCCAAATGGAGTTGGCTGTGTAGGGAAGGCTTTGGGGCAGAGCCCTTGGGAGGCTAAGGACATCACATTGCAGCAAACAGACACAATCAGGCCACGATTCACCCTGCGTGGTTCCTTTCACCAGAGAGCTGGCCTTGGAGACCACATTTTCAGGGGTGAGTCAGATGGCAGGCGTGTAAGGCATCATCCTGCAGGTCCTCCCGTCGTTGCTGAAGTAGAGCCACAAAAACTGGAGAGTCCACAGCCCAAATGTCAGGAGAGACCCCTGGAGGGAGCCACACACTGACACTTACTCTTTGCAACTTCTTTTCTCCGTGTGCTTGCTAGTGACTTGGAGAAAGAGGAAGCAAACGGGATGTCACCAGAATGTGGTAGAAGTGACCATATCCGCTTCCCTCAACTTTGTACAAGTACAAATGTGTGGACATAGGAGGTGCTTTAATGAAAAGCTTACTGAATAAATGAGTGAATGAGTGAATGAATAAATATCCTGTACCTTGTTTTGGAGCTATTTGGATAACTGGCTCTTATGGACTGAATGTTTGTGTCCCCTCTAAATTCCTGTGTTGAAGCCCTAACATGCCGTGTGATAGTATTTGGAGATGCGGCCTTTGGGAGATAATTAGGGAGACAATTAGGGAGATAATTTGGGAGAAAATTAGATGAGGCCACGAGGGTGGGCCCTCACGATGGGATTAGTGTCCTTATAAGAAGAGACACCAGAGAGCTTTCTCTCTCTTTCCTACCACATGGACACAAAGAGGTCACCTGAGCACACGGCAGGAAGGCGGCCCCTCTGCAAGCCAGGAAGAGTCCTCACAGAAGCCAACCATGCTGGCACCCTGATCTCAGACTTCTAGCTTCCAGACCTATGAGAAGATAGATTTCTGTTGGCTAAGACACTCGGTCTGTGGTATTTTGTTATGGCGGCCCACGTTGACTAATACCTGGCGATAGCTGCACCGCTTTTGTAGCTATTGGTAAAGAAATGAAATGACTTTCAGTTGCCAAGAAGAAACACTTAGAATCATTTTAAGACTGAGATCCAGTGAGAAAGTTTGCTCTTCTAATGAGGTTCAAATATTAACTCTAACACCTCACAGGCATTGCCATCCAAAGGCTCAGGCCATAATTAAACATTTTTAGTCGTAGTAAAACAAGCCCCCAATCACTTATCCAAAACCCTTGGGGCCAGATCTATTTCAGGGTTCAGAATCTTTTAATTTTAGAAAGATTTGGTGCATATGCCATGCAGTTCCTAATATCCTCAGTGGTTTCTCAGCAACACACCATAACCAAACACACTACTGTTTCTGTAGCAAAACGTATACATATCCCCACTAACTGTGATTAAGACTGTGATTGCATCAGCTCAGTTCAGGTTATGTTTTGACACCAAATACTTTTGCTAAAAACTTACAAAGGCTTTTGATTTTCAGAGCTTTTTGGATTGGATATTGAGGATAAGAGCTTGTGGACCTGTAGTAGTAATAGCTATATATTTGTTCAATGCTTACTGTATGTTAGGGCTCTACTAAGTACTTTATATACATTAGTTTATTTAATCTTTAAAGGAGAGAGACAACTATTAATAGACCCATTCTCCCATGTGCGAACAACTCTCAGAGAGCTTTGTAACATGCCTTCAGCCACGTATCTGCTCACCTTTTAGCCACTCTTCTGCACTGCCTTCTGCTGTATGGACAGAGAGGCAGAGAAGGCTGGTTTGCCAGGAGGCAGAGAAGATTGAAGAAGACGCAGAGACGAGAGACGGAGAATGAGGAAACACCTTTTAATTCCAGTTTCTGGTTTTAGCACTCCCTGAGGTCTTGCTTATTTCCTGGGTTGAAATGCATCCCTTTTTTCCTTAATAAACAATCAATTTTTGGTTATTATAGCTTAAGATGGTTTCTATTACTTGCAAACAAATAATCCCAACCAATACCATGTGGGGCAGATGTCATTTACGCAACTTTTATGAATAAGCACATTGAACCTCAGAAAAATTAGGGGACCTAACACACATACACATGAAAACAGCTAAATCAAACAAAAGGCTTTCTACTGATTAGTAGTCAAGGTAGTTCTCACAGCAACGTTGTCTACCTGATGAGTTCTTTCTACTACATCATGTTGCCTTTTACTACGCAAGAACAAAAACTTTCCAGATGATTAGCTGAATGTTGTATTTGATTAAAGGTACAGTGTTATGAGCTTAGAAGGAATGTTTTCAATGCAGAACAAGTACACATAGGAGAATGACACGCAGGAATGTGGAAAAGTTTCATTATACATGGAACTGAAAAAAATCGACCGAGGTGAATGGGTTGTAATTCTCAGGGTTTGTATGTGTTGGACAGGGGTGGAGGGGGTAGAGAGAACAGCAGGAGTGGGGCTCTTTGTCACTGTGGACAATATCCTCTGAGCGGGCCATTAGCTCAAGGCTATTTCCATAATGAATGGTGACCATATTGCCGATCGCTCCTGGGGTGACCATAGATCTTCTGTGGTTGGTGTAGGTTTTCGTTCCTCTTTGACAGCATAGATGTTCCTTTTATTTATCTGAACTATCTTACACAATATACTACCTAATTCACTACTTGGGAGCATAACATCTAGTAGGCGAGTCACAAAACACACACTTCATTACAGAAGCTGTCCTACAGCCAAAAGAGGTGAAGTGCAAGGCCAAATGTGATGCTCTGACACAGGTAGGCTCTGGTTTGTTTGTCATGGTCATCCTTAGATGGGAATCTTTTAGCCAAATTGTATACGTGTGTTCAGCAGACAAAGATTTACTAAAGACTTTCTGGTTCAGTTCTACAGGTATTATCCTACTAGTGAAGCTTCTTAAGAAAGTATTCGAAAAAGGACCCCTGTCTGGGTAGGACTCAGGCTTTAGTCCAGCTTTGGCTGTGAATCAACTGTGTGACTTTGAATAAGTTACATAAATTCTCTGGGGTACTGTTTCCTCACCTGGAAAATGAGGAATTTTTTTTTGACAGTTCTTGATCCTCTTATTAGAAATGTAAAAAATGCTTTAAAATTCCCTTTGGAGGAAAAAAAAATCTCTTAAAGGTTAACATAAATTCTACTACCAGTGAGCAAAAAATATAGGTCATGTAACTAAGACGTATAGATCGAAAGGACATCTTTCTTCCTTCCTTCTTTTCTTCCTTCCTTCCTTCCATTCTGGCTGCATTGGGTCTTCGTTGCTGCACGCGGGCTTTCTCTAGTTGCGGCGAGCGGGGGCTACTCTTTGTTGCGATGTGCGGGCTTCTCATTGCGGTGGCTTCTCGTTGCGGAGCACGGGTTCTAGGTGCTTGGGCTTCAGTAGTTGTGGCACACGGGTTCAGTAGTTGTGCCTCGTGGGCTCTAGAGCGCAGGCTCAGTAGTTGTGTCTCCAGGGCTTAGTTGTTCCGCGGCATGTGGGATCTTCCCGGATCAGGGAATCGAACCCATGTCCCCTGCATTGGCAGGCAGATTCTCAACCACTATGCCACCAGGGAAATCCCCCAAAGGACGTATTTCTTAAAAGGAAAAAAAACAAAACAAAACCGTAATGCACAATATTTACCACTACTTAAATCATCCAGTTGAAATCTTTATTTGTCACTAATGAAAAAATACAACATAGATGGTTACCTCTACTGTGAAGAGCAGAAATGACTGGGGCTGGGGAAAGGATGAAGAAGGTCCATTCTGCTGGAGCTTTGCAAGTTTCACATGTACAGCACCAGCTCTCACTAAATCAGCTCCTTTGGGTCAGTCATTAGACAGATGATTCTAAATTTCTCTCCAAATTTCTAAGCTCGGAAACTTTAGAGTCCTTGAAACCCTTTAAGTATAAAGAATTTAGTAAGTTTAGTAGAAGAGGCACAGATTTAGTAGACTAAATCCATTTTTAAACTCTGGGCACAGGACAAGTCAGTGAATTTCTCTGAAGACCACTTTTCTCCAATAGAAACTCTTGGGGAAATAGTTTCAGGATCACAAAACTACTGTGTGCAGCTAATTGGATAACATGTGAAAGGGCTGAAAATTTTCAGAGATTTTGCTGTGACTTCTTTTTAATTGATGCCTAACCCTTACGACTGCCATCTAGTGGCCACTTTCTAGTAATTACCTGCCTCAGATTCCTTGGGCTCCTGAAATCCACAGCAAACCTGCATCACAAATGGGACTTGAGTGCAGTTTCAATCCATTCCTCACACCAGTAAATGCCAGTTATAACCCAAATTATTCTAGTTAAATGTTCAAAGAGAACGATCTCATTAGAAGTATTAGGCCTTTGTTGGCTAGTTAGCCTTCTTTAAGTAATGGTATGAGATTTTTTTGGGGGGGGAATTACTTTTCCCCTGAGAGATCTACACCGGGAATGTGATCCAAGCTGGAATTTGGGTCTTGACCAGGTGACCAGAAGACTGAAAATGGTGGAGTCTGGACATGACAGTGAAAACTTCTCCTGTTTCTTGGACCCACAAGGCTACTTGTTACGTCTCATTTGCTGTGTCTGACTCTCCAGTTTTCCCATCAGGCTTTTAAGGGCTCCATATACTTCGAATCAAAATCGAATGTGTATGTGTATGTGAGGCAGATTTTATTTTTCTTTGCAACCAAAGGGCCTTAACTTACGTATTAAGAACCAGAGCGTACAAGGCAGCTGCGGTGTTATCTGCAGCAAAACAATGTCCGTAAGAGCTGCCATTATGACTCTTATGATCGGCTACATGCCAGGTTAACATTTTACCTTGTACTATTTATTTAATTATCACCACCTTCCTTTTAGCTGTTATCATGAATCCTCATTTTAAAGATAGTGAAAGTACAGTTGAACGAAATGAGGTAACTTGCCTAAGCACACAGTTAATAAAAGGCGGAGTCAGGGTAACTTCCAGCCACTTTTGGTGACCAGCACAAAGAATAAGGAGGCTACTTGTTTTCTGTAATCTGTAACTTGGACAGTTCATTTCTCTGGATGCAGCCTGGGAATGTTAGTAGTTACATCACATGGTGAGCTTAATTGAATTTGTTACCCCAAACCCTACATTATCTTTCATTTGAATTGCTATCAAGCACTTTCCTGTCGTTTAGAAGAATTTATCTACCAATAACTCATCGAAACAAAGAAATCCCCGAGTGAAAATATATGAAGTCTGAGTCAGAAATCTCAGAGTTTTTTGACCTTTTGATTGCTAACTCCATTAAAATGGATCCTGTTCTACCTTCTAGCCTGTCTAAGGTCTAAGAAGAAAATGACACTTTTTAATTCTGAGGCTCTTTCCTTTCCTCTTCTCATCAGGAACAGAGATCATGGCCATAAAGATCCTTAGGAGAAAACAGAGTAAAATTATTCATTTATTGAACGAATGTTAATTAAGCTATAATAAATGTCTGAATAAATCAGTGAAGACCTCAAGCCCCTCCGGACCGTCAACTCCACAGAGAGCCCCTCTGCCTTCATTTCTCCCTGATCTGCTCCCAGTGCCCAGGAAAGACTGCCTGTCCTACAGGAAAGGCTCTGATGAAGGGAGCATTAAGTCGGCGGCACAGACTTTTCTCTGTGTAAAGCCAGTTGGCACCTACAGGGATTGAAACCTGCCGTCAGCTCATGAGCACAGCCCTGTGACTAACTGAGCCAACTGGACATTCCAACACTCATGCTCTACCAGGTGAAGCGGCTCTCTGTGGCCTGAAAAACCTGACCATGCCCTCCTCAGGGACCCCGATTACCTACAAGGGAAGATCTGTGAGTGACTGCAGTGACCCAAGATCCATGGCCATCCCGGGAGCAGCAAGTACTACTGTCATCGTTCATTTGGAGCCAACAAGGAGTGGATGACAAACCCAAGGGTCTAGCTTTACATCGACAAAGTCTCTGGGACCAAAAACCCATTATCTTGATACCGTGTAGTTTTCAGAGACAGCATTTGCATGTCAGCAATAAGACCTGGTGTCAGGGCCCCTCCCCAGGTACCTAACTTGTCACCAAGCCTGATAAGAGGAAGCATGCTTTTTCCTAGTTTTTAGCACAGTAACCACCAAACAAAATTGCTAATGAAGAAAAAAAATGCCTTTGCTTGTGGCTTAATACATATTTCCTTTTCTCTCAAAGGCTTGCACATTTCAAATGTAATCTGCTCTTTGGGGGCACGTTCTCCCTAGAAGAGTCTAGTGGTGAAGAGCCTCAGCTTCAACCAGGAGGACCCTTTTCTAATTGCATCATGTTGAATAAGTTACTTAAATTCCCTGAGACCAGATTTCTTATCATTAAGTGGAAATACTAATAGCCCTACCTGTAAGGTTGTTGGGAATATTTAAACAAGATTATATATACGTGTGTGTGTGTGTGTGTGTGTGTGTGTGTGTATAAAATGCTTAGCACAAAACCTAACCTAGTTAATGCTCGATACAGTTAAATATTACGATTACTAAATGAACTAATAAATATACACATGCCCAGTACAGCTTGGTGGTTAACAAATTTTAGGATAATATTTGTAAACTGTGGGGCACTATTCATATGTCAGGTCTGAATATTATTAGCACTTGCCTTAGTGATGAAGCTTTCAGTTCAGTCATGGTCCAGTAAGAGATGAGTCAGAAGGAAAATTAGGGCACACAGCAGATGGCTTTCCCAAGCATATGACCTATTCAGTCTTGAAAATCAGCCCAGGCACTGGTCAACTGCAGTCCTTGGGTATTTTGCATTTGAATCGCTATCAAATATTTTCCTCTCTTTCCATCCTTGCTAAAAGGAATGACCTTTCTTCTTTAAAACACAGAACACTCCAAGGAAAGCATTAGAAGGAGAAAGTTCAAATCTGGCCTTTGACCTTACCCTCCCCTAGAATCATTCTCCTTCCTACTGCCTGCATTGCAATCTGGTCCATGGGAATGCATTAGAGCTCACACCTGGGTGAAGTCCCCTTTCTTTAGTTTCTCTCAGGATGTCTAAACGTGGCTGAGCTGTTTAAGAACTTGACTGCCAGCCGATGGTTCTTGAACCCATTGACAATGAAGCTGTGTGTTTCACATGACAAAAGACCTTTTGCTTCTCTTTCCTGATTGTTTTCATTTGTTGTTTTGGCTCCCTCTTGCTGGACACTGCAGGCATCAGATAATCAGCAGAGCTCTCAACTGACAGGTCTGGGGTGCAGCAAAATGGGCCAGAGCTGAGGAAAAGGCACTGCTAGGGTGGGCTCGGTAATTATGTGGTGTTAGAGCACGCTTTTGATCCTATTTGAACATGTCTAATCTAATGAACTCTTGAAATTCTTTTCAAGGATGCATACGAGAACTCTACTTCAGCAGTTCCTAAAGCATGGCTTGTGCATCTCTGGAGGCCCCTGAGACTCTGGGGTTCCCTGAGGCCAAAACAACTGTCGTAAGAATGCCAGGATATTACGGGACCTTTTTTACTGGGTTGACATTTGCACTAATGGCACAAAAACAATAGTGGGCATAACTCTGTGACTCAAAAGAGTGGTATCTAACTGTACTTCTTATTTGCCATTGTGTTCTTTAACCTCACACACTGTCAGTAAAAAAAAAGAAAATATCAGTTTTACTTAAAAATGCCCTTAAAGAAGCAGTAAAAAGTATTCATTTTATTAAACCAAAATTTTTGAGTACATGGAACACCATTTTTACTTAAAAGAATAACCGAGGGCTTCCCCGGTGGCGCAGTGGTTGGGAGTCCGCCTGCCGATGCAGGGGACACGGGTTCGTGCCCCGGTCCGGGAAGATCCCACATGCCGTGGAGCGGCTGGGCCCGTGCGCCATGGCCGCTGAGCCTGCGCGTCCGGAGCCTGTGCTCCGCAACGGGAGAGGCCACGACGGTGCGAGGCCCACGTACCGCAAAAAAAAAAAAAAAAAAGAATAACCGACAAACGATGGTTATACAGACTCGGACATCTGGCAGGCAGTTTCTTAAAAAAACTGAACGAAATAAAATCTATGGCTTGAAGGAAAATGACTCACAGTATTTATTGCCAGTGGTAAAATTTGAACTTTCAGATGAAAATTAGAATTGTTGAAAACTTGAATTCACCACTGTGGGTGTGACAACTTCTTAGTACTTACAGAATTTTCGGATGAGATAGGCGGTGGTATTAACAAACATGAGTTTTTGATATTGCATAATAAGATCTGTGAACATTTGGAAAATTTGCATAACTCAGTGAAGCAATACTTTCCAAATGACCAAAGCATGATGTTTAAAGTGGTTTCTGATCCCACACTGCAGCCAATCTTTAAGAAACTGCCTTTGGACAGGGATAAAGACACAGGCATAGAGAATGGACTTGAGGACACGGGGAGGGGGAAGGGTAAGCTGGGACGAAGTGAGAGAGCGGCATGGACATATATACACTACCAAACGTAAAATAGATAGCTAGTGGGAAGCAGCTGCATAGCACAGGGAGATCAGCTTGGTGCTTTGTGACCACCTAGAGGGGTGGGATAGGGAGGGTGGGAGGGAGACGCAAGAGGGAGGGGTTATGGGAATATACGTATGCATATAGCTGATTCACTTTGTTATACAGCAGAAAGTAACACAACACTGTAAAGCAATTATACTCCAATAAAGATGTTAAGAAAAAAACTGCCTTTCAACGAGTTTTGGTATAGTTTCAAAGAATATTCAAATCACCTAAAAATGCTATTAAAATACACCTTCGTTTTCCAACTATACATCTGTGTGAGGCTGAATTTTCTTCATACACTTCAACCCAAGCAACATCTCAACAGATTGATGTGCCAAAGCAGATAGGAGAATCCAGCTGTCTTCTATGAAGCCAGACATGAAAGACATTTGCAAAAATATAGAGCAATGCCAAATTTGTCACTCCATGTAGCTATTTTTCATCAAAATGTCATTTATACTAAGTATGTTGTTATGCTATATAGTGTTTTTATGATATATTTTTAATATACTCCAGTTTCAACTTTTTCTATGGTAGATTTCGATAGGCAAAATTAACATAAAGCTCTTTGGGGTTCTCCATAATTTTTAAGAGGGTAGATGGGTCTTGAGACCACAAAGCTTGAGAAATACTGCTCTACTTGTCTGGAAAACCTGAGATATTAAACAGCCATTAAATGGGAACTAAAGCCCCATTGCCTGCAGTGACAACCTTACTACGGCAGCCATCCTTCTGTTGGCTTTCCCTCCCAGGGTGCCCCTCCCTCACTCTTGCTTCCTGGGATCCCCTCCCAAATACACTGCCTGCACCCACATCCGAGTCCCAGGCTCTGAGATAACCTAAAACTCTAGGCTTACTACGTGCGGGCACCATGCCAATAGCCGAGGATGTAATACTGAACAAAGCTGGGTTGTACCGAGCGGTTGAATCTCCACCATGTTGATGATGTGTAGCTACCGAGTGATTTTAGGCAGATGTTTTTTTTTTTTTCATCTTGCAATGTATCATCTACAGTGCAGGGGTACACGACATCTGCAGTGTATCATTTTTTCATTTTACAGTGAGTTTTTTTTTCATTTTGTGGAGTATCATCTATTCCAATGAATGTATATGATCGCTATATACAGAAACCTAGCACTCAGGTACTGTATGTCCACAGAAAGAAATAGAACATTAGCAGTGCCTTAGAAAACCCCTGTGTGCCCCTCTCTTGCATTAACTGATTTACTTTTGAACAGGTCATTGTGGGAGTAGCATAGCTAATGTATTGGAAGAGGATTCTTAGTATAGTTGGGACCAACAAACACCCACTCATATTTCAAGTCTTGGCTGTAGCATCACTTTTCTGTAAAGTCTTTCCTGATCCCCAGGTTGAATTCCTTCCTAGCTGTCCTTGATGAACTCTACATGTTATCGCGGCAGTTAAAATCCTTTACAGCACTTATTGACTCTGCTTTTCTAAAAAACAGTTATATTGAGATATAATCTACATACAATTTAATTGAGCTATAATTTACCTTCACCCATTTAAAGCGTACCATTTCACCAGTTTTTAGTATGTTCACAGATATTTGCAACCATCACCACAATCAATTTTAGAACATTTTCATCACCTTAAAAAGCTTTATCCTTTAGTTATTAACCCTTCCTATGATCAACCCCTCCTGTCTCTTCAACCCCTGTCCCTACCCAGCCCCAAGCAACCACTAATCTACTTTCTGTCTCTATTGATTTCCCTATTCTAGACTTTCATATGAATGGGATCATATAATATATGGACTTTTGTAACCGACTTCTTTCACTTAGTATAATGTTCTCAAAATTCATCCAAGTTGTAGCATGTATCAGGACTTCCTTTCTTTTAATGGCTGAACAATATTCCACTGTATGGATGTGGCCCATTTTGTTCATCCGTTCATCCACTGATGTGCATTTGGGTTGTTTCCACCTTTTGGCTATCGTGAGTACTTCTGCCATAAACATTCATGTATAAGTTTTTGTGTAGACGTATGTCTTTAATTCTCTTGAGTACACACTTTGAAGTAGAATCTGCTGGGTCATGTGGTAGCTCTATGTTTAATCATTTTCCAACATGTCTGCGCCATTTTAAGTCCCACCAACAGTGCATAAATGTTCCAGTTTCTCCACATCTTCATCCACACATGGATTGTCTGGCTTTCTGAGAATAGTTACTTGGTGGGTATATGATTGCCTTTTCAAAAAGACTGTGAACTCCTGGAAAACTGGAATCAAATCTTATTCGTCTTTACATTTTCACCAGCTAACACTGCCTGGTACCTGGTAGGCACTCCATCTGTTTAGTGGTCGAGTGAGCCCAGCAAAGAGAGGTTGAGGAGGTGAATGAAGGCAATTATTATGGGCTATTAGAGAAGGATATTGGGGGAGGGGTGGAAGCAATAGACCTTAGTGACTGGCAATGGGAGGACAGGGGTGGGCATGGATTCATTTCATTCTCACTCTCACAACAGTGTGACTGGAGGAGACACCCTCTGCCGGATCCAGCATAGAGCCCATGTTTCTAACGATGCCCAGAGACCCGTCTAGTCTGGGGAGCCTAGTGTAAGATATTGACTCTGCCTCAGCTCTCTCATTTGCACAATTAACTTGTTAAAATTGTGGAACACTCAGTTTACTTTGTGTCATACATTCTTCTCTTTTGACTTTGATACTTAAATGGTCATGAGGCATGGGTATATTTATCCTCACTTTGGAAAAAACCGAAACCGAAACTCAAAGGCTTCACTTCTAAATAATGGTAGAGCTAAAACTCTACCTGAAGTTTCTTGACCTTGAGTAATAGGAGTTCTTTCTCTGACATCAGGATACCTGTGGATGACCTCTAAAGGTGGCTTTTTTTTTTTTTTTTTTGCGGTACGCGGGCCTCTCACTGTTGTGGCCTCTCCCGTTGCGCAGCACAAGCTCTGGACGCGCAGGCTCAGCAGCCATGGCTCACGGGCCTAGCCGCTCCGCGGCATGTGCGATCCTCCCGGACCGGGACACGAACCCGCGTCCCCTGCACCGGCAGGCGGACTCCCAACCACTGCGCCACCAGGGAAGCCCCAAAGGTGGCTTTTTTGAACTCTGTATGTGAACTCAGGGCCCTGCAATCAGAACTGGCTATAAAGTATTGCTTACGGAAATTCCCTTCTATGTCAAGTGCTGTGCTTTAAGTAGTGTCTTTTCATATCCATAATTTTGGCCTTTTCTAAGGAGAAGATTTCAATCTTTAATCATCCATTCAAGAAGGAAGTCTGTGGTGTAGGTTAAGAACGTGGACTCTGCAGTCAGACAGACATAAGCTATATCTTGTGGACTTTCTCAATTGTAGATCTGGTGTTTCTGAGGGAAATTCACATTCTGAAGAATTTTTGGAAAGGGATCATCAAAACAGCAAGTTATGTGTAAATAACTGTGCGTGAGAAATAGATGAAGGAACTGAAAACTGTTACTTTGGGGGAAAAAGAGGGACATAACTGTTGTGAAATGATAGAGAATATATCTGGTAATGAAGAATGTTCTGTTATGTTCTAAACATAACTAGGGTGAACAAATAAGAGATCACAGAAAAGTGGGATTTAATTGACTAGAAGAAAACATGTTATAATAGAGTATCCAAAGATGGAATGGTTGGCCTGATGATACACTGAGCTCCAAATCCATGGACATAGTTAGGTAACCAATATCTCCCTGCCCCTATTAAGGATGCTGTGTCATGGGTTCTGCCTTTCCGGGAAAGGAGCTCCGATATCCAGAGATCTCCTTCAGATCTCAGGTCCTCTGTGTCTCAGTACAGTGTGTACTTTTGATAATGTGAACTGGGTTTATATTCTCTGTTTTTCAGTACAATATTTGTCTTGCAAGCTAGTTCTCTCCCCTACCTCTTTTCTGTTAATTTTACATAATTCTAGTCACCCAGGCTTAAAAAGTAAATTGATTTGAACTGTTTTCCTTTCTCCTTTTCTCCTTCTGTTTTTCTTCTTTCCCTGAGCCCAAGTGATTACTAAATTCTACCCATTTTACCTCTGTTTTCTCTTTTCCATTCCTAATTCAGTGCTGTAAGGTACCCTCTCTACTGGTTACCCCACCTCTAGGCTTTCTCCTCTGCTCTTCATCCTGTTCATATGCCAGATAGACATACGTGGTGGCTTTACTAACTTTCCTAAAACACCGCTCTAGCAGTCTCAAACTCACTTTCTTACTCACAATTTCATTGACTCCATTGACCACAGAAAGCCTTTTCTTTAGAGCCCAATATCCCATTAGTGCCCAAGACTTATTTATGCTTCAGGTCAACTGGCCACTTATTAGTCCTCCGTATTTGCAGTTCCATGATGGAATGCCCTGGACTCTCATTTCTCTCCACTGAAACCTTAGCCGTCTTCAAAGCCTAGGTTAAATATCACTGCTGTACAATGTCCTCACTCCTTTCCTGAATTCTTAGCTTGCTGGGACTTCTTTTGCCTCTGAAATTCTAGAATCCTTATTTATATTTCTTCTACTTAACCTTCTATTGGTAAATGCTATTCTTGTTTTCTCCCACTGGTAGCCTTGAGAACAAAGACTTTAATTTCCTCCTTCTGGGTATAATAGCCTAAGTACAATAGTTGTTTGATAAATATTGAAGGAAATAATTGCTGATTAAATAAGTGAACAAACATTTAAGGAAAATTGTTTAATAAATAGTTAAGGTAACAGTCGCTGATTAAATAAGTAAACAAATACGCAGGTGATTTTTACTACGAATCATCTTTATAAAAACGATGTGAAGGGAGCGGTAGTGCCATGGGGGCTCCTTATTTTCTGTGGGAGCCTCCAACCATTACTCAGTGGCCTACTTGTGTCATTGCTCATAAAATGAACAGCACAGGAAAGTGGCAATGACTCACCCAGGGAAACAGTTCTAAGCATTTCTTGTACGGAAAACTTGTAGGAGCATAATCCTTTCATATTAAAGGAAGCTCATCATAAACTCCCATGTCCTAAGCACCTTTCTTAACAATAACAACAAAAGCAATCTAGCAACTTAAAACCAAGGACGTTAATAAGCTTGTGTTCCCTTATAATAGGCTACAGGTTAGACGGCATCTTAAGCTGTGGGCCCTTTGTGGGAGATGGTTCTACCATCGAAGCCTCAGGGTCTCCCAGGGCCATTTCAGATTATTGCATTTCTCTCCCCACAGAAGCCCAACGTGTGCCTAAATAGCAACCTTTTGTATTTTACCCTCGTTCTTTGTAGCACTTGGTGGTAACTGTGCCAGGCAGACTGTGCTGATTTGGAATTAACACTAATATAAAGGAGCAAGATAAGGAGAGAGAAACTTCTTCAGACCAATCTTTACATACACAAGACTGGTGTTCTCACTGTAAAGCCTAAGGGGGTTAAATTTTTATAAATAAGAAATTCATGGGGTTTCAAATTTGGAATTTTCACCATTCTAGTTCCTGATGATGACGATGAAATATTTTGTGTTCCAGATAAGGCATGGGTTTCTATTCCATTCCCTCAGTTTAAACATATACTAGAACTTTATTTTATGTAATATTCTCAGAGAAGCGAGCATTTTAAACAATTTGTCGTTATTTCTATGTTTAATCTTTGGTAGAAGGATGGTTCCAGAATCTTTGCTTATTTGCTTTATAAATTGTTATTTAATCTCAATGTGATCACTTTTACCTTGAAGGGTGTTACCGGTGAAACACGTTAGTAATTTTTTCTATTTCTTCCCTATGATAACTTTCAAATTACAGCATAAATATTATGCACATGCAGTTTCCTTCTCTGTGGTGTTATTAATTAGAGATATTAAGGAAAAGATTGTGTCAGACTCTTCCGAGTATGTTTTCTCAACCCATCTTTGTTTGTCAGTTGGGTTGGTCGCTAGATGGCAGCAGCCGCTAAGGTGGTGAGAGAAAAATCCTTTTGCTAAAATCTGCACTGCCAACCCCTGGCAAGAGTTATCATTATCATCACTCTGATGTTTTAATTTTTAAGAATAGCCAATAAACAGAAGGAGAATATTGCTGCCTGAATGTATTGTAATTATAGGCATATATTTTAAAACAAAATATTTCCAGTTTTAATATTTATGTGTAGGTAGTTTTTATTGCTTTGGGACAATTTATAAATGATTAGCTGAATCTCTAGCTGTAAAGACTCTATCATCACTGAAAAAGTAGCTGATATGAGTTGCCAAAATAATTCAAGCCCAAAAATGTTCTCGTGTATTGAATTTGTCAAGTAACTCAGTCTTCCTCTTCTTCCTAAAGTGGTTCCTCAATCCTGGAGACTACTTGAGTTTTACCCCCCTCTGCAGTCCTCTGGCTGATTGCGGGGAGGAACTGAACTGGGTCGGCCGTGTTGACATGCACGTTCAGATGACAGCACAGTGTGCACACACCATGAGCACACCATGACCCCTCTGTTTCCATACAAACTTTGCTCACTGTGGACCAAAGGGATCTGATTCATCTAAGAGCCCTAGGCTAGAATTAGTTACTTCTAGAAATCTATATAAGGACAAACCTTTCCATATTCATGAATGACTTCCCATGTCCCCAAGATTTCCTGGAATTGTCATCTCAGATTTCTCTCTTATCTTAGGGAACCGTGTCCACAGGTGAGGTTACTCAATCACTCACCCCAGAGGATATACTTCAACAGTGTTTCCCACCAGTCTCCTTCCTGAGCACTTTGATTCTGTCAGTCTGATATCCTCATAAGGCCATGCTCAGCCTTTCCTCTTTGCCTTTTGCTTTTGCTTGAGCTCTTCCCCCACCTGGATACCTCATCTCTTCCCTCCACCAATGCAAAGTCAGACGTTTCTTCAAGACTCACCTCCTCATGACACCTGCTCTGCCTCCCCCAATCTGATATTTTATTTTGTCTTGATTCTCATAGAACTTAGATTCTGTATTAGAATACACAATCTAGCACATTGGTCAACAATTCAACACATATTTCACAAGTACCTAGTGTCTCCAGGTACTATTCTGAGCGATGAAAACAGAGCAGTGAGTAAGAGAGACATAGCTCTCTCCTCACAGGGCTGAGGGTCTAGTGGGAAACAGTGTAAAATGTAATTTACATGGAACAGAAGAGAGAGCCCAGAAATATACCCTCATGACTACAGTTAGTTGATCTTTGACAAAGAAGAACAGGAAATACAGTGGAGCAAAGATCATCTCTTCAACAAGTAGTGCTGCATGCAACTAAGAGTTTGTGTGCTGCAACTAAAGTTCGCATGCCACAACTAAGGAGCCAGTGAGCCGCAACTAAGGAGCCTGTGAGCCGCAACTAAGGAGCCCGCCTGCTGCAACTAAGACCGAGCACAACCAAATAAATAAATATTTAAAAAAAAATAGTGCTTGAACCACTGGACTTCCACTTGAAAAAAAAGTGAATCTAGACACAGACCTTATACGCTTCACAAAACCAACTCAAAATGGATCATAAATCGAAAAGTGAAATGCAAAACTATAAACTCTTAGAAGATAGCATGAGAGAAAACTTGGGTATGGTGATACCTTTTTAGAAACAACTCCATGAAAGAAATAATCGATAAGCTGGAGTTCATTAAGTTAAAAATTTCTGCTCTGCGAAAGACAATATCAAGAAAATGAGAAGACAAACCACAGACTGGGAGAACATATTTGCAAAAGACGCATCTGACAAAAGACTGGTATCCAAAATATACCAAGAACTCTTAAAATTCAAAACTAAGACAATGAACAACACAATTTAAAAAATGGTCAAGACACCTGAACATACACCTCACTAAAGAAGAGATACAGATGGCAAATAAACACATGAAAAGATGTTCCGTATCAGGGAAATGCCAGTTAAAACAGCAAGGACGCACCAGCACACACCTTTCTGAATGGCGAAAATCTGGAACCCCGACAACACCAGATGCTGACAGGGATGTGGAGCAACAGGAATTCTCACCCACTGCTGGTGGGAATGCAAACTGCACACAACCTGATGGTTTCTTACAGAACTAGACAGACTTTTACCATATGACTCAGCAACCACGCTCCTTGGCATTGACCCAAAGGATGTGAAAATTTATGTCCACACAGATACCTGCCCATGGATGTTCATAGCAGCTTTATCCATAAATGCCCAAACTTGGAAGCAACTAAGACGTTCTTCAGTAGATAAATGGATAAATAAGCTGTCATACATCCAGACAATGGAATATTATTTAACACTGAAAAGAAATGAGCTACCAAGCCATGAAAAAACATGGAGGAAACTTAAATGCAAATTACTGAGTGACAGAAGCCAATCTGAAAATACTACATACTATATGATTCAAATTATATGACATTCTGGAGAAGGCAAAAGTATGGAGATAATAAAAAAATCAGTGGTTGCCGGGCTAGGGGAGATAAATAGGCAGAGCACAGAAGTTTCTAGGGCAGGAAAAATGAGCTGTATGTTACAGTAATGGATATAAGCCATTAAGTTCTTGTCCAAACCCATAGAATGTGCAACACCAAGAGTGAACCCTAAGGTACACTATGGACTTCAGATGATTATGATGTGTCAACATAGGTTCATCCTTGGTAAAAAATGTATCATTCCGGTGAATGATATTGACAAGGGGGGAAGCTGTGCATATGTGAGGACAGGGAATATGTGGGAAATCTTATACCTTCCTCTCAATTTTGTTGTAAACCTAAAACTGCTCTAAAAAGTAAAGTCTTGAAAGTAATTTACACATAGCGTAAGTTAGGGGAAATCAAGGCTGCTATGGCTGATCTAGGCCGGAGCTTATAGCAGGCCTCTCTGAGGAAGGTATACAGAGTAGACACCTGAAAGAAAAGTAGAAGGCAGCCAGATGACTGAAACAGTTAAAAAAAAAAAAAAGAGTAGAGTTCAAGGGAGAGGAAACAGTATGTAGAATGGGCTAGGGGAGGACAGACCAGGACACAGCAAACTACTGAAAAGCAGCCAGTGTGGGACAGCATAGTGGGTTTCTTAGGAACGTGGGAGGGCGTAAAAAAAACTGATGAATTTATCCCAAGGACAGTAGGATGCTTTTCTTTTTTTTGAAAGAAAGAAAAGTTGCTTTTCTTTTTTTTTTTTTGTGGTACGCGGGCCTCTCACTGTTGCGGCCTCTGCCGTTGCGGAGCACAGGCTCCGGACGCGCAGGCTCAGCGGCCATGGCTCACGGGCCCAGCCGCTCCGCGGCATGTGGGATCTTCCCAGACCGGGGCACGAACCCGTGTCCCCTGCATCGGCAGGCGGACTCCCAACCACTGCACCACCAGGGAAGCCCGATATGGTTGCTTTATGAAGGAAGGCTTTGTCCTAAAGTACAAAGAATAGACGACAGGCAAATAAGCAATAACAAGACCAATGGGTAGCATGCTGCGGTGGTCCATGCAGAGGATAACAGTGCTCTGTGCTCATATTTGGGCCATGGAGATGTTGAGGAGTGGAGGGATGGAAGATACACTGAAAAGGCAAAACGGTACTTCCCTGGTGGCGCAGTGGATAAGAATCTGCCTGCCAGTGCAGGGGACACAGGTTTGACCCCTGGTCTGGGAAGATCCCACATGCTGCGGAGCAGCTAAGCCCGCGAGCCCCAGCTACTGAGCCCAAGCACCACAACTACTGAAGCCCGTGCGCCTAGAGCCCGTGCTGTGCAACAAGAGAAGCCCCCGCAATGAGGAGCCCGCGCACCACAACAAAGAGCAGCCCCCGCTCACCTCAACTAGAGAAAGCCCGCGCACAGCAACGAAGATCCAACGTGGCCAAAAATAAAAAATTAAATCTTAAAAAATCCCAAAAAAACAAAATTAAAAAAAAAAAAGCAAAGTGAACAGAACGTGACAATTGTTTAAATGAGATGGTAAAGGGAAGGAAGGACTCAGAGATAAATGTCAAATTTTGGCTAGACTAGGACTGGATGAATTGTGTTTACATTTACTTACATAGGGATGTGGCTAGAGCAGCAGGTTTGAGAGTGAAAATGATCAGTTCAGTATTGCTCTTGATAATTTAAAGTGTCTGGGAAACATCTGCGTGGAGATAACCTAGTAACCAGTTGGATCTACTGGGATGAATCTCAGACAAGTCTGGGATGAAGGTACATATTTGGGAATTATTCACATATAAAATATGAACACTGGGGATTTCAGGAAGTCTGTAAACCCCTTGAAATTGCGTGCAGTTGTTGTGCGTGTGTTTGTGAATTTTTATTCTTGGAAAATGGTTCCTAATTTTCACTAAAAGGGTACTAAGGGAGAGAGAGAATCTGAAACAGCAGAACTTTGAGGAACAATGGCTTTAAAAGATAAGATGGGCTTCCCTGGTGGTGCAGTGGTTGAGAGTCCGCCTGCCGATGCGGGGGACATGGGTTCGTGCCCTGGTCCGGGAAGATCCCACATGCCGCGGAGCGGCTGGGCCCATGAGCCATGGCCGCTGAGCCTGCGCGTCCGGAGCCTGTGCTCCGCAACAGGAGAGGCCACAACAGTGAGAGGCCCGCATACCGCAAAAAAAAAAAAAAAAAAGTTCACCCTGTCTAAAGAGTGGATTTCAAGGGGGGCAGAGACCAGGTAGGAGGTTCCAGTAACAGTTCAGGATAGAGGATGCTCATTTAAGGTAGGAAACTAGAGATGAAGAGAAGAGAACAGAGTTGGGAGATGTCTTAGCTTTAGTATGAGATAGGAAACAACATAAAGGAAAGGGATTTTGAACAATGTGGAGAGTTTTGAGGTACTGTTCAACTAAGAACATCCAAATTTCCCTTCCAAAGCCAGGGAGATTTATATAAACCATTCCACTCTGGTGACAGGAATTCATTCAGGTGTTTTGTGTAAAAGTGTACGAACATGTTATACAATGCTCTTCTATTGGAATAGAGCTATATTCCAGCATTTTTTATGTGGTACAGATTTGCGTGATATTAAACAGAACAGAAATGACCACAGCAGTAAATTTCCATTTGATGGGTTCTTTACAGTTGAGGAGAAAACTTCAGTAAAGATCAGGTTTTGAGAATATTGTCGATCAATTCAGAACTCTATGCAATTTGTAATCTAATTTGGCTACCAGGAGTTCATTAGTCTGCTGGGAACCAGAACGGGAAAAAGGCCAATGTGCTGCATAAAAGGGAATGATTCAGAGCTAAGGAAGCTTGAACATGAGGATCTTAGACTGAGTGCTGTCCAGCAGAACTTTCTGCAAAGTTGGAAAAGTTCTCTATTTGCACTGTCCAATACAATTGTCACTAGCCACGTGTAGCTATGGGATAATTTATAAGTGGCTATGTAACTGAGAAATTAAATTTAGAATTTTTCTGAATTAATTTAAATTTAAATAGCCACATACGACCAGTAGTAGTATATTGGAGAACACACATCTTAACGAATACTGAAACAAGAAAACTACACGAGGCTCCCTTGGCTAAAAGTGCCACCAGTAATCCAGTTAATACCAGAACTGCACTCTACATTATGTGTTATTTGACACATATAATTGTGTTTAACTTGACTGCTGATAATTTTACATGACTGCAAACTTCCAGCACCCATCCCCATACCTACCTCATTGTAATTGTTTGGTAAATGTTAAATTGAATGAATTCCGATAAAGCACTTGTCACATACTAAGAGAACAATAACTATTAGCTCTGATTATTATTTATAATGTCCAAGTAAACTTTTACTTGTTGTGAGTTAGAAGCATCCTTTTTTGTTTTTAATTTATTTTTTTGGGCCATGCCACGCAGCTTGTGGGATCTTAGTTCCCCCCAACCAGGCATTGAGCTTGGGCCCTCAGCAGTGAGAGTGCAGAGTCCTAACCACTGGACCTCCAGGGAATTTCCTAGAGGCATCTTTTCTTTTTAATTAATTTATTTTATTTTATTTATTTTTGGCTGTGTTGGGTCTTTGTTTCTGTGTGCGGCCTTTCTCTAGTTGCAGTGAGCAGGTACTACTCTTCGTTGTGGTGTGCGGGCTTCTCATTGCGGTGGCTTCTCTTGTTGTGGAGCACAGGGTCTAGGTGCGCGGGCTTCAGTAGTTGTGCCTCACAGGCTCCAGAGCACAGGCTCAGTAGTTGTGGCGCACAGGCTTAGTTGCTCTGCAGCATGTGGGATCTTCCTGGACCAGGGCTCGAACCCACATCCCCTGCATTGGCAGGTGGATTCTTAACCACTGCGCCACCAGGGAATCTCTAGAGGCATCTTTTAAAAAGAGGAATATGAACTGGCTAGGTCCCAACAGCCTGTGTGTTGAATACTCTGCCTCCTTTTCCTTGAAAAGCCCTCTATCCTGGAGGGCCCAGTCCTGATTTCCACTTAACTGAGAACAGCTTCGCTGATAGAGGTGTCTCAATGCAAGGTCTTGTCTTTGTTCTTGTTAATTTGAGTTGAATGTTGAGTGTATGAGCAGTACCCCCTATAATTTTATGTACCAGAGGAACATAAGAGTGATAGTAAGATGAAACTAACCTCCAGCCACTGTGTTCAATCTGTTCAGCATTACATAAGCACCAGGAATATGGTGTTTGGCATTGAGAGAGCATCCTGAAAAGTGGTCAGGAAGTACTGTGTCATACAGCTTGCTTTTCTGCTCTTCTAATCGTATTGATTATTTTTCAAGTCATAAATTCCCAAACTCTGCCCAGTGGCTTCCTGTTATAGCAACAGAAAGGATGCCAGGCAAAGATGATGAGGGCACAGATGTCTTCTCTGCTGGGCTTTGCAAATTCGACTGGACCTACCTTAAACGAGGTTAGTTGGCAAAGGGCGGAGAAGAGACCACGGTTCCTTGAGGACTTGCCTCTGTGCTGGGAGTTGTACTAGGGGCTCAAAGTTTACTGCAGCTGGAGAAACTGAGGACTCACTGAGTTGGAGGAAGGAACATGGAAATAGAAAGAAGAAGGTTCACCTGAGAAGGATGAGGAAGACAGGCCACGTTATCCCCCTCCGTGATTTATTTCGGGGCTTCTCAAGGGCGACTCGACCGACACTTGGGTTGGATACTGCTCTGTTGCTAGGTAGGAGGCGAGGTCCCGGTCTTCTGCACTGCAAGATGTTTAGTAGCATCCCTAGCCTCTATCCATTAATTCCAATTATAACACTCCTCCCCTCTGTCACAGTAATAGAAAACTGTTTCCAGACATTACCAAATGGCTCCTGGTGGGTAAAATTGCCCCCAGATGAGAATGACTGGCTTCACTGAAGTGTCGCTGGGCATGTGGATGATTTGTCGACCGCTTGCTGAATGACCCAGAATAATAAAATAAGGGCTGAGGCCAAGAGAACATAGTTCTCTTTACACCTTACTTTTGGAAGTATTTTTATTTTTATTTATTTATTTATTTTGGCCACGCTGTGCGGCATGCAGGATCTTAGTTCCCCGACGAGGGATGAAACCGGTACCCCCTGCATTGAGAGCAGGGAATCCTGACCACTGGACCGCCAGCGAAGTCCCATGCCTTACTTTTGATAAAAGAAGAATAAAGGCTCAGAGGCATAGTGAGTACCAAGCTGTGAAGGACATCTTGGAGATGATTGAAATTATTGGGGCTTTCTTTTTACATAGAAAAAGATAGAGAGAGAACAACCCCCAAGAGAAGACCTGTTGTTAGACCAAGGGCTGGGCCAGGACTTAAAAGGCAAAAGCCCAACTGATTGCTGACCTCCAGGTGTGTTTTTCTCCTCCACTTGTAAGGTTATTCCTTCCAAGAAAAATCCCTAGGTAACTTACAGATAAATATAGTGTCAATTACTGCACATGATATCTCGTAATTTAATGGGAAACCATTCCGAAGCTGGAGCTATTTAGCTCAAGATAAAGCATGGAAAATCCACAGCTTTAAATTAAAATGTCCAATGACAAGATAGAGAAAGTATTGGGAAGGAATCTACTGTACTTAGTTTAAGATGCATATATCTATATATATTTACTTTGACCAATGAAAATACTGTTAGGCAATAGATAAAGTTATGATGCATTTATTCTCTTTATCTCCATCACTGATTGAGAGAATGCTCCTCACAGAATGTCCAAGAGGCAGTTATACAGAACCACGGGAGGAAGGAAACTGAGGCCCTTAGACAATTCTGTCAGCTGGTGGAGAACTGTGAATCAAAGCTTGGAAAGCCCGATACCCAGGCCACTCAGGCAAGGAAGAAGCAGCCATGTTTCAGCTTGCTGACTGCTTCTTCTTGAAAAGAATCACTCTTTTTAAATAAACTGAAATCAGAGTTTCATTCCTAGGTTAACCAAAGTCTGAAAAGAATGGAAAAAGAATCCCTTTCTTACTCCCACAGAGGGGTGTTCTATGATTTCCTTCCCTGGAAATCTTTAAACTCAGGGCAGACAACAAACTCTCCAGGATGGTGTGACTGGGCCCCTGTTTGGAGGAAGGGAAATGGCCAGGCAATTTGGGGATTCCTGTAGCTCTCTGATTTTAGGACATTCTCTGTCTTCCCAAAGGTGTGTGTTATCGAATGAGAATAAACAGCATGAAGAAGAGTTCTCAAGGGGCAGGAAACTCTGGTCACGTGGGCTCCCAAAAAGAAGCAGTAAAGAAAATTTTTAAATGAATACATAAAATAATCTGTTCTGCAAATCCATATTAAATCCTTACTTATAGACGCTAGTAGATGTTAGGGCAGGAGGCGGGGGAAAAATAAAGATGCTTAGAAATGGTCCTGTCCTACCAAAAAAGGTGTTATTAAAACATAATAATTTAACTTTAATCTAATGCCCTTTTGGCATCTCTTTTGCTGACTTCTCTAAATTTAGAATGCCCTAGAATAAACATGTTTCTGTGCTCGTTACACTGAAGTTTAACTTCAGATCTCCGGGTCTCGCTGGCCCAGGAGCACAATGAAGCTGTTGTTAATGGCAAAGACACAGTCACCTCCTGCCCCTTCCAAAAACTCCCATTCCTTTAAATCCCTTCCATCTGCTTAAGGGGACCTTAGGGGGTCTTCTCTGCCCTCCATGAAGGCATGAAGCTCTCCGAATCCGCCCTACGGAAGGTATTATTCTCTCTTACACTCCTGATACAGTGCTCCCTGGTCACTGTGTTGGCTGCCTTCAGATCTAAGTTTCTTTTCTCGGGGCTTTTAACATTTTTATTTCTTTGACCTCAACTTTATTAAAGACTCTGATTCTAGATAAAGGGCTACGAGCTCTGTTGCCAGATTTAGCAAATAAAGATACAGGATGCCCCAGTTCAATTTCAATTTCAGATGAATAAGAAATAATTTTTTAGTGAATTCTGTCCCATGCAATATTTGAGGTATAAACTAAAAACATTATTCATTGTTGATCTGAAATTGAAATTGAACTGGGTATCCTGTATTTTATCTGACAATCCGAGCCCCGCCCCCTAGCTACACTCAAAATAGCCTTTGTTGGTTTTTTGTTTTTCAGTGTTGTTTTTTTTTTTTTGGTACCCAGTGAACATTCTCAACCTTCCTTTCTGGGAGCGTGCATTCCCATCGGGTCCAGTGGTAATTGTTAAGGCAAGGTCGTTACTCTCATATTGCGTGTAGGGTCTTCGTCCTTGATAAACAGCTTTCACCATAAGTATACCAGTCATCTTGCATGGAAGCAGAATTCCAAACATCTATTCCCGCTGCTGCTTCAGATATCTTCACCCATGCTTTAATTCAATGAAACTGATGCTTTTAGTCTGAGATCATTGCTATATAAATAAAGGTAAATTCTAAATAAAGTAGTAATTTTTTTATCTAAAAGTAATAACATCAGAAGACAAACTTCATTATCTTAAAATCGTAACTGGGAGTTCTTACCTAATTCATACCTTAAGATTTTTTTTTATAATTATCCCTCTAGTCATAATAGTGGTTTAGCAATATAATGAATATAGGATTCCCCGAAATTTTACCTAATGCATGACTCTATTAGGAAAGTAGCATAGGGGTAATATACAATTGTATGAAAATTTCCTATTGCCTAAATTACTTTCACCATTGAAAGAAGGTAAATCCTTATTCTGTTAGAGCTTACATATTTGATTAATCTGCACACTGGTTCTTTTTCATGTAGTAAAGTGTGACATATCTTAGAGTGGGAAGTTTTGGGATTAAGATGATAGATTGAGCACATGCACCTCATTTTACTCTCTCTAAACATCTTTAGCAATAAAGTTAAGGGATTTCTGAAATGGCTTAAACCCATAAGAATGAGAAAAACAGGAGAGACAGCAATAACAACAAACTACAGGGAGCTAGAACATAGAAAGACAAGTGGTAACTGACTCAGCAGAGCCCAGAAAGCTGAGTCTTAAGCTGACAGTAGAGAAAACTGAGGACCAGACTAAGTTGTACTCAAATTAGAATTCTCAGAAGACTCGTTCAGTTCGGTATCTAGACATGATGAAAGGAGAGGCTTAACTAAGAAAGACTGGGTGAAAGAGCAGTAGACACCTGGAATCCCCACACCAAGCCGCTGAGAAACCGCCTGTCCTGTCTCAGCATGTTTGCAAGTTGATTCTATGGAGACAACAAAGCTCTGTGCACCTGAGACTTCAGGGCTTGCATGTCCTACCAAAAATAAAGAAATTGACTCTATGTATATTGAATAAAATGCTGAGGACCCCCGAGCCCAACCCTTTTGCTCCACTCAGCTTCCATGACACTAGCAGCCTTTCATGTATGTGGGAGATTGAAAAACTCTTCTCTGGCCACCAGCCCAAGAAAGGGACCTAAAGATCTCAAATCAGGAGGTTTCCCCAAAGCAGCCCACACTGATCACACGGTTCTTAACCCCAAACTCAACAAGCCCCATGTGCTCAGACATTCCAGGTACCTTTCTAACCCCCCCTCGTGACAGAGAGCAGACCACCACAGATGGTCTTTTAGTTCTGAAAAGCCTCTGCACAAAAGTCAGAGGACAAAATATACCCACTGAAGAAAAAATAAAATAAGAGCAATTTGGAAGAAACAAATTATTTTAGGGCAAAAAGTAGAACTCTGTTATTAACTATAGAAATATAACTCTAGTGTGTAGTATCAGATAGCAGATCAGTGGTTGCCTAAGACCGGGGCGGGGGCAGAAATTGACTGGAATAAAGCACAAGGGAACTTTTGGAGGATGATGGAAATGTTCTACGTTTTGATTATGGTAGTGGGTACGCAGGTGTACATATTTGTGAAAACGCATTTAGCAGTACACTTAAAGTGGGTGCATTTATTGTATTGTGAATGAAAAGTGTTATTTGCCATATCGGTAAACAAAGGATGTTGCAGCCATCGAGCCACTACAGCTGCCCCCCTACGGTGAGCCCTGAGGGGACTCAGGATGGAAAAGAATAGGACACTGGCCCTAGATGGCTAAGGTGCATATCAAAGGGATGATTTCAGTGAGCCCAGACTCTTGCATCTTCCCACACATAGAAAAGCACTAAAGTCATTAACTTGAGATGTCTGGTTTTCTTTAATTAAACAGTGATCTTTTTTCTTTTCTTTTTTTTTTTTTGCGGTACGCGGGCCTCTCACTGTTGTGGCCTCTCCCGTTGCGGAGCACAGGCTCCAGACGCGCAGGCCCAGCGGCCATGGCTCACGGGCCCAGCCGCTCCGCGGCATGTGGGATCTTCCCGGACCGGGGCACGAATCCGTGTCCCCTGCATTGGCAGGCGGACTCTCAACCACTGCGCCACCAGGGAAGCCCGTGATTTAATTTTAATTGATCAATATACTTTATGTTTCAGATGATAAACCCGGTTTGTAGTTTCCAATGACATTTTTTCCCAGAAATTCTTTATGGACTGGTACGACCTAGAAATGTCTCAAGCACTCTCCCCTAGGCAGGGGGAACTGGAGAGAAGACACTGCAGAGGCTATGGGAGAACGTTGACTAGAGACGGATGACATGTGAAGTAGGAGAGACACATGAGACATTACTAGATGATTAGGTTGAATATTGAAGGCCTGGAGAATGGTGAGAAGATGGATTTCCACATCTCTGTTGAAAAAAATCAGGATTTATTGGTCTGGTTGCTGGACTCATTCAAGTCCCATACTTGTTCAATTTAGAAAATATTGCTCAGAGGATTTCAAGACTATTCCAGGGCTAAAAGGTCTATAAATATTGCACAAATTTCTATTTCGATTAAAATGCTTTACCACGCTACCAAAAGAAGTAAGCCCTCACTGAGAGAAAGAATGTGATCGTGCTCTATCTCTATTTCCTAATCTGGAGGATGGAGCGCCAAAGGCAGTGTAACACGAGATTTATCTACTCTAATGTAGGCGTTCATTGTGGACTCCTGGCCTAAGAAGACATTGTTAAGAAGGTATTAAATAATAAAGTTAGTTGAAAGCTCATTTCCAGTCTTTCATAGAATTCCTATAAGTGCAGCTCATCAGGAAGACGACAAGAGTTTAAGTCTAAATGAATACTAAAATCTAACATGCCTCAGATTTCTAATAGAGTGTAAGCTCTTACTCAATGCCGACTTGTATTCAGGAGGACAAGAGCTTAAGCATTCTCCTTGCACCCACATTAGAAAAATACTTCTCCAGTTAGCCTTGGACGAAAGACTTATTTTGAATAAAGGATAAAAACAAAAAGCAAAGTAAGACTCTGAGCTACTTTTCTGCCACAATACATACTGAGGTCGAGCAGACTAAAATGAACTAGAGCTAATTTTCAAGCGAGGGAGGAGTGCTTTTATGCGTCTCTACACAATTTGGTTTCATGATTCTCTTTGTGAGTTCCTCCCAAATTTTAAGTTGCCATTGTATCAGAACCTCTAGAGTCAAAAAACGGCTGTCTCAAAAATTGCATGCAGGTGGCCTACAATTTTCTCACAATATTGTCAAGGGCATTTTCTGGATCCCAATTTAAAATTCAACTTCTGGTTGAATATATTGCTTGTTACAACATTTATTCCATAGTCCTTTATTGAGTTCTTTTTTCCCTCTATAATAAGCCATGCTCTTTGTGTTCATTTAAAAAACTTAGATATTATCTTTGGTTGGTATTTTAATGTTGGGGACTCTCTTAGTAGCAGCAGCTTATACCTTTAGAAGTGTTTATTTAGGGTATCCAAAAAGATACAGAAAGTTAATACAGTGAACACCAGTGTACCTGCCACCTGGTTTAAATAAAAAGCATAGTCAGTAGAATGTGTTTGTGCCCTTTTTGGGTTATACATTCTTTCCTTTCCTCACCAAAGATGCTCACACTCCAGGATTGTTTTCTGTCATTCCCACAGATTTATTTATACTTTACTACATATAAATGTATTCATAAACACTATCATATAGTTTCACAAGGTACACATCCATGTAAGTACTGTATGTACTCTTCTGTAACTTGCTTTTCACACAGTATTATGTTTTTGAGATTCATGAGTGTTAGTATGTGTAGCTATAGTTTCAGTCTTATATGAATAGTCCACAATTTACTTATTCATGCTTCTGCTTATGGACATTTAGGTAATTTCTAACTTTTTTCTAGCACAAACAGTGCCCTATGAACATTCTTGTACATATTTCCTCATGCACATGTAAGAGAATAGGACGTATGTCTCAAACTGGTCTCAGGTATTTGCCTCTTTACTGTTAGAAATTGACAAAGTGTTCTTTGCAGTGGTTGTAACCATTTATATTCCCTAGATTGTGAATTAACATTTCTCTTAACATCCTTGACAATGTTTTTGCTGTAAGACTTTGCAAACTTCATCAACTTGATACATTAGCAAGGGTAACTCATGGTGCGCATGAGAGTTTTAAAAATGCTGTCTGAAGATAATTGAAGCATAGTAAGATTTAAAGGATTTTTTTATGTAAATAAAAATAGAACATGTATTATAAACTCTTGCGTTTTGTTCCCCTGCTCACCACATTGTGAAGGAGCAGGGAGTATGGAGAAAATAAATTCCAAAACGTAAAAAAAAACACCATCTGTGTTGTGTGAGGGTCTTCAAGTGATGATAATTTTGGCACATTTGCAATTCACCACACGTTTTCTCTGACCATGAGTTATCAATATTTCTTTAACACAGCTAAAGATTGATCCCAGAGGACCCAAAAAGTATAAGATAACATTTCTATCATCTTTACAATTTTATCTCCATCCTTCAGTCCCAATCCTCAAGCCTTGGGAGGAGAGGTACGAGGGTGCTGTATGGCCACCCTAGAGCACTCAGGATGGTGTCCCACCACAGACAGCATGTAGCAGGGATAGTTTGGACGCTGTTATTGCTTCGTCTCCACCTACACTGGGCAAATCATCTGCCCATTCCTAGTAAGAGGTAGAAGGATGTAGACATATGCTAGCACATTAAGTCAGATCTTGTCTTTGAGAGACTGAGAGACTAGATAAAAATAGTTTTGAGAATTGCAGCAACTATGGCAACTTTAAATATGAGTACAGTTTTTTTTTTAAATGGGATTAGGTATGTAGAAATACCACCTAGTTATTCTGATCCTATATTCATTCGATAAGTATTTTAGAGTCAAATCTGTATAAGCTACTGGTGGTACTCCCAACCTAGTGGGAGAGAGACATATACACATATACAAACAAATAATTATAATGCCACAAATCTTTACAAAGGAGATAAAATGTTTTTAAAAAAATCCCAGATAGACAAGGAAATGGAGAAGAAAAACACTGCCTTATTCATAAAATGATTTCAGTCCATGCTCAAATGAAAGATGAAGCAAAGTCAAGGAAAAATAAAAGCTAATGTTGTCCATCAAGTCTAATATTTTGTGACTAACTAGATGCCTGAGTTTAAATCCCAGCCCCACCATGTACAAGACGTGTGATCTTAGACCAGTTAAGTAAACTCTCTAAGCCTCAGTTTCCCAATAAAATAGAAAAAAAGATAACTCTATATACCTCTTAGAGTTACTGATGTGAATAAATATATGAATATATGTAAAATGTTGAAAGAATGCACTGCCACTCAGTTGACACTCAATAAATATTAGCTACTCTAGGGTCATTCAGTAGTAGTGTATAGAGCAAAGAAACATTTCCTTCATGCCCAGCATAAGGACTTAACCCCGTATTTTCTAATTTCATCTGAATAATCTAGAGACAAATATCACCTGCAGAATCATGAATTCAGTCACTTTGAGACTCCGTGATTTTCTGTGTCTATTGAGGATTTTGACTTCACCTGCATATTTGAATCAGATCTCAAGCCACATTAAACTTTTAATTTTATTCCTTTTGTAGGATGTCAGAACATTTGTCCACTGTGCATCATGGATGCTTTAATCTCTGCTCCACTTTCTGAGTCTTTTATACCTCATTCTGCCTCTGGAAATGGCATTTTCTCTCTTTCCCTTTCGATATCATTGTGGAAGCTTTGTGTCTAACTGTACTCAAAACTTAATATCTTCACACTGGCTTCTTTGGTTTTGAATGCCGTTATTGGGAGGATGAAGGAGATAAATATAGAACCTCTATTTCCTTTTCATGTGGAAGTCTTGAGAGCCTCAACCTTGTGGCAGTTGCTAGCAGCAGGCTTTTTGTAAAGCATTCTCCGTGCTTTTATCAAACCCAGACCACAGTGCCATGTGAGTGAAACAATCATGGCAGGGCTCCTAGGCAATCTTTCCACAATCCTCCCTACTCTCTCCCCTTCCAGGGCGCAGCGTTACCCTACTGGAGTGGGATACAGGGTAGGGCAAGAGAGCAGAAGAATAATCTATCTGTGGAATAGGAAGGGAAAGGCTAGGGAAGGAATGTGAGGGAAAAGGAGGAAGGAGGGAGAGTGGAGCAAGAAATCAACATGTATGTAGGATTCATCATACCCTGGGGACTGTGCTACATGCTTTAAACACATGATCTCCTTTCATTCTCTGTGGATATGCATGTGAGCTGTAGTGTGAGAACCTCCTTAGCAAGTACTTCGTGGGCTCCCTTTGGAAAGTAGATGGGAGAATTCCCTGATGGTCCAGTGGTTAGAACTCCACGCTTTCACTGCCGAAGGCGCAGGTTCAGTCCCTGGTTGGGAAACTGAGATCCTACAAGTCGGGAGTTGCAGCCAAAAAAAAAAAGAAAGTAAATGTAAGATGGGAGAGATGTAATATTATTTCCCAGTTGTTGGCAGGAGTAGTCAATGAAATTCTTGGATCCTGAAGTAACTGTTTTTAGATAATAGTAGTGGTAGTAGTAGTAGGAATAGATATTTATTCTCACTTCAGATTTAACTGCAAGTAAAAGAGAGACTGAGAATTACCTACACTCATTAATTCACTGTCAGTCTTTGAAAGGGTTTAGCGAGTGCCCACAATGTATAAAGAATTGTGCTTGGCACTGCTGTAGGTACACACATGTACAAACGCACAAGTGCCAGAATCCATTTTACTAGACCTAAAATCTGTAGTTCTGAAAATAAAGTTAATTATGTAGTCTGGGAAGTGCAGCACTGAAGAAATGAAATTTGGTCAGGGTGTTGATGGTGGTACATAGGTAGGCAGAGAGGAGAGAAGAAAATCACTCCAGGTAGACAGAGAAAAAATCCAATACCAAAGTCCGTGGAGATGCTTTGGAGAGGCTAGTTTGGAATCAACTGGGAAGGATGGCTCTGCGTTATAGTCTATGTTTAAAAATATACCAAGTCCCACACATAGCAAGCCCATTATTATTCTCTAAACGTGACTGTGTGATAGAGAGCCCAGTGTACGTAAATTTTTATTTGCTGTTTGTAGAAGTAGCAGTCTGAAGCAAAGACTAGTGAGTCATGGGTTAAGTTGTGAGCTTCCCGTAAGAGTGATTATCAGTGATAAAGAGTATGACTATTGACAGACAGTGGTAGAGGTGTTTATTCTGCTGCTGTCTGATGGCTCTACAACGAAGAGTGTATGTACCTACTCCCTGAAGGTTTCTGAGTCTCTCTTTCACTCCGTCTCAATTTCCTATAACACAACACTGATCCTTAAAAGAGCAAAGAAAATCTATGCCTATGGCTGAAAGGCATTCTTGTGCTGCTCATTAATATTCTGTTGGGAGAAATATTCAGAGAATTTTCTAAAATATAATTGTGCTCCAAGGGAACTCAATTATATTTTTGAGAAGTTCTTATGGAGATTACTTTCCATATTAAATATAGGATTTAGCACTTGGTCAGAGCTAAGGGTAATATCTTGCCTCACAAGCACACAAGCCAAGACACAAGGACACAAGCCAAGACACAAGGACAGTTACCAATATGCTTCTTGATATTCGTTGGCGAGTAGAGGTTCGTGTGCAGCCTGGATGCACGCCAGTGAGAAACTCCAGGTTGGCTTGGTACAGGGGGACAAAAGAGCAGTGGATTTTGCATCAGAAGACAGTGAGCTCTAGTTCCAACTCTGCCACCGTCCTGTCCTTAGGCTTCTTACCATGTCTATTTCCTACTTTGGACAATGAGAGAATGATACTTTCCTCGCAGCACAGCTGTGAGGCTTGTAAGCCACATGTGTGAAAATGCTGTGGAAACGATTAAGTGCTAGACAATTGAAGGTTAATGTTATTGTGATTAAAAAGGACTCAAGTGAACTGTACTCAGGTTAGCACTTAAGGCAACCCTGACAACTATAGAATTTCTAGCATCTTTAGTCTCTGTCTGATGGACACACTGCTGAGGTCTGAGTATTCGGAACAGCAGGGTTGAAAACTGTTAATGGATTTTGCTACTTTGTAGAGTTTAAAAACTATGCTTGTTAGAGGACACAGTTTATTGATAACTACATTATACCATTATTGATTGATCTGTGAAACATATAGTAGTGATTAGTATGAATTATTTTCAGTCTGAGAGATAATATGCTCATACCCACATGGTTTAGACCCTGGGACAATTCAAGGAGAAAGTGTCCTCGATATGTGAGTGGTCACCAGCCCTCAATGCTTTTAAGCATCATGAAAAAGTGATGATACCAAAAGGCAGAAACATGTAAGAATATACATTTATTGGTCACGTGGAAGCTAGTTTCTTGGTAATTGAGCTAATTACCATGTATAATTGAGTTAAATATGTTAATGGATTTGGATCATATTCTCCTTCAGTTTTCTCATATCTTAGTAGAAGTAGGAAAATGAATAGTAAGAAGGATTGTTTGAAAAAACAAAACAATAAAATAGGTATGTTCCCTCTATGTCCGCTTTCCAGAGAGTTTTCTTTTTTTTTTAGCATGGATATTGAATTTTGTCAAAAGCTTTTTCTGCATCTACTGAGATGATCATATAGTTTTTATTCTTCAGTCTGTTAATGTGGTGTATCACGTTGATTGATATGCAAATATTGAAAAATCCTTGCATCCCTGGGTTAAATCCCACTTGATCATGATGCATGATCCTTTTAATGTACTGTTGGATTCAGTTTGCTAATATTTTGTTGAGGATTTTTGTTTCTATGTTCATCAGTGACATTGGCCTGTAATTTTCTTTTTTGTGTGATATTTGTGTCTGTTTTTGGTATTAGGGAGATGCTGGACTCATAGAATGAGTTCAGAAGCATTCCTTCCTCTGCAATTTTTTGGAATAGTTTAAGAAGTATAGGTGTTAACTCTTCTCTAAATGTTTGAAAGAATTCACCTGTGAAGCCATCTGGTCCTAGACTTTTGTTTGTTGGGAATTTTAAAATTACTGATTCAATTTCATTACTGGTAATTTGTCTGTTCATATTTTCTATTTCTTCCTGGTTCAGTCTTGGGAGATTGTATATTTCTAATGCATGGAGGGGACATACTTCAACATAGTAAAGGCCATATATGACAAACCCACAGCTAACATCATAATTAACAGTGAAAAACTGAATACTTTTCCTCTAAGATCAGGAGCAAGACAAGGATGCCCACTTTCACCACTTTTATTCAACATAGTATTGTATGTCCTAGCCACAGCAATCATACAAGAAAAAAGAAATAAAAGGAATCCAAATTGGAAAGGAAGTAGTAAAACTGCCACTTTCTGCAGATGACATGATACTATACATAGAAAAACCTAAAGATGCCAGCAGAAGACTACTAGAGCTCATCAATGAGTTCATTAAAGCTGCAGAATATAAAATTAATGTACAGAAATCTGTTGCATTTCTATACACTAACAGAAAACTATCAAAAAGAGAAATTAAGGAAACAATTCCATTTATCATCATATCAAAAATAATAAAAGACTTAGGAATAAACCTACTTAAGGAGGTAAAAGACCTATACTTGGAAAACTAGAAGACACTGATGAAAGAAATTGAAGATGACACAAACAGATGGAAAGACATACCGTGTTCTTGGATTGGAAGAATTAATATTGTTAAACTGATCATGCTACCCAAGACACTCTACAGATTCAATGAGATTCCTATCAAAATACCAATGGCATTTTTCACAGAACTAGAACAGAAAAAATGTTTAATTTAGATGGAAACACAGAAGACCCCAAATAGCCAAAGCAATCTTGAGAAAGACAAACAAAGCTGGAGAACTCACACTCCCTGACTTCAGACTGTACTGCAAAGCTACAGTAATCTAACCAGTATGGTACTGGCTCAAAAACAGACATGTAGGGCTTCCCTGGTGGCGCAGTGGTTGAGAGTCCGCCTGCCGATGCAGGGGACACGGGTTCGTGCCCCGGTCTGGGAAGATCCCACATGCCGTGGAGCGGCTGGGCCCGTGAGCTGTGGTTGCTGAGCCTGCACGTCCGGAGCCTGTGCTCCACAACGGGAGAGGCCACAACAGTGAGAGGCCTGCGTACCTCAAAAAAAAAATTAAAATAGTTAAAAAAAAAAAAAACAGACATGTAAATCATTGGGACCAAATAGAGAGCCCAAAAATAAACCCACACTTATGGTCAATTAATCTAGTACAAAGGAGACAAGAATATACAATGGAGAAAAGACAGTCTCTTTAATAAGTGGTGCTGGGAAAACTGGATAACCACTTGTAAAAGAATGAAATTAGAACATTCTTTAACACCATATACAGAAATAAACTCAAAATGAATTAAAGACCTAAATGTAAGAATGGAAACCATAAAACTCCTAGAGGAAAACATAGGCAGAACACTCTTTGACGTAAATCATAACTATATTTTTTTGGATCTCTCTCCTAAAGCAAAAGAAATAAAAGCAAAAAAAGAAGAAAAAAAGGGACCTAATTAAACTTAAAAGCTTTTGCACAGCAAAGGAAATCACTGACAAAAAGAAAACACGACCTACTGAATGGTAGAAAATACTTGCAGATGATATGGCTTATAAGGGGTCAATATCCAACATATATAAACAGCTAATACAACTCAACATAAAAAAAAAACAAACCAAACAACCCAAATAAAACATGGACGAAAACCTGAGTGGATATTTTTCCAAAGAGGAAATGCAGATGGCCAACAGGCACATGAACAGATATGCAACATCACTAATCATCAGGGAAATGCAAACCAAAACCACAATAAGATATCACCTCACATCTGTCACAATGGCTATCATCAAAAAGAACATAAATGACAAACATTTGTGAGGATATGGAGAACAGGGAGCCCTCCTACACTGTTGATGGGAATGTAAATTGGTGCAGCTATTGTGGAAAACAGTATGGGAATTTCTCAAAAAGTAAAAATAGAACTGCCATATGACCCAGCAATTCCACTCCTGGGTGTACATCCAAAAACACTAGAACACTAATTCAAAAAGATACATGCACACCAATGTTCATAGCAGCATTATTTATAATTACCAAAATGTGGACGCAACCTAAGTGTCCATCAGGGATGAATGGATAAAGCAGATGTATATATATAATGGAATACTACTCAGCCATAACAAAGAATCATATTTTGCCATTTGCAGCAACGTGGATGGACTTGAAAGGTATTATGCTAAGTGAAATAAGTCAGACAGAGAAAGACAAATACTATATGATATCACTTATGTATGGAATCTAAAAAATACAACAAACTAGTGAATATAACAAAAAATAAGCAGAGTCACAGATGTAGAACTACTAGTAAAAACTAGTAGTTACCAGTGGGGAGAGGGAAGGCGGGGAGGGGCAATAAGGGCTAGGGGACTAAGGTACATGTTATTATGTATAAAGAAGCTACAAGGATGTATTGTACAACACAGGGAATCTAGCCAATATTTTATAATAACTATAAATGGAGTATAACCTTTAAAAATTGTGAATCACTATATTGTACACCTGTAACATATAATATTGTCCATCAACTATAAAATAATTAAATAAAAATAATTAAAAAATAAAAATAATTAAAAAATAAATGAAATTAACTACCTCTTTATTTCTGGACTATCAATTACTACTCTCAGGAAAAAAAAAACAATAAAATAGTACTTGGCTGTGGGGTTTTTTAGCTGTTGCTGTGTGTGCATGAGAGTATATTGACAAACTCACATGCAACAGACCTTGAGCCGCCTTCTGAAGAATCCACAGCTCCTTCTGGGTTCAGATGCTGCATAATGTGTTAACTATCTCTGAGTAATGACTGACAATTTTAAATAAAATACGGCTATTTCAATAGGAAATGATTGTGTACTAGCTCTCTTAACGAAGGCTGATAGAACCTTCTATGGAAGCAAGAAGCACACTGTAAAATTTGCTCTATGTAGATATTTTATTATGCATTACATTGTATAGCATTGAGACCGTGCTTTATAATTAGGTGTAAATCAAATGCTAAAGAAGGACACATACCATTCCAACAAGATTCAATTCATCCTGAATCTGCTGATTATAGTCTCATTTATTAAGAACATATTCCCACTGCATTAAATAAATGCATTGTTAAAGGCTGTCTCCCCCGATAGATCAGAAATCATTTATCAGGTTTGATGCATATCTAAGTAAATGGAGGCTAATGACTTGGGATCACTGTCGGGTACCCTCCTCTCTCTCAGCCTTTTGTGGGTGATGCATCCCTTTGTGTGCCATCTGAATGTGCTTTACTTTTTCTTATTCCTCGGTGTAGCCTGGATACTGTCAGTGTAGCCCAAATACTGTCTCCTGAAGTCCTGGCACAGCAGCAGCCTGTAACCAGTTTCTGTCTGAGGATGATCGGGTGGAGAGAACAGGGACCGAGAAGGCCTCAACCTTCCTGTTGGGCGCTGTCTCTGCTTGCTTGTGAAGCCCATATATGCTATACCTCAGGACTACGACTTAATTCTCTAGTTACTCACATTGGAGCTTAGAGATGTCTGTATGTTTTAGGAGGTGTTTTATTCTTTCTCTCACTGATGCACATTATTAGTTATCAGCTTCACACATGAAAAGGGTAGAATTGCATCACTGAACTGCAGAGACCTGGAGGCCTTTCAGTGTTTTCCGCCCCCCTACTTTCTGGAGGTGGAAAACGGGATCAGTGTTTTAGAGTTTGTGGGAGTCCTTCGTTGGAGACTTCTGCCTGTACCAGAATCTCCACATTCTCATGAAACTAGCTTCTTGCTTCGCCTGTGCTATCGCTGTAGAAGGTCCAGATATTCCTATGAAAAGTCCTTTCTAACTTTCAAAAAGTGGCAACTGACTCGAGAGAGGAGTCGCGCCCTGGATCAGGGCTGGCTGTAAAAGCATTTAAGTCCCTTGCCATCTTTGCTCCTATACGCTCTTCTCTGTCTGAGACCACTCTGCTGTATTAGCGCCCAGAGACAGAAAGCACTGACTAAGGCAAGAGCTTTCACAGGCAGGTCGTTTATTGTGAGAGTAAAGCCAGGGAATGCAGTGGGATGGGGGCAGATAAGGGGACTGCAACAGGGAAGGAGAGAAAAGCCATCCGAGAGTGATTTGTGAGTTGGCTGTGTTGTGGGCTTGAGACTGCTGGAATCATGTGGGGAGCTGTGCAGAATGTGTCTCGGATTTATCCATCCAGAGGGTGGGGCTGCAAGGCGTGAGTGCTGGGCACATGCTGCTTGGTATCCCACGGAGCCCTTTATTCACAAGATGCCCCTAAATACCTTGAGAAAAACTGATGACCCTCAGTGTCCTGTCTCTGAGCAACACTCCTGATTTCCTACATGTCGAGTAAAAAGGAAGAACTTTCCTTGGCAGTTTATTGCACACAGATTAGACTATATCACATCTCCATTGCTATTAAGGTTGCTGTGATTAGAATGAATTGAATTCTGGAATATATCTAAGTTATTTAATTCCATCCTTTTGTTTTGCAAATGAGAAAACAAGGGCCCAGAAAGGTAAGATGAATATCCAAAATCACACAGCATTTCAGAGAAAGACCCTATTTTTACACTGAAAGGTTACTTGACTCCCTGTGTAAGCCCTCTCCACCGCACCTAGCCGCCTTGCAAAATGCAAAAACACAAAAAATCTAAACACAGCTTCTATTTCAGCCACACGAGATTCTTGAATTCCAGGACTATTAGAGACGAGGTAGTCAGCCACAATATACAAGTGATAGCGTTTGCAGGAAGTCTCATTTTGGTAAGCGTTACTATTCACCAATATCTGTTATCCTCAACTTCCAGATACATGGACAATTTCAATGCTCTGCATGGCCATGTGACCAGTTCTAGACGATAAAATATGAATGGAAGTGATGTCTATAACTTTTGGGTCAAAACATCTTTCTGTACTTGAATCTCCAGCCACCTGTTTCCCTAAAATATTGTTGGAGGAGGTCATGTGCTTGAAATGACACCATCTTTAGATAGTGAAGCCTCCATCAGCTGGACTTCTTGGGACAAAAATATGGGCAGAGTTCTTCTGTCAACCTATACTGGGCTTGTAGTATGAGTAAGATACCAACCTTTGTTGCATTAAGCCAGTGAGATTTGGGGGTTATTCATTATCATAGCGTAATATAGCCCCTTCTATTTAATACATTATGGGTGCAAGGTAATTATTCTATACCTCTTGAATCACCCTCATCTTTTTTTTTTTTTTTTTTTTTTTTGCGGTACGCGGGCCTCTCACTGTTGTGGCCTCTCCCGTTGCGGAGCACAGGCTCCGGACGCGCAGGCTCAGCGGCCATGGCTCACGGGCCCAGCCGCTCCGCGGCATGTGGGATCTTCCCGGACTGGGGCACGAACCTGCGTCCCCTGCATCGGCAGGCGGACTTTTAACCACTGCGCCACCAGGGAAGCCCCACCCTCATCTTTGATTGTTGATCCTGTTCATATCAAATATGGATTTTCTTTAATGGTACGGTAGATAAATCTCTGTAAGAGTTAATTTTCCTGGCAACTGACTCATTTTTATTAACAATGATTTTTGATTAACAGTTATTTTTCTTAACAATGATTTGCCTCTCTGTGGCAGCTGTGAGAATATACCTCACACTCCTCCAACTACAGGGAGTGTAATTGACCAAGGGACCCAGCTCCCCTGCTCTAAAATCCATCATTTTGTTCAGAGACCAGCAGACTGCTCCAGCCTCTGGCTAACTATGGTAGGGATTCTAGAGCAGGCGTTCTTGGAAGACCTGGACTCCTCTGACAGCCAACTGGCTCAGTGACTTCCTGATGACCTTGCTAAACCTTCCTTAGACTGCACCTTACTCTAAGACACTGCAGCCCACCTTCCGTTTTTCTTTTTTCATTGGAGATCAGACCTGCATTGCAGTCTGACAGCTCACCCAACTTGAGACTTGCTGCCCCCTATTTTCTATCACACAGGCATTTTCCCTAATAAAGACATGGTACATTTAATTGCATCTTGGCATTTGCTTCTCAAAGAAGGCAAACTTACTCTCCATGTCATAGCTAAGATTTCCCCCAAGTATCAATTCTTTCTGGGTCTGCTTATCTAGTGTATCTTAGAACTATTAATTTTCTTGAATTCATAGCCAGAAAGTTTAGAGCTACAGAGGTGCTTGGAGAACTGGTCCAGAGTTTCTCAAAATGTAGACCAATCGTACTAGAACCAGCTGTGGTGCTTGTTTAAATGTGTCTCAGACCTGCCTGCTGAAACTGAATCTCCGAGGATGGGACCTAAAAACCTAAATTTTTAAAGTAGCTCCCAGGGTATTTTTTACTTCATATTATGGAGAGTCACCGTTCAAGTACACATAATTTGGAAATCCAGTGAAAGAAAGAAAGAAATCCAAATTACCCAACCAATTAAAGTCAGTCAACATCGGTCTCCAAATTCCAATGTCAGCAAATTAACTATTTACATGGTGTACCGTATTATGACAACTACATCCCAAAGCTGGAAAATTCCTACACTCAGAATCTTTGATGAATTGAGTAATCAGAACTTATAGGAACAGATCTTTGACCTTTTGGTACATGTGACATCTGTTACTGTCTTCAAATGTCTGACAAACATCTCTCCATCTTCAAAGACTTGGTCAAGATGATAGCCAACAGTTGTGAGCAAAACACTGGAGAGATAATCATGATCATTTTTCCTGGAGCCATAAATCTAAAAACTTCACAGCTAACGATATGGATTAAAGAAGAGTTTCAAAATTATATCTTTGGGAGTATTTTGGAGTAGACTTTTGAATGATTAGTTGATCTGATGTTTATTTTAAACATTTGAAGTCATGAGGTCATGAAGAAGTTGGTCTGATTATGATGCCCACTTTAATAATTAAATTAGATATGGTTAGTGACATTCATAACCCCTGTAGGAAAACAGCATATAAATTGAAAAGAATCTTGATGATTGAAGAAATAGCTCATTAAAATAAAGGAAAGAAAGCAAAAAACAAACAGAAGAAGGAAAAAATGAACAGGAACAAAGCTACAGCTTATCGGAAACATACGTAAATGAGGGATAAGGACCAAATTACAGAGTTTGGGTACACACGTATGTAGCTAAAATGGGAAGTCACTTGACATGGGAAGTCAAAGTCTGTGACAAACTGCGAATAAATATAATCAGTGAACACAAAGGTCATGCATGAGTAGTAAACCACAAGTCAGATGGAAGTTAATAGTTAATCATCAACATTAAATCAGCTTATATTAATAATATTTTGCTCAGTTGATCTCCAAATTGGCAATGGGATAGTAAAGGCATTCATTGTTACCAATGGTGGAGAGAAGTGGGAATAACAAAAATGTAATTGTATTGGGCTTCTTTTTCCTAGAAAAGTAATACACAAATCTGCTTTTATCATGAAGAAAATGCTAATTGTTGGAATAGGATTTAAAGATAAAATGACTTAAATTATAGAAAGTAAGTTAGTTTATGGGAGTAGAAAATTTAACTTTGGGAAAGCTTCTGGATAAGACTATAAGCTTCATAAAGATATATCACGTTTCTTTCATTCACCATTGAATAACTCAACACATAGAACAGGGCCTGGCACCTAGGAAGCATTCAAACAGCAATGAAATGAATGAACAAATATGTTTTTATCATTGGAAATCCAGGAGATTTGGGGTGTTTACCATGACAAGAAGGAGAGGTTAAAGTAAAAATTAGTTCAAGTCTTTTTATATATCTTATTCTGTGGTATAAGTTTATGTCTATGACTGAAGGCTATGTTCAATGTTATTGGTCTAAAAACTTACTTTGCTGAGTTCTGTTATTCAATTCAGATAAGAGGAAGCAGGAAGAGAGAAGTGGAAAGATAATGTAGAAAAACTTTATTCATCGAAAGGACATTCATGGATTTAGAAAATGTTAATTACTGCAGAAAGTTATTGCAATAACAACAGCAGGGGTACGGAAAGGATAGTTTGAAAGAACCAGCCAATTTTTTAAACGTTTATTAATAGCTTTGTTGTACCATGGGGTTTTACCCTGTCAGTTAGCTGATAGTAAAGAGATAATTGTGGGAGAGATGGGTCCAGGTCACAGCTAATGTTGATTTTATTTTTTATACAACTATATTTTAAATGTAACCATAATCTCTAATATAGATATTCATCATTACTAGCTTTTCTCTCTGTCCATATGTATGTATATACACTCTCACCACAGCACTTGTTCTCCAATCTAACACACTGCCTGGTGCTTACTGGGCATTTCTGTGCTTTCTGAATTGAAAACTTAAGTAAAAATAATCCTTTCACAGACTCAGAATCCCTTTAAGTATATCCAGTTGGTAAAAATCGTTTATTAAAGAATGTATTCATGGAGTGCTTGTCGCCGATCTCTTTGATTACCTGATCTTGTCAGAACAATTAAAATGAACAACTACTGTAGCCTAGTTCTGGGAACTGAGAGAGTCAAGTCAGGCCAAGACATCAGAGAAGGGGCAAGTCCCTCTGATCTGGAAAATTGATGCTACACAGCTCTGGGCAAAAGAACGTCTTTCTCCACTTGACGTTTTCATAGCAGCCCAAACTTCATAACCTTTGAATTGACCTTGGCCAAGGTTTTTAGCATTTAGCATATCAGCCTGGGACTCACTTCTCACGCTAACATCACCCACTGGGAACTCCTGCAAAGGCCCCAATTAAGTATCCTGTCTGTCTAAATATATTGTGACTACTGCTTAGAACACTGAAATCAGCAGGGAACAAATTGCTAAGCCAGGTTTCTTCTTCACCTATCACCGTTTTGTATTTAAACAAATTGACAAAAGGAAGATAGTTTGCCCAACATATGCTATATTATAATAGTTCTATTATTATAATTTTAAAAGTTTGACCTACAACTAGGAAAGGAAAAACACAATCCTACCTTTCAGTCCATGGGATATGAGTTGAATAATGAAGAAATATTTTGTTAATTTCATTCCCAGTCTTTTCTCTGTCTTTCTTTAACACAACAAGAGCAAAATTGTAACACATTCCAATGAAGAAACACTCTTTGAGATAACATCTGGTAATTCCTTAAGAATTTTCTACATAAATATCTTCTACTGAAACACTAAAAACAGAATTGAAGTCAACTATCTTCTTAGTTCTTGCTTCATATGCATCTCAAAGACTTAATTTCTTTCCATTTCACCCCATTTTGCCTTGGTAGTATCTTCTGCTTCCAATAATTGATTTTTTTTTTACTTTCCTGGGTATTTGTTCTTCAGTGTAAATATTTTCCCTGCACTTGGTAACTCCAGATCTTCTAAAGGATAATCAATTGCAATTTCTTGACATTCCAATTTTATTCTATCTTAAAGCACTATATTTTCAATTCCTATTCAGTCATATTTCTACTAGATTGTACCAGTTACTTAATGGTGGCTGATGGAAATTGCAGTGACAGCTGACTCTGAATACTGGATAAAAAATACTGAGTGTGTTAAAGCCTATTCTTTCTAATTTGAAGTCTCGGATTAGGGCTTTTATTTTGTGGTCAACAAGTATTAAATTCTATATTAATTTCACTAAGAGTGGGCGTAAAGGAGAGTACAATTATTGATGTGTTTAATCCTTGTAAGTATCAGTAATTAGTTGCTTTTATTGTATTAGTGCATTCTATAAAATTATTGTTTAGATGCATATTACTCCTTTAGAAGTGAATGTTTCCATGGATTCTAAATAGCCAGAGGAAGTTAGGAGGAGTGTTTCAGTTACAATATGTTACCCTTGTACAAATATACAATAAAGAGGTTAAAATCCAAATTATATACAAATCTGAATGACAAATATTGGTGCATGCCCTTCATCTTGGGTAGCATCTCTTGGACATTGGACAAGCTCTTTTAGTTAATTCTCTTCCATTTTTCTTTTAAAGAATAGAGGAAATGATTTTTAAAAGAAAAAAAAGTTTTGTTATGTATCATGCATTTATTTACTTCTAGAAGTTGGTTTTAAACTTACAAAAACTATCAGGAATATAGAAAAATTATGTCACTGTGTTTATTCTCTCCTGGGTAAAATATGAATTTATTTAGAAAGAAATGTAAATTAAGCAAAAAGACAATTAGTATTTTAATTTTTAAAAAGAATGCTTAGAAAGGAAACAAAAATTCTAACAATTTTTATACCTCAATTATAATGCCGTATGCATTCTTTGCAGAAGTAGCTTTCAGAAGACAAATGTACCCACAGTAATGTGAAATTTTACATATTTGGACAAATATTTAACTTAGTTTAACATTTAATCAAGACTTTTTTTCTGTTGTAGTTAATTATGTAATCATATAATTTTAAACATTTAGCCTAATGTTCTCAGCAACCTTATAGTTTAACATTCTTGTAAGGATTTTCATTTAAAAATTAGAATTAAATAAGTGATATTAGATAGCTATTTCATTCTGATACCATAAAATAAACAGAACTTTATTTTTACAATATTTATTTAATAACTACATAATTAATAGAAACATTTTATTACATTAGTGTCGATAGATTCAACAATAGTCTTTATGGCAAAAATGTGTGTGTGTGCTATAATTTCAAAATTCACAATATTGAATTAATACAGCTGTACATTTATTTTAGTCAATATACACCTATATTACATAAAAACTTTAAAGAATTTTTAACTTAAAAAAAATCTCCATTTAATTTGAGAAGAGATTTTCCATACTGAAAAACTAATTTTTAATGCAAGTAACACTGATGAATTACCTATGCTGGGACCATATCTGATGATTTCTGCTCAGAATGGGTTCTTTTATGAATAAGTCTCTGCCAGCTAAGTATTCTTGTAAATTCATTACAAAGATTTCAAGGGTAGAAAGAGTGTACATATTAGTGCAAAGGAAAAGTTTCAACCTCTTCGTCAAACATAACTCTCTTATTCTGAAAGTAAAAGCCTGAGAAAAATCTGGCTTAATTTTCAAAACAGGAAAACAATTATGTATCTCAGTCCTTAATTTTTAAGTTTATCTTAAAAAAATTAAACAGCCTGTGCTTGATATCTTTAATTATTTTTTCCTTTATTAGATCTTAGTTATTGGAGAAACCAGGAAAAGTCTTCTTTAATCACTTATTCACCACAAAGGTTTCTAATTCGATTTGCAATTTTATATTTCCATATAAAATTTGAGAAAGAAAGGATGTGGAAATATAACTGCAGAAATACATTAACAGACAGAAAACTTCAAAACATTGACTTTTTACTACCCTCCAGAATGAAGGAAATTATCCAGGGAGTTCTCAAAATCAAAATCAGGTGGCCCCTTCAAAAGTACAATATGATGAGAGCTTTTAAATTTCACAGATTAAATGTTGCTAAGAGCTTAATATTTTCACCGCTTGTTGCGACTCAGTGCCATCTGGCTTTTGTAACTGATGTCCTGCCTCTTTCGGGCAGCAGAGGGCGCTCTGGCACTGTTGACAACGGATACCTTCTGGCGCACTGCGCTAGCATCTTGTTCCCAGGACGGAAACACACTATTTCCCTGGAGGGTTGTCGTTGAGTATCTCAAAGGGTCAAGCTGTTCCTAAATTATTCCGAGAAGCTGTAATTTGAGACCACTGAATGAAAGTTGCGATTGTCAAAGGGCCCCACCACACGACGCGCCGAAATTCTCCAATTGCGAAGCAGGGATTGTTTTAGTGCAAAATGCTGAGCATAGAATTTCAGAGCAGGGAAATTGGCAATGGACATTAAAGCGGATGTTTATTTTTAAGAGAACTAGAAAATAAATAGTCTTTAAAAATCTAGAAATATTACGGATCGATAACCACTCTAGATTTAATCACGGCAACCAGATTACTAAATTGTGTGTTCCCTTATCTAAGTGGTATTTTACCTTCTCTCTTTCATATCACGTACTTCACTTCTATTTAGAAAGTAATTTTTAAACAGATTAAGCTTCCTGCAGACGAGTTTAGACCGTCCTTAAAAGAAAGGATTAGGGTGAGGGAGATTGTGTGTCCCAGTTATGTAATATGAATTATAACACAACTCAGGCAGAAACATTTTGCAGCCTTGGACCCTTGTTGTTCAGTGAAATATCCGAGGGAATGCGGACGCAGGAGATCAGCTCAGTTGCATGAATACTGGAAGGAAATCAAGGCTTCCACGATAACGTGTAATGCTTTAAACCCACTTCAGTGTCCATTGACTGATCTTAACTGGCACAAAAGGAATATTCCCCAACCCTTTCCTTTTACCATTCGAGTAGCCCTTTTTTCCCCTAATGTATTTTAACCTACTCCTTCCCAAATTGTATAAAATAAAATATAAACCTAAGTCATCAATGGATATGAAAGACCAAACTCTCGGAGTTCTAAAATCAGAGGGCAAATAAAATCTACCCTGAGGGAGGGGGCGAGGACACCTCCCACTGAGTATACTGCGCTCTGCCGCGATGTTTTCTGAATCATTTCATACATCTACACCATTCCGGTGTAAAAGAACGACTCTGATGAAATCATGACCCATTTACAGTCCATTTCTGTATCTGGATCGAAATCGGTGTTGCTGCCTCCATTGCCTGGTCTGGATTTTTTTTATCTAGTCCTAATTTTAACATCGTTTACGTTTGTGAATTTATAAGCAAATGCAAGGAAACGCGCAACAATTTTTTTTTTTTGAGAGCCCAGGCTGGCTACAAATTGGTTAATTTTCCGTTTCTTCCTCTCTCTCTCTCTAGCCTCTTTGATCCATTATTTAGTTAGAGCACTTAAATTTTTATTATTTACATTTAGTGCTGTCAATATGTAGGCTAGGACGATGAAATATGCTGAGGGATTAAAAGATTTATTGAATGTATTAATACTGACCCCGACGACCCTCGGCTCTAAAGCGAATCTTCTTTTCCTGGGATTCAGTAAACACCCTGCCTTTTTCCATCTGCCGGATCTAGGAGGAGGAGGATGCTGTGCGCTTTCTTTCCGCAGTGCGGATTTCAGGCCTCCTGGCTCTGCAGTGCCTCCCCCAGGCCGGAAAGCGCGCAGCATGTTCGGCGCACCAAAGCGGTCTGCGGGGCTCGGCTCTCTGGACCCGCTTAGGAAGGCCGCCCTGCTTCGAGCCTGGCCAGAGGCGGCAGACTGGGTGGGCTCCTGCTTGGTCTCACCTAGTCAGTCCCCATCCCATGCCTTCCTGGTCAGTCTCGAGGCCCACGCTTGAGTCCGTCGCTAATCCCTTTGGCGAGCACACCAGCACCGTTAAGGTGCGGAGCTGAAGACCTTACGTTTTGTATGTTAAGGAAAAAGACTTAAGAAGAAGAAGAAAATAAGCCTTCATTTTCCTCATTCTCCTTCTTTCAGGTCCTAGATTCGGTTTTCAGCCTAACTAAATGGAAATTAGGGATCTAGTGGAAATTGTTTCCCAATGTACATAGATTAAGCGCATCTGTATAAGTGAAGACAGAAGAGTAAAAGCCAAGGGTGGGGAGAGCGAGAGCGGTCTATTTCGGTAAACTATTAGGTTTCACGGTTTACGGCATCTCCCTGCTTTTACATTTTCTTTCGCAAGCTACCTAATATCCAGTTATTCTTTGGGGTGGTGGCAGGAGGGTCCTATCGCTTTTTGGTAAAATTGCATAGAGAAGAGGGACGCGGTCAGCACCGCGGACAGCGCCGGGAGCCGAGGGTGCGGCTGCTTCTCCGAGTCCTGCCTCAGCCCCTCTCCTTTGTTCCCACCCCCTACAGGCCAAGGCAGAACAAAGACATCTATCAAGCCTCGCTTTCTCAGCTGAGTTTGTCTTTGGCTCCAAGGCCGTGGTGCGGAACTATTATCACCTTAACAAAGTCCAGCTCTTTGGCTTCCAAATAAATTAATCTGCCCAGTCCTTCTAAAGTTTGTGGCCTGGCCTTTCCCCCCTGTCCTACTCTTTTGACTGATTTGACCATTGCAGCTACACTGAAACAAGGAAATCGTCTTGGTTTTTTGTCGTTTGGTTTTGTTTTAAGCCAGGCAAGGCCAACTCGAGAATGGGAAGAGAAAGGGGACAGGTGGGGGCCGGGGACGGGTGTTCGGAGCTTCTCGAAGGAGCTGAGCTATTGGAGGTTTCGTGTGCAAGGTGGAGAGGGCGGCATTTAATGTTAGCATCCTCTCACTTCTGTTTTGTTTCCGCATCTTGGCCCAGGATTGCAAACAATCACACTACCTGCTCTCGAAAGAACCACTGCTTTCTAAACGCCTCAGCTCTGTAGAATATTTGCACAGACGGGAGCTACTGCTCTCCTGACAGCTGTCACTGAAGCGCCCTTAAAATCCCCCTGGGGATTTGCCTGCGGATTTCCGAGGCTCTTAGTGAAAACCATGACCCTTTTGCTTTCGGAACACTAGGCTGGTTCTGGAATCAGTTTGTGGCAAAGGATGGGTTCGTTCTACCACCCCTCAGCGTCCCCTTGCAAGTGCCTTTTCCGCTTTCTTATCCTAAGACGCTCTGGTGTCCTTCAGGTGCAGCCGTAGGCTCCGCTCTTGGCATTCACCGCGTGCCTTAATTGTATGACATTAAATCAAGGTCCGCTGTGAACACGGAGGGCAGAGTCTGATCTTGATCCGGAAAGTAACTGAGACACTGCGAATATCACTTCTCCTCCTGCCCTTTCCCCTGCCCGGAGCTCGAGTCCCTGTGACTCCCTCAGAGTCGTAACTCAAACTCGGCTCCTGTCTCAGCTCACCTCCTGCCACAGCTGCCAGAGCCGCTGCTAATTAGTCTGTTCCGTGGACGTGTAGACGATGCATGTGTCTGCGTATACATATGCATATATCTGCATGCCATTTACAGCACACCTAGAAATAAACCTAGTTTTCAAATGACGGCGTGGATCGAAGTTAATTACCCCTCTGGTACAGAACTAACTTCGTAATCATGTTATTTTACTGAAGGCAATTAACTGAGTTGGTTCGCCCTGCATCTCTTCTAAGTCACTGGTAAGGACCGCGCCATTGCATGTTCTGCTGCAGAAAGCTTTGCCAATCCTCTCCTGCTGTCGGGGATGAGATCTAGCACATTAAAAAGACAATCATCGCACGTGTGTGTATGTAAGATAGACACGCAGACATGCCTAGTCTCTGTGTCCTCTGATAACGTTACCACGGTTTTGGTTGGGAGATTTGGGGAAGAGATGAGAGTCCAAGGGCCGGCTGGGTCATCTTTCTTTGTAATGCGGAAAAATTAACTCAACCGCACCTGCCTAGTCCCGAGAGAGCTGGGCGGCCCATCTGGTCAGGCTACAGCTCTGCTGCAGAGAAAAGGCTGCTCGCTAAGGCTTCCCCGCCGCCGGGGAGCGCGGGCCTCGGGTCTGGGCCCGGCTGGGGGTTACGGTTCAGAGCAGCGCAGCGGAAGCGCACTCCTCAGAGTGCTGCCCGAGTCGGGAGGCTGGCGGAGCCTGGGCCGGGCGGAGGGAGGGCGAGCAGGAGAGAGGAAGGGGTGAGGGGAGTTGACCTCTACGGGCGGAGCCCTGTGCACAGCGGGCAGGAGGCGGCGGGCGCAGCGGCTCTTTTCTCGGCGTCCCCTACGGCGCGGTCCGCGGGAGGGAAAGGCCCACTCCGGCCCCGGTGTCCGAGGAAGGGAGGATGATCCGCCGCCGCGGCCCCGGGGCGGCGTCGAGCTCGGCTGTGGCTGCAGAGGCCGCCGGGAGCCTGTCCAGCGCGGAGACCCCAGCACGCGCCCCTGAAAAACAGAATCACAGCGCAGGATTAGAGAGGGGGGCTGCAGGGAGGAGGGGGAGGCTGGGGAGAAGGGACCGGAGGCGGGAGGGAGCGGGCGAGGGAGATCAGGCGACGGCAGGACGGGAGCCCAGACGGCGGGCCGCGACCTCCGTCCCCAGGCTTCAGGCTGGGCGCGGAGGGGCCGGCGGCGCGCGAAGCCCGAGGCGCGCAGCCTGGGGGGCGGCGCGGTGGAGGTGCGCGCAGGTCCCGGCCGCGGAAGCCGCGAGACGGGGGGCCAGACGCTGCGGCACGGCCGCGGCCCGAGAAGGGATTTCGGCAGCTGCAACGGTCAAAACGCGTCCGCAGAGGGTCCTCCGGTGCAGTCCAGCCGTCCCCGCATCCTGTACCCCCTTTACCCCCGCTTCACCCCTTCCCTTCAGACCACACTCTGGATCCCCACTCTCCAATCCCCACCCCTTCATGGCTTAGTACCCTGCGAACTGCGAGACCGGCGAGTCCCAGCAAGAAAATCGAAACGATCGATGCGAGAAAGAATTACATATACACATAGCCCTGGAAATCCGAAGCAGAAAGACTTGCTAGCCCTGCTCAAACCTGCAGAGGACCAAAGCGTTTTCAGTCGCTGCTGAGCGCGTTCTCGGAGGAAAGGGGAGGCTGAGAGGCTTCCGTGGTATAAGGTGCTTTAGGGTGGGAGGTGGGCGTAGGGAGGGGGTGGATCGGAGCGGTCCGGTCTTTCCCCCTCGCTTGCTGATCCAGAATTAGGGATTAATGGCTCGCTCCAGCCAAACAAATAAGGCATCTGCCTTCAGCGCAAGAGGATTACACGGGCTGCTGACGTCACCAGTCAGACAGATGTTGGCTCCCAAAGTCCTGAGCAGCTCGCTGTGTCCTTGAAACCAAAGAGCCGCAGAAGGCGCTCAGCCCCCAAGAGCTGCGCCTGGGTACAGCAGAGGGCGAGCACCCTGCCCTTGCCTCTACACCCCACTGGCACCGACACAGTGGCCCAAAGACAGCCCCCTAAGACGTCGCGCCCCCAGTCTCTCCAGCCCTTTTCTCACAGCCCTACCTTCAGCGCTCAGGCTCGCTCAGGGCAGGTCAAAGTCACCATTCTCGGTTGCCTCTCCCTTAAATGGAGACAAGAGCCCACACTTTCTGGACTTCTCGTCTACATCCCTAATTCTAAGCTTTTGGGCTCTTGTTCCCTCGCACATAGATGGCCAAGTAGCAGCAAAATAAGCACCTTAGGCCGGACAGAGTCCACGCTCCAGATGAGGGGCGGCTTCTTAATTACGTGCGCACGCAGCAGAAGCAGGGCTTATCTGCATCTCCTCTTCTCACCCCGCTGCCAACCTTTCTCCAGGCCAAGGTTTAGGTTTATGTTTAATCTTATCACGAATGCCATTTGGGACTAATGTGCCTTTCTAAACAATGACCCTCTTCCAACAGAGGTCCGCGTCCCGAGCAGAGCCCTGGGCCACCACTCGGTGTGCCAAGGGGACCTCACCATGGTCCTGATCATTGCATTTTCTTTGCAAGTACTTTGAAGACATTGTCAAAAAAAAAAAAGTGTGTGTGTGTGTGTGTCCAAAGTATGTCTAGCACCTAATTTTAAGAATCTACACAGTCAGGTAACTGCAGCTTCATTCTATAGTCAAATCCGAAGAGTAAAGATCAAAAATTAATTAATCTGTAAACCCTAAACTCTTGAATTTGATGTCGTTTTAAAATTTAAATAAATATAAACTATTTTATTTTTTCACACCTGCGTATTATTTTTGCTTTATATGATTTCCCAGGCCTCTACAAGTCACACTGAAGCCAGGTTATGAAATAAGCCAAAAGACACATGGAACTGGAAATTTAAATGAGCAATTTTGAATGTGTTATGTAATCCACAAATGAAATGGCTTTAAATGAAGTTCAATTCTGGAAAGGAATAAAGGCAATTCATACCATGTAGGAAACAAAATAAATTGATCTCCAACACAGAGCCACACTGAACCAACCCTGTGCCCCAAACCAAATGAATATACATGGAAAAAATCTGCGATTTTCTTAGAAAAAGGTTTGCTGACAACACTGCATTGACGATTATATATTACAGTGCCTAAACAGGAGTAAGAGTAGCTGCATTATATCTCCATTCATATCATTCCTGTCTATCAAAGTGGCATTTAATTTTTCCAATTCTATGCATTTAGAAATTCAGTCGCTGATAAAAATCAATTTAATTTATTCCAGTGTCATTCAGCTAATGCCAGCCTAAAAGAGTAAAATTTCTGTATCCTCACTCTGCTTCAAGGCCTTGTAAGAAACAGCCCACGTCTCAAAAGGACAGATTTAAACTTGTTATTTACCAGTAACAAAAGGTAGATCTCCTCTTGTCTTAATTGGATAAATAACATACACTATTTGAGCAGGGTATATAAGTCATTGTTTCTTTGAAACTTGGTAGAATAAGTTTGAAATGCCACAATTTAAAGGAACCTAATTCCTTCTAAAAATCATAAAGATTGTTTTTGTCTCCCAACATGTTTTGAATGTAAACCTCCATTCTGCTTCCACAAAATTTTACAAGAGTTCTTTTATGCTCAGTGATTTCATATTAGTTCGCTGTCCATGGTCTTGATTCACATGAAGGGAGGTGCTCGTGGTGCATTTTGAAAAATGTAAATCACAGTGCTTCTGCACCAATTTGATGCTGTAACATTTTAAGATAATGTCAAGAGGGGAACATCTATAGGCTTTAAGTTCTCTCTTCCATTCCAGTTGTTTTCATTTTTCTATATTTGCCACCAAATTTAGAGTACAGGAAGCAGGTGGGGAAAGTTTGCATCTTGAGCTGATAAAATCGCCACAACCTTTAGGGGGTCCGAAGAATTGTAGTAAATAGGAAATAGTATTTTTCAACCTGCATTTTGTTTTGTTTGTGCTTTCAAAAATGTAAGGCATCCTTGTCCACTTTTACACATGGTTTAACAAGTGCAGAAAATTTTACAAAAATGACAAATTAAGAGAAAAGGCCAAACAACAACCTTCTCACTTCTCTCTATAGATAGATATAGATGTAATCACACACATATGCACATCCAGAAGCACTAAGAGTATTACACTAAATCCCTTCTTTAACACCCTACAGTTTTTTTCTTGTGAAGCAAAGGAGGCATATGCTCTAGTAGTTAAGGCTGCGTAATAATGCCTTCTGTCCAAAATAACGTTTCACCTTCGGTTTAAAAAACAAAAGATTGACCTGGCAGAGTAACATTTAACCTCTCCTGGGGGTTCCTTGAGGGGGTGAAACAATAAAGAAAAAACTTTCCTCCTTCCTACAAACACTTAAGTGTCTTTTGTCCTTTATCTTTCCCTTCAGATTATCAGGAAAAGTATGTTATTTATATATATGTATATAAACACACATAAACAGACACTTATTTTCCGAATCCCTGAGAGCCACTGCGGATCTTTGAAGGGCATCGACCTGCACAAACTGGTCATATTTTTGTTTCGATACAAGTATCCCAACGGTAAGAAAACAGGCTCCTGCCCAATCTGAGGTCGGTACCCACCCCAGGCCACGGGGCCGAACTACAGCGATTCACACTTTTCCGGGCAAGAGAAGGCTACTTTCCGAAGAAGTCTTTAGCACTTGGGAAAATCCTCGTACCGGAAGAAAATGGCCTAAACACAATAGGACTCGCCATTTTCTCCTTGTGAAGCACAAAGCGCCTGGCGCTGCCCGGCACACAAAGAAAGCGTGAGCCCGCGGAATTCTTGCACATTTCCAAGAGGCCAAAAAAATACCTCCCCCAGAACCACAAATTCTCCCGCCTGGGCGCTCTGAGACACACTTTCCCACCCTCACTCAGCCCCTGTCACCAGAGGATCCTTTATTTGAGGTGTAGAGAGAAGACCCATCTACCTACGAAGGCGCGATGTTAGCTAGCCAGCTAACCCCGGCAAGACTCAGTCCCGCAAACCGAGGGCCCGGGCCAGCGGCGGCCCCAGACTCCATTCCAGGCCGGCGGTGCTGGCATTCCCTTCCTCCTCTTCCTCGGATCTCTCCTTCCAATTCCATCCCGTCCCCCCGGCACGTCTGGTAGTCCGGGAGCTTAAGGATCTCGGTGACCTGATTTCCATCCATTGCCAGGAACCAACCTTGCAGCCCGGAGCCGGGCGCGAGGCTCTCGAGGATGCTCGCTACGCGGGAACCCCTCGGCTCGGCGCCTCCCGCCGTCCCCCTCCCGCCGCTCCAAGTCGCCGCATCCAAGACAGCCAGTGCCCTGCTCTGCACGCCCACCACGGGCGGAACACTTATCCCGCTCACGTGCGGAAAGTGCAAGCTTCGAGGACAGCCCTGGGAATAAAATCACCAAAACACACCCGGCGCCCCCGACTCACAAAGCGAACACTCTCCATCCCGCCGGCGACGCAGAGCCGGGCTACCGCAGGAAAAGATCGTACTTACAGCCGGCGCGCGTTTGGGTAATCCGCGTCTCAGCCTGTTTGGTTTGTTTGTTTGTTTTCAAAATATATACACATCTCTAGGTACTTGATTTTCCACATCTTCCATCGTTGAGAAGGAACGAAAACAAAAATCTTGTAGCCTAGCGGGGATGGGGGAGGGGGATGGAGATTTTCATTGTCTACGCTCTGCACATGCAGCCCAAGGAAAGACGCTCATTGCTGTGTGGGGCTGCTTCTACTTTCTGCTTGAAATTCAGAAGCTTTCAATGCAGGAAAGCGGGGGTTTGGTCTCCCTGCCTCCCTCCCTCTGCGTCCCCTTCTCTCCCTCTCGCTCTCTCTCTCCCTCTCTTCTCTCTCTCTCTCCTTTTCCCTCCTCTCCCCTCCCTCTCTCTTCTCCAGCTCGAAGTCTCAGTCTCTGTCTCCCTCTCTCTCTCTCTCCCTCTCTCTCTCTCTTTTTTTCAAAAGAGGGCAGGTCGCTTCCTGCATCCCAATGAGTTAAATCACTCACTTACTTCTCATGCATCAGCAGCCTCTTTAACAACCCGAGGGCTGCAGGCACAAAAGAGCATTTAGCTGCCTCCAATTTGTGTAGAAGGCCTGTCCTTAATTTGTTTTTGGAATATAATTAAATCATGTATTTCACGTAATATGAAAATACCAAGTTCCCAACTTTAGCGAATAAACTGTTAATGGTAACCTTTGAAAATATACCCCCCCCCCTTCTCGTTGGTGCCCTTAGAAAGGGCCTAGGACGCCCCAGAAATGGAGAGGCCAAGGGTTTGGGCCCAAATCTACCCGCCCCTCCCCCATTTCACACGTCAAGGTCACAGTCGTCTGATTTCCCCCATTGATTTAAAATGGAGCCTTTTAAAAATCAACCCTTTGCCTTGGAAAGGAATTAAGTCTTTTTGTGGTGTGGGAAGAGCCGAAGGATTAAATAAATAAATAAATACATCCTTAATCTGAAATACACACGTAAGCAGAATCAACTGTGATCAGACATGGGGATGCGGTGGGAGGGAGGGGGAGGGGAGGGGGAGGGGGGAGGCTGACACCATGCGAGTGTGTGTGATTTTCACTCTCCCCTCCACCCGGCCTGGAGACTTCTGAGGGTCTCTCCGTTTTGCTCGGGTTTCTTCCGGAGGCTGAGTGGGCCTTACCAGGCGACAGGGCCGGCGCCTCTTTCTTTCCTCTCTCTCTCTCCTTTCTTTCTTTTTAAAAAGCCCTCAGAGAGTCTCTGAGGGGTCCAGATCTTGCGGACACCGCCCAGTGGTCGGGGGGGGGGGGTCATGTGTATGGCTCCCCCTCCTCTAAAGGGCTGGGGCACAAAAAGCAACTCTGCCTTCCTGCAGTTTCTCTTTCAGAAAAAACCCCAGGCCCGGCTATTGTTCATCCTCAATGAAGGGGGCCGAGGGTGACAACAGAGAGCCCTCCTCTTACCCCACACTCACCACCCACCTCCTCCCTCACCCCACCCACGGCCACTGCTCAGGGGACATCTGGGCATATTTTCTTGCTCCTGAGATCCCTGTCTGGGAGATCATGAGATCCAATATCACTAATATCTTGGTTATCTTCTTTGTATTTTCTTCAGCAATATTCCCTTAAGTCGTCAGCCCCCGCCTCCTGGCCCCCCATTTTCTGGTTCTAACAGCGCTTGTTCGGAAACATTGCCCTCGGATACCAGAGAGGTTCGGGCTGCAGATAACAGCGCGCGCCGTTCCATCGAAAGGGGATGGAACACTATAACTTGTCACCTCCCGCCTCTGAATATTCACCCTTATACCTTAAATCACCCTGGGGTTTTGAGTAAGGCCATGTTTCACCCTGAACATTTATCAAACCGGACTCTGCGGCCTCTGCTGTCGCAGGAGGACGCAAAGGCCTCCAGCACCCGGCTGACATCTGCTTGGGAAAAATTCAACAATACCCCCCCAACGGGGTCTCTTGCAAAAAGTGAAAACCAAAAATGCAAGATGATTTCTAGAAGACGGAATATACATACTAAAAATGCTGGGTTTGGGGGCTCAGATTACCTAAGATAGAACATCTCTTCGGTTGAGCCCAGACCGAAGGCCTCGCTGTACGGGGGTTTTGTTAGCGGCGAGAGACGACGTTCTCTTTGGAGACACTAGAAGGAACGCGCTTCGTCCCCCCGCCCTTTATCTTTCACCGGATGATGCTCATTCTATCCGTTTCCACTTTATTGACCTGGGATGTGGGGCTGTTAAAAGATCGGCAACTTCTTGCCAAAGCTTGAAGGAGGCAGGGTCACGCGGTGCGCACAGCATCCGGCCCCTGGGAAGATGCGGCTCTGTCCTCTGCTTAGCCAGAAGGGTGTGCTCTGTGGGGTGACCACCTCAGACGATCCCGGTGGGCCCCGAATCCGGCAAATCCCCCAGCCCCGCCCCGCCTCTAGCGATGCCAACTTTGCCTCATCTTTCCGGGTCCTGGAATTTCAGCCTTGTCGGTGGGGAGGCCTTAGGAGGAGACCCAGGCTGCGGGTGACTTTCCTACGCATGGGCCGCTCCTTCGCCCGCGGGTTATTCTAAGTAGAGGCTGCAAAGAAAAACAAAAGCTAAAGAGATCAGAGGAGAATGCTGGAACATTCGCCCGGGCCTTTCACCCTCACCCCAAACAGATGGCTGGGCCGGGACACCTGCAAAGCAGCCCGCAGCCACCGCCTCCACGCCGCTCTCCCGACGCGGGCCACAGTGCCGGATCAAATAAGGTCATCTAACATCCTGGGCCCAGGGATCGCTCAGTCCCCCGCCCAAAAAACCTTCTTCTGGGCACGTTTCGGTCCCTTCGGAGAACAGAGCTTCCGATCCCCGCCTCCCGCCTTCGGCCCAGAATTTGAGCGGGCGACTCCTTTCCAGCCCCGGGGTTTTTTTCGCGTTTGCCAGGAGCGCAAACCTCCTCCTGCCCTGAGCATCTCGTCGTCCGGGCTCGGAGCATATGAAAATGTAACCCAACTCGTTGCCAGAAGTTGTTGCTAATTAGTGGATAATAAACTTCTGTAGCCAGGGCACAAAAGTCTTTTAAAAGTGCAAAGGTGTTCTTTGTTATGGCATCAGAAAAGGGATTAGCATATCAATTGGACTGGGGGGACCGGACAATGAGCCCTCCTCCCCCCGCGCTGCCCTCAGCTCGTCGCCCGCCGCTGCCGCCTCCTCCTCCTTCTTCTGCTCTTCCTCCTCCTCTTCTTCCTCTCCCAGCTCGGGGAGCTGTCAAGGAGCGGTTGGGGAGCGCAGGGCGGCAGGCCGGGGCCGAACGGGCAGGCGCAGTGCGAGCTTCCCGCCGCCCACCAGGCCGCGCAGCCTGCGCGGCCCCTCGCCCTCGCCCTCGCCCCGCGCCCAGGCGCGCGCCGGGGCGTGCGGGGACGCGGAACCCGAGCGTGGCAGGTCCCGGCGGCCGCGAGGGCGGGGACCCGACCTGTCCCGGGAGGCCGGCCTCGCGCAGCCCCACGCGGCGCCCCCTCCCCGCCCTCGGCTCGGGTCCCGCGAGCCCGCGCCCTCTGCCTCCCCCGGGCCCGCGCGACCCCCCAACGGACTTTCCACTCCTTTGGCCACGGGGAGCCGCCAGCTCCCCACCCTCCTCCGGCGTTTCTCGGCTGACCCGCTGACCTCCCGACCCTCGCCTGCACGCGTCGGGCGGTGCGCGAGCATTCGCGACGAGCCGAGGCCCGCGGTCTCGACGCAGCCGTGGCTTCGGGGGCGGCGGGTTCGCGCGGCCCGTCCCGGGGTCGGGGTCCGGCCGGTCGGCCGGCCGCCCGCTCGAGGGCCGCCCAAGCGAGGCGGAGGCGGCAGGGGCTCCGGCCCAAGCAGGCCCGGCGAGTCTCCGCGCGGCCTGGCCTGGCCCCGTGCCCCCGCCCCGAGCCGACGGGAAGCTTAGGAAGGCGGCCCCGGGCCGGGTGCAGGAGAGCAGAGCAGAAGTAAGTCTCTCGGAGACGGAGACGCGGCCCCGGCCCCCTGTCCCGTCGCGCCCTCGCCCGGCCTCGTCGGCCCCGGAGCGCGCCCGGGCAGGGAGGGTCGCCGGGGCCTGCGGGTCCGCCTGGCTCTCGGGAGCGGAGGCGCGGAGCGTGGCGCGGGGAAGAAAGGCGAGAGGGGGGAAGGCGCAGCGACGGCGCGCCTTGCTGGCCGGCCTGGAGGGGCCGCGGGCCCGGCCGCCCGCCCGCCCGCCTCTCAGCCCCGAAGCCCCCGCCGCCCGGGGTACCCCGGCGAGGAAACGTCTTCTTCTCCCCTCCCCCCTCTCGCCTGTCTCCCTAGAGGCGGCTTCCGTCCTCTAAATGCGTTTCAAAAAAAAAAAAAATCTCCGGGGCTCTCCTCTTTCCACCCCGTCTCGCCTCCCCGGACACTGGTGTTTGGCGAACAAGCGCCAAACTCACCCAAGTTTCCCTGAAAAGCAACGGCTCTAACTGCCGTGAGGAAAGATGTCGGGGAAAAACGTGGAGGTCAGTGTTTCCCTAAATGCAAAACATCACAGAGGGATCTGAAAGGAGCTTTACTTTCCCTGCGAAATCTCCATTGTTGCTTGGCGAACAATGGGAGCCTGGGCGACTGCAGGGCTGTGAGGATGAATAGGCGATCCGCGGGATGTGTGCGGGTCAGTGCTCGGGGTCCCGGGCCGAAAGCCCCTTTCTCAGCTTGCCACAATGAACCAGAGCAAGCTTTAGTCTTTACTGGGTCACCGGCCATCCTCTATTATTCAACACTTCACAACAAAAAACACTTATTAATCAGCGCTGACCAGCGGCCCCTTCTGAAACAAGAGAAGAGGGGAGAGAGGGAGAGAGAGGGGTGAAAAGAAGATTGAGAAGCCCTGGACAGATCTTTCTAAAGCCAGAGCAACCATAGGGTACTTTCCTCCAGTGGCCAAAGTTTCTCTGACACAACAAAGTTTCTAAGCAGGCCACGGAGACCTAGATTTCTCCTCGTTTGCCTTCCTCCCCGTCTCTTCCTCTGAAGAGCTTGGAGACTTTGTTGCGAGGAAGGATGGCTTTAGGTCAGATTGCTAAAGCCTGATCTTAAAGATCTAATCGCTCTTGGAAGATAAGCCTGTTTCCCAGCTGGGCCTCCACTCTGGAGATGGCGCAAGGAAGACGGTCCAGCTCTGCTCTGGGCGCCCTGCTGATGGATGAGGTGTCAGGCCAGTAGTCATGTGAGGACTGGTTTCCAAATGGTATGAGCAATAGTCAAATGTGGTACTTTTTGGTGATAGTGAATGCAATCTGTAGATTTTCTACTTCCTCATGTTTCAGTCCGGATGTCTGAAAAGACTAAACTTGCTTGCTAGAATCAAGAGGAATTGATGATTCCCGTGCTTAGGCAAGGATTTAAGGGAAAGAATGTGATGAGTAGTTTTAGGGAAGAAAATGGTTCAAAATGTTCCATACCACGAAAATCAGTGGGTTCTTTGTTCAACTTTGATAATTTTTACAGAGCTTATTTGATGTTTGTAACCTAATTGTATTTCTTTCATTTATCTGGTTACGGGCTTATTATGAACACATGCTCAGGCATATATGGACACATGTACATCAAAGTAGAATGCTACCTACATCAGCTTTATGGATGAATTTAATCCATTTGGAACTCAGCTAGACATTTGTGATGGCAAAATTTTGTCGCCTTTTGATTTGGGGTTGGAAGCCAATAGTTCTTGGTGTTTCTGTCTGTTTTACATTACTCAGGTTGTAATTTAGCCAAGTGAGCAAAGCTCTTTTGTAATGGCTGATGTGTATAACTGAACAGATGTGTATAACTGAACAGAGGCAGCAGATATTGGCTCTTGGTGGTCAAAAGACATAAGACAGTTATTCTCCTAAAGAAATAGGAGTGAATGTCAAAGCAGTATTCTTTTAAGTTTAAAATTTCGTTTGTGTGCACTTCTGGATTCCTGAGTGACATAACTAACCATTTCCCTTGTTATGATTCAAAGAAGACTTTAAACCCAGAAAATGTATGGGTGGGGGATTGTGTCTTCAGCAAATTAAGCTGTAGAACTAGATGGCTTGGTAATGAAAGCAAGATTGCAGTATTACTTTGTACGAAACTACAGTGGTAGTTACCAGAGTTTATGCAGTAAATGCAAAAAATGGGTTGCACGGTTTGGTCTCAGAAAGTGTTTTACTTAGGTGCCTACTATTTGAGATGGGCTTTTTTATGTAGAAAATACTGTGTTACTCAGATTTTGCAGAGCTCAACGCTTCTTGCAATGGAGTAATCAACTGTTATCTGAATAATTTAAAGCCTGGGATTAAAGGCCTTGGAGTTGAATGCTGACAAGCTCTCACATGTAGGCAGGGGAAAGTTTAGTATTCTTCTCTTTCTGTATATACTTTGAAAATAATTTGGTCATGTGTGGTGAATTATTTTTAAAATGTATGCATAAGAACAATGAATAATTCTTTCACAAATTGTTTTCCAAATGAGCAAATAAGATTGTTCAGAAAAAGAGTGGGAATCTGTCTAATACCTAACAGTGTGTCACCTAAAATGGAATGTTATAAAAGGACTATTCTATAAAAAACATATTTGCCAAAGAAAGCTCCACTCTCTCAGAAAAGTGTTCAGAGCGTGTGGATACAGAGAATATATTCATTCCACAAATCCATTCGCGGGACATGACAATTTTATGTCCTGTTTTTCCTTTCAGTATTTTGGTTGACTTCCTCATTTGCTTAAGGGAAGCGTTGTTATACGTGTGTGTGTGTGTAGTTTTATTTGTAAACTGAAGGTATGTACTAAATGGGACTGATCATTCATAGATTATCTTCTGAGTGAGTTCTGTGGAATAAGCAGAGAGTCGAGGAAAGCTCTAATCTTAATATATAATACGTTGAGTCTGCATGTATATCATCACACAGCACATCATGTTAAAACATATTTATAGACTCCAAATACTTTTCTTTTCTTTCATTTCATTTTTTTTTGTTGGGGGGTGGTGCTAAGAAATTAACTAAATAGCTTTGTAATGACATCCCCTTAAACATACCAGTGAATTTGTATGGAAATTGGAATAGCTTCCACATTTGTCAAAGGAGAAAAGAATAATACATAAACATTATATTCGGCAAATGTTTAAAGAGGGAAATGTTATTTGTTGGTATTATTTACCACAGAAGCAATAGTTATTAAATTTAATATATCTCTATGAAATCATTATTCCAAAGTACAGTTATTCAGTAGTGTATGCATACAGTTGCATTTTTTTTAAAAAAGAAAATACATCTGTAAGAAGAACCTAAAGATTGGATCATAGGTTTAATACATCATAAAAATTACTTTGTAGGTAGCTAAGTCATCTATATCCTGGAAATTGTTCTTGCCTTAAAAAATCCATCTGGACATTAAAAAAATGGCACATTAAAAAAACTCTCAGGCTCCAAAGGAAACAAATATCTTGACAGAACTTGTGTATCTTTATCGAAATGAAGGTTAGGTGGCAAAGCCTGTGGTTATAAAATGAAAAGTATATGCAATCTGAAATGTTTATTTTGAAACATATTTCAGTTTTTGCATTTATTCTTCCTGGCAGATGCATATAATTCAGACACTTGTCCATCTTAACAGAATTTGTCAAGTTCAGTTCCAATATATATCCACGTGATCTGATAAAATATAGTATCAATAGGTTATCAGGAAGTGTATATGTAAACTCTACCAAATGTTGCTTTGATACATGCTACTTTTTCTTTTATCTAAAAATCAATCAGTGCAGTTTTTCATGATAGAAGGTAAAAAGGAGCTGATAGAAATTTGACTTGCCCCCTATGATTTGCCCCGTTGCCAGAGAATTCTGGTTAGTTTTATAGATCTGACTTCTGTGGGGAGACTCAACCTGGTACTTATTTATTTATAAACTTCCACCTCACTAGAGATTCCAAGTTATATTTAGGAAACTAGAACCTCACATGATATGTGTTTATTTGATTCTTCGATTTAAATACTTCATGAGTACCGCAAAAGTAATTTTTAATGGAAAATTTTCATTAGGTTTACATGTGTTACATCTAAACACCCCTGATGTATTTCTGTACATACCAAGACATGGCATCTCACTTTTTGGAAACAAAAGAAAATCAAGCTTCTGAATGAAACTCCACCCCACCTCCCCAAATGATTTCCACAGTTCTTCTTAGTTTAATATTTCCTTCAACTAACTGCATTTTGATACACATGCTATAAACTCCATTTTGACTTACACAACAATTTTTCATCCAGAAATCTATCTGCTTATATAACCATTTGTGACAAAGCAGAGTATTCTAGAGAATTTCACAAAAGGCACCTAAGATACGTGTGTGTGTGCGTGTGTGTGTGTGTGTGAGTGTGTGTGTTTAAACCATTTTAATTTCAGTGGTTTATGGATGTTTATTATAAGTTTGAAAGGAATTATTCAGCACTCTCTTCCTTTATGGTAGTTTTTAAAAAATGAAAGCTAAATCTTAGAAATACCTACAAGGTAAAAAACACAAAATGAAACACTTCTATATTTGGATTTTTTGCCCTGGTAATCAGAGACTGAGACTATAAGTTTGACACAAGTTTTTCTTTCAATTAAGGAGGCTCTTTGGAGATGCTGTAGGACACTAGCTATGTTGAGATTATGGGAAAGAGCTACGAGGCTTTTGTTTGTTGTGTTTCGTTTTTTTGTGTTTTTATGGACCAGAATGTAGATACACATCCCTGCACTCCTCCAGTGCCCCTCGTATGTTTTATTGCTTTTTGTGGGAAAACTAGTGAGAGCAGGGGTGTGAGACAGGAGGAGGTGTGGGCAGCTGAGTCTACGCAGCACGTAGAGTTGGTGACATGCTGCTCATGATACTGAGCCAGTCCCGTGTGCCAGGAAAGGATCCATCTTTCAAGCTTCTCCTTCTCTGTCATCCTCCTGCCTCTCCACTCAAAGTGCCTAAGAGATCCTAGGAAAACTAAGCTTTCACAAAAATCATTTGTTCTGTACCTGACGACATTGGTAGGAGACAGAGGCAGGAGAGTGACTCAGGTCTCACATCAGGATTGGCCCTTTGGAGTTCATGCTAGTCTGCAGCAATGTAATGTTATGTTTTACGTATGTGCATGATGTTTTAGTTCCCAGTAGTTTGCATGTCCATTGCAGATGCATGGATTCCATATTTAAAATTAAAACCCTAAAAACGAGAACATTTGCTTGAACGTATTTTGTAAGAAAAAAAGCATTAGAAGAGAAAAGGTCTTAGCTATGGGGAGGGAAAAAATACATAGCCATGAAAATAGATAATTGCACTGCATTGCAACTAGCTTTAATCAAACTCCCGTTTCCTGAAGACCACAGTTAACTGATGTTTATGAACATCTCAAGAGTTTTTCTAGATACTCCGGCTTCTTCTGAAAGGCAGCTTTTATAAAACCAGCCAGCTGAGACTCAGCAATATCTCAACTGCTTTTTATCCCAAGGTGGTTTCAGTGATCCCCTGAGCCTCAGGGATGAACAGGTTTCTTTGTGCACATACGTTGCCGCAGAGTCTAGCCGGGAAGAGTCACTCAGGGGCCACCTGGGAGGAATTGAGATTGTGCCTCTGGGCCTGGGTCAGAAGGGCTGCTAAGCTTGACGTGACAGATTCCTTGGGCTTTTGTGGAGGACCTAGTCCTCAGGAGCAGAGCCACAGTTTCTCCAGCTGTAGAGTAATAACAATTTCATGCTTTGCTGAGGACCTGGGTTTGTTGGCATCAATCCTAGTGATTCCTACAGCTTTAAAGAAAATGAGCTTTGTGATTAAGCTTTCATTCTCTCTTCCTTTCCCTCCTCTTCTCTCTGTCCTCTTCCTCCATCACTCTCTTCCCTTCTCTTTCCTCCCTCTCCTCTCAGACTTTAGTGCCGCTGAGTCAACCCTGTGGACAGATGCATATACTCTGCTATGGGTTTGCTTGCTTTGTTAGTTACTCTTTAAAACCTTTCAGGTGAGGGCTTAAATGAAGAGACTTTACTCAATTTTTGTCTGTTTCTTTCTTCTGAACGTTCCACTCTTCTAAGAAGCTAAATGTCTTAGACTAGTGTCCTTGCTGAGCACAAGCCTCCCTCTGGTGTCCGGAGGTCAGGCCACAGGCATGGAGAAGACCAGATTGCAGGTGTCATGTTCATCTAGGGTGGGCTTAAGGTGGCCTGAGGTTACTGATCTGAACCGTACCTCTGACACTGCCTAAGCACAGTCTCAAACCTTCAGAAACTCTCTAGGTTTTTGAAGTTTTCTGGATCTGGAAAGAAGGGGAATGAGCTGCCCTCCCTTGATAATTTTATTTTGATCATGTTTGCTTCCCTTTCTAAAGAGTGTGTGTGTGTGTGTGTGTGTGTGTGTGTGTGTGTGTATGTAAGGGGAGAGAGAGAGATGACAAATGATTGTAGGCATAGCTGCTGAGATATGAGAATGGCCTTACTTTAAAGTTGGAATGCAGACACACATAAACGTGGTTATCAAGGACTTTTTAGAACATCAAAAGAAGTCAAACAAACTAGGACAAATAATTCTGCAGTTTTACAATGTCTCTAGTTAGGAAATATACTTGTATAGTTGGATCAAGAGATTAAGGGGACTCAAAAATCTGAATTGCCTGGGAGATGACAGAATTGTTGGATTGTAAGAGAGGTTGTCTGTTGTGTCCCCTGATCTTTAAGACCAAGGGAAGGCGGGAAGAAAAGGGAACTGACATGTAGTCTGGTTTACTATATGTTGAACGTCCTGCCAGGCTCTTTTACAGCACGTTATTTCATATATTCTCACCAGAACCCATCAAGGTAAGTGTTAATTTTTCTTCATTGTAGAGATGAGAAAACTCTGGAGAGTTATGTAACCTGACCAGGGTCACACCGCTAACACATTTCGGAATCCAGATTAGAATTCAGATAAGCTTGTTTCCAGAACCTGCAGTCTTTTTCTTAAACCAGGAATATCTCACATGATTTATTTTCCTCATAAGCATTCGTGGCAGAAGTCAAGATTTAATCACCATGGATTTTCCCAGACTTATCTTTATGTTCTCCTTCCTGTGGTTACGTTAGGCTTTGGTCCCAGGGGCCAAAGCGCCTATGCTTTGCCATACGCTCCTCTCGAAGGCTCTATTCTTTGGCTGAGACTGCTCAGTTCCCCCTCAGTGCCTTCACCAGGATGTTGACTTGGGCCGCCTTTTATTCACATGTGTGTGTGAACTGATGGGCTTGGGACCAAACCTCCTTATACACCTATCTATACATGAAATGGCATTTTATGTTGCATTCTACTGTGAAACAGAAATTGGGCAAAGGCAGTCGCATAGGCAGTTGCTTCTCAGATATTTAATTTGGGGATCTGATGATTCTTTTACCTTCTTTTCCCAGTTCTTTAATATTTATTTTAAGAAAGCTTTTTTTTTTTTTTTTTTTTTTTGCTATCCTATTTCACATCCTAATGCACAATCAAGCCAATTAAATCCTGAATCTGAACCTTCAAGGGCTTGGGCTAGTTCTTTATTGAGGTTAGGCATCATTCTGTAGCAGAATTAACTCTTTCAAGCCCTTGATTCATTGTATTGCATTTATTAAATGTTTGATATTTAGTGCTTAATTCTCAAAGAAAGGAAAAATAAGAGTATGTTGGTAATTTACCTATATTGCATGGAGTGTTCTAGATATGAGTATACTGAATATAATTCCCTGCTTCAGTTTTCTTATCATGAGAGTGGTAATCCTTATTTTAATTGGAACTGTAAAAGTTTATTAATACTGGTGAACACCTTGAAAATGATAAATAATATCAAGTACAAAAATCAAAATATAAGTGGTAAGTTAGAAAACATTTAACTTCCAGTTAAATTAATCCTTCTATTTTTTTTATAGTTTCTTGTTGAAACATTAATTTTCTTTCAAGAGTCTTACATTAAAATCTTTAAATGACTGTTGCTCATATAAAAGGCTATTTCTGAAAAAGTAAAGACCTTAATGTAAGTAATCTAAGAATTCTTTTCATTGAGCTAAAAACTCAGAGGAAATTAGCTTAAAAAAGATAGAGTAGTACTTTAACATTTGCAGTATTTTGGTGATTAAAATGATTTGGTAAATGATGATGAAAATATGAAAGAATATTAAAGTTTAATATAGTGGTTTTTGGATTGGAAATAAACATTGGAGATCACACCAGGTATTTGCTTCAAAGATACAAATGACCTTGGAAGTTATGCTTTTGGATGTACCTTACTGTTTGTAGTACTGCTCAGAATCAAGGGTTGAGGGTCACTGTGGGGAACAAAGGGAGAGAAACAGTAAGGGCACTTACTCATACGGATTCTTTCAGATTAGTACCATGATGTCAGCGACCAAAATATTAGCCGAATAATCATTAGATCTTGAGTTTTATTTGGAGCTAAATCTCAGGTGAGCCAGTATAGTTCTTTTGACTTTGATTTCATTTCGTCATCTTCATCCCCCAAATGGAGATAAAATTGCTTACTTGCAAAAGAGCTAGTGAATACTAATTAATTAATGGGTTTGAACATGGCTAATAAATTCCATTTTCTTAATTTAGTTTTCAAGGCTACAAATTCAGAAATGCTAAAGATGCAGAAGTTCTGTGTTCATATATAATGTATCTCAATATTGGGGTTGTTCAAATGTGTACCTAGCAGACTCAAAACACAGATGAATTTCTTGGAGAGCTTAAAGCTCATTTTAACTAGCCGAATAACAATGGAACTCTTGGTAGAAAACGGTGAATTCTACTGGCTTTACCTATAAAGCTTAAGGGGTGTGTGTGTGTGTGTGTGTGTGTGTGTGTGTGTGTGTGTGTACTGATATATTCAGTTACTTTTGTCTTTTAGGTGGAAATCTAGAAAAATACGTTTGTGAAAATAAACCGCCGAATCACAGTGAATCCAAACTGTCACTTATCTCCAGTTTCTGATATGTACGCAGTGTCCGAAGGCATGGCAGCCTCTGCCTGTGAATTAGCAGGCATGAGTTTATACTGAGCTGGTCTATCTGACCTGCTTGACCTAATTTTAAGGAATTGTTTGAGGTTTTCAGGAGTAACTTATCACAGTAGTGTCATCTGTGCAGGGAAGTAAGTTAGACCACGTGGTAGCCTTCCAGGGTGATTGGGTCTCATGTGTATGAGGTGTCTTGGAAAAGGCACTGGTCAAGGAGTCAGGAGCCCCTACTTCTAGGGCTGGCTCCGCCTCTAACCAAGTGAATAAGGCAGGGAGCGCTACCAGTTTCCTCAAATGTAAAGTGAGTGCAGTGGGTTAACGTCATGCCCGCCTTGTGCTGCAAACCAGTTCTCCCAATTCCTAGGCTGATTCCCTCCCTATTGTTTTACGCTATGTTTCCAAAGAGTATTTTTGTGGGCCAGGGATCAACTCCAGGCAAACTACGTGGCAGAGAGTAATGCCTGCAGAGAGCTGTGCACGTATTCAATAAATACATATTGCTTGAAATACTTGGTGATTAATTAACCATCTAGAGAAAGCCTGTGATCAATGCTGATGACTAAACCTTAATGGCAAAATAGTTAACATTTATTGAGTAGCTCTGAAGTACCAGGCACTCTTTGCAGTTTGCAGGTGATATCTCACTTAAGCAACCATCCAGGAGACACATCTCAATCTTCCTGGACAGTTTTGACATTATGGTATTATTGGCCGTTCTTCTCAGAAAAAGTCTTTTCTGCTGGACTTGTTTGGAGTCTCCCTCATTATGTCATTTGAAGAAATTCAGTAAAGGAAAACGGATTTGCACTGGGAGAAAGCAGGGCTAAATATCTATGGAAAACTCAAACTAAAGCATTGAATGTATACATTGCATCTTGAAAGCTATAGCCAAGATCATATTCGAGCCAGAATCTTTCTCATCGTCCATGGTTTCTCCCCCTTTTCTGAATATTTAAGTAGGCAGAATATAGGCAGGAAGTGGTCTTTAAAAATTCTTTTTACCATGTAAATATCTCAAGAATCCATCTTCTCCCGTCCATCCCTGGGATAATTGTTTTAGTTCAGACATCATCACCATCTCTCTCATGGAATGTTATAATAGCCTCTACCTGGTCTCCCTTCTCACCCTTTTCCAATCTATTCTCTTTTCTTGCTGCCACTGTATTTCCTAACATTCAAACTGATCATATTTAAAATTCTTTAATGGCTCTTCTTCACACCCTGTAGGGTACATTGCCTCTTTGTCACCTCCTTCCCAGGAGGAGGGAGCTACCCCATCCTCTGGGTTTCTGTGCACTTCGATACGCACTTCTTTTTGCAAGTATATCTTATGAATGTCTCTCCTATTGGTCTGTGAGTTTTCTATAGTAAAACATCTTTGAAACATATTGGTGATTGGCACATTGTTAATAATGCTGAAGGAATAAAGAACCTGGGGTTCTTGAGCCATTCTGGGTTCAAATAGAGGAGACATAACATCACAGTTCATTAAAATTGCTTTTCTAATCATTATCTTGTTTGAGTCTCATAGAAAAACCCAACCCTATAATTCTGATCCGTGAAAAGGGCTTGGTTCAGCGCCTGAGAATTCCTGAGAGGCAACCTGTTTGGCCAGGTGATAGTTGGGCAGGGCCCAGAGATAACTATTTCAGGATTACTTCCCAAAGGTCTGATCCTCCTTCCTGAGAGTAGGAGTAAAGTCTTAGCACCAACGTTACCCTGAGAGTCAAAACTGAATCCCTAGTCCTCAAAGGAAACGTTTCCAGGGCTGAGCATAGGATGGTATAGGAGGGCTGCAGGAAGTGAGGGAGAGAAAACATTTCTAGAATGATCTGAATGAACATGAGTGGAGAAGGGGGCAGAGAAGGAACCCTATTAGGGGCCCTGCAGAAGCTTCTCAGATCTGAAAAACCCAGAATTCTGAGACAGGATTGCCAAGTTCTGGCAAATAAAGCTAATGGCTATGGTATTCAGAAAACTTTTGTACTTAGAAAAGAGCCTTTTAGCATCAAGGTATTTCTTCAACTTTCTTACCAAATTCCTTCACTTTGCCATACTTCCTGACATGCCATGAAATAAGGACTTGTCTTTGTTAATAAGCCTTTTTTAACAGACAAATGTGCAAAAGGCATCTCAAATTTAACATGTCCAGAACAGAGCTTTTGATTTCCTACCTCTCCCCAAATCTATCCCCTGCCAAATCCTCCCAGTTTTTCCTCTCTCAGTAAATGATATACCCATTCCCTAGAAGAAAACAAACAAAAAAACTAGAAGCCATCCTGGATTCCCCTTTCTCTCTCACCCGTACCCATCCATCAGTAAACCCTATCAACTCCATCTTTCCTAAGTCCCACCACATTTCCCTATCTTTACCGCTGCCATCTTACACTGAGCCACTGGCATTCTCTCTTGATCTACTGCAGTAGTTTTCGGACTGGTATCCTTATTTCTACTCTTGACTCTCCTGCTCTCCAAGATAGTCCATCCCCCACAGAGATGCCAAAGTGAACTGTTAACCTGTAAATCAGGTCACTTTGCTGGACAGCTCAAAACCACACAAAACTTTCTCTCTCACTCAGCATAAAATCCGGAGTCCTTAACAGTGACCCACACCATCTACCTACCACCTACTCTTCTAGTTCCTTTCCTTCTTTTTTCTCCACACTTTTTCCTTTCTAGCCATTCTGGCCTTCTTGTTCATGGATCTTGTGCCTTAAGAAACTAGTGGATTTTCCTGCTTTTCATTGGTTTCTTATAAGTTCAGAGCTAAACTTATGGTCTGTCTCCAGTAAGACTATGATAATATACATTTAAAAAAATACCAAGAGATTTCTGGCTCAGCCTTACTTTCTTACTATTATTTTATCTTTCTTTTTATTAATTCAAACTTAAATTTACTCCTTACTGACTTTCTTGTTGTAAAATCAATATACATGTTTATGATGAGAAAATCAGAAAATATAATAAAAAAGTAGAACAATATTCTTTTTTTTTTTTGGCTGTGTTGAGTCTGTTGCTGCACGCGGGCTTTCTCTAGTTGCGGCGAGTGGGGGCTGCTCTTCGTTGTGGTGCGCGGGCTTCTCTTGTTGCGGAGCACGGGCTCTAGGCGCACGGGCTTCAGTAGTTGTGGCATGTGGGCTCAGTAGTTGTGGCTCGTGGGCCCTAGAACACAGGCTCAGTAGCTGTGGCACACGGGCTTCGTTGTTCTGCAGCATGTGGGATCTTCCCGGACCAGGGCTCGAACCCGTGTCCCCTGCATTGGCAGGCGGATTCTCAACCGCTGAGACACCAGGGAAGTCCCTAGAACAATATTCTTATCAGACTGCCCCCACCCCAATTCTCCAGTGACCTTCCCCCCATTACTTCTATTATAAAGTTTAAAGGCTTTAGCATGAGTTATAAATCCTGGTTTCTTCTTACCTCCAGCCTCATCTCTCAACTCTCCCCTTTCACTTGGCTACCTTCTGTTCATTCTTCAGGTTTCAGTGAAAACATTAGGCTTTCTCAGATACCTCATTGGTGAGCCCTCCGTGCTTACCGACTCCTAGCACTCTATTGTAAGGTGATGCCATTGCCCCTATTGGAGGACGGGGACAGTGTCTTTCTTATTCTTCATTGTATCCACAGCTTTAGCTTAGTATCTGGTCCATAGGAAGCTCTTAATGAATATTGATGAGTGAATGAATAAATGAATGGATGAGAAGCTCTCACTCAGGGAGGGTTTTTGAAAGTATCTGTCCAGGGTTTAGTCTGTACAACAGATATAGTATGAGAGGTGGGCAGGGAGTAGATGTGAATTATAAGACACTTTGAATAGGTACACTTTAGGGTGTAGTATTGTCAGAATCTTTTCCGTTGGTGGACAGCCAATAAGATTCAAGATTGCCAACGCCCTCCTTCAGTAGGGGGTCTCTTCATCTTCACCTTAGTGCTCTTTGTGGGAACTATTGAGTTTAAATGCTTGAACACGATAGAATCAAACAAGAAGTTGGGGAACCAGTATGTGACCTTTGTCACCATTCTAATTTTATTGACCCTCAGTATTCATTTTATTGATTATAAAATCAATGGTGTTTTTTTTGTTGTTGTTGTTGTTTTGCGGTAGCGGGCCTCTCACTGTTGTGGCCTCTCCCGTTGCGGAGCACAGGCTCTGGACGCGCAGGCTCAGCGGCTATGGCTCACGGGCCCAGCCGTTCCGCGGCATGTGGGATCTTCCCGGACCGGGGCACGAACCCGTGTCCCCTGCATCGGCAGGCGGACTCCCAACCACTGCGCCACCAGGGAAGCCCGATGGTGTTTTCTTTGTGTCTGTAGCTGGGTAGCAAGCACTGTGAGTGTGTAGCAGATCTGTGGCTGTATTTTCAAGCTCGGTCTCTCATCAGGATGGCAGAGATTTGGCTCAAAAGTAATCTATTTTCTGAATTAATGAAATAGCTTTTATTTGGCCCTGCCATCTTTATGGAGCAGTTAAATCTTTGCTCTAGGCAGAAGTGATGGCAACACCACTATTTACAGAGACACAGCAATGTGCAGGGCTCAGAGATGCAGACAGTTTCAGCAAATAGTTCATTCTAGGTTCCCTGGTCTTTCATAAAATGGTCCAAATAGTCTCTTCATATGCAGAAGTTTTTTACAAAAATGAAAAATAAAGCATCTCACATTCAGACAAATGTTGTTGAAGGTGTTGGATTTGGAGGCCAGTATGATGAAACTGATTTTAAATATCTTTTTTTTTCCCGTCAGACTTCCTATGAACACAAATTGAGTATCCCCATCCCATAAGTAGAGATTTGCTTTTTCTTTACTAAAAATAGTTTTCATTTATTGAGTGCCTACCATGTATCATATAATCTTGTTGAGCCTTCAGAACACCATGATAGTTGGCTGTTTTTACTCCAAGTTTACTGAGGCACTGAAGGTGCCTCAATGATAAATATCTTAAAACCAAGATCACAAAGCTGGGGGTCCACTTGTATTTCTTTGATTCCAAACTCCCTGCCCCTACCATGAGAAGAATCTAGGAAGAATGGTGGAATTGTCAATGTAGAATCTAATGTATTTTAAAATGCTTAAGCGAGAGAGAGGCAGGGACATATATACACTACCAAACGTAAGGTAGAGAGCTAGTGGGAAGCAGCCGCATAGCACAGGGAGATCAGCTCAGTTCTTTGTGACCGCCTGGAGGGGTGGGCTAGGGAGGGTGGGAGGGAGGGAGACGCAAGAGGGAAGAGATATGGGAACATATGTATATGTATAACTGATTCACTTTGTTATAAAGCAGAAATTAACACACCATTGTAAAGCAATTATCCTCCAATAAAGATGTAAAGAATAAATAAATAAAAAGCAAAAACTATAAGAATACAAAAATAAATAAATAAAATGCTTAAAGGAAGCAGTTAAGAGATTTTTTTCCCCTAACATGCAAATTTACACCATAAATGTATGAATGAGGCTATTATGAAGGTAAGAGATAGTTCTTTTGCAGGTGAGGGCAGATGCTCTGGAGAGAGAATAAGGTGGGATAAAGTTGTGAAATGCTTATTGACTCTTAGAGCTGAAAACATTTATAAGAGTAATAAAAAAGAAGTGAGAATAGACTATAGATTCTTTGAGTCCTGTGGTCGATTAAGGAAACGTGAAAAGACAGGAAGCAAAAAGCTGGGTATTCTAGCAGGCAGATCCTAAAAGCAGGCTTAGAAACAGACCCTGGTGGAGCAGCCGAAGGAAACAAGACGAGAAGCAACAAAGAACACAGAGTGCTTTGATCAGGAGAGTATGGCCCAAGTCAGAAGACATATACCAATCACAGTTCTTAAGAAGGAGATTTCAAGGGTGACACTTACAAAGTGGTTATAGATACTACTCTGTAACCAGAAGCAAGAAGGCATTTTTCTCCAAGGGTCATAAGGGGGAGGAGCAAAGGCAACAAGTACTGAAGTTTGATCTAGAACCGGTTAGCAGAAGTCAGGTAGACTAGACACAGGCTGGGGTTCCGTTGACTGCCCTTCCTACCCCAAGGGCAGTGACAACATTTAGTCTCTTGGAAGGCTTTGCTTGCTGACCGAATGGCAGATGCCAAGATAAATTAACTACAATCTCTGTCCTGGTCTCAACAAGATCCCCTTGTGAGGGTAGATGGAAGAGGGAGGAAAAGAGACAGATGTGGAAGCAGAAAAATCACAGACAGCACAGCGAGTTATGTAACACCAACATGTACATAGAAGGCACTTTGGAAGCACAGAAACAGTGATGATTAATTATTAGAATAGGAACACACACAAACTATTATGCAAAGTCTTAAGTGTTTTACTGTCATGTGCAAAGTGCTATATACTAGCATAGTTACAGAAGAATTCATTCTTCCCAGGGGCTTTAAGGAAAACTTCATTGAACAAGGGATATTTGAGAGATTTTGAAGGGTGGGATTTTCTCCAGGCGGAGAATGAAGTTAACTACCAGGAACGAGAGAGAGGATTCTGTACCCTTGTTCTTTCACGGAAAGATTCTAGGGATAGAACTATAATCTATCCAGTCAACCAGGGAGAGGCACTCAAACTGTAGACTCAACCATAGTCTTCTCTTTCTTTTCTTTTTTTTTTAATTTAAAGAGACATTTATTAAAAGTAGATTATTATAGTAGATCAAGTACAGAGCACATAAATATAATGTATATAATTTTTATAAACATGTTTTGTATATGATCTAAAGGATCTTATAAAATAATTATTCATGCTATAATTTTTTATGGCTGAGTAATATTCCATTGTATATATGTGCCACATCTTTAAAAAAATTTTTTTTTAATTTTAACATTTTTATTGGAGTATAATTGCTTTACAATGCTGTGTTAGTTTCTGCTTTATAACAAAGTGAATCAGCTATACGTATACATATATCCCCATATCTCCTCCCTCTTGCATCTCCCTCCCACCCTCCCTATCCCACCCCTCTAGGTGGTCACAAAGCACCGAGCTGATCTTCCTGTGCTATGCAGCTGCTTCCCACTAGCTATCTATTTTACATTTGGTAGTGTATATATGTCCATGCCACTCTCTCACTTTGTTCCAGTTTACCCTTCCCCCTCTTCTCTTTCAGTTATCGCTAAAATGTGAGCAGTTGCCCAGCTCCTGTGACAGTTAAGCTTATAATGATGGATTTCTTTATTGCGGAAGTATTTTGTTGTGGATGTCTGTGTTTACGGGTAAAGCATACAGGAAAACTATTGGAGCTCTGAGTTCTGCAGTGGTTGTTGGAGAAAAGCGTGTGCCTCTGGTAGACGAGAGGGTCAAACATGGAGTGTGCGAATGTGTGTCTGTATGAGGGGTGGGGCAGAGCCACGGCAACGCCGGGATACTGGGAAGAGGCTGTGACTCCTTCTACTGCCTTTGGGCTTTGGAGACCTCCTGCTTGGGCACCTGTAGGAAGACCGTGCTGTCCTGGCATTTGGCTGATGGCCTTTGCGTCAGGTCCACCTCTTGGCAATAAAAGACCACGTTTTGTACGTGATGATATTCTGGCTCCCATAGAAAGAGTTAAAGGAGAGAGTCTACTTTCAGAGATAGTATGAGTCTTCAAATTATTTTCTCTGGTCTAGGATATTGTGTAGAACATGTCTACGTCGTTTACCATTGCTTCTCAACAGCTGTCCTGGGGTGGGAAAAGTCAGGCACAGTATGTACCCGAAACTGTAGAAATGTCAGCGTGTGCTACGCTGATATATTAATTCCAATAGTGGTGATTCAGAAACACATCTTGCATATACACCATATGGGCCTTAAATATTTATGAAACCTAAAAGTCAGAAAAACCACTCTTTAAATGTAAAAGTTAAAAGTCTATATAGTTTTTCATGAACTAAGTTTTAAGCATTTAATTTTTAAATTTACATGTTACTGAAAGGACACATGATTAAAAATAAAATTAATTCTTATTGATTACCTACTTTGCAGAAGACACTCTGTTAGGCACTATGGAGGAATAAAAAGGATGCCCAGAATTTGTCAGATTCTTATCTTGTTCTTCTGACTTTCTATTTTTACCACCCATTGAGTGGTAATTTCTCATTGTAGGATAAGAACTGAAAAGGAGAATAGGGAAACCTCAAATCAGGCTACTCTTTGTCTTTTCCAAGCGACATGGCATCTAGGGAAAAGCAGAGCTTAGGAGGAGGTTGTAAAGCAGTGATTGTCAAGAAGGCGTCTTAGAATTATGAAAACAACACTTTTTTTTTAAAAACATCTCTTCCAAGCTTGGTATGGTACTGAGTGATTTGGCATGATTTAGTCTAACAGCTCTGGGCTGGTAACACAGAAACCTGGCTTCTAGCTGTGGCTCTGAAACTAATTAGTTATATCTTAGTTTACTAATTTATAAATGAGTGACCGATTGGCTTAACCTTAAATTTGATGTTATACAGATTATCTCTCTAGCCTTTTTACATGTTTACAATGAAGACTTCAGGCTACTGAGAACTAGAATTGTATCTGTTTTGACCACTATTGTATACCATGTACCTAGTACAGTTCCTGGCATGTGCGTTCCAGGAATATTTAGAATGAAGGAATAAGATGATTAAAATCTAATCTTAATAAAGAATTTCCTGACACCATCATGTCCCCCTTTTAGGAAATGTGGCTTCTATATTTATTGCATTTGGAAGAGGAGTTGCATTGACACTTGCTTTGTGACATAATTTTAATATAAATAACCCTTTACTATACTTTGGACACCCTTTATCCATTTTACTTGCTCCTTTCTGTCCTCATTGTTATTCATCAACTACTTTCTATCACTCTCATCCATCTTGATAATTTCAGCTTATAGTTCGTCTTTCTACTTTAGCTCCTGTGAACATCCTTAAAATTTTTTACTTAATTATTGGATACTTGATTTTTTTTCTTAACTTCCTCATCCTCACCTTCACTTTATGATTATTCCCATGGGATCTCATCCCCACCTAGAATGGTTTATCACTAATATCTTAAGATCCGTTATAATAATTATTATTTCAGTAGTATTATTTTCAGTGTTTCCTTTTCTCACCAATCTTTATAAGTTGTCCCTTGAATATCCTTTCACACCAAATAACCTGATGTTTACTTTGTATTTTTAAAACTCCTTTGCCCTGGGCTATTGATTTACTTTTGAATTGTTTTGAATCCCTATCTACGCTAGGTCCCATGACCACTGATGAAACCTTGACATTTGGAGAGTGCAGTAATGTTGCGTGTTCTCAGTCTTGCACTGGACCTGGTGTGCCGGTTCTGGGATCTAATGCAGCCTGACTGTGCATTACCAGCTCTTGTCCTGCCAATTGGAGAGAAGGTCATAAAAGCGTACTCATTGGGTCCTATAGAAATTGATTCAGTCTATCCTCAAACTTGTTTTTTGTGATGTTACATCACATTTGGATGCAACAGTTCCAATCCATTTCTCTACTTCTTATGTCCTCAGTCTTATTTATTTATTTTTGCGGCACGCGGGCCTCTCGCCGTTGTGGCCTCTCCCGTTGCGGAGCACAGGCTCCGGATGCGCAGGCTCAGCGGCCATGGCTCACGGGCCTGCTCCGCGGCACGTGGGATCTTCCTGGACTGGGACACGAACCCGCGTCCCCTGCATCGGCAGGCGGACTCTCAACCACTGCGCCACCAGGGAAGCCCCTCAGTCTTATTCTTATTTCTTTTACACTTAAGAGAGAAGCTTTCCTGATTTACATAGAACATTGAGGGCCTCTGTGGCAATAATACTGTCAACTTCTTTCTCTTCAATTCAGAAAATCCCTTGTACCTCCACTCCCTGTTCTCCTGGCTGCTGTTCCTTTTTTCCACGGTTAATTCCATTAACTTGTGCTTGATCCTATCACTACCTGATTCCTCCAGGAATTTGTGTATTTCTTGCAGGTTTAAGTTTCCAGATCTCCCACTTACTTGTATGTTTCTTTTGAGTAGTTCATTGACTTTGTGGCTCGGTTTTCTCATCTGTAAAACAGAAAAATTATACTCATCTCATTGGATTGCAGAAGGATCAAATGAGGTAAAGGATTCTTACGTGTCTTTCCACCTGCTTCTTTGTGGTGACATAGTCTTAGCTACTTGGAGCAGAATTGTAAAATTTTTCCTCCCAAGTCATTACCTTTGCTCTAAGTAGGACCAGACTCACAGTAAGCAGAATACTCTAACTTCAGAATGTGTAGACATATTTGTGATAAAAAAAAAAAATCAGGCTAGAGCTAGAGATATACTGCTACCCCAAGGGGATTTTTTTTCTAGAAATGTGGAGCCTTGCTTATTAAGAAAAATGAGAACAGTCAATTTTGAAAAGAAAAGTAACAGGCAACTTGGGTATTAATATGGCTTTTAAGAGCTCACTGTTTTACCTACAAAACAATGGGGTTCGACCGGGTGATGTCTAAGGTTCCTTGCAGCTGCAGTCCGTGATACTATGGCCTGAGTCTGAGCTCCACTTATGGGTATGAAATTCATAGGCTGAACTCCTGTGTCTCCAGAATTATAAGGCAGCAGCTCAGGGATGGTACTATTTCATCAGACAAAGAAGAATTTCTTGTTGCAAATGATTGTACTATTAGTTTTTGAGAGAAAACTCAATGATCTGCTCAGTGTACAAGAAGCAGTATTGAGTGTTTCCTAGCAGATAGATAGCTGGCAGGCTTAAAATGAGTATTGATGTGTTTATGTGGAGATAAGGATACACGTTAGCTTTTCTCAGAATTCCATTTTCAATTACTCTTGAGCTAGTTTGAAAATTCATCGTCTTCACGCCGAATATCTTCTAGTGTGCCACGTACGCTGCGTAGCAGACCCTGACATCTCAACAGGGCTCACCTAAGTATGATCAGGCGAAAATTAAATGGAATCGGGGAACGCAGCTTCCTGGTGCTGCTTTGCTAGTCAGGAATCAAGGATTTTTGTCCATTAAGAGATTTATACCTGTATCTCTTCTTTTTTCATTCTTGTTTTGCTTCTCACTTCTCTCCCTCTCTTCCTTCCTATTTTTCTCTTTCCTTTTTGTCTGTCTTTCCTTTCACATAAAATCCATGGCTTTTTAAAAAAGAACGAGCAAATGCATGAATACAGATCTCTCCACTTTCAGCTGTTCTTGCTAGTTAAAAGCAGAGAGAAGGCTTCCCTGGTGGCGCAGTGGTTGAGAGTCCGCCTGCCGATGCAGGGGACGCGGGTTCGTGTCCCGGTCCGGGAGGATCCCGCGTGCCGCGGAGCGGCTGGACCCGTGATACATGGCCGCTGGACTTGCGCGTCCGAGGCCTGTGCTCCGCAGCGGGAGAGGCCACAGCAGTGAGAGGCCCGCGTACCGCAAAAAAAAAAAAAAAAAGCAGAGAGAATATCCCAGAGAACTAGGACTGGAGGGGGTATTGGGAAATCATTCAGACCACTTCTCTAACCCTAGGCCACCCCACACTATACCGAGGTAGCATAGATGAGAAAATTCCATCACCTTTTCTTGTCTCTCTTCCAATATTGACCAACTTTCAGAAATGCTGCAATATTAAACCTGCTGCTAAATTGTCTTTAATGCTGGCAATGGTGAATATGTTGACAAGTTAGAAAAAAAAGGAGGGCCATTGAGGCATGGTCCCAGAAAAGTTGGATTTTTCTAAGCGTGATGCTTTATAGGATGGCTATAGGTATATGCAACCTAGGATCGAATGGATCCTCCTGAAATATAATAAGACTGTAAAACTCAGCTACTTTAAATCCTGTCTTGGTCCCATATGCGGCCACAGCTGTGAGGTCCACAGTATGGTTATTTTAAATCAAACTGTTTTTCTAAAGATAGACAATTAATAATGTTAGCAAACTTGTGCATATTTTTACAACTTAAAAGTTTACTTATTTCATAGAATTTCATGGATTGTTAGATTGGAAATGGACCTTAGTTCTCTATCAGATGCTTAAATCCCCTTTAAAATATCCAAATGACCATCTATCCTCTATCTGAATATGTCTTGGGGATAGAGTGTGCTTATGAAGGCTCTTCCATTTTTAAAGCACTCCAATTATTAAAAAGTTCTGCCTTATATGAGAAGATTTAGGCGTAGACTAAGTATTAATCTAACCAACGCTTTTTCATTCAGGATTTGTAGCTTGCTTGCAAAAAAAATACTTCGTCTTATTCCAATAAAAGGAAGCAAAGCAAAAACCAACCTGAATGTAATTTATAAAGCTAAATAGATTAGTGAGAAATGATTAAATTTATTTAAAATTTAGGTTTTTGGTAGTAATGCAAAGAGGTGATTTGTTAAAGCAGGCCCACATGCAAGGTTTTTAAAAATAACTCATTATATATATATTTTCCTTTGGGGAATCCAATCTTTTATTGCCTAAACTATTGATGACTTCAGCTGTTACATTTGTCTTATAAGACTTAGGATCTGCCCTTTGTTTTGCCTTTGTCAACAACATGATCTTAAATATATATTAACTTATTTTCATTTTATAAAAGCAAAATCTTTGCTATAAAATTGTCTCAAAGCACAGTGCAAAAGTAAAACATTCTATTAGCTAAAACAAGAGTCAGCTGACCTAAAAATGGAACCTATTAAGAGTATAGTATTTAACACTACGAAGTTTTCCTTTTAGTTTGCTGTTGGCATGAAAAACAGGCAAGTGCAGGGGAAGAAAGAGCCATTTGACTAGATGGTGGGGGGTTGGGGTAGGTGTGTTGGCACTCAGAGGTGTGCTGTGGTGAAACATGCCACCCTCTGCCTCTGCTGCTTGGCTTCTTTACACAAAAAGTGACCTGATATAGAGGGTTGTTGAAGAGATTAAAAATAAAATACACAAAGTATCTGATAAGCAATAAAAGACAGCCACATTTATGACTCATATATATACCTAATAGCCATGTTAATAATGAATCTGTAAATTGAGAAGGATCTCAGGGTAGTTCCCAGAGTTAATGACTAAACTGTCGCTTCAAGAGTTTGGAAGGTAGCTATAGTAGAAAGATCATGAACTTTGGAGTCTGAAATGCTTGGTTTTGAATCCTGGGTTTGCCACCTGTCGGAAGAGTGACTTTCGGCAAGTTATTCATGTAGGCTCTCTCTGCACCTACATTTTCTTATTATAAATATCAATGAATAAAGCATATAGCGAAGATGGGTGTTTAGCAAGAGCTAATGCTCCCCTCCCCCAATATGGCTAATCTGTTGCAGACACTCCTGAGTTGAGAGTGACCATAACCAGGCAAGCACTATCTGGTTATTTTCAGAGTCTAAGGATTCAGATTGCCAGGCAGGTTTTGAAGTTTTGACATTGTAGCATGCTAGCAGGGTCCCCACTGCTCCTTGAATGCAGACTTGTTATTGTTCTGTGTAGCAGTGAGGCGTTTCTCCCAGTCTTCACTGGATACCGTATATCCTGAGATACAGAGCCCCATGGCACCTCTGAGACAGGCTATTGTCATAGACTCAATGTCTTCACTTCAACCTATTTTTCTAACAAGTGACGTTTATCCAAAACTCATATGGTTTCTTTTCTTCTCCTCAGAAGAGAGGGTTGTGCAAGTTTCTGAAATGTGGGCATTACAGGAAAAATAGAGACCTGGAATCCAAATACCTGGGTCTGGTTCTTAGCTCTGCTACTTACAAGCTGTGTGACTTTGGGCAAATCACACACCTAATTTTAGCCTCAGTTTCCTTATTTATAACATGAGAATAGTAGTAATAGGTTGATATCTTCACAGAATCGTTTTGAGAATCAAGAGAGATGATAAAGTTGCTGGAAACTGAAACTATGTTATGTAAATGTGAAGCTTATTATCTTACCAGACCTGACCCGGTCAAGGAAAACACCACCTTTGGAATCTCCCGTAAGACAGAGATGGTCTCTCAAGACAGCCTAAGGCACTGCACTTCTCAGCACAAGTCCTCTGGGGGACACGGCTGGGGGAACATTGTGCTGAGACTCTAACTGCAGTAGACTCCTTTCTGGGCTAGATGACTTCGTAAGGAGACTGGTCCGCAATACAGATTCTACCTCTCACTCTGGCCTGTCATAGAAAGACTAGACAGTGTGGGTGACTCTAGTTGAACCAACACTGTCGCCAGATAAATAGCTCGAAGTGCACGTCGTTCTTAAGGATTACCACCACAGATGAAGGCTCATTCATTTATAATAATATCTGATAATTATATCACCCTGCCTGTTACAGAATGCTTGTATAGACATTGTTTGCTCTGATCTGCATGTAAAACCTCATGAGGTCCATAAATCAAGTATCATCATGATTTCCACTTTACAGATTTGCTTCAAATTGGTTCCCAATGTCACCTAGATATTTAGTGATTGAGGTGAGACATCAATTGAGGCATTCAAATTGGATTGGATTCATGACCCATTTTTTTTCTCCCACTCTCAATATCTTAAGGTATTGTAAGTAATGAACCCAAGCATTGGGAAAATAAAGCTGCAGTGTGTTCAAAGACTTTAAAAGTCTGCATGAGATCATTTCTGTTTTACTGTGCACACAGGTAGGCAAGTTTTCCCTCCAGAGGGCCAGCAGGATCTCACTTCTTTTTTAGATGTTCTTCTTGTGATTTTGGATGATTAGGGAAAAGAGAATGCTAAATGTTAAGAAGAAACCACGAGGAAGTTAAAAAAACAGTAAAATGCTGGTAACAGAAGTTGTGAATATGGAAATTTAAAGAAGTACCTAAGTTTGTGCACAACCTCTTGAATAAATTGATGTGTTGTGCTTGAAATGTCTTCATGTTCTGTATGAGACTGACTTTTAATGTCTGTGGCTGGATATAACGGAATGCACAGGTATAAAAGCATCTTTTGCCATGATACTGTTTGTTTAAAAAACGGCAACAAGGGCTTCCCTGGTGGCGCAGTGGTTGAGAGTCCGCCTGCCGATGCAGGGGACACGGGTTCGTGCCCCGGTCCGGGAGGATCCCACATGCCGCGGAGCGGCTGGGCCCGTGAGCCATGGCCGCTGAACCTGCGCGTCCGGAGCCTGTGCTCCGCAACGGGAGGGGCCACAGCAGTGAGAGGCCCGCGTACCACAAAACAAAACAAAACAACAACAACAAAAAAAACGGCAACAAGAGTTTGCTTGCCTTCCTGTAAATTGACATAGCTTTGGATTAGGATAAAGTAAAATCTCCTTGGCATGGCAAACCTCCAGCATCTTCTCCCCTCCTTCTTCCAAAAGAGGCATCCACCTTCATACCAACCACACCAGGGCGCTGCCAGTCCGTGGAGAAGTCAGTTTAAGTGCTGGGTTGGTTTCCCTTCTCACCACCACCTTTTGATGATAGATTATTACTTGTTGCTGTTACCATTCATATGACTGAGATATCAGGTTAAAATGTTTTATCAACTTTCCCAAGGGTTATGTTCTTTTCAAAATATGGCACTGAGAAGAAATTTTTCTTTTTCCTTTCTCCTACTTTCACCTCTGATAAACTTTTTCCAGCTAAAAGGATATGTCACATCCACTCACTTGTAAGGAAAATTTGAGGAACTCCTCTTTAGAGTAATTTATTTCTGGTTTCATTAGCCGAACTTTGTTCTTCCCTCATCCCTATATCATTCCTTCCTTCCAAGGAAAGAATTTTCAAGCATGTCAGACTCATAATTTAAGTAAGAGCCAGTATCTGGAGTTTATTTTTATTTCTGTATTTACTGGAGTTTAGGGAAGGACTAAGCTAGTGCATAGTTTATAGACAAAACACACTGTTGAATCTGTAATGTATGATATCCGTGCTCCAAAGAACATTTATATTACATTAGTACATTTATGAGTTATCAATGTATCTGACTAATTTATTAGTTGAAGAAACATAAAACAACAAAAAGACTGCATCTTAGCATATGCAGTACAATATTTCATTGGATTAGTCATTGTTTAGGGTATTAAAACTGACTAGTGTTAACTGCTAGATTTAGAAAGGTAGAGTAGTATAGATTTATGCCTTTAAGAAAGCTCTTATTTTTCCTTTTGGTTTTTAGTAGGTAGCTGAGTCACACTGGACCAGACAAACAGCTAGAGGGTATAGGAGGCTGAAAGCAGGGCTCGGGGAGAGGCGCGAAATCTGCCCGAGGAGTCTCATCTTGCTCATGCACTTGGGAGCCACAGCAGCCCCTACACTTGTCTCTCCTTTCAGGCATTGTATGCCCACCCCCAGCCCCCAAAAGAGTGATCTTTCTTAGCTCATTGTTCCTAACACCTTCCACTTTCTAATAATTTTTTCTCCAGAAAGCAAAACAGATTGGCAATTTAGGCTGTGCAGAATGTATTTTTTAATGTGTAAGTTTCAAGATGTAAGGGTCATATGTTGTAAGGGTTTTGCATAGTATATTTGTAGCAATACGTTGTAAGTCAATGGATTAATAGTTGGTGAAATTTTTTTGTGAACTCCAGTGAACTAATAGACGGTAGTTATTTTTTGTTGTGACAACCATTAGATATACAGTTAACCCTGTAACTGCTCCTCTGCCCTGCCCCCCTGTCTATCTATCCATCTGTCTATTTATACTTCTTGGTTCAGCCAAGTCACACCTTAGATATATTACAACCATAAATTAAAATGCTATGCACATAAAAGTGGGATATATATATATATATATATAATCATATATATGTATATATTTGTGACTGGGCTGAACCAAGAGATATTTTGTCTCATGCCCACGATCTAATTTTCTAATTTACTAAATAGCTAAAGAGCCTAAAAAAACTCCCTTGTATGACTCCCTCGTCTCGGCGACTTCAGTCTTTTACTAGTGGAGGTTTCACCTCCCAAAATATAATGTGGAGCCTCCTTAGTCCCCTGTCTATTTGCTATTTGCTTCCTGAGAGAGGTACTCTCCTCATGGGTTATAAATGGAGAGGCACTGATAATGGGCAAGGAAGAGGCAAACAGCACTCTGGCGGCCGCAGAAGGTGGCAGCCGTACAGTAGAGGTCCACCCGCACCAGTATCCGGCTTTGCAACCAGGGGCAAACAGTGGGATGTGAGGAGGACATGTTCCTAAGCTCTTCCAACTGGCCCAGCGTGGTTTAGCCAGTGCCTGTGCAGCTTAGTTCATTTCCATTTGACTTTATATTTTTTAAAATTATTGATAGTTCGTAAATGTTTCTTTTAAAAAAAATTTATTGGAGTATAGTTGATTTACAAAGTTGTGTTAGTTTCAGGTGTACAGCAAAGTGAATCAGTTATGCGTATGCATATATCCACTCTTCTTTAGATTCTTTTCCCACATAAGTCATTACAGGGTATTGAGAAGAGTTCCTTGTGCTATACCATAGGTCCTTATTAGTTACCTATTTTATATATAGTAGTGTGTATATGTCAATCCCAATCTCCCAATTTATCCCCCCCTCACTTTCCCCCCGGTAACTGTATGTTTGTTTTCTACATCTGTGACTCTATTTCTGTTTTGTAAACAAGTTCATTTGTATCATTTTTTTTTAGATTCCACATATAAGCGATATCATGTGATATTTCCATTCAACTTTATATTAATGGTCAAGCCATTGGTCCTAGTTTTCAGAGTTGTTATAATTTTTCATGTGTCCAAAGAGTCTTTCTAAAATGCAGACCTGATTATATTACTCTCTTGCTTTAAAACTTTTAAAGATACCCCATTGCTCTAAGGATAAAAAACAAACCTATATTCCTTCAAAAGACCTAAAATGCACTGTATTATCTGGTTCTTTCATCCCTAGCCTGCCTTATTTCCCTCCATGGCCCACTACAATTCTACAATCCAGCCAGACTGAATTTGTTTTTTAAAAAAAAGTCTCCTCCATCTCTTGGAACATGCTAACTGGTCTTCCACTTTCCTTACCATCTTTGCTATTTCTTGTACCTTGTTTTCCCAAATAATTCTCACTCAATTTTTGGATTTTCTCTTGGAATTCCTCCAGGAAGACTCCCATACTAGCTTTAGTCTGGGTGACGTGCCCCGCTGGTGTGCCCCTGGCACCCTGTTCTACCCCTATTATTAAACTTAGCTATATTTGTTTCGAGTGGCTTATGTTTCCCACCAGAAGATAAGATCCTCAAAGGTAAAGACCTTATCTCTTTTGCTTTCCAAGATATTGCCAATGTCTTGTGTGGTGTCTGTCATGTTATTGTTGTGGAATAAACACTTGATCATTGACAAAAGTATTTTTTTCTCTGTCCTCAGAGTCTTCGAGCATTCATCACTTTAAACCATAAGACGCATTCATAATGGAGGGGAAGCATAGTCCAGAGCCCAGAATCCACCTTAAGAGCCAATGTTTGAAAGCTTTTGCTCCCACATTTACTACCTGTATGACTTTGAGCAAGTTGTTTAACTTCTCTGTGCCTCAGTTTCCACATCTTTTAAATGGAGATAATAATAGTACATACCTCACAGGGTTTGTTAGGAGGATTAAATAAGTTACCTTTTTAAAGCATTTAGAATCTACATGGCACATAATAAACCTATATTTTGAGTGTTTAAATAAATCAACAATCCCTCTAATAGCCTTTTGAATTGGGAATTATAAAATACTGAGAGCATATTTTTAACTGACTTTCAGGCCCATTAACATACCTCAAAGTGTGGTTGCTTAAACTCACTTGAACTTTTAAAAAATATTTTGGTGTTTTATTCCATTGGCAGTAGGGAGCAAGTAGCTCATAGCACTATTTTTATTCCCCATAATCAGCTGTATTATTTATGGAACATCCTTATGTTCTTTAAAAACTTACTTCACGAACTAAACCTCTTTGATATCTGCCAGCCACCGTAATGTGCAGAGGGGATGTGGTTCCTCCCTTTTCCTAGTACTTCTTCACTGCAGCTATGGCTGTTGCCTAATATTATATCCTAATGTCATGATTTTCAATAATTTTCAGTAGTAACCTAGTCAGTGTACAGTGTCAGGGGTGACACTGCAGAATAGTTAATTGAAGAGGACTTTGGCAGCAACTTTGCCTATGATATGAATTGCCACAGTGACTCCCTCTATCAGATGTGTTCACACCCCACCGGTTCCCACTGCAGCATCGGCCAAAGCAAAGATCAAGTACTATTGGTGCCATCTGGGTTACAGGCATCCCTCACATTCCCTGCATCCCTAGATGTGGAAGTTCTCTAGAGCATATGAAGGCCTAGCACTACTCTGGAACCATACATTTAAACTAGGATCTGTTAGGGAACCCAGAAAGAACAGAGAAAATATTCTATAGAAATCTGCAGGGAAAGGTAAGTTTTAGAATTATGTTGAATGGTGACTGGGAGTATCTCCATAAATGGTATTTCAGCTGATCTGAAACACTGGGAAAGGATGTAAACGGCATTGTAAATGCACTTTAAAAACTCATGAAATTCATTCATCAATGTTTATTGGACGATTACTATCAGGTTTACTTGTGACGTGTTCTAGGATTTTACAGTAGTGTTAGTAGCGTGGAGGAGGGTCTTGGGATTTGGGTTGACCCACTCATGACGGTGTGGTTTCAGCCGTGTTTTGAAGAAATCAATTGAAATGCAGAATTTAGCTCTAGCCAGGGGAAATGGGAAGTCCAAGTCATAGGAGGCAAAAGGGCTAGTAGGTTCAGGTGTGATTTGGCATCTCTCTTTACAAAATTTGCTTCTTCATGAAGCAGGGAAGGGTAGCTGAGATGGCGCTCACTCAGGAGTAAACAGGACTGATGTCCATATTACGAGAACTGTTCTCATCTATTCTTCGTCTTCTCTGGAAATACTTGGATTTTGGGGAAAAAAACTTGGTGTGTTTTATGTTTTCCAAGTTTTGTACTGGACACTCAGGAAACCATGCCAGACAGATGACCTTTCCCGAGATGTTCCCAAGATGTATATTCTATAGATCCTCAAAGTATTTAACAGTGGTTATAGGTGAGGACTCTGGAAACAGACAGCTTTTCTTCTTATACAGACTTTGAGCAAGTTGCTCAGCTATAAATGGAAATAAAAATAGTACCTGCGCATTAGGTTGTTGTGAGGATTAAATGAAATTTAGCAATGTCTGGCATTGACTATGCAATCAATAATCATTATAATTTTTATGTAATATGAGAACAGTGTTGCTGAAATGTTTCTGGCTTTGGCATACCCAAATATGAGGTGACTGCAGAACTACCCACTGAAATTCCCCTTCTCATCTATAAAATAGGGATAAAAATATTATGTAGGGCTGTTATGAGAATTAAATGAGATAATGCATGTAAGGCACTTGGCACGTACCAAATTGTTATTGTTGCCTTTGATTCAATTTTCCAAAGACAATGAAACCAGCTGTCAGCATCCAGCGTAAATATTAGAGACAGATTGTGTCTATGGCTTGCCTCCTCTCTGAAATGAGACCTTACTGTCTGGTGAGAATAACTCTTATTTATGGCTTTCTGCATTGTGCAGTTCACAGCCAATGGGTTACTTTGTCTGACTAATAGAAGTGGCAGAGGAACTCATAGTGGGATTGAAGGAAGGAGAACATTGATATAATTTATTACCTCTGTATCAGTCTTTGAGCAGTAATCTCAGCTCTGAGTCTCTTCTCTAGGATCTGGTATGTTAGTATATTTGCCTTGGAAAGATGCTTACGTACATCTGGAATGGAAGAACTCACTTCTATTATGACTATTTTATCTCTATATTGATTTTACTAGTGGGTAGGTATGAAGTATTATCCCTGATGAGTCTCAAACACCAATTACAGAGACCTGAAATGGGCTTTTAGGAAACTGTCACTGTAAGGTATGAGATCAGAACTGGATCTGAGAGTTCTATTTCTAAGGTATTGGAAAAAGACTGGGAGAATTATCCATATTCTCTAGTATATCTTGGGGAATCATCATTGGTTCCATTTCACTTGAGCATCCTGAGAGTTCGCTATCTTCATCTCCTCGTCTGTCAGGCAGGGGAATTTCCATCCTATTTTCAGGCAACTTCTAAAATAAATTCATATATAATATATAATGTATTGATATAATATGTAGTATATAATTACCTTATCAACTACTTATGGGCTTCTTTAAAGATGCAGTACATGCAACGTACAATGAAAACTTGAAAGATGAGCAAACTTTTTTTTGAGGGATTAAAAGAAACTTGATTAAGTGCCTAGGCATAGGATAAAAAGTACGTGAGGATGGAGAGAATGAAAATGCAATAAAGGGGAGATGGCAGATAGAACAAATCTCAGACAAAGATTGATGGGCAAGGATAGAGGGAACTGGGACGGAAGAGTTAACATGTATTTCTCTGGGATGGGGGTTAGGTAGAGTGTATGATGAGGTTGTGGAGAACCTTTAATTGGATAGTCTCCACCTTTTAAGTGAAGTGACAATGTCATCAGCCCAGTGTAGCTGGGGATGAAGTCCTAAGATAATTGAAAAGGTTTTAATACAGTTGCAGTGTAATATGAAATAGGGAGTGGAAAATGAAAATGATTTCTGAGCATGTGCAGGGAGTGGTTGATATGAGGTGTCATAATTTGCAGTGAGTCCAGTTGACATGATTCTGTGGTTTTCTCTGGCAATGTTAAGTTGCCTGGGGGTATACACAGAAAGTTATGAAACTGCATGCCGGTCCACCACAGTATCAGTCTCTCAAGTTAGGATCATTTTTCCCCAAGGAAAGAAGTTTTCCTTCCTTTACTTAATTAATCTGATGTAGTATTGTCACCTACCAACTCATCAGCATTTTTTGGGGGGGTATAAATCTTGATTACGTGCAACAATTGATCATATATTCCTTTTTCTTTTTGCAAGGAACTCCTTATCATAACATAAATTCATCAAAATAAATTTACTAATCATACTTGAAGTGTTAATGGTTACCTAGTGTATGGAGCATATGCTCTTTTTACATCACTGTTGCCTTCTCAGGTAACCTTTTCCATCTATGCTGTTGTAATACTGCAATGTCATTTAAATTTTTTTCACCTTTCAGGAGACTCATATTGAACAGTATCAACCTTTGGGCATTATATTATGCATGGGGTGTTGCTAACCAAGTTTTAGAACTTTGGAGTCTACCAAATAATACTATGTTCAGTTCTTTTTATCCCACTTAACTGTATAGTAGGCAAAATTTCTTTCTTATTTCAAACGGTGATGTATTCAAAGATCTTAGATGCATGCATCATCTTTTCCTTCTCGAGCAAGCCGAAGACAGTATTATTATGAGCTTGGCAGTTTTCCCAGCAAGAGTTGGAGTAGGTGTTGACCTTTCCAATATTTCGAGTTCTATTGACTTTTCTTCATTACTTTGTCAAGGCTCAACATGTTACCTGCTTGGATGCAATGTCATCACTCATGGGAAGCCAATATCCAGCTGAGAGAGGCAGATTGCTCCATTAAAATATATAGGCTTAGGGACGTTTAGGGCATAGTGGATACATGTTATTATATACTCATCAAAATCATGGAATATACAATACAAAGAGTGAACCCTAATGCAAATTATGGACTTTAGCTAATAATAATATAACAATATTGGCTTATCAATTTTAACAAATGTACCACACTAATGCAAGGTGTTGATAAAAGGGGAAACGTGTGTGTGTGAGTGGGATGGGTGAGGGCATATGTGGGAACTCTGTACTTTCTGCTCTAATTTTCTGTAAATGAGAACTGCTCTAAAAAATAATATTCATTAATTAAAACATGTAGGCTTCCAAAGAGGAGAGGAAGATTCATAGCTAAAAGAAACAATGTAAATGATAAAGAAGGCTATATTGGGAATTCCCTGGCAGTCCAGTGGTTAAGACTTTGCCTTCCAATGCAGGGGGTGCAGGTTCGATCCCTGGTCGGGGAGCTAGGATCCCACATGCCTCGTGGCCAAAAAACCAAAACATGAAGTGGAAGCAATATTGTAACAAATTCAATAAAGACTTTAAAAATGGTCCACATCAAAAAAAATCCTTTTTTTTAAAAAAAGAATGCTACATTGAGCAATACAGAAAGGAACAGAATATGTGTTAATTTAAAGTTTATAGGTTGCAATTAAAGCATTCTAGTTATCTGGCTGTACATGCATTTAAAAAACCATATCCTTGCTGACTTAGTTATGCATATAAAAGTAAATTCCTATGTATTCATGAAGTACTATTATTTATATACACATAGGCATAAATGAGCATGAGAACTGCTACACTGGACCCGAGCCATGCTCACCAGTTTTATTTCTGGCAATAGCATTAAAAACTGTTTTGAGGGAAGATGTGGCTGCCCTCAACTTCTGAGTTTCAAAATTCCTCCAAAGTTTTATTTACCCTTAATCTGATGTATAATTATGTACTATCTTATCACAGTTATTTTTGAGACTATGTATATTTGATTCTCCTTCAAATAGTTCCAAATGCACTTAGCAGTAATAGTTTTATGACGTAAAACTATCTCTTTAAAATGTTCCTGGGGTAATCCATTGTTCTAGTGTTCTGGCAAACGAGCTTGTTCTCACTTTGCTCGAATCCTCCCTAATTTTAAAAATTAAAAAAGCATATCTCATTTCATGTTTTCCCCCATCACAGCATTATAAGTGATTTTCCTATCTCTTGAAGAGAGGACCCATGTTATTCTAAGGAAGAATATGAGGCTACCTAAATTGTGTGAGTTCAGGAATTGCAATAACATTTGCTTTCCTCTAGTACCTTGCCAATTAACTGGCTGCTGCCTGAGATTTCACTGTTAAACACCTATTCCTTTAGAATCACTGTCTGACTACTGTTAAAACTTGACTCAAGTTTTAACAGTGGACATAGGGATGGCCATAGAGAATGAAGAGGTTGGGAGCTGAGAAAATAAACTTCCTCAAACTTTGCGTCTGTGCCTAGAGGAGCTCGAAATTTGTGAGTGGTTTCCATCAGTGAATGCCCAAGGGTGTGAAATGATGGTCTATTACATCCAGACACGGAAAATGTCGGCATTAACAGCGTGTTAGCCCAGGGCTAACTGGGACTAGTCACTCCAGTGACTCCGGGGACCCTTGCTGGGTTGTAATTGGTTGGTGCAGTGACTGGCTTTGAAATATTTCCCCTGAAGTTGGGAAAATTTCCCCTGAAATGAAACCATTCTGGGAGGCAGCCTATTATGATGCAAAGAACGTGACAGGAGAGGGAGATAGATCTGAATTCAAATTCTGCACCTGCCAATAAGATCTCTGTGGCTTTAGGCAAATTTCTTATTTTCTTTTCTGCCTCAACCTACTCCTCTAGAAAACAAGGAGAAATAAACTCATAGGATTGTCTTGAGTAATGAGGCAATAAAAGTAAAGTGCAGGTTCAATGCCTGTTGCGTTGTTGGCACCCAGCACCTGCTACCTATTATTGTTGTCTCAAATGAAGTTTATCTTCCTGTGCTTTCAGGATCTTCTTATAACTTCTCTTCAGCGGCTAATTCACTGTTAGGAAAAACTGAGTTTCCTCAATTAACAGAGACTTTCCTCTGTACTCTTTCTTTCAGATCATTTGGAATCTCGGAATAATAAAACTAGAAAGAAATTGGAGAGAACCTATTTCCAAAGCTTTATAATGCACACCAAGTAAATCTGACGCCAGAGGATTAGCTGAAGAACAAGCTCCGTGCTGCTCCCTTCCACATAGTAAGACTAAAGGTGATCTTGCTTTCACTTTCATGAAGAAATAGCACGATAATGCAGCAGACACCAAAAGCACATAGTGTTTTTTCAATATCACCCTTGCAAAAATCAAATTTTCTTTCTAGTTCTTGTCCATATAGCATAAGTTGCACAGAAATGTGATGATAGTATAGATATTGTGATGAATCTTGCTTTTTACTCTTAATCACATGCCTATCATTTTTTCATATTGCTGTATAATCTTTTAAATTATACTTTTTAATGGCTATATAATATTTAATTGAATGGAAGTATTATATGAAAACATTTGGCTATATCATTGGAAATTTTAGTTGTTACTTATACAGCAATGAACGTCAACGCGAATAGCCTTTCATTTATTATTTCATTAGGATACACTCTGATATTTGGGATTCCTAGGTCAAAGAATAAGGAAAAATAATGGACGTTAATATGTATTGCCAAATAAGTTCCAAAAATATTGCATTAATTTGCAATATCACCAACAATGTGCATTTGATTCACTGTAGCCAAACCATTACTAAATATGGTTTTTGAAATATTGCTTTATAATTTAACAGGTGTAAAATGGTACTTCATTGTTTTAACATAAATTTAGTTAGAATTAGCATGATCAAACATTTTTCTATGTGTTTACTTATATGTCAGATTTTTTTCTTGTGTCAATTGAGTATTCTTAGCCTTTGTCTGTTTATATATTAGGGTCTTTAAACAGTTACTTTCTAAGAAATGTTTCCTACAATGGTTTAAATGATTTTTAAATTTCTATTTTAAAAGGAAATTCACATTTCTAATAAGTCGTTTACTAAGTTCTAAGACTATCATAATCATCTGTCAGTGTTGTCAAATCAACTTACATTAAAAAGAGATGCTAGGAAATCCCTTTATACGTCAAAAATGTACGTATGAACTGTATTTATTTCAGGTCCTAAGTATGTGATACACCAAGAGTCAAGTGAGGTAAAAGTACTTTAGTTTGAATTGCAGTCCTAAGCACTCTGTTTTCATGCTATGAAAAATAATGATGTAATAGAAGAAAGAAACTTTCACAGATTTTTTTATTTGAATTTTATTTTTTTATACAGCAGGTTCTCATTAGTTATCTCTTTTATACCTGTTAGTGTATATATGTCAATCCCAATCTCCCAATTCATCCCACCACCCTGCCCCGCTGCTTTCCCCCCTTGGTGTCCATACATTTGTTCTCTACATCTGTGTCTCTATTTCTGCCTTGCAAACCAGTTCATCTGTACCATTTTTTAGATTCCACATGTATGTGTTAATATATGACATTTGTTTTTCTCTTTCTGACTTAGTTTGCTCTGTATGACACTTTCACAGATTCGATAAAGCATTTAAAAGTGACTTTTGAAATGGATATTCATGGAATGTGCTATTATTTATATCATTTATATTTAAGGGATAGATTATTATTTATATAATAGAGGATTTCAATTTTTAAAATTAAGATATATCTCTCTCCTCTTGGTTCACTCCCCACTTTATAAGTTTGTTTTCTGGGTGAATTCTTTTTATTCTCATGTTGGGGAGTTGAGAGGTAGTGGATTTAAAAAAAAATGGGCTTTATTTTCTTGGCATATTCAAAATACCGATATATGACAAATTATATTTAAGTTGGGTTTCTAAAGTGACTTTAGAAACATAAATTAAAAAAAAAATCACGTCAGTGCTTTGTGACAGCCTGGAGGGGTGGGATAGGGAGGGTGGGAGGGAGGGAGACGCAAGAGGGAAGAGATATGGGAACATATGTATATGTATAACTGATTCACTTTGTTATAAAGCAGAAACTAACACACCATTGTAAAGCAATTATACCCCAATAAAGATGTTAAAAAAAAAAAATCACGGGCTTGTAGGGTACTATTATTGACCCTCTGGTCCAATTCTTCTATCTTTTCTACCACATTTCCTAAGAGTCTTTTCCGAATCTATGCTTGAACATAACAATGACAGGGAATGTACTAGCTTCCGAGGCAGCCCAGTATTAGGCCAACTCTGAATGTCTGAAAACTCTTTTCCGAGCTAGAAGCTGACTTTTATATCTTTTGGTCATTAGGCTTGGTTCTACCCTGGAGATTTGTAGGACAGGTTTAACCTCTCTTCCCCATGGCAGGCTTTCAAATATTTGAAGCCAGCTCGTGAACATAAAACTATAATGCAAAGTACGATAGAGAAGCCATAACTGTGGTATAGAGATAGATCTTCTTGAGGGCCTTCAAAGTGGGTAGAGATCACATCAGTGTAGGGAATCAAGAGTTTGTGACAAGATGGACTGAGGTGAGTGGATAAGATCTTAACAGGGACATCAAGAGAGGTGACTTTTCCAAGTGGAGTGGACTGCAGAAGTAAAGACACAAGGAAAACACAGAGTGTGTCTTGGAAACAGTTCAGTTTGATGCATAGGAGAAATGTGAACTGTTAGGAAGATGGGGAAATTATTATGAGAAGTCTCATTTGCAAGCTTTTTTTAAAAAAATTAATTAATTTATTTTTAACATCTTTATTGGAGTGTAATTGCTTTACAATGGTGTGTTAGTTTCTGCTTTATAACAAAGTGAATTAGCTGTACATATACATATATCCCCATATCTCTTCCCTCTTGCATCTCCCTCCCTGCCACCCTCCCTATCCCACCCCTCTAGGTGGGCACAGAGCACTGAGCTGATCTCCCTGTGCTATGCGGCTGCTTCCCACTGGCTATCTATTTTACATTTGGTAGTGTATATATGTCCATGCCACTCTCTCACTTTGTCCCAGCTTATCCTTCCCCCTCCCCATGTCCTCAAGTCCATTCTCTAGTAGATCTTCGTCTTTATTCCTGTCCTGCCCCTATGTTCTTCATGACTTTTTTTTTTTTAGATTCCATATATATGCGTTAGCATACGGTATTTGTTTTCCTCTTTCTGACTTACTTCACTCTGTATGACAGACTCTAGGTTCACCCACCTCACTACAAATAACTCAATTTCGTTTCATTTTATGGCTGAGTAATATTCCATTGTATATATGTGCCACATCTTCTTTATCCATTCATCTGTCGATGGACACTTAGCTTGCTTCCATCTCCAGGCTATTGTAAATAGAGCTGCAGTGAACGTGGTGGCACATGACTCTTTTTGAATTATGGCTTTCTCAGGGTATATGCCCAATAGTGGGATTGCTAGGTCACATGGTAGTTCTATTTTTAGGTTTTTAAGGAACCTCCATACTGTTCTCCATAGTGGCCATATCAATTTACATTCCCACCAACAGTGCAAGAGGGTTCCCTTTTCTCCATGCCCTCCCCAGCATTTATTGTTTGTAGATTTTTTGATGATGGCCATTCTGACCAATGTGAGATGATATCTCATTGTAGTTTTGATTTGCATTTCTCTAATGATGAATGATGTTGAGCATTCTTTCATGTGTTTGTTGGCAGTCTGTACATCTTCTTTGGAGAAATGTCTATTTAGGTCTTCTGCCCATTTTTGGATTCGGTTGTTTGTTTTTTTGATATTGAGCTGAATGAGCTGCTTGTAAATTTTGGAGATTAATCCTTTGTTAGTTGCTTCATTTGCAAATATTTTCTACCATTCTGAGGGCTGTCTTTTGGTCTTGTTTATGGTTTCCTTTGCTTTGCAAAAGCTTTTACGTTTCATTAGGTCCTATTTGTTTGTTTTTATTTCCATTCCTCTAGGAGGTGGATCACAAAGGATCTTGCTGTGATTTATGTCAGAGAGTGTTCTGCCTATGTTTTCCTCTAAGAATTTTATAGTGTCTGGCCTTACATTTAGGTCTTTAATCCATTTGGAGTTTATTTTTGTGTATGGTGTTAGGGAGTGTTCTAATTTCATTGTTTCACATGTAGCTGTCCAGTTTTCCCAGCACCACTTATTGAAGAGGCTGTCTTTTCTCCACTGTATATTCTTGCCTCCTTTATCAAAAATAAGGTGAATTAGTAGAAGAATTACTAGTGATGTATGTGATCAATGATAAACTCTTTCCAATCTAGTTTACTTTTTTTTTCCCTTAACAAAACAGAGAGCAGAAATTCACAGTGTAAAACAGAATAGATTGGAGTCTGAAGAGATGAAAAAATTTATAACCTATAGAATCCATGGATTCTTAGTGACTTAGCCCAATAAATAAAGCAGAACTTTATTCGGTATTAATCAAAACTTGTTTGCTTCTTGATATTGGGAAATTAAAATATTAGTTACCTTATGTCTTTGAACACTTTGTGAAACATGGCGGTGTTAATATTCTGACATTTTGAGTTGGTACCACAAGTTCAACTAAATTAGATGAATTTTCAAACTATAGTATACATAACTTAGGAGTCTTGTTCAATTGAAGATTCTGATTCTGTAGCTCTGTAGTGGGGAGTGAGATTCTAATAAACTCCCTGGTGAGGCAGATGCATGGGTCATGCTTTGAGTGATAAGGATTTAGGGGACAATTAGGGTAATCTTATTTAGGTTATTCATCTTTACGATCATTTTATTAAATTAAGATGTTTCATTATTTAACAGCTAATGCTAAATTTCTTTGTAAAAATAATTTAAATAGTTTGTTGCAACAAAATTATAGTCATCTACAATGCCTCATTATTAAGTATAATTTTCCAGTTATATAACTTGATTCATCCTTTTACCATGAGCTATAACACAAGGTAATAAGTAATCTAAAGTAAGATTGTCATCTTTGCGAGCGGATGTTGTCAATGTTTCAGAGAAAAACAAGTTTAATTTCTTCATTTAAAAACAAAATTGGCATTTTTATTCTGGCTGAGACTGTCAAAAGCTGGTATATCACTTGAGTGGGTAGCTCTATTAAGTTTTTACATGTTCAGTCTCTTTGATGGGATATCAGTGGGAAATGATTAATTAAGAAAAAATTAAAAGAAATCAAAATTGAAGATAGAGATATGCAGAGTTATATTTGGAAGTGCTGCAGTTGAGCAGAAATATTACCTGATTTTGTTCAAAAATAAAAAGTTAAAGACTGTTTTTAGTTAGGGAAATGTCACAGTGTTGTTTGTGTCTTGCTTAAGAGCGGTGTCTCATCCCGGTGACATACTTAATTAGATTTTGTTTTCCTATCCAAAATGCACTAAAGACCCAAGTTAGAGATCTCTTAGGGAATTTACTCATCCACAGTAAATTGCCAACCAGTGATACAAGTTGACTTGAAGAAAAACCCGATGCTATAAATGCTTGTTATGAGAAGGGAAATTTTGAGCTTATTTTATTGAAGGGCATATCCTATGGATGTACAGCAAAGCACTATAGATCTGCAAATTTATCAAATCCACCTAACTTTTATCTTCTCTTGGGGTTGATTTTGGCCTGATGGAAGATGTATTGTACTACAAGACATTGGTGATTAGAGCAAGAAGGCAGAAAATGTTACTGAGGCAGAGAATACGTGCTGGGATAAGGAATGGAAAGCACTGAATGGAATAAGTATATACGTGGTCAGCACGGAAAGAGATGTGGACAACGTCAGGGTCAAAAGGATAAACACAAACAAATAAGCTGTTTTGCAAACATTGGGGAGGAGGGTTTAGGATAAACACTAATGGATGAAGTATATTTATTTGGACTTATAATGCATTTAAACTCTGAATGCATACATTCTCCAACTCAGTCATTCTGAGATCTCAAGTAACTTCTCAGAGTTATCCCAGATGAAAAGAACATGGGTACTTGGTCTTCCAAGGCTGATACAAAGTAAAAGAAACATGGGTGGTGTGTGGCTTCATTTTAATGTAAAATCTTCCTTAAAATTTTCTCTTGCAGAGTTCTTTAAATTAGCTATTCTAGCATTTTCCCCCCTCATTTTGCTGCTATGTTCTATTCTCTTGTTTTCCTGATTTTTACTGTATCTTGAACATTGGCATTTGCTTTGATTGATATTCTGTCCTGCAAACAGGTTATCTTTTGAACATGATTTATGTTGATGCAAGCTTAGGCCACCTAGCATGCAGAAATTGTTTGGTTTCAGAGAATATATTCTATAGATTTCTTCAGCACTTTGTCATCTCTTCCCATTCTCGTGGTTACCTTCAGCCCTTCACACTAACATTTATACTGTTTCTCAGGCATCTTTGTGCTGGATTGGATTTATTGGGTTTGAGCTTAGGGAAAAAAAATCTTTTTATGTATCTATATCATGATTATTCCATTATATTGGAGGAAAGAAAAACAGTAATGTGGAAAATGTTACTAACACCTATTGACCGTCCACTTTATTTTAGAAATTCTAAAAACACTGTACTATTTTTTTCTACATAAAAACTCTTTAGAAAATGAAAAAAAAATTAGAAATTTAAAAACTTTCTCCAAATTGTCCAGCAGCTAAGAAGCTAACAAAGATGAGTCCAGGTCTGTCTGACTCCCAGAGTCGCAGAATTTTAAATTAATCCAGTGTGTAACATCATACCACAATGTAGTTAATCTTAATGGCATAATAGCTTTATAATGCAACCACTCAGTCACAGTAGCTTACAAGATATCAGGGGGAAAAGCATGATGGTTATGGTGGGAACAGTCAATCCAAAAACCAATGTATGGGGCTTCCCTGGTGGCACAGTGGTTGAGAGTCCACCTGCCGATGCAGGGGACACGGGTTCGTGCCCCGGTCCGGGAAGATCCCACATGCCGTGGAGCGGCTGGGCTCGTGAGCCATGGCCGCTGAGCCTGTGCATCCGGAGCCTGTGCTCCGCAACGGGAGAGGCCAAACAGTGAGAGGCCCGCGTCCCGCAAAAAATAAAAAAAAACAAACCAATGTATGGCTTATTATATTTATTAACTCAGGTATACCATCTGTATCAATCTAAAAGTGTGTGTGTGTATATATATATATATATATATATATATATATATATATATATATATATATATATTTGTGTGGTATGGGGGCCTCTCACTGTTGTGGCCTCTCCCGTTGCAGAGCACAGGCTCTGGAGGCGCAGGCTCAGCGGCCATGGCTCACGGGCCCAGCCGCTCCGCGGCATGTGGGATCTTCCCAGACCGGGGCATGAACCCGTGTCCCCTGCATCGGCAGGCGGACTCTCAACCACTTGCGCCACCAGGGAAGCCCAAAGTGTGTATAGTTTTATTTTCAAAAGATTATGTTTTTTTGCTTTTTGGCTAAACAAATACACAAGCATCTATCTATATCTCTTAGGATGGTTATGAGTAATAAAAATAGTAAGTGAATTTTGTGTCATGTATGGGTCTGATCCTGACAACAAATGTGTTCATAAGGGTTATTACAACTGGGTTAAGATTTTACAGTTTAAAAGTAAGTGGTGGGGCTTCCCTGGTGGTGCAGTGGTTGAGAGTCCGCCTGCCGATGCAGGGGATGTGGGTTCGTGCCCCGGTCCAGGAAGATCCCACATGCCGCGGAGCGGCTGGGCCCGTGAGCCATGGCCGCTGAGCCTGCGCGTCCGGAGCTTGTGCTCCGCAACGGGAGAGGCCAGAACAGTGAGAGGCCCAAGTACAGCAAAAAAAAAAAAAAAAAAAAAAAAAAAAAAAAAAAAAGTAAGTGGTAGATCCAAAATGGAAAATTCAATCTCCCTTACTCCAAAATTCATTTTTAACCATAGATTTAAAAAAAATTATAATTTTTCTACCATGCACAAAATAAAGGTAAAGGATTTTGTTAACTCCATTTTGTTCCTATTCATAGGAATTTAAGTTGAAATGGAACTTATTCCTAATGGCTGGTTCAGTTGCAGGTTGATTTTAGGTTCTAAGTCTGAGCTGAAGGAAAAGGAGAAAGAACATTGGGTTCAAATGAACTGAGATGTCAGCTCTTCTTTAGTCCCCAGGCTGTCAAGATTTTCTAGAAGGCCACTTTTGCTCCAGGAGCCATTATGGAAGTTGAGGTTCATGGCTAGTAGCCTGACTTCAGATACACTAAAGTGAATTTCATGTTTGTCTTGGGAGAGGGGCAGACTTTCCTTGGCTATTTAGTGTTACAGAATTGGGAAGGCTGGCTATCTTAGTCCTCACCTCTAGCTATCTCTTAACTCATCCAAAAATTCTAAGATAAAGAACATAGATATTTCTTTGGTAAATTGTCTTATTGGACAGAAGCCAAGAAGTTCAAGTGATGGTAAAATTATGAAAATGTACACAATTTATGATGACTTAATGCTGATTTAAAAATGGTCAAACACTGAAGCATTAAGATTAATTGTATCTTCAGTGGGAACCATATCCTAGGCAGAGCAAATCAAGTGATAATCACCCTAGGACCATACTATGATTTTGTAACTGATTTTAAATGCAACAAAGCACTTTTGTTAATGTTTTATTTTGTATTTATTTCATCTGATCTTTATTTCTTTTTTATATACTTTTGAATCAGTTGAGTTAATTTTAATATTCCATTTTATCTCAGTTTTGGTTTATTAGCTATACCCTTTATTCTTTTAGTTTAAACATTCTTTTAGTTATTCTATGATTTACATTATGTGTCCAGCTTATTACAGTCTACATTCATTTCATACTATACCTCTCCATGTATAATATAAGAAACTTATAACAGTATACTTTCATTTTCCTCATGTTAACTTTATGTATTTCTACTTACATATATTTTACTTCTACACATGTTTTATACCTGACAATACATTGTTGCTTTAAATAATCAATTGTTTTTTAAAGAAATTTTAAAAATGAGAAAAACTGACATTGTGTATGCTGACATATTACCCTTTCTCTCTATTCATTTGTGTAGATCCCAGTTTCCATCTGGTATTGTTTTTCTCAACACAGACAATTTTTTTATTATTTACTTTTGTGCAAGTCTGCTAGTTTCAAATTCTCTCAGCTTCACTTGTCTGAAAAGGTCTTTATTTTGTTTTCATTTGTGCAAGATATTTTGGCTGGATATAGAATTCTAGCTTGACATATTTTTTTCAGTACATTGAAGATGTCATTCCATAGTCTTCTTGTTTATAATTTTTATTAAAAATTGGTAACTATTCTGATCTTTGTTCTACTCTTTGCCTGTCTGCTTTTAAAATTTTGTCTTTATTACTGAATTTCAATCATTTAATTATGATTTTTTCCTTGTGAATTTCTTTGTGTTATTCTTATTGGAATTTGATGAGCTTAGTGTATCTGTGTTTTTAGGTTTTATCAAATTCGGAAAATTTTAGCAAATTTCTTGAGATATTTTTCTGATCCTCTTTTTGTCTGTCTTCAATTACATGTATCTTAGACCATTTGATACTGTCATACAGATCATTAAGACCATGAATTTTATCCTCTGGGAATTATTCTTAGCATTTTATTGATTTGTGCCTCAGATTTGATAACTTCTAATGTTATGTTTTCCAATTCACTGATCTCTTTGTCTGCAGTGTCTGATCTAGCCATCTACTAAATTTTATTTCAGATATTGTGTTTTTCAGGTCTTGAAGTTCAATGATAGTTTTTATCTCCTTCCTCATTATACTCATATATTTATTTAAAATCTTAAGCATATTTATAATAGCTGTTTTAAAGTTTTTGATTACTAAGTCCGTCATCTCTATCATTTATGGGCCTGCTTATATTGACTGATTTTACTTCTGGCTATGGGTTAAAGTTTGCTGCTTCATCATATGTCTTTTTTTTTTTTTTTAACATCTTTATTGGGGTATAATTGCTTTACAATGGTGTGTTAGTTCATATGTCTTGAGTGTCTGGATTTCGTTATTTTTCTTTAACAATTGTTTTAGCAGGTAGTTCATTTACTTACAGTGCAACTTAAATACTTCTGTGGATCTAGAGAGACCTTTATCGTAGGAGTATTTTAAGGCATGACTCTTTAGTGGTCCTATTTCAAATATATAACCCTTTCCTACTAAGCAGTTATACTGAATGCCTCAGTATTCAACAAGCTCTCCCCTCTTGGCTTGTGGAAATTTAAACATTTCCTTGCTCTGCATGAGCTCTGGAAACTGTTTAGCAAACCTGAGTGTTATTGTTTGGCAATATGGCATTTTACCCTGCATATAATGCACGTTTGTATTCAAACAAGGACACAAGGAAACCCCTATTCATATTTCTGGAGATCTTGTTTTTACATATAGCTCCCTTTTCTCTGGTACAGTTTGATGCCAAGTCCAGCTACTTCAGTCTCCCTGTGCTTAGCTTCAGTTCTTCCTTCCTCCAGAAATGATCTGTCAACTTCAAGCAGAAAGCTGAGGCAATGGTAGAAGTCATCTCATTTGCTTCCTTTATTTTAGGGGTCACAATCTAGCACTCCCTGTTTTTCAATATCTGAAAGCAGTTTTTTTTAAATGTATTTTGTCCAGTTTTCTAATTATTTATCATTGGAGGGCAAGTAGCATTGTTGAAAGTACAAATCAGGAGTAGAGTTCTTCAGCCATTCTGAAGAAAATTCAATTCTTTTTTTCAACTCTTCAAAAAACAATCAAGTTATTATTTGCCTTAAGGCCTTTGCACTTTTTTGTGTTTCTACTTGGAAGAGTCTTCTCATGTGTCTCTAGAAGCTGTCTCATTCTTTATCTTCTAAACGAAGCCTTTCTTGACCACACTATTTAAAGTCACTATTTGTCATATTAATTCTTTCCTCTTTTTTTTCATGCAGTTTATCCCTGTCTGTAATTATCTTTAAAAATGTTTTTACATGTATAATATCTCTCCTCCCCATGCTATGTAAGCTCTACAAAGAGAGAAACTTGTTGATTGTGCTCCTATATTCTGATTTGGTGCCTCATCCATAGGAGGGAGCCAACAAACATTTCCTCAGTGCAAGTTTGAATAAAGGTAGTATCTAATCATATTTTCTGAAATATGTAGAGAGGTGCTAAGCAACATGGTACCAGAGGCCTGTACATTAAAGTAGGTTATGTTTATGTGTTCCTGTAGAATCTTCTTTTTCATGCACAGTAAAGAGAATTAAATCCATAATGTTCATGGGAAAAAAAATGTGACTTTAAATTCTAGATATTCAGCAATGTTTGCTATTGGTCTCTACTTCTCCATATGTAATCTAATTATACTTTACCCCTATTGGTTGCACTCTATGTATGGTGTGTCCAGTTCGTTGAAATAGATGCTTAATTATTTTCTCAACATTAACCTGTTTCAGTGAAATGTATTGGCATGGTGGTGTCTTAGTTTGGGCTGCTATAACAAAAATACCATAGATTGGGTGGCTTCAACAATAAACATTTATCTCACACAGTTCTGGAGGCTGGGAAGTCCAAGATCAGAGTGCCAGCAGATCCTGATGAGTGGTGAGGACACTATTCCTGGTTTGCAGATGGCCATCTTCTCATCTTCTTGAAGTTTCCTCATGTGGGAGGAGCTAATCTCTCTTATGTCTCTTCTTATAAGGATGCTAATCCCGTTCATGAGGGCTCATTCTCACGACCTAATTACCTTCCAAAGGCCCCACCTCAAATATCATCACTTTCGTGATTAGTCTTCCACGTGTGAATTTGGGGTGGGGCGGAGGCGGGAGCACAAACATTGAGTCCATAGCCGGTGGAGAAAATAATATTTTGTATAATGGTGTTTATAAATACTATGTGCTAGTTTTCAATTTGGTTGACAATGAAGGGGCTGGCCTGTGTTAGCATGAAATAATTGTGTTCATGTTACTGATTTTAATTCTGAAGTAGGTAGAGAAATAGCTGACCTACATAGTCATGCTGTACTTAGTTATACACTCTCTTAGGTACATGGTTTTTATTAATCATCCACCTCACTCAAATGTAGGTCTGCATTTTCCTGCATTAAAAAAAATATTTCTGTCCAAGATCTTGGGATTTGATATTCTCTCAGTATTATTGGCCTACATGATGGAGGTCTAATTCTTTCCCCAGTTGGGAATTGGTATTTGAGAGCATAGAGGACTTTGTGACAGGTTTTGGGCCATAATTAGTCGTAGGAATCCTCTTTGAATCTGTAGGATAACTTTTTTTGTTTTTTTCTTTGAAAATTTCCCCAGAACTTTGTTATTGAGGTTATGTTTATGAATTATTCTTCTTCATCAGGTATTGGTAGCTTTTAGTATTTCATTTAGAATCATAAGTAATACATTTTGACACAAACTAAGACATATTTAATTTTTAAAAGTTGTGCCTCATGACAATAATACCACTTTAATCATAAACATTCTTAAATTCATCTGTGCTATATTGTCCTAAGTCAGTATAAAACTACAAACTTAACCACCACTTTAATTTACACAGTCATGTAAATAAATGGTATAATTTATAGTTATATAGTTTTTTAAATATTTTTTAAAATATTGAGGGAGCATGCCTTCCCTGCCTAGATGATAACAGCCCAACCTGAATATTTAAAGGTAAAAATAAAATCCTTGTGATGTGGTTCAGGGCAGCTATTTATTTATCCATTATACTTTGCTTATAATTTTTCAGATGTGAAAGTGAAGGATCAGTTTTATCCCCTCAAAATTTCCTGAACATTAAAACTTTCAGGCCCTCATATAAACACTGCCAAGGTGGTAATGGATGCCACTAGCAGCCTTTCTGTGGAAGTGGGAGTGGCTCTCAAGGTCTCATGTAACAGAGGCCCAAGAGTAACTTATGTCTAAGTCTCTAATTTACTTGGCCTCACTTAGCTGTCATCATTATTGAGAACACTTGCTCTCAAGCCCACTTTATCCAGAGTCCTAAAGATCTCTGATGATAAATTATGTCTGTTCCCCACAAGGAAGTGATATGGAAATAAATACGTTGTCCAGCATTTCAGCCTTTTTGCTTATTAAATGTATCATGGGTCCCCGTCAATCTCCTCCCCCAGCTTGACTTTCCTAATGCATTAAGATTTCATTCTGTTGTGGTTATTCTTTCCTTTTAGATTGTCTGGGCTGGCTCCCCTTTTTATTGCCCCAAAAATTGAGAGAAATGATACTTACCCTACTTTGGGGGAGATTCGTAAGATTGAACAGAAAGGAATAATACATTAGGAATATTATACCTGATCATTCTTTGTAGGTATTTCTGCCCTTCTGCATAGCTGCTGCCCATAAACATTTGTTGAATAAATGAGTGGATTAGTGAATAAATCAACCATGTTAAGATGTATTTAAAATTCTTATAGAAAGAGGATTATTTTTTCAGATAGTCGAAAACTCAAAATGCAGGAGAGCTGGATACACAAATCTATTCTTTTGTTAGTTTATGTAGTAGTAAACATTTAACAAATAATGAAAACTTCTTTTAGTGGCTAATGTAGTTTACCCAAACCAATCACCCATGGTTACACTTTCTCTTCAATGGTCATTGTAAAGGGAGTAGGTGTGTCTCTCGTAAGAGATACCTAGGCATGTATATACCTAAAACTGTAACATTTGTCATTGTATTCTGTAGTTTGTAAACTGAAGAAGGTCAATCTGATGTTAACATGTTGCAAATAGTTTACTTTTATTTAATAGTTTTTATGTTCAAAAGTCTGGACAGAAATTTTCTGATAAGAAGGCAATTGTTCAGAAGCATCGCCATATTGTCTGACCTTTTCATAAGATGTCCTACTTCAGACACCCACTTTCTTACAAAGTTTCAAATTCCACATTTCCTTTTTGTACTTGAATTCTTTTTTTCCCGTGAGTTTAAGATGCTTTTCTAAGAGGAAGCATGTATCAATAAGTTCTACAGCATTGCTAAAATTATCAATGAACATCTTGTCAGACAGTGATGTGTGAATCTGTTTTGTATGCCTCTATCCAAGGCCAGGTTTGTTGACGGAAGGAAACTTTCTCATTTTGAAACCCAAACCCCACCCTGTGTGGAGCACATTCATATAATGCAGAGACTGTGAGAGGAGATAACATTTGAATGAGGAGATAACATTTGAATTTGTTTTCTGGCTTTCTTATTTGTCTGTGTTTCCCTAAACATTAGGTTTAAAACCATGGACTCTACTATTTGCTCTTAATATTCTTTGGGTGCTTTCATAGATCCTTTATTTGCTTTAGTTCAGGCAGAATTACACTGTAGTTCTAAGCATCTGTGAATTAGGAGTGGAGCTTTCTTTGTTATGTTTCTTAATGTCCTTTGATCCAGTCCAGCACACATCAGCCACTGCAGTTCTCCCAGAATAATTTACGTATCCACTAATGCCATCTAAGAAAGAGGAAATAAACCATGATTGTATAAATATAGGATCCTAATGTGATCACTAACTTTAAGTCGCTAATGCAACCCTCTCATTAGCTATTACTTTCAATTAGGTGTTCTCAAACGATTAGCTTTTGAGCTACAGAATCTTATTGATAGCATATACATTCCCTGATGAGAGAAGAAATTACTTCTGGGAAAGCCGAGTCTCAAACTTTTAATTTAGGTACTAAATTCAGGTACATTACCTCAGTTGGACTTTCTTTTCGTGGAATTACTAAACTCATTTCTCTTGGCCAAGTGATTCTCTAGGCATCATGAGCTGCTTAAGAACAGAACTACTAAAATTCATGGGGGCTCAGAGCACACAGGGAGATAAATGCAGCACAGACCCATTCATTGCAAATAGCATTAAAAGTTTTCAGATTTTCAAAGCATTCTCAGAAAAAAATCCTCACATCTTAATAATAGTATTTAAAGCCATGTATTCAAAGGGTCCTATTCCTATGGGCAGATTTGTCAGAAGTTTCCATTGTTGCTTACTTTTACTTGATTTTCCACTGTGAAAACTGAGACCATAGAGTCACTTTAAATGGTGGTCCTGATAGAGTTTTCAAAATCGATAACATTTATTGCATCTGTAGTCATGTGGTAGTATCCAGGATGCCATCTCAAATTCTCTCCAAATAAGACATGGTCTTTGCCTGCAAAGAGTTTACTATAAATGTAAAGTCATACAATAAACATTAAGTATACATTTATCCATGCTTTCAAGAAATCCATATTGGGTACCTAATATTTTCTAGACTCTGGAGAGACAGTGTGTATGTAAAGATAGATGAAGTCCTGTCCTCATACGACTTTCATTTCCTTGTATGTGGAAGATTGGGGTAGGAAAAAGACAGTAACAGTAAAACCAATAAACAAGATAATTACAGATTATAAAAAGTGCTATGGAGGAAATAAGGTGATGTGATAACTAGGTAGAGAATAGAAAGAGTTGTCAAGGAAAGGCTCTCAGTAGAGGTGACATTTTATCTGAGATTGGAAGGAGGAAGAGGAGCTAGAAATGGAGGAGCTGCCAAGGCAGAGAGGAAAACAAGTTCAAAGGCCCAAGGTAGGAACGAGTTTGACCTTTTGAGGAACAGAAAGGTCAATGTGTCTGGAGCATAGTGAATGGATGAGGAAAATGTAGGGGATGAGGTTGGTTTGGGAAGTAAGAGTCAGATCATGGAGGCTAGATTGGCTTTTGTTTTCAGGGCAGTGGAAAGTTACTGAAGCATGTTAAGAAGGGTAGTAATTATTAGACTTTAAAAAGGATGTCGCTAGGGGCTTCCCTGGTGGCGCAGTGGTTGAGAGTCCGCCTGCCGATGCAGGCGACGCGGGTTCGTGCCCCGGTCCGGGAAGATCCCACATGCCGCGGAGCGGCTGGGCCCGTGGGCCATGGCCGCGAAACACATTAGAAGCCTAATTTCAGTGTCCTCATGTCTTACTATCCACCTAAGAGATGATGGTGGATAGGACTAGAATGGGATCAGTAGTAATAAAGAACACTGGATATATTCGATATATTTTGATGATGGGTTGGCTGTAGTGAATAAGGGAAATAGAGAAGTAAAGGATACTTTATTGATTTTTGGCTTGAAAAATTGAGTATCATTTGCTGAAAAATAAGAAATAATGGAAATAAACTGAAAGCTCATAAGCAAGTATAGAGGACGCAAACTTGTAACAAGTCATGCATTCATGGTGGTTGTTTTTCCTTTATGTGTTTTGTGTATGTCATATAGAACAAATATAATTATGTGCAAAGTTCTATATTAAGTGCTATATGCAAGAAGAGATATAACTTTTCAATCAGTCACTCACATTTTATTGAGGGACTATTATGTTCTAAGCACTCTGCTAAATCCATCATAGTATTAATTCTTGCTTTCCGGGAAGGGAAATTGACACTCTAAAAGCAAATAAGACATGATGTGATGACGCAGTCATGGAGATCTATATACAGGACTATGGGCACAGACAGTGGGAGACATAGTCACCCAGGAAGTTAGGATGAGGACACCTGGAAACAGCGATCATCCTAGCATCCCTAAATGAGGGGGACTGAGGCTTGTAGGATGCCTGGAGTTAGGGCGGAGGGCCCAGTGAGCTTATCCTGATACTGAGAGCCAGTGGGAGACTGAGAAGATTGTGGGAGCCCAAGCTCTCATAGCATGCCGACTGACATACCAACGTTACCATTGACATGATAGATGAGCGCATCATAAATTCTCACTGAAGACTTGATCATCAAGAGACTGATGTCTCTGCTGAGTTTCACATTAAGGGCGTTGGGATTTGTGTTTCACATCACTCAAGAAGGAGTCAGCGGCATCCAGGTAGGAGCCAGGAGGAACGATGTGGAGGAACGATTGAGAAGCTTCGAGTTTAAATTTTAGCACTAGCTCCCTTTCTCAAATTCTATTTTTCTTTTCTGTTATAGGCTTTGAGGAGTGATCCCACCTTCCTTTCCTCTTTAAAGCTACTATCTTCCACTTTATGTCTTGGCTTTCTTCTACTATTAAAAAGCTTCAAAGCATATGGCAATTCTGCGAACTCCCAGCTTCTAGGACAATACTCACTTGGGCAATAAATTGGTTGAGAGTTTGACCAGAGGGATCAGATTTGAATTTTGACTCTGTCATGTATTAACTCTGTAAACTTGGACAAGTTTCTTAAACTCTCTCAACCTCATTTTTCCCTTTATAATTTATAAACTTAAGATAGTACTAATGCCTACCTCATAGGATTGTAAAGGACAAATGAGCTAATGCCTATGAACTTCTTATAGTGCTCAAAGTGCAACGGGCAGCCATACCTCAGCAGTTGAAAACAACCATTCTGTAGGTAGTCTACAAATGTTGGCCTCTATAATTATTAACTGTCACCAAGAATAATAAAACAACAATGACAAGCCTTGAGTAAATCAGGTAACCTGTGTTTACAATGGCCATACTACCATACAAACAAAGATAGAGCCAGGCTCAAACAAACAACTTTTTCTGGCTCTATTTCCTTTTACTCTGTGAAAACAACGTATTTCACCCATTCTTCCCACCTGGCTTGAGAGCATCTGGAAGTAACTCTTGTGCTGTGGAGAACGGGCCTTTTGGATCGCTGCTTAGTTGCCTGCATCTCCTCTGGTTCACTGTGGTCCTAGCCCCTCTTGCTGCTTTCCCTGTATCTGCTGCCATCATTGCTCCTGATGTATAGACCTTGCTGAAGCCTCCTGCCCTCCCCAGTACAGGTAGATCTGGGGGAGTCTAGCTTTTGCTTATTCCATTATGGGCTCTGTCTTGGATTCAAATGGAGAAACAGCCCTTCCCCCATTGGTGGGATCCTCTGAGACACAGGCCACTTTTTAGTGCATGCTCCTGGTGTGTAATTGAGAGCTCGTGTAACAGGTATTTCAACTTTTATTAGCTACTTTTCTGCATCTGATTCTTTCTAAAGTTAAGACACGATTCCTTGGGAATTATTTTGGAAAACACTGAGTGTGGAGGAGATCATGATGGTCTTATGAAGCATGCTTGCAGTCTTGACTCTGTCGCTAGATGGTTTTTGGAAGCTACTCTAGACTTTTGTTTCGTACTTTTATTCTAAAAAAAAAAAAATCTCCTGTGTCCTTCCAGCTTTCCTTAGGAAAAGCATATGCTGACTGTGTCTCCCTAAGAAGGTTCTTTTAAATATCTGTGGAGATCTGGCTTAGAATTGTCTCACCAGATATTAACACTGAAAGAAAAAAAGGATTCTTATCCCATGTCCAACAACAAAAGAAGGGAGAAAAAAAAAAACCTATAAGAAAGTTCTGTAATTACAGATATATGTAAAATACGAACTGAAAATATTTTGTATATATCCCCCAAATTTTATTTTCTTACTGTTTCATTTAATTTTATTTTGAAGATTAGGGGGAAAATAGAAAGTAAAGCAGGATTTTAAGAATGATTAGGGAAAATCACTCAGAGGAATGAAGAACAGTAATAAAGAAAAGATATGACAAAAAAGCAAACACATTGAAAGAAAAAGCGATTTTTTTTTTCCTTTTGAGTAACTTGCACCTGATAAAAAGAAGGCATGCCCTCTCTCTGGCTTCTTCTCTGCTTTTATTTAATAATATTTCTTGCTCTTAATTTAAATATTATCATCTTTCATATCAAACTCTAAACAGTTACAGGATCTAAATAAAGTAATATTATCATCTTTCATATCAAACGTTAAACAGTTACAGGATGTAAATAAAGTTTGAGAATCCCATTTTAAAGGTTTTACATATAACTTCATGGTAAGGTAGAGGTAGGTATATATATATATATATATATATATATATATTTTTTTTTTTTTTTTTTTTTTTTTTTTTTGTCTAATGGCTACTAAAAACACCGTCAGTAAGATATTGAAATAAAACTCACAAATAACTATGTTTGTCACCTTTCTATTGGCAAGTAACTTGGCACCAGATGGGATTCCTTAAATAAATATTCTGGTTTGCCACCTCAAGAGAAGATTTTTGTTATTTCAAATAATCAATAAAATTTGTAAAAGTAAAGCAAAAAGATAGGCAAAAGGAAGTTCCTTATTTCATAAAGACAAAGAAAAAAAGGCGCACTATATTACCAAGTGTTGGATTTTGGAAAGGAATCTCAAGAAAGTACTGTTCATTGTCCAAAGTGTCTCAGGTAGATGGGCCAAGTGGCAAAAATTTGAGGGCACTGGTGAGGAAATACGGTCGATTTATTTATATTCTGCAACTGTTTGGAATAGGCCCTGTTTAGGCAGGGCCATTCGGGGTCCACTCAGCTCGGTTGTTCCTTCAGTGGAATACCAATGACCTTGGTTCCTACAACTGGCCTCACAAAAGCCCACGCAGTTCTCAACTGGCCCAGACCAATCCTCCCGTAGATGGATGGAGGAGGCTGGGGGGAGGATGTATGAAAACATATTAAACTTTACTGTCAAATATTGCTATAACACTAAGTGGAAGCTATTCCTTCTTTTATCCCCAAATCACAGAGGTGGAAGTAGGTGTTAACATTCCCTCATTTTTCCTTTTGCTGTTTTCGCTTGTGCATACTTCTGTTAAACCCCTTGCAATTTTGACAATTTTGCCATTTAGTTATGGCAAACATTTCCTTCCTTTTATTGCCATCATCTCTAATTTTCCTGACTCACTACATTTTTGGGGAAGCCTTCCTTGACTTCCTGACTGTAGTAATTCTTGTATGTACTATTGGAGCACGTATTTGATTATAACCAATTGTAATACTTGTTACACTATTCTCTGGAGTTAATAACCCACATCTATAGGAGCCAGGCAGGTAACATGAATTCCTGAAGCTTCTGGGTATAAGAAAATAAGAAATAAATCGCTTGTATTGTGACAAAGCTATATTTATGCCCTGGTCTGAGTGCATTAAACTCCATGAAGATGGGAAGCATTCTTCCTTTGTTTATTTTTGTGTCTCCACCAGTAAGTACAGGCTCTGGTGCTTAGTTGACACCCATTGCATTAAATGATTGCATAATCAGTTAATACAATCTGAGCTTTCCTCCTATTGCTCCACGAAAGAAAGTGTCTCCCTTTTAGGTGATCAGTGACCCTTAGAATTACAAAATTTAACACTATAATATCAAATCATTACACTGTACGCTTCAAACTTATACAGTGCTATATGACAATTATATCTCGATAAAACTGGGAAAAATTTAGAAAAAAATGAAAAAATCAACACCATATGTTCATTCGTTCACCATATACTCATTACTTGATTTCTTTCAAAGAAAAAAAAAAGGTATTTTACATGACTGTTTTTCTTACTAGACAGTTTTCTTACCTTGACTATCTGATGCCATTTTTTACAGTTTTCTTCCCACCTCTCTGGCTGCTCCTATTAGGTCTCATTTCTTTATCTGCTTTTTAAGTGCCTTGTACCCAGTCATGATGTCTTCCTCTTTCCTGTTTATTCCTCTGTTTACTTAATCAATTCCCATAGCTTTAATGCTCTCTATTTACTATTTACTCTTAGAGTTGTGTTCTGCTCAGAATTCCCACCTGAATACAAAAACAAAAATTCTAAAAAGGAAAATAGGAATATTTCCACATGGATTTTCCACAGATATTCTTGTTTACCCCCAAACTCTCTTCCTACCATGAAACTGCTTCTATATCCTTCTCAGAATCCATTACTCCATGTATTTATGGGGTCCTTATAAATATTTGGCATTGAGTTAAGTACTGTGGATAAAGAGTGACCAAAATGACATACTCTTTTGACAGAGGCAGGTGTTGAGTAACATACAAACTATATAATTTTAGTTGTGGTAAGGACTATGAAGCTGAAATTGACAGTGTCATGAGAAGATGTAGTGTAGTAACATACCCGAATCTGGAGACCAGAGAAAGCCTACCTAAGTAAGTAACATTTAGGCTGAGGTGGTGGATGTGAAGGGGTAGGGAGAGACTGTTCCAGGAGAAGGATTAGTAGGTGTAAGATGCTGGGCTGGGCAGAAAGGGAGTGCACTGTAAGGACAGGAGCATCGTGGAGGAGGAAGATGGGGGTGTTGGCAGAAGTTTTATTGGTCGTGCTCAGGAGTTTAGGATTTAATCTAATAGCAAGACAAGTCATTAATGAGTTTTCAGTGGAGGAGTGACATAATCAATTTTATGTCCAAAAAGATGGCACAGTAATCTACCCAGTCACCCAGACCAACAAAGTGGGACCCCTCCTATAGTCCTCCGTTGTTTTATTTTGAGTTCTGACATCTGCCGTGTCAACCAACCTGCATTTGTTCGGGTGGTCAGGCTCCTTCTCTCCTCAGTCTTGCACTTGTTGTGCCCGCATCCCGAATGCCTTCCCATTCTTTTGCTATTTAGGTAATTTCTACCTGTCCTTTGTGAGTTGGAACATCACCTCCAAGAGGTCTTCTAAGACTTTCTATCCTGTCTTGTCCTAACTGTAACCCTCGTCACTAAGTCATCTGGTTGACATTCCCATGGTGGTCTGTGTGCCCCTCCACCTTAGCACTTATAATATGGTATTGAAATTATGTGTTTGCTTCCCTCTGCCCCTCTAGACTATAAGCTTTTTGGGGTCAGTGGCCTATCATTTCTGTATTTCCAGAGATTAACACAGTACAATGGTAACTGCCAAATAAATAGGTGTTACATAAAGAGGTGTGTCAATAAGTGAGACTCGGGGCTTCCCTGGTGGCGCGGTGGTTGAGAGTCCGCCTGCCGATGCAGGGAACACAGGTTCGTGCCCCGGTCCGGGAAGATCCCACATGCCGCCGAGTGGCTGGGCCCGTGAGCCACGCCCACTGAGCCTGCGCGTCCGGAGTCTGTGCTCCGCAACGGGAGAGGCCACAGCAGTGAGAGGCCCGCGTACCGCAAAAAAAAAAAAAAAAAAAAAGTGAGACTCACCTATTATTTTGGTAGTATTAGACATCTGTTTCCTAATAAAGATCATTTATCTATGTTTATTGAACATGCATAGGGATATACATAAGTGTATTGGCTGTGGGCTGGAATTATGTATGGACATACATAGCTCACAGTTTTATAGAAGCAGCACGGACTGTAGAATCAGAGAGAGCTGGGTTTATGCTTTGGCTTCTGTCACTCTCTAACCATGTCATTTGTGGGGAGTTAGTTTATTTCCCTAAGCATCAGTTTCCTCATCTACACAATAAGGGTAACAAGCACTAAGATAGTTTTGTGGATTAGATAAAATAACTGAATCAACATGGCGCCTGGCTTACGGTAGGCTTTTGATGAATGGTAAGTTTTTCCCTTTTCTTTTCTCTCCCCTTTCCTTCCCTTCACCCACATTCTCTCACTGCCTATCTTTACCTACCCCTACAACTGAGCACTCAAGAAAACTGGGCCCCAGTGTTTATGGGAAATTATCAGTTCTTTTTTTATTATGAGTTCTTTTGAGAAAGTGTGTGCAAAGTGATGGAAGACTACATACCTCTGATACTAAAATTCAGGAAGGAGACCCAAATCTTTGAAAGTAGGAAGTGTAGTCAGGGAGACTAGTATTTAGTCATTATCTTTGCATATCATAATTTACCTTATAGAAAATCATTTATTCTAAAATATTCAATGTCATTTACTTTTCCTACTATTTATGTTATTCTGTGTTTGTTTTTAAATTAGGTCAGAACTTTTGTGTTTCATAAAGTTCACCATATCATTTGATGTAAAATTCATGGTTTACTAAGTGATATATATATAGTACCATATTACTGATAGAGAAAATAACATGTTAAAGCTGTTAGATGTATGTATACGCATATAACCACTTTTTAAATATGCATTTATATATTGAAATGAAATTGTTTTACATAGTGTTCTTTATCATTGATGAATAACTATCCCTTATTTTAGGGCCTGTTCCTTATTCTGTATTGCTTAAAAGTACAGCAAGTAAAGCACTGAGTAATAATTAGGAGGAACTAAGTAGGTTTATAAATTTAAAAAGTCAAATTTTTGGTTAGTTTTTTGATCTGTGGACTACACTCAGCAAACTGTCATACCTTGTACTTTCTTCTCAAGAACTAAATTACACTGACATCTCATAAAGTTCATGAAGATATATATGCTCATTTAAAAGTTTTGGGCTGGCGTTTTGTGCTAAAATAGGTTATCTAACTCTTGGGGATTGGATGGTTATTGGCTCCCAAATTACATTCTCCATTCATTATAGACCAGAAGGGGCAGACAAAGAGTTAGCTCGTGGCAGAGTTGCAGGGCTGGGGGGGTATCCATTTTGATGGAGAGAAACACTATCTAGAAACAGACATACCTGGAAATAATGTTTAATCAAGTATCTGGGCCTCCCGTGGCTCGGTCAAATTGACTCATAAAATTAACCATCACAAGGTATAAGTCAGACAGAGTTCTAGTATCCAACCATAGAATCAAACATCAGAACTGGGACCCAGGGTCCAGAGCAGAGAAGTAACAAAGCTACTTCCTTTTGAAAGTGAAGGTTTGGTTTGGTCTCAGAGACCAGGGACAGACTGAACCATGGAGCTTATCCTAGCTGCTGGGGTAAAAGAAGGCTGCAAAGCTGGATATGCCACAGGTAACAGAAGTGTCTGGGTGATTCTGACTTATCATTGTAGGGCTGACTTGGGAGGATTTAGGTATAATTAATGTCGGCACTGACGTTCACTATGACTCACACATTCAACTTGGAATGCGTATTGAAAATGTCCCCCTGAAAAATTCGAAGAGAGATTGAGAGTTTCCGTGGGCAGGATTATTCATAGTATTACTTAGGTTTCAGAATGTCAGTGTTCTGTCCCATTGAGAACTCCTGTACCAGGCATCCTATGTAATAGTGATGTTTTTACCTGGAGTGGAGCAACTTTACGCTTGGGGTTGGCAGGTAATGTGAAGAAGTGGAATAGCTTGAGGAAGGAATTCAAAATGAGCGACGAGTCTGAAGACAAGGACAGCGCAGATGGGTAAAGAAATGCCCATGTTGGCTGTGAGTATCTGGAAAGCTGTGCAAGAGGAGAGAAGAAGCTGTTGAGTCTGGAAAGGATCTGGGCAGCGTTTTGGAAAGAAAACTCACTTGATTTAAAAAAAAAAAAAAGTGGTAGGAAAAGTATCACTGAGTTGGGATTGAGTGACGGTGAAATCTTAAACTGGAGTTAAGATTCTAAGGGCGCTTGAGGCCTTAGAAAGAACAGTATTACTTGAAGAGCAGGTATCAAGTAATGAGCCAGCTGACTTGGAAATGAAACTGGATGATTAGCCTTTTAAATGCTTGACTGTTATGTCAAACTGCATCGCGTAAATATGAATGTCTTTATAACTATCCTTGCAAATAACTCTCTAACCTAAAGTTTAAGATGAAAAAATAAAGACATTCCCGGCATGAGAGTCAAGTTGTTCTGTATTATCTCTGGCTGAGTAAAGCTTGAGTGATATTATTTTAGCAATACCCTTTCTAATGTAGCTATTTTTCTAATATAGGAATGTAAAATACATATTTGTTTACAATAGATAAAAATGTGTTTTAGACCTCTTGTAGTTCTATGGAAAGAGTCTATGGCCCAAAGAAATCAGTTACATCCCTCTATTTATTAAGGTATTCCTTCATCAAATGTCGTTTTGTAACTGCTGCTGTACTTGGTGCTGGTTATAGAAATAAAGGATAGAATATGTGTTCTCCAGAAGGCTATGTTTAATAGAGGACCAGGCCAGTAAATGCTAAATATCATTAGAGATATGATAGGGGAATGCCATGGAAGATTGTAAGGGGACACCTAGTCCAGACTAGGAAGAATGAAGTCCAGTTCAGTAATTATTTATTGTGAAGCAATAATACCTCTGTATCGAGTTTTGAGGAACAAAGCAATTAACCAAGTGAAGGACACTCCAGAGAGAGTAACATGGACAACATCGTGAAGACTTCCTATAACAAGCTGCATATGACAAATTACAAATAATTTATTACAGAGTATAAGATAGAGGTGTTAGAGAGTTTGGAAAGAGAGGAGGTGCAGAAAAAAGTTAGACAGGTATCTGGTAACTAGGTTATGAAAGAGCCTTATAGGTCACGTGCAGGGCTTTGTGTTTATCCTGACATCAATGTTAGTCTAAAATCTTTGAAGAGTGTTAACATGCAGATAATATTTTCAGGTTTGTCTTTTAAAGGTATTATCATGACAGTAGAGTGGAACATGGCTAGAAAGATGTGAGCATGGGGCAAAATATATTGCGACCTAACCAGATTGTATAAGTTTTTGAACTAAGGTGATGGCAGTGGAAATAAAGAGAAAGAAGCATAATTCAAGGATATTAAGGAGAAAACCTTGACAAAACTTGGCAGACAATTGGATGAAATGGGCAAATGAGAGGCATGAAGGTAAAGAATGACTCCCACATTTTCTAGTAGATGGATTGGATGAAAGTTTGTGTTATTTACTGAAAGTGAACTCAGGAAACCTGATGTGGAGGGGATAGACAATGAGGTTTAATTTTGAACACAGTGAGTAGAGTGAAGGTATAATATCCAAATAGGAATGTCCTGTAGGGATTTAGGCAGGTGTATTGGTGCTCAGGAGAGACCCTGGGGAAGAGACTTGAATTTGGTAGCAGTCAGCAGTTGAAGTAATGGATAAGATGAAGTAAGTCAGTGTTATGGAATGAAACATGTTCCTGCAAAAGTCACATGTTGAAG